>NC_064271.1:30893000-32210000 GCF_003254725.2 Canis lupus dingo
AAGCTTAATATGACCTTAATTTGTATTTCTTTTTAGTTAACATATTTTGGATGCTTATAGGATTTACAATTTGTTTTTTATTTTTCAAATGTTTATAAAAACAATTGTCCAGTGTTCCTGCTTTGGATTCTTCATAGTTGCCCTATAATTTGAATTTCCATGTTAATCAGTATCATTCATTAAGTTTATTTCTATCTGCTTTCCCTCTAAATCAGGAAAATGTTCTAAAGTTTGTCACCTCAGTAGTGATCTCTTTCCAACAGGATCAATAATACCCAACATCTTTAAAAATAATAATACTAATACCCAACAAATCATCTAATGTTGATTTTGAGTATTCAAAATTAATTTTGAATTATTAATTAATCTTGTTAATTATTAATTATTATTAATCTTGTTTTTTCCCTTTTCTTTTAATTTATTTCACCTCTTTTCATCTTCACCACTGACTTTGAAATCCATCCTTGACAATATGCTTCTTAGTTTATATTTTCCATAGTTTATATTGTCCATATGGCTTCTAATTTTTGCTTTTGCCTCACAGAGATAACATCTTTCTAACCCATAAAAACACAAAATACCTTCTTAAAAAATTGGATCTCTAAGATAAATCTATTTTATGAGGCTTTCTCTCCCTCTAAATCTTCACGATGTTTTCAATTTTAATTCATAGCTTCTGATAATAAGACACATTATTTTATTTTTTCTTCCTCAAATTAGAATAGATTTGTCTAGATAAGTGTTCACTAATAAATAGTAATATGAACTTCTATTTATCTCATCCTAGATCCACTTAGATGTGAGTAAATATATTCTTGCAAGGATAGGTTGATTGATATGACCCTTTGAACAGCTCTGCTAAATAAAAGTACAGTGTCCTGCTCTGACTGAATCTCTGTAACAGTGAATGGATGGACAACACAAAATTCCAACTATGCATTGTTACCAGGACTTTTCCTTGGCCTTCCATGACACACCCAGCCATCCAAAACCTGTGTATGAGGAATTTCATTATTTGAAGTAGTATGTGGTGATTCACTATCCGGTTTCCCTTTAGGTCTCCCCCCGGCCCCGAACTTAACCAAATGAACCATAAAATGAGATGCTAATGTAATTTGGGTTAGGGAAACAATACTTTTTGGGTTCTTATTCAAAAAATACCAAAACAACAAATGTTTGACTTCTTAGTCATGACTTCTTGGGAGAATCTTTGAAACATGGCCAATACAACAAAGAGCAGATACTACTTAACTATACTTGTTTTCAAGGTAAGTACATTTGGATTTGCTGCCTGTCAAATGGCAAAACACACATGCATCATCAATTTCAGAAGTCATTTCGGCACCAGCAGTTCTGTAGTTAGTAGGAAAAAAATCTCAGATTTTGCCAACCTGTTGACCCTCAAACAATTTCATGGGCAGTGCTGTTAGAAGTTTTTATCCTCATTTTAGCCTCATAGGTATGTAGGTGATAGTTGGTTCAGACTAAGAAAATACTTTCTAAAGAGATGTCATTTTACTTGAAGTCATCCTTAAACTGTTTCTATCACAATTAAAATATATTTACACTTAATAAATGAAGTAAATAATGTATTATCATTTAAACCTGAAATATGTAAACATAATTAAGCCTTAAAGTAATAGGGAAAGAGCTAAGGAAGTCACCATTCCTTTCCAGGCTGTAATTGAATCAAACACACTTAATGATAACAAAATTATACAGGGTTCTACATTTACAACCTCTTAACCTCTTGTATTGCTAAGGAATGCTCAAAAGAGGAGAAGAGGCAGAGAAAGGTTGAACTAATTAGAGTACATACTAATTACTATGTGGACATTTCAGCACAACCGGATCACTAATCAATAGCAGAGTCCAAGTGAATGCCTACAATTTTAAGTTATCTTAAAAATCTTGGTGAGTTTTCAAAGATACATTTAGCATCTTTGCAGATTGCCTATGACCTTGTTAATTTGCAACAAAGTGTCTCTAATACAGTTGTTTAAAAGTTTGCATCATTAAAAAATGAGTACCTAAAGATCTAGGACTTTGTAACACACAAGTTTTTACCTGCTGGTCTTGGCTTTTATTTATTTATTTTTTTAAAGAATTATTTACTTATTTGAGAGAAAGAGGGAGAGGTGGGAGGAGAGGGAGAGGGAAACTCAATGTAGACTCCAGCTGAGTGAGGAGGCCACGAGGGGTGCCTGGCTTGAGTCTATTCTTGTCTACTATACTGTTTCACTTTATAATTTACTGTTTCTGAAAATGGAAGGGAAATTAATTGTATGGTGAGAGTTGGGAAAGAGGGCATGTGCTATCTCATTTAGTCCCATCTGGGGGAATTTCACCAAGGGTCTTCCAGAACCTAGAGTTACAGAGTCCTAGGCTGTGTAAGGTATTTAAACTGGGAGCAATAATAGAACAGACTTCACAGGATAGCTGTGAGGAGCATATCACTTAAAAAAATTAGACCTGCAAAAAACTTTCGGCAAAATTGCTTCCTTTACAAACTCTGCCTGCTTGATGTTTTCATATAAATAATACAAACAGAAAAGGATATGCTCCCTGGACTATCTCAAAGTCTTCCTGCATGTGAATCTGCATATAGAAGATTAACATTTCATAAAATAAGAACAATAAAAAGAGTCAGAATATTCACCCCTTTAGAAGTAGTTACCCAGTGGTAAGCAGAAATCAATAAGATTATTTTCCTTCTCCTATAAAACATAAAATTAATAATAATAAATCTTTTAGGAGGAGAGCTCTAATTAGTGTGGATGATAATGACTGGCTATTTGCTTATTCATTTGTAAGTATTTATTAAGTGTCTACTATGTGCCAAGCATTATAGGCACTGGAAATATAAGAGTGAATAAAGCAAACAAACCTGGCCTATAGTATTTATATTCTGGTGGTAGTGACAATTAATACAATATTTAATTGGTAATCTATATATGTATAAGTAAACAAATATGCACACATATTAGAAGGTAATAAGTAGTAGACTTGAAAAGTTAAAATGCAGAGGAGGGTCAGGAGGCAAAGAGGTGTAGGAGGGCTGGGGATGACGTTAGAATTTAAATAGAACAGTCAAGGTAGTCCTCACTGAGAAGGTGAAGTTTGAGAAAAGACCTTAAAAAAATGGTTTTAATATCATGTTAGATCATGTATAAAGGGACCACAGGAATGGGAGGACTAGGAACTTTCCATGGTCCTGAAATATTACCTAATTGCTTAAGGAAGTGAAGCCTAGACAAGTAAATAAATCTGGATTTTGATAAGGCCTAAAACACTTATATAAATAAATGCTGATAATATAGCTCCAGAGAAAGGCTATACTATAGTTTCACCCATCCTGAGCACCAGGCCATTGACAAAAATTGCCGTTATGCTGTCCTTACAAAAGAAAGAGTATTATTTTAGACCACATGGGATTATCAATAAGATTAATTAAAACAGGAACACACACTTTTGCAAAGTTAATTTGGGATTATATGTATATTTAATGAATTAGGATCTACAGCTGAAGATAAGATTAGTCTCATAGGCCATTATTCTCACTCATCAATCGTGTTCTTGAAGACTTTTTTCTAAATGAGTGTGAGTTTTATCAGTCAGTTGCTATATGACTTGTTCCCCACACTGCAGTCTACAGGCTAGGGGCCTGCTTCCTTACTCATCCATGAATGGATAAGTTCTGAGTCAGCCATTCCTGTGAATTAGAAATGCTGAATTCTGACTCCTTCATAGAGCCAAGAAACCATGACCACTTTGTACTAAAGTCAGATGAATTTTGACAGCTGCATCCAACATATAACCAGCTGGGTAAACTTGGGCAAATCTTTTCACTTGTCCAACCCAAGTTTTTTTTTTTTTCTTTAAAAATGGAAATAAAGATCTCTACCTCAAAGGATCATAAATTAAACTAAATAAGAGAAAACACATAAAGTTTCGGGCAGTGCATAATACATTATTGGAGACGTATCAGGGTAGCTCTTAAAATTTTTTTGCTAAATCCTCTTCCAGACATCCTCAGATAAAACACACACAGGAGAAATTAGATCTAGAAATCTCTGATATGCAGTCTATTCCCCTGGTGTGATATAGTCTCAGCAGTAAGCGTCTCCCTTGGGGTGATGGGAGAACCCAAATACTGAGCAGCCCTAGCGTTTAGTCATTCCCAAGAGACAAAGGCACTGGATAAACCCAGCCATACTGACTACACAGAACCAAACCAAGAATTGTCATTTCAAGCCTAGTAGTCTATAGAAATGAAAGGAATCAGGCACAAAAAGAGATCCTTTCCTATCTCAGAGGAACATCCTGCTGTCACCGTCAAAGAAAATGTTAGATAAACTAGACTGGCCTCAAGTATATGCAAAACCATTACATACAGAATAATGAGGAGCTAGTTTCTATCTTCACAAAAAGTAGAATAAGAATAGTTCTAGTTTATAACATCGTAAGAGGTCATTGAAGGGGAGATGGATCCTCATGTTGAACATCTCTCAGGGGCTATCTGCTTCCTTGTCTGGGGTAGCTCAGGCCAAGCTATGGTGCTGGTAGAGGAATGGATTACATGCTGGCATCTCTCCATGGCTCACTCTGTGCTTCTATGATTCCATGTTTGCCCTTAGAGCCACCATTCAGAAGCAATATGACATTAAAATTCCTTCTGGAAAGAGATGGTTTTTCTGCCTGTACAGCCATAAACCTATATCCAAGAGGTAACTGGAGATTTTTAAAAGAAATATATGTTCAATTTACATTTTGCATTAAAATGATAAGTTCATATACCACTTGCTGGTAAATAAAAATTCAACCAGAAGTAGATTTGCTAGCCTAATTTGTTCTTTGGGAATAATATTTTTTCCAGATGTTACTACATGACTCTATCTATAATATAGTGCAATATCACACAGTTTGACTTAAAAAGAGCAGTACAATTTTTTTTTCTATTTTAAAAGAATCATTCGCTTCTCTCTTCTTAGGAAATGTCCCTTATGAGTAGTAATGAACCACAGCCACCTCTAAGTTATTAAGTGTAGTTGTCTGCTTTGTGGAGCATTTGACCTATTGTTTCTTCTTCTCATTCTCAGGATATCTTCCACTTTGGCAATTTCACTACTCATCCAAAACTACCCAAGTGGGTGATCAGAGAAATAAAAAGAGATAAAAATATCCATCAGTTAATTGGCTCTTTTTAACAGCACAGGAACACTGTGAAGGAGCTAGAATAGAGGTAATAAAATGAGGTTTGATAATCACTTATGATTGACATACCACTTGCTGTATTCAAATGCATTACAACGCATGATCAAGGTTTGATTGTATTAAATTATAAGGTTTGACTTACCACAGATCATTCTTGTCATGAATTTTTTAAGACTCTGATAGTCTCCAAATATTTACGTATTACCATTATCATTTTGGCCTTCAAAAGTTTTCCCCAAATTATGCTTCTTCAAATTTACTAATAATCAAACCAAAGAAGAAATAAATTATCTCTGGACTAATGCATGTCTTCTGCTTTCACTGAAAACTTAGCCAACAGCTTATTCTGTTACACTCCTCTTTTTTTTGGAACAACTCAAGATGCTCCCCAAGGAATATTTTTCTTTTCCTTAAACTGGTACACTTTAATTTTTAAAAAAATCACTAATCTTGAGGTTATGTTTGCTTTTTCATAAGTCCACACCTAGTCCACTTCATAATGCCTTATAAGCTGCCATTAAGAATCGTCGTAAGCGTGGATATTTTGTAGTCAGCTGCCATAGCCTCCGAGTTTTTCCATGAAACTATGCATATTCAATTATTTTAATTTTTCTTCTTAAGTCAATCCCCCCAGCTACTTCTCTTGTATTGCTCTTTTCTGATTTCTACCCTAATTTTATTTTATTTTGTTTCAGGGACAAGAAGTCAATGAAATATTTTAAGCATCTCCCTGGAGCTAAGCAGAAAGATTCAGTGACCTTCTGGTTCTTTCCTGAAATGATGACTCCCCACCATTCCCAATCAGGACCTTTAATAATGTACCAAAAATTCAATAGAAACTCATTCTGGATGAGAAAACAAAGAGTGAGACAAAAGGCAATTCATTTCACAACAGTCACTGAAAACTCATTTTTCCCCCCAAAGGATTGCAAATGTAGGGAATGATCTACTCTATTGGGAAATATCACAGAAAGAAAAGCATTAAGAAATTTTGCCAAGCCTTTTGTCTGAAATTACTGAAAATCATCGAATTTGTACTTAAAATGAAAAATGGACTCTATTCCTTTATTCATCTCTACCTACAGAGTAAGTATGTAATAAATTTTAATGGTTCAGACATTGTCTAACTACATTTCATGTGATAAGACTGTGGCTGGAGTTGGCTTGTTCTTTTAAAAATAAATCTTTTTACTGAAGTCAGAGTCATGGGTACAATACCTTTTCCCCATGCCCTACTTCCCAAACTAACACCACAAACACACACACACACACACACACACACACACACACACACACACCCTTGGATACTTATCTCTAATGTAAGCTACGCTGAATAACCTTCTTGACAATAGAGACTTTGTATTCATCATTATACCCCTTACATATTCTTTATATCCCTTACCTACCCAAACAGGCATGTCATACATGTTTGCTGAATCAATTAATTAATTACTGAGTGAAAATAAATCAGATGAGATAATGTAGATGACCAAGGCTAAAATCAATGCTAGCAAAGGAAATTATGAATATTTTTAAAAGTCAACATATATGTTCAAAGCCTAAATCTAGAAAAACATTTCTCATTGTTTTTTTATTTGATTCTGAAAAACATTAAACCCAATGTATTACATATAATTATAGTCTTCCATCTTTAAAGTTCATCTCTTTCATTTACCTCTGAAATACAAACACCTCATTTATTCAAAATGATACAAAAAAAAGTTTAGTTACTGAAAGCTTGTTCTAGAAAATGTAATCATTTTCCTCACTAAGTAGCACCTGGGCCTTGTCATTTATGGTGTACAGTCTGATAAACCTCACACAGGTGGGAAAAATCTGGCAACCAGAATAAAAATATGCTATCAAAATTTGCTAGAGGTTTCATGTTTTAAAAATCATTTAAATACATGCAACATCGGAGATGACTAAATGATCCATCTGAACAGTGATATCTCTAAAATAATATATAATATATAATTTTTTTCAATAAAATTAATTTCTCTTCTGAATCCCTTATTTGTGCAGAAGTTCACAATCTTTTAGAGTGGATTTCAGATAATTAATTCCTCTCTGTGATTGTTATCCCTTACCAAACATAAAGAATGCTAAATGAATTGTGCTGTCAAAGCTCACGTGACTATGTATCTTGGATTCATTTGTGGATATATTTCCTTTTGAAATTTTGGACACTGAAATAGAAGGATAAACCTCTTGGTTTCTGTAAGTCCTGATTCCTAAGCTAAAAAGAGCTTGATGTAGCCATACCAGATGTGAAAAACATGAAGCTGCACCTGTTTGTGGAATCTCTTGATTATCTGTACCTAAATTTCATTATAGAAGCCAAGATAAAGTTGGATAAAGTTAATGATATTACAAAATTTGTAAACCAATTTTTCAATATTTGTTTTGTTTTCACATGGTAACAAGTATTAAATCAAAATTTGTTAGAGGCAGAAACGTAAGATCATCAGATTTCTTTTTTCCTAATTTGAGCAAGTAGCATTTTTGTTTAAAGAATATTGCCTTAAGGACAAAGTTTCACTTTCAGCCTTCAAGCTCTATTCCATGAATCATTCAGTTATTTTTTTCTTACATTTTTAAAAACAAAGGTTAATTAATACAAAGATTTTCCTTGATAAGACTTTTTCCGTTTCTTAAGATTATTTTATGAAAGCTGTGATATTGATTAAAATTTTAAAATTTGATGCTTAAAATGTATTACAGTAATCATAACATATTTTATGTGGATCTACTTCACGTTTTCCATTTTTAAAAACAAGTATATTTAAGCCACAACTTAATGTTTGTGTATATTTTTATCATAGCCGCCAAACAAGATGAATGAATTATGCAAAATATTTTAAATAATTTCCTTCTTACTTTTGTTTGAGAGGTAAAATTTAAATTTTTAAAAAATATTTATTTATTTTAGGGAAAGAGAGAGAGTGTGTATGTGTGTGATGAGGAGAGGGGCAGAGGGAGAGAGAGAGAGAGAGAGGGTAAGAATCTCAACCATACTCCACACTGAGCATGGAGCCAGAACTGGGGCTTGATCTCACGACTCTGAGCCCAAATCAAGAGTTGGACCCTTAACCAACTGAGCCACCCAGACACTCCTAAATTGTTTTACAGATAAATAAAATCATATTATAATGTATAGAATGGAATAATTTAATAAATCACAATACATGCCAGTCAAGTATGAAGGGCATAGTAGGGATTCTAACAACAAGTTAGATATAAAATTGGCATCTAAGATTCTAGTTATAAAAAACGCATAATATATCATTGAAGAAATAAGCAAAGTAATATTAAAATATAAAAAAGGTCCAGGGTCAATCTGAAATGAAAATTTTTTTATTTCATATGTTAGCAGTAGAAGTATATACAAAATAAGCCCTGGAGAGCATGATTTGGCAGGATGCACCGAAGCCCTGTCCAAAGGAGATGGCTTCCCTGCCAGTAACTCAATCACACCAGGTCCTCTGGCAAATCTAGTCCTCTCCTACTCGAATGCCAATAAATATCTGGATCACACAACTTTCCTGTCCTGCTTCACCAGACTTCTATGTATAATTTGGCTTCCAATGTAAATCTGCTTAAAGGGTTATTGTCCTGGCCTTGTTCCTATAAATATGCATGTTCACACGATAGCTCTATTTCTTTTTGGAAATTAGCAATTGGCAATCTGGTTCTACATATTATTCTTTGTGATATGTATGTCGAATCCACACTCTGATGCATGGTAAGGACTGAAAGTTATTCGTTGCATATATGTGTAGATCCACATGCACCGTGGTAAGAAGATAAATATTGTGCATCTGAAGACGAGAAGGCTAGATAAAGTAAATTCTCCACCCACAGGGTAAGTTGACGACACGTGAGTCTTCTTGGCAATCTGACCACCGTCTTTTCCTGGAAGCACATTTACCTCATGCAGTGTTTTTCCTTTAAACTTTAACAGATTGTATCACTGTCTCTGAGAGCAACAAAAATATTTTTGTATTCTCCCGTCAATAAAAACGGAACAATATCTACTCTAAAACAGTTAAATATGACAGACCCAAAGCGCACATGTAAGTATGTTCTCTTCTAAAACCAAGCTTTAAAGATGTTTTCCAAAAACATTAACCTGTCAGGTCAAATATATCCATAAAAGAGATAATAACACCAAAGTTTAGACTCTGAAGGCAGAAGAGTAAGTGAGAGCTAATTGGGGAGGTGGGGTGCTATATCTAAAGCTAGTAATATAGAGAAAGTAGAGGATACCTTTACTCTGCAGAACCTGTAACAGACCTAGAAGTAGGTAGCAACAGGGATCCCGAAAATAGGAAGGAAAGCTGCAATACAAGTAGGATGGCTGGAAGAAGTCTGCTTAAGGAAGCATGTAGGCCACCTCTCATCACACCAAGCAGGTAGGTGGGTGATGGCACCTACCCACCTCGGCAGAAGTTTGAAATTCAATTCTCTGAGGAAAGAGAAAGTCTAAAAGAGCCAACCCGAATACACCAAGCCTCTAGGTCTCATTCTTTTTATAGGAGCTACCAGCTGTGATAAAGGACCCAAGTTAAATGATACTGCAAAGAACACTCAACCAAATCCAGTATGTTGACTATTCTGTAGTCTAAATAACCTGGCTTCACCAAAAGCTTGATGGGTCAAAATTTTAAAAAGGCTAATGCTGAAATACTGTCATAGAATGAAAAAAAAAAATAGAATAGAATAGAATATGCACATATGGACATAAAAAAAGACATGAAATATGTAGACTTCTGTCTTGATTCAAACAGATGAACTACCAAGAGAAATCTTAAAGGCAATGAGGATTTATGAATTGGCCTAAGATGAAGATTCATAAGCTTTATTTGCCTAATATAAAGATTACCAACAGTAGAAGAAAATAAATAACATATTTAACAGCAGATTTATAATTATAAACATATTTTCCACTTGAAATAACAGTCTGAAACCAGGAAGATCCAAAAAAATTAAGACATACAATTAAGTTCTTTAAAAACAGATTAATCATGTTGAAAAACAAGTTACATGTTTGTGTTTGAGTTGATTAGAGGACCAATGTTAGTAGACATATTTGGGTTAGTAGCCCAAAAAGCTAGCACAATATTATCCTTCATTAATAAACACGTCTTCCCCAAATGAAACATTTAATATGTGTTTTATTATACTCTGGTCAGACTATATCAGCAGTTTTGAATGTAAACATTTGGTTTTCACCAGACTGATTTTCTCCCTATTTGCTAAAAAGTTAAAAAGTCCATGTTTACTTTTTTAATGCAGGATGGAAGTTGTGGGTGACCCTGAGAAAGGAGGCTACAGTGAAGTGGAGGGAACAAATCTGCTTGGCATGGATTGCAAAAAGAATGTGAGATGGGTAAGTAGAGCATCATGAATGGACAACAGTTCTGCATGCAACTGTCCAATTTTCCCAACACCATTTATTGAAAAGACTAGAATTCTCTACAATAAAATACACTTTTTAATGTAAATTTCTATGACTTTTGGCAAATGCATCTAGTTGTGTAATCAATACTCCAACCAATATATAGAACTGATATTACTACAAACATTCCTCTCAAAATCCTTTTAGCTATATCACTCCCCATATGCCACTCCTTGGAAGCCAACAATCTATTTCCTGTCCTTATAGTTTGTTCTGACTATAACAATACTATATAAATACTATAGTGGTTTCTTCCACTTAGCATTTTAAATTGTTTAAATTGTTTTAAATTGTTATTTCTTTTTTTTTTTTTTGCATGTATCAGTACATAATTCTCTCTCTCTCTTTTTTTTTTTAATGGAGTGTAGTCTTCTACTGCACAGATGTATCACAGCTCTCTATTCACGCACAATGAAAAGACATTTGGGTGGTTTCCAGTTTGGAGCTATTATGAGCAAAGTGACCATAATTATCCATGTACAAGTTTTGATGTGAACATATGTCTTTACTTCTCTGAGATAAATACCCAAGAGTGGGATTACTGAGTCACATGGTGAGTGTATATTTAACTTCACAAGAAACTGGCCATTATGCAAAGTGGTTATACTATTTTGGATTCCTGCTTACAATGTATGAAATTTCCAGTTGCTTCACATCCTTGTCCACACTTATTACTGGCAGTTTCGTTGATTTTAGCCATTTTATGAAGGGTATAGTGCATCCGATTGTGATTAGTTTGAATTCCCCTAGTGATTAATGATGTTGAGTGTATTTTCCTTGCTTATTTGCCATCTCTATATTTTCTTTTATGAAGTGTCTGTTCATACCTTTTGCCCAATTGTTAAATTGGTTTGTTGTCTTATTCTTTAGTTTTTAGGGTTCTTTTAATATTCTGAATACAACTTCCTTATGAGACTTTTGGCAAATATTTTCTACCAGCCAGATGGTTTTGTCTCTATTAATAGAACATTTTGCAAAACAAAAATTATTAATTTTGTGAAATACATTTTTTCTTTTTTATCTTTTTTTTAAGATTTTATTTATTTATTCATGAGAGACACAGAGAGAGAGGGCAGAGACCCAGGCAGAGGGAGAAGCAGGCTCCATGTAGAAAGCCAGATGTGGGACTTGATCCCAGGAGTCGAATCACACCCAGGACTGAAGGCAGGCACTAAACTGCTGAGCCATCCAGGGATCCCCATTTTTTCTTTTTTAAACAAATTGTGCTCTTGACATTGCATCTAAGCAATCTTTCCTAAACCCTAAGATTATAAATTTATTGGTCTTTTGCTTAAAGTTTTATAGTGTGAGGGTTTATATTTAGGTCTATGATTAATTTTGTTAATTGTTCCATACGGTGTGAAGTATGGGTTGAGGTTTATTATTTTACAAATGGGTATCTAATTAGTCAAATACCACTTGCTGACAGCCCTGTTCTTTCTCCATAGAATTGCCTTCAGAGTTTTATAAAACATCAATTGACCATAGACCTATTTCTGAATTCTCTTTCTGTTCCATTGAGCAATGCTCCAATTTTTTTCAGCAATACCACACAGTTTTGATTACTGTAGCTTTATAGCAATTCTTAAAATCAGCTGATGTGACTTATACAACTTTAACTTTATCCTTCTTATTCAAAATTGTTTTGGCTCTTCTACGTTATCTAGCTTTTCTTTTTTCCTGCTCTGCTTTTCTTTTATTTTCTTAGTTGGTTCCTTTTAAATCAGTTTCCTATCTTAGATAGTAAACCAGTTATCCTTAAGAATATAGGTGTAATCTCACACCAATCATGAAACCTTTGCCAGTTACTCTAGAGTAGTAATATTTTGTGATTTCTCCTCACTTAATACATTCCTATCAGCCAGCAGTGTCCTAACCTGTATTGGTCATACTTCTAGTGAGAAACAGAGGCACATTCTCATGGAATTACAAAGAAACCAGAGAGATGAAAACAAAGCTGAGGGACTCAACAAATGTTTTGTCCCTGAGGTGCTAATAATACAGTGATTGGTAAGCTTTTACCATTATTTGTCTTATAGGAACAAAGGGAGGAAAAAGTGTTATCAGAACCCAGGGATAATTGAGATGAAGGAGAAGGAGGATTTTGGCTGGAGCTGTCATCATTGAAGTTTTCAGCTACTGTCAGACCTTGAAGAAAGGAAATGGAGAAGAAATATCTAAGTCTCTTTCTCTTTCTGTCCAATATCTCTTCATTTTTCCTCCTATTATCTGAAACTTACTAGAAACAAGGCAAAAGATCTTCAGATATTGCAGTCTAAAAAAGTAAGCAGCCAGGACAGAGCACCATAGAAAAATACAGACAATGGATATAGAAAGAAAATGGATAAAAGGAGTCCAGCAACCCACCCCATCCAGGATTCTGACTGAAGCTCAAGTATGTCTCCACAGCTCACAAATTTTAAGTTCAAAACTGTAAAATATTATAATTATACATCATTTTAGAGACTGCAGGGAAAACCAATGACCCAGTTTAATAGAGACCATTTTGCTTTTTCTCAATAGAAAAGCTGTTTTTTAAATGGATAAGTATTTAAAATATGATCCATAGAAATGATATCATAAGTATGATAATAATTAAAAATTTAAGCAGAAATGTTGAGATTATTTTTCTACTCATTCTACTTTACACAATGAGTTCCTCTTTTCAATTTGTAAGGCTGGCTTTGGTCACTGAATCATCCCAGAGTGGTTGTTGCTCAATCAGAGTCTAATTACTTACTTCTCCAAATGCTGACATCTGTTTCTGGGCCAGTTATTTTCAATGATTCATCACCCCTCATCACATGAACACTTCCCCACCTTTCACTACCTTATACCTCAGAATAACCAGAGGAAAAATAGTAAGTGAATCGTTTTGTTTCTAATTTGGTTTTAAAGGGCCCTTCTACATTCAACCTTTATTTTACCAAACTTATAGGATATTGTCAATGTCTCCTGATACCTAGTCCATTGTATGCAAGCAAGTGGTAGAGCTTCAGCATATGCCGTACCTTCTCTGTCTCATTCTCCACCAGATTCCATCAAATTGGAACCTTGATTTTCCTCAGTGTGTGGAGGACGTGCTGGTAGGAAGCACTACTTCTACTTCAAGTTAAGACCTTGCTACAAAGCAGTGCTTCCTCATAGTCCCTAGGGGCAGAGTTTCCTATATGTGTATAGAGCAAGCATGGTGGTAAAAAGGAAGTCAATGAGGAGAGACAGGTGGAGGACAGACATAATTATAAATGATGCTACATTTTATCGAAAAAGAAAAAGAAACTTATAGGGAGTAGGGAGCAATCACAATTACTGGAAAAATTTAAATATGGACTAATAAAAAATTATAATATCATGTCTGCAAATATCTAGATTTAAATTTTATGAATGATTTCTGGTACTTATTACAACCAAACTGTGTTAAGTAAATATGCATGAATAAAAGCTCTTATGATATAAGACCTAATTATTAATGCTGTGGAAGCCCTGAGTGATTTCTGCAAAGTGTATCAGTACCTATCAATGCTTACATCTAGTGAACTAATGAGTTTGCAATTTTCACGTATTTTAGGCAAGAAACTGCATAAAAATTATGTCAAAATGTATGTTTTATAAGTTAATATAAATTATCAACTTTAATCTGAGATAAATTTTATATCTACGATGTAAAACAAAATAATTGGACCTATTTTATCAATTATACAACTTGTGATTTATATTTGAGACTTACCATATTTATAAAGGCTTTATCTATAGATCCACACATTATAGAAATGTTGACAATACTCAAAAGCAACCATTTTAAAAATGTAAGAACAAAATTAAGACTTATTGTATGTGTTTGATGACCTTGATTATATTCAGCATCAATGCTTTATTTTATTGCCTAATATTTCTTATTTGTATCAGTAGCAAAAATTGTATATTAATTATGCATAAGAGGAGCTATTGGGAAAGTTAACAAACCAAAAAGAGAAGAAAGAGGAAACAAAGAAAAATCATTCTGATTTTCCAGCATATTAATTAGTTGATAATATCAATGTGAAAAAAAAACATATGGGACATAAAATAAGAGAAATGCTTGATTTAGAACAGTTTGCATTTTTCAGCATAGATAGTTCATGGAAATTATGTTAAAAGCTCACTTTTTCCCAGTATTTTAATTAGAAATTAAAAAAAAAACATGTAATTCAGGATTATTTAGCTTATATGCATAAAAATGTATGATTGATAAACTGATATCTTATTAAGTTAATAAGATACCTGAAATTATAATTTAATACCTGAAATTATTTCTCACATTGACAGATAAAAATTATATTGCTATTGATCTTTGATATGCTGCCCTAATAAATTTTTATTGCTTCTTCTGTCCATTCATGCATGACATCATTTTATTCATTACTTGGATGATTCTCTGTTGAGACTCTTTAGTCTTATCTAATAATTCATTTAAAACTTTCCCCTAGCATACATGTATTTAAATGTGTTGAAAGCTCAGCCAGAAGGAAATATTCACTCATTTCAGTATAGCTTAAGCTCTAATTATTTTTCATCAGAAACTCTTGAACAATCATATTAAATCTTGCATCCTAGTGCTGTTATTGCCATACAATTCTGTAAGCCTGAAATACTTAATACATATCTACCTAGAAATTGTAGAATTGTCCTGTGATGACTGCAGTATTTTACATGTTTATAAAGGTAAGAAACTTTCTAACTTCTTTTTAAAATGCTAGTAGGAAAAGCATTATATGAAATAAGGAATAAAATAAAAGACAAGGAAGAGGAAAAATGAAAATACGAGAAAAAAGAAAAATGAACATCTAGGAAAATAATCAGATAATTTGAAAAATAAATTTAGAAAATCATATAAATGAATTAATAGGTGAAATATAGCTTAATTTTTAAATGAATGTTTAATTGAATGTGTTTATGGTAGGAAGTATTATATCAGCCATTTACAATAATAAATCCAAGGTATCTTAAATCTAAGTGAGTCTTAAGAACACCAGATATTTTTTGTTTTGGACATTCACCTTAGCATTTCATCACCACTTTAAAAATGCAAGAAGTCAAACTAATACTTTGCTAATTTTGCTTAATTCCGTATTTTTCTTAAAGGACTAATTTCCTATAGAACAGCATATAGGAGACACTAGTTTATGTTTTCGTTGCATTTGCTGTTTCAATCTCTTGTACCTACTTAGTGCCTCTACTAGTTTTCAGTTGCTACTTGTAAAAAATTACTACAAATTTATTGGTTAAAAATAACACAACACTTTTATTATCTTCAGCTGTGTAGGTCAGAGTACTAGAATACTCTAGCTCAGCTAGTTCTTTGCTCTGGCCATTGTACATGGCCAAATTCAAGGTATGGGCAGGTCTGTGTTCCTTTCTGGAGGCTCTGGAGCTAAATCCCTTCCCAAACTCATTCAAGTTGATGGCAGGATTTCTTTCCAGGAATTCAGGTCCCTGTCAGGCAGGGGGTTGTTCTTAGTTTATTGAGGCCATCTTCATTCCTTCATTCAGGGCTCCTTCACAGTCGTCAAAGCAAGTACTGGTGGGTTGAGTCTTACACTTCAAATCATTGACCCCCTTTTTGGTTTCACCAATCTCTCTACCATGTTATCTACCTTTCCTCCCAGTTTTTTCTTTATCTCTAATCTTCTCATGAATCTGGGCACCACAACCCACCGCTCCTTAAAAAAAGAGTGACAAGTTCACTTCCACCTTTGTTTCTTACCCTTTCACCTGGCCCTGAAATATCTTTCTTACTATATGTTGGTTGTTTTCACCTCTGTTTTTCTGTGGCTCCAACTCAAATTCCACCTACTCAATGAATTCTTTCTTTTTTAGACTTGCAAGTTCCACACCTGAAATAATTTATAGACCTCAATGAGCCTTTGAGTCTGTTCTTAGAATAGATAACCTTCTGGAGCACCAGCACACTTCAAGCTCTGAAACCAAACTGACAGTTCAAATCTCAGTTCTGCCCCTATCTTCCGCTATAGGTCCCAATTTCTCTTTATAAAATGTGACTAATAAAAATAATACCTACCTCTTGGCTTTTGTGTGTTGGTGAGGTTATTGATATAACACACTTACAACATGCAGATGTGCTTAGCAAATGGTAAGGTCTTAATAAGTTATTATTACTATTTTATGAATATCTCTAACAAATTCTCCTGGAGCTTCAGTGAGGGTGTATTTCATCTGCAAATAACTGAACAGTTTCATTCAGACACAACTCTTTAGGGAGCTTATTTCTTGCAAGTTGACTCCTAAATCCTCCAACATGTGGTTAAAAATGAAGTGACACGAAATAAGGTGATAATAGGAAAGACATAGGTTCATGGTTTACAACAGTAGCCCCCATTTCATCTCAAGTCATCATGGTTCTTTTGTATCAGTCCCTCTTCTGCAGTCCTCTGCAACACATTAATTGCCTGACATGATTTTACACTTATTTCAAAGTTAAGTAGAGAATATTATACTTATTTCAAAGTTGAGTGGAGAAAATTCATGGGGAATATTTTTTCTCATTCCTACCCTTACTCAAACAATGGCCAGTCTTTTCTTCTCCCTTCATTTCCTTTAGTGAAAAGCTAATCCTGAAGTTCAGGTGGAATGTGCTCCATGTAAATTCCAGTGATTTTGCTATTTCAAATAGAAAGGTCAGAGTGGAGCTTTATGCCTTCCTTTGTACCTTCCTTTGATCCATTCCCTTTCTAGTAGAAATTCCTTGAGAAAAGGTTATATGTCAGATATTGTGTCATTTGCTGTAAGAAATATAAAAGTGGTATGATATATTCTCTTGGTCCTCAAATAAATCACAGTGTTATTATGGAAGCATCGTGAATACACATGTAAGTAATTTGGAACACATTTATAGGTATGTAATTTGTAATAAATAGATGATATTAAACGTACACCTCTTAGGAGTTCCCAAAGATAGAAATTATTCTGATTTGTACAAATTTTTAGAAACAATAAGTTGTTGCTTTAGTATATTTATTCCTTAAATTGTTTCATATGAATTAATATGAAGTCTGCAAAAAAGATTGTAATAAAATTTTAGAATTTTCATAATACATTTGGTAACATGAAAGAATTATATATAATAATTATGTACATATATGTATAGCTAGTTTCAAAAAAGGTATTGGGTTAGACAGTCCAATTGAGACTAAATGAAGAAAACATTAAGACGATTTTAAGACTGAATTTCTAGGTGTCCAATTTAAATGTTTAGCAATTATCCACACAAACTGGACTCGGTAATAAATGAAGATAATGCAAAAACAGAAATCAAAGTTAAATATAGACATTGCTTTGAAATCTCAAAATCACTAAAATCATCAATTATTTTTATTTGGCAAGGGGAAGGCAATAACAGTAAAATGTATATCGGCACCAACTGTGATGTGAAATTTAAAGCTCTAAAACCCCATTAAAATCAGCCTGGTAGTGATGTACCATATGCACTGATCTACAGTTGCCGGAGGATCCCTAACCTGTGGCTTCTTTTTCTCTGTCACATAACCTTGTTAAATAAGAACTAATTGCGAATGTTTGTTTAAGTATTCATAAGACTGCACATAATATAAAGGTTGACACGTTAGGAATGCATATTTTTTATTTTGCCTTTTGATATATACTATATATCTGCTTTAATTTGCCATGTATGCTTGTTTCCAAAGTAAATTTTAAATATAATGTAACAAAAGCTATTCATATGGAGTAAAACAAATTAGTCATTCTGACTACAAATTTATATATGCATGCTGGTAAGGGAACTGGTTTAATCTGATGATTACAGGGGCCTATTAATCAAAGTGCTGATCAAAAGTCATAAAAAAAAGATCCATATTTCATCACCATCTTCCGAGGCACCCAGTTCTTTACACTTCTTTATTGCTCACCTTTATAAATAATTCAGTGCCTATTCTCTTTTTCATACACTTACATTTCTTTCATTAACACCTGTGAAAGTGGAGATTTTATACTGAAGGTAGAAAAACTTTCAGCTCCAGTCGAACATTTTCATTTTTTGGCTCAGAGAAATGATTAATAAATAAGCTCTGGGTCTATGAGATAAGTAAAATAACACTTTTATTTACATGTTCTTGACAAATTGATTATTCACATTATTTTCCTTTTCCAGGCTTAGCAGTTTGTCCTTACTAAATAGCTATGCTGCCACAAGGATTTTCACAGGAGGAGAAAACTATCTTTGAAGTAACTACATAGCCACACATGAAATTTTTAAGGCTGCATGTATGAAATTTCATCTCCACCAAGTTTATTGATCAATCATCCATATTGTGAAATACATTACACATTTTCAGAAATCTGGAAACTACTTGCTTTCAGAATTAATTCATTAAAATCCTCTGCCATCAAGTGACATAATCACAAGAACCTTACATTGTATTACTTGAAAATAGGAAAAGTCAAATATTCTATTCTCACATGACATTTCCCCTTCTCTTTCTTTCTCTTTTTTCTTCCTTTCTTTTAGATGAATTATTCTAGAAAGTCTCATGCTTTTTTAAAGAGAAAAAGGGATTTGAATCAATACTGACTTCCTCCCACTTTCTCTCCACCTGCTTGCTCTCAGTCTCCCATTATTTGTTTGCATTTCTGAGAGAATTGAGATAGGAGAGCATGCATGTTCACTTGTAATAACTTGAGGTAAAATAAAAGCTTGTTTCTATTAAATTATGTGCACACTTATAATGTATAACATGAGTCGACATACTTTTCTGCAAAGGGCCAACAATATTTTCTACTTTGTGAGTCATGCAATTTTTGTCCCAAGTCATTTCTGTCATTTTAGCATAGAAACATGCTTATATTGCATGTAGATGAGTGACTGTGGATATATTCTAATAAAACATTACTAGTGGACACTGAAATTCTATTTGCACATAACTTTCACATACAAAATATTCTTAATTTTTTGTAAATTAATATCAAAATCTGAAAAATAATATCTAGAAATATAAAAACCAGCCTTACCTCTCTGTACCAAAATAGGTGGCAGGCCATATTTGGCTTCCCTGATGTATAATCCCTGCCATATATTAATACATATAACAAATTTTAGTTCTGTCTTGTTTAAGGTGAAAAACAAGAAGTACACACAATACTGTCCAAATCTCAATTTTCATTGATTGACAAATACATAGATATTTACAAAGTCACATAGCTTATTTCTATGTGTGTTATATAGTTTTTAAAGAAATTGTTTCCTGTGGCACCTGGGTGTCTCAGTTGAGCAGCCGACTCTTGATTTTGGCTCAGGTTTTTGAGCTCAGGATCCTGGGATCAAGACCCACTCAGCAGGGAGTCTGCTTGAAGATTTCTCTCCCTCTCCCTCTGTCTATTCCCCCTGACCCCAATCCGTCACACTCTCTCAAATACATAAATTGTAAAAAAAAAAAAAGTTTCCTAATACATATATACATATGCATCAATATATGTGTGCATATGTGTGTATGTATATGTGCATGTTTGCTTATTAGTTCACGATTAGATGTTATAAAAAATTTCATTAATATTAATATTTTCCAAACCATAATCATAATGGTTGTGTCAACTCTACCTAGATAACTTACAATCAATTCATATACTCTGTAAATAACTTGGAAATGTTCTTTGGACAAAGTTGAAACAATCTCTGATAACTTCCTAATCTGTAGCTCCTGACCTTACCATCTGAAAATGTAAAACCTCTTGAACTGTGTGCATTTATAAGTGTCACCACTATTATATGCCCAAATAAGTCTATCTGCCTGCCCCACCAACAGACTTTTTTGGAAAGACCAGACTAAGTATGTGTGATTGTTCTTGCTTAGGCACAACTAAAAGATCACTGCTAGATGCTTAATTAATTAGAAATGCTTTCTGAATTAAATTTTTAAAAGCAAACTTGCAGAAAAAAATAAAAAATAAAAAATAAAAGCAAGCTTACAGCTCAGAAGGAAGTTTCTTTAAAAGTGTTTGTTTTACATTTGCAAATATAAGCTAATTCACCTACTTCTGTAGTTAAGGTTATCTATTTTTAAATCACTTCTTGATTTCAGCTTTGAATTTTTTAAATGTATTTAAAATGTATGTATTAAGCTTCAAAGAAATAGCACCCTTTGGGGTTTTGTTTTTGTTTTTATTTTGAATTCTATCATCTCTCTGCTATCAAAAACATGATTTGGCAGATAATCCTGTAAGAACAGGCAGCCGGGTGGCTCAGGGGTTTAACGCTGCCTCCAGCCCAGGGCGTAATCCTGGAGACCTGGGATCCAGTCCCATGTCGGGCTCCCTGCATGGAGCCTGCTTCTCCCTCTGCCTGTGTCCCTGCCTCTCTCTCTCTCTCATGAATAAATAAATAAAATCTTTAAAAAAAATTTTTTTCAAGGTAATCCATCATGAGGGTAGAGAAACATTTTCAGTTATGTTATATGATCCTTATATCTTAGAACAGAAATGAATGTGCTTCATGTAATGGGTGCCCTGATATCCATATATTTTCAAGTAAGTAATGGTTTTGGCAATGGCAAACATCTATGACTACACTTCGAATAGTAGCTATATATCATCAAACAATGCGGAATAAGGTCTCTCCTACACTTTGACATTCTATTCTTTTCATATTTGATTATAATGCCAATCCAAGCAGGACCAATTTATAATTTACAATAAATATACAGAATGTTTGCTTAACAAAGAATTAAGTTAAGGCACACACTATCTTGGTACCTCTTGCCGGACATAAAGTAACTTCTAATTGAAGCTCACAGATGATGGTCTTTCTATTCTGAAAGGAATGTGACCAATTTATTATAGGAAAAAATTTAAATATTCATTTTATCATGTAGGTCAATATGAAGTAAACTCTCTTCTACCTAAATTTCTAGACTGTTCAGTAGTATTTCCACTATTAACTTGTTTTATTTCAGATTACATGAGAGTTCTCTTTTCTTACTTTATATTTTATGAGACACATATTTTTTTGCAACATAAATAATAAAAAAGTGCTATTGGTTATGACTCTAGTATATATTAAGTAAGGTGTCTTTAAGTAGAAATGCACATAAAACAAGGTAATGTATTGATTGGTTGGTGAAAATATGACTGAGGCTCACAGGAATCTATCCCTGTATGTTCCCTAGGAACAACGGCTCAGTGTTCACGAACTCAGTGCTTGTGGTGACTTTATAAAACGTGACTGCCACAAACAACAAGAATCCACAGTACATATAGAGTCAGGGCCAGTGTCAATTCTTGATGCATAAAAATCATGTGCTAGCTGATGTTGCTAGTAAGAAATGTTGAATGACCAGAAAAAGTCATCCTATGCCAAGTGGAATGTAGTTCCTTTGCAAAAAGAAGGAACAGAGACTAAGTATACCCAAATTGAAAAAGACAGAAGAACATAGCTCAATATGATTTTTCCTGTTCCCCTTCCAAAATTGTTTCCCACCAAGACAGCCTTAACATGTCTCTCAGCCTGATTAAACTTTAGACAGGTTTCTTCCTGACGATAGGCTCTAGACCTCCTTTTCTTAGAGCACTGATTTTAGGAAACTTGGAATTATAAATTATTTTTCAGCCCCTTTGAGATATAAATCTTTTCCCAGCCTCTCACCACTTTTACAACCCAAGAATGTCTTCCTCAAGGACCTCGAAGTCATCCCTTTCAAATGTAACTATCGAGAAGGTAGCATCTTTGTCTCCCAGTATCTGTCAGTAGGTAAGAGTCTAATTTTGATCAAGATCGGTGCCAATTAAGAAATAGATGGCCTGACCACACGAACTGGAATCCCCACTGATGTCCTCCAACATGTGTCCACTACCTCACTCCAGTTTTTAAAAACACTCCCTGGGTGGTTCAGTTGTTGAGTGTCTGCCTTGGACTCAGGTCAGAATCCTGGAGTCCTGGGTTCTAGTCCCACATCGGGCTCCCTGGTTGGAGCCTGCTTCTCCCTCTGCTTATGTCTCTGCCTCTCTCTGTGTGTCTCTCATGAATAAATAAATAAAATCTTTAAAAACAAAAAATCTCCCTCATCTTATGTCTCAGTAGATCTGAGTTTGACATCTCCCATATTTAAATAGTGTTGAATAAAGACTTCCTTGCCTCTAACTTGTCTGGTGCGATTTTTCTTTGACATTCCCCTGTATCTGCTTCACTTTAGTATGAGTGTTACTCTTGGCAGACTACATGCATGCACACTCTCATACACACACACACACACACACACACACTTGAAGGGATAGTGCAGTGATAAGTCATTTCAGAGTAGGTGTAGGTACCGATAAAGCTATTCCTTATTTGTTATTTTTCTCCCATGGGAAGAAACATTCACAGTTTCAAAGAAAAGTGGACATGGTGGAAAGAGTCAAAGAGGACCGTCCTGTCAATCAGAATCAGTGAATTATTATCAGCTACAAGGGCTATCTCTGCCCCACATATAATAAATAAATAGCACATGATTCCTTTTGGAAATACCTGAAGATGGATTTTATTTCTTAATGCTTTTAGGTAGATATATTATTTATCTACTGCCACAATAATGTTGAGTAACAGAGAACCAAAATATATCAGAGACATGAACCAATAAACATGTATTTGGCTCATGACTTTACAGAATTCAGCTGATTTGGATAGGTCTAGACTGATCTTGACAACTCTCATTCATGCTTCTGTGGTCAGAAGCGGGTCAGCTGGGCAGTTCTAATGACCTTGTCTGGTCTCATTCACATAACTACAGGTTTGTAAAGGATGTCCTCAGCTGAATACTTGAACAATTTGTCTCTGTTCTACCGATCTTTCACCCTCAACAGACTAGTTCAGGCATGTTCTTTCTCAACGGAACAAAAGACAAGTGGAAATGCACAAGTATATTTCCGTGTCTCCTTTTGCATCACATCTGCTAGCATGATATCTAAACACATCCCACTGAGCAAAGCAAATCACAAGCTCATCTAGATTCATGGTGGTGGTGGTATGTGACCCTGTCAGGCACTTAGCAAAGAGCATGAATATGGTGGGGAGCAGAGAATTGGGACCTTTAATATACTTGATCTACTAGAGTAGAAATATGATCTTTCTTAAACCTATGTCTGCATCCCTTTTTAGGGGTTTACAATGACCTATACCTTATCCCCAAACTGGAGGACAACCAGCTAATTACTTTGCAAATATATTTACACATACAATTTTAGTGTAAATGCTATGATTCGAACTATCATCTGCTATATGATATGGCAAATGCTATATTTCAAATATATAATTATCATGAGTTTGGAAATAATGAGTTCTTTCACTCTTGGTTGAAATGTTTTCAATGTGCTAGGAATCTTTGCTAGAAGAGGAAAGTTAAATATTAATAAAGTTCTCCTTTTGAAGCATTTTAATTAAACTTGGGTAGTTTTACATTTCACTTTATCCTCTTGCATTATCCCAAATTTTTGGAAAAATTAATGAAAAGGGCACACAGTGTTCATGTTTTATTAAAAGGTGGAAGCTTTAAACTCATTGAAATAACTGTTCAACTTTTTGCAGTACTAGTAAGTGAGTACAATGTAACAAATCTCTGATGCAGGGCTCCTGCTTTTGATAAACCCACCATCTCATCTCATTTGAGGCACGATTTTGTGTCTTTTCTCTATTCACAAACAAAGACACTGCAGTCCCTGTCCGATTGTTTGCATAGTAGCTAAATTTATGCAGATTCTTGATTCATTGTAGTACTTGATTTTCTTTATCATCTTGTATTGTTGTGGGGCCAGCTAGAGCATAATGCTTCCCAATTGTAATCTTCCTAGCCAGCCACAAACAGCTGGGTGAAAAAAATTCATTGTTTAGTCTTTGAATTTCTCACTGTTTTACTTGAATTTACTTCAAAGTACAGTGGCAGTCATGCCAATTGGAAAACTTACATAAAGTAGGCAGTTTCCCCAAATACCTTAATGTATGGCTAGAAAGGTAAGAATTTAAGATTCCACATTTCAGAATATACGATAACCCATATATTTTTTTCTCTAAGTGAGGGACTTGCAAAAACAGTTTACATATGTAGTCATAAAGGGGAGATTTATATGAACATCATTCAGAACTTTCAAATATATGGAATTTCTGGTTGAATTAGCTGGTTGGCCCACTAATTCAATAACCCCATCTACTAAGAAGCACACATGAAAAAATCACCACCTCTGTATTTTTTTGACTCTCAATTTGGGTTTAAGAAGAGAAAATCTGAGTTCCCTATCTGTTCTCCATTGTTACTAATTATATTATTTAGCATAAGTCACACCCCATCTCTGAATCTCAGTTTATCATCTTTGATATGAACTTATTATGATCTACCTCTCAAGACACTGTAGAGTTGTAAGCAAAGCACACACAGGTCCCAGCTCAGTATGAGATAGACTATTAGCATAATTATCTTCATTATCAGGCTCTTTCAAAGTCAAGAACATCTTTCTAACTTGAACAACAAATTCAGCTTTTTCATTTATGAAGCCCCAGATAAACAGTGCAATGGCTCAGTCACAGAGATTCTACTCGTGGATGTATACAATTGTCTTGATATTTGAGGGAGGAATAGGTATTTTTTTATTTAATAAATTAATAATCTGGATAATTTAGACAAATAAACAGCCAGTCCTAGTTAAACAGTAGTTGAAAACTGGTAGCTTTGATCAAAATAACCAAAATGTGTAAGCAATGGCCTTAGAGACTGCCCCATGGAAAATAAGTGTGTTTGAAACTGAGTTCTCTATGGAAGAAGTCCTTTGTGGCCTGGAGTTTTGTCTAACAAAGCTAATATCGGTTATTTTCAAAATAATGATTCAAGATATATGAAGTTTTTATATGCTCAAGTTGATTTAAAATGACAAGTTCTGATACATGTAGAAACATTAAATCATATTCTCTAGTCATAAATTCACTGTTCATAAGGAAAACTATTAAAGTATATGGAACGGTGACGGAACAATCCTGGCACCGGTTGTCATTACATACACATTATGAAAAAAATGAATTTTTTGTATGTCTGTGTGGTAGTTATAAAATCTTATGAAATTTGGAATTTTGTAAAATTACAGTAATATGCCAATTATAAATGTAATTTTTGGGGGGTACCAATTTTCATTTCCTTTATTTGAAGGAATGATACAAATGAAAGAAACAGATGTTTTGGTACAACTTACAGAAAAGGTAAAGGTAACCCCAGCATGCATGCACTGCCTCGGTGACCAGGGGAGTCACCCTGTGGCTATGGGAAGACAGCCTAAGGCTTAACTCTCACTATCACTGTTTCCCAGGGTGTGCTTGTCAAAGAGATACTCTGCCATGCCAGATTGGGGAGCCCCCATCTTGCGCAGGTTGGTTACATGGTCACCCAATTCTTTGATGGATTTCACCTGCTCGTTCAGGTAATGAGTCTCAATGAAGTCACACAAGTGGGGGTCATTTTTATCAGTGGGCAGTTTGTGCAGTTCCAGTAGTGACTGATTCACACTCTTTTCCAAGGGTAACGCACACTCCATTGCATTCAGTCCATTCTCCCAAACATCACGGTCTGGTTTCTTAATATCCTGAAGGAAGATTCGATCACCTCATTGGTTCTGCAGCTTAACTTAATCCCCTCTCTTCAGTAGGTACTATGGTAGGTATTTCCACATACATTGTCTCCTTTAATGGGTTGGTGAAATTACTTTTTTTTTTTTTTAAGAAAAAAGCATTCCTATAATAATAACTTTGTTGAAAAGTTTTTTTAATCAGTTCACTTGCTGTTGGTTCATTTATTATTATCACATAAAGCAAGTTACAGTAAGTAGGTATCTTTTATGTTAAATTATAAATTTCCAAGTCTTGTGCTTTAACTTTAATGTGGACACAATAAAAAGAGTTGATATTACAGAAATTTAATGCTAATGTTTCCTTTAAAATAAGAAATACAATACACATATGAATGAAATTAATAGTCTTTGTTGGAATTTCTAGCAAATCACTCCACTGACTATAAAAAGACCATTGTTAAGCAATAGATTTAGACATAAACAGGGCTGGACTCTAAACATTACTGATTATCATAGAGTAAAATAACAGATAAAAGCTTTTCAATCTCAAAGAGCAGCGAAAGGACAAAATAAATGATATTAGGTATTACATACAATATTTGAGTTTCTCCTGAACAGTCCATCTCTATCTCTTATATTAGATTATGGCTTTTCTACTGTCAGGGCTCTGTATAGTATGTTTTATTCTATCCTAATTTTACAAACTCACAATCTGATCCTGTTGACTTCTCTGGTGGCTGAAGCTGATGGCCATGACATCTGGATTTCCATTTCCAACCCCCAGCTTCCCACCCCAATTTTGTCTGCTCAGGTTTTAAGAGTTAGCTGGACATTTCTCTTGGTTTCTCAACAAAGCAATTCCAGCTATGTCTCAGGAACCTATCCTTGTTTTATATCGTCTATTTTAATTAGAGACCCTAACAGTCATCCGTGATGGGGACTTGGAATTTAACCTGACATTCTCTCAATATGTTTAATAAATACCTCTTAAATGTCTGTGTTTTCCTCTCTATCTCTGTTGCAAATAATTCCTTAGTTCAGATCCTCATTTTTCTTATATGGTGTTGTGCAGTCTACAATATTGAAATTTATTGTGAAATGTCATTGCTTAGTTATGCCATTTGAGTGTTTGGAGCATGTCTTTAAAGCCTGATGGTAGTTTGAAGAAGTTGCCACAAGATGGTGTTTTCTTCTTTTCAGTTTGTCAATTACAGACATGTTAAACCTGGACTAAACCATATAAGGTAAGTAGGATATGCAAATTACATTTTCATCATTGAAGGATTCATTATCAGGTAGTCAATACATATACACATCAGCTATGAGAGGTTGTACCAATTGACCTAAAGTAATGAGGAATATGATGTCCAGATCTAAGTGTTTTCAAAATTTTGTAAGCAATCTTGACTAGTTGGCAACACTGAGCAAAGTAGTCCACATGCACTACTAAGCTTCAAAGACAGACCACATTCTAAAAAGGGAAACCAAAAAATAAAAATAAAAATAAAAATAAATAAAAATAAATAAAAAGGGAAACCTTCTCAGCAAGATCATAATTTTACCTGCTGGGAAAAAGAAGCAGTAAGAGATGATAAATATGATTAGTTCTCCAGCTTCCAAACTTTTCTTTCTTGCATTTCACTATGCCATAAGTTCCTAGTTTTTTGTATTCAATGTTCTTTTTGCCTCTATTCCAAACTAATCAGGTCACATGCCTGTAATTTCTATGAAGACGGCTTTCCAATCCAAAGCTCTAATGTCAATTATTTCTCTAGAGCCTCACACCATTAACATAAACCTATTATTTATTTTTCAAAGCTCAATAGCTTTTCTTTTCAACCTCAGATATCCGTATTTCTATGAAAGTCAAAACATGAAAATTCAGTCTTTTTTGATAACATCCTCTTTCTCATCCTGTCCCATTAACACATCTACTGAAAAAGATGTCACATTTTTAAGATTCTGTTTTCATTGTCTCCCAAAGCCATTTTTCTTTTTATCCTTATTACTTTAGGGCCCCAATTCCTCATTTTCCAGCCCCAAGGAGCATTTTACATTACATGTATAAATGCTCACATGCATTACACAGAAATGCACATACACACACATTATTGATTTTTAAAATAACCCAATATATACTTATCATATTATATTTACAATGTCATGTTATATATAACACAGAATAATGTAATATATCTTGATATATATGCATCAGTAAAGATTTGTTTTTATGTAAAAGAGATCATAATCACCTTTTTGAGTAACACATACAAATCTGTATCAGTCTTTACTACCTTCATGTCATGATAGTATATGGATATGCCATAATTAATTTTGATATTTCTTTATAATGGATGTTTAAGTATATCCAATTTTTTTCACTATTACCACTAATGTTACAGATAATAGTCATATAAATATGTCTGTTCAAGGGTTTTTTTTCCCTGTGAAATGGACTCCCATATGATCAACTATTTGGGTTTGTACCTTTAAAATTTTTGTAGCTACTTCAAGTTATTCTGAAAAATTGTGTATTAATTTGCCCTATCATCCAGGTAAGGGATAACCCATTCTCTCATATATTTAACAACAAAGATATTATTATTCATATGTTTTCTGTTTTTAATGTAAACTGATTTTTAATTGGCATTTATATATGTTCAATGAGGTTCAACAACTGTTAATATATTTATTGGCCATTTTTTACTCCTACCTTGCCTTTCTTATTCATATCCTTCATCCTTTAAAAAAATTTTTTTATTCAAAAAAAATATTTAAGAGAAAGTATGAATAAGCACGGCGTTGTAGGGACAGGGGCAGAGGGAGAGAGAGAGAGACAATCTTGAGTAAGTTCCATACCTAGCAAAAGCCAAGGCAGGGCCCCATCTCACAGATCATGACCTGAGCCGAAATCAAGACACCACCCAGGTTCCCCATCTTTGCCCATCACAAGACAGACCAGTGTGAAAAAAAAAAAAAAAGAAACTGATTATTTATTATATCTATTCCACTTGGTCAGTGTCTGTGTAATACCAATTGTCAAAAAATTCTACATATCATTTATTACTGTAAACTTACTACAAAATGTATTCAAATTCTCTTGCTTTAAATTTAGAAATCAAATTCTGCTCCAGAGTATGTTTCACGGGGTACCTGGGTGGCCCAGTCAATTAAGTGTCTGCCTTCAACTCAGGTCATGATCCCAGGGTCCTGGGACTGAGCCCCATATCAGAGTCCCTGCTCAGCAGAGGGCCTGCTTCTTCTTCTCCCTCTATCTGCCCCTCTACCTACTTGTGCTCTCTCTTTCTCTGTGTCAAATAAATAAATTAAATCTTTAAAAAAGGGTATGTCCCTATTCCTCCTTCCCTTACAGTATGGTACGGATGGTAACTAAAATTTACAATATTGCATAACTCACTCCATCCCACAACTCATCCCACCCCATCTCACAGCTCTGTGAGGTAAGGAAGGTAGCAATTATTATTGACATTGATGAAGAACAAAACAGACAAAACTGAGATGTTTCTCAACTTGTTCAACATCATTCAGCTAGTCACTGTTGGACCTAAGACCTAAACTCAGCTCCTCTGATGCTACCCATTTACCAGCATCACTTCTCTGTGTCAACACTGAATGGTGTTCTTTTCACAAAACAATCCTTGCTCTTCACCAGCCTCCTGCATTTTAAAATACAGTTTGTTCTTTTCCAACCCTCCCCTTCCAGGGCTGCTACATTTTGCAAATAAAAATACAGATCATCAGTTAAATTTAAATTTCAGATAAACAATTTTTTAAGAATCCAAAATATGTCCCATATATTCCAGGGGGCATGCGTATGCTAAAATAATACTGATTCTCAGAGATGGAACTTTAACTGAGAGGCCTATATTTTATCTGACAACCCCATCTCTATTTCTATTTGTTCTCAGAACATGAGCCATTCTTTAACATGAATGAAACCTCTGACTTGCAATATATCCTAATCTCCAAAGCTAAACTAATCATACTTTTTCTTGCAATTCATGATATTTGTTTTTACTTATTAAAATCTACCTTATATCATAGTTTTGTAGCTTCTCCTAGCTTTCTATCTATGTTAAAAATCATGTTGAGAGTTACAGCTTATTCATGCTTAGAAAGTCCAAGAATACCTAACACCTGCATATGGTAGATGTTCAAAACATCTTCACTAAGCTGAGTTAGTATATAATAATCCATATGCACTTTTTCAATTTAACCTGCATATATATCCATAACAATATGTACTATCCAGAAAAAAAGAAACATAACAGCACATTTTAAAAGAGTTGCCTTAAGAGGCCCATGGGTGACTCAGTCAGTTAAGCAGCTGCCTTTGGCTCAGGTCATGATCTCAGGGTTCTGGGATCCAGTCCTGCTTTGGGCTCCCTGCTAAGGAGGGAGTCCACTTCTCTGTCTCTGTCTTCCTCTGTCCCTTGCCCTGGCTTTAGTGTGCCAGGTACTGTGTTAGGTACAGAAGAAGAAAGTTCCCTGGTACATGTCCTTAAGACTCACATTTGAACTATATGTACAATGAAATAACTTTAATGTAAATAATTTAAAGGATAAATTTGAAAATATAGAAAAAAGGGATTATCCAAGTATGGATCAATTTAAGACAATTTAGTAACCTTTGAATTTTTGATGTCAACTCAAAATTTCATGTTATAGTTTGTATCCATTTAAAAAATTTAGCTTAAGGAAGTGACATATGCAAAAATCCAGCTAAAGAAATGTCCATCCTGGGCAGCCTGGATGGCTCAGCGGTTTAGCGCTGCCTTCAGCCCAGGGCGTGATCCCGGAGACCCGGAATCGAGTCCCACGTCGGGCTCCCTGCATGGAGCCTGCTTCTCCCTCTGCCTGTGTCTCTGCCTCTTTAGATCTGTTTCTTGAATAAATAAATAAAATCTTAAAAAAAAAAGAAATGTCCATCCCATTATTTACAAATATTCAAGTATATTTACATATAACTAAAGACATGTTTAATAAGATACAATACAACCATAAAACAGAATATTGTACAAACAACAATGCTGTTGTGAGAGTACAATATGGTCATGAAAAGATGTTTTCAACAAATTATCAAGTGAAAAAAATTATAAAACAGTATGGCAATAACCATACACTTTTTGTTTTTTCTGTTTAAAATAGATTACATAAGCATACAAGTTAGAAAAAGTAATTCTTACCACTTTAAAAAATATTTTTCATTAACATTATATTTTATGCATATTTTAGCTCTTTTAATCTACTTTTCCTGGTGTATGTATGTACTTTTCTATCCATTCATCTTATGTTTACATAAAAGTTAAAAGATATTAAATAAATTAAGATATTAAAAAATATTTCTAAGTAAGAGGAAGCCAATATTAATTAATTTGGATACATAGATACAGGACAAAATCATAAATGATGTCACCAAGGTTCAAGTTCTTTCTACGAATATCTACTCAATGTTAACAAATCAGGTTATTTCCATGTGCAAAGAGCAGATATAAGGGTTGGCCACGATGTTCTGACCCAGACAGGGCACGGATGGTGTTAAATGTAGCTTGGGAAGGAACCATCTGGGAATGGCATTTTTATATTTAGTGTTTTTTTTGGTTTTGTTTTGTTTTGTTTTTTTAAGGCAGCTTCTCCTCTGTTACTGGCTTTATATCAAACATATAAACATGTCAACTCACCACAGTCAGAGTGTCTCTTGAGTTCAGTAAGTCAGTTTGGAGTCCAGTTGACCTACTATGAGGTAAGTTCATAGTAGGTATGGAATCTCCTATTTTTCTAGAAACTGCTCCCACAATATTACAAATATGCAGCTCAGCTGTTCTGTGGCTAGGGTCTATCCATTTGGGTCAGACCTAACTTATTTCTAAAATTTCCTCCTGCTGGAAGCTTTTCTGTTACTGTTTTGCAAGGTGACTGCTCACTATAGTTAAGCAACTCAAATTGACTTAACTTCAGTAAAATAAACATTTGCTCCTGAAATTTTGGCATGAAGTTAACCTCAGGTTTCTAGGTAAGTAAAGTCTTTTTTTTTTAAATCCAAACCTATGTTAGTAGTAATGTTCACATTTTAAAAACATATCAAACATGTCAATGAAATTTGGAAAAGTAGACCCACAAGGGTTTCTACACACAAAATATATTTTAATGAAGTGAAATCCTCTTTATTTTTCATTGTGTTTTCATAGAAGAGATACAGAATAGGCATAGCAAAAGAACATTCTAGTAGTCTCCTAAAAAAATGTGTCAACCATGTTGTACACAGAACACCTCTATGGGTGAGATGATAGTTCAGTGAGGATGTTGATTCAGTCTGAGCACTGACAGAGACTGCCAACGAGGGTGCCACTTGCCAACTGGCACTTACTACAGTGGCTTTTTCCCCTTATGATAATTGCTTATCAACTGGGAATTTCATTTATTCATTGGCACTATAAATTTAACTTCAGTTTATGAAGCAAGCTCTAATACCTCCAGAATTTTTGTCAATAAAATCATTTGAGATTTTTTCATTAGACTAGTGTTTGAAAACATGGCATTGTTGGCTGATTTTGTTCCTCTTCATTGCACTAATTGTTTATAAAAATTATACTCCATAAGCTTTTTGAGAAAACAAGCACTTTAATGAGCACACCATTTTCAAAAGTGAGGATAATTGAAGTAATGCAGAAACCCAGGAATTAGGAATTTGCCTTGAACTATTTTAAATATATCACCCAGGAACCATTATTTAATTAAATCAGTCATAAGTACAATTTAGGAAGGTTATGATTTTATTTCTGTCAACTCAAATGTGACTTAAGGACCTCCTAGGGGACGTACAGGAAACTTGCTCTCCATCCCCCCTCATGCATTGATCAATATGCAATAATACACCGAGGAGATCTGCTACCACACATACTGCCTATAAGGGGAGGGATAGAGGGGGAAAAAACAGCTTAGACCAGGATCTTGGGATGATATGAAGCCAAATTCTGCTACCACTGTAAGAAGCATGAGAATGCTTTGAAAACTGCACTTTGGGGAGGACAGGTTCAAAGGATTTTCAGGCCTCATATTCTGCACCAGGTAATAGCAGCACATGACTGAAGCGATGTGAAGCCTCTGGTACACTGAAGATAACATTAGCAATGACAAACACATTAGGCTCCAGCTCAGACTGGTTGGCACAACACTGATCCTCCCCCACTGATGGCAAGAAAAAAGAACAGGGGTACATATTTCTAAATGTGAATATTATTCACCTCAGCTTCTACTATCCTTTTACTTTCAGTGTTTAGCATCCCACCAAGATTTAGAAATGGTCACAAAAGCAAAGCCCACAGTGTAACTCATGGCCAGGAAAAGAAAAGAGCAAAACAAAATAAATAAAACCAACAACAAAAAAGTAGACCCAGAAACAAACCAAAATGTTGGAAATACCAGATAAATACTTCAATGTAACCATGATTAATATGTTGCATCATGTATGGTACAAGGTGAAAAACATGCATGACTAAATGGGGAATTTGAACATAGAGATGGAAATATTCATAGAAGTTAAAAGGAAATGCCAGAAATGAAAAACACCATACAAGAAATTAAGAATCCTTTCGATGAGTCACTGGTACTTGACAGAGCTGAGGAAAGAATCAGTGAACTGAAAGAAAGCTCAATGGAAATTACCCAAACTGAAACAAAATAAGAAAAAAAGTAAAACAAGAACAAAATAGAACATTCAAGAGCTGACGGATAATAGAAGCAAACATAGAGGCAATTAATATGTTGCAGATTATATAATACCACAACCAATCAAGTTATCTTCATTAATAGTTTAAAAAGTAAATTTAAAAAAAAATAATCATGATCATTTTCAAGTGATCTGTAACATTCACAAGATAGGCCATATTCTGGGCATGTAATGAATCTCAGTAAATTTAAAAGGTTGAAATTATTCAAAGTATGGTCTCTGAGCATACTGGCATTAAGATATACATTTTTAAAGACAGTCATATTCTAGAGAATACCTAGAAAAATCTGCAGTGGTTGGAAATTAAACACACTTCTCAAGAATCCATGGTCAAATAAGAAATTACATAGTGAAAGATCATTCTAACTCAATGAATTAAAAAAATCGATAATATACAAGTCACCAGTATTAGTATTAGTACTATTATATTAGAATATCACTACAGACTTTACAGACATTAAATGGATAATAGAGCTATTTTGTGAACAATTTAATGCTAATCAATTCAATAATTTAATAAAATAAAAATATTTTCATTTAGTAAAATGAAAATAATCATGTTGGGGCACCTGGCTGGCTCAGTCGGTTAAATGACCAACTCTTGATTTCAGCTTAGGTCATCATCTAAGAGTTGTGAGATCAAGCACCACATCAGGCACAATCTGGGTGTGGAGCCTGTTTAAGATTCTCTCCCTCTCCCTCTCCCCTGCCTCCGCCAACTTGTGCTCTCTCCTTTCTCTCTCTCACTCTCTTTCTAAAAAAAAGAAATGAAAAGAATCATATTGCTTGGAAGGCACAGCCTTAATTTATTCAAGAGAATATAAATACCCTGTATAGCTCTGTATTTATTTTTTTAATATATTTTTTTATTTTTTATTTATTTATGATAGTCACAGAGAGAGAGAGAGGCAGAAACATAGGCAGAGGGAGAAGCAGGCTCCATGCACCGGGAGCCCGACGTGGGATTCGATCCTGGGTCTCCAGGATCGCGCCCTGGGCCAAAGGCAGGCGCCAAACCGCTGTGCCACCCAGGGATCCCTCTGTATTTATTTTTTAATTGAATTTATAATAAAAAAAATACTTATTACAAACAAAATTTCAGGGCCAAAAGGATACACTGGGAAATTCTATCAAACACTTAAGAAATAATATCAATTTTATACAATTTCTGATAAACAGAAGAATAAAGACAAGTTTCCAACATTTCAGAAGTCCAGCCTTGCACTGGTATCAAAAATACTGACTTTACAAGAAGAAAACTATAGACCATTTTTCTTCATGAACAATGAGCACAAAAATCCTTAAATAAATCATAGCAAATTATATATAATTATGTATATAAAGGACAATACAAAAAAAGAGAGAGAGAGAGAGAGTTGCCCTTTATCAGTTTGTGGAAGTTCCAATCTATTACCAGCTTGTGTAGCATTCTTAACAAAAATTGGTATTAAATTTTGTCAAGGTTTTTTTTTTTTTTTTGTATCTCTTGAGATATTTCTAAACTCTACAACTCAATTTGTAGAGTTTAGATATGGTGACATGCATTGCATAAGTCTTGAATTTGAATGAATTTGTATTCTTGGTCAAAATGCTTTAATTTTACTTTTCTTATATTTAATGGATTAACAAAGGTTTATTCAAAATATTAATACAGGGATCCCTGGGTGGCTCAGTGGTTTAGCAACAGCCTTCCACCCAGGGCGTGATCCTGGAGACCCGGGATCAAGTCCCACATCAGGCTCCCTGAATGGAGCCTGCTTGTCCCTCTGCCTGTGTCTCTGCCCCTCTCTCTCTCTCACTGTGTCTCTCGTGAATAAATAAAATCTTTAAAAAAATATTAATACAAACACTGTGATAAATTATGTATGTATATGCATATTATATATAAATATACGCTTATGTATGCTTACAGATAGGTGAAAAATAACAGTACTGATACAAAGGATGGGAAGAAATAATTATGATTATTTTTTTATTATAAGATAATCACTCTACCTATGAAGTAGTACAGTATTGTTCGTGAGTGGGTTTGGATTAGGGGCCAATGAATAATACAACCACAATAGGTGGAGATAATGGAAGACAAAATTAGGAGCAAGGGCATTTAATAGAAAACAGTAACAACAATGGTGAATATAACTTACCAATGTTAATAATCACTTTGAACGTCAGTGGTTTAAATGTGCCAATTAAACGATGGAGATTGGATCAAGAAACAAGACCCAACTATAAGTTGTCTACAGAAAACCCACTTTAAATATAAAAACATGTGGCACCTGGGTGGCATAGTCATTTGAACCTCCGACTCTTGGTTTTGGCTCAGGTCATAATCTCAGGGTCATGGGATCACAGAGCCCTGCTCATGCTCTCTCTCTCTCTCTCTCTCTAAGATAAATAAATAAATATGTAACTATAAAAACATAGTAGAGACTAAAAATACATGAGTGGAGGAAAGTATACCATCCTAATACTAATAAAAAGTAAACAGGAATCATTATATTAATTTCAAGGGATCCCTGGGTGGCGCAGCGGTTTGGCGCCTGCCTTTGGCCCAGGGCGCGATCCGGGAGACCCTGGATCGAATCCCACGTCGGGCTCCCGGTGCATGGAGCCTGCTTCTCCCTCTGCCTGTGTCTCTGCCTCTCTCTCTCTTTCTCTCTCTGTGTGTGACTATCATAAATAAATAAAAATTAAAAAAATACATTATATTAATTTCAAAAAAGAGCAGATCACAAATCAAAAAAGAGTATCAGGGACAAAGAAGAGCATAACAAAATGATAAAGAGGTCCATCTCCAAGAAGACATGCAAGCTCTAACCTGTATGTGCCTAATAATAGAGAATCAAACTGTGATAGCTAAAAACAAACAGAATTGCTAAGAGAAATAGATGAGTTCACTATAATAATTGAAGATTTCAATAATCCTCTATCACAGATGGGAAATGGGCAGATCCTACCAGCAGAAAATCAGTAAGGATAAAGTTGAACTCAATCACACAATAATTGGACTGAATATCATGAACATTTATAGAATGCTTCATTCATAAACAGCAAACACATTTAAAAATTCATTCTTCTCAAGCTCACATAGAACATTCACCCTTTAGGGTCCATTTAGGGCCATAATACACACCACAACAAATTTTTAAAATAGAAATCATATAATGTCTGCTTTCAAATCATTATGAAATTTAACTAGAAATAAATAACAGAAAAACAGCTGTAAAATCTCCGAAATTTGTAAAGACTAGATAACACACTTCTAAATAACACAGAATCAAGAAATATCAAGAGAAATTTTAAAATATTTTGAACTAAGTAAAAATGAAAACACAACTTATCAAAACTGATAGCAGGTAGCAAAAACAGTTCTTAAAAAAATGTATAGCATTAATGTATATACTACAAAGGAAAAAAGGCCTAAAACCAGTCATCTAAATTTCTACCTTAAAAAAAATAGAAAAAGACAAGAAAATTAAAACCAAAAACATTATAAAAGAAAACTGCAGACCAACATATTTCATAAACATAGATTCCAAAATCCTCAACTAGGAATTAGCAAATTGAATCCAACAATGTATGAAAGGAATTACACACCATGACCAACTGGGATTTAATCCAGTTTTGTGAGGCTGGTTCAGCATGTGGAAATCAAATGATGTAACCTACTGAATCAACAGATTAAAATAGAAAATAGCATGATTATATCAACAGATGCAAAGCATTTGACAAAACCCAACACCTATTTATGTTAAAATCTCTAAATAAACTAGAAATAGAAGGGAACTTTCTCAATTTGAGAAAAATTATCTACAAAGAACCTAAAATTAACATCCTAGTTAATGGTGACAAACTCAAAGATCAGAAACTAAGGATAGGAGGGGCACCTGGGTGCTTAGTCAGCTGGGTGATCAATTCTTAATTTCAGCTCAGGTCATGATCTCAAGGTCTTGAGATCAAGCCCCTTGTTGGGCTCTGCCCTAGATGTGGAGCTGCTTGGGATTCTCTTTTTCCCTCTCCCTCTGTCCCCTCCCTTATTCTCTCCCTCTCTCTCTCTCTCTCTCTCTCTCTCAAAAACAAAAAATACAAGGACAGAATATTCTCTATCACAACTCCTTTTCACATCATATTGGCAATTCTAACTAATGCAATAAAATGGGGGAAGAAAGGAAATAAAAGATTGCTATTGGGAATGAAGAAACAAAAATATTCATAGATGACATGATCATCTATGTCAAATATCTGAAAAAAATCGATGACAAAAAAAATTTGAAACCAATAAGTGATCATAGCACAGCTGCAGGATACAAGGCTAGTATACGGAAGTCAATTACTTTCCTATAATCCAAGCAATGAACAAGTAAAATTTGAAATTAAAAACACAATATCATTTATATTAGTACTCAAAAAATTAAATATATATAGATCTAACAAAATATGTACAAGATCTATATGGAGAAAACTACAAATTGAAACAAAGTCAAATCAGAATTAAATAAAGAGATATTCCATGTTCATGAATAGGAAGATTCAATATTGTCGAGGTTTCACTTTTTCCCAATTTGATACATACATTCAATGCAATCCCGATCACGATCCCAGCAAGTTTTTTGTGGATATCAACCAACTGATTCTGAACTTTACACAGAGAGGCAAAAAACCCAGAATAGCCAACACAATATTGAAGGAGAAAAACAAGGTTGGAGGATTGACACAAACGACTTCAAAACTTACTATAAATCTCCAGTCATTAAGAAAGACAGTATAGAATTGGTGAAAGAACAGACAAGTAGTTCAATGGACCACAGTAAAGAGCCCAGAAATACACCCACATAAACATAGTCAACTCATCTTTGATAAAGAAGCAAAGGCAGTGGAGCAAAGATCCTTTCAACACACGGTGTTGGAACAACCAAACACCCACATACAAAAAAAAAAAAAAAATGAGGAATCTAGACACAAACCCTATACCTGTGACAAAAAAGTATCAAAAAGAGATGGCAGATTTAAATGAATACTACAAAACTTAATACTCTAGAAGACAACATAGGAGAAAATGTAGGTGAACCTGGTGTATGGCACTATTTTATTTATTTTTTTAATTTTTTTAATTCTTTTGAGAGAGTACATACATGCAGGTGCAAGTAGGGAGAGGAGGTGCAGAGGAACAGTGCAAAAGAGAATCTTAAGCAGGTTCTATGCCCTGAGATCATGACCTGAGCTGAAATCAAGAGTCAGAAGCTTAACTGACTGAGCCATCCAGGTGCCTGGGGTTCTGGAATCGAGTCCCACATCAGAGCCTGCTTCTCCCTCTGTCTAAAATATTTTATTTATTTTATTATCTTTTTAAGATTTTATTCATTCATTCATGAAAGACACAGAGAGAGGCAAAGACATAGCCTGATGTGGGACTCGATCCCAGGCACCTGGATCATGACTTGAGTCAAAGGCAAATGCTCAACCACTGAGCCACCATGGTGCCCCAGCACAGATTTTTAGGAATAGTGAAAGTATTTTGTATGATACTTAACGGAAGATATATGTCATTATACATTTGTTCAAGCTTATAAAACATACAACCCCCAGAGTGAACCCTCATAAAAACTATGGACTTTGGGTGCAAAGGATGTATTAATGTAGATTCATTAATGTTCAAAAATGTACCATTCTGGTGGGATGTTGATAATGGGGAGGCTATGCACGTATGGGGACAAGGGGTTAATTGGAAATCTCTGCACTTTCCTTTCAATTTTGTTGTGAACCAAAACTCTCAAAATAAAAAACTTTGAAAAATATATATTATGGTATATATATAATTTGTACGAAAAACTTTGGCTCTTAAAGTCTTTGGCATTTTTATTTATCTTCCTCTAATAGTTTCATATAAAATACTGGTATTATCACTAATAATAACTACTCAATTGCAATTTAAAACATCTTGGCTGTTTAGTTTTATCCTTTGAATATATCCTACTGGGTATCCTAAATCAAAATACTTTGTTATAGTTACTTGAATTGATTTTCTTGTATTCTATATATCATATATGTATATATACAGTGTTACAATGGTTATTCATGGTATTTGTACATGTTTTGATTAGCTTTTATTTTCAAATACCTTTTCAAAGAAATTTTTATGGCAGACCTACATGGAATATAGAAATAAGATCACCCTCCAAGCCAGAGGGCAGATTTATTTCCTGACCAACATTTTTTTTTTAAAGGTAATATTGTCTTTGGAGCAAAGTTTGGGCAGGCTTGCTAACAGCCATCTTCCAAGATTTAGGGGTTACTAAACTGAAGTTTCTTCATCCAGATTCTATTCAACCATCTCCTGGGTGTACTACCCCCTCTCAAAAAATGAATATATAGCATATTAAGTGGCAGCACAGTGGTTGGCAATTAACCACATCTTCCAGAAAGAAAGGAAAAGAAAGAAAATTTGAAAAGGAAGCCTACTATGTGTGTTGTGTTCACCTGGATCCCTCATTATCACCTTTAGGGGACTTGGGAGGCAAGAAGAACTGCTGTAAACATGATGCTCATGCTTCTAGCTGTGACATGAGCTATAAAGTCCTTTGTCTCTGTCCTAGAAGGTCCTGTCTCTAGCCAGCATTTTTGGACCTGGGGCAGTCTAACTTGGCTACAACGTCAGATCCTTCAGAGTTCTTCACTTAGTTAGGTTCCTTGTTTTCAATTTGTTTCAAATTTCATGTATTTTCTTTCTCCTTTTTGATTTAACTTTGTTTATAACTGAGTAAGCTGCTGACATGTTTCAGCTGTCAGATCTGTAAAAAGATACAAATCATGCAAATCTTGCTTTCATCTTTGTCCCCATCCATCCAACCTTTTCTTTCCCTCTCTCTATCAGTAAGGATTCTTATTATTCTTTGTTGATCTTCCATTGATTTTAAAAAGAATATATAGAGATAAATACTGAGATAGATAGATGATAGATGATGAGAGATGATAGATAGATGATATAGATGATAGATAGATGATAGATAGATACATATACACATAGATGAATACTGAGATGGATGATAGATGATGATAGATGATAGATCATGATAGATGATAGATAGATGATATAGATAGATGATAGAGAGAGAGAGAGATGATAGATGATAGATAGATAGATAGATAGATAGATAGATAGATAGATAGATGATAGATGATAGATAGATACACAGAAAGACCAATAGGTAGAGATAGACCAATGTCCATAAACAGACTTCCTCAGAATATCAGAATTATTAACTATACAGGATAATGTGGGATTGAAGAAACAAGAAAAGATTGGCTAGTAAGAAGTAAGGGCTGAGATACAAATTTTGTTGGGAAGGTCATCTCCATAGCTCACCAATAGCAGTGAAGTCCCCGTGGTGTCATGACATTTGAACTTACTGGAAATTTGCCATGAAGCTTCAAAGACTTGCTTCCTCTAGATCCTATTCAACTATCTCCTGGGTGCACTACCCCATCTCAGAAAATGAATACATAACATATAAGTGGCAGCACAGTGACAATGAACCAGATCTCTCAGAAAGAAAGGAAAAGAAAAAGAAAAAAGGAAAGGGGAAAAGAAAGGCATGATGGTAGTGTTTGCTAATTTCCATGGTGTAAATACTCCCACCACAGAGAAAATGATAAGCTACCAAGGTATCACTGAACATGAAGCCACATGTATAGTTGCATGTAGTGAACACAGAAAAGAATATACACAACTGCCTTCTGGCACCAACAAAGCATTGAGTAACAGCCAGGAAATTAACTTATTTAGAAATTATGTCTTCCCATTAGCTTGAGAGAAGGGAGCTCACAATCTACACTTGACTTTCTATAACAATAGGCCCTTGATGGGCAGCCCCCGTGGCTCAGTGGTTTAACGCCACCTTCAGCCCAGGGCCTGATCCTGGAGACACTGGATTGAGTCCCACGTTGGGCTCCCAGCATGGGGAGCCTGCTTCTCCTTCTGCTTGTGTCTTTGCCCCACCCCCCTTCTCTCTGTCTCTCATAAATAAATAAAATATTTTTAAAAAATAGGCACTTGAAACAGGAGGCTGGATCCCTTGAAGGCCCCAAAGTGTTCCAGGCCAAAGATAATGTGTTAAATCTAAAATGCCAGACCCAAAACAGCTATCAGGTCCTGATTTTTTCTCACAGTCTTGCTCAGGACATTCCACAGAGCTTTATTTATGCTTTTGTTTTCATTCGTCTTATTTCAGTAGAATTGCTATCGTAGCCTGGCTCTTTTGTTTCATAGTCCTCCCACTACCTCCTCATTTCAAAATCTGCCATTACTTAAACCTTTTCCAAATCAGATTCTTCTTGGTTCTTGCTTCTTAAACTATAACTGAGCTTATACTGTCATGCAAAGGCCTCTTTTATCTCCTTTTTTTTTTTTTGTCAGTACCAGCCTTTAGACCACAATTTATGCCTACAATTATCCCCATATTTCCCTTTTTAGCTACTATTTTTTCCTGAGCAAAATGCCATGCTGTCTGTGTCAATAGCAATGTATCATGTATGACTAGAATATGACTATGTTGTTAAGAAGGCAAACAGAATTATAGATATAATTATAAACATTTTAAAAATCTGTGTATATATAAACATCATATAAATGATAGAATTTGTATTTACCGAGTTTGTATATATAAATTCTGTTCATGGCTCTACATGACAGACTTTTCAAACTGAAATACTATGGAGATTTTAATTACATTTGCTAAAATTATTTATTAGCCTAATAAAAACACATCAAAAGGAGGGTGCTTTTTTACCATTTCTGTATGAATTCTTGCATTTGAAAAATGATAATGTGGGGCGCCTGGCTGCCTCAGTCAGTAGGGCATCCAATTCTTCATTTAGGCTCAGGTCATGATCTCAGGGGTCATGAGATCAAGCCTCATGTGACGCTCTGCACTTAGTGGGGAGTTTGTTTGAGATTCTCACTGTCCTTCTCCCCCTGCCCCTCACCACATGCTCTCTTTCTCTCTCTCAATCTAAAGTACATAAATAAATCTTTAAAAATTTATAATACTTACAAAAGGACTGGTAGATACTTTTTTACTGAGGGTTAATACACAAAATGTAAAAATGAAAATCATTTTTCCCAACATGAAACTCAGTCGAGTTTCTAAACGTTAAATTAAAATAAAGAGCAAAATTCCATGCTTTAAAGGCAATATAACAATGCTTTTCAATACTATATTACTCAAATAAAACATTAGATTATACACTAAAATATTAATAGTGGTTTTTCTCAAAGTTGTAGAATTGCAAATGATTTCTTTCTTTTCATGTTTTTCCTACTTTCCCCAGAGTGAGCATGTATTACTCTTACAATAAGATGAAAATACAAAATGATGTCCAAAAAATTACATTTTTAAAGGAATATAATGAAGTCAATTTAGTTATTTCTTTTAAGTACAATTAAAGTAGTTGAAAGAATCATTGGTACATTATTTTTTAAATGAAGATAAAAGATTTCTTCTTTCATTAAGTGACAAGGCTGAGTTAGCCATTAAAAATTCTATGAAGGAATATCAAAAAATAGCAAAAGTTTTGATATAAAACATCTTGAAGTTAAAGGAAACTATGGAAAGCTATTTAATAAGAAGCAAATTTTGAAGGGCGAAAGAGATGGTGAGCCAATGAAGTGTTTAAGCAACTCTTCTAAAGAAATGATTTTCGGGGCACCTGGCTGGCTCAGTCAGTGGAGTATGCAATTCTTGATCTCGGGGTGTAGACTGGAGCCCTACATTGGGTGTAGACATTATGTAAAAAGAAAGAAAAATCTTTTTTAAAAGAAATGATTTGGGGCATGTGGGTGGCTCATTCGGTTAAGCTGAGGTTATGATCCCAGAGTCCTGGGATCGAGCCCCACATGGGGCTCCTTGCTCAGCAGAAAACCTGTTTCTCCCTCTGCCTCTGCTTGCCACCTCCCCTCCTTGTGCATGCACTTTCTGCTCTTTCTCTCATGCTGTCAAATAAATAAAATCTTAAAAATAGAGGAAGAAATTATTTTCAAAATCTATTTAGTTGTGGACCTCTTCCTTCAAAGGAATTATACCTGGTTACCAAAAACACAAAACAGGCAAAAGGTGAGCTGCAATTGCTGAAATAAGAATGTGGCAACTCCCAGCTGCCCCTTCCATAATACCTCTGGGACACAGTGCAAAAAATCACTTTTCTGAAGTATAGAAAGACCAATAAAATTAGAACTGAGAATATTAATATCAAGCAGGCCCTAGTGTATACAAGTATTATTTAGTTGAATAGGAATTAAAGTATTCCAAATCCTTGAGATAAGTCTGTGAACAATGAAAGCGAAGAAAGGGGAAAGAACAAAAAATAAAGTATCCAGAGCTTAAAGCTTACCCTGGCTAAAAGGCAGAGATTTATGCTGGCAGCAGTTAATGAAAAAACTAACAATGCCATGTTGCAAGAAAGCAAAAAAGAACACATGTTCATAATCACTACCTTATAGAAAAAAACCTCAGATTTTGAATACACAATTGTATAACACAATTGTGGTGTGCAGAAGGCACAAGAGAGCAAAGTAAGGTTGATAAGTCTCTAAAAATCAGTTTATTCATTGAAAACTGCGTGATGTACATAATATATGATACAAAAACATGTTCAGGCGATTGTACCGAAAGATCAAAATTAAGCATGACGTTTCTATAGAATAGTGGACTGAAGAGGAACAAAACCAATTTCAAATAATATATACCACGTAGAACATGCTGCATAGAGCTATAATTAGCAGGATGAGCGAGTAAGATTGGCAGGAGGATTTACAAAACTTCATTTCCTCTCTTTGCCCATTCATACCCTTTCTGTGGGACAGGTTCATTCCCTGCCCCTGGATGGGATCCAGTGCAAACCCGATTGCTTTTCTACTCATTCTCAGATAAAAAAAAAAAAAAAAAAAAAAGGCCTCCAGTTTCAATGATTGGTATACCCAGACCCGTAAAACAAAAATAAATAAACCCCAGCTTTCATCTTAAGGTAAATCTCCAGTTTATGCTCAATATCCTTTATCTCCAGGCCTTTGATTTTTAAAAAGGAAAGAAAAGTCAGTTAAGGAAAGTGAAGGAAAAGGAAGGATGAGGAAGAGAGGAAAATCTCCCAACTTCATTTAAAAAAAGAAGTCCCGCCCTATTGGACCTGCTTCAGGCTAGCAAGGTGAGAGGTGAGCATCCTTAGCTTCATTTCTCTCTCCACTCCACTTCTGACCTTCAGACTTCTTCTGACTTCCCCAAGGCTGAAGAGAAGGAGGGAAGGGACAGATGGAGGGCAGGGAGGGAAAAAGTTACCCTTGACCAGGGTCAATCTAATCTGGTTTTTCATTTCCCCATGGTCTGACCAGATACTTAAAGCAGACTCTGTGTTCTTTCAGTAGCTTTCCTTTCTGGGTGGTACCGACTGCAGCTGCCTTGAGAAAGGGCAACTTCTTCTTTGGGTGTTGCTTAAATCTCCCCATCAGAGTCTGATCTGTCACCTCCCTTGACCAGGACAGTGTTCCACATCTGGCTCCAAGGAGTCACACACTTTGGACTCACCACCAGTGCAAGAGAGCTAATTCCACAGAACCTCTCCTCCTCCTTCTGCTGCTCTTACTGGGGTTCCGTTGGGTTACAAGACTAACTCAGACATCTGTCTACTGAGCCTCCCAAACTCCAAGAGTCACAGATTAATTCTCATACTTAGAGTGATCAGTAAGCAAACTGTTGATCCCATGGGAGTGAGAGGGAGGCGATCACATCACAGCACTGCAGCAACTTGTCTAAAGCTCTTTCTGATCTCCAGACCACTTCAACGTCAACCCTTTATGACCTCCAGTGGGCAAGTGACCCCCCAAACCTGCCTTCATGCATCTCCTTCACCAGTCCCACCACCTTATTTAGAATGCGGCAGTGCTTATCACCTGTACATTTGCACTTGCCCTTCGAGCTTCAACAAAACTAAGACAAAAGTGGTGCCATTTTGACATCTAAAATATTAATAATGGGGCAAAGATGATTTTTATCCTGTGCAAAAATATCATATCTGAAATGAAAACATGATTATAATGACAGAGAACCCTGTAAATTGGATGGGTCCCTTCATAATATCCAGGGATGGCTATATTCATATATATGTGTATATATATGATCCTGGTAAAATAATAAATCAACTCATATCAACATATTTAATTTTAATAAATAAGCTAATACAATAAAGAGTAAAGGGCAAAAATTGAGTAATTTTCTCCCTGAAGTCAAATTATAATATTCAGCAACACACTTCACACACACACATACATAAACACGCACGCATACATACACACACACACACACACACACTGCACTGATTAAACTGATGGTTGTTTCTTGTGATTTGAAAATGGATAAGAGTATATAAGGATTCTAAGTATTTCTGGAGGTTTACATAATGACTCTGGTACCTAGGATACCAAGCAAAAGCCAAGGACAATAAAACGAAGCACAATTTATGTATAGAAACCAAAAAGAAGTAGATAATTGAAACAATTATCTTGAGCATTTGTGTCTAATTTGCTGAAATAATCCCTGAAATATCCAGATAACAACAATCACAGACTGTGAGTAGAAAGCTTCTGGAGAATGGAGTCATCTCAAACCAGTGCTCCACTGTTTGGCAATGAAATGTTCTTGGGTTCTGTTTTTTTTGTTTTTTGTTTTTTTTTAACAAGGCTTTTTTTTTTTTTTTCTGTTTAACATATGGTTACAGAAGGCAAGTCTCTTCCTCCAGGAAGAAACACTAACAAGCATATGCTAAAAGACCTGGAACTTGATGGAAGGATCTGAAAACACAAGGCAGCTTTACCCTGATTTACCACTTGATAATAAAAAATATATTTACAGTTTTTTGGCAATTTTCCTTCAACTATTGACTCCTGTATCATTTATTTCTCCCTCTGTACGTCCTTTCTTTTGCTTTCTAGAAAGTTGATGTAAGTGTCTAGGGCTGTCCTAACACATTTCTAATAGACTTTGTTTTTATTTTTTTATTTTTTTTAAATCTTTATTTTTTTAAGATTTATTTATTTACTTATTTATGATAGACATAGAGAAAGAGAGAGAGAGGCAGAGTCACAGGAGGAAGGAAAAGCAGGCTCCATGCCAGGAGCCCAACGTGGGAGTCGATCCCGGAACTCCAGGATCACATCCTGGGCCAAAGGCAGGCGCTAAACCACTGAACCACACAGGGATCCCCAAGACTTTGTTTTTAAATTTTAGACTAGTTTCAGATTCCCAGAAAAGTTGAAAAACAAGTTCCCTATCCCCTTGCCCAGTTTCCCCTGTGATTAACATCTTACACTACCAAGGTACTTTGGAAAGACTAAGACACTAACATCGGCACATTACTACTAACTCAGTTAAGATTTCACTAGTTTTTCCACAAATCTTGTTCTGTCCCAGGATGGCATCCAGGGCACCACGATACATTCTGTAGTCCTGTCTCTTTAGTCTCCTCCTGTCTGTCATGATTTCACAGATTTTCCTTGTTTTTCATAAACTTGACAGTTTCCTGAATACCACTGAGGTATTTTGTACAATGTCAGTTTGGGTTTGTCTGATGTTTTTCTCATGGTGAGACTAGAAGAAAGACTTTTGAGAAGAACTGCATAGAAGTAAAGGACCCTTCTTATAGCCTAAGAAGAGTCTATGTTATCAACATGACTTATCACCAACAATGTTCACCTTGGTCACCTAGCCAAGGTAACGTTTGCCAGGTTTCTTCACTGTAAATTTCGTTTCCACTTTCCTTGGAAGCAGTCATAAAGTGCAGCCAACACTCAGTGGGGAAGGCGAGGAGTCAAAATCATTTTATTTTTATTTTTTAAGATATTTTATTTATTTATTCATAAGAGACACAAGGAGAGAGACACAGAGACATAGGCAGAGGGAGAAGCAGGCTCCTCTTAGGGAGCCTGATGTGGGACTCGATCCCAGGACCCCAGGATCATGCCCTGAGCTGAAGGCAGACGCTCAACCACTAAGCCACCCAGACAAGCCCAAAATACATTTTAAAGTGCATAATTGTCCTTAATTGCAAAGTAATTTTGAGTCTGATTCTTTCACTGGATACAAAATCCATGTTTAGCTGTATTATAATTTCAGAGGAAAACAGCAATTCAATGAAGATTTTCCTATCATTCCAACCCAGACATTTTTGCCTTCTTTATTGATTTATTGAGTACATATTACATGGCAATCACTTTTCTGGACATTCAAGTTTTAAGAAAAATTACTACCTTTTCAAGGTCATATTGTTTCAAGAACATATGGTTTAACAGGCACACCCAGGATTATTAACTCTAGGTGAACATGCCTTGTTTGACTTACTATTGGCTAAAGCTCAGATGCTAGGGAGTTACTTGATACTTGTAGATTCTTGTTTAGAAGAAAAGCAAATGATTTTTTTTCCTGATACAAAAATATCCCTAATTTTATTATTATATTATCCTATAATAAATTAACCAGTTTTGTTTTTAAGCTATTAATATTATTCCTTCTTCAGTGCCTAATACATTCAGTTTCTCAAATGTTTTACCAGTTTTATCACCCATATGGTATTTTCACTGATAATGTGAATAAATCTTTAACACATTATTTATTCGATATTACATGAGAGTACTTTTACTTTGACATGGAAATATATTTATGAACAATACAGTCGAAAAGATCTCGTACTCAGGTAAATTACACTAAGGTGGGACAGAAAAAATACAAAAATAAGTAAGATATATTTTGCCCAAAATTGAGAATGGCTGCAGAAAGAAATAAAGCAAGAGAATGGAATGAGGAATGCGGGAATGGAAACTAATTTTTTAAATAGAGTGGTTAGACAAGTCCTCTCAGTGAAAGTGATATCTGAACAAGTATTTGAAGGAAGTGATAGCACAAATCATGGAAATTTCCTTTTTTTTTTTTTTTAATCGTGGAAATTTCTAAGCAATGGGTATTTCCAGGAAGGAAGCAGCAATGTTCCAAAAATCTTGCAGTGGGAACACTCCCAGCACAACGGAGACAAGCTAAGAAACCAGAAATACATTGGGAAGAAGAGAGGGTGGTACATAGACTTTAGATTTTAACTGTGTTTGAGATGGAAAACTATTGGCAGTTTCTGAGCATTACCTAACATAATCTGATTTCTTTTTTAGAGCATTGGTCTAGTCACTTGGTTAAGAGTAGATTATAAGATCAAAGGACAGGAGGGAAACCAGTGAGGAAAGGATTGCAATGTTGCAGAAGAGAGAAGGCAGGACTCTGGGCTAGTGGGGTAGTGATGGAGGAGGTGAAAAGTATGTTATCTTAAGTATATTTTGTCACTTGTAAATAAATAATATGTCATCTGCCAAAGGGATTAACCAGACTAGCCACAGGAGCAAAAAAAAAACAAAACAAAACAAACAAACAAAAACAGACCCAGGGTGACAGGGAGTCTGTATTATGTCAATGTCATAGGGAGTAAAAGACAAACTGAACGACTGAAAAGAGAAAACCATTTCTTCCCCCTCTGCAAGATTTTCCTTACTATGAAGAAAGGACCCTAACCAAGAACATTTTTTAAGTTTTCCTTTTGGATTATGATACATGCTTATTATAGAGCAATGGAAAAATATGAAACAGTATGTACAAAATTTTTTCAAACACTTAACGTCTGAAAGAGTCTGTCATCCCAGAATAATTCAAGCAACAAAAGCTGCTGTGTATTAGGAGTTAGGCTAGCAGCCCTAACGTTAGCACTTAGGACAGTGAATTTGTTTTGTTTTGTTTTGTTTTTTTTAGTTTTTATTTTAAGTCATTGAATCCTTTGTACAAATAATATATTACTAGGAAGAAAACATATAAAACAGTTAAAGGCAAAACTTCTTTACTTGAAGCTGAGATATGGGGATTGGAACCCAAATTGTTTAGACAACAATCTTTAATCAGTCACCCGGGACCTCCAGAGCTCAGGAGAGCATAATGGCTTCTCTAACCAGGGTTGCTTCACCAAACCCAGAAAAAAAGATACTTCTTTTTAAAATATATATGTTTGGTTATATATTCTCTCACAATAGATAATAACTTAATAAAAAAAAGGTCACAAGCAAAAAAAAAAAAAAAAGAATAAAGTCAGGGACACTCCTGAATTTGTTCTCTTTCTATTTTGAATTCTGAATAAATTTTTACTTGGTCTAAGAGTCTTAGGAGAGGCCATCCAGTAAAAACAAACCTTTGGACCAGGAGTTGAGCTACCAATCCAGTAGGTCAGTTCAAACACGTTGCAGTTTTTTGTCTCTGGTTCTCAATGACCTCATCTGTTAAATTAAATGGCAGGATTACAGTAGGCGACTTGCAAAACTATTTCAACCACTTCTCCAAGAAGGAATTGACCTTTTGGATCAGGTTTTTATTTAAAATAAAATATTAGAAAAAAAACATGATTTACTTAGTATATGTTATTAGGCTTCTACTCTGTTGTCTATCTCCAAATGCACAAAGCACTATAAGATTAGCAAGCATATTTTATTCATAAATGAAAGAGGAAATTGAACTCTCTTGAATGTCCATTAAACATCTAGCGTTAATCTTAATCAGATTGTGATCAATCAATATCATTTTCTTTAGCTACATTTTATTTTTTTAAAGATTGTATTTATTTATTCATGAGAGACAAAGGCAGAGGGAGAAGCAGGCTCCATGCGGGGAGCTCGATGTGGGACTCAATCCTGGGACCCCAGGATCACTCTGAGCCAAAGGCAGACGCTCAACCACTGAGACACCCAGGTGTCCCAGCTACATTTTAAATACAGAAATAATTACAAGTTTTTAAGAAGACTTTGAGTCACATACTTATGTTAACTTGAGAATTCAAACCACAGGAGTAGACAATAAAAATGTAGCCAGGAATCGGCCAGCCATTCACAATGCACATAGGCAGTGGATTGATTTAAATAAAACTGGGTCACCTCATGACCAGGTTCAGCACTTTGCTACAACTACAAAAAAGATGAATCCCACTCCAAATAACCTTGGCAAGGACTGTAGAGCTTTCCTACATGCCTTTTTAGTCATCTTTTCTTATCAACAAAGGCTTCATTCCACTAAATTTTCTCCTCCCTTTCTCTTCAAGCCATAAAACTGCCATCAGCCCTATTACTTTCTTCTTATCTTAACTTATGGGGTCTCCAGCCTCCCCACACACATTCGGAGTAGATACATGTGTTTTCTTGAGGAGTCTTATCTTCTCATTCTTTTGGCATCTCCTATGTGCATCTCTATATACCAGTTTGCAAAATAAAAATTTTAAAAAATTTTAAAGACCATACTAGGGACTCAGCTTTTATAGACAATGAAGTTATTACAATTTAAAATTTAATGTTTTGTCTCTTTCACTTATGTTCAACAAAAATAAAATCAAGCAGCATATTTTATAAACCACTTTTTTTCCAGTTACAATTATGTTATTTCCCCCATATTATTAAGTACTTTCAACAATATTTGAACGGCTACCTATTGTTTGCCGTTTATGTTGATTGCAGCTTTCTTTGACAGTCAAAGATTCCTTTGTATTTGTCCTTTTAGTTAATTTTTTTTATAGTATCCATGATTTCTAAAGAGAAATTCCTAGAAAATAAATTTTGGGGTCAAACACATGAATACTTTTAAAACTGTTAATGTATTTTACCAACATTCCCTCTGATAATTTTATAGATTTGGATTGTATTGCTTACCAAAATGTTTTCACCTCTTTTATTTCTCTGATTTTTTTAAGATTTTATTTATTTATTTATGAGAGAGAGAGAGAGAGAGCCTGACGTGGGGCTTGATCCCAAGATTGGAGAACATGACCTGAGCTGAAGTCAGATGCTTAACTGACTGTGTCACCCAGGCGTCACTCTCAGATCTTATTTAGCTGAATCATTAGCTCGATTCTGGACTGGCATAGTCTATTTCATAGTTTATATCAGACTTTATGTAGATAGTTCTCTACCTGGACTATAGGTAATAATTGTTCACTTTCCATTTTATACTTAATACTTTGATACATAATGCAAAAGTGTCTGAATGTGTTCAATTTGGCAGCTTACAGGGTTTCATAATGGAAAACATCCATACTCTTGAGTTTCTCACTGCCTTTTTTTATTCTCTCTCTCTCTCTCTCTCTCTCTCTCTCTCTGTCTCTATCTCTATCTCTCTCTCTCTTCTGGAATAGCTTCAAACTATTTCAGACTGCACAGCAGTCCCTATGATTTGGAGAGTTAGCATTTCTGCTTTCAACAACTGGACAGTAACCATTAAGGTCCAGGTCACACAATTTTTGAAAATTTTGCCAAAGCAGATATTTGAATGGTGGCACTGTGAGTTTGGGTTGGGAGTGAGTCATTTAGTTAATGCATCTGCATCTCTCTGCACTTTTTATTTACTGGCAGACTCTTCTCTGGTACCTCTAGGGAAGCACTAATTCTTTTTTACTGTGAAAAATGGGGCCCAGGAAAAAAAAAATCACCTAATAGAGTCAGAGCAAACAACAGACGAAACAATGGAGTTTTAAAGGTTGTGGATATTGTTGAGAAAATAGAAGTCTTCATTAAATAACGTGGCAGAAACTCTAATTTGGTGGTGGATCTTATCTGAGCTATTTTTATATTGATCTCATGCTGAGTAGAGAAACCAGGGAGATTCTTGCCACTTTCCAACAAGGGCCTTGACAATATAGTCCATCAATATAGAGGTAAAACCTGAGAGATTTTAAAAATTGCTAACCTAACCACTGAGTCAATTAGCCACCTCATGGCTCAGGGGTTGAGTGTCTGCCTTTGACTCAGGGCATGATCCCAGGGTCCCAGGATCGAGTCCCACATTGGGATCCCCATGAGGAGCCTGCTTCTTTCTCTGCCTGTGTCTCTGCCTCTCTCTCTCTCTCTCTTTCTGTGTCTTTCATGAATAAATAAATAAATAAATTTAAAAATCTTTTAAGAAATTACTAACCTATATTTTAAGGATATTCGCAGCACACCTTCTTAAAGAACATGCAGTTCAAAAAAAAAAAAAAAAGAACATGCAGTTCAGTTAAATCCAGGAAACTGCACAAACCCCGCCATTGTACAAAATACTACCATGAGTAAAAGCTGATGCTGAGAATTTGAAGAAAAGTTTAAGAGGGGAAGCAGCTGGAGCCAAATACGTGCCTACTAAGGCTTCACCTCCCAAGTTAAACAACTTCATGGAAGGGAAAGTCCACAGGCCAGAAAAAAATTAGTCAATGGAGACAAGCCTGTTTGTATTGGAAGAAAGTGCCTTCCTGACCAGGCAAGCATTTACTCCAAGGGCTGCTCAGCAGTGATCATCATTCATCACCATTGATTCACTTTGCTGACTCAGAGAAGTTCAGAGTTAGGTTACTACAGTAATAATGTAATGTACTGTGGAGTTTATTTTAATGGCAGAATTAATTTTAACAGCTTTATAAATTACTTTAGTTCTGTATTTATAGAACCATTAAGGTTATGAAGGGGTCAGTCATATTTTCAGTTATACTTTACAGCATTTATAAAGGAAATTATATGTTACGTTGCTATGAGTGAATTAACAGATCCCAAAAGCTGTAAGGGTGTAGCGCTCAAGAATCTCTCCTACTCTGAAACACAGTGATGAGCTCCCCCTCAACCTCAACTGCATCTACTGGTTTATTTTAACACTTAACCGAATAATTTCCCCCAACACCTACTTTCTCGCGGGAATCAACAGATTCTTAAAAACCTAAACATTTTTAAAAAGTAAAATGCTGATTAACCAACGGTAAAACCAAGCTGCAAGTGCCTCTTTATATTTCTTTTTCATGCATCATGTCCACTGGCTTTAAGCACAGGCTCTGACTAGGTGGAGAAGTTATGAATTATAGATGCAAAGCTAGAAAAAAGAAATCCTGAACAGTTCCTCTGTCGAGCATGTAAAGTTTAAGAATTATGCTTAAAAGCATAAGAAGGTAAACTTGCATATCCAAGAAGGTATAATACTTTATATGATGGCATCTTAAACTTCTGTTTGAAATTGAGGTATTTCCTTAAGAATAATTGCCTCTAAGACACTGGATTCTAGAAAAATCATAAAGCTGCTGTCAAACATATTTCAGTAAGCACCAAATGAACCTCACTTGCAACCATAAATCATTAATCTTTAATCACCAGCCAATTTCTCAATAAGCTCATTGGCATGGAAATTCTAAGATACTCAAAGGATAGTTCTCGCCGATCTGGCATGCATGGTTGGCTTGTGTGTTTAATTACTGTTTATGCATCAGCAGGATCCAGGCTTTTGTATGTAATAAATAGAATGCTGTCATAGTGTCCAGATGGTTTTAGATGCAAGGCCCAGGGAGCATGTTTGGAGATTATAGGACTGATTTACTCTCTGTTTGCACCAGTTCAATTGTAAAAATCATGCTAATCGTAGGCATATCAAGAATTCTGCACTATAGAAATAAATGTACTGCTTTATTGGTTATTTTGAAAGACATTTAAATTTGACTTTACCATTATCATAAGAAAATTGAAGGAACTTTAAAGCAATATTAACATCTTTGCTTAATATGATGTCTTTTATTTTTGAAGGAGATAGAGGGTCCAGTCACTACCCCATAAAAAGGACTTTTAAAATAAATAAATATATTAACAGATGTTTCCTAATAATACCTCAAAACAATCCTTTCGCAGGTTGAAAAATTCTCATTAATCATGGTAGAGTTTTTAGTAGTAAGTTGTAAAGTAAGAAAAGTATATACAATGAGTCATATTTTCTCCCACTCCTTTTGATTTATTTTCACATTATATTTTAAATGATAGTGACTATGAAGTAAAAATGAATTAGGCAAAATGCTTACCTATTGACAGTTATTTATTTTCCTCATATGAATTATTTTTGTTTTTGGAAAACTCAGAGCCAGATTGTGAACTTCATATTTGGCTGCAATATTAGAAAATGTTGAACATACGGATAATTTAAAATTCCTTCAATACCATTCTACCAAGTTTGAATCACGAGCTTTGCAGCCTTTTTAATGAAAAGGAGGAGGAAAAGAAATTTTTAAAAATGTAATCCTCTTTTATATGACTTGATTGAGGACTAAAGTTAGAATAAACTGAAGAAAAAGAAGTTAGCCTGCCTACAATTTCAAAATCTAGGAGAACACTTCTGGCCAGGAGTCTGGAATTGATCATGAATAGGTATTTGCTGCAAAAACATTTATAAAAAAGAAAATTGTCCTAAAACTGGTCTTTGATAGAATTTGGAAGTTGATGTGACCTATTATCTCTTCTGGAAAATAATTAGAATTCTTGATAGAATGAGCAGTTTTGTGAGATGTCAATGATTTCAGAGTTACTTTGGAAAACCAAACCACTTGAGAGGAGCCTAACCAGTCTTGCAAAGAGACTGTGATCTTTAACCAATATGCATTTTAGGGGAGGAAAATACAGTTTAATAATGACTGTCTAGGTAATCTAATTTTCTTATAAAATGTATTTACCAAAGGAGAAGCTTATGATTTGGCAGGTTTGAAATACAATTTTCACAAGTGCTCTTAACTGTTTGAGAAATTGCATTAACACCCTACTAGCATATCTAACATAAGAGCCAATTATGGATCAACTAACAGAGAGGTAATGTGTCTGCATAGGAAACAACAAAAACAAAACAGTGAAACAGACCTACACAAGTATGACCATTCAATATATGACAAAGGCAACTCTGAAATATACGGGGTGAAGCATGCTCTTTTCATTAATGATGCTGTATCTATTGTATAGCAATATGGAAAATAATAGAACTTAATCCCTGCCCAACATCACACGTAAAAGTCAATTCCCTATAACCAACAGTTCCACTACTGGGCATATACGCATCATAAAAAGCTAATATATCTACCAAAATTATAAAAAAGAATGAGCATTCCTTTCATTCTTTATTATGGCCCCAAACAATAAGCAACTCCAAGTCTATAACAGAAGAAAAGATAAATTTAACAAATTCATATAATGATTATGATACAGCAACAAAAATGAGTAACTTGCAAATACAAAATATCCACATTAATTTCACAAATGTAATGTTAGGCATAATTAGTCAATAAAAAGTACCTACTGGATGATTCAATTGTATGAAATTCAAAACAAAACAAAACTAATCAACTATGCTTTAAGTCATGGTAGTGGACTGGTAGTGACTGAAAGGGAACAAAGGAATGGCTTTGTGGGTGCTGATAATGTTCTGATAATTCATTTGGTTACAGGTGTGCTCATGTTGTGGAGCTTCATTGACTTCATGTGCGTGAGATATATATACTAGTATAAATTATGTATAAATGATGTAGGATCCCTATGTAAGCCATATATTTATGTCTTACTTCAATGGAACATTTACTTTAGGGGCACCTGGGTGGCTCAGTCAGTTAAGCATCTGCCTTCAGCTCAGGTCAGGGTCCGAGGGTCCTGAGATCAAGCCCCACATCTGACTCCAAGCTCTGTGGGGAGCCTGCTTCTCCCTCTCCCTCTGCTGCTCCTCCTGCTTGTGCTCTCTCTCTCTCTCGCTCGCTCTTTCTCTCTCTCTCTCTCAGTTAAATAAATAAATAAAATCTTTCTTTAAAATTTTACTTTCTAATGAGTGAACATTTCTGATTATTTATACCTATATATCAGGATTTTATGAATCTTAAATTAATCCCTACCATCCATGCATTTGTGCTGCCTACCTCTGGAACTTGATTTTGCCCAGCTAACTTAGGCCCCACCTCTTTCACATGTCTTGTTCCCACAGAATCCATATCATTCACTCTCAGTCTCCTAGGCAATTCAAAATTGTGACTTTGGTTCAGTAAGAGTCTTGCCTGACATTTTGTGTCATAAAATAACTAAACATCCTCTAATATATATAACTTAGACTATATTCTGAACTTATATCTAACATTGGACTCTTCATGACACTGTCAATGCCTAACCAAAGGCTTATCAACCACTTTATTGACAGCATAGCTCTTACTTGGATACAGCAAGAAAGTCCTTTTAAACCCAAACACACAACCACTCAATGCCCTGGAAAGGTGAAAAAGAGGTGGGAGCAAGGTGGAGAGGAAGGGAGAGAACCATATATCTTACTGCAGAGTGAGTTTCTGATTGAGGTTAATAAAGGAAACTGAAAATCGTGTTGATTCCTACACAAAAGTCAGAGAATGGTTTCATTGACTAGTGTGAGCTGAGAGGCCAAAATAGAATATGTCGACGGAAAAATGAACCATATTCCTAATCCCCACATAAGTAGTTCATATAAATGCATTAGTATGTGGTATTATCCACACTCATTCTCTTCTGCTAGTATTTTTAATAAGAGAGGATATGATGTAATCTCCTGGAAACTTTATTTGAGCAAACACTTCTGTTGGAATAGGATAACAGGAATTTATTCCTGAAGAAATTTGGAATAGAATCACACATCTAAAATTTTAAGTAATTTTTTTAGCCTTGGCCATATTATTGTTCTGAGTTCTTGAAATTCACACATAATATCAAGCTGGCACATTCTTTGAGATACATCAAATACTATTCATGGATATTTGCTGAATAAGGTAAGCATAAATATAGCCTGGGAAGATTCCAACAGATCAGAGATTTCTATCTATCTCTGGGCGCCTGGCTAAGCAGGACTTCTGTAAAGGTGCCAATTAAAAGTTGCCTGATGCTTGTTTATCTACCTGCTATCTGGAGATTACATATATACTGTCACTTTTCAGCATATTTTCTATGCACTGTGAAGAAATGTTTGAAGAAGTATCTTAGTTATGATAATGCAAGGCAAGTATGCACCTATTGTTCTGAGGGAAAAAATTTAATAACACCGGTTATGTGTCCTCAGGGACTTTCACTCCCAATAATCCTTTGAGATGCAGTTCTGGAGAAGAAGAAAAACGTTTTGCATGGACTCCTGGGAGGAAAAAGATAAGAAGCCTCACTTTTCCCTTTGAAGTTCAAAATTTTAGAAAGGGTATGAAATGATTCTGACTATTCTCAGTCAAGAGAGCACAAGGACCCAATGGAGAACTCCTTATCGTGGTACATTCATATTGGAAAAGCTGTTTAGTAGTATCTCCTACAGGTGGATATGTACTCACCTTGTGATTTAGCAATTCCATTCCTACTTTATATTCAAACAGATATTAGTTCATATGCTGATCTTAAGACTTCTGCTAAAATATTCATAGCATCACAATTCATAATATTCCTAGGTGTAAACCACCCAAATGTCTATCAACAGCTTAAGAGGTAAATAAATGGAATGGACTGTAGTGACATGATGTAATAATATACAGCAATGAGGATGAAAGGAACTATGCAAAATATGGTTGATTCTCAGAAACATAATATTGAGAGCATGGAGCTAGTGTGAAATAATACATACTGCAAGGAGTCCTTGTATTTAAAGTTCAAAATGGGTTATAACATCTATGTGGTTAAAAGTCAGTATACAGTAACTCTTGAATAGGGTCAATGTCTGGAAAGAGATACAATGGGGTTTTCTTTTCTTCTTCTTCTTCTTTTTTTTTTTTTTTTTTTTTGTGTGTGTGCTAGCACTGTTCTTTCTTAGTTCAGATGCTGGTTAAGTGGGAATATATAATTTGTAAATATTCATCATGCTGTAGAGTTATGATATGTGTTCTTGTATGTATGTTACACATTAATTAAACATTTAAAAATATAGTAAGTCATGACCATTTTTCAAACTGGAGAATTGTTACATCATTTTTATACATTATATGTTTAGATCTAAATTTGGCAGAAATAGTATCATTTAAGGAACATAGAAAATATATTTAGAGGCACCTGGGTGGCTCAGTCACTTAAGCTTCTGCCTTCGGCTCAGGTCATGATGTCAGGGCCCTAGATGGAGCCCCTTGTCCAGCTCCCCGCTCAGCGGAGAGTCTGCTCTTCTCTCTCCCTCTGCCCCTTCCCACCCCTTCTTGTGCTCTCACTCTTGCTCTCCCAAATAAATAAATAAAATCTTTTTAATAATTAAAAAATGAAAATATGTTTATAAATGTCATATTGTTAACATTTATATTAAATATATAAAATTTATAAAATAAATATATTTTTTATAATATATAGCCACTTATTCTTTCTGAACAGCAATAGGAATAATTTATTTGTAATAAACTTCTTAGAATACCATAATACTGAACTTGGTTTACTTATTTTTTTATAAAACTTAAGATTTACACTTTAAAGTTTGAAAGGGATATCTGATCATGAAAATAGAAATGTGGGCAGCCCGGGTGGCTCAGTAGTTTAGCGCCGCCTTCAGCCCAGGGCATGATCCTGGAGACCCAGGATCAAGTCCAGCGTTGGGCTCCCTGCATGGAGCCTGCTTCTCCCTCTGCCTGTGTCTCTGCCTCTCTCTCTCTCTCTCTCTCTCTCTCTCTCTCTGTGTGTGTTTCTCATGAATAAATAAAAAAATAATTTTAAAAAAGAAAACAAAAATGTATTTTTATTTATAAATTCACTTATCCCATGTTTTCCCTCACCTGTTCAACATAAAATAATAATAAAAAAAAATACGACTTTTTTTATTGTGAAACTCAGTGTCCGACCAACAATGCCCAGAAGCTTTAATACTGAGAGTGGCTGAAACAGAATGTCTGAATGAACAGAGCCCCTGAAGAATTTGAGGAGAAAAAGTAAAGTAGTATTATTAGCAATAAATCTCAGCAGCCTTTATTAGGAAGATTTTCTATAATTAACTAAACCCTGAGTTTAACAATCACTTCCAAATGAAATATTACGTAAGTGCCAATAGTAAATAAGTTTCAGGTAGTATGAATTGTGGAAGTATATTTTAACCTTGGTGTTTAATATTTACATGCAAGCATAATATAGATAACCCTATGAAATAGGTATTATTATTCTCCTTTTATAAATAAGGGAACGAAGAGTGTTAAAATCATGCATAGGATCAACAGAATGTAGGGGAGTCTGAATTTAAAACCAAGAATGTCTGATTTCAGAGCACAGTCTCTTTTCTTTTTTTAAGATTTGTTTATTTATTCACGAGCGACACAGAGAAAGAGGCAGAGACATAGGCAGAGGGAGAAGCAGGTTCCTCACAGGGAGCTGGATCTAGGACTTGATCCTGGATCCTGGGATCATGTCCTGAGCCAAAGGCAGAAAGAAGCTCAACCACTGAGCCACCCAGGCATCCCAAGAGCCTAGTCTCTTAACCAACATTCTATACTTCCCATGATATCAAAAGACCCAACAGAAAAGATTCATGTGTTATAGACACTTTGAACCTAAAAATATAATTTTTATCAGTTCATCAAAGAGTTACTAAAACTCAGGACAACAGAGGACTTTTGTGTACTCAATATCACAGAGGAAAAAACATATGCTTTTCTCTACAAGTTCAGAAAGGGACAGAGAAAACATGTGGCAAATATGCTTTTGAAAGTTGATACTTAAGGAAGTCTGCCTGGGAAAGGGGACTGTGGTTCTAAGGTTGAATGATTTAAGGGCTTTAAAATTTTTTCAAACCTAAAAAAAATAGTTACTCTTAGAGTTGAGAAAATGAAAAAATGCAAAATAACAGTAAGGTAAATCCCACAGAATAGGATGATTCCTAAATGCCGTATAGTTTTTTTCAAAAGTTGATTGATTGATTGATTGATTGATTGATTTTAGAGAGAGAATAGGAGCAGGAGGGGCAGAGAGAGAGAGAGAGAATCTCAAATAGATTCTGACACCCTCACACAGGGCTTGATCCTGAGATCATGACTTAAGCCAAACCCAAGAGTCAGATGCTTCACTGACTCCGCCACTCAGGTGCCGCCCCCCACCCCACCCAGGTGCTGTACACTTTTTAGTTGGTATCTGTGCTGCAGTGTTTTTCTTCTGGCTATAATGGCTTCAACTACCACCAGCCTTTTGATTTGTCTAAGATCCTTCAATAGTTAGTGTGCATTAAATTCTTCAAGGTAGCATGATCTAGACCATGGTATGTGGTTGAAAAAATGTATATATGCATATATATATATGTGTGTGTGTGTATACATATATATAAAATATCATATTATGTAAAGTTTCCTATCCTCAAGATGCTCAGTCTAGAAAATGAAATCCACCTGAAAGTAATATTTTTAGTACAATGAATTCACTTTTATTTTAATACTACAGTGAAAGATGGCATCACCCACTTCCCTTCTCAGAAATAACTTAAAACTGATTGGAGGAGCAAGGATTAAAACCCCAAATATCATCTTCTATGAAATTGAGATATTTAGATTCCTGGACTATAGGAATAGCAATCAAGATCAAAAAGAAATGTCACGAGACATTAAGAGACAACTCCCATTGCTGCTGACATCAGACAGTACGGTAAAGAATCCTACTCGGAGCAAAGTGGCACACACCTAACAGCAAATAACTCCTTGTCTAGAACAATGAAGTTCACTCAACAGACAAGTCAGATTTTCAGAGAAAAGTTTGTAAGTGAAACATGGTGAAAAAGACTATACTGTGAGCACACCTATGGCCTCCAACCTCTGCTGCATGGAGAAGAGTGAAGCCTAAGAAATATTTCCTCTATCTCTCCCTCTTTCTCTCTCTCTCCTTCCCTCCCTCTCTCTTTTTCTCTCTCTGTCTCTCTCTCACACACAATCTGTGTCACTGACAATTCTCGCTAGTCAGAAATTAAACATTATCCCCTTCTCAATATCAACATCTCTGTCTTATCTCTGTCCATCTCACAGAAAGGGAAGTAAAAGTTACAAAGAAACTAAAGAGAATGTAAGATGTTCCAGTGACAAAAAGGAGAAAGGAAGGAAGAAAGGCAGATGGCACATAAAAACACCAGCCAGAAAAATCTCTTCACACAGTAAATAAAAACTATGCCCATAATTAGTCATGAAAATACAAACTAAGATGAAAAATAAATTTATAAACCAAAAGACCAAAGTAGGGATATAAGAAATTGGAGATAATATGGCAAGACAAGAGCTATAAATAAATCATGAGCCAGTAGAACTCAGGAGAGATAGAATCCAAAAAAAAAAAAAAATCAAGCTAAGTGGGTATGACAAATACTATAAACCATCTGACATTGGCTTGGATGACAGAGCAAGTCTTCAAAGAAAAGAAAAAAGTTAATATAGATCTTGAAGGACAAACGGAATCGAGGTCAATCAGAGGAAGAAAAAAAGTCCAGTCTAATATAATATGTACAAAAGCATAAGTATATTTTCTGGAACCTAAACATGGCTTTCTATACCTGAGGCATAGGATATAAAAGAGAGAAAAATGATGAATGGGACTGGAATTGCAGATAAATACTGGATTTTGGAGAGTGTTCTATGCCAAGCTTATAAATGTAACTTCATGATATTAGTAAAGAGGGCCTACAAGTGGCTTAAATCACAAGATTAATATGATCATTTGTATTTTAGAAAGATCATTCTGCCAACAGTGAGGGAGGCAGATAGATTAGAATGAGTGCAGGAGACAGACAAAGAAATGAGAATAATGGTAATTCCCTTCTGTAATCCAGATAAAACATAATGACATAATTATAATGGCTGTAGAAAAGGGTAAGAAAAAAATAAGAAATATTTAATAAGAAATATCTACAAAACAGCTTGGCCAATTGAATATAGCAGGTAAGGGAAAGAAAACCTTGAAGAATGACTCCACACGTCTGAATTGCTTGACTGGTTGGATGGCATCCCAGCAATCAATACAGAAAGAAACACTGTAAGATATACAAGCTAGGTGGAGGGAGTGTGAAGGCAGAGATAATGTGCTCCCTCTAAGTGAGTATGTCATAATAATAACCCGAATAATTATAAGACTTGAGTAAAAAATGATATAGGACTGGAAACTAAATACCAAAAGGTACTGGCGAATTTTGACTATTATAAACAAAAAAAACTACCCTATGTTTTCACATCAGATTTCATAATTTTTTTAAAGATTTTATTTATTTATTCATGAGAAACACAGAGAGAGAGAGGCAGAGACACAGGCAGAGGGAGAAACAGGCCCCATGCAGGGAGCCCGATGTGGGACTTGATCCCGGGTCTCCAGTATCACACCCTGGGCTGAAGGCAGGTGCCAAACTGCTGAGCCACCAGGGATTCCCCAGATTTAATAATTTTAATCTAGCATGGCTTTTAATGTCTTAGAGTATTAAAAATAATCACAAACTGTGTATCTCTCAGAGCACTAAAAGCTCAGACAAGAACTTACACAGAAATCAGATAATTGTGAAAAGTCAATCTTTAAGGAAATCAACCTACGCTACGGAGATCATGGTATAGACTTAGAAAACATAAGTATTCTCTACGCAAGAAAAATCTCACCTTTCTTTTCTTTCTTAAGTAATGTGTTCTGTGTTACTTTATAATATCAACAGTGCCCGATAATAACAAATGCTGTTCTATGTATTTCAATCTTTTCATGCAGCTCTTACATTCATGTTGTCTAATAGGATGAATGTCACCCAGATTTTCTGTTGTATTATACAAATTTAAGGATACCTGCAACATCATTTAACAAAATCCTATAAAAGCACCAAGCATAGTAGGCAGTTTTCACATTGGAAAAACAAAAATTAGAATTCTTAGTTTGAGCCTTTCTTTAGATGCCCTTCTTGACATTTTTGTTCATTTTGTCTTTTGGTATGTGTGATTTGGTCATAAACAGTTTTAGCTCTAATTTGGCTATTTTTAATTTTGATGAGATTCCTTCCTATGCAGTCGTGTTAAGTTACACATAACTTCCAAACAGATAAATATCAATATAGTTCTTACATGTAAAGTCACAGTACAACAAGAAAAATTTAGCACAGAAGGGGATATGTGTAGCTTTAGCATATATCATCATGGTGGAGCACCTTGGTGGCTCAGTCAGTTGAGTGTCCAAGTCTTGATTTTGACTCAGCTCATGATCTTGGAGTTCTGGGACTGAGTCCCACTTGGGACTCTGCACTCAGTGGGAAGCCTGCTTAAGGATTTCTCTCCATCTTGCCTGTGCATGCACTCTCTCTCTCTCTCCTAAAAATCAATCAATCAGTCAATCATTAAATTACGAGTCATTGTAATTAGAATGAAGATGGTATGTACCTACAAAAAAACAATGTCCCTAATCAACACAGATACCTGTGCTGGTGGCTTTGGAATAAGTAGAGTTAGATGAGGTGATCTCTGCCTTTGTGAAATGTATCATGTAGTTGCCATGCAAGGCAGGTGCTGTGAACTGAATTGTACCCCCTAAAATTCATATGTTAAAGCCATAACCCTCAATGTGATTGTCTGGAGAAAGAATCTTTTCATTTTTAAAGCTAAATGAGGTCATAAGAGTTGGGTCCTAATCTGATAGGACTGTGGCCTTATAAGAAATGTCTCTCTCGGGATCCCTGGGTGGCTCAGTGGTTTAGCGCCTGCCTTCACACGCAGGGTGTGATCCTGGAGTCCCGGGATCAAGTCCCACATCGGGCTCCCTGCATGGAGCCTGCTTCTCCGTCTGCCTGTGTCTCTGCCTCTCTCTCTCTCTCTCTCTCTCTCGCTCTGTGTGTGTGTGTCTCTCATGAATAAATAAATAAAATCTTAAAAAAAAAAAAAAAGAAACGTCTCTCTTTCTTTTCCACTACATGAAGACACAAGGAAAAAGGAGCCATCAATAAGCCAGGAAGAGAACTCTCTCCAAAACTCAGCTAGGCCAGCACCCTCATCTTAGACTTCCAGTCTCCTAAACTGTGAGAAAAAAATTATTTTGTTAAGCCATATGGTCTATAATATTTTGTTATGGTAGCTTGAGCTGACTACTATAGCAGGTTTATAGTTAAGGACAATTCAGGTAGGCAGCAGTGTGCATCCTAAGGAGAACTGGGAGCACATGGGAGATATGAATTCTGACCAAGGAACACATGAAGTAGAGTCTGGTAGAGAAGATGCCTTTGTAGTGGGCTTCATAAGATAAGCAATTTTTCTATGAGCACAGACGGTAATGAAGACTGTAACAGGGGCATCTGGGTGGCTCAGGTCATGATCTCAGCATCCTGGGATCTATTCCCACATCAGGCTCTGCGCTCAGCAGGGAGCCTGCTTCTCCCTTTGCCCCTCCCACTGCTCCTGCTCTCTCTCCCTCTCAAATAAATAGATAAAATCTTAGGGGGAAAAAAAAAGACTGTAACCATTAGATTACTTTGAGCAAGGACAAAAAGGTAGGAGGAATGTAGAAGGAATTATGGGCCACTTGTGGTGACTACAGTGCAGAAGATGTGGAGCTGGGCACAAAAGACCGGGAATAAAAAGAATGGAAAAGTGTACAACATAAGATGAACAGGGACAGGGAAGTGTTGGGATTTTGAGGAGATAAATGCATAATAGCTCTCTCTTACTTGCCAACTTATGAATTATAAAATAAGATTAAAAAGTAAGACAGATGAAAAAAAATCATATTTATTATTGACAAAGCTGATAACTGGTTATGTGACTCCTATCCTTTGAATTAAAATCTTGATTTTCCTCAGCTCTTGTATACCCCAAGCTCTCAGAACCATTTTATTCTGCCATAGTTTTTTCTCAAGTGATGGGAGTGGAGGCATTGTTTCACTTCCTACTTGTTCCCCCACAGTCCTCAAGAACTCCCAGCAAACCATGATTTTGCTGAGGCCTGGACATTCTTGCTTAAGGTCAACTCAAGCAAGATTAAAATACCCCCTAGCCTGTGGTTAAAGTGGCCATAAGCTGAAACGATACACAGAAGTCAAAACTCACAGGTGACCAAAGGCCAAAGAGTGTTGGTGCAGGCCTTATCAGTTAAAAGCGAGCTGTTATATTATATTAAAACCAGCTGTAATGCACAATATAAGCTGCTATAAATTGCCAGAATCCTGACCCTTCTCCGCCAGCCCAACAAAACCTTAATATTAAAGTATCATTTTGTTTCCCAAACTTTACTCTTGTTTATTCCTCAAGATTTCAGCCCAATGCAGCAGATGTTAGGGTTTTGAGGAGGTCAATGTATAATGCTCCTATTTCCTCACTTGAGCTCTAAACCAAAGAAGAAAGAACAATAAGACAAATTCAGATTATTACTAGGAATATAAGACATATGCAGGCAAGTAGCCTTCTTAATACACATGCCCAGAATTAGAAAAATGTACTCCTGACTAGAAGCAAGAATTCTTGTCCCGCAAAAGTCCTTGCAGCTGGACTAAGAATCAAATCGACATGAGATAAATTAATAGGAGAAAATCAAATTTAATAGGTGTACACATGGGGAATCCACACAGGCATGGAAATTCCAAAGACGATCCAGCAAGATGAGGTATACATATGCCTTTCTGAACCAAAAAGAAGGAAGTGGGGGTCTGGGATTTCAGAGGAAAGGAGTGCATTTCACAGGGTGGTAAGAAGAGCAGATGTTTGGTAATTAAGGGGGTTTGCCTTATGATACAGATAATAGCCTTGATTCTGGGAAAGACCCCCAATTTAGATTCTTCTGTGTGGTGAAGGGAGAAATCAAAGTTTCTCTTGAGCCCACAGGGTTGCAAATGCCTTTGGCTCAGAATAACCACATGCCAAAGTGGTACATTCTGGGAGGGACCTGTCCTGAACCCCTTCACCAGTCAGTTGTCAAGAGCTGAACTGCGCTGGAGAGGGCCAAACTGCCAAGTGCTGGAGTGGTTCATCAAGATAACTCAAAAGGAAAAAAAAAAAAAAAAGATAACTCAAAAGAAAAGTAGCAGTCAGGCCTTCAGTTACTTACTGCAATAGTACGAGCAGGAGGCTAATGGGAAGCAGTGCAAGCTCCCACAGGGTTCCATTCTTCCCTATGGAAGACTGTTAGATGGATCAACACATATGCAAGGATCCTTCTACTGCCAAGGACATTTCAAGGACTCAAGGATCAGAAGGGGAAAAGAAGGGGGGGGCTAAGAGTGGAAAAGAACAGAATACTGAGGCAGAGTGTAAAAAAAAAAATGTCTGGTGTGGGGAGGGTGGCTCTCCTCCATGAAGCCTGCCAGTAAGGTCTTTATGATTGCATATGGTCAGACCTGAAACATCACACATCAATGTACTCCAGCCCCTTCAGCTGGGGGCATGCATCTGTAAAACATGAAGTATGGAAGCTAAAAAAAAGTATGGGAGCCCAGAACAGAAAGTGTGTTTTTCACACGTGAGAGGGAAGATGTAAAGACACTGTGCAAGCATTCTATTGTTCTGTCAAATTTCACAACAAAATAAGTCCCTCCTCAACACCAGGTAGACACAAATACAGCGACAAAAATAGGCCAATAGTCAACAGTAGTGGAGATCTCTATATTTTTAACTCTATTTTCCATATAAGGAGGCAAATTAATTCCAACCTTTTGGTCAGTGATGTTTTACAATTAAATAATATTAATCAAGCAATAAGATGCTCACAGATATCCGTAATTACACATTTTTTAATTACACAACTTTTGAACAAAACATCATGTTTTTTCTAGATTTGTAGTTCTTTCTCCTCATAATTTGGTATCATATAACATCAGTTCAGTTTATTAAAGTGAGAGGAGAATTCTGGAAAGAGATCAAATGTATAGAGCAATAGGATAGGCAAACAGAAAGACACGGACAATATCTATAGGGGAAAAAATGACAATGTATCCTCATGATTACCAAAATGCAAGCAGGTTGGGGGGATGGACCCCTGATACCTGATGTTTCCATGACAAGAGGAGAAGGAAGCAAAGGAACATCTGATACAACTTGAGAACTACCAAATGACCAACAGGTCCTTACATGAGAGCTCAACAAATCATTTTGAGAATAGGAGGATGTAGGATTGAGTGAGAAGATGTCTATGATAAAGTCCAAAGATGTAGAGTATTCTACGTTCTATGAACTCTGAGAACTAGTCTAATCTTTTTTTCGTGACAATAATCTATGCTCAGGAGAAATGGCTATGACTAAAACTCAAAATGGAAACAACAGAAGCAAAAGAAAAAGGAGAAAGAATAAATCAAAGGAGAGAATCAATCAGAAATTCTCATGACATAAATTGCTATAGTCTTAAAAAACTTGCTTTATTCTTCAACTCTTTGCAAAAACAACAGATGAGAGAAATTTGGATCCAAGTTAGAAATGCTATCTTAAACTTTAATGAAACTAATTTCATAAAATAAATACAACAAAAGTGACTCCCATCCAAAATTATTGTTAAGACAGAAAGACAGACAAAGAGACAAAATAAATAACATCTATAAAGACAATGAAGGCAGACAATGAAGGCAATGAAGAAATGGCCACAAAGCATCAAAACATCAAAATAAATAAAAAGACAAAGGACAAGTCATCTAAAATATGAAAGCTCTTTTTATCTCTCAAATAAATAAGTCTTTTTTTTTTTAAATGAGATGCCTAGGTGGCTCAGTCAGTTGAGCATCTGACTCTTGCTTTTGGCTCAGGTCATGATCTCAGGGTTGTGGGATAGAGGACCGGGAGTCCTTTCAGCAGGGAGTATGCCTGAGGTTCTCTCCCTCTCCATCTGCCCCTCCCCCTACTCACTCATGTGTGCACATTTGCACGTGCTCTCTCTCTCTAAAATAAATAACTAATCTTTTAAAAAATTAAATAACATAAAATAAGATATAAAAGAGCAGTGTAACTCAGAAATGGGGTGATAGAATCAGGGATGAATTAGAAATTAAAAAAGCAATTGTGTCTGAAATAAAGAATAAGAAGGTTAAGTAACTAAGCAGTATCTTAAGGGAAATAGAAGATTTTTTAAAAATAGAAACATTCTATAAATCAAAAGAAATGATAATGGGTTTCTATGTAGTCAAGATTACTGTCAAGTATACAGTTTGCAGAAAATTTGTCATCAGCATGCAAGGTCTCAGGTGATGTTTTCCTGATGAGCCTTAACTTAAAATTTACTAATAATGACCTTCAGACAACCAAAACGATTGCAAGGACTTTGACATAAGGACTGGTGGTGAAGATTAGAGATTAGTGATTTACCTATAGAATCAAAATTAATGGAGGGCACAAAGAAGAAAGTATAGAATGTGCTGGCTGCATGTTCTGACACTGGTTATAACACAACTGTGAATAAATAGGACAGAATGGTTAGAGCATTTGCAAAAGCCTCTTTTTAAACTAAATTGTGCTAATGTTGGTATTATTATTCTAAAGATGATGTGTGTGTAATGTAGGATAAAATCAACAATTCTAATTTTATCATCCCCAGTACCCTTGCAATTCAGGATGTTCAATGTGGGGGAGAAGAGATACACATATAAAAAAGGAAAGGTTAAGTTATATGAATATGAATATGAATAGAAACTCAGATATTTTATTTTTAAATATATATCTTCTTCATGTAGGTCTATATTTATGTAGAGAGATGATAAATGATAGATGATAGATAGATAGATTAGATAGATAGATAGATAGATAGATAGATAGATAGATAGATAGATAGGACATGCATACATATTTTCTAGCACTCTTTACTGGAAAATTACAGAAACAATGGTCAAGTTATTAGGAATGACAATATTTCGTCCAAACTCTGATTTCTGTATACCATCTCCCACTAAAAGGAATCAGGGCTACTTAGATAACTGGATAATTCCAGGTCTCAGACAGGAAATGTACAATACAGTATTTTCCTGTAAGATTATGGAGAAGGTCATTCTAATAACAGGACATTTGATCAGAGATATAATTGATGAGGGAAAGAATAAATTGGGTTTCTAAGACAGAACATTCCCGACAGAGGAAAGAGCAAGTACAAAGTCCATAGGTGGGATTGTGTTTGTTGTATTGAGGAAAAGTAAGGAGGTCTTCCTGGCGGCAGCTTGGAAAATGAGGACAGGCAATGGACAGATGGCTTAGAGGTGGGCCAGGGCAGAAGGGTTTTGTAGACCATTTCCAACAGTTTGGTTTTTCTCTGATAGAAACAGTTCATAGAGTTATTTTAAGCAGAGAATTAACATGATCTGACTTTTGCTTTAAAAGGATCACTTTGGTGGGGCACTGGGGTGGCACAGTCGGCTAGGTGTCTGACTCTTGGTTTCAGCTCAGGTCATGATCTCAGGGTCGTGAGATCAAGCCCTGCATCGGGTTCTGCAAAGCAGGGAATCTGCTCAAGATTCACTTTCTCTCTCTCTCTCTTCCTCTGCCCTTCTTCCCCCTCTCTCTCTAAAATCAATTAAAGCAAGGAGACCAGGGAAGAGCCTGCTACAGTAATCTGGGCACAATTTGGTGGACACTTGGACATGCATAAGCACAAAAGTGAGGAGGAGAAATTGGAGAATTCCAAACAACTCTTTGATGTACAGTGGGGTTTTGTGATAGTTAGATGTAGGGTGTGAAAGGAGAAAATTCAAGACTACCCCGAGGTCCTGGGCCTGAGCAAGTATAAAAATAAACATGGCAATTCCTGGGATGATGAAGACTTTGAGAGGTGCCAGTCATCAGCGAACAAATCAAATGTTAAAGTTTGCATAATTGTTCATCATTATTATTAAAATTATATTAAAATATATTCATTTTAAAATATTTCATTTTCCTACTGCTACATTTCATTAAAAATTGTAGTCAATCTTTGCAAATGCATCTTTACTGTCACAGGCTTCGTCAAAATAAGGGCAATTTTTAGAGCCATCTAACACATTTTTAAGGATACATAATCTTCACTTCTATCTGTGCTGTGAAAAATAGCACCTTTTCAAGTTGGGACTGATACTGCCCCTGGAGATTTGATCCTATGTGTATAATATAAAGACCTTTTTTTAAAAAAAAAAATTTGTCTTATAAGTGTGAATATGTGGCCTCAAAATATAAACCATTTATTATATAAACCCTAAACAGTTCTATCAAGTGTTCTTTAAAGAACTTAATTAAAACATTATGTACCTATTTGCAATGGAGATATTGGTACTTTAGGAAAAAAATCAACGTTAAATTCCTTTGACTTTTTTTTTTAATTACAACTGATGATCTTATTCAAAATGAATAATGTCATTGACCGAAGTCATTCTACAAGAGCCTTACCTAAATAGTATTCTGTTGTTTAAAATAAAGTAATTGTGAAATTACTTTTAATATGAAAGGCAGTATAAGAACAAGCATAAGAAGCAACTCTATATTTGTTTTTTGAAAGATGTATTTATTTTAGAGAGGGAGTGGGAAGAGACAGATGGAGAGAGAATACTAAGTAGACTCCACTCTGAGCACCGAGTTCCCACATAGGGCTCGAACTCATGACCCTGAGATCACAACCTGAGCTGAAACCAAGAGTCCCATGCTTAATGGACTGTGCCACCCAGGTGCACATATTTAGAATGATGATAAGGAGGAAGATAAAAGTATAACAAACAAGTTAAATACATTCAGGAATAGCTATTTCCCTGACTCAAATTTTTTTAGTCTTTATCTTGTTCCATCTCTGTAAATTCATTACACCTTAACTGATTTTTCATCCCATATTTAAACATTTTTATTTAACTTTGGAATTTCAAGGAGGAAAATTATACTTAAGTTGAATCTTCTAACCAGCAACAGAAGAAACTTGAAATTAGCAAACCTATTCTTGTTAACACTTTCTTGACAAGATAGCATCATGAAAAAATATTTAATACCATAATACTTAAACATGTTTAAATATTAGTTATAGCCCACAAGTTAATAATGATTATTAGTCTGATGACTTTCAATTCCTGCTCATTTACATATTGAGGAATTGATTAATAAAGTTTGTTACCAAATTTCATTTGTTTTTCATATACAAGGGATAAAATAAGGACTTCTTCAAGAAGTAATAAGTTACTGGAGTACCTAGGTGGCTCAGTTGGTAGAGTTATGACTCTTGATCTCGGGATTGTGAGTTCAAGCCCCATGTTGGGAATGGAGTCTATTTTAAAAAAAATAAAATAAATAACAGGAAAAAAAGTAATAGGTCACTATTGTGCCATTTTTTAAAGATTTTTTTTTATTTATTCATGATAGACACACACAGAGAGAGAGAGAGAGAGAGAGAGGGAGGGAGGGAGGGAGGCAGAGACCTAGGCAGAGGGAGAAGCAGGCCCCATGCAGGGAGCCCCATGCGGGACTCGATCCCGTGTCTCCAGAATCGCGCCCTGGGCCAAAGGCAGGTGCTAAACCACTGAGCCACCCAGGGATCCCCCTGTGCCATTATTTTTAAAGAAACTGGTATCAATGTTGGAGAATTAAAGATGAGATTAACTCATAATGGTCCAGGGAAGAGTTATGTAAAGTCTCCCTATGAAACAGTACTCTTAAGATTAAGACATTATTTGACAAAATTGAATGTATTTGTGTATTTAAAGAAAGTAATGTATCAAATAAAAAGGTATTAGTAACCTACAGAAAACTAAAGAAAGAATAAGGGTAGCAACATCGGTATATCTGCATGTTCAGGGATGAGAGCATCTTACCTAAGGGGATTCTGGTATTTTGCTCTCTTTTGGCAAAACTATTGCCATTTTGAGATAAACACAAAAGGTTAGCCTTTTCAAGTTCTCTAACCTCTTCATACTGATTATACGTTTTCAAAAGAACTTCTAATTATGCTTTCTTATGGGGAGAGCATAATCTGATTTCATCAAAACATGTTGAAATAACTCAATTCAAAATTTTTTAAAAAACAGAATTTGATTTCACATATCATTCTCCACTCCTTTGGCCCCTTCTACATTATTCTTCAAAAAACTCATCCACAGTCTCTCTTGATAATTCCTTTCTTCTGTACCTACAGAATTTTACCTCTCTCTGGCTACTGAAACAGCTCCTGTGAAGGTCACCCCTGCAAAACCAATTCCAACAGTCAATTTTTACTTTTATTGCTTAATATCAGCAACTGTAAAACTTATTTTTTTTTCACACATATATGAGTAGAAAGAGTAATACAATAAAACCCCCTATAGCTCTACATATTCTTTTATTTACATATTTGTTTGTTTTGTAGTAAGATTTCATGTAGCGAGAGATCTACTCCCAATAGATTTTTAAGTGCATGATATAATATCGCTCACTACAGGCATAATATTGTACATTAGATTTCTAGAATTTAATATTTTGCATAACTGAAACTTCATACAGTTAAATGGCAGCTCCCCTTTTTCCTTCTCCCCTTTCCTTGAGTTTGACTATTTTGGATGCCTCATATAATTGGAATCATGCAGTATTTGTCCTTCTGTTACTTGTACACTATTGGAGGAAATGTAAAATGGTGCAGCTGCTATGGAGGAAAGTATGGAGTTTCTTCAAAAAATTAAAGATAGAACTACCATATGATCCAGCAATCCCACTTCTGAGTATATAACCAAAGGAAGTGAAAGCAGAATCCTAAAGAGTTATCTGTGCTACCGCATTCATTGCAATATTATTCACAATAGCCAAGACATGGAAAAAAACTAAATGTCCATTAATAGATAAAGCAATAAAGAAAATGTGACTTACACATTCAATGGAATATTATGTAGCCTTTAAAAAGAAGGAAATCCTGCCAAATCTGATAAACATGGATGAATCTAAAAGACAGAATGCTAAGCCCTTACATATTCAAACTATGTCCCTTACCTATCACTCAAATCCAACCATTATCAAGATTTTGTCACATTTTCCTTTTTTTCTTTTGCTGAAGTATTTAAAATACATGAAGATGAAATATGCTGAAGCGAATTTCAAATATTACAGTATTTCATCACTATCTACTTCAATATGTGGTTCTAAAACTATGAACATTTTCCTCCAAAAACTCAAAGATACATGATCACGTCTAACAGAAGGAACAGTATAGAAATTAACAGTAAAATAAAATAAAATCCAGTCCATGACCAAATATCCTCAATTAACTCAAAAACATGTTTGCATACTTACTTTATTCTAAAGAGGATCCAGACAAGGTCAACACACTAAATTTGGTACTTGGTTTTTTTGTTTGTTTGTTTTTAATGTCTCTTTTAAGCAAATTTGCTTCCTCCTGGGTTTTTCTTGTTGTTGTTGTTGGTTATAGTGATGGGTTGTTGTTGTTGTTGTTGTTTTAATGGCACTGAAAATTAGTCAACATTCACATTTTGTAAATTTTCCTGGAGCAAAGTAGAGTGGATTTCTCGATATGAGTGGGTCAAGGATAAATGCATGTGTTATTTTTCTAATTATTGTTCAATTTCTCTCCGTAGGGGTTTAACCATTTGTCATTCCCACTGGCTGTATATGAGTGTGCTTGTTTCCTCACAACTTCTTCATCGGGGAATGTGGTCAAAACTTTGGATGCTTACCAACCCGATAGATAAGTGGTTTTTCAATGCAGGTTAAAATCGCATTTCCTTCAGTTGTGTAAAATTAACTTATTTTTACAGGTTTAACGGTTATTTTTACTTTTTCTTTTGTTAAGTATCCTTGATCTCAGCAGCCTTTGAAAGGTTCTATCACTACCTCTTTAATAAAATGGTTTTCTTCATTTTACTTTGGAGACATAACCCTCAACTTCTCTTCTCGCTTGCTGCCCTTTCCACTCTCATTCTCAGGCCAGATAATTATTCTCCTCTTCTCAACTCCTGTCAGCTAGCTCCAGGGCTCAGTCTATGAACTTCTTTCTTCCACCTGTACTCATTCACTGAGGAATTTCATCCAGTCTCCTGGGTTAAAATACCATTGACACACTGATGACAATTCCCCAGTTTGTATCTTTCATTTTTAGCTTTATCCTCAATTATAGAAAAATATAAAATTCACCACTCAATATGCCCCCTTCGGTGTCAAACTACACTCTTGATCAACCCCACACTCTAAAGTAACCCTCCCAATATTCCCTGCTTTATGCCTCCTTTCCTTTAATTGCTCAAGTCAAACCTCTTAGAGCGATCAAGAACTCCTCTCTCTTAGATCCCTCTCCTAATACAGAAACCCATTCAGTTGACTCTATCATATTTTGACCATCTTACCACCATCTGCACCATTACAGTTCTAGCCAAGACAACATCCTCACTCTCTTGGATTTGGGGATAAGCCCTCCTTACTGTTCTCCCTGCTTTTACCTTGTCTTCCTGACACGCAGCAACCAAAATGATGCCTTTAAAACAAATCAAATAAGATCTCACAGTTTTATTCCTGGATATATATCCAAAAGAACTGAAAGAGTCTCAGAGATACATGTACACCCATGTTCAAAGCAGCGTTATTCACAATAGCCAATAGGTGGAAGCTTATTGTGCAAATGCCCATCAACAAATGAATAGATTTATAAAATGCAATATATAGAGAAAGTGGAATATTATTCAGCCTTATAAAGGAAAGGGATTCTAATATATGCTACAACATGGATGACTCTTGAGGACACACTAAGTAAAATAAGCCAATCACAGAGACAAATACTGTATGATTCCACTTATATGAGGTTATCTTGAGTAGTCAAACTCAGAGAAACAGAAAGGAGATGGTGGCTGCCAGGAGCTGCAGTGAGAAGTGGAGAGTGGTTTAATGGGAACAGATTTTCATCTTTGCAAGACAAAATAGTTCTAAAGATTAGTTGTACCACAATGTGAATATACTTAACACTACCACAACTTAAAATAATTTTTTAAAAATCAAAGTCAAATCACCTTTAAACCCATCAATAGAAGGATGCCTGAGTGGCTCAGTGGTTGAGCGTCTGCCTTTGGCTCAGGTCATGATTCTGGAGTCCTGGGATGGAGTCCCACCTCAGGCTCCCCTCAGGGAGCCTGCTTTTCCCTCTGCCTATGTCTCTGCCTCTCTGTGTGTGCCTCTCATGAATAAATAAATAAAATCTTTTAAAAAATAAAGATAAAAAGTAAATCCATCAATACATTCCCTCCTATCTCAGATAAGTCCAAAATTCTTCCCAGAACTTTCAAGGGCTTATATGATCTGTACCCTTCCCTCATTCAACACCTACCTCTGACCTCATCCTCTACCATTCACTCTCCCTCATTCTGCCTGTTTTCCTGCTGTGCCTGGGACTTGTCAAAAAGACTTCTCCCTCAGGTCCTTCACACTTGATGTTTCTAGAGATATTTACGTAATTCATTCTCTATTTCAATTCACTGCTCAGAGAAGTATTCACTGGAAATCCTAACTAGTACCTTCTTCTTGTCACTCTTTAACCCTCTATAGATTTATTTTTTAATCTATTTTTTTGAGATTTTATTTATCTATTCATGAGAGACACAGAGAGACAGAGAGGCAGAGACACAGGCAGAGGAAGAAGCAGGCTCCATGCAGGGAGCCCAACGTGGGACTCGATCTCAGGACTCTAGGATCATGCCCTGGGCTGAAGGCGGCACTAAACCACTGGGCCATCAGGGCTGCCCTTTTCCTTTTTTTTTTAATCTTTTTTTTTTTTTAAGATTTGTTTTGCTTCGTAACACTTAGTATTTTATATGTGTGTGTGTGTGTATGGCATCATATAATATATAGCATTTATTTATATTTTATATAATAAATATTAATATATTATTTATTTTATAATTTATTTTCCTATTTATTTACACATATATCATTTATTGTTGTATTTTTTCTCTCCTTCTCTCTCTTTTGGATTGTTCATATTGTTGGGGAGGAAGACTTTTCTCTGTCCTATGGTTCTTCCACCTGGACTTGGAATCAAATTGATATGAAACAGATTAGTATAAGAAAATCAAATTCAGTAGGCATCTATACAGACAGGAAATTCCAAAGACAATGAGACACCAAGAAGCTTAAATGAACTAAGCAGAAGGCTACGGTCTGAGGATACAGAGTGGAGAAGACCATTGGAAAGGAGATGTTTTCTAACACAAAGGTTGCCCTATTATGCAGATAATTTTCCTAGATAAAGGGAGTCTCTCTTAATAGCTCTCTTCCTCATATAGGCTCTCCTTTCCAAAGTAAATTTAGGCAATAGAGGGGGAGGCAGAGAGCTTTTCCTGCATCTGCTAAGTTTTGATTACTTTTAACTCAATATAATCTTTATGCCAAAGTGGCCCATCTTGGAGCAGCCTACTCTTGGCCCCAACAATATGCTTGACTAGCTTTTTCTCTCTTTAGTTATTAAAATCTATCTCTTTAATTTTTAATCCCTCTTATCAACTTCCATATATATTTGGATTTGCATCTTTACTCTTTTCTTCCCTGTGACAATATTGCACTGTCTTCATTACTAGAGATTTCCATCAAATCTCAATATCTGTTAGGTTAACTATCAAAATGTCCTTCAAAACTATTTTGTCTATCCTTGCTACTTTAATGGTTCACATCTGTATAAAAATCAGCTTGTAAAGTTCCATGAAAATAATTTGTGAAAATTTTAATTGGAATTGCATTGAATTTTTATATTCTTTGTTGGAGAGTTAATAACTTTATGTTTCTAGATCTTCCCATCTTTGCAGGTAATACAATTTTTTTTTAAGATTTGATTTTATTTATTCATGACAGACACAGAGAGAGAGGCAGAAACATAGGCAGAGGGAGAAGCAGGCTCCATGCAGGGAGCTCAACATTGGGACTCAATCCTGGGACTCCAGGATCACGTGCTGGGCGGAAGGCAGGTACTAAAAAGCTGAGCCACCCGGGTGTCCCTCAGGTAATACAATTTATTAAGGTTGTTAATGTCCTTCAATAAAGTATTATGATTTTCTGAGAAAAATCTTTCACATATCCTGTGAGATTTATTTTTAGTACCTTATATTTTTGGTTGTACTCAGATAATATGTTTTTTAAATAGAAGATACTTTTATTTTCTGATGTAGAGGAATGCAGTAGAATTCATTTTATATCTAGCAACTGCACTAATCTTTCTTATTAATTCTGTAGATTCTCTGGGACTTCTGTGTTATAAATCATATATCTGCAAATGCTGATGTCTATTTCTTTTTCAAAACAGTATGTCTTGTCCTTTCCTTTTCCTTGCTAATCCCTTTAGAATAACATTGAATAGAAATTAGGACAGTGAGTATCCTTGTCTTATTCTTTATTTAAAAGAGAAATGCTTGCTTTTGACATTTTACTATTAAATGTTAATTTTTTTCTCCAAATTTTATCACATTAAAGAGGTTCTAGTTCTATGTTGGTAACTATGTGTGTTTTAATTCATGAATGATTATTTTATGTCTCTATTGGGATGATCATACTTTTACCTCTAATTTATAAGTGCAATAAATTACATTAATATATTTTCTAATGTTAACTAGATCTCCATTTCTAGTATAAACCAATTTAGTTGTATTGTTAAGTTACAAGATTTGGTTTTGCTAATATTACTTATCCTTATGAGCACTGAGTAATATATGAGAGTGTTGGATCACTATATTGCCCACCTGAAACTAATACAACACTGTATGTTAATTATACTAGAAATAAAGTAAAAAAATATATATTGCCATGAAGTTATTCAAAATCACTCATTTGCAAATCTCTGCTGCATCTCTTTATCTTGGCTTTACCTCTAATATGGTTTTAGGTATATTCTTTTAATCTTATCAGTCTTGCCAGAGGTTAACAATAATAAATATTTAAAACAAAAAGATTCAACTTTCTTGATTCCATTACGTAAAAAATCAAAATGCTTTTTAAAATTAATGTCTGCTCTTCTATTTATTATTTTTTCTTTCTACTGTATTTTTATTTGTTTTAGTGTTCTTTTTTGTATACTTCTAAATTAGATGGTTAGTTCATACATTATTTGATCTTCTTTTCTAATGAGAACTTTTATGTTCCACCTTAATGCATGTCATCAGTTTTGCTTTGGATAGTTTTTATTATGACTAGTGCTAAGTATTTTCTAAACGCTAGCACTGATTCTAACTTGACTATTGATTATTTTTTCAGATAAATTTTGGGGGTTTTTTTACATTTCTAACTCCATTTTATTTTTGTCAATAAGTTCTGTATATTATTGTTTTTTATATAATTAATACTGTACATTACTTGCAGGTCTAAAATATAATGATTCAATAATTCTATACATTTCTCAGTGCTCATCAAGGTAAGTGTACTCTTAATCTCCTTTATCTATTTCATTCAACCCCATATCCATCTGCCCCTGGCAACCATCAGTTTGTTTCTCTGTATTTAGGAGTCTGATTTTTGCTTGTCTTTTTTGTTGTTGTTTTCATTTGCTTTGTTTCTTAAATTCCACATATGAGTGAAATCATATGATATTTGTCTTTCTCTGTCTAACTTTTTTCAGTTAGCATTATACTCACTAGGTCCATCCATGTTGCTGCAAATGGCAAGATTTAATTCTTTTGTATGGTTCAGTAATATTCCATTGTAGGTGTGTGTGAGTGCGTGTGCGTGTCTGTACATATCACTTCTACTTTACCCATTCATCTGTGAACACTTGAGTCAATCTTGACCATTGTAAGTAATGTTGCAATAAACATGTATATATCTTTTCAAATTAGTTGGTTTTTTTTTTTCCTTTAGGTATATATCCCATAGTGCAATTAGTGGATGATATGGTAGTTCTATTTTTAATTTTTTGAGGAATCTCCATACTGTTTTCTACAGTGGTTATACCATTGCATGTTTTCTTTCTTTTTATGTTTTCTGCGCTTAAGCTTACTACCTCTGGTTCAAAATGCCATTTAGTATCATAAACATGTTATTCTATGAAGGAATTAATTTATTAATACTGAAAATACTTTCTATCACCACAACTGTGGGCTTCAGTTTCTTCATATGTCAGATGAGGATAAAAATATCTACCTTGAGAGGATTAGACGTGACATGTGTGAAGGACTATCACAGTTGCCTGACAACAGTAATGTTTAAAAAATAGCTGAAAAATAAATGGACACTTTCTTGGGTGAATATATGTGTGCGTTTCATGTACTTGATTATGGTAAAGTTTTCTTGAGGAGAGGGATAAGTCTGATTATCTTTTGTATATAATGCTGTGCTTTCTAATGTAATATTTTGCATAAGACACAAAATTAAATACTACTTGTGATTGATTAGTGATTGACTAATTGTGATTAACCATAAATCAATCATTTGGAGAGGTGCCTGGCCAGCTCAGTTGGCATAGCATGTGACTCTTGTTCTCAAGGTTGTGAGTTTGAGTCCCACATTAGGCATAGAGATAACTTAAAAATAAAATCTTAAAAAAAATCATGTGGAATTTTCTATCATTTTTTATTTCCGATATTTTTTATTTTTATTTTTTATTTATTTATTTTTTAAAGATTTTATTTATTTATTCATGAGAGACACAGAGAGAGAGAGAAAGATGCAGAGACACAGGCAGAGGGAGAAGCAGGCCCCACGTAGGGAACCCAACATGAGACTCTATCCTGGGTCTCCAGGATCACAACCTGGGCTGAAGTCGGCACTAAACTCCTGAGCCACCCGGGCTGCCCTTTATTTCCTATTTTGAATGTCAAAATCAAATACAAGAAAAGCACACAATGATGAATTATGGTTAGTCCCTAAAATGATGTCGAATCGACTATACAGCTATACTTTGTGTACAGAGATTTCCTAAGATTAGTTCAAAGAATGGTTGTCTGTGGAGAAATGCTAAAGATGAACATTAATACAAGAGTCCCTAAACAACTGGATTTGTGTGTGTGTGTGTGTGTGTGTGTGTGTACATACACAAATACACCATAATTCTTCAGGAAAGTCTATTACATACATTTAGTTTCTTGGAATGGTGCCATAGGAATTATAGAGCATAATTTCCTCCTGCACAATTAGGCTGGTAATAGCAAGTATCCCAGCAAACATACAATGATTCCAGATGGGTCACAGAAATGAAGAAAGAAGACACTTCAAGAGGATTTGGGGGATGGGTGCCAGGGTGGCTGAGTCGGTTAAGTGTGTGACTCTTGATTTTGGCTCAGGTCATGATCTCAAGGTCTTAAGACCAAGTCCTGCATCTGTCTCTACACTAGGGGCATGGAGCCTGCTTAAGATTCTGTCTCTCTCCCTCTGCCCCTCCCCTCACTTGTCCTCTCTCTCTCTCAAAAAAAAAAAAAAAAAAAAAAGAGGATTTGGGCGAGGAAGCATATGGCATGGAGAAGTAGATGCAAATGGAAGATTTCTGTTGTTTCCAATTTCCTTCTCCTCTTCTTATCCTCCTTATAGTCTCAATCTGTGCCACGTCTACTCCTATCAAAAGTCCTGATTTACATATTCTCTCTCATCCTACCCTCTCTCTCCTTCACATTATTTATTCAGCTATGTACTTGTAGCTCCTCAATTAAATATTTTGATGAAATATTCATACAGCCCTTACCTTGATGTTCCTTTAGACAAACTTTCAGTAATTGAGGACGTTTTACTTTCTAAATTTATCTTAAATCTTTCCACAGTTCTAGTCTTCCAAACTATCATAATCTCTTTCTTGAACAACTACAGTAGCCTCTACAGCTGTTTCTGTACTTGTTCTGGTTCTTCTCCTAGCTGTAGACAAACTGATGTTTTTATAAAGTTCATCTAATTCCCTCATCCCACCTTCATCAAGCTTAAGGTATTACTAAGGATTTATATTATTTCAGAGATAAAGACCTAAATCTCTAAATGCTCCAAAGGTCAAAATCTATTCCCTACTTACTTTTTCTGGTTCATTAGCCTTCTTTCCTTTCCTGGAAAGGCCCATCTCCCACCTGCCTCAGGATAAGAGGCCATACCCCACCCCCTCCTTCCTCTTCAGTGTTCTCTCCACTCAGCTGCTGCTCTCCCTTCAGAGTGACACCTGGTATTTTTTTATATAAAAAACTATCAATACTGACAATAATATGCTTAAGAAATTTCTTTGGTAAACATTAAAGGAAAATCCTCCTCATTTTCTATGGTTAAATAGATTTGACTGAATAAACAAAAGTGATCACTTAGGAAGTAGAACAATTATCAGGAAATACACAATACTAACACTGAATGGGAGAAGCCTGGGTGACTCAGTTGGTTGAGTGTCTGTCTTTGGTTCAGGTTGTGATCCTGGGATGGAGCCCTGTGTCAGGATCCTTGCTTGACTGGGAGTCTGCTTCTCCCTCTCTCTCTCTCTCCCCTTTCCATTGCTTATGCTCTTTCTCTCTCAAATGAATAAAAAATCTTTTAAAAATATTAACACTGAATGATAAATTTCTGGTAGCATCAAATAATTTTATACAATTTTTTCCAAAAATATCTTAAATGTTAAATTTGTATATTTGTTAAGGAAGATAATTAATATTGAATAATCAATATCAATAGAAAACATCTAGAAGCCACTACCTGAGTTGAGAATACTTTAATTGGCAATATTAGTTTAAGCAGACATACAATTATAATAGTGGAAAATGCAATAACCAAGCATATCTGGATTTGTTTTTCAACTGTAGCTGGTTGGTTTAACTAATGAATGGAAGGTTGGATTTTACTTCTGACTCTTATGGTTAAGCGTTGGATATGAAGAAGTCAAATCAATAGAGAAGTCAAGAGGTAAAGCTGGATAAACACTGATAAATATTTCTGGATCTGGCAAATAGTAGGCTATAGTGCTTTTGGAGAAAGCATAAATACTGCAGAGTGAGTCAGAGTCCATGTTGCTTAGGCTTGAGGAAAAAACAGTTGGTGACAAAGACAAGACAGGAATGTCAACTGTTATTGAAAAGAGCATGGTTCTAGGGCAAGAAGAACCCTGGAATCCTAGATTACAATGTAGATTACAGGGAGTCTTTTTTTTTTCTTCTTCTTCTTTTTCCTCTTCTTTTTCTTTATCTTCAACTTTTTTTAGATTGGGAATATTAGTTTGAAAATATTTACATGCTAAAATAATAGTGCTAGGGTATAGAAGTGATGAAAGTGAAGATGAGATGGGACAATCTTTGCAAATTGAGATTGTCAGAGGAGACTGGAGAGGATGGGATTTAGAGTAAAGGAATGCGACAGGTATTATCAGGCAAATCTTAAGAAACATCAAGTTTATAGTCAGATTCTAGAAATTAAATAGATGTAGTATTTATTTATTAAGTACCATGTAGTTGGCACTTTTAAGGAACCAGGATAGAAGAAAAAGAAAGAGATGTGACAGAGAATAATAAACACAGTTCTTTCCTTCAAAGCACTGGTAATTTTGATGGGAGGGACAAATGGATAAATCCTTAATATGTGCCAGGCACCATGCTGGACACATCAAATGCATCATGTCACGTAATCCTATAACCTCCTGAAAGGGAGCATTGTTATTTTCATTTTACAAACAAAGATAATGAAGCTGAAAAAGATTAAATAACTTGCCCAACTCACAAAGCTAGTAATTGACTGAGTTGGGATTCAAGCCCAGATCTGTTTGAATCTAAAACTTACCCTGTATCCAATAAGGTAAACATTTGAAAAAAAGCATCAAATCCTAAATGATCCTTATGGCCTCATGATGATCAAATTGAAAACTAAGCAGTCAGATTTCAGTTTATAGTTTCCTTTCTGCCAAAATGAGATGGGTTGGTTTGAATAATCATATTTGTTATCCTGATTGTTTAGACAAAATAAAGTTTTGGGTATCAAAAGGCCATAAACAAAGTCACTTATATCATGCATAAATCAAAGTTGTAACAAAAAGATAAATTATTTTTAGGACGTGATTGTAATATTTAAAACTTGTACACATGCCCAGTATTTATGTACGAGGAATATTTTGCAAATTAAGGAAAAGTAGAGTTGGGGCAATATCCAGCTTCCGCTAAAAGAAGTGAAGTTTTCAATACAAATTTAGATGTTTGGCAACTTGTGTAATTTTCTGAGAGGAAAAATATAAGCCATTCTTTTGATATCTAATGTGTCATCGTGTCCTTCATTATGATGCTAATAGCACTGCTGCTGCTGGTGCTTGACACGAAGCATCTGGTACATTTGGACTGAAGCTTCTGAATTTGTCCTAACAATACATGAATTAGATCTCAGGCACTGCTCTGTAAGCTCACTTGTTGAAAGAACTAAAAAATGGTAATTTGCATGACTTTTGTGTTTATTTATACTTAATTTTAGAATTTCTCAAACTAGAGTCAGCTTTCTAAATCTCCCTACACATTTTTAGGTAGTCAGGGGTGGGGACTTTGAAAATTTGGATAACAAACTGGTCATCATGGAAAGAGGGAATCATTACTAGAGTGACTACACAATTTATCAACTCAATTGGAACACATTAAAGAGTGAAAATGCTTAAACGTATGGACACCAGCACTGCAGGTATTAACAAGGATTTGCCAAAGGAAACCAATGCATAATTCCAGACTAGCTCCAAGTAACATGAATCAGGAAAGGAGCCTATCCACACACTTGTCAATCCAGGTTTGCCTTCCACCATATTGGGTTACCTGAGTTGAACTTAGTATCAGAACACATGGAGATGAAAAGAAAAAAAATTTTAGGATATCTCAGGGAAAATCAAAAGTTTAAAAAATCTGAAACATTTATCAGACTGTAGGTTTCTTGATGATTATAATATATCTGATATTGTGCTATTTTTAAAACTGCAATTCCTTTTAAAATAGCAAACAATGAGAGAAAATTTTGTTATATGCTTGTTAAGCACTTAATTAACAAATGCTTCCTGAGCAACTATTATGGACTTGACATGGTCAAATATTCTGGTAGGAGATTAAATTAGATATAATTCCTCCCTTCAAAGATGAGGGCAAAAGTATGTGACTATTTCTTCAATCAAAAATGAATTCAAAGCATTTTAGATTAAGGATAAGCAATTTTATGGGTCCTCAATAAAGCTGATTAATTCACAAAGTGATAAAATTTTCAGGTTGCATGTTAATATGAAAGACTGAAAAGAATTAACATTGAAAATAATTTGTTAAACTCCCTTAACTACCTAATGATATAACTCTCCATAAATATTCCTTGGCTTATCACTAATTTACAGGGAAAACCTTAAGTTTACAATAATAAAAACAAAGACATAAATGCACAGAATGCTCAGAATGTGGTTTCAGTAACTGACACAAATGCAATTAGTTTTAATTCAATAAGAATATATTTAACACATTTTATCAAATGTAAATATCATTTGGTAATGCAACAGAAAATGCAAGTTATTGAATAATATGCAGAGTATAGCTAATAGCAATGAAACTGTCTAAGACCAATAACAATATTTCATTTGAGGCATCCAATACCTAAGATATAAGCAAGGAAATAAAAGTAAGTCAAGTTAAAAGCACAGTATTTTTTTTCTATTCTACACCATATATTTGTTTAGGACAGATCATTTTTATGGGCTACAATTTTCCTTAGACATAAATACTTCTGAGAGTGAGATGGGGATATCACAAATTAGTAACTGCATTTCACATACAGTACAGAACAACACTCAACCACTTTTTGAATCAATAGGAGCACTGCACAAATAAAGATACTCTCCCATTACTCAAAACTGATTCATATTTCATTTAATGAATGCAAAGAGAAACTTTTCTGTAGTTTCTCAAATTTTTGGTTTAATTTAATAATTTAACTTAATGTAGTTAATAGACATGGAAGAGAAAGTCCATAGGATTTTCAAATGATGTGGCTACTACTTAATTTAAAATTAGAATTTATCTGTTACCTATAAATGTATAGGGTCTTCCTTGAAAGGTTTCACAGACTGAACCATTCCTTGTGATTTAAAAAAAACTATCAGTTTATCACATTTACATATTCTGGGACACTTCAGTTTCAGAGAAAGTGTGTGGCACTGGACCATAAGTATGATAACAAATTGGCTAAGATCAATGATAATACCTAGTTTGCTGTTCAAATATCTAGGTATCACCTAAAATAAGTGGTAAACAACTGAGATAATCAATGATATAAGATAATTTTATATTCCTCCCAAGTGGTGTCTCTCTCATTGTCTCAAATTATGCAGATCATTCTGAAGTACAATTCAGGTCTCCCTCAACATGTGTTTCTCCCTCCCACAGTATTTCTTTTATTCACACTCTAATAATTCTGGATGCGTACGTTTTTGGCTTGGACAATTTATATTGACATATGCTTATGGAATGCCTCCTGAATACTAGACTCTTCTTGCGTTTTGAGCAGAAGAGACACAAACCCCTGTCCTCAGAGTGTTTATAGTCTAGTGGGGGAGACAAATAATAAATAGCATAAATAAGTAGATTCTAGCATATATCAAATGGTAATAAGTGTTAATGGAGGAAAACAAAGCTTACAAGAGAACTAGGAAGTGCTGAGAGGGGAATTGCTATTTCTAATAGGATGGTTATAGAAAGTCCAAAAAAAGAAAGTGACATATAAATAAAGACCTAAAGAAAGAAAGGAGCAAGCTTTGGAGTAGGTCAAAAGGCGTTCCCAAAGAGGCAACATCAGTACATTATTTCCATAGGCTTTGGGGGGCAAGGGTGGGTTAGGGTGTGGTAGATTTTGTACCTCCTCTGTTCCAAGAAGAGCAAAAAGGTCTTGAGCCCATGTGACCTGACCAGAGAAAGCAAAGAAGACAGTAAAAAGAAATGAGGTCAAAGAGCCCATGGAATGCAGACCATGTAAGTACATATAGATCAAGGTAGGGATGTGCATATTTTGATCTGACTTAATTCAGCAAGATCATTCCAGTAGCTGTACTGAAATAGTGCAAAGGGGGAAATGAAAAGAAAGACAGAAAGGCTTTGGCTTATAGAATCTCAGAATCTTATTGGGCTTATGATTTAGTGAGCACTTATGAATTAATTTTCTCACTTAACACTCACAGTTAGTATTTAATAATTGCTTTTATAGTCATTACCTGACTAATACAACTAAAATTTGAAGCACATAATAATATTAAAGGGGAGCAGAATTTGCTACTCCATGATATGTCTTTTTGGCATAAAGACTATCTTCAGCTGGTTATTTTTAAGAGACAGCAGACAGACATAGGAGAAGCTCTGAAAACCAGCAGAAGTTACTCTTTTGTAAGAGAAGTTTACATTTGCAAGGAAAATCTCCACTTGTAAGGGTGTCTTCCTCTTTGTATCAAGATCATTAAAGCTCTAGGAGTTCCTGGGTGGTTCAGTCGGTTAAGTATCCAACTCTCGGTTTCAGCTAAGGTGATGATCTCAGCATCCTGAGATTGAGCCCCGCGACAGGCTCTGCACTCAGTGTGGAATTTGCTTGAGATTCTCTCTTCCTCCCTCTCCTTTCCCCTCTGTTGCCTCCCCCCATCCACCCCATCCCCTGTTCACACTCATGTGCACTCTTTCTCTCTCAAATAAATAAATAAATAAATAAATAAATAAATAAATAAAATATTTGAGAGAGAGAGAGAGAGAGAGAGAGAGAGAGAGAGATTGTTGAAACTCTAGAAACTCTCATCGGTGGAGAAGGCAAGGACCCAAATCTGCATAACAACCTTACCCTTGTTTGCTGTGAGTTGTCTGATAACCTCCCATACCTGAATGCCTACCCCCAAAATCTTTTATCTTTAGCTAGAGATGATATTTAAGGTGATGGCTTTAGGTTATTTCAGGGAGCTAGTTTTCCTGCATATCTCCCATGTGTCTGTATACAGGAAGTATATGTGTTCTTACACTTTTGATATTTTGTGTATGTTATTGCAAGGGGTCTCAGACAAGAACCCAGAAAGGTAGAGTGAAAATTATTTTTCCTGCCCTATAATATCAACCCATTTTCCAGATGCAGAAGCTGAGATGTAAAGAGATTGAATAAATTGCCCTAAATCACACAGTAAGAGGCAGAACTGGAATATGAAACCAAACCACCCAAATTCTGTTATGCATGCTCAACAGTATTTCCACACCACTTACTGCTGGGGATTGTGGCAAAAACTGAGTAGCACAAAAAGAAACTTTCAAGAGTATAATTTTTATGATTAATTACTCAAATATGAACATTTTTACCACATCAGATTTTCTTGCTTACATCATTCATAAGTTCAACATTTTGCTTTTACAGGCTTTGAGTTTGCTAAGAGGAAACTCAGTCTTACAATATTATCTATACAAATATCTCAGATTGTGAGATATTCCAGAGCAATTAGTTGAGACAAGAAAGAGAGAAAGAAGAGAGGAAGAAAAAGAAAGAAGAAAGAAGAAAGAAAGAAAGAAAAGAAAGAAAGAAAGAAAGAAAGAAAGAAAGAAAGAAAGAAAGAAAGAAAGAAAGAAAGAAAGAAAAAAGAAAAGAAAAAAAAAGAAAAGAAAGAAAAAGAAAACCATTAATGAAAACCTTGAGTCATTCAAGTCTATTTTGCCTTGAGGAAACAATAACAGATTATCTGGACAAATTGCTTAGGGAAAGATGACAAGGCAGATTCAAAAGGTTTTGAGTCTTCTATGTAGTTCATGGAAATCTTGTTTGAAGATTAAGCTCTAATAATAGGTTTCAATCTCTTTGGGCCTGAACTTCTAATACTCATTAATTCTCAAATCTTTAAAACATGGACTTCTCGCCAAGAGAAGTGCACTAGCATTTAGTAGGTACTCAATGGATAGCTAATGACTGAATCAATGAATAAATGAACAAATGAATTATTAGGATCAGAAAATCCCAAGCCACACTCAGTCTCTCCATATGTAGAAGAGGTTTTACATTAGGTCCTGTTAACTTTAAAAAAACTTTGCAATATAAAAAAACTCAGAATTTCCCAACCTTAAAATTCTGCACTTATGTAATAATATTAATATTAATAAATAGAGCAGGATGGATGAAAACTTCTTGAAGTTAATAAACAAAAAAGACAAAGGTTACTCTGGAAGCCTGAATAAGGCATCTTTAGAATGGGAACAACAGATGAACCACAAAACAGCAGTAGTGGGGTGTATTCACTGAATATTTATTATGTGCTGAGCATTGCACTAAATGGATTATCTAATTTACCTCACTCTGTAAGGTGGATATAACATAGTAGCTAATAAAATTTGGGACATGGAATCAAAATTCCAGTGTTGCTGCTAGTTTTATATGTGAGCTTGGGAAAGTGGCTAAAACTCAGTTTCCTTTCTGTAAAAAAAGAGTAATAATAGTAGTATATACTATGTAGATTTGTTTTAAAGATTGAATGTGTTACTACATGCAAATTGCTTAGAATTATGCATGGGACACTTGGATTGGTTGGGGTCCTGGGATCAAGTCCCTCATCAGGCTCCCCACAGGGAGACTGCTTCTCCCTCTGTCTGTGTCTCTGCCTCTCTCTGTGTCGCTCATGAATAAATAAATAAAATCTTAAAATAAAAATAAATAAATAAATAAATAAACAAATAATAAATAAATAAATATGGCTGGCACTAAGCAACTCTTCTATTCATATTAGTCATTTAAAATTCTATTTCTTGAGTGAAAATATCAGTGAGGGTGACAAAACATGAGAGACACCTAACTCTGGGAAATGAACAAGGGGTAGTGGAAGGGGAGGTGGGCAGCGGGGTTTGGGGTGACTGGGTGATGGGCACTGAGGGGGGCACTTGGCGGGATGAGCACTGGGTATTATGCTAAATGTTGGCAAATTGAACTCCAATAAATTTTTTTTAAAAAACAAATAAAAAATAAAATAAAATAAAATTCTATTTCTAAGATTGAGTAAATCAAGATTTAGGAAGCCTATATTTTTCCTAAGCTTCTGATTGTACCACCAATCCCAACTATAAAATAATTCCATTTATCAAAATGGAGAGTAGGTATAAGGAAAATGCTTACTGCGGTGATTAGAATAGCGCAAATCAGAGACCCTCAGATATTAAGGTCCTCTAGCACCTGCTGGTTCATTATCCATAGGAATGAGAAATATATATTATTATACTATATATAAATGTTATATATGTAACACGTGTATGAATGTGTGTGCATATGTGTGGTTCATACAAAGTTGGCTCAAAGTATCAAATTGCCCAGAAATTAACAGCTTATAAAAAGCAAAGCTACCAAGCATCCTAATTTAATAACACCAGTATGGTATTAAGTAGGAAATAAACAAAGAAATGAGGACATTCCAAGAAAGAAATGATGGCATTCATTATCCTCTGAACTTATTGCCATCAGCAAGGTAATTCTGAAAGAAAACAGCATACGACCAGTGTAAGGACAAATACAAATTAAAAATAAGAAGTTTCATTCTCCCTGTTGACAATAAAGGACCAGATTTGCTTCCCTTTTTTTTTTTCTTAGAGCACTTATTTTTAGAAAACCTTAAAGTATCTTTTCCTGTCTTCAAATGTATACAAATTTTTTTTGAAAATAGATAGGCCTTTTTCAGCCTTACAATCCCCCCCTCCACCAAACAAAAAAAAAAGCCATGCACAAGGACCAGAGAGCCCTCTCTTTGAATTGTAAACATCAAAGGATAGCACCCCTATCTCTCAGTTTCTACGGGAGGGTAGAAGGCTAACTTTGTTGGGTACCTTGCTCCAAGTTGTAAAACTAACTCCTGTCATGAAGATCTGAGAAGTTTGTTTTTCTTCTGGATAAAGTCAGTTAGCTAGCATAGTCACGCCAATTACCAGGTGAGTCTGGGATGAACTTTGCATAGTAGGAGTGCTAGCAAGGCCTCCTACCTGAGGACTAATTACTTTTATCTTGAGAACATGTATGGAATATTTTTGATCTGGCTATATAAAAGGGTGAGATTACTTTCCATTTTTGCAACCTCTTAACTGATTTCCTATGATGAATATCACTTTCTGATTTAATGCTTATTTAATAGTAAAACTGATTTTGTGTGTGTGTGTGTGTGTGTGTGTGACAAACTATTTTATTCTTCTAAAGACATCACTTTTCATCGGTAATTGTTATTTGTTTCTTTTTGATGCTATTTTCATTTCCATTCTTTTAGAACAGCGAAGTGCCAGGTAAAAAGAAAAGCAATGAAAAAACTGTTTTTCTTTCTCTGCTACTTTGAGGGGGAATTTGGGGGGTTGGGAGAAGATTTTGTTTTTAGTCTTATTTCCCCAACACCAGTTATCTAAGAAAATACATATCTGTTCTCAGGATGGTATTCAATCAAGTGGTATAAATAATTCTTCCACAACCAATTCTGGTATAACAGGAAGACTGTCTAGTTATTAGCCAGGAATTATTTTCAATTTCACGATTATATATTTGTCCTTTCTTAAATATGAATAAATATACAAAAAGAGATAAGAAATGTATCAAAACAATTTCAAGTGATTAAAAAGCTAAGTAGTAGAACATTTTCATTATTTCAATTAGACATCTACCTAAGCATCCTAGGTAATTAATATTCTAAAGGTTGAATGGTATAAATAAATCAAATAACCATTATGATGCCAGTTGCAAAATGCTTTATCCATCAATTCATTCATTCACTGAATTTTTATTTGAGTGACTACTGGCTAATAATCATTATTCTGGTTCCTGTGCAGAATATATTGTAATAAAATAGAATTTTCTAAAGCACCTGAGAATATTAGTGGCTCAGTGGCAAACTGCCACTCAATTTTACTAGTGTGGCTAGGAGTAGCGCTAGCCTAAAGAGATACAGACTGAACTGAGCATGTGTTTTATTTGACCAAATTCTAAGTATAAACCTCTTGCACAGACCTGATTCCTTCTATTCCCTCTTCCCTACTTATTCTAGGAAAAATACAACCTTTGATAATAGCAAATCCATTCTTTATGATGATAATGATGATGATGATGATGATGATGATGATGATGATGATGAATTAGATCATTACTGGTAGAAACAATGCTCATTGCTGGGAGCCCCTTGTGCTTTCCCACTGATCAGTCTACACTATGGATCAACTAGGGTTTTCACCTTGATCCCTTACTACCCACAGACATCTTTGACAAATAAAATGATTCATTAACAAATGAAAGTCAGATCCCATGCCCCGCCTCCTACAAGCTGGCTTCTCTGGAATAAATCCAACTCAATTAAAACAAAAAATCCCTTTTGTATTTATTTACTGATGTTAGATTGCATGATTTTTAAATTTTATCAGTGTTAAGCATTACTAAAAAAAGTAAAACAATGCTTAATTCAAATGTTTTTATAAATAAACAATAGTATGTATCCATATAGTTTCCTTGTGTTAGATTTTCTCCTCAGTATAGACTTTTATATCATCTTTGAGCGGTGATATATCAGAGGACTTTAATTATTTCTGCTCTAAAAATATTTATTCCATATTCCTAAGCTATATATTTTCTTATGAGTAAGATTTAAAAATTTTTACGTGTCATAATAATATACTGATGCAGGACTGGATCCCAGGACCCTGGGATCACAACCTGAGCTAAAGGCAGATGCTCAACCACTGAGCCACCCAGGCGCCCCTTAATTTTTTGATATGATATCTGGCACATAGTTTACTCAATAAAGTTTCATTTCATCTTAGGTCAGAGTGTTAATGCAAAAGTATTCAGACAGATATTCATTCTTTCATTCGATGTGTGTTTATTGAATTACATATGGGCAAGAGACTGACAGGTACTACCTATGTTGAAATTAAGTTGATAAAAAGAAAGATCTAGGAGCACCTGGATGGCTCAATCAGTTAAGTGTCCACCTTTGGCTCAGGTCATGATCTCAGGGTCCTGGGATTAAGCCCCACATCAGGCTCCCTGCCCAGCAGGGAGTCAGTTTCCCCCTTTCTCTGCTCATGCCCCTTCTCTCTGTCTCTCTCAAGTAAATTTTTAAAAATCTTAAAAAAAAAGAAAGGTCAATAGATGCCTATTAGTGAGGTTTGCCTGAGGAATCAGAAACTTGAGAGAACTAGTCTATATCTAGACTCCAATCCTCAATATTTGCACAAAGAAACTCACTTATGTCATTTAAGGCAATGGTCTGACTCTAGAGAACATGTTCACCCAATCAACTCACAGCAAGCAATGTTGATTTATAAGAGAACTGCTAAGATTATCTGAACTAATGATCGCAGTGAGTTTATTCTTTTTTTTAAGATTTATTTTTATTGATTTATGATAGAGAGAGAGAGTGAGAGGCAGAGACACAGGCAGAGGGAGAAGCAGGCTCCATGCCCAGGATCGCGCCCTGGGCCAAAGGCAGGCGCTAAACCACTGAGCCACCCAGGGATCCCCAAGTTTATTCTTTATTAGTAAAGAGTTAGTAATCAAATGAAAGCGAGATTGTTTTGATACCACGGTAAAACAAGACAAATAGCACAACTCTTTAGTGTTACTATCACCAAAATTGGACAGTCTGAAATATTCCCTCACCAGATGAAGAACCACATATGTTGTGTAGTGAAGAGAATGACTTTTGGAGTCAGATACAACTTGGCTCAAACCTCAGCCCTATTACTAGGTAATCTCTGGATTATCACTTTTTCTGTCTGCGTTTTCTCATTTGTGAAATTGGTATTGCTTCTAAAAGAAATATTGGTCTGACACACAGAAAAACAATTTAAATCATGACTCAAGTTTCTCAATGGGGTATCAAAAGAAAAATGCTTTCATAATATACAAAAGAATTCTTAATATCTATTTCGTCTATCTCTCAATATTTTAGAAAGCAGTGTTCCCTGAGTCATATGAAGGGCCCTGAGGAAATATTTTTGTGGGCCTCTTGCCAATATCAACAATTTAATTAAAATATGCAATCCAAAACTCATGAGTCTATATGAGGTATGACTATGTATCAATATATATTTAAATTAGGGAGTAGAAAAAAGGGATTGCATAGTTCATTGTTCAATCAATGCCTTTGAGTGTCAGGGAAGAAAAATTTAACTCTACCCTTCTAGATTCCATTGGTTGGTCTGTTAGTTAAATTGACATAAGACAGAGTAACAGGAGAATAACAAATTTAATTTTCTATGTACAGGAGCCCCACAAAGACATGAGAGGATCAAAGACAGTCTAGCAATTGAGGCTTATTTGCCATCCTGAGCCAAGGAGAAGGGGGTAGAGGTCTGGGACTACAAAAAGAAGAAAGATAATTTACAGGAAGATGAGAAGAGTAAATGTTCGATGAACAAGCCTTTGTCGTGCCATGCAGAGACAACGGGACACAGAGAGGATTTTGAACAAACAGGCCTTGCCAACCTCTTGCCAATTTACCATACCTAACCCATACTCTTTGTAGTTATCTCTGGTGATAGCTCTCTTCTTTGACAAAGCCCTCTAAATTCTTAGAGGCAGTTAAAGGGGAGGTATAAAGCTCTTTCTGAGTCTTCTGGGCCTTCATTGTCTGGAGCTCAAAATAATCTGCATGCCAAGTGGCACACTTTGAGAAGTCTCCTTTTTTAATGCTCCATAAGGCTCCTTCTTGGTGATCAGGCTCCTGGTTATGCCTAGAAACCATTTCTTCCTGTTCTTTACTGTTAAATGTATCACTACGTGCTATTTTCATCTCTCCTACCAAAAAGATAGCAACATTATTATTACTCATAATGCCATGGCTTTTTGGAACCTGTTTATACTGAAACAAGAGAGGCCGTCTTCTCTTACAGTTCCCTGATACCATTCACTTAATATTGCTAACATTTTTAATCAGGATTCAGGATTACCCCTCATGGTGTCTGGATGTATCAGCTACCAAAGACTCCTCATGGGTTATTCCTATGCTTCGGGTCTCTCGCATGCAAATTCTAACCAGAATGCAGAAAGAAATGGGAAAAAGAATTTATTTTATAATCATGTTAAACTTACTATTATAATTTTTGGACTAAATAGAAAACATCTTTCAGCCATGTTTTCTTCAAAATCTTTATACAGTAATAACTGCATACCTAGAATTCGATTTCTTTCACTGTTTACCATGATTTCCCTAGGGATTTATGTAATAGCCATGACCATGGGCATCTTCACAGCACTCAACAGAAACAAAAAGAAGACTTTTTCGCTGTTTTTAGAACCACAGTGGAAAACATGTCTATTTCATTAGCAACATGTTTATTGCAATATGTCACACTGAGACAAATGCAACCATGTGAAATATGTAAGAGGTAAGCTGAAATCCAGATTACAAAACAGAGCATTTCTTTTAAATACAATGAGTAATAAATCTATGAGGACTTTAAGTAATAATAGAGGAAAATACCAGGCAAGTGCCGGGTGAATGTACAACATTTTATATAGGGATCCTAATCTAAGGGAACCTGGAACTATCTAATTCAAAATAATGTAAACATAATAGTACAATCCTCTTCAGTTAGAGATTAAAACCATACAGGATAGAATGATTTTCTAAAAAAGCAGAAAATTACTGCACTGATCAGTGAAGCCTTTGTTTACCAATCATGATTTACTTACCAGGATTGTTCTCTTTGGGCCCATAGAAACTGTGAGTTTTCCCCTAGATTACTTGGTCTGACCAAATCTTCTGGAGGAAAAGAGAAGCCTGATATTTATTTAGTGAATGATAACTACATGCTTTGATAAGGAGACATGATTTCATTTTGTTTATTTCTCAAAAAATACAATAGGATATTTTTCTTTTCATTGCATTCAATTCTTTAAACTGAACGTAACAAATCAGCTTTCATCTTACAAAGTTCAGTATTTACACTGTGGCCATATGATCAGTTCTCACCCGTTAAGATATGAGCACAAAATATGTGCGAAATTTCTGCCATACTTGCTTAAAAGCAAATAGCTTGCCCTGGACATCTTCCTGCCTTTCCTTTCCTCTGAGCTGGAACACATACACTGCAGACCCAGAAGACCAGGACAGTAGTGATGAATGGACAAACCAAACTGAGAAAGAGAACCTGGATCTCACAATGGTCTTGCTAAGTAGACATCCCCACCAACCTAGACATGCCTGACACTTGAAATGAAAGGGAAATAAACTCTCATCTTGTTTAAACCACTGTGTTTTTTCCCCAGTCTTTTTGTCACAGCCATTCACACTTTACCTTTCCAAGTAATACAGCTGATTTTGTTCCTGGATGAACAGGATCCAGGAACAATGATCCAGCATTGGCGTCAAACTTGTAGAGTTCTGCTAGGATGTGGTAATGTACTTTATGCTTAGGGTTCATTCTTCATTGACTGAATTATCTGTATTTTCAATGCTCTGTCCATAACATGTTGCTGAATTTATTTTTGTTGATTTATACTTCAAATAGGTGAAATCTAAGCGAGGCTTACACAAGTTGTTCAAATGGTCTACATCATTTCCCACAAATCTTACCCAAAAAATTCAGTATATCTCTGTGTGATTCAAAAAATGTTAAGGCTCGAATTCCTTTGCTTTTGGTTTTTAACATTCATCTTGAATTCATTCAAGAACTCTGCTTAGCAAGCAGGAATTATATATATTTTCCCCTTTTTGCATATCTATATGAAGTTAAGAGAAATCTCTTTTGGAAGGCTCCAGCCTTAAATTTTCAAATAAGCAACTTTACACATACTACATGTGCACAAGAAAGGAAGATAAATAAATATATATATATGTACAGTTTTTCATGATATATATCTCATGTATGTGATCCACATAGGCACCCACAGAAACCTACCAAGACGCCCCTCTTGCTCTCTGACCTGCAATTTAAAATTTTCAACTGAATGAAATTATCACTCTCATCTAATGAGTAATGGCTTCAGATCCCTGCCTTCAGAATTATCTCTTTTACTCATAACGCGATTTGTAGAACTCTCCTACTAAATTGCCTGGCAGAGGAACTACTTACACAATCACAAAATAGAAAGTGTGGAGGAATGAGATCAAAGACAGATAATTTTGCTGTTGACAGGGAGAGTGAGTAGAGTGCAGGGCCAGTTGAGGAAAAACAGATCTGAGTGTTAAGATTCAATGAGAGGCTTTGGTTACTTAAATGGCAGGCATAAAAAGCAACTGATACACAGAAGCACTAACAGGGGAAATAAAAGAGGTAAAGGGATGCTCAAGTCACATTGTGCCTGCTTCTCAGGGTTTCTACATCACAGATATCAAGACCTTTGCTCTAGACAAGCATCTTACAAGATATATAGCTGGCCTCAGCTTCCTGTATTTATTCTCCTGGAATAATCACTTCTTAAAAGGGAAAGGTGATCTTAAGGGAGAGATTATAGCTAAAAAGATTTTGTCCGGAAAATCCAGGAAGAATCACTTTTTATAAGGTTAGGAGTTAATCTCTGCCACATACCATGTCTCATGGGTGGGACAGTTCTAAAGCTGTAAGCATTCTCAATCGCTTTGATTTATCTCAACTCCTTGGAAGTTAGAAGAAAGTGTTCTGTTTGAGACCGTCTCAGATTTGTTATTACAGATGAGATCTTATTTTCCAGTTTTCCTGAATTAATCTATAGTCAAGATGTGAAAAGAATAAATAAAGATGTGCTGGGAGAGGGTTATGTAGGTATGAAGTTAAGAGAAATGTTTCAGAAGCCTTCCGTCTTTAATCTTCAAATAAGCAATGCACACAACCACATTTGCGAGGGAGACTTCCATTTATTAAATGATAATAAGAAGGAGATAATAAGAAGGAGAAAGAGAGCAAGAACGAGAGGGGAAGAGAAGTTCACATTTTTGAGAGCCTGCTTATTATATAGTCTTCACATTCCTTGTTAAGGATTTTTTCTTGTTTTTGATGACCTTGACAGTTTTGGGGAGTACTGGTAAGATAAATTACAGGATGTACTCCTTTTCTCAAGGTTAGACTGTGGTTTGGATTCATAGGGAGGAAGATCATAGGCAAGACATTATTCTCATCACATCAAGACAAGGATACATGCCATCAACATGACATATCACTGTTGATGTTAACCTTGATCACTGGGCTGAGGTGGTATAACAAAGCTTCTCTTTTGCCCCTTTCTGCATTATACTTTTGAGAAAGAGATACTACATGCAGCCTGCACTTAAGGAATGGGGGACTTATGCTCCCCTTCCTTGAGGACAGTTATCTGCTTTATTTAGAATTATTCTGCATGGGAGATATGTCCATTTGCCTGCATTTCTTTACATGTTCAATCATTTAATTATATCAATACGGGCTGGTGGATATTTCTTTTATATTATGAGTTATAAGCCAATACTATTTTATTTTCTTGATCAAATTTTTCTATTTTTGAAAAAAAAATTAAAATTAAAAAAAATTTTTTTTTTCTATCTTTGGCTACTGGGAACTTTTTCAGTTGATTTCCGTGTTCCTTTGGCTTAATTTTATCAGTGGGTTGTGGGATTTTATTTTGTTTTATTTTTTCAATGCATACGTCTGTGTGTGTTTTAGCATTTCCTTTCTGGCGCTATGAGATGTTCTAAGATCACTTATGCATTCCCTACCCTAACTCTAAAATCAGCTATTTCTCCAAGGAGTCCTGGTACCTTTTATTAGAGAATGGTATTAGAAACCAATATTAGGGGCTGTGTGGACTGGTGGCTTTTAAAAATCTTGACCCGTACCCTAAACAAACAAACAAACAAACAAACAAACAAACACATAAATAAATAAATAAATAAATAAATAAATAAATAAATAATCTTGACCCCCTTCTTTTGCCAGGCACTGACAGCTTCTAGTACTACCTATTGTTTCAGATTATCCTCTGCTTGCCCCTCAAATGTTGGTATTTTTTTAATCCACAATCCCTATAGTTCCCATTCTACAAGCCATTTGAGGGATTTCATCTACATTTATGTCTTACAATACCACCTCTATGCTGCTGGCTCCCAACTCTATATCCTGACCTCTTCTCTGAACTAAAGATTCCAACTGCCTGATGAATAAAAATGATTGAATTCCAAGGGTACCTCAAAACAGACATTCCAAAACTGAGTTCCCCATCTTTTCTTCACCAAATTGGTTACTCTTCCCCCAATCTCCATTAATAGCACAGTTGTCCACCAGTCAATCTGTTATCACCAGTCATTTTAGTCCCTTCCATGGCTCTCACGGTGCCTCTTACCCAATAATCAAGACCTGTTCATTTTCTTCATAAAAGATTAACAGATCCACCTTCTCCTTTCTGTTGCTTCACCTTCTCTCATTCTGGTCTAATTCTAGACTCTACCGGCTCTCATGGGCAGTACTGAAAGTGTCACTGTCCCAAATTTTGTCTTCTCAAAACTATCCTCTAACATGAGGTCACAAAATTTTGTTATGAATGCTATTCAACTCTTATAATTCTTTTACACATATACCCCATACCATCAGACAGAAAGATAGAAAGAAAGGAAAAAGAAAGAGAAAAGAAAAGAAAGAAAAGAAAAAAAAGAAGAAAAAAGAAAAGAAAAAAAGGGCCTATGCTTTTTTTGTTATTAGTGTTTGAATACTTGGCACAAGCCTGACATGGAATAAAAGCATTCACAAGTAAAGTGTCTTGATCACACCAATATTCTAAGTTTTTATTAGGACTGTGGCAGGTGTTGGAGCAATGAAAGACTTCAAAAGAGGTCTCTCAAGGTTAACTGAAACTCCTGAAAAATGAATTCCAAAGTAAACATCAACACAGAAAGTATCACAGTTCTCATGACAGAAAAATGATCATAGAATCAATGTAATAGCACTTTAAGGAAAACCTAATGATCAAAATGCAATGCTGTTTCTTTATGCAGTTGTCCTTGATTGCTGTATAGCAAAGCTTTGGTGTAATACACTCATTTTTTGAGGCTACAATTTGCTACTACTAGTAAAGAACTAAAATATGCAAATGATTTACATGTTTGATAAGTCACATTTTCTAACATATTCATAAAACAATGTTTTACTCGTTTCTATGGCAATAAGCTTTCTTGAGAGGAGGAGTAAAGCTGTGCTTACAGTTAGTAAGCTGGTAACCCTAGGGAGTGTCATGTGCATGTGAACAGCCCTCTCTGATAGAAAATCAAAGAGGTAAGAACCGCTGCTCTATGTACCAGCAAAATAGAGCTGCTGGTGAGGTATTTGGGACTCTGAACCACTTTCACCAACATTAGGCTGACTCAACATGATGGATCCCTGACATGTGTCCCTAAAGGATCACTCACTCAGCCAAAATATTTATTAAACAAGCATTTATTCAAATTCTGTGCAATGCATGAGATTGCATAATATCCTGTTTAAAGGTGGACATTCACATGTGTAACGGAGTGGGCTTCCTTTCATTAAGTATGATTTATGCTTTGGTAGTGTTTAAATAATTAAAATGTGTATGCATGTGTGTGAAAGAGATTGTGTATGTGTGTGTTCCAGAGGTTGAAAGGATACCCAAATAATGCCAAGGATTAATTCCAATATATCAGAACACTGTGTCCCAGACCTCATCCCTCAGCTTCCTATCAACAACGATACTATATTATTTTTTATTCTTTCCGATACTATTATGGGTGACATAATTCAAGGTATTTAGTACTCATCTGCTCCCAACGACTTCAGAATCTAGCTCGAAGATAACCCAAATTCTGTCTCTTTCTCTCTCACACACACGGTTAAGTTAGGAGGTAAATCAAATAGAACAGCACAGTAGATACTCAAAATGTGTGGCAAACATAAATTACTGTTTTACTATTTTTGCATAAAACGAAAACATCTGAATGGAGAGTAGGTTTGGGACTTAAAGTACGGCCTATGTAGCATTCATAGAATTCACTTTGGGGTACCCAGGTGGTAACTCAAAGAGCTCACAATAATGCTCAGAGTAGCTGACATGGAAGTAGGAGTCCTGAGTGGATGCTAATTGCAGCCGACCTGCCATAGTGATTAGATAATTTGGACAGAGAAAAACACTGTTTCCGAACATGAGGCGCAAGTTAAAAGTCAAAAGGGCAGGTGCTTCAATTTGTAGGTGTGGGTTTGTAATTGAGCTGGAACTCCATGAAGCATACTCCAAAGTGAAGAGCAAGGGATTCACTTAAAATTGTGGCTTATTGAATTTCAAAAACAGTATTGTGAAAATCAACCAGACTGTAAGTGTACTGGATTGTGATTTTAGTTGAATTTGGGTCTTTAAAATGTGTTTACTGGGCAGCCTGGGTGCCTCAGCGGTTTAGCACCGCCTTCAGCCCTGGGCCTGATCCTGGAGACCCTGGATCGAGTCTCGCGTCGGGCTCCCTGCGTGGAGCCTGTTTCTCCTTTTGCCTTTGTCTCTGCCTCTGTGTGTGTGTGTGTGTGTGTGTGTGTGTGTGTCTCATGACTAAGTAAATAAAATCTTAAAAAAATAAATTAATTAAATTAAATTTTTAAAAATGTGTTTACTTTAGAATAAAAAGACAAGGAGTAAAGCTTCTTAAGACCAGGAAAGAGATAAAGAAATAACCTGTTTTGACTGTAGACTCTCAAGCCAGACCATTTTGTTCAGTTATGACACAGATGCATTTGTGATATGTTGGTCCACATCTCAGTTCATTTCACCTCCCAAATTCCCAAATGCCAGTCGAGTAATTCCCTAAAGTTTACATCTCCATGAATTCTGCTACTTAAGAAGGGGCATACTATCCCCCACACAGTGCAACTTCTAAATGTATAATTCACCTACCTTGTTTCATTGGAAGATCAAGTGACCCATCCCTTCTCCAAACCACACTGGATCCATCCTTACAAGGTTTTTTATTTTTATTTTTTTAATGAAATGAAACAATGTTTAAAATCTTGAGGGGGGTTGTTGTTTGTTTTTATTTTTATTTATTTATTTTTGTTATTGTTTGTTTTTAAATCTTGTTTTAGTTGCTTTTTCCCCCTCAGGCAGGACTTTTCTTTCTGTACTTCAGTAGACTCTTTCCTAACCACACAGAAACTAACTCCTTCTTTCCATGATCCCTTTCCGAGCAACTACTCAGTCTGTTTCATTTTTTCAGTTCACGTAAGTTAGGGTGTCTTCCTTTGCATATATTCTACGCTCTTCTGCAAAGATCTTCCTCTTAAGTGTGTAGGATTTCCTTGTGGTAAAATTACATGTGTGTGTGTATAAATTTTGTTTGGGCCGCTTGTATTACAAATATCTAAAAGCTGAAGTCTAATTACAGCTTTACAATACCTCATTTAGAGAAACAAACAAAAAAACCCCAAAACTTTTTTGCATTAGTAATGTCATTATGGACTTAGTTTGGTCATAAGGTGTCTTTCAAATAGTGCCAGCATAATTTATGCCCTTGATTTCACCAACATTTTTGTATCTGGCTAATTTTCAGCATCATAATGCAAATACTGTAGAAAATACCATAAATTATAAATACCAGTCTACTAAAAGAAAGAAATACCGTTTAAAATTACCACACGGAGGTTGTAAAGTACAGCAATGGAATTACAAAACTGTGTTATTTTTCAAAGATTGGCTGGAAAATCTGACTCTTTTCACTAAAAAGCTGTTTTTTTTATTAGATAGTTTTATTATTTTTCCATAACTCAGGGAAATTTATTAAGATCCTTTTATATACATATATTTTACCTTAAATATTTTGACAATCGGTCTCTGGTGACAGAGGGGGTGGAGGAGTATTTTTTTCTTTTCCTAAATAAGCATCATATTTGGGAAGAGTAGATTTACTTGTCTTAGAAAATTATGTGAGCTGTTATAATTACAATGCTAGTCAGCATCAATAAGTTTGTACTCTACTGACTATTCTTTTTTAATATTTTAATGTTATGATTGTTTGCAAATACTCTAATAAGTTCAATCTTTCCTTATCATGTACATTCTTCTTTTTTTAAAAAAAAAATCCCATTTAAAGAAGTGACTCGTGAAATCTCCTGATTTTAAGTTGGTTTTATATTGCTACTTGCAGGTTGCATTTAAGCGGACTATTGGTGTCATTATAAACTCAAAGAATATGCTGCCTTTTTGAAGAGATGCAGAGATAGGCAGCAGAAAAGAAAAGAATACATGAATAGCAATGAAGTTCACAAAAACTTCACTCTTTCTCCAGAAATTCAGCAGGAACAAAGGAATGAACATTTAAAACAAAACACATAAAAACCTTATTCATATCTCATTATTATTTTAAATTTACAGGAAAAAATCTTGAATTTTTCTAATAATCATAGTAGAAATAGTCACTTTTCAATTTCTGTCAATAATCTAGCTTACCAGGGCAACCTGGGTGGCTCAGCGGTTTAGCTCCGCCCTCGGCCCAGGGCGTGATCCTGGAGACCCAGAAGATCGAGTCCCACGTCGGGCTCCCTGCATGGAGCCTGCTTCTCCCTCTGCCTGTGTCTTTGCCTCCCTCCTCTCTCTCTCTCTCTCTCTGTGTCTCTCATGAATAAATAAATAAATAAAATATTTAAAAAATAATAATCTAGCTTACCAGTGTTTTCACTTATATTTAACTTCTCATTACCTTTGGTAATGGATAATCAATATAAACCACAAAGAAAATAAATTGATAAAGTTCCAATATCCATTTTTATTCACCTTTCGAATTTCACGTTTGACTTCAAAAATGCTTTCAACAGTAATTCTATTAAAACATTTCTTCCCCTAAATTTTCAGCAGACTATTTTTTTTATTAAATAAACAAGTATTAGTGCTACTATGGCAGTTCCTTTGCTACACACATAAATCTAGTTAAACATTCTAAAAGAACAGAATTCTTGTTCTCTTATTTCTCCTAGTACCAGACCATAGGTTTATATATTTACAAACAGGACCAGTTGCTTTAATAATACTTTTCCTTCCTCTCTTTGTTAACAAACCCAGATTTCCTTTAAAGTGCTAGTTAAACACAGTCACCTTTTTGGCCTCCCTTACGTTTTTGGCATTTGACCTTCTCTTCTTCCTCTTGAGCAGAGCGCTGCTGTGATGCCCGGAGTTGCAGCAGCCATCTAGGTACCAGGATAAAAAAAGCTGCAGTCTAAGTAGAGCAAAAAGATCCATAGAGGCTGCTAGGTCTTGAGGACTTCCTGAGACAATATCCCAGCTCTGGAAATTTTGAGATGTTGAAGCAGGACAGTACGAGACTGAATCAGCAGCCATCAAGTCTGTAAATCATTCTTTGCTGCTATTACAGGAATCCCAAGTTCAAAAATAACTTCCTTTTTGATACAGATTCTGAAAGTTTGGTTAAAATATGTAAGTATTCTGAGATAACATCTCTTTTCATTTGGAACAAACATTTATTAAGACCCTTAAATGTTCATTTTGGTTGCTGAATACACAGGCAAAGACACACTAAAAAAAAATCTTTAAGGTTTGCTTTTGTGTTAAAATTGCAAAGTATGAAGTCGAGAGACATATCAGATTATGCCATCTGCAAACTGGGGGAAGCTAAGTTAATTTTCTGGTTAGAAAGCCTACTTTGGGTACATTTAATAACTCCCTTCTTTTTCTAATTGGATAACGTCGATCAGTTGGAATAAAATTTAATTTTTCTGAGATGTGTTTGAAGTTATTTTCACTGCCTCCCTCGCCCCCCACCTCCAACTTTCCAAGAAAGACAGTACAGGCCTTGTTATTCATGCCAGCTTTGGTACTGTTTCAATTATCTCATGGTTCAGGGAGTTGTTGGGTTTTAAATGGATACTCCCGCTATGGGAAATGGCTGCTGTTTTTCACCATATTTTCTCTTATCATCCACAGATAATTAGTTCTGCCTGACAAAGCACATCACAAGGGACAACTCCATAGCTTTCATAAGCATCTCAGCAGTATCTTCCTTATGGCTAATTCTTCCTGAACCTGTTTAAAACTGCTTCATTATAATTATTATTCCTCATCACTTGTCCACACTATAAATGTGGGCAGTATTAACAATATATGTAGCAGATATCTGTGTGTCATCTTTTTAATGCTCCTAGATATTTGCATAGCAGGAAACTAGGGCATTAAAAAAACAAGCTTATTCCTTTGACTCTCAGCATCCATACTCATATACCACCACTGGAGCCCTGAATAGATTATTAATGCATCTTAAATTCCTAAATGTGTTATGACCTCCCACTCTTTACATAAAGTGAGTTAACAAAAGGATAACAAATAGTCTCTCTTCTTTATAGTAATAAGATATCATAAATGAAATCTCTAAATACCAATAAAATATGTTTTGAAATCTGAAGAAACTATCAAATAGAAGGTGCAACACCATTTTAGTAAAAGCTTCTCAAAAATGGGGGAAATCCTCTATATTCAGTATATACACCTGTCGTGAAGTATAGGTCAATTAGAATGTATTAATATGTGGGGTGCCTGGGTGGCTTAGTCAGTGAAGCATGAAACTTCTGATTTCAGCTCAGCTCATGATTTCAGGGTCTTGAGAAGGAGCCCCAAGGGCTGGGCGCACAGCATGGCGTCTGTATGGGCTTCTCTCCCTCTGCCTCTCCCTCTGCTCACATTATGAGTGCTCTCTCTCTCTCACAAAGTAAGTAAATAAATCTTTTTAAAAAAACATATTAACAGGGGAAAACATCCTTTTTATAATCAAAGAAATCTAGAAAGAACATATTTATATGCAGTTGGCAATATTTGAGCAACAAAAATTTTGAAAAAAATAAAAAAATAATTATTGTCATATCCATGCTCTAAACTTACACTCTCTAACAGCTCTTTTTCCATTTACCCCTTCTCCTCCTCTTGTCTTTAACTCTAGACTGCTGAAATTTAGTCCCTGTGGTATCTTGAGGTATATTCTTTGGAGACCTCATTCGTTCAAAGAGCTTCAAAAATCTGTGCCAATCTGTCTATGGCAATTACTCTTAAGACTCTGAAGAGATGACTGAGAAATTTAGATCATAAGAAGCACACTGTTCAGGGCTCCTGGGTGGCTCGGTTGGTTGAGCTTCTGACTCCTGATTTTGGCTTAGGTCATGATCTTAGAGTCATGGGGTCATGAGATCAAGCCCTGTGGGGCAGGGCACTCAGTGGCAGTATCTGCTTGAGATTCTCTCTCTCTCTCTCTCTCGCCCCCCCCCCCGTCTGTCCCTCCCCCCACTTGTGCTCTAAAAAATAAATTAAATCTTTTAAAATCTCTTTTTTGAAAGATTTACTTATTTATTTGTGAGACACACGCACACACACACACACACACGCACACAGAGGCAGAGATGTAGGCAGAGGGAGAAGCAGCCTCCCCACAGGAAGCCTGATGCAGGACTCAATCCCAGGACCCTGGGATCACAACCTGAACCAAAGGCAGACACTCAACCACTGAGCCACCCAGGCATCCCATAAATAAAATATTTTTTTAATAAAATATTTTTTAAAAACACTTTTCTTTTTATCTACTAATTCCATTTGTATACCTTGCTGTCACATCTAGTACAATATGTCCTCAAAACAATGAAACAATATACAACTTTTTCCAACACCAGCTTATTACTCCTTAAAAATAAAAACAAAAACAATGATATCTCTGTTTTCCAGGAAATAGGTGGCATCAAATTATCTTTCTTTTATTCTACATCTTCCAAAATCTGGTTGCAAAGTCATTTCAAGTGTCCCCTTAACACCTTTCTAAACCCATTGTCACCACACTTCTTGATTCACAAATTTAGGAGTTTCTTTGGGTGAAATTTAAAACTGTTGCCATACACCAAGGGCAAGGAGAGACAGAAGAAATAGCCAAGCCAGACCGGTAAGTGGTGGATTTAATAGGCAAAGGGAACTTAACATGTGTTGGGCAGCTGCAAACTGAGTAGATCTGTGCACCTGCCCGCTGGAATCTGGAGTTCATAAAGAAGCCTTAATAGCATTCAGTCATGTGTACAGTCTGGGTGGTCTCAAATAACATATCACTTTCTCGAGCGTTCTTATAATGGCTCCTAGTAAGGGAATGGAGGGCACAGTGTACATTCCAAAGACATGGGAGGAAAAAAAAAAAGACGTGGGAGGGGTAAGGAGCCCCCCCCAACTAGCTCAGGGATCAACCAGCAGTCATGTCCTCTCCGTCCCCTCTCCTACCAACCCTAGTGAGGTTTTTTCCTCAAGCACGGGTGATAGCAACAAGCTCCTCTTGCAGCTATGGTGTCCAGATTACACAGTTTTCATCAATAAAATATTTTTAAAGTCTTTCTAAAGCTCTTCTATATCATCTGATTCAAAACAAAATCATTTTTCTCCCTTGAAAAATCATCAACATTTGCCTCTCTTGACCACTCCTGCCTTCCTAAACTCTCCTGAAACTTTCCATTCCTCCTGACAGCTCCCTTGGCAGTCTTCTTAAATGTTGGTGCTCCTTGCGAGCTTGTTAAGAGCACGAAGTAACACTGCCTGAATGTGAATTCTGGCTCCTTGGAATAGTGTGTAACCGCGGGCAAATCACATCACCTTTCTGTATATCACTTTCCTCGTCTGTAAAATGAGGATACTAATAATATCTACGCCATATGGTTGTTATAACGTTAGCTGATTTTATCCATATTTATTAGCTCTAGTTTAGATCATTCTTCTGAGCTCCAGATAAGTGTTTCCAATTATACAATGCAGACTTTCACTTGGATCCTTCACACAGACATCTTCCCATCCCTCTCTCTCTCTCCACTCCTCCCTCACCTGCCCTCACTTGCCTTCTCTATACTCCCTCCTACCTTTGAAAATTCCAAACTATCCTATAAGGGTTAGCTTGGTTATAACCATAACGTAGGAGACGAGATCCTGTGTAGAGACAAGAGAGCAGTGAGAGGTAAAGGACTTCAGCTGAATGGGAGAAGCAGGTTCCTAATGTGGCAAGTGGGAGGGAGAGTGAGCTAGTGAATGGGGAGCATAAGTAGGATTTGTAAAAGGCCACACAACTGGGATTGGACACCCTTCATCTAGAGCCACGGGGCCTAACAGCTGCTCCTCTCTGTCTTCCCAGCATTGTAGATGGAAATAAAACTTACTCCCATGACAGAAGGTGTTGTCTCAACCGACCTCTGTGCACCAGAGCCAAAAACATATAACCTGAAGACAGAGCTTGGGCATAAAGAAGGAAGATACTGCATTACTTTGTCAGACAAAAGAGGCTGCAGCCAATGCCTCTAAGAGTGTAGGCCCAACCGGGGTTAAAGGCTGAGGGGTTTGATAGGAAAATACAGGATCCGGGTGGTTTCCATAGGAATCTGATACACGTTGCCAGCTGCATTAGTCAGGTTTTCAAGGTCATCCCAGGCCCAGCCCTGATGCTGGCCACCTGAGTAATGTTACTAAGTATACACTGGGGTCAGTGACATGTCAGTATCCATACTGAGTTCCTGGAACAAAGGATTCTACAAACAACAAGCAAAGAGGAGACGGAAGCTTTAAGAATGAAGAAGAGGAAATTTCATTCAGTTTAAAGTCAAGCTTTGCTGGAGCACTAATGTGCGCATCTGAATTTCCATCCATCTTTACATTTCAAAAGAAACACACAGATGAGCAAAGAAATAAATGAATAAATAAATGATGGTACACATGCCTCTGAGATGTATTGCTCCCTGCATGTTAGAGGGGTGCAAATCTGCAGCATCTGTAAAAGTGATCTAGTCTTGGGTAATTATTACCAGAAATAAACGTTTCATAATATTGTTGAATTGCCATTTGGGACAAGCATCTTGCATTGTTAAAAGGATAATGATAAGTAATTTCATTCGATAGGCACATGGATTTGGATACTTGTGGGAACGCTTTTAAGCTCAATATCCTGGAAGATTCTTTAGAATGCAGTTCTGTTAAAAATCAGAGCTGTCTTTTGTTTGGGCAACTTACTGAAATAATTGTCCATAAAATGTTCAGGCCCTTGTTACTCTTTTTTTCTGCCCCTCTTGGCAGGATTTTGGGTCTTCATAGAATGCACAGCCGAATTACCTAGTGTTTTTTTTTCAAAGTAAAGCGGTTGTACGTATCTACTGGTAGATACCCTCCATCACACTTTGGAGAAGTGGCCTGTTTCTCCACCTGTGTGAAAGATACATATCAAGCCCTGAATTTTCACAGAGAATATCATTTCTACTGTCTGAACACCTGGTATCTAAAGCATATGGATATCTATTCAGGAACATCCTCTATCAGCACTTCAGGTACTTGTCAAAGAACTCAACCATATCTGACTATGATCCAGTACTCGGGAAAGGCTCGCTTGAAAATCCTCTATTTATAAGAATGTGTAAGGGACACATGAACTCCAGGTTCTCAAAAACCTAACCCTCCATGGTTAGAGCATAGGAAGAGATAAATTCCTGCAGAAAAGCTTTCATTTTAAGGTTAGGTCCTTACTGTTTATAGACAGTTAATATAAAGTATTTATTTGAAAAATATCCTGTTTTTATTACAAAAGCATCATTACAAAGATACAAAGAAATAAATTCCTTTAGGAACTCAGCATTGGAATAAGGTTAATCCTTCCTAGTCAACCTGTGTATTTCCTTGATCAGTCAATGAGGACAAAGATTCAGAGGGAAATTTAATATCTTGTTCAGAAAACTTATTCAGGCCATGTGCCTGGTACATTGATTTCTCTCTAACTTTTAAAGAAATTTTGGGTTATTAAAAAAAATCCGTTCTGAGAATCATGTTTTAAAAAATGCAAATGAGTGAAATAGGATCAGTAAAGGTTTAGTTTATATTTTATACTGAATTTAAAATAGCGAGAATACGTGTGATATACAATGATTCCATTTTAGTTAACTTTGAGACTGGAGTAAAGAAATCCAATTCTGAGGTTTTAAATGTCTTTTATGATCAATATTGTCAGTGTCTCCTAGAGAAGCGAACTGAAGCACAGGTATCTTTGAGTACATTTTCAGAGTCACATTAACAAAGTTTCAGCTATGAGATTATTTCATCAATTTTTTACCTGTCACGCATCCCTATCTTTGCTTGAATAGGTTAAAAAGTAATTCTCCATATTGATGGATAATTTGCAAATACTCACATATTTTAGGATACCAAAGTAACATTTCTCTAACACCATACATTTATTTATAGCAAATGAATGTTTTTATAATCATTATTTAAATTATACACAGCTTACAGAATGTGAATGAGTAAATTGTGTAAGTTTTGAAAGTGTATTAACCTATCTAATCTGTTTATCTACTTGAGTGTTATACTTGTCAATTCACTGTCATAACTACCGGAGTTTTTTGATGATAAGAAAAATAAATTATAAATAACATTTGGGTCAACATAACATTATGGTGTTTATGTTTCAGGATTCTAATAATGATCCTATCCCAAGCACAAAAAATTCTAGTTTTATCAGTGACTATACTCAATACTAGAAACATTTCATTAAGCAATAGAGCTTCGTCTTTTAGCACTAGATTGCTGGAAGAAAATTGGAAGATGTGTTACTTTTCGACAACATTTTATCTGCAAAATTTCCTCCCCCCCAAAAAGTAATATATTATTGAATCACGTATTTGAATTTTAATTTGCTAGCCTTGTTTTCTCTTTGTTAACTTTCATTTAGCATACTACAGTATTTTGGTAAGTCTTTAAAATTAATTGTGCCTCAATACATGTTTGAAGAATGTTGATTTCTTCTTATAAGCCCTATACCGTGTTATATCATCTGTTGGGCAAATGACCAAAAATAAATAAATAAATAAATTACAGACTAACTTTAATTGTAAGAAAAAAAAGTATCAAGTTTAAGATGAAATTTTGTCTGGAATTTACATACTTTTTTTTTAATCTCCTGGGTTTTGAACATAGTCGATTTAGGGACTACTTCTAATTTTTTTTGGAAAAAAAAAATCAGTTACTAATTCTCTTTGAAAACAAGTAAAAAATGATGTATATCAAATTTGAATGAAATCTTTTTATAGTTACGTGACAATAGAGAAAAGTCCTTCATCTGATTTTATGTAATTTGTACAGATAAATGTGTCTGAGACTGGCATTCATGCAAGGACAGATGAGTACTTGTAATAAACGGTGTGGTGCATTTCTCTGATGTGAGACCTAACTGGAATGTTTGTGTATTTGTAAGTTTGTAGTTTGAAATATTCATATTTTGCCCAGTGGCCTACTAGTAGATCATTATACTTTTATTTGGAAAGTCTGTGTTTGATCTTTGCTCTTGTTTTCTCTAGAGCTTTAAATGAATAAAATAACAAATAATTTACTACCCTAAAGCCAAACAGCCAAGAGCTGTGATCTTTTTAGAACTTAACAAGTTTGACCCCTCTCTACATTGAGGAGGGAGACATGCATGGGGGGAAAAAGAATCTGGGGAATACAGTCACATATATATCACATACATAATTGACGATGTCCTAAAATAGTTTTTTTTTTTTTTTTTAGCCAAATGTCTATTCAGACATTTGCTAGTACAGAAGATATCCATGAATCAAATAAAAGTCAAAGTCAAGGAATTAATGTATTAGTATGTCCTAACCCTGACCCATATAGATGCTCAGAATATATAAGAAGACAGAAGAGATCTGAGTTCTGAGACAGAAATAAAAAAGAGGGTAGAGAATATCAGAGCAAATTAAAAATATAAAAGAGAAAAGTTATACAAAAATAACTTATTTATTTTTCAATGACACCATAAATAGAATCTGGAAAATCCAGATTTATGCATACCACATATCATATATAACTATTTCTTATCATCGTTTTTAAGCAAAAGTCTATTCATACATTCATTAGTGCAGAAGATGTGCATGAACAAGTATTGATTATTCAAGTGTTCAGCTCTATAGTAGCGGCTTACAGAGTATGTTGTCACATGATCTGTCAGCATAAAATGATTCCACTCTAATTATCTGGCTTCCGAAAACGCTTAATTTCATTCCTAGGGAAATTTTGTTTTCAAAATGTAAGCTTTGTATCAATAGAAATAAATAACTTACAAAACTTCATGGAAATTAGAAGTGCTTCTTATTGATAGGAGCCTGAGATTTGATAATAACCAACTAATCTCATACCTTCATCTCTTGAATGCTGTAATCTCTAAATAAATAACAAATGAATTACCCTTACTTCAAAGAAAAAAAAATCCAGACAATTAAGTTAATACTGACATTTAAATCCATATCATCTCGAAACCCAGGTTTTAAAAATTAAAGCAAGTAAACAAAGAGAAATAAATCAATAGGAGAATCCTACCTATAACTGTACAAAATCACCATCTATAAAGGAGCTACTTCGCATCTTCCAGTCTAAGATCTTGTGGGTAGACAATAAAACGTCAGTTTCTCTCACGCATCTTCAAGATTGTTCTTCTTAGGCAAACTTAATTTTCCAATGAACTCATATTGTCTCCTGTTACCAGGCAGGATCATTAGGATAAATGAATCTCTTAATTTTTTAAACACACATGAAGATAGCTCTTTCTGATTCTTCCTTTTTAAAAACGTGACTTCATCTGGTTCCTAGTTTTGTTAACCTCAGCAAGATTGTTTTCTAGAGTTTTCAGGCAACATTTAGTTTCACTAAAGAAACATAGTGTAAAGTCTGCAATATTTTTCGAATGTACTTTTTTTGTCACATGTCTTAGGACTCATCTGTGTGACCTAAATCTGTCCAGTGTTTGCACTTGTCTTATATTTCTCATGTATTTTTTTAAAAGGAGATTTTTCCAGCTCTCCCCCCACAACCAATGCTTTTGGCCTTAAAATTTCCTTTCCTCTTTCTTCTCCTCTCTCTTTGCTTCCTCTCTTCCTTCTTTTCTACTCATCCTTCTTGCTTGTCTCTATTTTCCTCCCCTTCCACCCCTCACTCGCTATCATTTCCTCAATTTCTTGGCCCTGGAACATATGTAACTTTGTCATCAGAGTTACATTTTCTGTTGCATGGTCTACAGCGGTCTCACTAGAAATGAAAATTCTTTGCTGTTCCATTTTTGTCCTATATCCCTGATATAGGATAGTCTTTCAGAACCTCAGTTTCTGATTATGAGGATTTTAGAAGAGTATATATGTCAAGCATATAAACACAGTACGTAAATATTAAATGGCACGCATTTTTCCTTTTTATGATATTTCCCACTTTTGTTTTGCATAAATCCCTTTTCTTTTTTTGTTTCCTTCAGGCTTCTTATATGCTTCAGGCTTCTTATATGCTTCAGGCTTCTTATATTATATCAATACATAATGAAATGTTTTAAAGTTAACTTAATATTTTTAACCTTTAGTACCTTTTCAGAGGTTTAATTCTGGCCCTGGGATTACCATATTTTCATCTTTAACTCTGCAAATCTAAGAGATATCTTGGATGTATAGCTTATAAATTTATGAACTGATATATTTTATAGCCCCTTTAGAATGAATGATTGTCAGATCAGTAATCAATGAAAAACAACAAATGGTGCAGAACGCTGAACATGTCATGTGCTGCTTTTCTTCCCCCTCTCTGTGCCTAAATTGTATTTATGAGGCAACTCATCAGAGCTTTCTTGTGTATACCCTCTTATCACTTTTGCCAGAGGCCACTTTATCATAAAACTACACTCAATCTATGTAATGCAAAATAAACACATCTAAAGTAAGAATAATAGTAAGCATATTAATTTGTTTTAAATTAATTTTCCTAGTAATATAATTATTTCATTAATTTGTTTGAAAATAAACATGTGTACATAAATCATAAGAAATTTTGATGTGTTTTACTGTCCATCCCTGAATTTTTTGGATTCCATAAACTATATTACATGAAGAATGAAATAAGTATTAAAAATGAAATTACATGGAAATTTTGATAGCTCTTTCTTATTTTACTCATATCTTTACTATTTATTTTTCTATCTACTAATCACTCTTTATTTGTACAAATTACTTAATGAGTTGTGGTATTTATAGTTCCTCCAATGAAAATACTGGAAAAAATAAAGGACACCATCCAAACTTTAAAGAAAAGCATAAGTGAAGGATGTTCATTGGTTGGGATAGGACATATAATGGGGAAAATTAAATTAATCAATACTTAAAATCACCCAATTGTGAAAAAAACTATTAAGCAAAACAAGAGAAAATGATTTGAGGGCATTCAATGTATGCTTGGGTGGCTCAGGGTGTGATCCCAGAGTCCCAAAATAGAGTCCCATTTTGGATTCTCTGTGGGGAGCCTGCTTCTCCCTCTGTCTGTGTCTCTGCCTCTCTCTCTCTGTCTCTCATGAATAAGTAAATAAAATCTTAAAAAAAAAAAAGAACAGTTCACAATTGCAACTTTTCTTTATGATGTTTCTATAGTTAACCCTGGAGAATGTGACCAGGAAGTATATGACCACATCCTGTGTACAGATTTTTGCTAAAGAAAAAAAGTAACTTCTTAAATCTCTCCTTTTGAAGGTTTGTTTCTTTTCTTTGTGTTTTGTGGAATCAAAATAATGCATGAAAGTAACGTGTACTACTAATATTACATGTGGTGAATAATATAGCCAGATCAATCCCCACAAATTTGTTTTGTGATGATCTACTTCATTTATTCAGAATATTATGCATTTGTTAATTAGCATTAGTAGCTGTAATTGAAAATATTTACTGTCTATCATGGGTTTTTTTTTTGGGAAATATTTTATTCTAGCTGTAAAATTCAATAAAATGTTGGTTCAATCCCACCTGTAAAATGTATTAACCATGGGATCCTTAGCAAATTACTTTAATTATCTAACTTAATTTTCCTAACCTGTAAAATAAGTATAGTAATATCAATTTCCTAGAGCAGTCACAAAAACTAAATGAGAAGCAATGCTTAGTAACTACTAGTTCTCTTGATCTAACTTCGAGTCTTCTTGGTTTTCGTGGGGGGTGATGCAACCTAAAGGAATGGCACATGGAAATAAAATAAGTGGAATATTTTGAGCACCATACTGTAATTATGTAAGCAAATGGGAAATGTGCAGGGAGGATATTGATGTCTTGCTTTTTCTTCAGCAGAACTGCATTCAACATAAAGGGGAGTCGTTTTATTGAATAATAAAAGCCTGACAATCACTGTGATTGGCTGACGGCCATTACTGCAGTGTAATTCTAAACAGCTTGTTTTTCAAAGTTCTTCTTGCATAACTCTTCAAAACCCAGGCATTGCCCAGGCCAGCTGAAAGTTTCAGAACTCATTTTCAAAATGAAGGTTCTCACATTTGGATACTGCTGTGATACAGGTGACGGAACATATGCATTGACATAGTATTTTCTCCTTAAATTATTCGAATCAGGTATTTCTTGACATGGAAGAAAAAAGATTTGGAAAATTCAGCAAACTAAGTTTTAATGGCAGACAAAATTAATTCATGATTCAGGGAAGAAAAAGACCACATGTGAAGAGATCTTATTAAAAAAAAAAAAAAAAAAAAAAGCCCAACATGTTTTGCTGCGAAAAGCACAGTTGATCTGTATCATCCAGCTTAAAATCCTATGATTTCCCAATAGAACTCAAAGAGGCTTCCGAAGTTACCAAATCCACCTTGACGCATTCATCTTTTTCAGTAACTATTTCTAATCAGCAATCCTAACTCTAATGTAGGTATAATAAGTGGGTGTAGAGTTGGCAACTCACCAAAATAAATGTTTAATGACATTTTAATGGTTATTTTAAACCTCTTTTATTTGAATTGGGGATTAATACTTTATTTGGTCAATGAATTCTGACCAGGGTGTTTGAGAAACATATTTGCAGTGGAAGCTCTCTATAATGGATGTGTACTTAATTTTCAGAACCGTCCAGGTTAGATCATCTCGGATGGAGAGGCATTTTATCTTTAAATGTCAACATCAGAAACACGGAGGTAAAAGATCAGGGGCGGCAATCTGTGAACTGCGGGGCCGTGTTAATTGCTCATGCTCCAACACGGCGATGCCAAGTCACCCCGGATTCAAAGCAGCACCCGGGGGTGGGGTGGGGTGGGCTGGGGGACACTGGTCCTGATGCCGGCAGGGCACAGACATGAAGAAAGTCCATGTGTTCCAGCGCCCAGAAAGCTGATTCCTCAACAGGCAGCCACCGAAGAACCCCAAGGCAGCCTGCAGTTGGCCGGTGGCATCTTTGTGGGGCGGCCTGCACCGAGCCCGGCGTGCTAGGTGCAGAAATGCCTGCCCCCCCCGCGCCCCCCCGCCCCCTCCACCTCCACAATCCGGGGCGCAGCCACCTGGGCTCGCGCGGGCTGCGCCACCGCCGGGCTCCGGGCGCACGGCTCCCCCTCCCGGCCGCCCAGGGCTCGCTCGCTGCCTCCGAGGCTCCCTCCCTGCCGGAGCGCACGCACTCACACAATGGACTCACTTGTTTCCCTCCAACCTCTCCGCCCACCGGCAGCCCCAGCCCGCAACTTGAGCAAGAGTCGGGCGGGCGCCCCCGCCGCGGACTGCGCCCCGCGGAGCCCGCCCCCCGCGCCGGGAGCCACGCGCGCTCACGCGGACCCGACAGACAAAGCTCGCTCGGCGGCCGGATGCGCGAACGGCACCCATGCGCCCCCCACCCCCACCCCCACCCCCACCCATCGCTCCGCGGCGCGCAGAAAGGAAACCCGCCCCGGGCTTTCCCGAACCACCCAGCCCACCTTCCCCCTCGGGGGCCCGAGGCCACGCCCCCAGCATCGCGCCGCGCCGGCCGCCCCCCCCCCCAGCTCCATCCCCGCCATCCCCGCCCCGGGGCCGCGCGGGGGGCAGCGCAGACCTGGGGACCGGGCGGGGCGCGGCGGCCTCGGAGGGAGGAGGCCCGGGAAGGGGAGTCAGGGAGGACTACAATGAAGGAGTTAAATCGGGCTTTTAAGAGTGAAACTTCGGGAGAGAAAGGGGCGGGATCTCTTCCCCAGGTAACTACCTAGAGATTGCAAAAGGACTAAATAAATAAAACGAGATCATAGATGCATGCCTAGGGAAGTGGCCGGCTCGGGCAACTTGGAGGTGAGCCGCAAGTTGCGGACCCCCCGCCCCCCTGCACCCCCGCACCCCCCGCGCCTCCGCCCGCCTCTCCTTAGGCGTTGGGTCTGCACGCGCGGAGCTGCCCGCGGCGGCGGCGGGATCGGCGGCGGCGGCGGCGGCGGCGGCGGCGGCAGCTGCGCGCCTCCGGCCCAACCCCGCTCGGCTCCCCCTCTCGCCCGCGCCCTGCCCGCCCTGCGTGTGCGTGTGCGTGTGCTCAGCCTCAGCGTGAGCGGCACCTGCTCGGCCGGGCTCACAGCGGACGCAGCCTCGCCGGGAGCCGCCGCCGCCGCCGCCGCCGCCGCCGCCGCGGGAGCCGGGCTCCGTGGGGCTCCCCCCTCGCAGCCTCGGCCCTTCCCCGCCGCCTGCAAGTCGGCCTGGCTCCGAGTCACGTGTCAGTGCCTGAGGCCGAGACTGGGAGAAAAAAACGCGCTTCATTCCTTCTTCCACCGCCATACTGTATTTTATACCAAATCTCATTTTTATTCCAACATTTTACTCCCGCTCGGTGAGTACCTTCTCAGTGGCATTCTTGTCCTATTCTTTTTTTTTTTTTTATTTTTTTTGTCCTTTTTTTTTTTTTGGGTTCTTTTTTTTTGTTTTTTTGTTTTTCTTCTTCTTCTTCTTCTTTTTTCTTTTTTTTTCTCCACTTCTTTGATTATTGTTTCTATTGGGGAAAGCTGGAGGAGCGTGGTTTTGAGCCTTTTCCTGAATGCAAGTTTTTCTAGCAGGCGATGGTTCTGTAGACGAGGCGCTGTGTCCGGGAGCCCGCGGCGGCCGAGCCCGCTGGGAGCGACTCCCGAGTCCAGCAAAATGTGCAACTGGTTTTATGGAGAAAGCGACGTGAAGTACGGTGCCTAATTTTTTTCCCCCCTTTGTAAAAATTAAGAAAAAAAAAAAGCATGTTTCTAACTCTTTTTCTTTTTTTCTTTTTTTTGGGCATACTCTTTTTCTGATCAGATTTTTTTTTTTGTCTAGGTGGGATTTTACGGCAGTGTTTACAAGTTTGTGGTTTTGCGATAGAAACCACTGAGCAAAGACCTTCATCTTCTATTTTTTTAAATTATTTTTTATTTTTTGGTGCCGTTTTTGGAAGCCGGTGAGAACAAATCCGTTTTTTTCTCCCCCCCCCCTCCTGTTTTTGACACCCCTTGATAACGTGAAACTTTTCTTGCAGCTGGTTACTGGGATGATTTTTAAGCAAGATACTTTTTTCCTCCCCTTCCTTTGTATTAACTATGACTTTTGCACATTTGGAATTTTTTTTAATAAAAGAAAAAAAAAAAAGAACCCCCCCGAGATAATTTTACGATCGATATCCTGATATCTCTATATTCTCCCTTCCGCCTCCCCTTTCCCTTCCCCGTAAATCAATTTTCAAATGATGGCAGTGGAAGGTTTTTCTGGAAAAAAAAAAAAAAAAAGCAAAAAAAAAAAAAAAAAAAAAAGCGAAGTGCGGTTTGGTTTCCTTGTCAACGGAGGACGAAGTGAACAGCTGAGCAGCTCGCAGCGAGCAGGTACTTGGTCCCCTCGGAGGCGTTTCCCGGGTTTGCGACGGCAGCACCGGTCCTGGCCGGGAAGGCGCTGGGGGAGCGCGCGCGCGTGTGAGTGTGAGCGTGTGAGCGTGTGAGTGTGTGCGCGCGCGTGCGTCCGCGGGCCGGGTCCGAGCCGAGCCGGGAGCCGGGGGGAGCCCAAGTGCGTTCCCTGCCTCGGGATCGTTTTCGGACGTGAGCCCGACGCGGCGGGTCCGCAGGCTGCGCCCAGGTCAGCTGCGCGGGCCCCGGGAGTTCTCCGAGGGCCACTTGCGGCGCCGGAGGGGCGAGGGCGAGGGCGCGCGGGGCGGGGCGGGGCGGGGCGCGGGGAGCGCAGGGGCGGCCTCCTCCGGAGGGGCTGCACACGCACACCTTTCCGGCAGCCCGGGGATGGCACCTGCCCCCGCCCGCGCGGCTCCTGCCCCTCCCCTCGGCCGCGGGCACGCCGCGCAGTAGGTCTAGCCCAGCCCAGCCCGCGTCGCTCGGTCGCTCGTTCCGAAGGGCTTTTGCTTTCCTCGCGCCGGGGTCCCCGGAGCCCCCCCCCCACCCCACCCCCGCCGTCGTGTGTCTTTGCTGTGCTGCGCTCGCTGGCTGGCGTCCTGTCCTCCAGGGGGTGGGGAACTTGTTACTTTCAGTGATGGGCAGGCAGTTGGAGCTGCGAGGTTGGCGTTCACGAGCCTGCAACCCCTAAGGTGCAAAAATAGCCTTTTATTGAAGTTTTCGAGGGACAGCGTTTTTCCTGTTCTTGGCCACCTGCTAGTGGTGCCAAAGCCCCCCCCCCCCCTCCCCGCCCGCCCCACTCCTGAGAACTGGGCGCAGGGCAAGCGGGTACTAGGGCTTGCTGATGGTGTGATGGATTTCGGTGCATTTGGCAGCTTTGCAGTTGCGTTGACAATAGTCTGTGGAGTTTTAAGAGATTTCCAGGATCATCTAGCACTGCTTTTTGGAGGTGTACCAGTTGGTAATAAAAAGGCTTCTCTGTCCTCAAACACAGTGACAGGGTCTGCTGGAAAACTTGCTGTCCAAACAAATTCCTTGTCGTACTTTAAATCTTGAAATCTGGAGGGTGACTGTTGTTTAAAGGATTTGATTTTGAAGCTTTGGTGTTCTTTTTCTTTCTTTTTTTTTTTTTTTCATAAATGAAAAGTTCAGCCTTGCATTTGTCATATGTGTGTAATTTCAGTTTCTGTGAAGGCAGATAGAAAGCAAAGGGAAGTAACTTACTTCTAAGATTAAGTTTTCTTCTAGGGTATCTATAGACCAGACGGATTCCAGCATACAAAAGGGCCCATAACAAATGGGTTAATTACATACGCTATGGCTTTTAGAGCAAATATTTCTCTAAGTCTGTAACCTCAGTGGGTGGAATGAAAAGTTTTATGCCTATATTTGTTTACTCTTTGTGGTGAAAGAGTTAGGAGTACACATGATCATTTATCTGTAGAAGATGAAAATTTATTGCAATGTGTAGAAAGCTTTTTTCTAAAACAAAAAAAATTCACAGTGCACTCTCAGTGGTCTTTGGAAGTTGCAGTTATTTTTGTACTCTGTAGCTGTTCTCTGTTGAAGTCCTGTTGCATTAATGTAAGGAAGGTAGCTCGTGTCTGGTCTGTGGGCAATCAGACTTGATACCATGAAAGGTCTCGTTCTAAGATGTAACACAAGTGTTATGTTACTAAGCTTTAAGTTTTGATTTTTTGGTGTATAGTGAGCACGTTACTAATAAAATAGTCTTTCATATGGTTTCAGCAGCTAGCAAAAGCATTTAAAAAGCCACTTTTATCATATGTAGATAAAAATAGAAGTGCTCATTTATTTAAAATGCAAACTAATGCATGAGTATAATATTTCTTATCAGGTTATATGTGCTGTGAATCACTGAGTTCTTTTGAAAGAGAGAAAAAGAGTGAGTAGAAAGAAAAAAAACTTGAGTAATCAAACCAGAATTTTCATTTAGAAGACTAGTTGCTGCCCTAAGGTGGGCGTAATCGAGTCTTAAGATTGGAGCAGCGCTTAAGCCTTACTATATGATGTTTCCAAATGAGATTGAAACTATAATGGGGCAGACAAAGATGTTCACGGGATTTTAACGTGGGAACAAATACGTAGCTGTGCTTTGAATTCTGAAGATCACACTAAGAAACTTTAAGTCATGTTAGGGTTTCATTTATTTAGTAGTCATAATTCATTATATTTCATGCCTATGTTAAGTTCTATTACATGCAGTTTTTTGAAATTTCCTCCTTCATGAATCATACTGGGAATTCTACAGCTCTTTAAACTGATCACCTATTCTGTGTGTGTTTTGATTTAAAATCTTTGAACGTAGTAACCTAGAGTTAGCACAGCCTACTGGTTTCTTCTTGAAAAATACTGTTCTTTGATGTAGTAAGGAACCCACTTGGATTCTGATCAGCTTAATCATGCAAATTATTTTCAAACGCCTGGAGAAAGAGTTTGGTAGATAAAGGTAAAGAGTGAAGGCAAGAAGTTGAATAAATTAAATGGGCTACTGTGTTCTGCAATTAAATGGGCTACTATTAGTTGACCTTGTGAGTTGCATTTAAATTTTGACAAATCATCACAAAGTTAAAACAGCCTGTTAAATTTCCTACAACTTTTCTGTGGGATGCCAACGTTTGGACATTTTGAAAAATCTTGGATTACTGAATTGATTTCACAGTTTATGTTCTAATCTTGAACATTGTAGAGAAAGAAACCCCTAGTTGGAGTCTTGTCTTGGGTGTGTGGTTTGTCCAAACATTTTTGAATGAAATTTTTGTTGTTAAAAATGAACACATTTTCCTTATATTTACCCTTATGTGATTAAAAAGCAAGCGAGTAGTATACAGATATTTTTTCTTACTCTGCATGAAGTGGCCACACTGTGGTGGTGTTATTATATAAGGGCAGAAAGTTTCAAACACATACTTACAGAGGCACTCTTTTATGTTCTTAACACTGCCTTTTCTTTAAAAAAAAAGATTGCCAGTTATTTTCTCTAATTTTTATGAAAGATTACTATTTAAAAGAACTACTATATCTATGCAAACAAATGATGCCGTTAGAATATAAAAACACTGGAATAGAAAAGTAATAAGTAATGCACATACATGTGATATGCCAAAAATACTGTATTTTCCTAGTTAGAAGAATCATGTGCTATATGAATAACTATTTCTTAGGTAAAAATAATCATTTTTTAAATGAGCTAGTACAAAATGTGTGGAAAATATCTGATGTCTGTTACATTCTTGAAAGCTTTTACCTTGAGTTGGTGTATGGTCATGCTTTGTTTACTCTTTACTGGTATTGCAAGCGACTAATCATACAGTGTATCAAATCAAGTAGAATTCTACATTGGAAGCAGAAGAGAAGCAGGTATTGAGAATTGTTTGCATGGTAGAAAGGAAATTGAGGCCAATATGTTATTTCAGTTGCATTTATTTATTCTCTCTGACTTTAGAAAACTTTTATCTTTAAATGCTTATTAGCTGTGATTTTAAAAAAAAGTTATTTTTTCAGTTCTTTTATCACATTGCCCTTAAGAAAAATTCTATTTTTTGCATAAAAAAACTGTGATAATGATGAATTTTACTCCTGAAATTTGTTTATGGAGCTGTGGAATGTAATTAAAAACTAATTTAAATCCCTCACTGATCTGAAGTTACTTTTATTATTTTCTTGTTCTTTCGTATTGTTATTATTTGCTACTTCTAGTGACTTACTTATACAGGTGCCCTTAAAATCCCATTTTCATAACTCAATATGATTTTTTAATTTAATAAATTTCTCTTTAGTAATTGGCAGTGGCAACATAAACTTGCACGTTTTTGATGACAAGGACAATTAGTTTCGCTACGCTGATTTTGAGAACAATAATTATTAAATAAAATTTAGGTATGTATAGAAATCTAGTTACACATTTAGCAAGCGTTGCATAAATTTAACATTTGTTATCACACTTATTTTTATCATTAACTGAGCTGTGGAAGAGATCTATGTAACCCAGCCATTGCCAGCTTCTGCTAGTTTTACTTTATTCTCATAGCTTTTAGATTTTCAAGAAAATATTGGGGCATTTTTTCATTGTTGTCATTCTTTGTTTTGTTAGACTTCTTTCTCTTAAATAGCAAACTTATATTGTGGACAATTGATGTCATGTGTTCTGCAATTCTCTCACAGATTACAATTTTTTTGTTTGTTTTGCATTATCTTGCTGTCTTCTGGGGCTGAGACCTGGGGAATATAAAGGCATTGATTTCATTTTCTATCTATTCCAAGCTGCAGAGAAGGCAATGGGAGAACTTACTTAGTGGTTAGGATAAAAGTGTTCTAGATTGTCCTTGGAGACTCTTCAGCTGGGGTCAAGGCTATAAGATTTATTCCTTGAGCCATGTATAAATCTAAATGAAGAGAATTATAGTGGAGAGCATGGGAACCCTGTCCTGCTTTTCTGAAAGATGCAATGGAAAAAAGAAAAATTAGAGATTTTATTTGCATGTATGTTTTATGAAATTACATCTAACTCATCAACTTTTCTATATATATTTTGCTTAGAACAAAATAATTGAATATTTTGTCTAAATTTTAAGAGTGGAAATTAATTGCATTACACAGAATCCATGTGTATAGATGCACATTTTAAGAGTCATATGGTAATTGTAAAAGGTAAAACATATTTTGGAGTCAAATGGAACTTGAAGTGAGTACAGTTCCATTTGTTTTCCATGAATAGGTAATATTATAAGTAAATGATATAAATATAGTAAATAATGTAAAATAATGATATTGCTTTATATTTTTGAGGAAACTGAGACTTAGATATGTAACTTGCTTAATGCTCCACAGGTAGCATAGGGTAAAGTGACAGGAATGTCTGAATTGACACCTTATATCCCCCTTATGTTCCACTTGTGGAGAGGAATTTTGTTTTGTTTTGTTTTAGCTAATCTAATACAACTGCTACATCCGTATTCTTGGTACATAATTTAAAACTGCTGTAGTCACTGTCAGTGACTGTGGCCAGAAATAATAGAAAATGGCACCATTTACACTGAGACATTTACTGGTCCTGGAAGGACCTTCAAGTAACCACAGCATCGCAGATCTTTCTATGACAATAGTGTTTTCTGAAGAGAACCGAATCTTGGAAATTTGTGAGGAGGTCTCTGGCACTCTGTGGTCAAGACAAGATTAGATGGTTCTATGTCTATAAGTGGCTTTGCAGATAACCAGGGGAAAACCGTCAACAAATGTTTACTTTCTAAATATAAAATGTAATCTATATTTGAGGCTTTTGCAGTGTCAAGTGGAAAATTAGTCCTCTGCACAAGGAAAACAGAACCACCAATTTTCATAACACAGCAAGTCTATAAATATAGGTGTTTCTTCTGTCTACCAGCATCTCACTATCAACATCTTCTCCACCTCAGAATTCACTGTTGCACATATTTGGTTGTGACAGCTTTTTCAAGCTTATTTTATCTATTTGTTAATAACATAAAACACATATAACTGCAAGATGTTATTTTAGGATACTGTTTTTAATTGCTTTCTCAGATGTGTGAAAGAATCTTCCATTATTAAATAGTTTCCTTGAAACTTGAAACAGTGAATATTTTTCAATAAGGAATAGGAAACATAAACCACAGCGGAGACAGTGTGAATGAATGTGATGAAATGGATTGCAAAAATGTTGGTAAATCTGCACATCCATAAAAACAGTGTATTTGAAGGCCAACACAGAAAGGCTCTTAAGAGCTGCCTTTGTGTTTTGGATTCTAGATAACTTGAAAACTAGTGGTATGGGGTGCCTGGGTGGCTCAGTTGGTTAAGCAGCTGACTCTTGATTTTGGCTCAGATCATGATCTCAGGTTCTTGAGATTGAGCCCTGTGTTGGGCATGGAGCCTGCTTAAGATTCTCTTTCCCTCTCCCTCTGTCCTCTCGCCTTGGTGCTTGCTTTCTCTCTCACTACCTCTCGGAAAGAAGCAAGGAAGCAAGGAAAGAAAGAAAGAAGGAAAGAAAGAAAGAAAGAAGAAAAGAGAAGAGAGAAAGGAAAACAAGTGTTATAAAACAAAACCAGAAAATAAAGTTATCTAGAGGAGAGCCTGACTTGGTCGGATAATGGTTCAGTTCTGGACATAAAACTGATTTAAAGTTCCAATATGAATTCCTGGATAAAATGACCAGCGTGCAATGACATTCATCTTTAAAGCTAGAAAACACACTGAAAGAGATATTACACACATATCTATGCTAAATCTTTAGGAGGGAATAACTCACCCAATGGCAAATATTTGGGAAACACCTGCAGTTTTGTGAGTGGATGTAAAAAGACCTGGTTAAAGGCAGAAAAAGAGGAAGGGAAGAGTCCTCTCTGAAGCTTAGGAAAGTATGTGTGTTTATGTAAAGGAAAAGTGTTACTCAGCTGCATAGGTTACAGGAAGGTGAGGCTTGGGGAGAGCTGTGGGAATTCTAGTGTGGAATGGTGGGTGGAATCGGTGATGAAAATCCACTAATTTTAAATCCACTAATTTTAAAAAGGAACTAAAATGAACTTTAAATGAAAAATTCTGCGTATGATGTGACAGCATCAGAGAGGTCAGATCCCAAGATTGTATGTGTCACGTGCTTTTATGTGTGTGTTTCTCTGTGCGTGTGCATGTAACATGTTCTCAATAGAAAGACCATGAGAAGTTTTCATGGAACTAGGTATGCTGATTTTGAATTACATTTGGAAAAAAAAAAAAGCCAGGATAATTCCAAAAAAGATGAAGCTAAGCTATCATAGATTCAAGTATACTATGAAGCTTTTAAAAATAAATCCATTTACTAGCTCTGTCTCCTAAAAAGGTTTTTCTAAAATCCAGCAGCAGTGAGCACATCTAATGCTCAAACTGTGGTTTCTAAATACCATTTCCTACTCAAGGGTCCAGAGCTTTATAGAGAATTAGCTGATTTTAAGTCTGGGGAGAAAAAGCACAAGATGAGCCTGGGATATCTCATCATGCCAGAAGGTAGGGAAATATCCAAAGATGAGTAAGACTGTATCAACTTTTATTTGTAAACTTTATATATGAGAGCCAGCTTGAAGGGCCTTCCATTTGCCAAATTCAGATAAGTTTGAACAACAGATGTTGGATTTGCAGCTTCAGGAGTTTCTTGGGTGAAATTTGAAACTGGCCCCCGTAATCAGAGGGTAAGGAGAAACTGAAGCTAGAGGCACATCAACATCAGTCCAGATTGTGGGTGGCAGTTATAATAAGCAAGGGAATTTACATAGAGTGGTCCCAAGACAAGGAGATCTTTGCAGCTTCCCACCAGCATCTTAAAAGTTTATATGGAGAACTTGATGGAGTTCAGTCACATATCCAGTCTGGATGGACTCACCAGCACATTATCGTCTTAAGACTGTGTACTAGAAGAGTAGAGGAGAGTGTGGGGATGGTGGGGGGAAAGTACATTTCAAGGACGGTAAAGGAGGTAAGGAGCATCTGATTGTCTGGGTCCAGTTTGAAGGTCATCCAGCTGTCACTTCTCAATGATCTGCTCCAACAAGAGTGACTGTAACAAATTATAAAACATTGATTGAAGTAAAATCCATGAGTCCATAGTGAAACTCAAAAAAAAAAAAAAACATACAAAAAAACCCCACACACAAAAAGCAGAAAACAATTCTGATGATAATTAAATTGAAAGAAATAGTTAGCTTTTTTTTTTTAAAGGAGGAACTCTAGTTGATGAGGGACTAGATCAATATGAGTTGATTTCTGTAAGAAATGCTAGAATTAGAAAATGACTGTTTATAACTCCCAGTGAAATAAATATTTCAGTCAACTATCATCAACAGGTGCTAAAATCATTAGTTAAAAGTATTTGGGGAAATAACATATACTCATGGTGCTCAAATATTACTTCTTAATTGCTTCTAGCAGTTGTCTTTTTAAATAACTAAGTGATCAAACTTAGCTTCGTTAATAGACAGCCTGATGCCATGAGCCTCCTGATGGATGCAATATGAAGTCTCCATCCGGCACCATTTGTGAAATATTGCTAGAATGTTTAAGCTGAATCTAGTAAAACCTGTTTAAACTTAACTTTTAGTTTACAGAAAAATGCAGGGAAAGAGGAACAGGTTAACCTTAACATGAGGAAATAGACAACTTTCCAAGGTTTAGTATTCTGCATTGAACATACCAGACATGTGGCCTTGTTTCTTTAAAAGTCGTATCATGGTAGGGAGAATTTTCTAGATTAGAAGAGAGCAAAAGACAAACAAAGGCAGTGCTGGAAGCTGTATTTAATATCCTATTAATAAAAAACACACACAACAGGTTCAAACCTTGGTAGAATTGGGAAAGTTTATATAGAGACTAGATAATAAATGATAATAGGAGATGCATAACGAGTTATTTAGTGGTAAGTGCCATGCATTCTTATGAGTTATCATAAAATGTGTGTGTGCTGTATCTGCAACAAAGCATCACTTATTCATTTTTTTTAAAAGATCTTATTTATTTATTCACGAGAGACACAAAGAGAGACAGAGACACAGGCAGATGGGGAAGCAGGCTCCCTGTGGTGAGCTCGATGTAGGACTCTATTCCAGGACCCCAGGATCATGACCTGAGCCAAATGCAGATTCTCAACCAGGCGCCCCCTCGTTTGTCAATTTTTGAATGCCTAGGAGAGGTTATGTGGATTTCATTGTACTCTTTCAGATTATCTGATTTTTTTTTTCAGTTAAAATGTTGAAAAGTCAGTTAGTTGTCATTGGAAAAAAGCATGTATATTAGAGCTGAACAGAAGCAGAAAGAAGTCCAGTTGCCCATGTTTAAGATCATATGGGGTCTTGAATATATGAAGACAAGAAGTAAATGAAGTTTAATGCTAATCGTGGGACCAAAATCTTACTCAAAATGTGAATGCATATTTACTTTTTCCAGGATGGAATCCCCTAGCAAGAAGAGATGGAACTGTAAGAATGAGGATGGTAATTTTCAGGAGCAAGTTTCAGAACATTCTAAAGAGTTGGTGTGATCAGTGCTAGCGAAAGGAGATGTTCACATCTTAGAAGAGGAAAGAAATTGAGTCGGTTTATTAGTTAACTGAATTCCTTATTTATTCAGCCGTGTTCTGGAGGATGGAGATTCAGTGGTAATAAGACTAATAAGGACCCTGCCCGTTGGGAATATTGCATGTAATGGTGACTTTAGTCTTCTTAGGTAAGTGCAAGGTCATAAGTTGAGATGAACTGGTATGGGGATAGGAGCTTGGGGAATATAGCCAAGAATATGCAAGAGGTCTGTCAAAAGATTCTAGAGCCATAAAGGGGAACATAGCAAAATTAACAACAATTTATCACATTTTAGTCAACACAATTACATCATTTTCTTTAGCAGTAACTTAGTCTGTGATCTGAATGGCTCTAGCAAACAACTGAGGTTTACATGATTAGAAGATTAGCAAGGCACGGATAATGCAAAACAAACACCTGGGCTTTCTAAGGATAGTTGATTATGTTACAGAAAAGAAGGGTGGTAAATCTGGGCTGAGAAAGGAGGCAAGGGCAGTTCCAGAAGATGAATAAACTAAGGACAGGCAAGAATTGAGAGCCTGAAGTCAGGATGAAAACTAATAAATAGCAAGTTTTACTCTTTTTTAATAGAATGAAAAAAGAGGAGAATATTATTCTTCCAGATTTTGAAGTGGAACAGTCAAATAATGAATACATTTTAGAGTTTGGGAAGGCATGTGGCTAACTAAGGTTGCTAAGATTGAGAAGCTAAAGCAAGGTGAGGAGAGCCTGAACGTTAAAGTGTAATTTAAAGAAAGGAGTTTTTAAAAGATTTATTTATTTTTAGAGAAGGAGAGAGAGCGCACACACGTGCACACTCAAGTAGCAGGAGGGGCAGAGGGCAAGAATCTCAAGCCGGACTCCGGGCTGAGCGCAGAGCCCCACACGGGGCTTGATCCCAGGACCCTGAGCTCATGACCTGAGCCTTAATCAAGGGTCCGAATCTCAGCCAACTAAGACATTCAGGCACCCCTGGACAAAGGATTTTTTAAATCTGTAATTGCAGACGGGAAAAAGGTGTAAAGGAAAACTTTAAAATGTGTTAAAACCTTATCAGTGACATTTCTAGAGGTTTATACTCAACTGATGCCATAAAGGAGTTTTTTTCACTTATGTAATTTTAGTCCTCTCTTTTGGAATATTATGATGAGAACTGTAGATAAATAATGTTTGCATCCATCTTGATCATATTTGGTTAGACTATGCAGGTAATGCAGAAATTCTGCAGTGGTGACTGCAACCCAGAGTTGAGTTTTGTAAGGAAGTTATTGATCAGAACCAGGGAAACTAACATAGGCTCCTGCAATTAAACACTTTCTAAACATAACAGCAAGTGATTCCAATTTAAAGAAGGTTATAGAGTGTTTGCTAACGTATTTTGTTGTCTAGGTCAAGCTTCTTCTTCTTTTTTTTTTTTTTCTTTTTTTTTTTTTAAGCCAGAAGTCTTGTTAGGTAGACAGACAATGTTATTGTTACTGCTGGATCCCTTGCTGCAGCAGGCTCCGACCTCATTCCATTTATAGACCAGCCCTTATGGGTCAGACTTGACTGCTAAGTGCTTAGTCATATTGTGCCTCATCTTTGTTACCCCTCGGAAGAATATATTATTATCCCAGATAGTAATACCTGGGAAGACATGAAATTCAGACAGATGGCTTGTCAAAAGTGCTGTCAAGTGTCTGACTAAAGATCTGAACACAAGCCTTTTTGCTCCACACTTACGCATCCATGCCTTGTTTAAAAAACGGAGAAAAAGATATTTGAGTTGTATGTACGTCATTAGGTCAATGACATTTGTCTAATAAAATAGGTACACTACTAGAGTTCCCTGTGTATGGAAGATTTAAGTACACAATGCCTTTATTCAGAACGGTGCTGCATTAGATTGCGATTCTTGTCCTTCTCAGAGTCTGCTGTAAGTGTCTCCACTCTGTGCATAGCTGTGAGATTCTGAACATTTGCCCATTTATTCTTTCACCATTTATTGGAGGTCTGTTGTATCTAAGTGTGTTTTGGGAGATTTAAAAACTGAGAATAAAACAAGACACTGAACCTGTCCTCACAAACTGACAGCATATTTGAAGAAGGAAATGGTGCATGTGAAAAGTGACAGTAATCAGAATTAAGAAAAGTATAGATGATTACTTATGGTTACTTAGATTATTAAGGCACTTGAAACATTTGGAATGCAGTGCCTCTTTCTTCCAGTGTCTTTGCAAAGTCCTCAGATTGAGAGATTTGACAGTATTTTCTTGATGTATCGAAAGTTAGGAATAACTGAGTGCATACAGGGGAAATGGGTAGCAGGAAAAGTAAATGGGCCAATGAAGAGGACAACAGCAACCAAAAGATCTAGAGAGAGTCACCTGGAAAGGAAATTGGGAGATGAAAAGGAATGATAGACTTTTGAAGAAAAAAAGAGGTCAGCAATAAAGAGGTATGGGTAATATGAGTGTATAACTTTGTATTCATATTTTATTCACTAAAATGAGTTCATTATTTGGGAAAATGAATTTCATTTTGGAATATATTGAGATTATTCAAAATTTTAAATAAAAATACCTTATTAGAAATGCTTCAATACTAGAAAACTTATTTTTAGAATAAGTTTAGAATATTAGGTGTTAAAAATATTTAGGTGTTAAAAAAAAGACTAGGTGTTTTAGGTGGACAGCAATATACAGTGGACCCTTGAACAACACAGGTTTGAACTGTTCAGGTCCACTTATGCGTGGGATTTTTTTTTCACGGTACAGCACTATATTTTCCTTATGATTTTATTAGTAGCTTTCTCTATCTTACTTAGTTGTAAGGATACGGTGTATATTACCTGTAATGTGCAAAATATGCATTGATTGTTTTTTTAAAAATTTTATTTATTTATGATAGTCACACACACACACACACACACACACAGAGAGAGAGAGAGAGAGGCAGAGACATAGATAGGCAGAGGGAGAAGCAGGCTCCATGCACTGGGAGCCCAACGTGGGACTCGATCCCGGGTCTCTAGGATCGCGCCCTGGGTCAAAGGCAGGCGCCAAACCGCTGCGCCACCCAGGGATCCCCCATTGATTTTTTTTTTTAAGATTTTATTAATTTATTTGACAGAGCCAGAGAGTGAATGAGAGAGAGAACATGAGCACAAGTAGGCAGAGCACAACAGGCAGAGAGAGAAGAGGGTCCTACTGAACAGGGAGCTCAACATGGGGCTTGATCCTAGGACCCCAGGATCATGACCAGAGCTGAATACAGATGCTTAACCGACTGAGCCACCCAGGTGCCCCATGACTGTTTATGTTTTCTGGTTAAGAGGCTATTAGTAGTTAAGTTTTTGGAGAGTCAAAAGGTATACTCGGATTTTCAACTGCACAGGTATCAGAGCCTGTAACCCCTACATTGTTAAACAGTCAGCTGTCATTTTATTAATAATTTATACTAGTGATGTACCTGGATGGCTCATTTGGTTGAGCATCTGCCTTTGGCACAGATCATGATCTCAGGGTCCTGGGATTAACCTCAGGGGTCCAGCTCCCTGCTCAGTTGGGGGTCTGCTTCTCCTTCTCCCTCTGCCCCTCCCTGCCCCATCCTGTTGCTCTAAGAAATAAAGTCTTAAAAAAATTTAGATTACTGAGCCAGTAGTATGAAGATATTTTTTTAAATTTCTAGTGTATTCCATCACGTCTATAATCTTTATTTCAGAATTGCTAGAGCTATCCTTCTGTATTCTAGACCTCCCTCCTGACATTGTTGCAATTTAGAAAAAAAAAATAAAGAAAAAAGAAAATGTACAACAGGCAAGAAGAGAAATAGAGGAGGAGGCCAATGGCAAGACATTTTCAAGATCAGCCTTGTGCAGGTGAAAGAGAAAGCAAGCCACTGTATGTAATTTTACATTTTTTAGAAGACATATTAAAACGTAAAAAGAAACAGATAAAAATAATATTCATAATACATTTCTGTAACTATCAAAATGATTATTTCAACATGTAATCAATATAAAACTATTTTTACACATCCTTCATTTTTTTTGGTACTAAGTCTTTGAAATCCAATTTGTATTTTACATGTACAGCACAGAACTAGCCAAGGTTAAAAAATACTCAATAGCCAATATGCCAGTAGCTATGACTAGGATCATGCAGATCTAGAGGGTTCAGAAGTCTCAAGACTATGTCATGTTTGAAAATTTCTTTGATGTCTTGCTCCTTAGCAGAGACTAGCCAAAATACATTTTGAAATACTCTCTGATTGTCTCAATTTTAGCTTTTACTTTCTATTAAGAATCTAAACTAAAGTCCACTGAAGTTCATCTTTGCTAAAAAGTGATATTGGGGTGCTTAGGTGGCTCGGTTGGTTAAGCATCAAAGTATGTTCAATTGACTAAGGAATATTAATATTTGTTCAATAACTGTTTCTTGGAAATTTGCTTTTCACCATTCTGTGTGTCATGAGATACTTTATTTTTTATTTTTATTTTTTTAAAGTTTCTATTTATTTATCCATGAGACACAGAGAGAGAGAGAGAGAGAGAGAGAGAGAGGCAGAGACACAGGCAGAGGGAGAAGCAGGCTCCATGCAGGGAGCCCGATGCGGGACTCGATCCCAAGACCCTGGGATCATGACCTGGGCATGAAGGCAGGCACTAAACCGCCTAGCCACCCAGGCTGCCCATAAGATACTTTATAACGCAAGAGAATGGAGATTTTGGTGTAGAAGTGACAGACGGTGATAAATTCCCTAAGAGGTTGAAATAAAGTTCAGGGTTAACATGGTATCTTATTTTGTATTAAATCAGGAGATTAGCTTCCATATGTAACTCCACTCACAAAATATAACTCATAATAAAGTGGGTAAAGTCAAACCACTTTTTGATGACTGTATGTAGGATGATACATTTGAAAAGAACACCACAAATTTATAGAGTATTAAACAATTTGTATTGTCTCCAAAATTGAAGTGATTTAGTATCTTTGGTTAAAACTTGTGAGTCACTAAGAATATGAACATTGAATGTTGACCCGTTATGTCTCATTATTTGATTGTTTCAGAACTAAGCCTAAATCAGTTTTCCCTATTCTCTTTACAGGCCTTCCAAAGTGTGTTCTTTTATAAGTGAGAGGGACTGTGTGAATGTGTGGAATGGGTAGAAAGGGAATTAATTGCTTATAAGAAGCTGTAGGAAATGGCATTAGTTACCATATGGAATCAATTTAGAGGAGTAGCTCTCATTCTTCTTTGTCCATTTTTTTGAAAACATGTCCCTTTGTCCTTAAAGATGCATGTATGAGATTATTAAATTTAAATAAATTTTATTATGGGATAGATTTATTGTTTTTGATACACATACAGAGAGTTGGAAACACTCAAAGCACACTAATTCCAGATTTGAGGTTCTAAGGTTTTGACTGAGTGTGCCATGGTTTTGATTCAGTTGTGTAACAGCAAAACAATTTATCTCAAAATATTAACCAACAAATCAAACTTTTCTCCTTCATTTCAAAAATGTTCCTTCATTTCAAAAAATGTGAATTTGGTATTTTTACTTACCTAGTGATCATTATGTTGGTATGTCTATCAGACATTCAATTAGGAGATTAATCCTTAGTTGTTTTTTGATCTTTCTCTGGTAAGGGAGAAGGAGGTTAATGTATCTATATTGAAATCCCATATATTGAAATCCCATAATCTCATATTAGGCTTACAATATACCTGGGAGAGAAGATAAGTTTGGATTTTTACAGGTGAAAATAAATGGTTTGGTCTTACAATTTCCTTTAATATAAGGGGCAGTATAGGGCAGTCCCAGTGGCGCAGCGGTTTGGCGCTGCCTGCAGCCCAGGGCGTGATCCTGGAGACCCTGAATCGAGTCCCACGTCGGGCTCCCTGCATGGAGCCTGCTTCTCCCTCTGCTTGGGTCTCTGCCTCTCTCTCTCTCTGTATCTCTATGAGTAAATAAATAAAATCTTAAAAAAAATAATAAAATAAGGGGCAGTATAGAATATTACTCATTCTCAAAATTCAGATTTTTATTTTTATACTTTATTAGATGATTTCCTCCAAATAACTAAATTGATGCATATATTCTAAAAAACCTATATCTTTAAAAAAATTAAGTCAAAATGGAAAATGCTCAGTCTTAAAAAGAAGCATTGTTATTATGATAGTGTTGATGTTGAAAATTTAATCACATACTAGTGAGAAAATTCAAAATTACATCTTCCTTTTTATTCATATTGTTTGGTATCCTTTCCGTTTTTGTTTAAATAAGTAAGGATATAATTTTTAGTAAACATTTGTATTATATAATACTAATTTTATGAAGTCTATGCATGATAATCACTTATAAACATTTATACATATACTGTATATTATATCTAGTAAAAAATTGCACTTAATATGCTTTTTAAAAAAAATTTTATTTATTTATTCCTGAGAGAGAGAGAGAGAGAGGCAGAGACATAGGCAAAGGGTTTAGAAGCAGGTTCCATGCAGGGAGCCCGATGTGGGACTTGATGCAGGGATTCCAGGATCATGCCCTGAGCTGAAGGCATACGCTTAGCTGCTGAGCACCCAGGCGTCCCAACAATAAACTTTAAACACACTGTCATGAACTCTTATTTGCAACATAATTTTAATGGCAATGTAGAATTTCACAGTATACTTTGCCATACCCCACTGTGAATATTTGAGTTGATTCTCTGCATTTCCTTTTGATTTTTATTTCAAATAATGTTTATATTCATACTTACATCTTTTTGTGTTTATTTTAGTCCAATGTTGTAACATTACATGCACTTTTAATTTATATGAATTCATACATTTTTAAAAGATTTTATTTATTTATTTATTCATGAGAGACAGAGAGAGAGAGAAAGAGAGAGAGGCAGAGACATAGGCAGAGGGAGAAGCAGGCTCCATGCAGGGAGTCTGACGTGGGACTTGATCCCGGGTCTCCAGGATCACACCCTGGGCTGAAGGCAGATGCTTTAACTGCTGAGCCACCCGGGCATGCTGAATTCATAATTTTTTTGGTTATATTTTTAATGAAAACAAAACCTTAGCACTTTGCCCAGTGTTCAGGAAATTTATCTTCTTGTCCAATATTGGTAGAAAAACTGTTGGACTTAAGTTGTAGATGATATTAAGAAACCCCGGATCACGTGTAGTATATAATCTATTGAAGGTATTTTCGGGAGCAGTTTTTTCATACCTTTCATGATTACTTCAGTACCTAACCACCAAGAAAAAGGCTATGTAATCATATTTTGTAGAATATTTTTCTTGCATGGGCAGTGACATTTTGAACACTTAAGTTAAAAAAATTACCAGAGCTTTTAAAATTTAAAGTTTAAAATGTTATAATGATTTCTTACTATTTTCACCACATATATATGTTTTAATGTTTTGAGTACTCTGGTTGCTTACTAGCACAAATAATAACACTTTTTAGTAATGTATCTCTCACACATGGAAGTTACTCGAAACATAACATAAAAACAGAATTACTTGGGAAAGGAGTAGAGACATCAGTATTTTTTTGTAGTTGGAAATTAATTATTTCCAGCAATACAACAAAGGAATGTTAGTTTTTTTGAAGAAGAAACAAATGGAAATGAGAAAGATGCTTATGGCATTTATCATTTATCACTCAGGGGAATTGGGTTTTTTACCTGCCATAAGAAGAGTGCCTGGTACTGTGAGGGGAACCTGGGTGGTTCAGCTGGTTAAGCATCTGAATCTTGATTTCTGGTCAGGTCCTGAGATCGAGCCTTGCATTGGGCTCTGCTCTAAGCGTGGGGCCTGCTTAAAATTCTCTCTCTCCCTCTCCCCCTCTCCCCCTGGGCTCTCTGTCTCTCTCAAAATAAAATAAAACAGAAATCTTGAAAACACACAAAAAAAGAGTGCTTAGTGCTGTGAGTCTTTTCTAGGGGAGACAAACTGTACAAACATAGCCTCCTTTGGAGTCTTCCAAAGTTGCCAGGATGACTAGAGTTTGCAGAAAAGAACTAGAACCATTTGGTGCCCAGTTTTTTTTTTTTGTTTGTTTTCTTGTGTGTGTGTGTGTGTGTGTGTGTGTGTGTGTGTTTTGTCTGTTGGGTGAATCACAGTAGAATTCTGAAAGTACAGGAAGAAAAGAATAATTTTCTCAGTATATTATTCTGAACTAATTTTAATGAAAGTTTTCAAGTGCTTTTCTTTCACTTACTCTTGGGTTAATTAGGGTTTTCTCCTATTGCATTGTTAATGGCAATAATAAAAAATGGTGCTACTCAAAATAGTATCTGTGGCCTAGTGATTGCTGGTTGAAGACAAGGAATTGAGACTTCCCTACAGTTGACAGAGTAATTTTATATCTTGTTGTGTCTTTTTGTTTTTTCCTTATTTTTTTCTAGTAATATATATTTAAAATATTTATTTCTGGAGAGAGAGGGAGGAAGTATGCATGTGAGTTCTCACGAGTGGGGGAAGGGTAGAGGGTAAGAGGGAGGGAAAGGAAGAGAATCCCAGGTGCACTCTGTGCTGAGCTCAGAGTCCCATGTGGGGCTTGATTATGACCCTGAGATCATGACCTGAGCTGAAACCAAAAGTAGGACATTTAACCGACACTTAACTGATTGAACCACCCAAACACCCTTTTAGTAATACATATTCATTGTATTTTATAAAATGTAACATTTCATAAAAATCATTCACCATAAATTGCTTGAGAAGTATTTGTATAAAACGTAACACATTGCACTTGTGCATATTTTTTCATTTTTATTATTTTTTTTTAGATTTTTTTGTTTATTCATGAGAGACAGAGAGGCAGAGACATAGAAAGAGGGAGAAGCACGTTCCTTGCAGGGAGCCCAATGTGTGATTATGTTTATCTTGAAAATAAAGTTGGTGTAATTCATTCACTACTCATATTCATTCATTTGCTTATAAACATCAACTGACACAGTGTTAAGTTACTCATACACGATACAAAAAACATTGTCCCATTGGTAATGGGCTCACAATCTCCAGGGAAACTTAACTCTATGAGAGTAGTTGCCCCAGTGTTTATCGAGTCAATAAACATTCCTAGAATTAATTGTATTATTTAAGTATATATGCATATATGTAAATATATTCATACATATATATTATAACACTTCTAATGTTTTTGTTTTTTTAAACCTCTGGCATTATAAAGAATTGCCTAAAATTTCAAAATAAATTACACAGGTGAGTCACATTGAGCTATTCTTATAATGTAATAATTCTGAATAAAAACAAAAATGTCACAGAGAGACTAATATTGATATTCTGAGTATTCACGCAAAAGATCTCAGCAAATATCAGAAGCATTATTGACAGAATTACAGCTCTGCAAAAGAAAATAAGGAAAGAGGAGCATGAAAAAACTTTTTTCTTTCTAGATGAAAATATCTGGGAAATATTGATAAGTTCAAATCTATAAATAGTATTCTGTGATTGTCTTAAAAGATAGAATACAGGTTTTTAAATTTTTTTATTTGCAAAGATCTACATATTTTGACTCTATCAGGTTATGTTGAATGCATACACACTTGCATTGCAAAATCCTGTGTTATTACTGCCTGCAGGTTCATTATATTTACATGTCCTTGATTAACATCAGTTTTACCTAAATCTAGTTACTTTTCTTCATCTTTGTCTATTTTTTGTTTTCTTTTACAGAAATGTTATCTTGCCATGCTGTGTTCCCCAAAGTACCACTGTGACATTTTGCTTTCTTAAAAATATTTAGTGAATTCTTAAATGTATCTTTTTTGTGCATGCCATATGTTCAGCTCTTGTCTCAGATTTCTTCATAAAGCCTCTGTGGTTATTTCCGTTATCATTTCCAAAAATACTTTACTCTCAAGACATAATTTTAGTAAGCAAAAGCAGTGTTCAGTATTACTAGGTTTAAATAATATAACAGTTTCTTTTATAAGGCATAGGCATGCAAAGTATGCCAGATTTCTGAGGTCTGTTATTTTTAAAAGTTCTATTTTATAGACGCTGGGCTGGAGGATCAGAGGGATTAAGTTACTGGCCCAGAGTGACAGGGATACTGAGTAGCAAATCTACAACTTCAGCCCAGGTCAATCTGATGAAAGTCTATAATTCTGACCCACTAGGTTACTCTCATTTCATAATACATTCTATGTTAGGTAGGATTTCAGTACTTACACGTTACCCTTTGTCTTATTCTGTGTGAGCTGCTCTACCAGAATATCATAGATTGGGTGATTTATAAAGAATAGAAATTTATTTCTCACATTTCCAGAAGCTGGGAAGTCCAAGATCGAGGCATCAGCAGGTTCAGTGTCCGAGGAGGCTGTCTTTCTGGTACAGAGAGGGCTATTTTCATGATGCGTCCTCACATGGGAGAAGGTACAAGGGAGCTCTGTAGGGTCCCTTTTATAATGGCACTAATCCCATTCATGAGGGCTCCATCCTCATGATCTGGTCACATTCTAGAGGCCCTATATCCTAGTACCATCACATTGGGGGTTAGGATTTCAACATACACATTTTGAGGGGACACAGAACATTCAGTGCATAACACGCTGTCATTTGATGTTCGTTATTTGTTCTAACAAGATGTGTGTTGACACTTGAGAAAGTGTTTGAGGCCATTGAGCTCAGATACTGTTCTCAGGGTACAGGTACTGAGCATTTGCTCCCTTGGCTGATGACAGGTAAAGTGACACCACTATAAGTATAAAGACGTCCCCCCCCACCCATTGCAGTATTGTTTCTGTTATCTTGGTAAAATAAACAATCACGTGAGGAAAGCCATATGATTGGAAATCAACTTCATGAAGTTTTTTCTGTTTAGAAATTAAATATCGATTACATTTGAATTGGAGAGGATCCCAAAAATATTATAAACTAAAAGTATTATACAATCTCCCCTTCAACACATATGCAGGGTATTAAAAGGAAAAACCACTGACACTCTTTATCTGGAGGTTTTTTTCTTTTCAATATTCCTTGACTTTGAACTGAAGCCTATTACTTGAAGGAACGAGTAACCTAAATTCAGGACATCTTTGGTGGGGGGTAAAGTGGTGGTGCTAGAAATAGCAGTCCTTTTCAGAAACACTAAGTTAGCAATAAAAAGAACAAAGGGAAGTCCATGATTTCAAGGCATTTATCTTTATGAATCTGCATTTAAAAGTGTGGTCTGAGAAGGAGAAAGAAGTAGGTAATTGAAAGTTGTAATCAGTTCCACAAATAAATGATGAGTATCGCATTAGTTAGCTAGGGCTAACAAAATCCTAGAGATTGCTGGCTTAACCAACAGAACTGTATTTTGTCACAATTCCAGGGGCTAGATGTCTAAGATCACAGGGTTGCTGGCAGGTTTGGTTTAAGGCCTTCTCCTTAACTTGCAGCCTCCTTGCTCTGTGTTCTCATGGTCTTTCCTGTAGATGCTCACATCCTTGGTGTCTCAATCTCTTTTTATAAGAAAAGTAGTTATACTGGATTAGGGTTAACCCATGTGACCTCATTTTACCTTAATTGCACCTCTTAAAGGCCCCATCTTCAAATACAGTCACAAGCTGAAGTCCTAGGGATTAGGACTTTAACGTACACATTTTGTGGGACAGGATGCGGTTCTTAACAGGTGTCAACCATTTCAAGCACTGTGGTAAATACTAGGGGAATGGTTTACAATTCTGGCTTTCAAGGAGTTTGCAGTCCTTGGTGGAATAAGGTAAACAATCCTTGGCATGAGTGTGTCTTGGCACACTTGGCATGGTCTGGGGGTGACTCGAGCCTTTCTCATGCTACCTAAAATCCGGTGACCTTTGAGTAGCTGGGAAGGTGTCTGCAGTGACTCAACAAGCTTTTCATTTTAAGAGGGCACTATTCTTGTTAGAAAATGTAAATATTTCACTAAGGTTACATATATGAGACATTGGGAAAATAGTTCAGTGGGAGCATATGATTAAGAGCTGAAATTAATGGTGTACACATTTAATTAGAAGGCTATGAATTTAGCCCTTTAAGTGGGGAGTTTGAGTTGTCAGAATAACTGATGACCTGGAAAGAGGTGAGGAATAAGAAGAGCAAGTTTAGAATTATGTCGGTGAAGGTGATGTGTATAGTTGAAGTGGAAATGGGTGAATCCGAGAATAAGGAAATTTAGGCAGGAAAGTGCTTCTTTCACAGCATTTATGCTCAGTGTTAGTGAGCCACAGCAAGGCAAACCAGTGAGGAGGTTGGAAAGATTGAATAGGTCAGTGGAAGCGGAGAGAGAAATTATCAAGAAAGAGAGGTCTGTCAAAGCAGAGTCTATCAGAGTTCACAGTTTGTTATTTAAAAAGTTTATAAATACAATTCATTTGTTAGAGTATTTTTGAGAGGGAAGACTTTTTAGCCACAGAACCTATTAACGACTGTCTGATATGAGTCAAATCCACCATTTTTTTGGTCAACAATTTGAGTTTTCTTTATGTGCAGTGTGTACATATCCCGTGATAGTCTTTTAGTAATACTGAAGATTGGCTACATGAAGTTCTTTTCCGTAGAGCAGTAAATTGTGAAATCAGATATCAAATTATTTGCATTAGAAAGTCATCATTACCACAGGGACCAAAAGTTTGATTTTTTTTTTCATTGTCTTTGCAAAATAATTAGTTTTTTTTTTTAAAAGATCAGTATTTTCTGTCTTTATATCTAAGTAAATCATATACACTAATAAATTAGAAAAAGATTCATGAGTTATCCTTTTCCCTTCAAAACATGATTAACACATTCATCTTTTTAGATTTACTGTTGGAGCCGGAAGAGCTTATCTGTGTCTGGTAAGTTTTTTACTAGTCAGCGATGAGCTCTTTTGTTGTAGTTATGATGTTTCTTAATCCCTTCAGAAGGAGCTTCAGCTTTCTAGAAGGAGGGTTCTTAGCCCTCCAGTCTAGAGAACCTGGAAGACCAAAGACCTGTGTGTAATTCCTCCCCTGGCTTTCGAGCTTACATCACGTTTGCATACCTGAGCAAATGAGTTTGCTCATCTGTAGAAAGTTCAACTTCTTTGCCCTGTGTGATTATTGGAATGATTGATAGAGGAAAAAAAAAACCACTTTGTGTTATTCAAATATATGATCCCTTTTTTTTTAAGATTTAGTTATATTAAAAAAAAGATTTATTTATTCATCTTAGAGAGAGAGAAGGAGCGCAAGCAGGGGAAGGCAAAGAGAGAGCAGGGGAGAGAGTCTCCAGCAGACTGCTTGCTGAGCTCGGAACTATCTGGAGACCATGCAGGGCTCCATCCCAACACTCTGGAATCATGACCTGAACTGAAATCAAGAGTTGGTCACTTAACCAACTGAGCCACCCAGGTGCCCCTCAAATATATGATTTCTTAAACAAATGCCAAATTTCACAAAAATAAAGAAGTTTTACTTAAAAAAAAAAAGATTTATTTATTTATTTTAGGAGGGAGAGGGAGAGAGAAACCCAAGCAGACTCCACGCTGAGCATGGAGCCTGTCGTAGGGCTCAGTCTCATGACCCTGGGATCATGATCTGAGCTGAAACCAAGAGTGGACCGTTTAACCAACTGAGCCACCCAGGTGCTCCCAAAATAAGGAGGTTTTAAGCAAGGGTCTCAAATGAGGCTGAAATTGACTCTTTGTGATATAAGAGGGTTCTCTAACATGACTACCTGGGAGGAGCAGCCCTTTCTGAATATGAACCTTGTTGTATATAGCATCCCAGGGTAAAAAATAAATAGGAAGGCCATTTAGTTGGAAGATTATACCAGCTACATGAAGCTACCATGCCTGTGGGAGGTATGCAGTACTTTGCTTTGATTTTGAATTGGTGAATCTTATATACACACACACACTTGAATACATAAATAATAGTAATAAATAATAACAAAAATATTTAAAAAGACTTAACTAATAAATTAACAAATTTTGCGAATATACTCCCTCTTCTCAAAAAAGCTACCCATGTAAGATATTACAAAGAGACTCTATTTTCCAGGTATTTTTCAAATATTGTCTTTTTGATATTTCCTGATGTCCAACTATTTTGCATGCACTTTTCCAAACAACAGTGCTGCTGACTTCACAAAAGATAAGTGCTGGCATTTTGTGAGTTTCCATTCACTGGCCCCTTTTTGGCCCCAGTTACAAACTCTGTGAAAGCTTTTTGGTTTAAGTCTGGTGTATTATATAAAGCACACCTTTTGAATCAGAGAGATCTGGACTCAAATACTGGCTTTGCGTCCACCTCTAAAAGTTTTCTTTTGTCATCTGGCAAGGGGGGATGGTAACATCTACTCTAATGGCTGCAGTGAGGATCACCTTTAATAAACTGAACCACCACAATGTTTTTAATTAATAATTAATTAATTAATGATGACTTCTTTTCCTTTTTCTTTTCTTCTTTCTTTCTTTCTTTCTTTCTTTCTTTCTTTCTTTCTTTCTTCCTTTCCTTTCTTTCTTTCTTCTTTCTTTCTTTCTTTCTTTCTTTCTTTCTTTCTTTCTCTTTCTTTCTTTCTTTCTTTCTTTCTTTCTTTCTTTCTTTCTTTCTTCTTTCTTTCTTTCTTTCTTTCTTTCTTTCTTTCTTTCTTTCTTTCTCTCTTTCTCTCTTTCTCTCTTTCTCTCTCTCCCTTCCTTCCTTCCTTCCTTCCTTCCTTTCTCTTCTCTTCTCTTCTCTTCTCTTCTCTTCTCTTCTCTTCTCTTCTCTTCTCTTCTCTTCTCTTCTTTCTCTTCTCTTCTCACTCCGTGGCTCTTACATACAGTTTGGAAACATCTGGGTGTTAAAAAAATTTCAGTGCTCTGATTGCAGCCTTGAAACTCAGGTTTATGGGGACTTATGATGGAGCTTGGAAATCTGCATAATAGAAGTTCCTCAGTTTATTTTAAGATGCCATTGGGATGAGAACCGGTGCTATATCAAGTAATTCAAAAACATTACAAAGTAAATTTAGCATTTTGGTGTAGAGTCTCTTATTCACCTTTCCATCCCCAACTCTGTGAGTGTGTGCACACACATGCTCCAATACAATGACAGCGTTGAAGAGGTAGCTATCGATTGTTGTATTACTCATTTTATTTACTTTTCTTTTTTAGGATTTATTTATTTATTTATGATAGACATAAAGAGAGAGAGAGAGAGAGGCAGAGAGACAGGAGGAGGGAGAAGCAGGCTCCATGCAGGGAGCCCGACGCAGGACTCGATCTTGGGACTCCAGGATCATACCCTGGGCCAAAGGCAGCCGCTAAACCACTGAGCCACCGGGGCTGCCCTGAATTCTACTTCTTTATATGCTGTCTAGTTTTATAGCTCCAGAACTGTACATGCTTGGTCACAAATAAATGTGTATCTTCATTATTTTTCAAATTTTTAAAATTGCTTTTCCAAAATCTTTATATTGGCAGCTGATAAGCCTTTAGGTGTTGTGTTTAATATTTTGGTAACTGGTTTCCAATACAAGTATAGATTTCTCAAAATGGAATTTTTTTTTTAACAGCCTGCTTGTATCGCTAGAGGCCTCAGTAATGCTAGTGCTAGCATGAGCTGCTTCTCTTTCTCAATTAGTGGGTCATTCATCAAAACAATATCTCATTAGCTCCAGCAAACATAAGAAGGATGGTGTGATGTAAACAAAATATATACAAGCACTTATTAAAAAGTCCAAGTAGAAATGAAGTGTAGATCACCTGCTGTTCTGGATCATTCCCTCTACCAGTGCAGAAAATGAAGAAATGTTCACAACATACTCTGTTTTGTTTTATTCATTGGCAGAAGCCAAGTTGTAAGGTCATGGGCCACTGAAACTTTATTTTATAGTTTGCTGAGCATTTTTATTATGTTTTATTTTCACAACCTTAATTCTTTATAAAAATGTTACTCTGTACCAATTATGCCTATTTGTGAGACACATGTACATGGATTATTCATTTCACTCCATTTTCGTAAATTACATCATCATCAGCAGCATGATCCTAACCAATTTTATGTACCTATGGTGTTCTAGGCACTGATACGTGAGCGACTAGCATAATCTCCATGTTGTTTATATAATTCTAGAGAGTAATAATGCAGTTGTGTAATGATGTATAAATGTTGGTTTCTTCCTTAATGTATTTTATCATTTCATGATTACCAATAAAAACCAACACCAATTCTTGAATACTAACAGAGTACCAGGTATGATGTAGTCATTGTGTCCAGTATTGGTACCATCTCTGAAAGGTAGACGTCTTCCTATCCCCACTCTCTAGATGATGGAACTGAAAGCTTAGGTCACTTGCCTGTGTCACTTAAGCAAATAGCAGAGCAGAGATTTGAAAATCCATCTGTCTGACTCTATGCCTGACCTTTTTCTCGCAAACAATCGTATTTTACCATCTCGGCCTCCACTTCAGGATTGCTTTTACCCGAAGATCATTAAAATTAGAGTTCCCGGAGCCCCTTAGTTAATTCTCTAACAACTCATCTTGATTTGAAATGCACAGCTACTAGCTTTCCAGTCACAGTTTGGACTGGAGCCCAAAATGGTCTATTGAGTGTTTGGTTGTATAAATGACTGCAGCAACTTGCCATCTTCTCCATCAAGCTACTGAATAGTAACGTAATTAGATCTAGCACTTAGATTTTGCTTCCTCCCATGATGTTTTTATCATATGGTGATTAGATTACAATGTCAATGATTAGTGTGCGTAGTTTCTCCACTCTAAGCAATAAGAAACTCTCTGTTCCATGTTTGAAGTTGGCTGCTGGGTTAATCCACTAACTGCCTGTACCTTGATCCAAAATTATATACTGATGAATAGTGATGAATTCCATGAAATTCAGGAAACTGCTTTGTTGGCTGACACTAACGTGTTATGATTTGACGTGGCTGTGTATAAACATTCGCACTCAGTCAGAGCCCCAGGAAAAGAGAGAATTCATAGAGCTGGAGCACCATCCCTAGGGAAAAATCTATGAAGGCAGGGTAACAACAACAACAACAACAACAACAACAACATTATCAAAAACTTATTTAGTACCTGTCTATTGCCAAGCAATATTCTAAGCACATCGCATGCATTCATACCTTTAGTAGATACCATAGCAGTGAGGAAATTGAGGTACAGGGAAGATAAGCCTAGGTCACAGAGTACCAAAGCCAGGATTGCAACTCAGGCAGTTTTATTCCAGATTCTGTGTGGTTTTTTTCTTTAACAGTTTTATTGAGTCATCATTGACATATAAAAATTATGTATATTTATGGTTTTCAACTTGGTGTTTTCATATATGATACATTGTGAAATGATGAACACAAGCTAATTAGCGTATCCATCACCTTAAGGTTCTTTGTTCTTAACCATAGTGAATTCTGTCTTTCATAAAACCTCATATGGACATAAGTGTAGTTCTGAGCATAAAATGGAGATTTAATTTACATGAGGATTTCTAGCACAGAAGCTGATAATTCTGAATATAAATTTTGAGTAAAAAGTATGTTTGTGAATTACCATAGTTTTTCCTCATAAGTAAACAGAACATTTATTTATTTCGTGTTATATTTTTTAACATGAAAAATGCTGTTTTAGCCTTTTGTCCTGCATAGCATTAGTATCTTTTGTTTCTTTATGTTTTATTTTTTCAAAACTATTTCCAGGATGTAAGTTGATGCAATTCTCATAACATCAGGTGTTTTTGGGGCAGGTGTTTTTTCTAAATCCATTAACAAAGAAATTAATCATAGAAACATGTAATGGGTAGCACAAAATCACCAGCAAGTGAATTTGAGGTTTGGAATGAGAACTCGAATTTGATTTCCAGAGAAGCAAAGGCTATTGCATCATCCAAATTTTGATGGAATAGTTTTAGGCTTCAAGAAACAAGATTTTAGTAGCAGTATGTGAAGCTGTAGATGCAAGTAGTATAAATAAGGTAAAGGAAATGGAAGAACTGTACAAATAGGAATGTTCCTCTATTGAGAAATAAGACATAATTTCTGTATCTCGCTAAAATATTTATGAGTATTGAAAAAGACCAGTATTCTCCTAAACATGCTTTTTTTTTTAAATTACCTTTTCGTATTTCAAAATAAGCTGTTTTATGGGTAATTTTTATTATGAAGAATTTTATAGGAAGATTTAAGTACGTAACAGAATGATGTTTCAGTAGTAATTAAGTAATAAGATGAAGTTCTTCATTTACTTTAAGTGACCAGAGTGGATTTTTTTTAATCTCTAGAATTGTTCTTATAACCTGTGTCAAGAATTATCTGTGTTCTCTTTACTTTTTATATTATTCTCAGAATAGAGATATAATTAGGGGTGCCTGGGTGGTGCAGTCAATTAAGCATCTGACTCCTGGTTTCAGCTCAGCTTTTGATCTTAAGGTTGTGAGATTGAGCCCTGTGTTGGGCTCAGTATAGAATCTGTTTAAAGACTCTCTCCCCTTTGCACATGTGCTTTCTTCCCTCTCTCTCCCTTTCTCTCAAATAAAAAAATCTTTTTAAAAAAGATATAGGGATCCCTGGGTGGCGCAGCGGTTTGGCGCCCGCCTTTGGCCCAGGGCGCAATCCTGGAGACCCGGGATCGAATCCCACGTCAGGCTCCCGGTGCATGGAGCCTGCTTCTCCCTCTGCCTGCGTCTCTGCCTCATTCTCTCTCTCTCTCTCTGTGACTATCACAAATAAATAAAAATTAAAAAAAATTAAAAAAAAAATAAAAATAAAAAAATAAAAAAGATATAATTAGTAGTTGCTTTATTGTGTGGATATAGATTTCTGCACTTATTAAAATGTTATTTTATGTTTAAATTGAATATTATTTCGAAAATAGGCATCAGAATCCATTTAAGGGCTCCTTATATGTCTTAAATTTGTTTTATTTGGAATAAATAAGCTATGTTTTTTTCTCAAAAGGAAATCATAGGTGTGGATTTGTGTATTTTGGTTCAAGATAAGTGTTATCACTTACAGTACTGACACAGAACACGGAACACAGTACTATCACAGAACACAGAAAGTTGACACAGTCAACTTTCATAAATCCATATTCATCATTTTCAAAATAAATCCATGACATGAATTTCATGTTTCTCGCTAATTACATTTGAAAAATATAATAATTGCACATTTTTACTTGGATTTTGTCTTGAAAATATATATTTGAATGTTCAAAATTAACATATGTACACTATGGACAGTTTTGTATATATATATATATAATTACCAATGTATGTACCATACATACCCTTAATATACCTTGTTAGTGTAATAATAATTCCCTTATATAAAAGTATACACTCTCACAATATTATTGGAAGTTGAATGAAAAAATAATGTTCTGCAGAGTGGAATAAAAGTTTTATTAAAATCCTTTATTTATATTTCTACATTATTACCACTATTTCAGTTTGCTTTGTCTTCAGCTAATTTAATTTGCTATAGTATGATCCATCATTGTTATCAATTGTCACAACCTTTACCTGATATTTTAGGTCAGTTATTTACAGAATATGCTAAATTAGGTCATATTACAGTTGTTAACCCTTGGGTGGAAAACATAAGACAAAGTAATCAGACACCTTGTAAACCAGCTTTGAATAATGAAAATTGGTAAGTTACATATAAGTAATTTGTATCAACCCGGGAACCCCAGACCTCAACTGAGTTTTAAATTCGACAATAAAGTGGGGGCCTGGGAAAAAAAGAAAAGTAATTTGTATCATTTTACATACATAAAATAAGCCAGAATTTTGGGTATGTTTATAAACTTCATTTCTCATCATTGGGTGCATGTGTATAGATTGAGATACTGTATGTCTTTGTGCTTAATCAAATTTATATAAACTAAGAGGAAATACTATATTTTCATACATTTTCATGTATTTGGCATGAATGCAATCACATATTTACCAAAAAGCCCAATATTTACCTGAATATTTCTAAAATATGCAATAAAACTTATTTTGCCTCTTTAGCTATGTATTAGAATTTTCAAATACTGTGGAAGAAGTCATTTAATTAACATTATTTACCATACTAGCTCTGGTAATATATATGTTCATATATGTGTGTGTATATGTACACACATAAAGGGCAAGAATTGTTTGAGGCATTTTATTGAATTGTATGTTAGCCCCTTTCCAGGAAAAAAACATGTTGTAATTAACTCAGTGCTATTCCAGGTGTGGGTTTTGGGACCCCTAGTTGCTCCATAGTTTTGTTTGAAACGGAGAGTGAACATTTAAGAGTGTGTAGAGAAGCAAAACAACATATTTATTTTACTGATTGAGTCTGATGAACATTTTGGCTTGTCTTTTTGTGTGTCATGTTTTATTTTATTTTCCTACTAATTATGTTTTATCAGTCCACCACAGACTGTGGGGAGGAGGGAAGGAAGACCTATCCTTCATTAATTGCATTTTAAAAAGCACTGATTTATCTGATTCATGATTCAAAAAGTTCAATGTACGACCAAAATATGATACAAAGTTTAATATTATTAGCTGGAAAGATCCTACTACTTGAGTAAATGTCATGTCCATAAAGATTTTTTTGACATATAAAATGCAAAAACTGGCATTACCACTTGAATAATAACATTTTATCAAAATGGTCATCAGCGCTTAGATGGATCCTTTCTGTTTATAAAGAGAATATTTACACCTTATTATTTATTGATTCTGAACTTTGTAAATGATCTTACATTAAAAATACTCATTTGATGGGAATGAATATATTAAGTACAGATAAATTGAAATTTTAATTATTTATAGAAAAAAGTCCTGGACCATATTTTTTAATTTATTTTTTCTGCAACTTGCATCTTCATTTTTCTGCCTTTGGCTCTTTAACCTTCACTGTTGTCTTAGATAGGCTCTCCCTGTCTTACAGACAGTGGCTTGTTTATCTTTAATCCCTGGGCCAACCAATACTTTATTCTCTACTTCTAAAGATGTTCACTTCACTTTTATGATTTCTGGGTCAAACTATCCACACTAACTCATTCACCCTAGAGTGTGCAGAGAAGAAGAGACAAAGAATTTTCTTTCAGATTTTATTTATGTATTTATTTGGCACAGAGAGAGAGAGCACAAGCAGGGGAAGAGGTAGAGGGAAAGTGAGAAGCAGGCTCCCCGCTGAGCAAGGAGCCCCACACAAGGCTCAATCCCAGGACCCTGAGATCATGACTGAGCAGAAGGCAGATTTTTTTTTAAAGATTTTTATTTATTCTTTTTTTTAAAGATTTTATTTATTTTATTAATGAGAGACACAGAGAGAGAGAGAGAGAGGCAGGCAGAGACAACAGGCAGAGGGAGAAGCAGGCTCCCCACAGGGAGTCTGATGTGGGACTCGATCCCCGGACTCCAGGATCACATCTCCAGCCAAAGGCAGGCACTAAACCGCTGAGCCACCCAGGGATCCCCACCCCCTTTCTTTTTAAAGATTTTTAGAAGGCAGATGCTTAACTGACTGAACCACCCAGGTGCCCTGAGACAAAGAATCTTTAGAGAATTCATGCATGTGGCAAGAAAAAAAAAATATAAAAAGGTATAAACTAAATGTACGTCTTCCTCCTCATGCTCCCTGGGAGAAACCATTGCCAGCTACTTGTATAAGAAAATAAAAGTATATTTTCCCACATAAAGACATATACTCACAAAAAAATCCTTTATGAAGTCAGAATTGATAGTCTTACTGAAATGTGAAAGTAAATGAGTGTTTTTGTGAGTGATGTCACACGTCCGCACTTGCCCATCACCTCTCCTCCTCCCCACAGCCTAATGCTGTGATCCAGGGATAATTACCCCTGGTGTACAGGGAAAGTCAGACTTACATGTCGAGTTTGCAGGGATGCTACATCCTGAATTTGGGCCATGGCAAGTCTGTTCCTAGAATCTGTACAAATGTTTTGGGGTTATTTTGATTAAAACATCTTTGAAAAATCTAACATTTTGCTTAGTTACGAACTAAAATCTTTAGAGTTTATGGGGAAAGTGGACCTTGGTTTATAGCAATTTGTGTTTCCATAACCAGATCAGGAAGAAAAACAGTATTATTTTAATAAAAGTCTCAGCAGAGTGAAAAGGGAATATAAAGTTCCTAATAAAGGAGCAATAGGACAAAATAAGAATTAGCTTTTAAGAAACGGTGAAGAAGATGGCAGGTGGAAGGGGGAATAAGAAAAGGATAACACTGTGAAGTTATGGAGATGAGCAAAATGTGCAAAGATCAGAAAGCATGAAATAAGCACTTTCAAGACTGAGTAGTTGAGCCAAGAGGATGAAAGAGGCATAATACATTATCAAATTGTTGCTGCTTGGGTCTGTAATGGGCTTTTTGTTCACTTGCTGCTAGTTGGTGGCACAGACCCTTAACTTCTTGGGAAATATTAAGTATAAATCAGTGCTATCTGATAGAATTTATGCAACGAGAGAAGTGTTTCTGTATCTGCACTATTTAGGACAGTAGCCACGTGTGGCTAATGAACACTTAAAATGTGAATACTGTGACTGAGACACTGAATTTTTAATGTTATTAGTTTTAGTTCGTTTACATTTACATAGCCACATGAAGCTGGTGGCCACCACATTGGACATTGCAGATATAATCCAAGTGATTTCCGTATTATAGTAATGTCAGTCTTCTGTTCACTATTCCATTTGAGCTCATTCACTTTCTAGGTAGAGGTGGTGCAGCAGATATGACTGGTCTTGTAATCAGTATGCTGTTTTCTGTCCTGAAATTAAATTGGGACTAGCTTACCTATATACACTGCTCGTAGATGAGCATCTGTAATAGTAATACAAAGGGCTGTAGTGGGTTAGAGTCCTTTTCAGTAGAAGCCTGCCCATCACTGAACACAGCTTAGCCTCTGAGCTTGTGCAAACTTTCTGTTTCATTAATATGTAAATCTTACCTTTGGTAGGTAAGCTCTTTCAGAACTGTGATCCACTTAGCGTGTTCTTGTTTCCCTGTGAATAAATCGTTCCAGACATGCACATTTTACATTTTAATTCACCGCATGAGCTTAGTTTTTAGAAATTACTGTGCGATTTAAGGTCAATATTTTCTTTTAGAAAAAAAAGACCATTATAATTTCTAAACTAAAAACTGGGAAATTCATATTCAAAATCAATTTCAAACACATCGCAGAGTATTTAGAATATAAATATATTCGAAATTATTCTTCCTTCAAGATATATGGTCAGAATATTATATTAAATAGTTATCAAAAGAGGATACCCATGCAATATTAAAGAACTGGATTCTATTTACCACTTTAAAGCAAGAGCAGTGATACCACTAAGAAATCATTTTGAATGACAGTTGAGAACGTAAGCTTTTTTCAACCACTTGTATAGCTCACTTGCATATATTTTTTTCAGGCTTGTACAGATTGGTCCGTATGTGACAGACATTCTCAGATCCACTAGAAAAGCAGAAGGCTTGGAAAGATTTTATGATACATCATCCTGGGAAATAGTTTGTCTCATTACCTGCTCTTTCATAAACATGCCTGTCTTTGATGTGTCCTGCATAATCAGGCTGTAAAATGATGGTTGAGGATAAAACTTGTGGGATGTTCTATAAATTAATCACTGATCCAGTAGTTTAAGCATTGTATTAACATATTTTCTGGGAAAAAGATTAGACTCTTTTGAAGATAGATTCTAGAACATTGTATTTTACTACTTGTGAAAAGTATGGGCAAGCTACAGCCATTTCTTTTAGGTGGATACACCAGTCATAGACCATTTAATTGAGCCACTTTCCAAGTTGATAGGAGAGATGATGATTGTGTTTAATTCTTTGTGGAGAGTGAGTGGGGCATGTAACCCTTTATAATTGGGGAGGAGTTAATCAGGGCTAGTTATGCCATTTCAGTAGAAATACTGCTTAAGCATTATTATCTTGCAGAATGATAGCCTTTTGTATATTATCAAATTTAATATGCCTTCAAATGTAAGATTCATCATTATTTTATGTACTGATAACATGGAAAATGCTGTCAATTAAATTATGATATGCCTTTACTTGTATAAAATGGCTTTCTTTCAGAGATGTTAAAAAAATGCCTAAAATGTATGCCTAAAATCCTCTAAAATAGGATAATAATTTTAGTACAAACAGAGAATCCTTTGATGGAAATCCTTTGATGGAAGACCTTCATGTCCTACAGGTTAGGACTTTAGTGACATTTCAATCCCCCTGTAGAATATTCCTATGTCCACATCTGATTCAGATTCCCCTTCTTTTGGCTCCCACAATACCAGTGTATAGCCCCATAGAAGCTTAACTTAGCAATCAGATTATGGCTTTTCTGTACCTACCATATAATTTCTGAGCATCAAGGCATTTGATAGAGCTTATTCAAATTTCTAGCATTCTCCCTGGTGTACAGTTGGTGTTACATGACTCATGAATAAATAAATGAACAATAAAAACAAGTGGGTGCTGATGTAGTAGCCACAATAATAGATGAAATTCTTCTTTTCAGACTTTTCTAACAGACTAACAGTATGACTTTCCTACATTTGAATTATAATTCAGTGACATTTTCAGGTTAACCTGGAAGCTGGAAAATTTAGTGCATACCTTGGATGATGTGACATCTGAGTCACTCCTAGAGTTAATCACGGTGAACACAAAAACTATAGGCAAACAAAGTTGAGACTGTGTACTATATAGGTTTTTTTCAGTCTTATGATCCACTTCCTAATTTTCACTCCCTTTATAGTAAGTGTAACTTAAAAATGAAGAAGACCTTTCTATTTTTTTCTTTAAGTGGTGAAAGTAGGCATATTTTTTTCAAGAGAAATGGATGAGATGCAGAGTGGAGAAGAGCAGAAGTGAACAATCAGAAATAAAATGAAATTCTAATATTTGAAAATTATTAAGTACTAGTAGCTATAACTGGGTCTAACACAGAAAGGAGGATCTACGAGGTAAGGCACTAAAGACATTGGAAGCAAAAAATTACTGCTATCCTCATTCTCCTGAAAAAGTAATGATAACTAAAGACATGGAGACAGGCAAAGAGGAATCATGAGATAGGTCACACACTCTTCATATGACTGGATGATATGAAGCTAAAGAAAATAGGGACCTTTATTGGGTAGCTATGGCAATGACAAAGATTAGATATTTTGGATATCACAATATTCCTAACCTGGTCATCTAGATGAATGTTTAACTAGGGTATTCTGGAAAGTTTGGACACCCTTGTATGCATAATTTTGATGTGGTCATACAAATCTTATTAACAAGGAAGCTAATTGTAATTAGGTACTATATCAATTACTCATCTCTTAAAAATGTGGCATTACCACTTTAACAGGTTGATGCTGCTACTGTCATAGAATTATACACTCAAAATTTCTTTAAGACTGAAACATGTTTATTTCATATTTGTATGTTTCATTCTTTGTTTTGTCATCTATGTAGATGTAATACATTTTAAAATGATTTTGCTTGATAGAACATGCATAATTTTACTGTGAATTAAAAGCCAGTATATCTTTGTGTGGTGAAATATGGTATAATTTGTTTCTAACAGATTTACAGCTGGAAAACAGATATTCTTGTAACACTAACTTGTGAGAAACATTGTTCATCCCGGAAATGATTGACAGAGAGCTCATTGTTTTATAATACTTTCTTGAAGATTATGGTAAATGATACTAAAACGAAGAAAAAATATAACCCACTTCCAAATGTCTTCCTGATTTTTACATAAGAGCATAATTTTTATGCTCACATAATAGCTATTTGAAATGATTTCCATATTAGCCAATATTTTATTTCTCCCAGGTGATGAAAATAGCCACTCATTTGAGTTTCTTCTACAGTGAGTTTCATGCAATTAAACCAAACAAGAAGAACAATTTCTGTAAACCACAGTCCGGAAAAGTAAAATAGAATTCGTACATTAATGATTAGGAGTTCATTATTAATATAACTACTTTTTTTTGTTTCCTTTACATTATTAATTTTTTTCTCAAATGTATTCATTTTATGAATCTAAACTGTATCATCTTAGTAAATCCCACTGAACTATAAATCATTTAAAAATATTCAAGTATGTCTATATCATATGGTATCAGGATGTATCTTGCTGAACTCTATATAGAAACACCATCTTCAACACTTTCAGGTGAGGTAAAATATATTTCTCTTGTATTTCCTCCTTAATGATATGGTTGACTGTAAAAGAACAATAATCACTATTGCCTCAGAGTAAATAGGCTTTGAGATTCATTAACCACCTTAGTTTTGCTTCAGCTATTAATCTGAGAAGGCATTTATTACTTTGCATATTACAATGCAATAGAGAATATTCATTAATTAATTCCATTGGGAGATTTTGGTACTACCATAAACAACATTTAAAAGAATATATTAATCTTATAGGCAAATAGAAAGTAGAATACACACAAACACACACACACACACATTACAAAGAGAAGCAAACCTGCAAGTTATTATTTTCACATTCATGGAGGGACAAGTATTTTATTTATTTTTTTGAGGGACAAGTATTTATAACTCAGGAATTCTTCATAGGAATATAAGTAACAAGGAATAGAATTTGATGGTGAGGGGAATCAGCACAGCATGCGGTTAAGTGTATAAACTCTGGTGAGACCTTGGGTTTTAATACTTATTGTGTTGATTACTAGCAGGGAACTCTTTTTTTTAAATAAATCTATTTTTTATTGGTGTTCAATTTGCCAACATATAGCATAACACCCAGTGCTCATCCCGTCAAGTGCCCCCCTCAGTGCCCGTCACCCAATCACCCCCACCACCCACCCACCTCCCTTTCTACCACCCCTAGTTCATTTCCCAGAGTTAGGAGTCTTTCATGTTCTGTCTCCCTTTCTAATATTTCCCAGTCATCTTTTCTTCTTTCCCCTTTATTCCCTTTCACTATTTTTTATATTCCCCAAATGAATGAGAACATATAATGTTTGTCCTTCTCCGATTGACTTATTTCACTCAGCATCATACCCTCTAGCTCCATCCATGTCGAAGCGAATCGTGGGTATTTGTCGTTCCTAATGGCTGAGGAATATTCCATTGTATACATAAACCACATCTTCTTTACCCATTCATCTTTCGATGGACACCGAGGCTCCTTCCACAGTTTGGCTATTGTGGACATTGCTGCTAGAAACATCGGGGTGCAGGTGTCCTGGTGTTTCATTGCATCTGAATCTTTGGGGTAAATCCCCAGCAGTGCAATTGCTGGGTCGTAGGGCAGGTCTATTTTTAACTCTTTGAGGAACCTCCACACAGTTTTCCAGAGTGGCTGCACCAGTTCTCATTCCCACCAGCAGTGCAAGAGGGTTCCTAGCAGGGAACTCTTAAGCAAGTTATATTTCTTCTCTAAACCTAGGCTTTGTCAACATGTAATGAAATAAAGATAGCGTCCAAAAGACAGTGTTTAAGGGGCACCAGCGTGGCTCAGTCCATTAAGCATCTGACTCTTGATTTCAGCTCAGGTCATGATTTCAACGTCTTGGGATCAAGCCTGACTTCAAGCCCCATGCTCAGGATGAAGTCTGTTTGAGTTTCTCTCCCTCTGCCTCTCCCTTCACTCCACACTATCTCTCTCTCACTCTCTCAAATAAATAAATATATCTTAAAAAAAAGTTTATAAACAGAGTAATGTAATTAAGTACCTTGTTAAACAGGGTATTGTTAAATGTCTATGGTAATGCTAAATGACTCTCCCCTGCTATTATTGGATACTAGAGTGATATAAATGTGTTTTTCACAATCATATCATGACCCAAAGGGAAATCTAAAATGAAATTGAGAAAAACATAACACTTCTTGTTTTATATATACTTGGATGTAGGTTAGCTGGAGTGCAGCTGGAGGGATAAAATCTATACTGCTAAGCCCATATTCCTAGGACCTGCCAGCCTTGTTTTTGTTGTTATTTATAATGTAGTAATAATAATAAGTGGTGCCTAGATGACTCAGTTAAGCATCTGACTCTTGATCTCAGCTCACATCTTAATTTCAGGATCCTGCATTGGGCTCCATGCTGGGTGTGGAACCCACTTAAAAAAATATATTAATATGTTATGTATGTTATGTTTACATACATAAAATATATGTAATATACATATATATATAAAATAATGAAAAAGTTTGAAATATTGTGAGTATTACCACAATGTAACAGAGACATGAAGTGAGCAAATGCTATTAGAAAAAAGTATTAATAGCCTTGCTTAGTGTATTTGCCACAAACCTTCAATTTGTAAAAAAAAAATAAAAAATTAAAAAAAAAAGCAACAAAACAAAACACACACACAATATCTGCAAGGCAAAATACCTAAAGTGAAGTGCAATAAAATTAGGCATACCTGTGTTTATTTTTGTATAATCTATTTGAACTAACCATTTTTGGGTTTCCGTGTAGTATGAGCAGTATAAATACTTGAGGTAAATGGATACTGTTCCTGTGGTCTGGGGCAAGTAAACGACCGTTTCTAAATCATCTGTGCAATGGGTACATTAATATCAGTCTGCCTGTAGGTTTTTGAGGGACATTTGAGTTTATCTGTCTTCTGAATAGTACATTGTAAACTACAGATACTATACAGAGGTAAGTAATTACTATGCTTATCATACTTAAGAAAAATAAATCAATCTGTTATAAGTTGAAATTTGTCCATTTAAATAAAAAAATCCAAATTATAACACTTAGTGTGTTCAGTCCTCTGTGATACATCTATGTTGTAGTCATGCACTCATTAATTTTATTAATTCAGCAGTGCATATTTAAGAATACTTACATGTTTACCACAGATACAGAAACAAATGCCATAGCCTTGACTATGAATTAAAGTGCAGAATGTTGGGTACTATAATGGAAGTAAATGCCATGAGTCACAGAAGCCTAGACATGGGTTTACTTTACTGATCAGGAGATTCTGGGAGGTTTTCCTTAGACAGTGATGTTTAACTCAAGGTGGAAGATGTGCAGAACAATTTTCTTTATCTCACCTCAGGAGATAAGGAAGGAGAGAACATAGAGTGGAAATTTGTGAATAGCATTATTTTATGGGCTCAATAAAACCTCACTGATGGAATGTATTCCATCACTTTGATAGTAATCTATCTGGCCCCTGATGTACAAGAGACCCTTAAGGTTCATATGCTACTGAGACCTAAGTAGCTTCTTAATGTAACAGGCAGGGGTGAAGGGAGGGGGGTGTAGGGAATGCTTTAAGAAGATCAGGTCTTGGGTTGTGAGCTGAGAGTGGTGTGATTGGTCTTGACACATATCTGGTTCAGATAAATACATGAACAGGGAGCCTTGCAGGAATACAAGTCCCCTGGGAGCAGGGGAGTCCTTACAGTAGCATCCACCGCCTGCTACGTCTACTTTGGAGAATTTCTCCATTAACAGAATGTGGTGTCTTCAAACTTGAGATGGGAGTTGGGGGAACAGTAGGATGGAGGAGTCCTCTTTCTTCTCATTCTCTCTCTCTTTCATTTTCTTTCTTTCTCTCTCTCTGCTCCTGCCTCCTTCCTTCTTAGCCTCTCCTATTAAATGTCTAGAATTTAATATGGAATGCTGTTTTGGCCAATGAGTTATGTTAGGAGGATGTTGATAGGCTCTTATCTCTCTCTGTTGCTTCTGGCTAGCTCAAGAGTGGCCACCTGGAATGAAACAAAGGTTAGATAAAGTGCTTGCCTCTTTGGTACCACAGAAGGATGACCGGCCAGGTAGTGTGGGTAAGGTAAGAGTTTGGAAGGTTCACAATTAGAAAAGCAAGAGAGAGAGCTAAGCAGTGTGATATAGAATGAATGACAGGTAGCAGGTGGTTTGTGTACCTTCATTTCTACCTAGGACCACCGGATGTGATGAAGTGCCTCCCTTCCTCTAAACAAATGCTCTTTTCTCCCTTTATAGCATCGCCATCCACCCAGTTGCTCAAGCCAGATAGAAGTTTAGATACTCTTCTTTCCCCTCCTCTGCCCCTCCTCGAAGTTATTCTTGATTATTTTTTTTTCCTTTCCTCTGTTTTCCAGTACTGCACGAGTCTTCTAGGTTCTCTTTACAAAATGGATCTTGAATTTTTCCACATTTTTCCCCATTTCCATTGCTACCACCCTAGTCCAAGTTACATCATTTCTGGCTTAGGTTTCCTGAAATAGTCTCTTAACTGGACTCTCATGTTTACATTCTCTAATCCATTCTCTACATAGCATTTAGAGGTGATCTTTCAAAAAATGTAAATCAGATCATGTCACACGTTGGCTTAGCCCTTCAGCAGCTTTTCATTATACTTAGAACAAATCCAAATTCCTTGCAGTGACTTACAAGGCCCTGCCTGATTTGGCTCCTGCTTATCTCTCCAACCTTGTCTTGTTCCTTCTTGCTGATTATGTTTCAGCCACAGAAGCTTTCTCGTTCCTCAAAGAAGCGTTATTTTTGTCCAGTCCCTTGGCCATTTCTCTGCATGAAAATTCTGCCCTTACCTTTTTTCACAACGAATTTCTTTTCACTTTTGATGTCTCACATTTTATTGCAGCTACTCAAAGAGGACCTCTTTGGTCTCAACCTTGTGTGTTTCTTCACTCCTGTTTTTTTTTTTTTTTTTCTCTTATGATAATAAGAGAAATGATAATTCAATCAGAACTTACTGAACAATATGTCCTTTGTAGTACTTAGCACAGTCTAGACTGTGTGTGCTTGTTTCTGGCTATTCTCAGTTTGCTTCTTTAGAAGGAATGCTCCATGAAGATAGAAACCATTTCTCCCTTTTTCTACATTGTGTCTGTATTCACCAGGCCCATGCCTGATATATGTGCAGAGTCAGTATGCTTTTGGAAGAATGAATGACTAAGAGGAAATGAAAAGTAGGTTTTTCAGTGAATTTAATAAGAGGAGAGGAGCTGATCACTATAGGTAGCATCCCCAAAATATGACGGTGATACTAATGTACAGTGGGTTAAGTATGGTTGGTTGTTTATTTTGATTGGATAGATAATCCGTACATTCAGATAAGATCTCAATCTTTATCTTCACAGATTTCATATGGTTATTCAGATTAGAGCTTAATCTTTTACTTCAATATTTGCTGAGTACCAGACTTATTCACACCTTCAATTATCCTTATTATTTCAATGTATTCTTCTTCTCAATCATTAAAAAACAACTATTACTCAACCTGTCAGTCAAAATAAAAAAATATAAATAAAGGAAAGGATATAGAGAAAGGAAACAGAAAACCACCCAACTTAAATTTTTTATTTTTTTAAAGATTTTATTTATTTACTCATGAGAGACAGAGAGAGAGAGAGAGAGAGAGAGGCAGAGACACAGGCAGAGGGAGAAGCAGGCCCCATGCAGGGAGCCTGACGTGGGACTCAATCCCGGGTCTCCAGGATCACACCCTGGGCTGAAGGCGGCGCTAAACCGGTGAGCCATTCCCCCCGGGCTGCCCCAACTTAAATTTTTTAACGTGGGAGAACTTATTGTTCAGAAGTCTGTTAAGAAAGTATAATAATTCATGCATATCTTATCTGCAGGGATTATTTAGGAAAGTAAACTACCTCGTATGTAGGTATTGTTTCATGCAGATTTGATCCGGTTAGGTGTTTGTATGTATTTATGTTACGTGTCTGTACTGGATCTCAAGAAAAATGTATTTCTTGTAAAGGTTTGCAAAAAACTTTTAAAGGCTGCATATTCTAGGTGTTATCATTCTAAAAACTTTGTGTATAATTCTGGCCAGCCCAATCTCATGCATAATTTCACTGAGGGGGGAATTCAATAGACGCTTGTGAGTATAACCAGAAAATGATAATTCAATCAGAACTTACTGAACAAAAGGTATGTAATCTTCTTTTCCACAATTATAGTTTCTGAATTTCATCTGAATTTTTGTTTTTGGTATTTTCATCTGAAAGTTCCTCTGTCAGGTCAGAGTCACACTCTGTAATGAGATTTTCTCCAATTCACTATTCCTCCTGACTCCCTATTACTGCCAAGGAATGATGTAAAGTTGATATGAATTAATTATGGTTACAATAGCTGTGGGTCATTAAGCACCATGCATCAAGTCTTAGAAATTAGTTTCATTATTGTAATAGTGATTTAGAAAACAGTTTTTCCCCTTTGACTCTTAAAATTATTATTACTGTGCTATGTGGTATTTTGGGGTCCATTTATCAAAAAGTAATCAATGAACTGCTTTGTGCCTGCCACTACAAGTTAAAAGACACCTTCCTGGCCTACAAGGAACATGTATTCAAGCACAGGATACAGACTGGTAAACAGAGAAGATCAGAGAGTAGGATAAATGCTTCAGTAAGCACAATATAGAGCTATAAAGGGAGTGGATTGAAGAGGCACTCCCTCATTCTTGAGAGTTCCGTGAAAATTTCTTTGTCCTGTAAGTGTTATTTAATCTGAGACATGAAGGATGAGTATAAGTGAGCAAAACAAAAAAGAAAAATGTGATTGTGGTAGTTAATGTTCCAGTTAGAGAAAAATAGCATAGTGTGGGAAAAAGAAGGTGGAGGAGGGCTATGAACTGGGGTGACCAGGGTAAGCCACGGTGAGGAAATTAGATTCCATCCTGGGTGTAGAGGAAGTTTTCAAGTGGATGAGAGAGCATGTATAACATTACCAGCATAGAAGAATTTTGATAGCTCTGCTAACCCAAGTACACTTGACCATAAATGGTTGAGTTAGTATTAGACTCTTGAGAATAAGACTAACACTGGACAAAAAGGGTATCAACTCCCGAAATCCTGCAGCTTTTGTGTGCAGTTGGGAATGGTAAGAAGATCAGTGTTTGGAGGGGAGTCTCCAGAACTGTCAAAGAGAGGGAGCATCTCTGTTTGCCTGGTGATGGTGGGAAAGGGCCCGTCATTTGCTACATTAAATATAAATGGCTCATCAGAGTCTCATTTCATACACATGCACAGACAACAACACACTAGATAGATGTAGGAAGTCCTACCATTCCCATACTATGGTTTCCTCCTCCTCTGCCAGTGTGCCTTCTAAAAGGCCCTTAATCCTAGGTCCTGGATATTTCTGCAGTTTCATCTCATGCTATTCATACATTCACTCATTCATGGATTTATTCATACTTGGTGTGCATGCATGCATACATACATATGTTCAGTCAGTCAATCATTGAGCCATTTCTTGGGCAAAATTTATAGAGCAAGGCATCCTTCCAGTTTCCTGGTAGGCACAATATCTGAAATGTTCTCTGTCCTTGAAGAGAAAATAGAATGTGTTCAGAGTCATGACAGAAGTCTATATAAATTGCTCTGGGGATCCCTGGGTGGTGCAGCGGTTTGGCACCTGCCTTTGGCCCAGGGCGCGATCCTGGAGACCCGGGATCGAATCCCACATCAGTCTCCCCGTGCATGGAGCCTGCTTCTCCCTCTGCCTGTGTCTCTGCCTCTCTCTCTGTGACTATCATAAATAAATAAATAAATAAATAAAAATAAAAAAAACATTAAAAAAAATAAATTGCTCTGGGTTTTGTAAGGAACACAAGGAAGCTTTTCACAGAAGCAGTGGGATTTCAGTAGGGTCTTGAAAAATGAGCAAGATTTGAACACATAACATGCACAGTAAAGAATGAGCAAGTGGTAAATGCAGAGGGAAAATGCATGTCTAATGTCAATAACCAAGTTCCTCCTGTATTTGCTGCAGCCAGAAGAGAATTTGGAATTCCTTATTCTGTAATATCAGCATCCCCTTTGAGTTCTTGAGACTCACTGACTCCCATAACAAGCCGCAGTCACCCAACAATCCCTTGTTTTCATTCCCCTCTGTCATAATTATATGTGTAGCTGTTCATATCTCTCACTAAATGTCAACATGACTTGGGTTAAAAATCTGACTATCTGGAGAATAAATAGGGACTTGAGAGTTGGGAAACATAATAAATCTTTGAGAAGAAGGAGAAACGGTAATTAGCTTGAACCCTGAGGTATTTCCTGTCCCACTTTCTGATACTATAGATGAGGATAGAAGTTATGTTGACACATGATGTGGTATGCTGCTGTAGTGGCAGAGCCAGGACTAGAACCCACGGTTCCTGCCTTCTTGGTGCCTTTCTCCCCATGATAAGAAAATCTGATAATGTAATACAGTTTAATAAAACTTTAAAAAATTAAAATCTGAGAACTGAAGTATGATATAAGTGAAATAGACCATCAGTAAAATGGTGTTTATGTATCCCTTTTTTGTGTGCCACCCCTAATTAATTTGAGAAGTACGTGGGACATAAGTTACAAATGAATAATTTATACTTGGCTAAACAATATTTAACCTAATATAGTTCACTGATACAGGGTTTCTTGTTAATTTCCATTAGTGCCAATAGACTATATAATGATATTGGTTATGTATGATTAAATTGATTCAAATTCCTAATTTAAAAAAAATACCTATATAATGACTCACAGAATTTTTCTGTGGTAGCTGACTTAATTAAGGAAATTTGCATTTTGTTCAGTATGTTAATTAAATAATTTTTGTAAAATTTACAAGATAATTTATAAGTGGAGAGTAATTACCAGCCTCATTATTAAATATTGCAGAACAACTTATACAAATGACACAGATTCATTCATTTAATTTGGATGAGAAAAATAGCAAAATAACATGCATAAACAGAATTTCCATTTCTTTAAATTTAATGTATTCATAGATTTCATGAATTTTTCTATAAATAATGTGAATAGAAGAAAATTTTAGCGTGTAAAATTTGTTTACATAAGTTAAAATATATATTGGCTGTACAGTGATTCTCTAGTTACTCTGTTTAGAAAGATTTCTAACAAATCCTGAAAGAAATGAAAGCTTTTTTTCAACTTTCATACTAGTTCAGTTACTACTGTGTTCTAGTTGTTACTATTTCTTACTAATAATTACCATTATGGAGCACATATTTTGTTCCGCATACTGTACTAGATTTTTTTACCTACATTATCTCATTTCAGTCTGAACATAATCTTGCAAATTTGTTATCGTTATCTACATTTTACAGATGAAGAAATGGAATCTCACAGGGAATAAGGAAATTACTCTGAGTCAAGCAACCATTAAACAACAGAGGTGGTACTTAAACCCAAGCCTTTCTCATTCCAAAGACTGTGATCTTAGTTTCCATGTTAATCCGCATTTATTCAGTATACAATTATTTATTGAGCCTCTACATGCTTGCATTCTTTGAGATGCTAGGAATGCCAGGATACATAATAATAGCTTTGACCCTTCCAGACTTTCTCCAGGAAGAGAGGATATTTCAAGAAAGATTTGTAGTGACAGATGCTATGGGAGAATGGCATAAAGACGTTAGAAAAGGGATGCCTGGGTGGCTCACTGGTTGAACCTTTGCGTTCGGCTCAGGTCATGATCTCGGGGTCCTGGGATCAACTCCCACCATGGGCTTCCTGCAGGGAGCCTGCTTCTCCCCCTGCCTATACTCTGTCTCTTATGAACAAATAAATACAATCTTAAAAAAAAAATCATTAGAACAGAGTGAGGGCAAAGGATAACGCATATCATTTCTACCTAGGAATGTCAAGGAAAGGCTTAGTGTAAGAAGAGATAAACTTGAGTTGGGATTAGAAAATAAGTGTTGGATGGATAAGACAGGAAAGGGTTGTCTAGATTTGGGAAAAGATGAGAAACCATGACACAGCATGGGGAAAAGAATATTTTTCAGATTGACTGAAGCAAGAAATAAAACTGGAGAAAAGGGCTTATATGTATCATAAATTATCCTATATCCAGTTAGGAAGAGGCTATGAAATATTCCATAGTTATTATCATACTGTTGAAGATTTTATAGCGTTGAAAAAATAGCCACATTTTTCTGTATGGATATAATGTGCAGTATCATGAAAGGAAACCTCCCCAGTGGGAAGAATACCAGTTAAAAGACTGTGAAAGTGGTTCAAGAGGAGGAGTAGATATTTCTAAGTATTTTATTTTTTGTTGTTCTTAAAAATACTCTTTGGTTATATGCTCCGAAGTAAATTTATAGAATTCTGGTTATTCCTTACATACTTTAGTTCTGTGTCTATAGCTGCAAATATTTCCATAGATATTGGAATATCATTAAGTCCATCAATACTCTCTCTCAAGGTAGCATTTCTGTCCTTTTCAAATACTCTTTGTGAGGAGACAGCTAAGTATTTCAGGGATCTGGGCCCAGTCTCCTCTTCTAACTCAGGAATTTGAAGTACAGAACAAGAGACTGAGAAAAAAGTACAACTATGTGGATTTGTCAATTATATCTTATATGTGGGTATTTGGTATATGATAAAGGTGACACTAGTCACCTTTCCTAATCATAGGACAAGCAGATACTCCAAAACAGGCTTTGGTAAAATCAACTAGTCATTTGGGGGTAAAAAAAAAAATGCCTGGGCAGTGCTTCATTCCTTATTCCACTGTGGATTCCAAATGCCTGAAAAATTTAATTGTAAAAACCCAAACAATAAAAGTACCACTTATTCAAACTCAAAACACTTAAAATTCAAACTCAAAACACTTACTTTCCCCTTATTTGTGTGAGTCACCCTCACTGCTTACCAAGACTAATTCTTTCATCCATTGTTTAAGTCCACTTGGACCAACTTCATCATATGCTGGGTTCTCCTGTGTGTTAATGATACACTAACTTTCCAACTGGTCTGTGTCTTTCTCTTTATTCGAATACTGCTGCTAAACTAATGTTTGAACATGTCATGATTCAGCTCAAACTCTTGTAGTCACTTCTTACTACCTACTGGAGAGTGGCTTGCTTTCTTTCTGTGCTTCATCTGTTGACTAATTTTTGGTGGGGTAACCATGTGCCATTGATGCATCCTTGGCTGTCCAGTCTCATTTGTCTGGAATAACCTGCTGCATTTTTTTATTACTTTCCTTTTTTTCTGGTAGCCTTTTTACCTATTTATTTTTTTGTAACTTTCCATGAAACAAACAGAAATATAAAGGAAAGCCAGATAACTCCCTTAATTTTCAGAGCATTGGGGACTAATAGAAAAATTCCACAATTAAATTGTTCATATACTATCAAGAATCTAGTCATTGCTAATTAGACCTTTCCCCTCAGCGATTTCTTAACTTTGCAGTTTGTCTCATTTGTGTTTTGATTCATCTGAAAGGAAAAAAAAAAAGATTCTCACTTCTAAGAGCACAATCAAACAATAACTTTTATCTTTTTATTCTATGTGATAAAATGACATGTCTCATATCTCCCACAGAAATACATCTTCACTTGGTCTGTAATGATAAGAGATTGATTTATCAGATTTAACACAATTCAGCATCTCTTCCATAACTGATACAAATGTGTGACTTTGGACAAGTTATTTAACTTCTGTGAGCCTCAGTTTCCTTTTGTGAAAAGAGCTATCACTTTTGAGTGATTTGCATTTGTTGGGATTATCTTTTCCTTTCTGTCAACCTTTTAAAAATTTGCAACATCTTTTTTTTAGTTAGTAAATTTATCTTTTGTGACCTTAACCATTTATCTCTATAATGCATTCATCCTTTAATTATTAATTTGTAAGATTTTTTCTGTCTGTTTGTCTACCTACCTACCTACCTACCTACTTATTTCAGCTTTTTCGAGATATAATTGACATATAACAATTGGGTAACTTTATTGTCTACTTGTTTTTTTTTTTTAAAGATTATTTATTTATTTATTTATTTATTTATTTATGATAGAGAGAGAGAGAGAGAGAGAGAGAGAGAGAGGCAGAGACACAGGCAGACGGAGAAGCAGCTCCATGCCGGGAGCCTGACGCGGGACTCGATCCCGGGACTCCAGGATCACACCTCGGGCCAAAGGCAGGCGCCAAACCACTAAGCCACTCAGGGATCCCCTATTGTCTACTTGTTAATTTGATATGCATATATTGAAATATTATTATTAACATAGTATTAGCTAACACCTGCATCATGTCACATAATTACTATTTCTTTTTTGTGGTGAAGAACACTTAAAACTTACTCTCTTAGCAATTTCTAAGTATATAATACACTATTATTAATCATAATCACTATGCTGTACATTATATCCCCAAAACTTATTTTATTTTAATTTTTAAAATTTTTGTGATATTTAAAATTTTATGTTTAAAATTCAGTATAGTTAACATACAGTGTTATATTAGTTTCAAGTATTACAATATAGCCATTCAACAATTCTATACATTACTCAGTGCTCATCACATCCCCTTCACCTGTTTCAGACATCCCCCCACACACTTGCCCCCTGGTTAAGACTAGTTTGTACTCTACATTTAAGAATCTGTTTGTTTTTCTTTCTTTTCTTTCTTAAATTCCACATATGGGTAAACTCATATGGTACTTGTCTTTTTCTCAGACTTATTTCGCTTAGTATTATACTCTGGCTTCATCCATTTTGTTGCAGATGGCAAGATTTCATTCTTTTTTATGGTTGAGTAATATTCCATTATACATACATACACCCCATGTCTTCTTTATTTATTCATCCTCTGATGCACATTTGCTTCTGTATCTTCGCTGTTGTAAGTAATGCTACAATAAACAGAGGTGCGTATATCTTTTTCAACTAGTGTTTTTGTATTCTTTGGATAAAAACCCAGTAGTGGAATTACTGGGTCATATGATAATAATATTTTTAATTTTTTGAGGAATCTCCTTATTTTTCACAGTGGCTGCATCCCCTTGTCTTCCCAGCAGTAGGACACGAGTGTTTCCTTTTTTCCACATCCTCACCAACATTTGTTTGTTGTGGTTTTTATTTTAGCCATTCTGACAGGTGTGAGGTGATATCTCATTGTGGTTTTGATTTGTATTTCTCTCATGATTAGTGATGTGGACCATCTTTTCATGTGTCTATTGGCCATCTGTATGCCTCTTCTGGTAAAACGTTTGTTCATATTTTTGCCCATTTTTATTTTTATTTTTTTATTTTTTTATTTTTTTTTTAATTTTTTTTTATTTATTTAATAGTCACAGAGAGAGAGAGAGAGAGAGAGGCAGAGACACAGGCAGAGGGAGAAGCAGGCTCCATGCACCGGGAGCCCGATGTGGGATTCGATCCCGGGTCTCCAGGATCGCGCCCTGGGCCAAAGGCCGGCGCCAAACCGCTGTGCCACCCAGGGATCCCATGTTCATATTTTCTGCCCATTTTTAAATTGGACTATTTGTAGGTTTTTTGGTGTTGAGTTGTATTAGATACTAATCCCTTATCAGATATGTCATTTGCAAATATCTTCTCCCATTCAGTAGGTTGTCTTTTAATTTTATTGATTGTATACTTTGCTGTGCAGAAGCTCTTTATTTTTATGTAGTTACAACAGTTTATTTTTGCTTCTGTATCTTGTCTTAGGAGATATGTCCAGAAAAATGTTGCTACAGTTGATGTCAGAGACATTGCTACCAGTGCTCTCTTCTAGGAATTTTGTTCTTTCAGGTCTCACATTTAGGTCTTTAATTCATTTTGAGTTTATTTTTGTGTGAGGTATAAAAAGTGGTCCAAGAACTTACACATCTTATACCTGGAAGTTTGTAGAAAATTAAATTATTTTTATCAGTTACCTTTATTTATGAATTAAATGGTGTGAAATTTGGATTTTCCAGGAAATTGTTCTGTCTAGAATTCCATTTGGTTCTGATCTGGTACGGTAGGCTCTCTTCCAAAATGGTAATTAGTGTCATTTGAGGTATTGCTGATTTTGACCCCCCTTGACTTCCTGAGATCTAGAATGTTGAAAGTCCTGCCCTCTTTGCTACCGTCAGTTTCAATCAAGAGAAACTTATTGAGCACCTACTAACTGTAACACTCCTACAAAGAAATAAATGTCTTTGAGAACATGCATTCTTTTAGGAAAGTTTAATTCTTCAAGATGATAAGAGAAATGTCACAAGGTCATAACATGATTCATTGCCACATAAATAAAGTAGACAGCAAGTGCTGTTGAGCTTTTGAGTGAGGAGAGAGCTCTTCAGACTTTACTTCATCACCATGAATAACAGTAACAATGGCAAACCTGACCTGAATTGGGCATTTATGGGAACATTTCAGTCAGTAATTTTAACACTCTTTCCAGCTAAGTTATAGTTTTTTCACCTTAACAGAGAACAATAGAAAGGGTAGAGTAAAGAAACTCTAATTTGAGAAACAATTACGTCTTACGAGCAGCATTGAATGTTTTAAAAATGTGAAATTTTAAAATTAAAGTAATAGATGCACATAACTTAAAAATAAAATAGTAGTAATAGGCCTATAAAGAAAAATAGCAGACACCTACACCACCTCTCCACCTCTCTGTATTAAAAAGGAAAAGCGTTTTTAGTTATTATTTCTTTTAATATTTACCTGACTATATTAATAGATACTAAGTTTTTGTAAATATATGAATATATTTATGTATATGTGCATATATCTATATGTGTATATATGTATGTGTATATTTTGTGTGCATGTGTGTATACACACGAGTACATATGTGCATAAACACAGATAACTTCCCATTCTTCACATCTTCTCCACAACTTTTACTGAAATGCATTTTCAGTATAATTGCTATTTTCTCCTTGTAATTTTTTTCTTTCACTTCCTGGCCTGTTTCCTCTTGGGTTTTTTGTTGTTGTTGTTGTTTTGTTTTGTTTTTTTCTGCTTGCTTCTCTTGGTCTCATTTTTGTGTGTTGGGAGCCTCCTCGAATGTCTGATAGCCCCTGGTTATGTTCATATTAAAGAGTAAGACACTAAAGGCTCTTTATGTTTGGGGTAAGTGTTGGAGAATGAACAGAGGACGTGGCAGGCTTGACAGCTGAAGGGGTTTCCAGAGGACGATCAGTAATCTGGATTAACCTATCTAGGAGGTCTTCCAAGTTTCATACCCCCAGACTTTTTCTTTTGAGTCTCATCAGATTTTCCAGAGTGGGGTTCTCTAGCTTTCTGTATGGGAGGTATGCTCCTCTCTATTCATGGTCTGGAAGCTCAGTGGGAAAAGAGAACTAAGGGTCCCCTAGTTAAATACACAGATTTTAGAAAATTACTCCTTCCCACCATCTACTTCCCTTCTACACACACACACACACACACACACACGCACACACACACAGTTTGCTTCCTTGCCTCATTTGCCTTATTCTTCTCTTTGCTGTGCTGAATTTCTTCCACTCAGATTTTATTTCTCAAAGATAACCAGCCCCCTTTGCAGGATTGCATGGACATGGTGTGGTGACACAAGGAATCATCACCTGACCATACAAGTTGGAGTCCCGCACTCTTGAGATAGTGGTTCTGGGATGACATGAGTCAGTCCCCCTCTCTTTGCTATTTCTCTGTGAAGTCAGACCGCCTCTGCTCTGCTAGCTCAGTTGCCATTCTTCTAAGAGCTTCCCATCAACAGAAGTGAGTGTTTACTTACTGTTTTTTTTTTCCTTTCTTCTTTCCATTTTGTCCATGTAGTTTAATAAACGTTTTGTTCCTTATCACCAGTTAGTGAATTGAGGGGAGAGTCAGGAGATGGACATGCATTTTCCATCTGTTACAATGAAATTAGAAGCAAGTATTTCAGTCTTGCTATCTCTTCCAAACGTCCCAGGATGTTTCCCTAAGTTATCCCATTTTATGTATGAGGGCATGCAGATCCAACTAAGGTTAAATAGCTTAGTAAAGAGATTTGACTCAAAAGCTTATGCTTTTTCCACTGGTTCCCAGGAATAATCAAAGAGCGTGAAAATTTGGGATTTAGAACTTTTTAGTATTAGGGATGACTGCTTATTATTCCTGTTATATTCTGTGCTTTAAATAATTTTATCTACTAAGCCAACTGTATATATGAAATTATACACCATTTGATTTTTTCCCTTTTTATGTTCACCCAAATACATAGCCACAGTTTCTAAACAGTGTGAGTAGCCGAAGGTGTCCAACAAGACAAGGGTCTCAAGGGTCTCTTTTCTTCAGGTTTTCAGTATTGCTTTCGTACTTTCCTGTAAGTCATCCTGAAGCCCATCAAGCTTCCATTAACCGATTTTTTTTTTTCAAAACTCTCCTACTGTTTATGCTCACCATGCAGTTTCACATCTGCTGAAACATTTTTATGTTTTTGTTAGGGGCAACACCTCATTACTAGTTCTGCGTTGTCTTTGTTGCTAATCCAATTCCTTCACAACCTTGTTGGCTCAAAACAAATAACGACCATTTATTATCTCTCATATTTTGTGGATCATGTATTCAGACAGCAGAGTAGGTGTGGCTTGCCTTTCTATCGCAGTGTTTGGGGATGAGCGGGAAAAATCAAAGGTTAGAAGCTGGCGTCACCAGAATCTCCTTTGTTCAAACCTGAAGGTAGCATCTGGCTGTTGCTTGGACTTGTGGAGAACTGTGAAGGGTCTGAGACTGTATTTGATGTATAAACTATCATATGGATGAGAGCAGAAGGTACAAAATTCCTGAGTCAGAGACTAGACAGTTTGTTACTCAGGGCACAGCAGGATGGATTTTCAAGGCCACACCGTTACTCTTGTCCCGAAGACCCATTAGGAGGGAGACCTGAAATGACCCAGGCAGGTGCTGCACATGTAGTGGGTGCACATCACAGCTGAGCTTAGGACACCTCAATATTTTTAAGGAGTTGCAAACAAACTTGCCTGAACTTTGCCCCAGAGGGCAGCATGATCTTTATTACTATCCTGGTCAGTCCCAAACCTCCCCTTCTCCAGAGGGAGAGACTGTCTCTAACTCCCAAGGATGTTTGTGCAGCAAACATCCTTGGAAAGAGAATCAGGAACAAAGGACAGCCAGGGTCTCTACTAGGAAGACGTGCAGAAACACAAAAGACCCATTGAGAAGTTTCTCTTCAATAAAAGGAAGGAGAGGAGAATGGATGTTGAAAAAATAATTAGCAGCTTCTGACACACTGTTAGGACCCCCTTAGATATAAACCAATCATTTTACCATGGTATAATAAGTAGAAAGGTATTTGGGCTTCTTATATTGGTGGCCTGAAGGCAAGACTGACAAATTCTGCTCGGGGACTTTGATTGAAAAGAGGCTTCACATAGAAAATGCTTGAAACAAGCAAATCAGATACTGAGGAAATCTGCACAGGTTCGACTGCCGTGTTATTGTTATCACTGGCACTGGCTCTTTGTGCATATGCGTGTAACTTATCACATCTAAGATGCTTGAGTCGTTTGGGATGGCATATTTTCATAAGAACATTTATTAACATTAAAGTGGATGTCTAGCCTGGAGAAGGAGAGACTCAGGGGTCTGCACGATACCGTGTTGAAATAATGTGAAGGAATGCCGGAGGGTGGCGGGGAAGGAGGTGCAGTCTGCTCCAGAATGCAGAATCCAGATCAATGAATAAAGGTTATGGGGAGGCAGATGTAGCCTCCCTACACAGAAGAACCGTTTAATAATTAAAGCAGAGCCTTGGAGGAATCCTAATTGACAGAGAGAAAGTGCAACTTTGAAAGCAAATGCAGAGAGCTGCTCAGGAAAGGGAGCGTGGAAAACCAACACCTGCATGTTCTGACGTCGTGTGTCGGTTCAGAAGCCAGAGTAAGATCGTCAGATGTTAGCAGTGACGTGCCCCTAGGAGAGAACTGCTTTTGTAAGAGCAGCAAGCATTCATTCGGTTTAAAGTTAGCCAGTGAAGGACTGAATGCGGCGTAGGGCCCGAAGTTAGCAAGCAGGGATCAGGGTGTAGGGACAGAGGACAGCACTGAAGACGTTTGAGTGGACTCAGAAGTGAGACCTGTCCCAACTCCCCTTTTCTTTTACCTTCTTCCTTCTCTTTCTCACTCCTCATCCCTGTTCTTCTCTTCCTCCCCCACCCCTACCTTTAATAATCCGGTCATGGTCTTTGTACCCGGCACTGTGCTCAGACCAAAGAGGGCTGTAATAGTGAACAGAATTTGCGTTCCTTACTTTCAAGAACCCTACAAGTTAGAGAAATGAAACAAATTGATGGTGGCAAAGCATAAATACTCTAAAGGAAGTAGGGTGATGTGGAAGATGTACATGGGGAGACCTAAATTAGGTTAGGAGAATGGTAAAAGTTTCACTGAGGAGGTAATATTAAAGCTGAGATCTAGGGACACCTGGCTCAGTGGTTGAGTGTCTTCCTTTGGCTCAGGTCATAATCCCGGGGTCCCAGGATCGAGTCCTGCATTGGGCTCCCTGCATGGAGCCTGCTTCTCCCTCTGCATGAGTCTCTGCCTCTCTCTCTCTGTGTCTCCCATGAATAAATAAACAAAATCTTTTAAAAAAATAAAGCCGAGATCTAAAAAAGGAACAAAAAAACCAAAAACTTGATATCTAAAGCCAGTGAGAGCTTGCCGGGTAAAGGTAGAGGGGACTGTTAACAGAAGTCAGGATGGGAAAGGCCTTAGCACATTCAGGAACAGAGGAAAGGTTGCCCCTGTGGTTGGAGCAAATGATGCAGGGAAGTGATTTGAAATGAAGTTGGAGAATGAGATGGGCAGAGTCCCAAGGCTGAAGTTTGCATCTGCTTGGAGACCTGATAGGTGGTGGGTAGGTGAATATAGGGAATGGACCTCCAGGGGGCTGTTGGCACAGTCCAGGTTTCATGGACCAAAGAGCTGGCCTTGGAGGGGGAGAGACATGGATGAGTGCTTTTCAGCACCATTGACTAGAAGAATTTACCAGCTCTTCAAGGAAAAAAGGCTGATGTGCACCAGTATTATTTTCTAATTGTCATCAGTTGTCTGTGGCCCTCATGAGGCACGATGGTTCACAACACAGGCTCTGGAGTGAGACTGGCTGTGTCCAAATCTTAACTTTTCCACTACTAGCTGCATGAACCTGGGCAAATCTGACCTTCAGATCCATCATCTGTAAAATTTAGCTACGTAGAAAGATCTGCTCTATAGGATTTATGAGATTATCAGCATGATGGTGGTCATTTGTGGAAAGACATCATAGGCAGAATGCACAAATTTCTTTAAGGAAGTTTACAAGAACTTAATTGGGTTCCAATGGACGTACAAAGAAGGAGCCTTTCCATATTATCTCCAATAGAGGAGCAATTATTCCATGCCTGGAAGTGCATCAGTTGTGCCCTAGCATTCACCTGACCATTAGGTCTTTCTTGATGTTTACTTTGTCACTCTTCTGTGAGGTATTAAACCTTTTGGCTGGTTCCAGTATATATGTATCGTTCATTAGATGCATATAACTGGTAGTAATACTCCCAGCATGTTACTGCATTTTCCCCAAGATTAGTGCACCTGGTGTAGTGTCCCTTAGCGGGTCAAAGATTTAGCCCTATTCGAAGTTTATTCCTACAAATGTGTGCAGTAATTTAATGGGGAAATGTGTATAAAAAAACTTGGCCCATGCTTGGAAAATCATGATGCATGATAGAATGCAGGCTTTAATTATTAGTGAATCATTAAATAAATCTGTGGTTTAGTTTTGGCTATTGTAAATTCTATTTTAAAATTTCATTCTAAAAAAGAATTTCTTTTATTATTTTCCAAGGACCTATAATAAAGTACCCCTTCAAGTGTAATAATCCAGACATGTCTAAACTAAGTGAACCAGCTCACCATCTGCTCACAGTTCTGCTATTTAGGCAGAGATAACAGTAAAAACAGTCTGCCAGAGTTTCAGTTATGTAAACAAATAAATGGTGGGACCCAGACTATCCTTGATTTGCATTAACTCACAACACTCAAAAATGACACCCAAATAGAAACAATCCCTCTATGCGTTGTTATGTCAAATGAATGTATTTTTTAAAAGCTTTGTTGAGTGAGAAAAATAAAAATATAAATGATTTTTATCTTTAAGGTTACTGAACTTATTACAATCATATGAATAATAACAATACTCATCAGTAAGATAGATGTAGCTTTATTTGTAATTTGTTTGGGGGGATACCTTTATGTACCTAAGAGGAAAAATATAGGATCACCAATTCAGATGCTAGGTACTAAAATATCTGAGGCAAGTTCGGTTGAGTACCTCAGGCTGTCATGAGACATCTCTTCAGGATCCTCATAAAGAAATTGGCCAGGTCTAGGTTTACAGCTTCAGGAACGATTCAGGGGCTCATGGGAGTAATTAAAAGTAAAGATTAGCCAGTAATGGTCCTACTCAGCAACTGTATCAAGCCTGGATCAAATAATCGTTAATAGTCAAACAATGCCATGCCTTTCCCAGGGGATAACACCTGATGTAGCCCTCTTAATTCTCCTGAGAGCTCTCTGTTGTCAGAATTCATGCATCATTAATGATTATTCTAATACTGTTTCTTCAAAATGATAGCAGCAATAATTTGATCCTCTCTTCTCTTGCTGCTGGTACAGTCTGCTTTTGCATAGTCCTTCGTCATCTTGTGTTCTCCAAAACTGTCTCTCCAGGTTGCAGGCTTGCATCTGTAGAGCTGCAAATGGCAAGGAAATTCTTCCTCTCAGCCTTCTCTCTTCTCATCTGTTCAGAGGTTGTTGAGGATTTTGAGTGGAAAATCAAGAGAGAGGGAGCTGAGGAAAGAGGAAGAAAGAAACATCATGTTGTGTCCTGCTTCTCTTTCTATATATTTGTTTATTTCGTGGCCCTGGTGCGACTGTTTTTTGAACACAAGTATTTATTCATTGTGGTAAAAGGGACAACATGATGAACAAAGTGAACTGTCCAGATGGTATTGAAACAGCTAAATATAAAAATATAAGAAAAGAGATATTTGTGCAGCCCGGGTGGCTCAGCAGTTTAGCGCCCCCTTCAGCCCAAGGTGTGATCGTGGGGCCCCGGATCGAGTCCCACATGGGGCTCCCTGCATGGAGCCTGCTTCTCCCTCTGCCTGTGTCTCTGCCTCTCTCTCTGTGTGTGTGTCTCATGAATAAATAAATAAAATCTTCAAAATTAAATTAAATTTTGTCTTTAATATATTCCAGCAACTTCACTAAATTCATAAATTTACTAACACATTTCTGAGATACTAAGTGAAACTTTTCAATTTGCAGTTCAGTTCTTTTTTTTTTTTTTTTTTTTTTTTTAATTTGCAGTTCAGTTCTTTTCAAAGGTCAAAAGACAGTGACTTGAAGAAGTAATAAAAGGTAGATGTGGACTCTGTAGTCTTGAAACTGAAAAAGAATGAGTATTTGCATTTTATAGTAAACTAACCTGAATTCTAAAAGTCAGAGGATACCAATGGATTGTTCCAAAGGACCAAACTCGGGTTTCTTGATATCTTACAGAATGCCTTTTCCACTCTATTGTACTGCATTTGAAAGGTCTTAAGTTGTGAAAAAAAGAATTCCCAGAAAATTATTAAAACCAATAACACCTAGATTAATTTATTATTAGCTTCAAGTTCAAGGTTTATTTTCTTTGTATGTACATAATTGACCTGTAAATACCACAGTAACAGGAAAATTTAAAAAAACTACTTTATTTACAGTAAGAAAAATATTTTTGAAAATTAGTCCAAGAATTTACAAAACTATTAATAATTTCCGATTTTATAGTTATTTGGCTTATTTTATTATAAAGTCCAATATCTTACTTCATTCAACAGCTAGGATTATATGGATAGAAACTGAAAATCAACTTACCTACATATACTCTTTTTTTTAGAGAAACAAGCTTCTTAGCACTCAAAGATTTTAACATGATAGTCAAATGGCAGCTAACATCTTGGTGTAGAACTAAAAAAAAAATTGTTTTTGAATTCCAAATTCAGATAGGGCAACTGAGCAGTTGGTATAAAGCAGAACTTAAGGTGTGTCCTACCTTTATATTTGTATTTGTATTTCATACATATTCTGTTCAATTTACCTTCAGATTTAGTGTGTTATGTTCCAGTTTTAAATGACCTTTTTTTCTATTAGCCTAGAGAAATAATGGCCATTTGTTACTGTTATGGACAAAACTTAGTTTATTAATTATAGGAAATTGCAAGATAGAAATACAGAATTATATAGATTTTGCTTAGAAGCAGTGGAAACAGGTCGTATGCCACATACTGATGAAGTGCTTTAAAAAAACTACATAGAAAATTTAATACTGTAGTCAGTGTTGATTTTCCTTAGTTACTGCAGAAGGTGATTTTTAAACCAGAGTCATCATGTGCTTTCTTACAGATTTATCAATAAGTTAAAGGCAAAATAAGGTGAAGTGCCAAGCAGCCCAATTTTCATTCCCCATCTTAGTATATTAGAAAATAACCATTTTAAAGTCATACTTTGAAACAGGATCTCCCTCTCCTACTTCTACTCAGGTTTTAGCATGCCAGGTGATTTTTATACATTTTTTTTTTGTTTCTTTGCAAAGCTATTTGCTCCTAATTCTCCAATATTAAATATTTTCTTAAAGTTCTAAAAGAAGTAATGTTGAAAGAGTGTTTCCTGTACCCAGCGTGACAGATAAGGAAGCTCTAGGTGATGTTTACAAGTCGTTTGTACCTAGTGTGCCTTTTTATTTCACCATACTCTTGTAAAAATGTAGATGAGACCGATATTCTGTTTATGGAATTGTGAAAACTGAAGCACATAACATTTATTTAATTTTTTAACATTTTATTTGTTTATATGAGAGAGAGAGCGAGAGAGAGAGCATGAGTTAGGGGCAGAGGGAGAGGGAGAAGCAGGCTCCCAGTTGAGCAGGGAGCCCGATGATGCGGGCCTTAATCCTAGGATCACGACCTGAGCCAAAGGCAGGCACTTAAACGACTGAGCCACCCAGGAATCCTTGAAGCACATAACATTTAAATGATTGGTTTGCCCTTTTGCACTGTTGGTTGGAATATAAAGTCGGTAAAGCCACTATGGAAAATAATACATGTATCCTTCCAAAAATTAAATATAGAACCACCATCTGATCCAGCAATCCCACTTCTGGGTACATATCCAAAGAAAATGTAATCACGATCGTTAAGAAATAATCTATATCTCTATGTTCATTGCAGCATTATTCACATGAGCCAAGATATGGAAATTACCAAAGTATCCATCTACAGATGAATGGATAAACAAAATGTGATTTCTCCCTCTCCCTCTCTCTCTCTCTCTCACGCACACACACACACACACACGAATAGTATTCAGCCATGAGAAAGAAGGGAATCCTGATATTTACAACAACATAGATGAACCTTGAGGGCATCATGATGATGAAATAAGCCAGAGAAAGACAAATACTTTATGATCGTACTAATATGTGGAATTTAAAAGAGGAGAACTCAAGGAACCAGAGAGTAGATTGGTTGTTGCCAGAGGTTGGGGGTAGGTGGGTGGTGGAAATGGGAGATGTTGGTTAAGGGGTACACACCTCAAGTTATAAGATGGGGTCCATTGTATGACAGGGAGGCTATAATCAACAACACTGTATGATACACTTGAAATTTGTTAACAGAGTAGATACTAAATGTTCTTATCACACACACACACACACACACACACACAGAAGTAGCTATGAGAGGTGATGGATGTGTTAAGTAACCTCAGTGTGGTAATCATTTCCAAGTATATGCATCTATACATGTATCAAATCATCACTTTGTACACTTTATACCCCTTAAACTTTTCCAGTGTTACATATTGATTATATATCAATAGAGCTGAAGAAAAAGTAAACAAGCAACACAATGAAGAGTTTGCAGCATTGAGTTTCTGGAATGCAGCTCTCAGACAAGAACACAGAAACTCTGCTGCTCAGATCAAATAACAATAACCAGACTGTTTTTGTGATAATACTGCATCAGGATACAGAAACAAATTTAAGGTGCTGCTGTGTTTACATTGAATTTCGGTAGTAATTTTCTCTTAATGTCAAACAGTAAACATTTCCTAGTTCAAAATATGTGAACTCGTACAACAGTAAGATTCTCTTCTTGATCCCACTTTTGAATTATAGTCTATAGTCATCTTGTGGAAGTTCAGAGTGCGTTGGCATCTAGGCTCTGCATCTAATAACAACTAACAAGTTGTGTGGCCTTAGTCAATTTATTTTTCCTCTCTATGTTTTAACTACCTCTTCTGTAAAATGGGAATAATAGAGAGTATCTTCAGCCTGAAGATCTCAGAATGACCACATGAGTTAATACAAAGCACTCAGCATAGCATATCACACAACACTTGGCATATTGTGTTGTATAAGTTAGCCATTCATTTATGGTAACATTCATCATATTTTATGTTGCATTTATTCATATCTCTTATTTATGTGGGCTGTAGAATCTCCCTGTGGTGAGTGGGAAGCTGTACCCAGATGTAAGGAAGTTCATTTAATGAACATGAAGGCTGGAAGTACTGGTATAAAATATGTTCCCTGCTTCCAAGATATTTATAGACTAGTGGGAAAGACCGACAAAACAGGCATCCTAATAAAGGCAGCTGGTGAAAGTGTTATGGAGAAGGTCTACGAAAGTAGAGGATGGGATATGGAACAAGTGAGGGAGGAATTCCTTAAGACTGGAGCTAGGCAGGGCTCCGTGCTTCATGCATCTGCTCACTCTGCCTTTCATTCATCCATCCCCTCATCTGTTCAGTATTTAATGAGCTCCCATTCTGGAGGGAATTAAATTGTGACTTAACAAGACATCTTCTCTCTCCTTTTGCAAACTAGAGTTTAGTTAGGTGGACTGATAAACAATAAATAATTATTTTTAAAAATTCCACTTTGAAATTAATATATTTGTTCTTAGGTATGTATTTAAACTTGACCCATGCATGCATTTTATTTCAAGTCATTTGGTGGGGGAGTACATATACTTGATTTTATTCTCAATCTGCAAATCTTTGTCTTGTAAGGGCATCAGTCTATTTGCTTTTTGCTGTCACAGCAGATAGGCTCTTATATTTATTCTTTTCTTTCCTCCTTTATGTTTAGTTTGCTGTTTGTTAATGCATTTGTTTTCTTCTTTGGATATGTGGAAATTATTTTTCATTCCTATCATTTTTTCTCTGATGATTTGGAGGGAAGATTTGAAGAGATTGATCGGCTGTTGCAGATTCTCCAATTCTATTTTACTTTTATAAGAGAACGTACTGGAACCTGTGTTTATTAATGTTACTAAGGAAATTATATCAACCCTCATATGCAAAGTGAGGGAATTAGCATTCCTTTCCTTTGCCTTTCCCTGTTTCACAGATTTTGTTGATATATCATTATATAAAATTAACTCTCAGGTTCCTACCTTCGAGTCACAAATGTTCACAGTTTTATTTTGTGGTGCACCATATTAATGACAAACACTAAGGGCAACCTTTACATTTTACTGTGTTCAACATACTCTATACACACTGTTACTAGATCATGTCTTGCCTATTCTTATTATTTTAATTCTAGACAGATGGTGCTCATTTTTAAGAGTGTCGTGAAAGTATTTCATCGGAAGAAAATGCTTTTGCTTCAGACAAGGATCACAAAATGAACTAGTTATAAAGTCTCTAAAGACCCCAGATTAAAGAAGATGCACAAAAGTCTATAGAATCCAAGTCAGGAATGCAAATTGTTCCCCTCCCCCCATGTTCATTTGTTTTGTTTCTTAAATTCTATATATGAGTGAAATCATATGGTATTTGTCTTTCTCTGACCTGTTTTGCTTAACATAATACTCTCTAGCTCCATCCATGTCATTGCAAATGGCAAGACTTCATTCTTTTTGATGGACACACCATCACACACAATGGAATATTACCTTTTTTTTTCTTTTTTTTAAGCAGAGATGGTGAAAGAAATGACTGTAGACCAAATATGACTCATGGATAGCTAGTGTTTCTGTGGACATTGAAGGATTTTTATAATTTAGTGGTAAAGAAGAGAAGTCTGGAAAAAAAGATTTCTGTTGTGCATGACCTGCTTTTCTCTATCTGGATTTTTTTCCCTCTTATCCCTTGGAGAAAAAAAAGTCCCTAGAATATACTGTATTGATTTGCTTAATTATGTTAAAATAAATACTCCTTTCAATTTTCAAATTCAAATTTTAAACTGAATTATTCTGTTTTTAAATGTTACTCCTGTGTTATGTGTTTGGTCTTTTTAAAAAAAAAGATTTTATTTTTTTATTCATGAGAGACAGAGGGAGAGAGAGAGAGAAAGAGAGGCAGAGACACAGGCAGAGGAAGAAGCAGGCTGCATGCAGGGAGCCTGACGTGGGACTCAATTCCAGGTCTCCAGGATCACATCCTGGGCTGAAGGCGGCGCTAAACTGCTGAGCCACCGGGCTGCCCTGTTTGGTCTTTTCTTTCAGAATATCAATGTCCCATTTTTCATTTTTTTCTATATATCTTTATTTCCCCTGCATGATCGAAGAAGCCTCTCAAGTTTGTTATTTACATTATAGATTTAGTCTCCTGCCTAAGTATCTTATTTTTGCTTTAAATTCTGATTTCAATTTTTCATTTTACTTACATTTAATAAAACTTTTTTTCTAATTTCCTGTGCTTTTTATTTGACATGCATTTACCTCTCAACTACTGTAACTGTCCTTAAAAGTGTGTGTGTGTGAGTGTATGTGTGTGTCTAGCCTCATATTGCTTTACTGTTAAATGAAAAGAGACATTTCTATGCCTGGTATTTGAAAAGTAATTGGGAAAGATAGGTCCTGGTTGTTCTGTCATTGAGCCCCCTTGGATGTTCTCACAGTATTTGTGTTAGATCTTAAATTAGGAAAAAAAATTGTTAAGATTTTATTTATTTAATCATGGGAGACACAGAGAGAGAGGCGGAGACACAGGCAGAGGGAGAAGCAGGCTCCCTGGGGGGAGCCGGATATGGGGCTCGATCCCTGGACTCCAGGATCTCCACCTGAGCTGAAAGCAGACACTCAACCACTGAGCCACCCAGGCATCCTAAAAAATTGTTTAAGCCTTAGCCATCCTTTTTGGATCTTGTATTTGCATGCTTACTATGGGTGTCTTGAACTAGGAAATCTTTTACCACTGCCTGGCTATTAGAGTACAATTTGTACCCAGATAATTTAAATCAATATTTCTTCCTCTGACATCCTTTATACAGAAGAGAAGAGCATTCTTCTCTGTTTCTTATGGTTCCATTTCCTTCTGGCGTCAACTCCCTGGTCTGAGGTGTAGCACGCCATTGCCTGTCTACTTCAGCCCAGTCCACACTGTCTTTGGGAGAATATTCATGAATCGATGAAAATATTATTGCTCATTCCTTTGTAACAAGCGTGACAGACTCGTTCCGATTTGCCTGAGACTTCACCGGGTTTAGCCCTGCAAGTCGCACATCCTGGGGACATCCATAGTTCTAGGGAGACTGGAACCATTGATTACTTTATTTGCAACCTATGCTACCTTCTAACCAACATAAAATCCCTAAGTTTTCAGAGATTCTGTTTCCCGTGGACCAGTTTCCTTTTACCTTTGTTGAAAATTATTTATCTTTTTGGTGTCAAGTAGGCTAAGTTGATTTTATCATCTGTTGCTTATATTCTGAAAGCAACGAGCTATTTTTTTTTAATCTTAAAGCCATCAGATTAATTCCTAATGTTGGATATACTTGTTCAACTTATGCATAGCTTTCCAACATAGGCAATTCTAATGCTTGCCCAACCTGGCCTCAGAGGGTGTAGACAGAAAGGTACAGGTGGAAACAGTGGAAAGCTGAAATTTGGTTCTCATGAGGGGACCAAATTTAATTTTATGTGTCATCTAGGCTGGGCTAAGGGATGGCTAGAGACTGGGAAGACTTATTTCTGGGTGTGTCTGTGAAAGTGTTCCTGGTAAAGATTAGCTTTTGAATTGGTGAACCAAGTAAAGCAGAGGGCCCTCCACAAGATGAGTAAGCATCACCCACAATGTCGAGGGCCCCAACAGAGCAAAAGGGCAGAGTATGTATATGAGTTTATGTATATTTATTGACTGTTTCTATAGAGAATGCTGACTAATATAATCCATTCAACTAGCTGTTTTAGAAAAGCTCATGTGGTCTCTAGCCCTGGTGATCAATGAAGCCCTTGTGCCTTTGACACTGGGATATGCTATGGGGGAGAGATGGGCAAATTCTGATTCATCTGAGTCTGACCTGATTACCCTTGCTGGGGTTCCAACTACCTTTGACCTTTGGAAATATATCCTGAATTCTAGAATAACAGTACTATGGGAATTCTGAAGTGTGTGTGTGTGTGTGTGTGTGTGTGTTCGTGTGTGTTAAATGAAATGAAAAAGTTCAAGTACGTCAGTTTTGTATCACAAAATGATGCATGCTTAAAGCTGAAAGTCTAAATTATTTTTTAATTTAAAAATACTTACAAATACCTTCTATGTGTAACATACTATACCAGAGTGTTAGCACAAAAAAAATCTAGATACAGACTGTATCTTCACACATTTTCCTTTAGAGTCTGTAAGTTGCCAAACCCAGATTACTAGACTGCAAAGCCTGGGATATCATGTAAAAGTGATTTGAAATGCTAGAAAAAAGATTATTTCAAGTTGGTGACGATCAGAGAAGAATAATATGAGATAATGTTAAAAGATATGTTGAATTTAGGTAGACACCACTGGAAGAAGCACATGAAAAACTTTTAGAAAAAAATATATGGGAATGCATAAGTTCAGGGTATATTTCAAAATTCAAAAGAAGCTAGATTTAGCTAATGCTTCAGATCACTGATGAAGGTTAGTGCAAGTTATTCTAGCAAGTTCTGTTAAAACTAGCGGGTATAAGGTTTTGAAATCCTGACTTAGGGGTTTGACTTATTTTTTTAATCACTTTTTTTAAGATTTAATTTTTTATTGAGAGAGTGTGTGCCCATGTGCACTCCACTGCGGGGAGGGATAGAGGGAGAGGGAAGGAGAGAATTTCCAGCAGACTCCCTGCTGAGCTTGTAGCCCAGCAACTCGGGGCTCAATCCCACCACCCACAGATCATGACCAAAGCCAAGTTCATGACCCGAACTGAAATCAAGATGATGACACTCAACTGACTGAGGCATCCAGGTGCCCCTCACCTAAACTTTATAATAGATAAATTTTGCCTTGTTTATATCTCTATCTATAAAATACTGCCTAACAGTAGACACTCAGGACAATGTATGTGGAAAGTGAAGTAATAAGTACAACTGCACATCTGAAATGGCTTTGCATGTGCTGAAATGCACTATGTAGTTCTTTTTTCAGAAATTCCACTGATTTTTCAAAATCAAAAACTTGAAATAAAACAAAATAAAATTTATCTTATGACTAAAAAAAAGATTTTTCAAAACCAGTTTTGTGGAAATGGATGAATGAATGAGCTGCAGTAGTCTCCTCCTATCCATGGTTTGACTGTCTGTAGTTTGAGTTATCCTTTTGTCAGCAGCGCTCTGGAAGCAGATGATCCTATTCTGAAGAATTGTCAGAAGGTCAGTAATAGCCTACACCTATGTCATTCATCTCACTTCATCTCACATAAAGGCATTCTCTTATCTCACATCATCACAAGAAAGAGGGTAAGCCCAGTACGAGAAGATCTTTTGAGGAGAGAGAGACCACATTCATGTAACTTTTATCATAAGAATATTATTATAATTGTTTTATTATTGTTAGTCTCATAGTGTACCTACTTTTTAAGTTAAACTTATTCTAAGTATGTATGTGTAGGAAAAACATAGTGCATATAGGATTTGGTACTATTTGTGGTCTATTTGGTACTATTTAGTCTATTTGGTACTATTTAGGTATCCACTGGGGGCCTTGGAACATAACCCCTCAGATAAGGTGGGGGGACTACTGTATTGCCTATAATTTTGCTGTAGACCAAATGAGAAGATTTTTACCCTTTATAACCAGGAGCATAAATAAGGATACCACTTAACAAAATTATTATCATCATGAGTAAGGTTTCATTTAAAAATATTTTGAAAGACACACATTAAATATCATGTAATACCTAGTGTCATGGCAAAGGAAGCAATTTGCCACAATTATACAGGTCCACCAAAGGCCAGAGCTGCAGAGGGTATGTCTGATTACTTACTGGTGAAGGGTATAATTATCTCTGAGGTTGAGAAGGGTAATATGTGTTGGCTTGTTTGCCAACATCTGTCAGCTGTTTCAGGGTGCCACATTTTCTGTTCTAATTTTTAGCATTAATACAATATCTCCCAGATAGGCAAGACTGGAGTTATGTGCAAAAGTACAGGTTTTTTTTTTTTTTTTCTATGAGCACATATTCTTCCATGGAGAAGAACATTTCTTATTTCTGGAAAAGACTTTTTATTTGCCAGCAGAAACCTTTATTTTGACGTGTAACAGTTTTCATTAAGTCAAGTGTCTTCTTAACTCAACAGCAGGTAAAGTGCTTCCTGTGTAATAAATGCAAGTGACACAGATTAAAAGACATTCTCTGAGATAAAACCATTTCTGAAGGTCATGCTTGCTGTCTTGAGGACCTTTAGAGTAATCTTGGCTCTCTCTACATGATGTCCCATCTTGTCTACATCTATTAAAAACATTGGATCGTCATGCAGCCATGGTAGAGAAAATGAACTGGATGTGGGTAAGAGAAAGTTACCTGAAACAGGGGAATGCTGCATATTGATTGTATAACTTTCAAGAACTTAACCTTCATGTGTCTTAATTTACTTTTCTTATTCTAGGAGTCTTAAATGAAATACTTATTTGATTCCCAGACTGCTCTAGGAAGTAGGTACCTTCACAGTCATCCCCACTTTCTAAATTAAGAAACTAAGGTACAAAGAGGTTAAGTAATTTACCCAGTGGAGAGCATGTAAGCCCAGGAATTGAAAGAGGCTTCTGTTCCTTGAGCCATAACCTTACCCACTTTCTGCTGTACCTGTCGAACACTATCTACTTTATAGGATTCTTTGAGGTTTAAGTGAGGGAATAACAATGGGTGTCTATTAAATAGTTTTTGATTCTGAATATAAACATTTGGAAAGTACGGGTTTTTTAAAGATTTATTTATTTATTAATTTGAAAGAGAATTAGTAGGGAGAGGGAGCAGTGGGAGAGAGGGAGAGAAATTGAGAAAGAGAGAGAGAGAGAGAATCCTCAAGCAGATTGCATGCTGAGTACGGAGCCTGACATGGGGCTCAATCCCAGGACCCTGAGATCATGACCTGAGCCAAAGTCAAGAGTTGGCTCCTTAACTGACTGAGACACCGAGGTGCCACAGAAAGTACAGATTTTTTAAAACGTGTTTTTTTAACAAAAAAATTATTCTTGATAAAATAAAGAAAATTTACTGAGAAAAAGGTTTTATGAGTAATGTGGCCAGGAAAGGTAATTGGAAAACATTCTGGTGGTTGGTGGAGACCTACTTTCAGCCTGAATTACTTTATGGAACATTAGGTCACAGATTATTGAATCTTAGAGTTATAGAGGAAAATTTATGCCGGATTTCATTGTTTTTGCCTACTTAAATTCCAATTACCAAAGGGTATACCTAGAGTTGAAGGGTCATACTTAGAGCAATGACACTTGGAAGAAATGAAGACCTACTTAATTATTTAATGGGATTGCAAAATGCCAAGTACAGTCATCAAATCCCAAAAGTTCATAGCAGGCAAATCTTTTGGTGTTATAAATTTTCATCAATATCATCATGATGATACTAACATATGCCTTCTAATATTAGGTCAGAAATTACATCGAGCTTGGTTTGTGATCCACTGTCGGCTGGCTAGGAGTAACTTCAGGACAGTAAGCAGTAGATTCTCATCATACCAAAAGCATGTTTCTTCCATAAGCTCTCCTAGTTGGATAGATATATTTCCTGAATTTACATAAGTTTGATTTTCCCAGTAGAGATTTAATAGAATAGGAAGAAATGTGGTTTTTAAAAAAGATTTTAGTTATTTATTTGAGAGATAGTGAGAAAGAGCACAAGTGAGGAAGAGAGGGAGAACCAGGCTCCCCACAAGCAAAGAGCCCAGTATGGATCTCGATCCCAGAACCCTGGGATCATGACCTGAGCCGAAGGCAGATGTTTAACCGACTGAGCCACCCAGGTGCCCCGGAAGAAATGTTTGTTAAGGATAGGAGACTATGGGTATTTCAAACTCATTTATTATTCGGGGGACCAAGTGATTTTGTGACCAAGAAAATCAATCATCATTGCTAGATGATAACTATTAGAATAAGGCTGCCTTTAAGCAAGTCAAATAATAACAGGGGGGAAGGCAGATTTAAAGAATAAATGGAAATAACAAGGTGTTTTGGAGCACTGAGTTAAGAGTTCTTGTTGCGGATCTATTTGAAAATTCTGGAAGGTAACTAGACACACAGTTTTGGAACATAGAGCAGACTGCCCAGTTAAACATTTGACTGTGTTTTTGTTGCTGAGTTGGAGGAACTCTGTACATTCCATGGATATTTTATCCTTATTAGGTATGTATAAATTGTCAAAAGTACTTACCTTAATATAGGTTTTGTCTTCATCGTCTTGAGAGTGTCCTTTGATGCACAAGATTTTAATTTAGACAAAGTTCAATTTGTCTATTTTATCTTATTTTAGTTTTGATTCTCCTATTTTGTAGTCTGTACTTTGATGTCATATTTAGGAAATTGCTGACTAATCTCAAGTCACAATAATTGACACTGATGTCTATTTCGCCTCTGATAGTTTTATAGTTTTAGCACATGCATTTAGGTATTTGTCCATTTTGAGTTAATTTTTGTATGTGGTGTGAGGTAAAGCTCTTACTTCATTCTTCTGCATGTTGAATATTCACCTTTTTCATCACCATTTATGAAAAATACTCTTTTTTCACTGTTGGATGGTGCCCTGGGGCCCTTGTTGAAAATCACAGGTGAGTTTATTTCTGTATTTTGATTCTATTCCTTTGCTCTATGTCTATCCTCGTGCAAGCACAACACTGTTCTGCTTCAAAGTCAGTTTTGAAATCAGGAAGTGTCAGGCCTTTTACTTTGGTCTCTTCATATATTGTTTCAGCCCTTAGGGTCAATTTTTGCCAAAAAAAAAAAAAACCACAAAATATAAAACGGTAATTGGATTTTGATAGGATTACATTGAATCTGTATGTTAACATGAGGAGTTAGACATTAGTAAGTCTTCCAATCCATGATCATGGGATATCTTTACATTGATGTAGGTCCTCTTCACCTTTCCACAATGATTTGTACTTTTTTTAGATCTCCTAAGATGATATAGACATCCTTTTGAGAATCATCAGCTTCTCTGGTCCCTGGAGTGTGAGAACTGAGGTAGCCACATGCACAGTGTTGTTTACCAGATTTTCAAGAAGGTGGAGGATTGTGATGATGGGATTTGCTTAGGACCCTCTTCTATTTTTAAATCAATAATAATTTGGTTGAGCATTTAAGTGGACAGTTTTCTCAGGATTTAAGTAAGATATCATAGAAATGAGTGGCATAAGTCAGGTCCACGATGGGAAAAAAATCGGAATTCAGTTATTTTCATTTGTTTGGAGTCAGTGTCTGAAAACAAAATGAAAATTTAGAGAAATAAATAGTACATTTTACATGTAGCTTGAAATAAATAGAGCCCTCCAGAAAGGATGACAAAGCCAGCCAGCCAGCCTTTAAAAGGCTTAATAGGAAGATAGACGAGGTGTTTTTTATACACATATGCTTCTTTCTTCTGCCTCTCTCTTCCCCTGTCCTTGAACCACCCAATAAACAAGTTGCAGTATTGGGTTGTCTCAATAAAAGACATTCTAAGATTCATGTCTAGGGGATCCCTGGGAGGCTCAGCAGTTTAGCGCCTGCCTTTGGCCCAGGGCGCGATCCTGGTCCCGGGATCAAGTCCCACGTCGGACTCCCAGCATGGAGCCTGCTTCTCCCTCCTCCTGTGTCTCTGCCCCCCCCATGTCTATCATAAATAAATAAATAAATAAATAAATAAATAAATAAATAAATCTTTAAAAAAATTCGTGTCTAGGACTTGGTTTACTATTTCTATCCCATCTCATCATTCTTCTTCAGATTTGTAACATTTAGAAAGATGATACCAGTCTGATTGTGTTATGAGTGGATGGATCTGTAAATCTTGTACCATGAAGTTCATGCAAAGACTCTTCAAGAATTTTTATGGGGAAGAGAAGGGGAGCATATCAGGAAATAATTGAGTTTATTCTTACTGTTTATATTTCTCCATAAATTCCCTTTTTAATGTGTCTTCATAAACTTATTCCCATAATTATCTTTTAAGACTCAGTTGTAGAGATACCATCTCTGTGTGGATTTGCCTGATGTTTCCAGGTGGGTAAACCACTGCCTCTTTTGTGCTCTCTGTCTCTGCCCGAACCTTATTGTTTGATTCAGCTCTCACCACATTGAAGGACATTCATTTATTGTCATGTGTCTGTCTCCACTAGCCTGCGAGGGACATCAGAGCACAGGCCTTGTCTTACTAAAGTATTGTTCATATCTGTAGCCCATGTCTTACTTAGTTCAATTCCTGACAATATGCTTTTGAACTGAATTGAATCGGGGATAGAATAGAAATGTTCTGTGGTGCTCTGGAGGAAAGAAATAAGGCCAAAGGGCAGAAGTAACAAGGACACAGATTATTTAAGCTCATTACTAACAATTAGAGCTGTCTGAAAACGAATGACCTGCCTTTACAATGTAGGTCAAGCACAAGGTGAATGATAATGCAGAAGCGATGTTGCATAGCCTGACCTCTAAATTCCTCTCCAACTCCTGTATTCTATGCCTTACATTTTTCTCATGTGTCATTAACTACCCTCTTGGGTAGTCTTCAAAAGTGCCTTCATATATATTATCTCATTTATTTGAACAAATTTCCTGTGATGTATGTCCGGACAGGTATTATCATTCTAATTGTTCAGTAAAATAAGGCATAAAGAAGTTAAGCGACTTGAACAGGGATACTCCGTCAGCATTAAATTTAAAACCAGAATATTGTCTTCCACGTAGTCATTCAGATATTCATTAAGAAATAATTTTTTTCCCAAAAAAGAGAAATATATTTTTTGCTACTTACACTTTTATATATGCTTAATTGAAAACAAAATGATCAAACCACCATTAGTCCTTTTCATGCCACGTTTAATTGATGGTTTTGAACAGCCAGGACAAAAACACAGGAAAGCATGTACTCTAAAACAGTCCCTAAGAGGAAACATTGATAACATACCACGTATTTCAAAAGTCTGGGTGTGTATGATACTTTAGTGCACACACTGCCTTCCATGTTAGCACCCCTAGAGTGAAGCCTTTGACATCGTAGGTCAGTGATGAGATTTGGCAGATGTATCTGGCTTCAATACATTCCTTGGAAAAGCTGGAGATGGGGGTTGTTTTGGATTGCATTATACTTATGATGCATTTTATTTTATTTTATTTTATTCTATCTGGGTTTCCTAGTCTGGCAGCTGTGTTGTGCGTTTTTTTTTTTTAGCTGTGTTGTGCTTGAAGTTAGATCTCTTCCTGAAGTAAAGTTAAGGGGCCATATGAGTAAACTGATCCTTTCAGTTCCTATTCCTGCATCCTGGAACTTAGTGGCTGAACACTGTGGCAATTCTTTTCTCTCGTGATTCTGTGTATTTGATTTACTTCTACTGTCTCGGATGTGGTCATTTGTGAAGCTGCATTCAGCTGGTGGTCGGGCTGGGATTTCAGCCGGAGACCCTTAGTTCTCCTCCAGATGGCTAACTTGGTAATCTCGCAGCAAGATCTGAGGGTTCTAAGAGAGAAGTGGAGGCTGCCAATCCTATTGAGGACTTGAATCTGAACTTTAGAATGTCACCCTGTGTGTCAGCCTCATGGTGTTGATGGGAGCAACCTACACTGTCAGCTCAGATTAAAGGGGTGGGGGTTAGAAACTGACTGCATCTCTCAATTTTTGAAATAGTATATGTAAAGGAGGAAAGATTGTTGGTGGCCATACTTATATACAACCCATTACAGTGACCAACCAGGAAAATAGTAAAATGAAGAGAGTGAGCGCTGGAATTACACTGCTCATTTGATAGGATCATAGAAATAGTCATCTAAAACTTATGTGAATAATCTTTCTATATATTGATTAAAAGCCCTCAAAATCCTGATTTTCTTAGTGTAAACCAAATTGCCATTAATTCTATTTTATGGTTGTTCTTTTCCTATTTATTTAGTTACTTTTGTAATTTTGGGGTGTGATAAACATTTTAACATACAGCAAATGACAGTTTGGAAATTGAAAAATTTATGTCATCCATATATTGATTATTTAACTGTTTGTGCAGCCTTAAGACATTTGCCTTATGTTTAAATATGATCGGTCCCACTAACTTTTGTGTAACTACACAGTTGTTTCCAAAGATTCATTTGTTACTATTATAATGGATTACTTAGTTTTGGACTGATTACTGAATTGTATTCAGATAGAATTAAATTAAATTTTGAATAAATTTTTAAGTCAAACTCTGTAATAAATATGTTATTTATGAGTTATCTCAGTAAAAACTTGAGTCACATCAATTTTCATGTATTATTTTTTGATCAATATATAACAAAAATTTACTTTTCATACTATTTTGAAATCTGAAAATGTGGCTTTATAATATTAGTTCAAAATATCTGGGCTTGTTTTCCTTATTTCTATCTGGGCTTATTAATTTTCGAGGCACTTGATACTTGAAAAATTCCTTTTTTAACATGTCATATTGCTTTAGTTACGATACAGCATTAAAATAGCCATCTTAGTGATTTTAAGATGTATAGATTGTTTTGATGAAGTTCATTGTATCAATTCAGGTTTTTGTAAGTCTAAAAAGTAAAATTCATATATCTTTATATATTAATTGTCCAGTAAAATAGACCTCATATAATAAAACACTCAACAGGAAATTTTATCTCATCATTTACTGAACTCAAAGCTTTGAAAAACAAAAAAATCTTCTGCTTCATCACTAACATACTTAGAATGTTTTCATGGGAATCAAGTCAGCTGTACTCTGTTGATAGAAATTTGCATGACACCAGTGACTGGGGGAGTTATGGTTCCAGATCAGAAGTTTTTGATAAGGTTTCTGTTTGTAGATGTTATTAATTTCTGTGTTTCAAGCCTAGTTTTCTGATTTAACATTTCATTCTGGCAACTGTGTTCTTTCACTCTTGGAAAAATATACTGCACTTTTTTTTTACTGTGGCTTTTATATGCATAAGAATGTTTGTTCTGATTCACACTGGAGACTCAAAATAACATTTCCAGTTTACTTATGAGCTAAGAGTATTTACAAATCTAAACTGAAAACAGACAGTCTTTCAGTGTGTTTAGCAAATGTTTATAGTTTCTTTCTCTGCTGACACCAAATAATAAATATTGAACAAAGTCTGAATCTGTTTCTTGAGCATTTCTATAAATAAAAAGTAAACAAAATTCTAATTTATTGGCTTTTATAACTATTTTTATAATGAAAGATAATGCATTTAAGTGTAATTTAATAAATTGCCCTATCCTGTTTTGTAAAATAATTACCCTGAGTTGTATTTCATAAATTTTTGAATTAATAAAGAGAAAAAATGTTTTTAAGTTCTTTGCTAAATTGTGTGGAATGTTCTGGAATAACTCTTTTCCAAACTATTGGTGATCTATTAATGGGTGATGAAATCAGTTTTTCTAGGTTAAATGTAGCATTTTTACAAGAGTGGAATAGAATTGAGTAAAGAAAATAGCAGAGAGCATGGGCATGTCATAAGGAGTAGACATTTTGTGAAAGCTCTGTTTTTGTTTTATGCATTTGTTTTTAAAAATATTTATTTATTCATGAGAGATAGAGACAGGAAGAGAGAGAGAGAGAGAGAGAGACAGAGAGAGAGAGAAGGAGGCAAAGAGGCAGAGAGAAGCAGGCTCCCCATGGAGCTGGGAGCCTGATGCAGGGCTTGATCCAAGGACCCTGGGATCATGACCTGAGCCAAAGGCAGACACATAAGGGACTTAGCCACCCAGGTGCCCCTGTTTTATGCATTTATATGTAATTGGTCACAGTGTAAATAAAATAGGCTTCAAGCTGAGGGTTTTGGTCAAATCAGTTTTGAAACCTACCTTTATCAAAGCAACTTTAGTTCTTCAATAACAAATACAAGCCCCACTCTTGAACTAAGTTTAATGTCTCCAATTGTATTTTGATGAACCACAGATTATGTTAAAGATAAATATCAGAAAAAGAGTGGAATTAGGGTTTTACAAGTTTTAATTAGATATCGGCCTTGTGTATCATATATTTTTTCTTTAATATTAAGTTACCTGTGACTCACTATTGATTTATCTCTAAGTTTTCAATTTATTCTTCATAACCATAGGACAGCTGCCAGTCATTCATGATGTATTTTGACAGGAAACTTCCCATTGATAGGAGTAAATGTATTGATTTACAGGACAGAAAAAGTTTTGATGTCAAGAAATAGTAAGGTTCTATTAATTTTATGTAATCTTGACCTGACAAGGTACTTTCCAAATGAGATGAAGTATAGTAAATAATGCCAGTTCTCCTATTCTGAATGTGATTTAAACCACTAGTTTATGCTTAAATGTCTGTAGTCTTTAATCAGAGATTAACTATATCACTTTGGGATTGAAGACTGACTTTTTTATTATTAGTAATTGGTCATTCATGTATTTAATGATTGTGCCTTGGTTTAGCATTTTGCTAAAAGCACCAAAGGTGTGATTCTTCCTTCATGAAGCTAGCATTTTTAAGGAGACAAAATAAGTGATCATAAAATACATGAGCTCCTCAATAATGATGTATATTCATATTTATAGCCATTATACCATTAGGAGTTCTTTTAACAAAATCTTAGTAAGTATTGTTGAATGAATGGATGATTTAATTAATTTAAATAATGTGGGGGAAACTGGCATTGATCATGATTTTAAAATGTAGCCTGACGAAGGATGCTACAATAGGAGTTCAAGGTGTTTCAAAAAAGGTTTTAAAGGAGATTTCACTACACTGTATTTTAAAGAATGGAAAGGGATGAGTTCTAGACTGGGGAGATTGCATGAGCAAAACTACTCTTATGAACTAGATGTATTTATAAAGCTTGCCTGTCCCTTACCTTTTTTTCTTTTTCCAAAGGAAAACAGCTCTCTTCATAGGCTTTGATATCTTGGTGGTTGTTGTAGGCGGAATAATGGCACTTTAAAGTTGTCTACACACTAATCCTCAGAACCTATGAGTGTTACCTTATGCACAAAAGGGACTTTGTAGTTATGATTAAGTGTATGGACTTTGAGATGGAGAAATGACCCTAGGTTTTCCAGGTGGGCCCAAATTCATGACCCGAGTCCTTAAAAATATGTACCTTCTTGCTGTGGTCAGAAATTTGACAGAAAGAGGAAAAGATTCAAACTGTGGGAGAGGCTTTACTCACCGTTACTGGAAGGGACCTTGAATGTGAGTGCCCTCTAAAAGCTGGGAGCATTTCTTACCTGAGAGCTAAGAAAGGAACAGGGACCTCAGTTCTGCAGTCATGTGGAACTGAATTCTCCCAACAACCTGAATAAGCCCAGAACTGGATCCTCTAGAGCCTCCAGAAAGAAATGTAGCCATATGGCACCATGATTTTGGGTTTATGACACCTGTGTCAGACTTCCAACATGTAGAACTGTAAGATAGTTTGTATTGTTTAAGCCAGTAAGTTGGTGGTTAATTTGCTAAAGCAGCGTACACTCTAACAAAATGATGGTTATTTCCACAATACTTCATCTCTCTCTGTATCTCTCTGTAGCAGAAGGATTTAAATATACCTAACCCACATTTTAACCTATTGTATAAAAACTCTATGTCGGATAGTGACATATAAACTCTGTCCTTCCTCAAAAATAGACTGAGCCAATTAGATTTACTCAGTTTCTTTCTCTGTATTTTGTACTAGGTAAGATTTTTTTCTAGGTGTCTGATGAGAACTGATGATGTACTTTGTACTGAAAAAAAAAATGTTAGAAAAAAAGCTGTATCTGAAAGAACATGAGCTAAGTCAGGGCTGAATGTCCATGAGGGCCCGGATACAAAGCAGATGAATGGAGAGTAAGGAACTAAGAACTATGGAAGGATGGTTGTTAGAGGTAAGATTTGAGCAGGTGTAGAGAAAAAAGCAGAGACTTCACTGTCTTTGATGTAGAGGTGGAGGGAATGCCCTCTTGCGAGTTCCAGTTCCCATTGTAATTTATATATATTCTTCCAACATAACTCTTTTTCCTTTGGGTTAATTTAAAAGACTCTTCATTTAAAACCCAACAAGCCTAAATAAGGCACGAATGTTATCTGGGAATAGTCTTTGACAGCGCCGGTGTAAATAGCTGAATGTTGAGAATTCAGAAAGAGGAAACTAGGCCAAGAAGGGAGAAAGAAAAATCATAGAAGAAGATGGAGGAATAGCCAACAAAAGCTCAAGACCTTTCATCTGGGAAACCACATGTGAGAAGTTACACTTGTGACAAGTTACTTGCCCCAGGCCAGTATCATTTCATAGGGATAATAAAATCAGGAGAAGGAATGCACAGTGATGGGTAGGTCTCTGTTCTTTCTGTTCTGGAGTGTCTCAGGTGTGAGGCCTTGGTGGCTTTGTCACTTGGTTCAGGGTTTAGGCAGCTGATAATAAATGAGATTGGTTTTAATAAGTAACCACCTATTGGTTTAACCACCCCCTTTCAGGTAGTTAACCAGCCTTGAAATCTACCATTCAGGCCCTTCTACCAATCCATTCCTTTCTTCCCTTTTTCCCCCACAATCCGTACTGTGGCCTGATGATATCTTGATCTGCCAACAACCTGACTCTCCTTTCTTTCAACTTTTCCATCTAGTCTCACCCAGATAGAGCCCAGCAATTATCTCATTTTGATCTTGTTGCTTCTTGAGTCAGAAACTTTAAATGGTTCCTTGACATTTACAGGATCCTCCATAGCATAGCTTTCAAGGCACTCTGCAGCCTAGTTTCAACTTCCATTTATCATGCCTCATATCCCATTATATTGTTACAGAAATCATCCTCACCAGCCAACTTGGCTCATTCAGAATCCCCTAAATATGCCCGTTGGTTTCTTGCCAGAGTGAATTTTGCTCGTTTCATTCCTCTCACCTTCAGAGTGCTCTCTGACACATGTTTGCCCGTTCAAACCCCAGGCCTCTTTCGTTCAGTATCTCTCAAACTGGGGAGTGTTTTGTCTCTGGAAGATTGTGTACCTGTTCTTTCGATAAACAGTGAAAAGGAAACTTCAGAGCTCCAAGATCCAAAAGGATCCATTGATCCAACAAGATCAATGATATAATATTCCCTTTCTTCCCTATCAAATGCCATGCCAGATAATCTTAGGATTTTTCCCATATCACTTTCATCTTTAATCCGAAAGGTGGGACTCTGCAAATCACCAAACAACCCTAGACTTCAAAACTGGATCAGATAGATGAGGTTAGCCCTCTGGCAAGGGGTGTTTTGACCCTTTGTTTTTCATTTCCTTTACCTGGGACAGAGATTGAGAGCTCCTGGTGAAATCAAATTACAACCTCAATAGGTAAATGCCAATCCTTTGAATTGATGTGGAAACAAAGGATACCTACCTATCTCCCTAATCAGTATTCAGAGACTTATACTGGGAAAGAGGATGAACACGGGGCCTTAAGCAGCAGATGTGCTCATTATTCACTCTCGGAGCAAATCTGCAGGAATTGTACAGGAAAGGGCAGCCTGATCTTGCTTGGCAGTCTTGATAAAGGAAGATGATCATTATCTATTCTTTTCATCTTTCACTTATGAAAGAAATAGTGTTTCATGGTAATCTGTGAGTTTGAGGATCAAGTTTAGTATTTTCCTAAGGATCCCTCAAAATATGCAGTTCTAATTCTAAATCCTTTTGAGATCTATTGTCTAAAATTTCCTAAATTCTGAATTCCAGAAGCCTATAGGAAGTACCTAAATGTACAGTAATGAGTAAGTGCAGAGTGGCTAATGTTGCTTATTTATGACCTTTCACCCTTATTTAGATCATATAATGTCTTCATTATTACCAATTTTTGTCACATCTCCTTAGGAAAATTAGAAGGTCCTTGAAAGTAGCCACTGCTCCTTATTTCTTGCTGTATCTCCAAAGGTGTTCACCCATCGCTTTCACTCACTTAACATCTACTGAACATTTACTATGAATCAGGCACTGCTTTGGGCACGCACGTCTGGCCTGTGTTAGATTCTTTTTCTGACTTCTGGAATACCACTTAAAAATATATGTCAGCAAAAAGACAGACCCAGAAAACTGAAACCAAAAAAACTATGTGCTTGCTCCTTGAATGTTCACTGACTTTTTTGCACTGGGTACAGAGTACCTTATGACGTGCCTGATTGGAGCAAAATAGTTCAGAGTTTAAGTGGAATAACTGAGGTCTATTTTTGACCAAGGTTTACATAAACTGCATCACTGCAGTTGAAATCGGACTAGAAAGAATTCCAAGAATTATGACTCTACCAGATTTGGTATTATGTGATAGCCTACTCTGTTGCTGATTTTATTTTACTGAAGGCCTGTTACCATGACTATCAATGTTTACCAGTGTCAAACTTATTCCATTTTTGCAGGTCATTTAAAAAAATGGATAAGCAGTAGAATGATTTCAAGCGAGGATTTGAAGGGAAACTTCTGTGAGGATCCCTGGGAATAACTTAAATAATTTGTGGCAGCTGTGAACCTTAGGGCTAATCCTATATGAAATGAAACGATCAGGAATAGGGGACATCTTTTTTAGCAAGTGCTTCGGGAGACTGGGACTAAGAGACAGGTATGGTGAGAGGTTCTTCAAGTAGTGGCAGTTGTAAACCAATGATATTTCATTTATTTATAGGGGTTATTTATTTTATTTTTTGTATATTTTTATTGGAATTTGATTTGCCAACATATAATATAACACCCAGTGCTCATCCTGTCAAGTGCCCCCCTTCAGTGCCCATCACCCAGTCACCCCATCCCCCTGCCCACCTCCCCTTCTGCTACCCCTTGTTCGTTTCCCAGAGTTAGTCTCTCATGTTTTGTCTCCCTCTCTGATATTTCCCATTCATTTTCTCTCCTTTCCTCTATAATCCCTTTCACTATTTTTTATATTCCCCGTATGAATGAAACCATATAATGTTTGTCCTTCTCCGATTGATTTACTTCACTCCGCATAATACCCTCCAGTTCTATCCATGTTGAAGCAAACAACGGGTATTCGTTATAGGGGTTATTTAGAAGGCCATTAGTGTTTTGCCTTTTTCAGCCATACTCCTATACTTCTAAATCAAAATCACCTCCATGGGAGGCATCACTCTTAAAAGCAATATGTAATCCAATGTATAATGTGTATAGTATGTTAATCTCTCATATTATAACACATAGAAATGTATAATACAAAAGTAAGAGCCAGAGAAATAATAGGAAATCTTAAGATGCAAGAAGTGATGTGGGAACTCCTAGGCAGAACAGTAGAAAAGGTGATACATTGGCCCAGGGACTATCACTCTGGTTGGAAGAGGACAAGATGTGGCTTGGGTTCACAGGAGATAAGGACCTAAAACTGACACTCCTGCATAAATCTGGGACCCTCCAGTAAAAGGAGGCTTCTGTCCTCTGTCCAAGGAATCTGGTTATTTCTTCAGGCTCATAGTACAAAAAAAGGATTCTGTTGGCGATGTCAGCCCCTAGTTAGGCCGTGCATGAATGTGGAGACTGGTTTAACATCATAGCAGGATACGGAGATCCCAAAGTGAAACATCAAAACTTCTGGGACCAACAGAAGCAAACATGAAAACTCCCTGCAAGGATATTTCTACAACCCAGAGATAGTATAATGTCACCAGAAGACAGAGAAAAGGGGTAAAAGTGGGGGGAGAAAAAGACATTTTCAAACAAAGGGAGTCTAACATTGAAAAAATTCTGGCAGAAGCAGCCACTAAAGATCATAGTTCAGTATAAAGGAAATTGAACCCAGAAAGAATTTCTTACAACTCTACAATAAAAAGACAAAGGATCCAATTTAAAAATGAGTAAAGGATAAGAAAAAACATTTCTTCTGAAAAGATAAGCCAATGAATGATAAGTATGTGAAAAGATCTTCAACAACATTAGTCATGTCAACTAAAGTTTACATAAGTTTACATTAGCCAATGTAAACTAAAATCACAATTAAATACTACATCATACCCACTAGGATGGCTGTAATTAAAAAGACTGATAACAATAAGTGTTGGTGAAGATGTGGAGAAATTAGAACCCTCATACATTGTGGGTGGGGATGTAAAATGATACAGCCTTCTTGGGAAACAGTTTGCCAGTTCCTCAAAATGTTAAACATATGAGATTAACCATGTGGCTCTGTATTTCTACCCTGAATTATATACTTAATGAAAACCGAAAGTATATGTTCACCCAAAAACTGGTATATGCATGTTCATAGCAGCATTATTCATAATAGGTAAAGATGGAACAACTCAAATGTCCATCAACTGATGAATAGGTCAGTGAAATGTGATATATCTGTGGAATTGAATATTATTTAAAATAAAAATAGAATGAAGTATTGATACATGCTTCAACACTGATGAACCCTGAAAATATTAAACTGAGTGGAAGAAGCCGGTCACAAAACCACATATTTAATGATTCTGCCACTGAGAAAAGTCCAGAACAAGCAAATCCATAGAGAAAGTATTGTGAGTGGTTACCAGGGGTTTTGGAGTAAAGGGGAATGGAGACCAACAGCTAAAAAACATGAGGTTTTGTTTAGGGGCAATGAAAATGTCTTGAAATTAGTCACAACTTGATTGTGTTGAGTTGTTGAAAAAAAAAAGAAGAGGAAAAGCAACTTGCAATCCAATGTATAATGTGTAGATTCAAATACTAGTGTTTTTCAGGGAATTGTTGGGGGGTTAACTTGGCCTCAAGTAAAATAAAATCTAGTAAAATAAAATAAATAGTAAAATAAAATACATTTATTCTTGAGAGACGGGGGGTAGGGGGGTGGTGGGGGTTGGCAGAGACATAGGCAGAGGGAGAAGCAGGCTCCATGCAGGGAGCCCGATGTGGGACTTGATCCCAGGTCTCCAGGATCACTCCCTGGGCCGAAGGCAGATGCTTAACTGCCGAGCCACCCAGGGATCCCCTAAATAGTATTAATACTGTTATTATTAATTAATGGGAGAACCGTTAATAATGCAGTATTCTTTAGTTGATTATATTAATTTTTAGTTTATTTCCTTTCTATGTTTGTTTCACTAAACTGTAGTGATGGTTTACAAATTAACTTTACAAATTAACAGAAACTACAACAATTACAGTAAAGGTACAATTTTCAGTGTTGATTGGAAGTAAAAAATGCAGAACAGAGGCCACTGAAGACAGCTCCTTTCTGCCAAGACGGTGTTTTTGTCCAGCCCATCCAAGCAGTTTCTGTAACAAGTGTCACTAGCCGTCCCGTCCTGTCCTGCATACCCTTCTGCAATAAGGGAAAACTGGATGGGTGCTTTGCTGGCTCTCATCTTAATGAATGTTCCCTACTTTCTTTAGCATATGAGTTCTTCTAAGACAAAGGAAACATATTGTTCAACAGGGAGAGGGGGGAAAAAGTATGAATGTTATGCAGGAATATGTTAGTGTATATAGTCAAATTAAGGACATTTTATTTTTTTTAATTTTTAAATTTTATTTATTTTTATTTTTATTTATTTTTATTTTTAAAATTTATTTTAGGACATTTTAAAAAGTCATTATAACACTCTCACTACTACGTATGATCTAGAACATGAAAGAGCCCTAAGTAATCAGTGCTGAACACAAATGACAGCATCACACTGCATTTGCAGATGTAGTACGCTGGTGTTGCCACTTTTTAGGTGATTGATATGAGTTTATAACTCATTCTTTCTCTAAATGCTTTAGCTCGGTAAGAGCAAGATCTGTTATTTTACACTGCAGGAATTATATAATTAATATGGGAAAGAATGCTGCATAGTAAGACTAAACGTATATTGGTGAATACAGATAAATTAAAAACTAATTAATTTGAAATTTATGGACTGGTGGCCACTTATGCTGTGACACATTGAATGCTTTAGTAAGCAACTGCATAATTCAACGGGAGTCTTAGTGGGAGTGAATGACAGATGTGGGGATGCAGGTCTCCTGTCATGAATACAGATGGAGCTCGAGGCTGCTTTTTCTTTAGTCGTTATTTGATGATTATATCTTATAAAATATATTATTTAATGATTGTCTGAATTAAGACTGCTGTTTTTGGCTTTCTGTTTTTTTTTGTTTCAATTCTGATATCTAATTTAAATTCTTTAGGAATTGTAAACCACATATTGTAGGTGACAGGAAAATAGAGCCCATTAAGTTTAATTAATAGTTCAGACTGATTAGTAATGGCTGAGTAATATCAAAGTGACTTCAGTAATATATTTAATAAGTACGAACAATTCTAATTATTATTTTAAGAAAGGTCATCAACCAAGTGTTTGTGATTCAATACTATATTTCTGGTCAATATTTTTTCCTATTTTTATAAGTATTTTTTGTGAGAAGTGGATGTTAATACTTAGTGAATGATAGAAATAAATATCTAAATATATTATTGGAAAGTTAAAGAATAATGTAGACATTTAGTTGAAGCACGTAGTTTTGATCATTGATATTTTAAAATTGTAGAAGAGGTATTTACCTTGGTCATTTCCAAAAATTTTTAAGGGTATAAATGCAAATAAGCTAGTTTTTTATTGCATAATCTCATTGTTAGAATGCCACTATTTATTGTAATACTGTTATACTATTGTCATTACTATTTATTATTATACTGTTGTGGAAAAAGGACCACAGACTCAGATGTTGGCACTTACCTGAGTCTCATTGCATGAACGCAGGGTTAAACACTCATAGTAAAGAACTGAACCATGAGAGAGCCCAGTTCTTGACAAGTCAAAAGAGCAAATTGTCTTTTATGCCTGTGTATACCAAGACCCCAACTAATATTTGCCTTGTGCCAACTGCGGGAGAGGAGAGAACTGTTCCTGAGGAGGAAGAAGTGCATAAATGATGGTCCACGGGAATGGTGATGTTGGAACTCATCATAAAATAACAGATTTCAAAGATGCTACTTGAAAGATTCTTGATGACTCACATATCTGTCTATAAAGTATTACTATGCAATGTACTGGCCTAAGGATGAAACTGATACTATAAAATGTGTCAGTCAACATTCTCATTCTGTAAGATTTATTTATTTTTTAGAGAGAGGGAAAGGGACACGAGAGAAAATCCAAGCAGACTCCCTGCTGAACATGGACTCCTATGCTGGGCTTAGTTGCAGGACCCTGAGATCATGACCTGAGCTGAAATCAAGAGTCAGACGTTTGTGCCACCTAGGTGCCCCTCAACATTTTCATTCTTAACTATTAGTATTTAAAATGGGAAACTAGAAGAAGTTCTTTGTACATCTCTTGAAGATTTGAGGATAGGAAATTAAGCATGTTTAAAATTCAAAAATAATTTTTATGCCTGAGTCTAATAAATTATCAGTGAACAACTTACAGGTAAATCTGGAGGTCTCATAGGATGCAAGTATGAGCACAGTTTTATGAAGCTGACTCTCAAAGTCTTCCATAAATTCACAATGTGATTAGGGATATTATCTCTTCTTTCTTCATTGTGACTTTCCTTACTCAATTTTTTAAAATTACACAGATTTTTTTTTCAGATTTTTTTTCTTATAGTGTTATAAGAAATCCGTTTTTGAAAAAAAAATCCATTTTTGCTATAGATTTCACATTAAAATTAAATGTATTTAATTTTGTCTCTTTGGTATGTTTATATTTTTGTTGAAACAGTGTATCTTTTCTATACAAAATTTTCATGGCAGGCTAGGTCACAGACTACACACATGAAAACTAGAAACATACAATCCAGAAATAGTATTAAAAGTCAGTAAGAATGCCATTCAAGTCAGCATCTAAAAGGCTAGAAGACTAAAGTAACATAAAACTAAAATTTTGAAACTTCTAAACTAATCACGAGTCGTTAAAAGCAGACCTTTTCTGAGGGCCCCTTGACTCTTGACTCTTGGTTTTGGCTTAAGTCATGATCTCAGAGTCCTGGGATCCAGCCACATGTGGGCCTCCATGCTCAGTGTGGAGTCTGCTTCTCCCTCTCCCTCTTCCTTTGCCCCTCCCCCAACTCGGACCCTTGTGTGCACTCTTTCTCTTTCTCTCAAATGAATAAATAAAATCTTATATAAAAAAAAGCAAAAAAAAAAAAAATCCCCAAACAAATTTTTTCTGGCTGTGGTCAGAAGGAGGAAAGGTTCGAATTATGAGAAAGACTTGACTGCCATTACTGGTTTTGAAGATGAGGGAAGAGGTTGAAGCGAGGAATATGGATGGGCTCTAAGGCTGGGATCAATCCTCACCTGATAGCCACAGAAGGAACAGTTCTATAGTCACATGGAAATAAATTCTCTCAGCAACCTGAATGAGCAAGGAAATGGATTCTCCTCTAGAGCCTACGGAAGGAAGTAGCACCATGTAACACCTTGATTTTTAGCTTGGGTGAGAACTATAGGAGAAACCATAGAAGAGAATCCTTTTAATCTAGGGATGAGACAAAGATTTTCCAGTGTGACGAAAAAAAACCCACATAGAATTAAAAAATGATAAATTGAATTTTATAAAAATTGTTAGCTCTTCAAAAAACAACAAAAGGAATAAAAATCTAGAGAAACTGGAAGAAAATATTTGTGAAATGTGTATCTGACAAAGAACTTTTATTCCAAAATCTGTAAAGAACTTTTTTTTAAGAAAGACAGATGTAATTTTTTTTAAAGGTTTATTTATTTATTTGAGACAGAGAGATTAAGCAGGAGGGACAGAGGGAGAGGGAGAAAGTATCCAAGGCAACTCTCAGCTAACCACAGAGCTGAATGTAGGGCTCCATCTCCTGACCCGAAGAAAACAATCTGAGCCGAAACCAAGAGTTGGACATTCAGTTGGACATTCGGCTCAACTGACTGTGCCACCCAGGCACCCCAGGACTTAATTTTTAAAAGCAGTTTTAGGTTTACCATAAAATTGAGAGGAAAGTACAGAGATTTCCCATATACTCATGCCTCCACACATGTATAGCTTCTCCCATCACCAGTATGACTCACCAGAAAAAAAAAAAAAAGTTTTTTGTTTGTTTTGCCAAGAATGAACCTACAATGACACATCATAATCACCCAAAGTACATAGGTTACCATAGGGTTCACTTGTGGTGTTGCACATTCTGTAGGTTTAGACAAACGTATAAGGTCATATATCTACCATTATGATATTGTGCAGAGTATGTCACTGCCCTAAAAATCCTCTGTGCTCCACCTTTTCATCTCTCTCCCCCGACCACCACCCTGTCAAAAACTGATCTATTTTTTGACTATAGATTTGCCTTTTCCAGTATGTCATAGAATCACATGGTAGGTAACTTTTTCAGATGGGCTTCTTTCACTTAGTAATATGCATTTAAGGTTCCTCTGCATCTTTTCATGGCTTGGTAGCTCATTTCTTTTTAATACTGAATAACACTCCGTTATCTGGATATACCACGGTTTATTCATTCATTCACCTACTGAAGGACATCTGGGTTGCCTCTAAGTTTTGGCAGCTATTTACAAAAGCTACTAAAACATTCATGTGTGGGGTTTTGTGACGATATAAGTTTTCAATTTATTTGAGTAAGTAAGGGATACTATCCAGCAATAAATAGAGTGAACTATGTGTTGATGCATGCAACAACATAAATGAATATCAAAAATATTGTCTAAGTGAAAAGAATTGAGCCACAAGAGACTACAGATTGTTATTATTTCACTTATCTTGAAGTCCTAGGAAAGATAGAACTGCAGAAACAGACAGTAGATCTGTGGTTGCCTGAGGCTGGGGGTGGAAGTGGGAAATGACTGTAAATGAGCACAAGGCAATTTTGGGGTGATGAAAGCATTTTTAAAACTGTATCGTGGTAGTAGCTATACAGCAGGATAAACGTCCTGAAATTGAATTGTGCACTTCAAATAGGTGAATTTTATGGTATTAACACAGTAGAGCTGTTAAAAATTAAGCTACTCTCAAAATGAGATTTGAAGATTATTTTCTGTTATTAGTGGATAAAGTGTTTATATATTTAATTAAAAGGGAGACATTGAAGGCAAAAGCATCCATCTGGCAAGAAGACTAGCAGGCTCCTACCTATAAGATTTCAGAGGGGCTTTCATGAACTTAGTAAATTTACTGTGATGGAACATCTGGCTGAGAAACCTAATTTTATCAGCACAATGAGAAATACCATTGTCACATGGGCCAGAGTGTTATTAGTATACATATAACTGGTTTATTTACCACTGTAAATAGAACTACGTACCAGGCAAAATGACAACTTCGCTTATAAATCATCATGAAAATACATTGGGATATTTTGTGGAAAAGCAGAGGCAATAATTTCAGCTTATTTGAATGGCTCATAAGCTATATTATCATCAGAAAATTGCTTGATAAACACAGACTCCAAAACTAGTGCAGTTAATTAGATAAAGTTGATATTTACTGGTATCAGGATACAATAGTCTGTTCACTCTATTTCAGAACAGGATGGCATTTGTCATGCCAACCAGCCCCCTCAGATAGATGGTATAGATATAAATAGAGATATAGATACAGAGATAATTAAATACGTTTGCTTGATTGATTCCTTTCAATCTAGCAATTATTCAGCCCACTTAGGTGGATTTGCATTTTTCAGCACTGAAAATTAATTTGATAATCATAATGTTTTATAGTCATAGGGAGAACTTACTGCTTTTCTATTAGTTATCTTTTGCTATATAATCAAAGGTTAGTACCTAAAAACACCAAATATTTATTATCTCAGTGTTTATAGATCAGGAATCCAGGGTCTGGGTGCCTCTGACTCAGAGCCATTCACAAGGCAGCACTCAGATCATCTCAAGGCCCTACTGAGGGAGTACCCACTTCCAAGCTCACTCAAGTGTGGCCCTCAGCAGGCCTCAGGTCCTCTTTGGCTGTTGGCCAAGTATTTGCGACATGAGAGACTGTTCTTTGGTTTTGATATGTTTTTTGTAATTCAGGAGTTGTATGCCTGTAAGTCATGGAAATCCAATTCAAATGGGCATAGGCAGATTTGAGATTTTATTGAAAGACTTCTGTATTCCTGAGGAGAGAATTAAAAGGGAAAACTGTATATAGAAAACTGTATATAAAACTGGAACGCTGACAAGACTCTTTCTTATATCTTCTCTATAGATTTTCAGCATATGAGTCTTTAAAAATCCACAATTTAGATAGATCTCTACCACCAGAGTGAAAATCCCAGAGATATTATCTTAAAGTTCAGGTTGGGTTGAGGGGTTCACCCTGGATCAGTCATCTCTGTCCAGGGAATCAAGATCCTTTTATTGACCTGGGTCTGATGTTTCTCTTGTACCAGTCAGCTACAATCTAGCAGGTGGTATAATACATATTGAAGGTTATAAATCATCATCTTTTGGCCTTTATGCTTAATATATTTTTTGTATTTTTAGACATTTTTATAAATAATTCTATCAAAAGTCTAACAGACATTCTCAGTTCTCCATACTTGCACTGGAATATAAGAGAGTAGAAGGAGGAACGGTTTTCAAAGGAAGGAATGCTGGGAAGTAAAAAAAAAATCCATTTTCATCTCTAAACCACTCATGTTCTTGAAGACAGCCTACTGTGTGTTGAGTATGTTGTGCATATTAAATCCAGTCCAACCTGCTAGTATAATATTTCATACCTATTTTGGGAATTGGTGAATATATTTAGGTTGGATACCAATATTAGAGTTATTTTATTCTATTTTATTTTATGAGAGGATGTGCAGAGAGACAGTGAGAGAGAGAATCTCAGGCAGCCTCCATGTTCAGCACATGAACCCAACATGGGGTTTGGTCTCATAACCCTAAGATCATGACCTGAACCAAAATCAAGATGTTTGGATGTTTAATCGACTGAGCCATCCAGGCACCCCAGATACCAATATTAGTGTTGTTTTACAAACAGTTTAAATTTCTCAAATCAGGGGATCCCTGGGTGGCGCAGCAGTTTGGCGCCTGCCTTTGGCCCAGGGAGCGATCCTGGAGACCCGGGATCGAATCCCACGTCGGGCTCCCGGTGCATGGAGCCTGCTTCTCCCTCTGCCTGTGTCTCTGCCTCTCTCTCTCTCTCTGTATGACTATCATAAATAAATAAAAAATATATAAAAAAAAAATTTCTCAAATCAGTACTAGTTTTTCTCAGTTGAGCATTCATTTCTTTCTCAAGGATAGCCTTTTGGAAGATAAAATATCCTCTTGTTCGTTTTTCCAATTCCTTAGCAAGTTCTTTACAGATGTCATGCTTGAAATGAGTTGACCAGGAGTCAGTGGCCTTGAGGCAGTCTTTATATTTTGGTTCTAAAGAACAAAAATTAAGTTTATTTCATCAAATTAGTTTAAAAAATATGGTATCATTCATCTCAAGCTCATTAGCCTACACTCACTGGCATATAAGAAATCATATTGTTTTCATCGTTAGCATTTAATCTTAAAACATTACTCTATGATCTATATATGTATCATAACCTTTGAAGTCAGGAGAGCCCATTGATAATAAGCTGTTTTGTTTTTTTGTTTCTTTGTTAAAAATTATAATATTTTGGAAGGAAGATGAGCTTTGGAGACTTTGAAGCCAGCTGACCTCTTACTATATATTAGCCAAAGTTGAATGCGGACATGATTCTTACTGTCTTTGAGTCTCAAATGATCATATACTTAATTGCGTTGTTGGGAAGGTTAAGTGCTATTGCATGTGTAAGGCATCTTTGTGGACGTAACGAGACTCAGCAAATGTGATTTCCCTTCCATATCCTAATCGACTCTGGTTTCTATAGCTCTACTACATTGCATTTTACAAAGCACTTTCTTGTCATTTGTGCTTTTTTGCATCTCACAACTTCTTTACATGGTACGAAAAAAAGCTGTTATCTACATTTTGCTTCATTTTGTTTCTTAAATTGAGAAACCAAGCTGAAAATAGTTAAGACATTAAGTATACTTCTGGAGAGTTTATTAAAAGGTTATCTCTGAACTAGGCCTGCTGCATTCATCCTATGGACTCAGTCCTTGGGTTCTTATATACAGAGGGCAGTGGGATAAAAAGGAATCTAAGGAGAATCACGGGACACTAAAAAGTGAGTGTTAAATTAGGTATGATATTTAAAGTTGAAATTGGACTAAATTTGGACTTGCTCCAGATATCCTTCAGAGACAGGGAAGAGCAGTATAGTGGTTAGAGAATAAAATAAAAGATATTTCATATTTGTACTTTAGGAAAGTTTAGACTTTTCAACGCAGCAATTACAATTACTAGATACAAATATATGTTAAAACACATGTTTACCCTCAGCAGTCTGTCAACATCATTTTATCCCCTAAGAAATAAAGCTAATGTTGACATAATAGTAAAGCAGGCCATAAGGATTGGAAAAACAAGATTTGATGTTCACCTCTCTGTCCCTTTGTAGTTCTTTTTGTAGCTCCAATATTTATGCAACACTTGTCATGTTTAGGACACTCTTCCTAGTGCTGGAATTTGTGCAGCTAACAAGACAAGTTCTATGCCCATATTAGGAAATTCATATTCAAATTTGGGAAGAAATTCCGTTAAACAATAAAATGCAGAATTAAGGGCATTTCAGGTAGAGGTAAGTAAAGAATGCAAATTAAGTGTATTGGCTTCCTTGTTGCTATTAGTGGCGTAAAGCAGCACAAATTTATTCTCTTAAAATTCTGGAGATCAGGGGATCCCTGTGTGGCACAGCGGTTTAGCGCCTGCCTTTGGCCCAGGGCGCGATCCTGGAGTCCCGGGATCGAGTCCCACGTCGGGCTCCCGGCATGGAGCCTGCTTCTCACTCCTCCTGTGTCTCTGCCCCTCTCTCTCTCTCTCTGTCTATCATAAATAAATAAATAAATCTTTTTAAAAAAATTCTGGAGATTAGGAGTCTAAAATCAAAGTGTTGGCAGGGCTGTTTTTTCTGGAGGTGTCAGGGGAGTATCTGTTCCCTTGCTTTGTCGGGCCTCGAGAAAATCCCTGCATTCCTTGGCTCGTGCTCCCTCCCTTACATCTCTCAAGTCTCTCATTTCCATCATATCTTCCACTACTGATTTTGAACTTTTTGCTTCCCTCTTACAAGAACCAATTGTGATTATATTTGAGGTCCATCTAGATAATCCAGGATAACCTCCTATCTCAAAATCCTTAATCTCATCTGCAAAATCCCTTATGTCATATAAGGTAACATTCACAGGTTCTTGGGATTAAGTCATGAACATCTTGGGTTGGGGCCATTGTTCAACCTACTGGGTGAAGATATTTGAGAGAGATAGTGGTGATTTATCTGAAGTGCTAACAGTTGAGCTGAGGTTTAAATGCTGAAAGAATATATATTTAAAGCTTTCCTGTGTATTAAACAACTCAATGTGAAAAAATAATGCCCTTGCACTTGGCCATCATTTTCTTAATAGAATCAAGATTGATTAAATTGTGGGGCACCTGGGTGGCTTGGTGAGCCTGTTGGGTGTCTGCCCTTGACTCGGGTCATGATCTGGGGGTCCTGGGATGGAGCCCCATGTCAGGCACCTTGTTCAGTGGAGAGTTTGCTTCTCCCTCTCCCTCTGACCTTCCCATCTGCCCGTGCTCTCTCTTTCTCTCAAATGAATAAATTAAAAAAATATATTTTGTTAAAAAATAAAGATTGATCACATTAGTGTATAATATGTTGTGATTACAATTTCCTCATCACCAGGAACCAGTGTTGAGGGCCCTCAGGAGTGGGAGAGCGACACACATCTTGGGCCCTAATAATTGTACTGGTTAGTGAAAGTCTCATCAGTTACATGGGTTTAGGAATTCACATTGTAGTGGCTTTCTCTGAAAAGAATTATTAATACATAGAGAAGATAGAGTCTACTGATTTCTCCTGACTTACATCATTAAATCTGTGTCTCAATCATGAATATACAATAGTATTCTTTTGTTTGCCCTTGAAAGCTTTCAACAGTAAAATATTTACATTAAATCTCAACAACTAATGATATCTCTGAAGTCACTAGATAGGAACAGCTCACAGGGCAGAAAACAATATGCTGAACTTTCCACAGAGAAAGTATTGATTTAGAGACATTTTTAAAGATTTCATTGAAAGGCAAGGTGTAACAGATTGACTTATTTTCCCTGAAACATCAGAATACACGATGCCACATATATGGCAAAATATGTTTATGTTCCCAAACTAGGGAGTTGGAAATTTACCATTGGAAGGTAAATTTACCATTGATAAATGGATTTACCATTTATCATAAGAAGCCTGGTAATATCTTTTTATTTCTGGATTTAACACCACATACACAATGAATACCAGACACATTAAATAATGGTTCGTGAGATTTCAGAGAGCCTGACTTCATCCGTGTATTGATCTTGCTTCCTTGAATATAGCCCAGCTTTGAAGTGATAGGACCCAGAATTGCACTGGTGAATATGAGGCGATCCATACAATTTGAGGGGGGAGGAATTTGGGTTGAAGTTTCTTATGTATGTATTTTGTCAAACTAGAAGGGTGGTGTGTTCCCTCCCATAAGTGGTTAGTCTGCATGGAAACACATCTTTTGGGAGGAGATAATATTTTTTGTTGTGATCCCATGAGGTTAAAACCATGGAGAGTAGTCAAACTGCTTTTTTTTCAGTTCGGTTTATTTCCCAGCTTTAAAACTCTGGGATGCTGTGAGTCAGTGTTTTCACACTTTGTCGTGCATGAGGAGGAAGTGTGTTATCACCAAGACAGAGACTTGTGTGAGGGGTAAGGCCGCACCGATAGCTACGCAGCACTTTCATTAGCACTGGAAAGGGTGTTAACACACATACAAGGAGATTTTTCATAGGCCTAGACTCTGGCTTGCTTTCTAAGTGTTATTCCGATTGAAGACCCAACTTGTGGTGGGAGATCTAACAAGTAATTTCTTAAAACCCCTTAGGACACTGGCATATCCTAAACATCTTTAGAGAATTTGTAGCTATATGAACAGACACAAAGCTATTTCAGATTTTTGTTGTTGTTGTTCTCATATTGATTTAATCACGCCAGCTTTGCTGTCTCTCTGTCTTTTATACCATCTTCCGTTGCAAGGAAGAGTGGAATGGGATATTTGATTATCTCCGCACTTCTCAAACACACAGCTATTTGAGTGTATTTTTACCCCTAACGATGACTTAAAAAGTGTAGGGTTTTACATCCTATGAATGAAAGAATTTAGCACTCTCAGCCAAACAAAACTCTACCCCGAGTGTCCTCTCTTGAGTATGTTTCCCTATGTAGATGCACCCCTGACATTGGCTCTGGCCTTCTTTCCAGCATGTGAAGTATCAGACCATTTATGGAAAGCTCAGCAGGAGCTAGTCTGTCCTAAAGATCCAGCCCCAAACTTTTGTTCTTTAATCAATCTTCCTGAAAGAAGGAAAAATAATAAAAGCTATATCATATGCATACACGCACACATATATGAAATATGTACATATGAATAAAATTATCTGATATGTATATTTTACCCTAAGTTTACTCTTCCCACTAACACCCCCTCCAAAGGCATCCAGTGACTACCCATTTCACTTGAACAAAACTCTCGACTCTGCCAGGATCTAGGGTCTGCTTCTGTTTTCTGTTTTCTCTTAATTCCACTCTTCTCTGTGGGTCCTGCGCTTCAGCCACAGAAGTATCCTTTCAGTTCTCCACGCATACCATGTTCTTTGCGGCCTCTTGAATTTACACATCAAGTGTCCTCTCCTTGGAGAGCTCTTGCCCGGGTTTGGCATGTGTCTGGCTTCCTGTCATGCTTCAGGGCTTTTCTAAGGAAGTGCGTTCTCAGAGAGACCTGCCTGTGCTAGGAGTGTTACCTGAGTGGCTCCCCTCTGTTATCCTCTATAGGGACTGTGTGGCATATATACACCGCCTAGCACTGAGCAAATTTCAGTTATGTGTATTTGTTAAGTCAGTTGCAGCCCCTCTGTCTCTGTAGACTGTGAGTTCCACGAGGTCACCACCATATTGCTTTGTTCTCCAGTACATGCCCAGTGCTTGGAAGTATGGCTGGCAAATAGTTGCTAAGGCATGTATGGATGAATTAGTAAGTTAAAAAAAAAAAAAAGTTTTTTTTTCCTCCTTACCCTTTATTACATCCCTTTCAAATTGTGAACTTTTTGGTCAGTTGGGAGTAAAAGGGCAGCAAGGGATGGGGATGGGAGGTGGCTGCTAATTCATCCCTCAACACCTCAAAGACTCCACCACATATTAGCAAGGTCCTGTTTATTTGTTTTGCTCTTTTCATTGAAGTTGTGGTATTGATCAGAGGAGACTGTTGTTTTAACATGCAAGGAGCGGGCAGCCGAGCAAGAGATAAGAATAAAATATGTGAGGTCATCGAAATCAGTTGACTGTGTATAGGTCACCCATGCTTTATGCATTAGGCCAAATACATAAGGAGAGATGACAAAAGGTTGATTATTTTTTAGTTTTCAAAAGTGAGGTGAGACAAGGAAAGCCTTGAAACTTGACAAAATGGAGCAGAGTATTCAATTAAATGTGAATTATGTTTCACTCTTGGTTGGCATAGAGGTCAGTCACTTCTCTCCCCTGTTTTTTTAGATTGATTGACTGACTGATTGATTGATTGATTGATTCATGAGAGACACAGAGAGAGGCAGAGACCTAGGCAGAGGGAGAAGCAGGGCCCCCCGGGGGAGTCTGATGCTGGACTCCATCCCAGGACCCTGGGATCATGCCTTGGAGCTGAAGGCAGCCGCTCAACCACTAAGCCACCCAGGTGCCTCTCTCCCCTGTTTTTAATAGCATAATGCAATATTCCACAAAGAAATGTGGTAAACAGTAACTACAAGTGTTGTCATTGGTATTCCAGCTAGTTTCTTTTTTTGGGGGAAAAAGTTTGCAGAAAGAAATTTTGAAAGAATTCGTGCTACAGTGAATGATAGTGATGTGTAAATTGTGAGTTGTGTATAAAAATGTTAACCTGAGCCTGCTATTGGATGCTTCCCCTACATATTGCTGACCTGTTGATTTTTTCTCCTGACTTTAGCCAAGTTGTTGTCTGCAAAAGTTATGTATTTGCGCATCGTGTTATTGGCCTGCTCAGCTTCTCAGCAGCGCTACCTAAAAGGAGTCTTAGATGGAAAAAGACAAAAACTCCTTTCCATAGCAAGGAATAGCCTCATAAAGAGAGAGGCTGTCTCCTTTGCTCCATCTTTATTCAGGGGATGGTGGCTTGAGGACAGGATCCCAGAGCGGTAGCATCTATCTTGTGACCAATATGTAATTAACCTGAGGAAGAAATTCGAACATGACACTGCAGTTGGTAAAAAGTGGTTAGATCCTTATATAATCACTGAATGAATCTTGGAGCCAGATCTAATTTTAGGGATCAACTAATATTCTCAAGATTTACCCCACAGTTAGTTGGGCTTTCTATTATTTGTAGCTAAAAACATCTCTTACAGATTTGTTGCTCTTATTATCACCCAGGATTTTGGACTTAATCAAGGCAAGGTCAGGAGATAACATATCTAAGAGATTCAAAATTTGCTCAGAAGTAGAGGCATGGAGCACAGATGATGTCATGTAATTCTCATACTGAAATAACAGAATCGCAGATATAAATATGTAATCTAGAGGGCTAATAAAATGTGTTATATTTATCAAATGCAGCATTACTTCTGGACAATTAAAAGAATAAAAAGAAATTGCAGGACAGCAAATTAAGGAAATTGGCGAAAATATGATATCATTCTCTAATACGTACTGTAATTTTGTTTTAAAAGCTAAAAAAAGGAACAATAAATCAAATAGATGCAAATACTTGACATAGTAGGCTTTAGAGAGCTATTCTTGCGTGATAATAAAATGTGGGCAAAGCAAATATTACAATGAGAAGCAATGTCTTTCAATGATAGGCATAAAGCCTTTCCCTTCCTAGATTACCAGGTGTGAAAATACTGTATTTAGTAATACCATTTTTTTCCAGTTCTCCATTATGTAAAAGGTTAGTTATTCTCAGAAAGTCAAGCAGTAATGCAGAAAATTGCTCTGTTTGAACGATTGTTTTTTAGCTTCTAAAGTCATCCATAGTTCAACGCTAGAGAAATGTATAATGTTAGACTATATAAAGTTCATTTTTATTCTTTTATAATAGTGACATTGGTGTTTTGTTTAACAAGCCAGTGCATTTCCAGCTAAATAATGAAATGTTTAGTTTCTTAAATAAGTCACTTAGAAATATTTAAGGGCCAGTTATGTAGCTTTCAATCTTTTCTTGTTTACAGATATTTTTGCTAGTCTGTAACAGGATTGTCCAAGGAGAACTACGCAGGGATATGGAGACTTCCAATACAAAGGACTCATAGATCACTAACCATATTCGACCTTATCATAGTCAGACTAGGCATTCCCTAGAGGTTTTTGGATTAAAGGAGGCTGTGAAGTCATTAGTTGAAAGAGCCATGGGTTAAAACTCATTTGGCAGAGACCCTTCATTCACCTCATAATAGTGAAAGATAGTTAGGGCCAAGCTCTTTCATTATAACTAGTATTTTTTTCCATTATCATAAAATATCTACTTGGAATTATTTTAATTACAGTGAAAGATATAATATTTGGGAACCTAAAATTAGTGTCACTTCTAATGCTAGGAGCATATTCAACTCAAGGCCTGCTTAGAGTGTCCGTATTTAAACTGAAATAGTCCAATGAATTCCTTTCTCTGTGGGGAAAAAAAAGGATAAAAATGTGAAATACAAAGGAGCAGAGTGTTGAAAGGAGACAGGAAAGGAGAAATAAGAGAGAAATAGAATTGTATATGATGTTGGAAAGCGAAAAAAAATATGCTTATTATTATTTTTTAAGTTCTATCACATTAATTTAGCCTTTATGAGATTTTGGATATTGTTCAAATTCCAAATATGGCTTTATTTTATACCTCTGAGGAGCGAGGAACTCTGAACACAACTATGATACCAGTAGTAGCCTCAATAATGCCTAAAAGGGTTACAATTTAAAAAATACTCTTACAGGAGTTCAAAGATTTAAAAAGTTAAGTATATATGTTCCAGATAATAGATAATAAATAAGTCTTGGACTTGAGAGTTACCATTAACTAATAAGGCATAGAGGATTAATTACTAGGTGATAAAAATTATTACTAAGATCTGAGTTTCACCACAGGTTTTTAAGATGGTGGCAGTAGGCCTAAGGATGAGCATACTAGTGGGAGACAAATAATGAATAAACAGAAATAAATCATGTAATGTGATGAAAGTTTACAAGTGCTGTGGAGCGTGGAAGGGGGGGGTCAAGGGTGCTGGGATGAGGAGGTTACCATTTTAACAAGGTAGTGATTAAGGCGACATTTGATAAGTATAGAAGATGGCAAGAGGAGGAGTTCTATGGATATCGTGGGAAGATGATTTTTTTTGTTTTTGTTTTTCGGTTTTTGAGAGAGAGAGAGCAAGCAGATGTGAGCAGAGGTGGGAAGGGACTGGGAGAGGGAGAGGGATAGGGGGAGCAAGAGAATCTTCAACAGGTTCTATGCTCACCACAGAACCTGACTTGGGGCTCAGTCTCACAACCCAGAGATCATGACCTGAGCAAAAATCAAGAGTAGGTTGCTTAACTGACTGAGCCACCCAGGCGCCCTTTGAGAAGATGATCGTAACCTCAAGGAACAGTAAGTGCAAAGGCTCTGGGGTGAGAGCTTGTCTAACATGTTGGAGGAACATCAAGGAGGTCAGTGTGACTGAGGGGACTAAGTAAAGGAGAACAGTCATAAGAAATAAGGTCACACAGAATAATAGAGAATTGAATGCAATGTTGAGGATCTTTTGTTTTATTCAGTGAGAATAGAAGTTATTGGACAGTGTTGAGTAGAAGAGTAGCACAATTTGACTTAAATTTTAAGAGGATACCTATGTGTGCCAGATTGATGGAAGCAGCAAGACTACTGAGGACACTTTTGCCATAATAAAAGTGAGAAATGATGGTGGTTTAGACCATAGCAGTGGCAGTGGGATAGTGACAAATGACCAGATTCCAGATATTTATTGGAGGTTTAACTGGCAGGGTTTGCTGATAATTGAATTTATGGTGTGAGAGAAAGAGCAAAGTCAAGGATGACTTGAATGTTTTTGGCATGCATAACTGAAAGGAAGTGTCACAGATGGCATAGCTGTGTCTTTTTGTCCAGCCGTGTTTGGTTATGTGCAAGCAAACAAAATATGAAGAGAGTTAGTTATAACCAAGACTGACTTTGCTATGTGAGCACAATGAGGCAAGGGAGATGTTAAGGAGTTGGGGATACGTGCAAAAAAGTTATCATTAGGGTGGACCAAATGATTTAATCTGGATAAGTAAAATGTATGGTTCTGATGGAGTGGGAGTGGATGACATCAGATTCAGATGACATCATGGAAAATAAGAGGTCAGGAGACTGTGTGGACAGGTCACTGGCAAGATCATTGAAATCACCAACAATTATGAGTTAGTGCTGGAGAACGTGACAGTAAACCAGGAGCTAAAATCTTCCAGGAAGGAGGAAAATTAAGCAATTGGTAGATGAGAAAAAGTGATGTGGGGTCATGAGTGGTATCTGATCACATGACATTTGGAAGAGGAGATTTTAGGAAGAATAGAGGGAAATGGACTGGAAGTGGCAAAAAGAAAAAGAAAGCTTTAGTTTTACAGGCCATAGGAGAGAAACCAGCCTCCTTAATAGTGCTCTAAGAGAAGCATCATCCTCAGGAGTGGACAGGATTTAATTTGAGTAAGAGGATGATGGGAGGCACACCTGGGTGGCTCAGTCGGTTAAGTGTCAACTCTTGATTTTGGCTCAAGTCATGATTTCAGAGTGTGGGATGGAGCCCTGTGTGGAGCCCTGTGTGGAACTTCCCATCCAGTCCTGTGCTCAGCCAGAGTCTGCTTGTCCCTCTCCCTCTGCTCCTCATGCTTGATCACACATGCTTTCTCTCAAATAAATGAATACAGTCTTTTTAAAAATGGAGGATGTTGGGAATATCCAGGTAAGAATGTGTGTGAGTAAAGAATTTTGCTGGTAATTGAACTTGGATTCTGGAAGATCCAGTGGTCTTAGGACCTGGACAGTGGTGGGTGATGGAGTCATTTGGGGATGTCCATGACTGTTAAAGATTTTTGTTGGGGTTGAGGGATGACCCTGGATCCCAGGCTTCTTGTGATGACCAAGCAGTCCTTACTCTGCCCAGTTCTGTGAACACTGAGATCAAATCATGTTACTGGGGATCCCTGGGTGGCGCAGCGGTTTAGCGCCTGCCTTTGGCCCAGGGCACGATCCTGGAGACCCGGGATCGAATCCCACGTCGGGCTCCCGGTGCATGGAGCCTGCTTTTCCCTCTGCCTATGTCTCTGCCTCTCTCTCTCTCTGTGTGACTATCATAAATAAATAAATAAATAAATAAATAAATAAATAAATAAATAAATAAATAATCATGTTGCCATCAAGTCTCAGTTATCATTGAACTGGGCAAAGCAAAGGGCTGCTGGTAATCTGAAATAAAAGGAACAAGGAGATTAATCCAACCCCAGTGGACTGATAAAACCCACAGACTGAGTCTCAGGTTGGAAATCAGGCCCAGTGCATGCCCGGAAATCGAGAGCTGGGTGCTGAGCGATGTTTGCAGGCCACCAAGAGTATCGGTTACAGCCATGATTCTGAGTATTTCTGCACATTCTAAATACTTGGAGCTTTAGAAATCCTAACGCCCAGGTCACACCTCCAGGCATCAGTATTTTTTCCCCAACATTCCACAGTGATTCCAGTGGGCAGCCAAGTTTGAGGACCATTGTGCCACAGTATCTCTTAATCCTAGGATATTCAAATCATTGAAAGCATCTGTCATGTCATCATTGCTGATTCTCCCTACTTCACTTGTTATCTGTTCAAACTGTGACAGGGCCTCATTTTTCAGTGGCTTAGTTTGCTATATAAATAGTTACAAAACCTCACATTCATCAATTACATGGAATTCTATGTCTGTGGAAGATTTGTAATGTCACATTGCACTCCCTTTGTATTTTAGTTGCATATTTCTGTTCTGTTGCATTTTATTGCCTTATTTGAAGCCATAATTATTCGACAAAGATGTTGACCCCAAGAATGGAAATCGATGCAAGATATTTTCACTTTACAGTTTCTTTGCTTCCCCATCTAAAACCCTGTGTGTGAAGATTTGAGATTTGTTAAAGGAAATTATTTTTTTTTCTGATGTATCTTAATTTGCTTCCCAACACTTGTAATTTATTTAAGCAATTAGTATCATTGAACATTTGATATATTTTTTCTTTTTTGCTATCATAAATCACGCATTAATAAATTCGATAGTGCCTAGCTATTTATGCTTTCAAAGTAAAAAATAATGCACAGGACAAAGTTATACTGGCAGGGCTGACTTTATTTCAAGCTATCCATGTGGTAGGGAGAGACAAGAACTGAATTCCACTCTTAAGAAACAAAGGGCAGAAAGACTTTTAAGTGCTGGAGTGAGAGGGAGACCAGGGGCCCTCTGTGTTTACATCTGTTGGTTTTCTTCAAAGGCAAAGTAAACTTTCTCTTGTCTTTGTGACAGGACATAGTTTTAGAATTTGTAGCAAGGCATCAGCAGAAGTTACACTCCCACCCTCCCACAGAAACTGGAAAGCAGGGGGCACTCACTCCCCCGATGTTTACATTTCAAAGAGTGGACTCCTAGGTCTTTGAGAAAGATCTGCCCAGGTTGTATAAAGTGGGCAAAAAGCTTTTGAACAGTATTCAGATCTCAAAGGGCAGAGAGAGAATTTACAACAGCAAGTTTTCTGAAGATCTAAGAAAAGGGGCCCTGAGTCAGAATTGGTCAAGCTGAGAGGTGGTGAAGGCTATTTTGATCAATGTACATCTCATGATAGTTCTTAAGGACGAGTCGTGCGTTGCTAGATGAGGGCGAGAATGTTTTTAAGACCTTTGATTCATGTTGGAAACTCACCATCAGAATTATTATTTTTTTAATTTCTATATTCACTAGCAAAGTATGAGGGCTTCCGTTTTCCTATGTGTCTGCCAACATGGGTTTGTTAAAAGAGACTGTTTCCAACTTTGATTTCTAGTTTGACCAATTTGTAGGAGAAAAATGAAATATCACACTTTCAATTACCCATGAGATTGAACTTCAGAAATATATTTATTGTCCATTTGCAATTCCTTGTTGGGGATTGCCATTTCATGAAGCTTTTTATTTTTGTGTTACAGTGTTTATATTATTTTTAAGAGAAAATCACAGTGCTATCTTGCCTAATGGTTCATAAATAGGAGAAAAATCAGTACCATGTACCAAGCGCTAACTACAAATCTAGGTATTTGTTTTTCCCCATGAATTTCAAACCTCAGTTTCCAGTGGGTTCCTTAGTTATGAATAAGAACGACTGCAGGAGAAGAATATGTCTCTTTTGAGGATATTTTCTTCATTTTGGCTTTTAGGCGAAAGGAATTGCTATGTCTTAGCTTTAGGAAAATATTAGGCCCTGACAGTTCTGTTGCCTGGAAGACTATCAGGGCTTGTTGGAGGGAGGAAGAGAGGGTAAATATTTTATAGGACCCTTTTTATGTTCAATGACAATCAAAGCCATGACTAAAAAAGACATTTCTCTCTGGCTGCCCACCCAACCTCTCTCCCCCAGCAACAAACCACCCACATGTCAGCACACCATGATGTGTATCATACAGTATGTTTCAACTTGTTTTCTTTAAATTCTGATCTACTGTCACCTCTTGTTTACATCTGATCACTTCTTTTGGAATCCTCTTCTTTACACATTCATTAAATTCTGATCTTCCAGGTCTCTTTTCTTTGTCTATTACTTTTATCCTCCTGTCTCCTTTCTTTTTTTAAAAGATTTTATTTATTTAATTTATTTGGCAACAGGGAGCCCAATGCCAGGTTAGATTCCAAGACTCTAGGATCATGAGTCCTGGCATCATGACATGAGCCAAAGGCAGATGCTTAACCAACTGCTTAGTGTCTGCTTTCAAATAATCAATTGATTATCTATTCTGGAATAGACACTATTTGTTCAGGTTGAAACACTAAAATGAAGCCCTACAAATCCATTCTAGAGGAAACAATCCTACAAGCATGTAATGTTAATTCAGTGAGTTCAAACATACGCTTTAGTTAAAGGGAGAAAATATGAAATAAGGCAAGGGGAGAGGGAACTAAAGTTTCTTGGTATCTTCTAACTGCCAACCACATTGAGAGAAGTACAATGTCATTTAAATAAGGAACACTATCCACTGAAAGATCTGTTTGAAATGGTTTTGTATTTAATTTTGTCTTCTCAGAGTTTATCAGGGAGCCTGGCACATGTGCATTAAATAAATGTTTGCTGAGTAGAAATGTATAAAAGTTTGGGAAGCAAGGGATATTTGAGCTGGTCTTAAAGGATATGCATAATAAAATTTTTTTTTATTTTTAATAGAGTATATAAGCTTTCATAATTTTATGAACATCTAAAATATCCATTGAATTGTATTTCTGTCTCTAATAAATACTAGTTATAAAAATGTTGACTTTTGGTACTAGAGAACTGAAGCTGACGTTTTTTTTTTTTTTTTTTTTGACGTTTTGTTGACTAGTTAAAAACTGCTGATTAAGAATTCTTTAAACTACTTAAATGTTAGGTCATGTATATTAATAATGAAAATGTGCTTATTCTAAGTATAAATGGCATCGAGTTTCAGTAGCACTTATCATTTGAATGGAGAGGGCGTGTCTTTTTAAAAATGACAATTTTTGTCTCAATTCATAACCAATAAAATGGCATTACATCCTTATAGAGTCTAGATGAAGTTAATGGACAATAAATGATGCGAGTTTCTCTTATCAGTTGTTTAGATGAAGGAGAATATTATCACCAATTTCCTGTGGTTCAATTCTGAGAAAGTAAGTGAAATCAAATGGTAAATATATATATAATCTATATATCTAGGAATTATGTTTAGTATATAATGTGCATATTAGGAGTATGATTAGTTGTGTTTGTAGAATATATGTGTAGAACATATAATAATAACATATAATATATAATAAATAAATATATATGTACACACACTTGTTCTATCTACCCTAGAACCCTATGTTACAAAGTCACAAATGGGTACCATTCTGTTTTCCACATATGGCTGATTTAAAATTTGAGCCTCAGATTTTTCTTACCAGCATGGGATTGTTAACGGAGAAAACTCAGTTGGAAAACCTGGCCTCAGATTTGAGTGAAATAGCTCCTTATTCTCTCCTCCTTCTCCACATAATGTTCCTGTCTTTTGAATATTGTTAAAGCTAATACATTCCTTTGCAAAATTATTTCAGTATTACATTTCTTATTTAATATGATAATAGAAAACGTGAAAAGAGGACTTGAAACTACTAGATTTAAAATGCAAAGCAGATAATTAACTATAAATACCAGTAAACTCACCAATAAGGAAAAAAAGTAAAAAGAAATACGGGGAATAGAGAAAAAAGAACAAATCCCAATTGTGAGTCTCCATTAATTAACATTTATAATTACAGAATCATGTGTCACCTAAATGTCAGCTGCCTGGGGGCTCCCAAATCCTCTGGCCTCCTGAGGTTATTCTTCCTTTAATGTGTAGTAAAGTTCAGATAAATTTCCATCTCAGTTATTATAGAAAAGTCAGCATCTCTCTCACATTACCTATAGGAATACTGGCATCTACATTTCTTCCAGTCACCTCTTTGCCTGTTTCACATTTTCACTAAATTCTCGGTCTTCTGATGTCTTTTGTACATTGTGCTGATGTAAACACGGGCTTCTTTTTCATTTGGTTCCCCAAATCAATCATGATCACAGAGTTCTTGAATTTAGCACAGTTTTTCTTTAAAAAAGATTTATTTTGAGAAAGATAAAAGGGGGGGGGGGGCGAGAGAGAGAATGAGATAAGGCATGTGAGGGGAAGGGCAGGGGAAGAGGATCCCAAGCTGACTCCTTGCTGACTGGAGCCCAGCATGGGGCTCCATCCTGTGACCTTGAGATCATGACCTGAGGCAAAACCTAGAGTCTGACACTTAACCAGCTGGGCTACCCAGGCACCCCTAGTACAGTTTTTCTAAACCATTTTGGATAGTACAGTATGAAAAATAATAACAAATTATTTATTAAAATTGTATTCCTGATGGTCTCACAGTCTTTTTCACTCATGAAACTTCTCACAGGCTGTCATTTGTCACCAGGCATCAATGTCCTCATCTCCTTTCCTTCTGCAGTAATTGCTGAGATTCACGATCCCCATCCTCCAAGCTGAAACCTTCCCCTTTCTCCTACTTGCGCTTCTTTGTTTCTTCACATTATATTATGTATGAATAATACATATAGCACTTCTCTATTTTTCTTGTTGCAGAAAGCTCTGATATTTATTTTTTACTTAAAACAGCCCATAATGTTATTTTTCTGTGTTGTCACCCACCCTGAAGAAAAATGATGTGCCTCTCTTAGTAGGCACAGTGTATGTTCTCTCTCCTTGCTTAAGAAATTATAGAGTATTTTTCCCTGTCTCCATTCTCTAAAGGAAAGAAAAAAAATACAGTCCTTTATATTTTTTTTAAATTTATTTTGATAACTTTTAAAAAAATTAGATAGTAGAAAATGTCACTGGCATTTAAGACGGATTTAAAGATCATAAATTGATTATACAGCATTACTGTGAATTGTGAGTGGTGCCCAAGGAGATGAAAGCAAATCGTGATTAGATAACCAGGTATTGAACTGAAAAATGAAAGATGAGGGGTGGAGAAGACAGTTACTTTTTTAGAAGTGGCAGGATTTGACACTGAATTTTACAGGTGAACTAGATTATGTTGCTCAGGAATGCTTGCTTACGGGTATCTTCAGTTTTGTATGAGGCGATCAGTAGTATCCAGAGCTCAGCTGACTTTTAAACTCTTGGATGAGCAGAGGAAGCACTGATCTCTATTATAAGCTTGACTGAAAAATTAGTGGTTCTGAAGAATGTGCTGCCAATTCTTCTGAAAGCTTCTCCTGTATTTTCAGATCCTTTTGTCAAAAGCTGACTCCTGTGGGAAGCAAGGAGGCCCACCAAAATGAGAACAGAAAGAGGCCCTTTAGTCAAAGCTTGTTATAACAATGGAGTCAGCCACCATCTCTTGTGTTTGGCAGCGACTCAAAGGCAGACAGGAGTAATAAAAAAAATCCAGGAAGGTGTCCGTTTTGCTCTGCTTGGAAGCTGCTGGTATGGAAAGCTGGAGGTGGACTCCCTAGAATGGGGGGGGAGGGCATCTTTTGTGATTGATATGAGAACACATTTGACTTTCTTTACTCCATCCTGAGTAAGAAGTGGGGCCAAAAAGCTGGGAAGTTGGCAGTCCCTGACCAAGTCTTGACTCTTTTGAGCTGATTGCTAAAGAGGTTGTGGGTCAGGGTTCTATTGTCCTACCGTGGTCTTTCACTCCCCAGACATTACCAGCAGAATCTGCTGATAAGACAGAGCTGAATGTATTGCTTATCTGGCTAAGGGAGAAGGCGGCCTCATAAAGCTTTGGTGGTATCTTGACCTGGGGGCCATTAAAGTCAGAATTCTTGGACAATTTTTAGCAAAGACAGCAAAGTGTGGTTTTGGTTCTCAGCGTGCAAGCTGAGTGTGGGAGTAAACCAACAGCTTTTGTTCTCTCGTTTTAGCTGGACTATAGTATCTTTGCTTCCCTTAGATGCCTTATCTGTACTAAAGCTTGCATGACATATGAAATAGCCATGTTAAACGAGTCGTGTTTACACAAAGCAGGTTGTTGGGCATTCCATGGCACAGTAGTATTCTCTGCAAATACTATTAAGTGTCTCCCATATAGATCAAAGAATCCTTGTTTCATTTGGAATTTGACCTTGTTTAGTTCTGTTGATGACGGAGGGACCCTTTCTCTGGGACAGAATTGGTCAATGAAGTTTCTGTGTCTAAAGTGTGGTTGCATGAACTACACTTTCTTCTCTAGCTGGTGCCAGGAAAAGTCAGGGTTGGATGGGGGAAAGCTCTTGAGGTGGGGGACAGCCCTAGCTCTGGTGAGTCGTCACAACATAGTATTGTCCTCAAGGAGGGGGAAGAGTAAGGGTCTCCAGAATGACTATGAAGTAGATTTTTCATCAAGTTTTGTTTGCATGCCATGTCTTTTTTTTTTTTTTTTACACTCTGTGTTTTTCAAGTAGTTTGAAGGTTTGTTATCCTCAAAACCATAATTTAGCGCCTGATACTGACCAAATGGAGGTTTCCTACAGAAGTAGTGATTATTCAAAGCATGGAAATTTCCACAATGATAAACTCAGATCAGAGAGTTCAAAGCCAAAAGATTCCCAACCAACCAGGGTATTATCTTAGTGAACAATGCTTTTAATCATACATATTATCTCAGGATACATCTTTTCTGGGCCTGTGACATCTATCCTGTTCAGCATATCCCTATTAGCCTACCCTTGTAAAGGCCCCAGGCTCCTTATGTTAATTATTCCACCCAGTTTCCAGAGCTCCATATGCAAAGTGGCTTGCTGAGTTCTAAAAAAGTCCTGTTTTTTCCCAATCCCTAGAAAAGGAGACCTCCTTCTCTTGCATTTGTTTCACTGAGAGGTACACTAATCAAGAAACATGTGGGAAAAATTCAGTCTGCCTCAAGTTTACCTGATGCTTACCAAATCTATAATAATCAGTAGTTGTTCTTGCTTAAAAAATAAAATCAGTTAGGTAATGAAGATTTGGTAGGGACACCCAGACACTGTTGTACAACCAAATGAATATGTAATATTAATCAGCTGATTATTACTCTTTGACCTGTTGCCTAAAGAACCTAGAAATGTTGACATTTTTGCCTTTATGGAGTAGATGTACATGCGATGAGAAGGCTAAATACGCAAACATTTCTACACATGATAGTATGGAAGATATTGGAAGACTTTGTGGATTAATGTTGTAAGATTAGAATTAAGGGAATACTGGTATTTCTTACTTTGTACGGTAGTATGAGACCATATAAATGACTGTGCCAGCTGAAATTATACAAAGTGATCTTAATAATCCATGGGGGAAATTATCGATCTGTGACCTTTAAATTTTTGTCAAAACATCAAGAAATCTTACTCTAAATTGTAAACATATAAGGAAATACAAAGTGGAAAACCAATATTTATTTAGCGCACTGTAATTTAAAAAACTAGAAATGTTGAGGTTTAAAGTGTTTTATTTCTTTTAAATAACCTAATTATAGGTTGAATAGTACTTGCCTTCCTCTTTACCATCGTACAGCTTGCATTACCGAGTGCACATCTTTTCTCTGCCTTTGCAAATTGTCATATTCCTTTCTAAGTCTGAATCAGGGACCAATATTTTATCCATTGCACGTGCCATATCATAGAATATATCTGAGAATTTCTTTAATGGAATCTGGAACCCAGACTGTCCTATACCTTCGATGGAAAGCCATCTAAGCTTTATATGTAGACAGAAAAATGCGATAAATAACCTTGAATTTTTATAAAGATATCTGTGCAGCATTTTAAAAAATGGAATGGTGTTGGGGAGGGGCATTGGGGCCTGGAGGGAGTTTAGCTATGAATCAAATGAGGGACATGGGGAGAAGGGAGAAGAATTCATTCGTGTAACGTATACACCTTAGACAATGGAATATATGGACATGCTGTGCATGGAGGCAGGAAGCTCAGCAGGTTTGTACAGCAAAATGATGGTAGGGCCTGGTCGGCCCCAGGGTATTGATATGTACGAATTAATATGTATGTGAATGGAGTGGGTTGGGAATTTTGGAAAATGGATATTTTTCTGCTTAGATTCTTGTGGGCAGTGTCAGGGATGATGGAGTGACATGAAATCTGTTTCTTGACTCTGCTCTAATGACTGTATCACAGTCTTAGGGAAAAAAAAAAAAAGGAGGGCAGTAAATGAAAGCAGAATTTGTTTTTTCATGAGGAACTTGGTAACTCAGGCATCAGTGCTTTGATACACAAGTGACTATGTGTGGCCAGACTGTGGGTTAGCAGTGTTCTCATCATTCCCGTACAAAATAAAATCTTGCTCTGGCACAATGAAAAGTGAAATCAGCATGATTGGCTGCTTAGGGTGAATAGCTTTTGGAAAACAGAAGACAGCACCCGAAGGAAGGGAGACACTGGGTTCTAAAAAATAGCACCGGCAAGAGACAGCTGGCTGAAGGGAGTCTTCCAAATGCTTCAAAGCGTAACCATTTATGAAGGTGTTGGAGCAGAGTCATAAGAAATGACTGGTCAAGAACTTGTTTGGACACCAGAGGGACTCCCAGAAATAATTTGGAAGGCTTTGAGTTGGAGAATCTTGAGTCCTGTGGTTATGTAAATGGGAGTCTATGAACCAGAGAAATTGAATGTTAATACTAATGTAATTTTATTGTTACCAACCTTCTTTTGAGGTTAAGAAATACTCAGGGCACATTTTCACTTTTAATAGTTCAATTATTCTGTATATGTGTCTGTCTCTTCCATTAAGCTACAATCTGACCAGCAGTTGATAGTGATATATTGATGTTTCTATCATGTCCTAGCACAGGACTTGGCACATATCAGTAACTAAGTAAGTATTCCTCAGCCAATGAATAAATGAATAAGTTATAGATACAGTATATAGTTGTTATTCAAAGTACATAGTGGGGTAAAATGTGTTGTCTTTTATTACCTTGCTTAAAAATAAACTGTGTGAGTTCAAATTTAGTAATGAAGAACTGCATTATAAATAGTGCAAAACCATTTCCAGATAACATTTAATAGCTTTACAAGTGTGTTTTAATGAACTTTAAGATATAGCTTCCCCTGTAATTGCTGACAATTGTGTTGTTGTAGGTTGAAGCTCACGCATGCTTATCAGAGGTTCTATTGACTTATACTCTTTCTGTTTATTGACTACTTAATTAGTTTTCCAAGATAGCTAATCAGGGAGAGATGTAGGTATTTAGGAGTCTTTCATTAAACCATGCTAAGAAATTTAACACAGAAATGTGTGACTGGAAACTAAAGCCTAGCAGTGGAGGAGCTCCTGAAGAGGTAGTACTCAATCATGAGTAAAATAGTTGCAATTTAATATTTCTAGTAAATATTTCTAGTAAATATTTCTATTTACTTTTGAGAATAACAGCATTTTCTTTTTGGTCCACTGGATGAAGAGATCTCACATGTACACATCTGTGGTTGGAAGGATATTTCAGTCTCCATCTGAATCTTAGATTAGCAGAAGTAAGCACATTTCTATGGCCTGGATGTATTAAACACATTTCAGTTCTGACACTTCCACTTGTTATTAGAAATATGCCAATAAAATATAAAAATCATGATATCTTTTTCATGTTGTAAAGCTGTATTTTTTTTTTTTTTTTACAAATTTTATTTGTTTATTTGACAGAGAGAGCTAGAGAGCACAAGCAAGGGGAGGGGCAGAGGGAGAGGGAGAAGCAGACTCCCTGCGGAGCAGGGAGCCCGAAGTGAGGCTGGATCCCAGGACCCTGAGATCCTGACCTGAGCCAAGCAGAAGCTTAATCAACTGAGTCATCCAGGTGCCCCTAAAGCTGTATTTTTAAAATCTAAATCAATTTGTACTTCTGTTCAACTATTTATTAATATAATATAATGGGATATTAGTGAAAACCTTTACCTAGTCATTTTTTTTTTAACTTGAGTTACTTTTTTTTTTTGAAAATGATTTCTCTTTTTAATCGGTTCAAAACGACAGCACTTTTAAATCTTACTCTTCCCTGTTCTCTGTGAAATGAATGCCCACAAATATATCATGCTGTTTTTTTTAAAGGAAGTGACTTCCAATTTTCTACTTCTCTCACAGTTCTACAAAATTTCAAAGAAAAGTCATAGGATTATTTTGCTTCTTCAACATAGGTATACATTTTACTAAACACTTTGCTGCCTTATTTTTCTTAATATTAACATTTATAACAATAAATCAATAGATGGGATTGTGTGATAATGAAAGCAGAATGTTAATGATGTGTGATTACACTGATGTTTGCACTATGTACATTGAGATAAGAACATTTATTCTAGGGAATTTTAGATGCTGACTTGACTTATGGAAAACTCAATGAACACTTTCTGATCTTGAAATTTTTATGTACTAGTGACAAAGGCACTTATTGTCAAATTATATTATTTTTAATTTAAACTACTTTTCATTTGACTTTTGGGAAACAAAAGTTACAGAGCTGGTTTGTGGAAAGTACTTGGACCTAACAGAGTGAGAAATTGAGATGATAAAACTAGAAGATAGCTTTAGGTTTTCTGTTTTAAGCTTAAACCCTTGGAGATATGAACTTTTGAATAAAAAAAATGCCACTCATTTATTCATTCTTTCATCCAAGCATGTAATCAGTATTTATTAAGCATATAATATTTGCTCATGTGAAAATTGAATCAGAGAGCTTTTGTTTCAGAGTAAATTGTTTTCATTTAAAAATTCTTAACATGGAGTAATAAAAGAATCATACCTCTAGCTCTTAGAGAATCCTTCTTTTAATAATTCATCTAGTCATTCAACTGATATTTATTCAGCAACAGATGCCCATTTACATAAAATAAGAAACACTATGTTCACAAATTGAGAGAGGTGAAACATATGCAGTTATTTAGAAAATGTGAATAAGCTTTAATTTAGTGGAATATACAGGGGATAATTAGAAAAAAACTATGGATTTAATTGTGTCAAGTTTTTGAGGAAAGGTAATAGAAATTGCATGAGAAACAAGCAAATAAAAAATCACATGTTTTCCAACTTCCTTGAATTGTATCTATTTATTTTCTTTCTTTATAGGTAATTTAGGAGCATAAATTGGACTCATAATGTGTCATTTGTCATATAGTTTATTAAAACGTCTATATTCTACTTTCTAAATCCATTTTCACTCTTACTCCATTAATGGTAAGGAAACCACACTGGCTGATAATTGAATATAATAGTGCTCATTCATTCCATGAAGTATTAGAGTCTCCTTTACTGAATAGTTCAACATCAGTGGGTTGATTTGAGTTGGGAAACTGAAGGTAGAGTAAAATACTAATATGAAATGAAGGAAGTCATTCTACAATCTGTAGGGGAAGAAAAGAGAAGAAGAGCAGGTTGCTTTAGTGTCTTAAGGCAAAGAGATTTTTCAGAAACCAGTAACCTTTTTGAACGGCAAAAATTATTCCAGTGGTGTTCACAGTAAATTTTAGATCTCTGTGACTATGCTTAAGTTAGATTTCTTAAGCAAATATTTTGGCTGGATGAGTTTTTGGGACACTTAAAAATGATAAAAAGAAAATATTCTCTGTAAAGCTAGATTTTTGGTGGGCATACTAGCTAGATTTGTTTTGGAACCATGTTTACTTGTCTAAGTGTTTTCAGACCATTTTCTAAGAAATATAGGTCAATCTTTGGTGTTATAGTAGATATAATGGCATTCCACTTTGACCCTTCTTCAGAACCAGTGCTCCCATCCTTAGTTGCCTAGAGAATCAGCAGTGCCTCACTCAGCTTTAGAAAACTGTTTGGGCCAAGGTTAAACCTCCTTTCAGGGGACAGCTTGTAGCCAGTGACAGGCTGATCCAGGGTTGCAAAGGCCTGGCCCTTTTGCCTTAGTTCAGGACAACTCTGGAGAAACTACCACTGCTTGACAGTGAAGATCATTGGGAATGGCCACTTGGCCAAAGAATGTGAGCTTCAGGATATTGGATAAAGGTGAATGACAAAGCCTTCCCATAATTTTAGGAGACTTATTCTACAAATGTAGAATTCTTATCCCGAAGGGAGTGAGTTGAATTACTAGAGTTTTGTATCCTGGTGCTAAAATGAAGATCAAGAAAACTGGGGCAAGACACCATAAATTGCCCTGGGGGAAACTTTTTCTAATCTTAGCTTGTACATCATAATGCATGGAAAGAGACCATTTGAAAGCCTTCTAATTCCTTCCATCTTGAGTCGATGTGGGAAGAATAACAAGTTCTATTACAGTGACTGAACAAGGCTGATATACCTAACTGCCTCAGAAGTAGCAACTGAAGTTTGAGACTACCAATAATTGAGGGACACAGTGGCAGCTACCATGATTTTTTTTTACAAAAAACAAAAAAGTTCTGTGCATTAGAAAGAACGTGAAAACCCTTTTCAGAAATTCCTCTGTGTATTTATACAGAGATTAGACTTGCCTTTCATCCTTTTCTTTTGATTCAGCCTCTTATAGGTACACTTCATTCTGGTCTGTAATGTAATAAATCAATCTAAAACCTACAGGCATCTTTGCTTTAAAACCTCGAGAAATGCAAACAAAGAGTCTTCACTGAGGAAGTCAGGGTCTCACTTGAGAGTTAATCTGGATCAAACAGAAAGTTAAAGAGAGTACAAAGTTTTCCTTCCCCTCTCAATTCTAGTTTATGTTTTCAGACTTCATAAATTTTAAAAATGATTTTAAAAATTTTAAAAATTTACAACCATAACCAGATTTTAAAAATGTACAACCATATATGTTTTTAGGGGTAACTTGCTTGGTTAAGTGTCCGACTCTTGATTTCAGATCAGGTCATGATCTCAGGGTTATGAGATAGAGCCCCTTGTCAGACTCCATGCTCAACAGGGAGTCTGCTTGAGATTCTCTTCCTCTTCCTCTCCTCTTCCACTCTTTTATGTGCTCTCTCTCTTTCTGTCTCTAAAATAAACACATCTTTTAAATGAATGTACCACCATATATGTTTTTTAAGTTAAAGTCTTTGATTGCTTAAAGTAGTATTTTAAAAATGACATTCAGAACAAATTTTCCTCTCTCTCACTGTGAAAATTACTCAAGGCCAGAAAGATAGTAGAAAACAAACTTCATATTTTTGGTGACAGTTAAGTTAGAAGGGTTGCCATTCATTTAGAGAGGAAGGAAATAAATGAGGAAGAAAGAGATGAGAGGACTCCCACAGCTGAACATCTCAGAAGGCCAGTTAAATTCACTTTTCAAAGGTACAGGACACATTTGGAGACACAAAACCAGATCTTTTATTTCAATAGGTCAGAATGGGGCGCATTGACTTAAGTTAGTAACTTCCCAGAATAGTTCGTTTCCCACAGAGGGCTGGAATAAATAAAGAAGATACACCCAAGCCATGTTTTTAGGAAGAAATCTGTCTCCATAGTGGAGGAATTAAGGAAGTCCTTGAGTTGTGAAAAAAAAAAATTATTTGCCTATGTCTATTAACTCTTAAGAAGTAAATGCTAATTGAGCCTCCACCCAAAATTCTGGGTCAGAAAAAAATCCCATGTATCTTGACCATAACTGTTCCCTCCTAAACACAAACTGCATATGAATGGATCAGCAAGGAAAAACTCAGAAAACTGCAAGGATGAGTAATCAGCAAAGAATCAACAAATGTCTATGCAAAGATTCTATAAAAAAGAAATGAACGAACAAGGAAATGAATATAAAAGATAGAAAACATAAAGAATTAAATAAATAAATCTGGTCACACAGCAGATACAAATTTTGATCATCTTGCCAAAAATTCAATATCTTATACATCTATGAGCAAGTACCAAAGACAGAGAAGGAAGAGTTCATAGAATGTATGGGAAGATAATTATTATGTCTAAGGTCTTTTAAAATTCTGACACAGTCTTCCATCCCTCCCAGGTATTTTCATGTCTTTGATTTGTAGGATGCTGGCACTTTCTAGGTCTTTTCCTAACATGGTCAATAGAAGTTTTCAGACAGTGGTCAAATGGTCTTCAAAAGGTTTATTTACTGCAGGTGTCTCATCATGCTATCCAGAATAACAAAGCAGTCAATGTACTTTTCAGATAGTTTATACGTGCAGTAAAATTGTAACAACTGCCACTAGCCAAGAGCAATTATACAGAGGCTGATGATGGAATTACCCTGTAGATTTCAGTAATGCATCCAAATTTTAGAGATGTTAAAATGTGAAAAAAAAAATATGACCTAAAATTGGCAGAACATCTTAAAATGAACTTTCAGAACCCAGACAAACATTTGTAATATAAATACATAAAAATGGAGTTAGCATAAATGTATTTGATCACAATCCTCAACTTTGTCCTCTCAACAAAAGATTTTCTGTGGTTCTTAAGATTGATAGTAAAAATCTTGCCAGTGATATACAAAACAAACGCCAATAAATGAATATCAAGAATTGTGACTGTCCTATCACAGAATGTTGAATTAAGGCCAATAACCACAAATTAACATACAATTGTAATGTTAAAGTATATATGACACAATGAAGGTATGGCAATTACAATTATTTTGTCTACAAACAGTGTAGCATAAACATTTATAAAAGCAAGACCTATAGAAGATAGAACTAAATAGAACAGAGTCACTTTATTAGTAGAAAACTTTTAATTTACCTATCTCAGTCAAATGATAAATAAAAATATAGAATATCTAATATAATTAAATAGCTGTATTAAATTTATATTTCTATACTGCTATAGCCTTAAAAGATTAAATATACCTTCTTTTTAATATCAATGGAAAATTAATAGGAATTGACAACATCTGAGATTGTAAGGACAGCCTCAGTCAAAGTAGAAGTAGTGCAGAAGGCATTCTCTAATAACACAATGAAAACAAATTCATAATATGAAGTAATGCATTAACAAGTAAAAGAGTGGCCATTTTGATAATTAAAAAACAAAAAATAGTAAAAACCTCCTATTTGGAAAAGTAATCCTACATAAGACATTGTAGGATTAGAAAATTAACAAAATGGAAATACTTAATATCTGAACTGTTGGAATATGGGCAAGAAACTTGAGACCTATTCACAGACTTCAACATATATATTAGCAAACAATCTATTTTTTTAATAAATTAAGCATCTAACTCATGAAAAAATGGGCTAAAGAAATGCAAGAGGCATTAGTAAAGTTAAAATTGGAAAATAATGGGATGCCTGGGTCGTTAAGGAGTTTAGCGCCTACCTTCGGCCTAGGGTGTGATCCTGGAATCCCAGGATCAAGTCCTCTATCAGGCTCCCTGCATAGAGCCTGCTTCTCACTCTGCCTGTGTCTCTGCCTGTGTCTCTGCCTCTCTCTCTCTCTCTGTGTCTCATGAATAGACAAATAAAATCTTAAAAAAAAAATTGGAAAATAATGAATTGAAAAATCTAAAAGGGGCAGTCAGTTAAGTATCTGACTCTTGATTTCAACTTGGTTGTGATCTCAGGATTGTGAGATTGAACCCTTCATCTGCTCTGTGCTGGGTGTGGAGCATGCTTAAAATTTTCTCACTCCCTCCTCCTCCTATACCGCTTCCCACCACACTCCCTCTCTCTCTCCCTCTATGAAAATCAAAGCAAAACAAACAAGAACAGCAACAAAAAAAAACCTAAAAGAAAAACAATACAATTTCTTGAGAAATCCCAGAGCTAGGTGTTTTGAAAGAAAAAAAACTGGCTCACCCAATTAAGAAAAATGGAAGAAGGAACTATGACCCTAAGTGAATAAATAAATAAATTATGAGAGAAATAACCATACACAAACATAAAAATATTAATAACATATGTATATTATTTATACATACTCACATATTTACATATATTGATATATATTATGCTTTTTATCTATTATAAGTGTTTTCAAGATTTGTAGTCATTATCTTTGCAAATAATGATCAATTAAGTGAAAAATACATCAAGAAAATATAAAAGCTATTATAAACAAAATAATTTAGCAAGTAAAATAAGATTTTCTATTCATAAACAAGATAGTTTAAACAGAATGATAGAAAAGACATCTTTTTTACTCTACTAGTGAAACCAAAATACTATACATAAACCTCTAGAAATGTGCAAGACTTGTATAAAGGTTATTCTGTTGTACTTGGACAATTGAATTTACAAAAGGGGATTGATTATCTGTAAATTTTATTTATTCATGATAGACACAGAGAGAGAGAGATAGAGAGAGAGAGAGAGAGAGGCAGAGACACAGGCAGTGGGAGAAGCAGGCTCCATGTAGGAAGCCTGATTTGGACTTGATCCCGGGACTCCAGGATCATACCCTGGGTCAAAGGCAGGCGCCAAACCACTGAGCCACCCAGGGATCCCCTGATTATCTGTAAATTTACGAAATTCTCATGAGCCCAGTAAAATAATATTGGGAATTGTGTTAGTAACTGAGCACATTATTTTCTAAATTTTAGTATTTCTAAATAATGAAAACAATGATGAGTTAAAAGAAAAAAACTTGAAAGTAAAGAGTAGTGAGGGGAAACTAACCTTACTAGATATTGAGATTCATTAGAAAGCTTCAGTCATCTGAGAAATGTACTCCTATATATACATGCAGAGAGATTGCTGGAATAACAGCAAGAATAAAACAAAGAAATAGAGCAAATACATACAAGAATTTAAAAATGACATTCAAATCTGGTGGATTGTACAATAAAGGGAGTTAGAACAACGTTGTGTCTACAAGGAAGAAAATAAATTTGGAACCATAAGTAGTACCTCAAGCTCTCAACGTTCTAAATTGAGAAAAAATCAAATAATTAAAAGAAAAGAGGCTGGAGAAATATTAGAAGAAAAATGATTACATATACATAAATATGTATATAAAACATGTAAGTGTTACAGGGCTTTTGTAAGTATATTAACAAAACTTGAACCCCAATTTAAAAATAATATGTAAAAGAGTTTTTTAAAAACATGTTTTTAAAAGACATGTTACCATAAGCAAAATGCAATGACAAAAATGACAGACTGTGATGTACATTCCTAAGATACATATAAAGAGCTCTTCCAAGTTAGCAAGAAAAAGATTAAAAACTTAATAGAAAAATAGGCTAAATATATGAACAAACAGTTCACAAAAAATAAATAGCTCTTAGACATATCAAATGGCTTTAAAAATCATCTGGTGTGTGGCCTTAGAGAGGCAAATGCACTCATGTATAACTGGAAAGTAGTTTGGCAGTCCATTATTGAAATTACATGCACACCTAAGAGTTTTCGTATAGATACAGTCATATATGTATAAGAGGATATAGATTAAAATTTATTCACTTAATATTTGGGATAACAAAACACTGTAAACAAACCAAATGTCCTTCAAGAAGAAAATAAACAAAAAAATTAAAAAAAAAGAAGAAAATAAACTATATTCTATCCACACAATCCATCTCAGAATTATATATATATTATCATATATATATAACTAAATAATATATTAAACTCTTAAAAATATATATATATATATTCTTTTCTTTTAAGATTCTCTTAATTTGAGAGAGAAGGAGAGAGCACAAGTAGAGAGAAGAGGCAGAGGGAGAGAGGGAGAAGCAGACTCCCCACTGAGCAGGGAGCCTGATGCAGGGCTCGATCCCAGGGTCCTGGGATCATGATCTGAGTGGAAGGCAGATGCTTAACCGACTGAGATACCCAGGCACCCCTCTATATGTGAAGTCTTATATGTACAAGAGAACAGTGGTTAAATAACTTATATTTGTCCACACTGTGGAATAATAGATGCCTTTAAAAAGAACTAAGGAAGTATGTAGTGATGTGGGGTCATATAGTAAATGATATGCCAAAAGTGTGCTTACCTAGTTTTATAACGTCTGTATAAAACTATAAAAGAGGGAAAGGAGTATATATATACATATTTGTTGGATATGCAAAAATGTATACTTAAATAATTATATGGAAGAGACTGATAACAATGTGCAACTCCTGGGAAGAGGGTTGGTTGTAGGTATGAAGGAGAATCTCATGTTAGGAGATTTTGGAATGAGTGTGTTTTTCGTACCTCCTGAATTTTTTTTTGTTTATTTGTTTTTTAAATTTTTTATTTATTTATGATAGTCACAGAGAGAGAGAGAGAGAGGCAGAGACATAGGCAGAGGTAGAAGCAGGCTCCATGCACTGGGAGCCCGATGTGGGATTCGATCCCGGGTCTCCAGGATCGTGCCCTGGGCCAAAGGCAGGCGTCAAACCGCTGCGCCACCCAGGGATCCCCACCTCCTGAATTTTGAACCATGTCCTTGCCTTACCTTAAGCAAAATAATGATCATTAATTTCAAAGGAATTACATATTGGTCAAACTGGCTGACTTAAAAAAATTAAAATTGGCTGAATTAGCTGCCCAATTTCTTGTTAATTTAAGCCTACTTATGTAGACTGTGTGTATTAAAGTTCAATGAGGATTCTTGTAGCCTCTCTTTGGAATGTAACCCAAGAACATAGAACAGTCCACTAGCTGCATGGTTGATAGCCAATTCTGAATATTTAATCGGGCAGGAAATTGCCTTCATTCTGTGATCCCACTGTCTGGCAATTTTTTTTTTCAGAGTCAAGGACACAAATATTAAAATTATATAGAATATTTCCCTGAATTTAAAATTTAATGAAAATAGTAGGTTGCCTTGATGATAATTCATAAAAGCTGGAGTAAGACTTAGGTTTTAACACAACTGATCCTGTTTTGTCCAATTGCATGACTGAAATACAAGGAATCTTAGTATCTTGTAAAACTATTATTATTTTCAGTTTGGGAAATTGCACATGCCTGTGATTACCTAATGTGTATAAAACATGCGCCCTTCACTTTTTGTTAACTTAGACCCTGATCATCATACATTCAGAAAGCTCTTTAAACTCGTGTTTCTATCATGACTTTACCAAAGACATCTTTACTCTGATTTGCCAGAACTTATTATCTTGCTACTCAGTTTACTCTCAGGCATCTCTGTCCTAAATCTGCTTAAATGCCTGGTTTGCAATTTACATTTATAGTTTATAGAAATTCAGACTAAGAAAGACATGGAAAAGTACTTCTCTTGTTCTCTTCTATAACCATGTTTCATGTACTCCAAGTCATTCATTAGACTTCTTTCAAAAATATTTGTGTCATATCATGCTCAAAATGAGAAAGATAAATTATTTTATTTCCATAAGTTTTATCAAGTTATTATGAATACTTGTGTTAACAAGTTTTTTCACTTGATATAGAAAATTAGGTAGAAAAGTAGGAAAGGTGTTTTTTACTCAATAACACATCTATTCTGGCAAGTATGGTTAGAATAAAAGCAAAATCTTAGTGATTTATTGTTTTGTCCTGTTTGCTTAAACATTGTTAAATTTAACTGTAGTTGTTTTCTGGTGGATCTATTTATATTTTATTTCAGAATGCTCAAATGTTTATTCTCACTCTGTATCCATAAATTTAGTGATTTAAACTCAGCATTTCTCAAGGATTTGAAATTTAAGACACTATCCGTCTTTACATCTAGAATATTTCTCTCTGTTCTGACCAGGTGAAAAACAGGCACAGATCGGGGGCTATTTCAGTAGAAAAAAATAATATATTAAACTCTTTAAAAATAAAACTTAATTTGAAATTACTAGAGAGCTTCATTTGTGTGTGATCATTTGCTAAGCATGATTTTAGTTATGGATCTGATTAATTTTGAGTAGCACACGTTAATTAAAATTTAATAACACTTCATTTAATTAGGTTAGGTATTCTCAAAAGTACTCCAAAGCTAGATTTTATGATTCATAGGAGCAAAAATACCCACTTCTTATTCAACATAATGATCCCATGTTAAATGGAAGATAGAACAGCAGGGATGAAGTACATGTAAATCAGTACCAAATATTATTTTGTGATATTTTAGCTACACATAATCCTTAGCTCCTAAATTAACTCATCTTTCATAAGGTAACCACAGCTAGGAGATTGAAAACACTATGCTAGATGCTAAGGGCAAAGTAAAGATGAATAAAACAGCCTCTGACCTCAAGGATATTAAATCTAGTAGGATTAAACAAAAGGAATTTTATGATTGCACATTAGCATTTCCAAAGTAGGTGCTCGTAGGCTTTGTAATTCAGCAGCTGACTGTAAGGTTTACCATCTTGCTTCCCTGCTATCCTGAGCTTATTGTCCCTTTCCTCATGATGTCAAGACAGCTACCTTGATTCTGGGGTTATGTGCCAGGATCAAGTGGAAGAGGGGAGGAGGAGACATCGCCTGTGCTTCTTTAGCAGTGAGGAAAGCTCTCAAGTCTATTTTTCCTTATTTCATATTGGTTAGAACTGTGCCACGCCTGGTTTGTAAACCGATAACCCACAAAGGGAATGGGTTTGCCCTGACTGACTGGCTTACCGAAGCACGTGGTCTGTAAAGGAGGGTTTCAACTGAACAAAATCAGTCCTCTGCTAGCAAGGAGGCTGAGGAAAGAGGGTAGATTTTGTTTGGGTAACTATCAGTGTGTGCTGTGTTATTGAAAATTTTGGGGGAAAAAGGTGTCATGGTCAGGGCCATGCTTTGTGTCACGGCAAGTGAAATGGAATTTGCCATGGTGGGAAAAGCACGATCTTAGGTTTCATAGGAACTATTTTATGCTTTCCTTTTCTTCTTTCCTTCTTCCTCTTCCTTCTTTCCTTTCTTCTCTGTTTTTTATTCAATCATGATTTAAATTGTTAAGTATTGATACCTGTTACCAATCCTTTCCTTTTTTCCTCCTAAATACCATTTCCTTCCAGGTTCACTTTAGTCTGTTACCATTATTTCTTTTGTAGACAGCTAAAATAGCCACAAAACATGTATACCTGAATCCACCATTAACTCCCTGCAATAGGATTGGCTACGTCCTTTCTAGTTCTAGTGGAAAATGAAGGTGCAAAGGTTTTTCCCAGAAATTATTAAAACTTTAATTTGACAATAGCAGAGCATTAAACCAAGAATGTGGTTGTGTGGAACAGCACAGAGATCTTTTCTGTTGCTTTTAGAATGGGGACCAGCATCCTGAATATGAGCTAAATGTTACCAACCGAATTCTCCACCTACATCTATAACATATGGGCCTCCTCTTCACTCTTTTCTCCAGCCAAAGTAGTTTTCTTTCACTTTCCTTCACATCACTGTGCCACTGGCCATTTGCATATGCTGTTTTCTCTGTCTGCCCTCCTTTCCTAATTATCTTTCAACTCACATCACTCGTAAGTAACATCCTCCTAAAATCTTCATTGACTTCATAATGGTGGCAGACTTCTATCATGTGGTAGGTTTTTTGGTTTTATTTTTGTAGCAATTGTAACACTTACAAGTTCTTTTTTGCACACTACCTTAATTTTCTTTTTACCATGTTACCAGCCATTTGGTCAGGAAGTTTAAGTGTTTTATTTGTTGGTTAAAACCTTGCTGCTTAGCACAATGCCACACATATAGAAAGGTCAGTAAATACTCAGCAATTGAATGGCAATATGGGGACTGATGAGAATAGAGTGATTCAGACAAATATAATCTTTGCCATCAAAATATCTATGGTAAAGGCCAAATTAACAGGGAGGTTTTATGAAGCTAATGCATCAATTTCCTTATCTGTAAAATTTTACATATTTTGACTGAAATGAATGAAAGGTGGTTCATTAATATGTTTCTCCTTATTAAATTCTTTTAGGCTTTTTTTTGTGGGGATAGAATGACCTGCCAACACGTGTTTGTTTTGCTATGGATAAAACATTTACTTAGGAAAGGCCATTAAGAGAGTTAAGTGAATTAAAGTGCTTAGCACACTCTTTGCATTGATACTCAACCAGGAGTTATTCTCTTAGGTGAATTTGAAATACAGTTAACCTTTGAACAACATAGGGGTTAGGATTGCCAACACCCTCCCCCCCATGCAGTCAAAAAACCATGTCTAAATTTGAACTCCCCGCTAGTAGTTAATAGCCTACTATTGACCAGAAGGCTTACGTGTAACACGAACAACATATGTTTTGTATGTTGTATGTATTAAATACTGTATTTTTATAACAAGTTAGGGAAAATGAAATGTTATTAAAATCTTAAGGAAAAGAAAATATATTTGAAATACTGTACTGTGTTCATTGATAAAGTCTATGTATAAGTGGACCTGCACAGTTCAAACTTGTGTTGCTGAAGGGTCATCTGTATACATCTTCATGTGACTGAATCTCAGCCAATTAATGCAGTTGTGTCAAGAGCCTGAACGTAGTGTTTGAGTGGGTATCTTGAAAAAGGCTTATCTCCATTCTACATTTATAGAAAAACTAGATTGGTTCCACTTAGGTATAAAATGGAGTAATTGTATTTATTCATGCTAAATAAGACTGATTCAGCTGGAAAGAATTTCCCATATTTTGTTCTGGTACTCACTGTCTTCATGGTGAATATAGATAGATGTGCAGTTTTTCCAAGAACTGTTGGACTTTTACAAAGGGTCAGATTTTGCCCTTGGTGTGAAGGTAGTTTTAATACATCTATTATTAGAAAGAATCTAAACTGCGTTTATGTTGTGAGTAGCTGACCAAATGTGTAACCTTCTTTCCTGCTGAGAAGAGGGAATGGTTGTTCCTTTTCTTTGTGACGACAAGGCAGAGGGAAGGCTTCCTTAACTTCTTAAGGTTGGTGCAGATACCAGCTGACATGCTCAGAAGGGCTTTGCTGGCTGTCTTTTTAACTTCACATTCCTTTAATCATAGCTAGAAGAGAGGTCTTTTAGGAAGCTTCAATATTTTCCAAATGTAAGTAAGCTTTTATTAGCGGTTTTTGAGTCATTGGTGCATAGAAGCAAAAGCTTAGGAAAGATGGAGCTATTTGAGGTGAAGAAACACATTTTTTTCCCTCACCCTTTTATCACTTAAATATATTAGAATGTGTTCCTGCTAAACTTCCAAGGAAAATGTATCTTTTGAACTGTGATAGTCATGAAAGAGTTTTTCTCAAAAGGTACAAATTCTAAGGTAATTTGTGAAAATGGAGTTCAAATATGTAACTAACTAGTTTTGTTCTCTTTCTTGTTCTACAATTTATTTTTAAATGTATATGTTAAATCCTTGCATTGTACTTAAAATGCATAAATGGTGTCAGTGTATGTACGTTTTTAACTAAAATATTTTTTCCTTTTAAAACATGAGCTGGGTAAATACTTCTCCACAGTCTAATTCCACCATTTGGGATTGAAATTCCGAATATCTACAGTAGTAATGATTTTACAGGAAAGCATACATCTTCATCAGTCAGAATAATGATATCAGATTTATTGTATTTGGCTTAGGTTTTTCATGAAGCAAATAATACCGACTGTTGATCTGTGTTACTAGATTCTTACTATTACTAAACTAGAGTAATATTAAATATGGGTAGATATATCATGGGCATTCTAAACTTGATGTTTCCCTTATGCATTGTTTGTCATTCCACTCTGCCCCTTTCTATTTATATATGTGTGTGTGCATATGTATCTACACATATTAATGTATTTGTGGTATATATGCATTTATGCATTTATGTATATATGTACATGTATGCACACATGCATGTACATAGACACACACAAACCTTACTCAATTTATTTCACTCTAATAAAACAGCATTCCATAGATACTTATAGATTTATATACATATATGCCTTGAGTGTTGGCTGCATAACAGAATTAAATGGAAATACCAATAATATGGACCCTAATATTTATTTGTAGTTGCTTTTGAAGTTAAGATGAAATGGAATCATTTACTCATACATTCAGCAAATGGTTACTTGATATCTGCTGTGTATCAGAACACAAAAACTTTGTTCCAGTGCGTAGGTAGAAAGGCTTCTCCTAATGTTTTTGCGTACTCTGTTTTTGTCTGACTGAAGTGGGAACTGGAGTTAGGAAACTAAAACATGATTTTACGTTTCTGTGGTTCCAACTAAAATTATTAAGAAGCTTTTGTCACGTTCTGCAGTGCCTCTGATTATTGTTTAACTTTTGAACTTCCAGGAGCCAAAGAAAAAGTGTTACCCTGGAGTTTTCCATGAAAGTAATTCTTACTTAGATTTTACGAACTATCATGGCGCCATTTTTCAACTTACTTTTCATTTTTTGAGATGTCTCAGAATATCTACATTTCCTTATGATAAGTCATTTATTAAGGAAGACTATTTTTTGGATGGTGGAGAAAAGATTTTTCTGAGTATAGTAGTAGAAAGAAGAAGGGAAGAAAGACAATCTTAGGGAAAGTAAAGAGGAAATGAAGAGAACTAAAAGCAGAAGGGACTTATGATTTTAATTTCAACAGGTAATGATCTTAGAAGTTATTATTCTGCCCTTATGGCTTTTTTGGGATACATCAGAAAATGAGATCTCAAGGCAAACTTCCATGCTGAAATCTAGAAACAAACTAATCCGGAGAGGCATCTCCAAAATCAGCTTACCTGTAGCAGAAGCCACTGGAGTCAAGAACTGGTTAAGGATCACCCAAGTGGTAATTTTGATGAATTTGCAGAGGGTACAGACTAGCGTGATTGTGAACGCTTTAGGGATACAGACTTTGAGGATATGCCCATAGTGTCATGGGTTTTCCTCCTGAGGAGCTGAAGAAAACCTTGTCAAGGTTCTAGAAGAGTAATCATTGTAAAATATGTCCAGAGCACTCATCATCACAAAGACTTTGTTCTCTATGAGAATAGTCCATCCCAGAGCCTTATTCCAACTGGGAATGGGGGAAGGGGATTTATCCCACTATAGCCTCTTTAATCTTCTTGTGTCACTTGGGTTGGCAGATAACTCTAGAAGACTGAGACTTGATCATATGATTCTAAAATTCTTCCTCTTCTCCATACATTATTTCCATCCCATCCAAACACCCCTCTTCCAGGAACTGACAGGTCAAACAGACAAAAATTCAGTAAGGAATTAGTTGACCTGAGTAACACTATCAATCAACTTGATCTGGTTAGCATTTTTAGAATATACCGTACAACACATCAGAGTACACATTCTTCTCAAGCTCACGTGAATCATTCTCCACCAAAGATCACATTCTGGGCTGGTAAAAGACAGGAGTAAAATGTAGAAAGAAAAAAAATGGTAGAGGAAGAAATTTACTTGGAAATAGTTTTGGCAAGAAGACAATGATAGGAGAAAAGAGAAGAGAAAAGAAAGCTAGGGAAAAAAAAGAAAAACAAATAATTAGAGTTACCTGTTACTGAGCTTTTGCTGTATATGTGCAGGTTCTGTGCCAAACTCATTACATACATTATCTCACTTAATCCTCACATGCTCTGATTTGGGCTTTCATCATAATTTGCAGATAAAGAAACCGAGACTCAGAGAAGGTCATTAATTTGTGACAGAGCCAAGATTCAAAGCCAGAGAGCCTACTTCAACCAAGACTTGGCTTTGTTGATTCTTTAAATATGGAGTTAAGGCTACCTTTTACAAAGTTGTACTAGATGGCTCAATCTAGAATGAATCTATTTATCCATAAACGTTTTACAGGGTACCAGGTGCCTGATAGTGTAGTCCCATAATTTTACCAGCTCTTTTCCCTAATCAGACTCTAGCCTCCCAGACTCCAGCCAACCTTCTTGGCAATCAGCTCTTCCTCTCCTTTGCTATATATCTTGTTTTCCACTGCAGATCAGTGAGGTACTTCAGGAATGTGCTCATCAGTGCCCCCCCCCAGACATCACTCATAATCATTTAATGTAGTGAAAAGGCTATTATAGTAAAGTTGGTGACTCTCTACAAATAGAAGTTACAAGTATCCATTATTCTTGGGAAATGGGACCAGGATTGGAATAGAAGCTAGTTAGAGGAGATGGTTAAAATCAGAAAGCCTTTTACCCTCCAAATTGTGACATAGTATTCCTCATAGCAAAGATATACTGTAGTATATTGCATGATTCTTAAGGGCAAAGACCATAACTTATTCATCTTTGTTTACTCCAACTAGGGATTTTATAAATAGAAGTTGTTTTAATAAATGTTACATGAATTATAATCCCTCATAATCATTTAAGATAGTAAAACATGCCTCAAGTTTTAGGAAAAGCTCATAAATATATCATAAATATATTGCATGCAGATTTAAGTATATTTTATACAAAGGAATACAGTACAGTATTCATGTAACACATAAATAATGTAGCCATATGATATCATAAATTTGGCCCACATCTAACAAGCTAGCCAGAAAAAGCTTTCCATTTTTTTTTATTCCCTTAAATTTAATAGAGTTTGTTAGAAGGTTTTAGATGGCCTAGGTTTCTGAAAAAGGCTGCCTTTGGAACTTTCAATAATACTTTCCTTTATTCTCAACATATGTACCTTAACAAACTCAAAGCCGTTCCATTTCTTGGCCTAGAGCTGAGCTCTTAAAAAAAAATCTGTTTTCCTCTTTCTAATTCAATGCACTGTGTTAAATTGGTAAACCAGCACATTAGTAGGTAAAAGCACTTGAAATGGAGTTCTAAATTAAATGTCTTCAAATAAACCAAATGAGGAAAATCATGGACTGCCTATATGACCACACATACTAAATTTCAGGGATTTATTACTAAGAAGGGGAGTTTCTTTTGTATTCTGATTTCCATCATCCATCATCAAACAAGTGTTTTGTCAGTTAAAATTTTAAACATGCCATCTTGCAACAGATGAGTGCGACAATATGACTCAGTGCAGCAATTATTCTGGTAATCACAGGGTTGGAATACTAGAATGTGTTAAAAGAGACTTGAATGTCACTACAGAAGTTATGTAATCAACGTTTTAAATATTTTCTTTTTGAGTCTCTTGTGTTATATAGTTGGATCATGTAATATAGTTAATAGCATATGTGAAATGATAGAACTGTGATGCAGTGAATTTTGAAGTGTGTATATTTGTGATAGTGTCTGTATTGTGAATGATGATACTTTAATAAACATTTTGAAGTAGAAGTTGTTTCAATACATGCATTATAATCCTTCATTATCATTTAAAATAGTAAAACATGCCACGCAATTTTGGAAAAGCTCATAAATATATTGCATACAAGATTAAATATATTTTGCACAAGTAATGCATTAAAATGTCTATTTCACTAAGTGCTTTAAAATTAGTAGATTGGTGGTTTGGGCTATTTAAGTAGACTGGTTATTTGACTATTGAATATCTTGGCAGTTTTACTGTTGAATCAGTCAAGTGTTTTAATGTTGTATTAAACATTAAGGATATATATATCCTTCCTTCCTTCCTTCCTTCCTTCCTTCCTTCCTTCCTTCCTTCCTCCCTCCCCCCTCCCTCCCTCCCCTCCCTCCCTCTCTCCCTCCCTCTCTCCCTCCCTTCCTTCCTTCCTTCCTTCCTTCCTTCCTTCCTTCCTTCCTTCCTTCCTTCCTTCCTTCCTTCCTTCCTTCCTTCCATTGTGGTTAACATTATTCCATTTGTACTTCAAACAAGATGAACTTTTAGTGGTACTTTGAGCTATTTACTAGTGATCTTTCTTAACTGTTCCTGACTCAGTTTCCTTATGTAGAACCAATTTCATCTAGTTCTTTTGAAGAGTGCTTGAAACATATTAAAATTTCCAATATATTGAGAACCAATTCAGTGGAATTTCATACAAGGATTGTATTCCTTTGGATTTTTTCAAGCCCCTGTTTATTATTTTTTCAGTAAACATTTTATTTACAAAATCATTAATTTTTGGTACAGTATGAGCTTTTTTTTTACATTATTTAGTATTAACCATTATACATTTATTAATGCCTCTCTAGATCCTCCTATCTTTGTACTCGCACAGGTCCATGAAGGTAAACTTAAGCAATATTTCTCATTTGGGGAGACTGCTTATAGCCACTTTACCTCCTACCTTGATTCTGAAGGTGTTAGATTCATAATTCTGTCCCTAACATTTGCCTCCTCCATAACCCATGATAATGTGTTTTCATCAGGAAATATTCCTAAATATGTTATGGAGGACTCCTTTTGCTCCTTACCTCGTACACTGTTAGCTTTCTCTGATACTCTTAATTCTATGAAGCTTGAATTAAACTGTATATCCACGCCCAGATTTCTAATAACCTTTTTCATTGTAGCATAAGGATTGTTGTACTAGTGGGAAAAGAGTGACATCACCCTTTACATGTCCTATGTCCATATTTCTATGAAACTTTTCAGGGGAGATTACCAGTTTTATAGATTTTATAGATTTTTTTTATAGATTCCCTATTATGGAGAGAGAGCACCTTCCAGCTCACTCTGAAATACTACCTTCATTATTTCATTGTTTGAAACAATACATGTTCTTTTAATCACCAGATGATTCCCTTAATGTCACATTCTTGATGTCCTCATCAGTTTCACTCACTGGGTTTTAGATTTCTCCTTTCCTGAATAATTCCTTCACTACATTGTCCTCCTGATAGCCCCTGCAGTAACTACAAAATCACTCTTTATAACTGATGAAATATCTTGAACTTCTAGTTCTCTTATATCCTCAACTCCTCTAGCTTTTGACATTCCTTCATTTCAGTCACCTAGTGGCAATGTCAAGTCTTGAAAAGTGTCCCTCAGAAGTATTCCACCTTCAAGCTGACAGCCTCAAAGATCTACAAGGACTACTGTATCTCTCTTCATGTTCTTGCCAGCTAACAAACACTGAACTGACAGTTGGCAAATTTGAACCCAAATTTGACCCTCCTGTATATTCTTCATTTATCCACCTCTATTCCTAACACAGAGATGAAGATAATTTGTTTTAACATCACTCAGTTACTTTCTCAAGATGTCTTGCTTCTTGGCCTTCAAAAGTTCTACTTTGCTAGCACCATTCTGTCTGGGTAGCAAGTAACTTTTGATCTGTGTCTCTTACAGAAATATATAAATAATAAAAATGTTTGTTCCACTTGTTTATTTGCAAACAATAAGTAATGAACTTATTATAAACTCCTAGATTTATTTCATACTAGCAATTTAATATATGTATATGATTGCATATATTATAGTGTTACATCTGATTTTATAGATTATGGTTTCTGAATTTCAGTGGACATTCTGTTTATTTATGACTCCAATCCTTAATATACTGTTTTAGATAACGTCTCTCGTGGTCCATTTTAAACTGTATCAGATTCTAGTCTTTCTGATTGACTCTCTACTAATGACCACTTACTATCCTAATTGGACTGTTCACTCCTTTTCTATGAGATAAAAGTAGAGTATTTTCTCTTTGCACTTAGCTAATTGCTTAACTTTTCCTAATTGAAATAATCTCGATAATAGGTAGACAGTTAAAAATTTTGCTTTTTAATTTTATGCCTTGAATATTTAGCTGTTTTTATTTTAAAATAATGTCATAGTAGCATAATGTCATATATTTTAAAATAATATGCCAGCCCAATTAAAATATTTTCATATTTCTTTAGAAACATATTGGTAGATCAAAACATTGGCATTAAATATATTAATTATTAACTATTTTAACTATTATTAACTATTTTGTTTGTTTTTATATAATTAAGATAAAATGTAATCATGTATGACAAACAACGAAATGAGAGTGATTTAAAAACATATTTTTTTTCACCTAAAAGTCTGTGTCCCTTTACATTAAGGTCATGATGCAGAATTTGCATAGGTTACTTCTATGTTGATCCCACAGATAGACAGAATTTACTGGTAAAGGAAATTTCAAATTGTCATTTTTCTAAGCAGCTGTGATTTTGACTTAAAATAGTGAGTCTAAGGACTAACGTTTTAATGGATGTTGAGAGGCAACAACAAGTAGTGTCTACCTCCTATGTTGGTAAGATTTCTCCAGTCATATTTCAAAAAAAGATTTTTTTGGTTCAACTTCTGTCATATGCCAGATTCAGAGGATTTAAAAATGAATGAAATATAATCTTATACCTGAAGATTATAAGAAGTAGTTGTGAAAGAACTGGTAGGGCATAGGACTACAGTGCATTGTTAGCTTAAGAGTGGGTGTTATTAACTCAGTTTGGGGTGTGAAGAGGATTGAAAAACACTTCAAAAAAGATAAGGCATTAGTTAAGTGAGTTTAAATACATTTAGAATTTCCCAAGTGAAGAATGGGCTAAGACTTTCTGGGTAGTGGAGAGAAGTAAAATAAGAGACTTCAAGATACTCCTTTTGATCTATTATTTGGGGCTGTAGACACTTGAAAAACAATAAATTCAGCTAGAAGCTTTCTCTGAACTCCCTTTATGTACCTAAAAACAGATCCTCCAAAAGGAACTCAGTTATCTACAGTCCCTACCCAGAAGTTCGGTCAACCAGGCAAGATTGATTCTTATCACAGGAGAGGAAACTGGAAGTCTACACTGAGCCCAGATAAATTTTGTCACAAAATGATACCTCCCATTTATTCTTTTAAGGCCCCATTCATCTTTTCTAAAAATCACTTACTGTCCCCTAAGAGACCTACATACTCCCTTCCCTTTCCCTATTAAGATGATATTTAATCCTGAATTATAAGCCACCTCAGGGAGTTACTCATTTTTTCCTGAGCACCTCCCGTGTATACATAATGTATACATGTTAATAAATTCCTGTTTGTTCTTCTCTTGTTAATCAATCTTTTATTACAAGACTCTTAGCCAAGAACTCAGAAGTGTGGAGGAAAATTATTTTTCCTCTCCCCCGTTAATGAGATATGCTTTGAAAACCAGCAGTGACATGAAATGTCAGAGAACAAGAGGAAATTCAATTTGGTTGTATTAGAGGATATGTAGAGGGAGTGTGATAGAGATGAGCCTGTGGAGGTATCTTTTGGTGTGATGTGAAGGGTCATGTATGTTTGAATTTCATTATATAAATCAGATGTCCACAAACTAGGGCCCAGGGGGCGAATCCTTCTTGCCACCTGTTTTTATAAATAAAGTTTTATTGGAACACAGTTACATGCACTTGTTTACCTTGAGTATGTTGCCTTCCTGCTACAATGGCAGAGTTATAGTTAGTTGTAGATATTGTGACAGACACAGTAAGGTCTACAGAGCCTAAAATATTTTCTATCTGATCCTTTATAGAAAAATATTGCTAACCTCCCAAAAGTAAACAGTGATTTCTCTTTGGAAGTTTTAAAGCAGTAGAAACCCACTAATGGAGCTCTTTTAAGAGTATGTGGAATAACAACTTACTTATTTTGGCTATCTCGATGAAATATTTTTTGTTGTGCTGTGTTTTCGTTTTATTGTTAATGCAGACTGTGTTTAAAGACCAGAATACAAAGGAATCAGAAGAGAATGCACTATAAATAGTTTGTTTACTGCCACTGGGGAAAGTAATTCAAAAAAGGATTAAAGAGTTTGCCAAAAAGGTATTAGAGTTTGCTTTAAGAGGGACCAAAACTTTAATATTGAAAAAATGGATGGGCTTTGGTTGCTACTATTTTAATTAATACCTCAGTTTGCCTTCCATTGAGAACTTTCACAGTAATGTTAATTATTGGGAATCATCTTGGCTATGTTCACTCTCGTACCAACACAATAGGAGCTGTTACAATAAAGCAGTTCCGGGCCATGTCAGATACTGAACAACTGCAGAGAACATTTGAGTTAGTTCACCATCTCTAGACCTAGAAATCTGTCAGTTTTCAGGATGACTTCTTTCAAAAACAAGCCATCCCTCGATTTTCCTACACTTGCGGTTTTTAAAGAGCGCTTCATGAAGTTGTCATATGGTATTAATGCACAATGAGCATCATTCATTAAGTCTACATTAATCTGACAGACATTATACTTTAAATAATTACTGCCTACTGCATTACCTTTGTCCTTTGTGAGCTTTAATTTCACATGTCAACAGTAATCACTTTGGAGTGTGATATTTGTAGATATAAAAATATCTTGCCTTGGCAAATGTGTAATTGAAAGGTAGTGCCTTAAGCTAAGAACTCTTGCACTTTTGTTTGCTTCACATAATAGCACTTTTTAAGTAACTTTTTAAGGTTTACTTTCACCTATGTAATTTTTTATCTCATTGCTTTAAATAAAAATATTTTCTCTTGTATTAATGCAATACAAATCACTGTGGCCTATTATCAAACAAGCAAATTCTTTTTTTTTTTTTAAGATTTTATTTATTTATTCATGAGAGACACAGAGAGAGACAAACACAGGCAGTGGGAGAAGCGGGCTCCATGCAGGGAGCCCGGCGTGAGACTCCATCCCAGGTCTCCAGGATCAGGCCCTGGACTGAAGGCGGCGCTAAACCGCTGAGCCACCTGGGCTGCCCAAACAAGCAAATTCTGATAGAACTCTTATATTCCTCATAGTTATGTGATATCCCACCTGGTCCTTGGATTTTAAATGACAATCATAATATAGAATTGGCTTTTGTTTTGTACAATGAGCCTGTAGACTAATCTGATGCCTTTAACCTGTTTTCAGGAAACTGCCTTATTAGAAAAAAATATATTGGATAAATCGTCTTAAGAGTTTATTTTTAAAGATTTTATTTATTTATTCATGATAGAGAGAGAGAGAGAGAGAGGCACAGACACAGGCAGAGGGAGAAGCAGGCTCCATGCAGGAAACCCGACATGGGACTTGATCCTGGGTCTCCAGGATCACACCCTAGATTGAAGGTGGCGCTATACCACTGAGCCACCCGGGTTGCCCAAGACTTATTTAAAAAGCATTATTTCATAGTTAAAACGTGAAAAACTGGCAAATTAGAGAAAAGTGTATTATGAATATGTCAATAATTAATAAAAATAACAAACTCATTTTTTTAAAATAAGAATTAAACAAAAAATGTGCCCATTCAATTCACAATGTTGATGGAAATAGCAAATAAATATATGAAGAAATACATAACCTCACTGGGATAAAAGGAATGCATATTAAAAGCATAATAAAATATTGGTATTTCCACTTACCTGATAGTCAAGGTGAATAAAATATTAGCTCCAGTGGTAGCTTTGAGTACATAAAATCATAAACACTCTAATCTACTGTTCACAAGAGTACAGTTTTTAGTCTTTCTGGAAAAGAGTTTGGCTATATATACCACATTTTAAGTGTTACACTGTTTACATACCCATTTTAGTAATTACATAAGAATTTATACTAAGGAAACCATAGGATATAGGAGCATAAAGATGCATGCAGAATACTGCGCATCATAGCATTGCTGGTACTCAGAATAAACTAGAAACAACCAAATGGTTATCATTTGCTGGAAATTTGCTGAATATCATACGGCACACTCATAAAGCGGGTAGTATTCAGCTACTATAAATGATGAGGAAAAAAAATAGTTTCTTTTTCAAATACTTTTCACCTTTGCTTCCCTCAGGGCATACCTATATTTTCCTCAAATGTCTCTGGATTTTGCCCCTGTTTGAAGGTTTGTTCTTCCTAAACTAGGAGTTAAAGTTTGGATCTCACAAAATTCTACCCAAGACTCACTTCCTTTTTCATACTTTCTCCTTTGATCATATATATATATAATATATATATAATATATAATATATATATATATATTCAAACTGTGGGTACAAGCCAGTCTTGAGGTGTGAAATCAACGTAAGGAGTAATAACCAGCATTTTAAACACTTACTGCAAAGGCTATAGTGTGGGCAAAGATAGAGAAATGGTGGTTTGTTTGAGGGATTTCAAGAAGTTCTGTAAAACTAAACTGTTCGTTTGGACAAGTTCTGGGATTTAAGCCTGCTGAGAAAGACCAGGGGGGCCATCGTATGTTGTGCAAAATGGGTAGTATTTTATCCTGAAAATGATAAAGAGACAATGATATTTTAAAATGGGTCTTATTGAGTTTAATAGAATTTACACTCTGTAAGCAGAAAGAACAATGCATATATATTCCATTTAGCGGAAATGTAAATAAGACATTCTAACAGATCTTGATGGCTAGGGTGATATCCAGGCTCACCAAAAATCTCTGCAGAGACTGAGCTAATATCACTAATCTGTTAGGACCTATTCAAGCAGCTAGTCACCATAATACCCATCATTTGTACTTTCAGGGAAGTTGTATTTGTGCCTCCTATCTGTGATCTTTACAATTAAATCAGAAGCCCAGAGTATGTTTTTCTGAGTCACACGCACAAAAAAGAGTATTTATCTTATCTTGTACAGTTACGATGTGTGTTAACTCTGAAGCCACAGCATCAGATCATAATGGTAATCCTCATATTATTTGGACTCCGTGAAGTCCAGTGTTACCTTTTAAACATTTGGACTGGTGTTAAGGCTCTGTAAACTTGGCCTCCACGGTTTTCTTGAAGCCATCTTTAGAAACCACATAAAAGCTTGTACTTTGTTTTGTGTCTTTGAGTTTTGGTAAATACTCTGCTCCTAGTGAGTCCACAGCAGGGATGAAGGAACACTTTCTGTAAGAGAAAAACTTATCTGGAAAGCCTATGCAAATTAATTTTCTCCTACAGTGTTTGTCATAGAAGCAAATTTAGCTATGAGTAAGCATGGCAGAAATAGAGTTTGTTGATTTATCATTGTCTTGTATTTTCATATCTGTGACAATGTTTGAATAAATTCTAAAATGTGTTACACATGCCCTGACTTATTGAGTAATATTCTGTAGTTACACACATAGCTTCCATCTTTTCTTGATGAATCAGCATCACCATTATAGTTTTGCAAATCATAATTCCTTAAATTTATGTAATGCGTTATGCTAAATAGGTAGATGTTAAATTATTTGAATGATGTGAAATTACATGTTTATGTTATCAAGTCTTAAAATAGTTGAATCTATTAGGTCCACATTTAATAGCCTCATTCTTCAACATATTGGGATTCTTGAAACTAACTTTTTAGGTGTTCTGCCTTCAAAGTTTTATGGGATTCTTACTTTGTTTTAGTGCTGGGTGATGTGGCTTTCTCAAATAATGCCCTTATTTGTAAGGAAAAGGCAATGCCTTTTGTGTGTAAAACAGGACATTTTGTTAAAATGTTAGTTTGAAATGTCATCTCGCTGTTTTTTGTTTTTGTTAGTTGTTTTGAGCCTTAAGGGTCTGGTTGCCTCTAAAATACTTCAAAAACTTTTTTTTAGTATCTTTGAGGTCTGATTAATAAGCAAATACAGCAGGCACATGGGCAGAGGAAGAGTCTTCAGCTTGAGAAGGGGAAATGAAAGGATTATACAAGGTTTGACTTAGTGTGTATCATTCTTGTATGTATATAGTCTGATACCAAAGACAAGACAAAGGGGAGGAAGACTTAGGAGGTGAGGAATGGAAATAAAAGGATTATACAAGGTTTAATCCTATGAAAAAAATAAAGTCAACCAGTCAGTGAAAGAACAAGCTAATAAAAAGCAATCTTTACTCCATATTTATTGAACATCATTGATAATAATCTTTCAGATTTTTAAGGATTTCCCCTAAATATGTTTCTAAGTTTATGGTTTTTAAACTCTCATGTATTTCTCTATTATTGCTGCATGCTGTGTCTGTCTTCCTAGTGACCTTTAAAAGAGGATCTAAGAGCTGAGAAAGACTCAAATGGAAGTATGCCCAGATAATGGCAGCAAAGATGAGTCCCCGGAGGCCATTCTTTGGATTCAAAGAAGAGCCGGAGGGGAGGAGGGGTGACCTGGAAACTAAACTAAGATCCAGAAGTGAACCCAGACAATTAAATCTTGCAGAAGGTCCCTGGGTGATTTACCTAAAAATATATCAGCAGTCCTGTTATTTTAAGCCACTTAGGCATGAAAGCAGACTGTATTCTAGTACCTTCTTGAGCTAAGGAACAAAATTTCCAGAAGGGGAGAGGAAAACAGAAATACTCTTAAATATTTTACTGAAAAGTAATCATAGCTACTTTAGACTCCGTTTGCCTTTGGTTGATTATGTGCTGCTTTTTTGTGTGTCTTTGCTTTTTTGCTTTTTTTCCTTTTCTCTGCCAGGAGAACAGTTTCTCCCAACTTTGAATTAATGCTATTTTTATTTATTATGATAAGAACACTTAACATGAACTCTATTTTCCCAACAAATTTTAAATATAAAATACATTACCGTTGACTGTAGGTACAGTGTTTTACAGAAGGTCTCTAGAGTTTGTTCATCTTATTTTACTGGAACTGTATGCCCAGTGATTAATAACTCCACATTTTCCCCTTCCCCCTGGATTCACATTTTAAATAACAATTCATAACCTTGCTTTGTGTGCTAATGTTGGACACCTAACTTCATTGATCAGTCTTTCATGAATACCAAAAAAGCGCCCAGTAAAAACCTGACAGGTCATCTATGCCCTTAATATTAGTGGTCTTCTTGTGGGATGCCTGGGTGGCTCAGAGGTTGAGTGTCTGCCTTCGGTTTAGGTCACGATCCTGGGGTCCTGGGATTGAGTCCTGCATTGGGTTCCCCACAGGGAGCCTGTTTCTGCCTATGTCTCTGGGTCTTTCAGAATAAATGAATAAAATCTTAAAATATATACTCTTCTTGTAAATAAAATGTAATGCCTAACCTTGTGTTAGGCATTGTGAAGACTATTAAGATAAATTAAAAACAGGGTCTATTACCAAAAAGTTCTCCATCTAATAAGAAAAATAATGCATGCATATTAAAAATTGCTAAAATAGAAAAATAACAGGAGGGACTCAGATAAAGTCTTCTGACTTGGGACTATCCATTGTCTATCCTCATTTTCCTAATAGTAGGCCATAGGGATTTTCCTTATCCCTATGGCTAGGTCAGCAGTGATCACCTCCTTCATATGGGTGAGTTCATGCAGAAAGCTTGCTGACTCCTTTATTTCCAGAAAAAGTTCTGACATGCTCTGGCTTGGATCAGATGAGTTTCACTTTCTAGAATTGAGTCCAACAGTTTATATGGGAATTGGATGCTGTTATAACCCTCTTTGAAAAAGTCAGTGGTTTGCATACTTTTGGATGTAGTTAATCTCTAGAGTATACACTTCAATAGTAGATCTCTTTTTTAGAATTTGACCAGAAAGACTAACTCTACCAGAGTCTGTGTCTTATCTTTTTTTTTACATTTTAAATTTTAGCACTTTTAGCTCACCATATTCAACATTTGAAATCATTTATATATTTGATCATCAGAAAAGACAATATTGGCAGGTAGAAAGTTGAATTCATCTGCCTTCCCTTTGTCTACCTCAATGGAGCTGCTAGCCAGCTCCCTGTTATTCACAGGGGGGAAATCTCATTTCCTGATTGCACTTGGCTTCTGTCAAGTTGAATATGCTTTCATTTTGACACCTACATTCTGCCTTTTAAATTTCGTGCCATTTGCATGGATATCGGATGTATATGGGGTATCTTTGACTTATTCTATCCACACTATTGCAGAATTAATTATCTCTGCATTGGTTCTGGGTACAATGGGAGCATTGAGAATTTGAGGAAAGAGAATTACTTTTTAGGCCATTCTTCTAGAGTTAAAGGCATTAATCACAATAGAAAATTTCCTTTTAGATTTATATTTAAATAATCTGACATTGATGAATGGTAGCATGTGGGATAAATGTAGAAGAAATTCTTACAGTGTTTTTATCCTGGATGCCAACATCATAGAATATATTTTAATTAGCTTTTTTTCTACCTTTAATGCCCTCTAAATGATACCCTCTGTTCCACATAACACTTGCCCTTCTCACTATCAGTTTTGATGTAGCTGTTCTCCAATTTGGTTTGACTTATGGAATTAGAGAGTTAAGCTTTTTCTACTCAAGAAATTTAGCAACAAAAGAAAACAAATCTAACTCACGTGTCTTCCTGTTTTCGATGAATGTTTATGTAGAACATGTAAACTTAAACCCTCTTATTTTTGATTTGTTAAAATATATTAAGAGGTACGAATGACATTAAAACAAAAGCCCTCATGAGATTAGTGAAGTCACACACACAATAAAAATCAGAAGTGGTTACCTGGGGTCATATTAGGATTTACTACAAACATGTCATTGTGGGGATAGATTCAGATACAATACAAAGTAAGGGTGAACTCGTAGTTTTGGTAATGAAATTCTGACATAATCACTCAGGGTATGAATTTGATGAGCAGGCTGTGGATTTCCAGATTCTCATTGACTAATGAAAATAATTTTCCCCCTAGCTTTACATTCCAAATTCAACTACCTTGAACTTTGTGGACTACAGGCTGTCATCTGATTGCTCCTTCATACAGCCCAGTTGGTTAAGCTTCATGCTAAATAAAGCATCCCATGAAAATGTCCTGTCTCTAGAAGTACTGCTTAATCCTGTAAATTTCTGTCCTATCCAATACTTTCCTGTATTAGCTTTACTAGATTTGTCCTCTTTGGTGAGACTCCAAGAGTGATTTTTTTTTTTATACTTAAGAAAAAGAACTAACTGATGATTACCCTCAAAGTATAGATCTAGCTTATGAACATAGAAAATATGTTATTTCCTACATTAAAAAGAAGATAGACTCACAACAAACCTTTTCTAGCTCTAATCAAATTCATTCCACTTGAGAAAGTCAAAAGGAACAATATTATTTATAGTGCCTTCCAAATTTTACCTGGTTCCTTTTCTTTGGAAAGGAATCTGTTTAGGGTAAGGATTTTGAAGTTAGTATAGAACTCAGATTATTCATGTCTTCTTAGAACCAATCTGTTAGGGGCCCCTGGGTGGTGCAGTTGGTTAAGATTCTGACTCTTGGCTTTTGGCTCAGGTCATGATCTCAGGGTCATGAGATCAAGCCCCACATCAGGCTTAACATTTCAGCATGGAGTCCACTTAAGATTCTCTCTCTCTGCCTCTCCTGCTCATTCTCTCTCTCTCTCTCTCTCAAATAAATCTTAAAAACAACCTCTTAGTTCTACTATAAAATCCAATATAACAAATAGATAAGGTAACTTGTCAACTCTTCAGCCTTTTATTGTCCCAATCCAGACTTTGCTTTTAAGCTTTCAGTAACATGGGCCTAGTTTCAACTTCCCATGTTCATTTGTCTCTTCACTCATTATTCTGCTTTTTGGCCTTTGTATTTAATCTTCCCTCTTTCTGGATTGTCATGCCCCAGTTGTTCAAATAGCTGCTTTTTCATTTGATTTAGAACTAGACCCAAATGTAATCTCTTCTCATCATACTCTCCCCACCCCCCGCTGCCCCACCCACCACTATCTAATTGCTTCACTATTTTTTATTTTGTTCACAACACTTAGCACTATCTAGAACTGTGCTATCCCATATGGTAGCCACTAGCCACATGCCACTATGTAAATTTGAAATTGTTAAAATAAAATGAAATTGAAAATTAAGTTTCTCAGACACATTAGCCATATTTCAAGTGTTCAGGAGCCACACATAGCTAGCTAGTGGTATTATATAGCATAGCTCAGACCTAGAACTATTATGTTAAGGAATTCCTTTATTTTTCTTTTTTTTTTAAATTTTTTATTCATTTATGATGGTCACAGAGAGAGAGCGAGAGAGAGAGGCAGAGAGAGAAGCAGGCTCCATGCACCGGGAGCCTGATGTGGGATTCGATCCCGGATCTCCAGGATCACGCCCTGGGCCAAAGGCAGGCGCCAAACCGCTGCGCCACCCAGGGATCCCCCCTTTATTTTTCTATAATCTTTCCTCTGCATCTATACTTCTCCCATCTTTTGTTTTGCTTCTCTCATCTAGAACATAAACCTCAGGAAAACTGAGCTTGTTTATTTCCTTTACTGGTGTTTCTCCACACCAGAAACAGTGTGGCAAACAATAGATTCTTGGTGAACATTTGCCCAAGAAATAATTAATGAATATTAAAGATCAAAATGAGTGGGTTCCAAATGTGCTGTTCCAGAATAATGTTTAACATTTAGAAGGATATTTCTCAATATTTAACTGATTTAAGAGAAACACACACACACACACACACACACATAACCCTAGACTATAAGTCACTTTGTTTAGTTTAATGTTGACGTGTTTGTCTTAGAGGAGTCATTAGAAAGTAGCATTGGGGGGGTGGCTGAGTGGTTCAGTTGTTTGAGTGGCCAACTCTTGATTTTGTCTCAGGTCATAATCTCAGGGTCATGACACTGAGCCCACATTGTGCTCTGTGCTCAATGGGGAGTCTGTTTGAGATTCTTTCCCTCTGCCTATCCCCCCACCAGTGCACCTGCATGTGCTCTCTCTCTCTCAAAAATAAATAAATCTTAAAAAAAGAAACATTTCCTAAATAGATGTTCATTGGACGTTTTACTGAGTTTGTTTACCCACTTAGGGCTGCCTGGGTAGCACAATTGATTGAGTGTCTGACTCTTGGTTTTGGCTCAGGTCATGATCTAAGTGTCAGGAGATCAAGCCCCACTTCAGGCTCCACATTCAGTGCAGATTCTGCTTAAGTTTCTCTGTCTGTCCCCTACCCCCACCACATATGCATACATGCGTGCCTGCTCTCTATCTCTGTCAAATAAATAAGTCTTTAAAAAAATATTATACCCACTTATAAAGCATTATAACAACATCCTTCTCTAGGTTAAAATCCTCAGAATATCTTGGTTTTTTGTTATTGTAATTGGTTTGGTTTGATTTTTAATCATTTTCTGGCTATAAGTAAAGCTGGACTTCTTATGTGTGTTATTTGTAATTTCCTCTACCCAGTTTGACTTCCTAACTCCTTTCAAAGTTTCCCATTCCACTGGGGAATGAGTTTTTGTTGTTTTAAGGAAACCAAGAATAGACTGTTGTTGGGTATTATGGACTGAATGGTTTCGTTTCCTTGGAATTTGTATGTTAAAGCCCTAACCACCTCATTCAATGGTATTCAGAATTGGAGTCTTTGGGAGGTAATGTGGGATAGATGAGGTCTTGACAGTAGAGCTTCCTGATGGGATTTGTGCCCTTACGGGAAGAGACACAAGAGGGCTTTCTTGCTGTCACTTTCTCTGCACATAGACAAAGAAGAGAGTGTGTGAGCACACAGTGGGATGGGAATCAACTACAAACCAAGAGAAGAGAACTCAGAATGAAACCTACCTTAATGACACCTTAATCTTAGGCTTCCAGCCTCTGGAACTGTGAGAAAATAAGTTTCTGTTGCTTATACAACCCAGTCTCTGGTATTTCCTTATGACTGACTGAACTTACTGAGATATGGAGGAAAGAGGGAGAAATAGAGTGAGGAGAGAGGAAGGATACAGGTCCATATCCCAAACCCAACTTGATCATCTTTCTTTCTCCAGAAACACTTACCTTTGCACCTCCTTCCTTAGAGACAAATCTTAGGGTGACAGTTCTTTCCTAAGGAAAGTTAATCTCTCCTTAATCAATCTATTTAGAGACACATAACCTAACATAGAGAATCTTTGCTTCTGACCTTGATCCTCTTTGGCAGCAGACTTGAAGACAAAGGAAAGAAAAAATAGTACTCATTTCTCTCTTCCTTATAACTTTCTATTTTGATATAGATTGCACTTAAAAGATGCGAAACTCATACAAAGAACTACATGGCCTTTACCTAGAATCACCATTAGTATACATTTTGTCTCATTTGCTTTATCATTTTCTCTCTCCATACACATATATTAATATTAAAGTTCTTGACATAATATAATTTAACAGTAAATTGGGAGTAAATTGCAAACATCATGTTCCTTTACATATAAATGCTTCGGTGTATTTTTCATAAGAACAAGGACACTTTCTCATACATAATTAGAATTTTTTAAAAGATTTAGTTATTTTTTGTTTGAGAGAGAGAGAGAGCACACGCTTGAGAGAGAGCATGAGCATGGTGGGGAGGGACAGAGGGAAAAGGAGAGACAGACTCCCAAGCCAACTCCCTCCTGAGCATGGAGCCCATCACTGGGCTTGGTCTCATGACTCTAAGACCGTGACTTGAGCTGAAATCAAGAGTTGGACACTTCATCGACTGAACCACCTAGGTGGCCCCATAATTAGAAATTTATAAATAATAATATATCAACTTTTAATTTAAAAATTTAGTGTTTAAAAAAATAAATAAATAAATAAAAATTTAGTGTTTAGTACTAAATTGAATTATATACAGTTAACCCATGAATAACATGAATTTGAATTGTGTGAATCCACTGATCTGCAGATTTTTTACAGTATAGTACTGTAAATTTATTCGGTTCCTTATGATTTTCTTAATAACATTTCTATAGCTTTATTGTATACTATATTCATATAATACATATAACATACAAAATGTGTGTAATCTACACTTTATGTTATCAGTAATGCTTCTGGCCAACCCCATGGAAGGTAAGGTTTTGAGGATGTTAATACTTATACATTGATTTTTAACTATGTGGGAGGTTGGCACCCCTAAGCCCCACATTGTTCAAGGATCAACTTTATACAATTTATATAATAATAAAATAATTGTATAACTATAAAATCAGTAAGTTTAACATTGATACAACAGTTATTATCTAATCCACAGTCTGCATAAAAATTTCATCAACCTTACCTTTAATGTGCCTTATATTCTTTTTACCCAAATCTACCATCCAATCCAGGATCACGTGTTGTATTTAGTTGTCATATCTCCATTTTATCTTAATCTGGAACATTTCCTCAGGTCTTGTCTTTCTTGACCTTGACATTTTCGGCATTATGAAGAATAAATTCTGAAATGTTTGACATTTTGTTCTATTAGTGCATTCACTAGTCCATTTGCATTACAGTCAAAATTCAAAATGTCTCCTAAGTTAAACTCTTTCCTCTGATCCGACTCAGGCCTATTTTTGACTGGATGCCAATAGTAGAGAAAGGAGACAAGGTCAGCTCATTTTCTGCTTGTCTCTCTCTGTACCACCACCACCACCACCTCCTCCTCCTCCTCCTCCTCCTCCTCCTCTTCTTCCTCTTCCCCTCTTCTTTCTCTTCTCCCTTCCATTTCCTTTCCTTCCTTTCCTTTCCTTTCCTTTCCTTTCCTTTCCTTTCCTTTCCTTTCCTTTCCTTTCCTTTCCTTTCCTTTCCTTTCCTTCTTCTTCTTTTTTAAATTTCTTTCAGAGAGAGAGAGAGAGAGTGAGGGAAGGGGCAGAGGGCGAGACAGAATCTTAAGCAAGCTCTACACTCAGCTTGGAGCCCCATGCAGGGCTCGATCCCAAGCCAAAATCAAGAGTCAGATGTTCAACCAACTGAGCCACCTACTTGCCTTGACATAAATCTTTTCTAACCTTCTTTAACCTATATTCAGGAAAGGAGCATTGGTCTGAGTGTCACAAGACCCACTTTTGTCACATACTTCACCCACCCTACTGCGGATCGAGCATTGCACTTTGGAATGTGGGAGTACATGCCCTGTTCACTGCTTTTGGGGGTTTTAGTAAAAACTGAGATAGAGCCCCAAGTAACATCCAGTAGAGTGATTAGCTCTTCCAGAGATAATTATGTAAACCTGTGCAGCTCCTGTCTTCCCAGAGAGAAAACTAAACATGAAGTTTAGCCTTCTAGTGGGATATCCTTGTACATGAATAAAAACACTAAGACTAATAACCCTAATCGTCTGGCAGATCATATTTGTGCACTTTAAGTGGAAGTGTAAAACCATCCTGTAAGACCTTCTGTATTTTTAGATGTTTGGTTACACTACTCTTTATGTTATAGTTACTTTTCTGCATAGACAGCGGTTTTCTGTCAGTCTTTAGTTCAAAAAATAATTATACTTTTCCTCAGTAGCAGATTTTTTTTAAATATTAAAGACACTGCGATTGAATGTTTTTCACCTGTGATGACCGCTGTACTCGTTGGAGCTAATAATGGTGGTTCATGTCTAGAAAATGTGCAAAATCGCAAGATACATGTTTTGTCTCTAGTTACATTTCAGGTTTATTTTATTTTTCTTTCCTTCTTTATCTTTCTTTGAATTTCTTCCCTTTTTTTCACTTACAGTCTGGCATTGAAAAAAATCTTTTTTTTTTTTTTTTTTGCAACAAAGCATGCATACATTTATTGGAAGGATAGATATTAATATTTTATTTCATATTGGGGAAGGACCTCATTTCCATTTTCCACATGCTTTAGGGACAGGATAGGATCATTTTAAAGTATATAAAAGCTAAGTGGCGAGGTAATCATTTTAAAATATGGCAAGACGAGTCAGTAATTACCGGGAAATTTTTGTGTGTTCCTTTAGATGACACAATGAACAAGTTTATTTCTTTTTTTAATGGTTTTAAACAGCTTGTGCTGATAGTTTCAAAAGAGCAACAGCCATAACTGTAACTGACACTTAAGCTGTAAGTGAGGGCCACCCTTTCATGAGGTCCATGGTTGAACCATGTGTGGTGCAGTGGAGCAGAAGCAGAAATTACACTGCACACTTACTTATCTGAGCTCAAGAGAGAAGAGCCCTCTGTAGATTCATTTGAACAACACTAAATTTGCAATGGATTAAATAAAAAACTAAAACCTACACATGGATTATTGTTTGCTCATTTCTTAAAATTCTGGTGATATTGATGCTGGGCGTGTTTGTGTGTGTTTGTACACATCTGTGTCTATATCAATGGCTGTTTTGATAGGCTTGTTGGTGGGCTTTTCAAAGCAGAGTTAGCGATTGGCTGTGTCTGGTGTCTGATAATCATTGCAAAGGGTTAATTCAATTATTACATTTTTACTTGAAGTCTACATCACAGATTACACACAGTGGAAAGCGAGACGATTACTATTTTATTTTCAGTGTTTGAGTGCATATTTGATTCGTTTCAGTGTTGTTAGAAAATTAATATGGCATTATTTCTGTGATGATATTTCCCATTGTAGTCACTATAGAAATGAGGCTAATAATGCCAGCTCATTCAAAGAATATAGCTTCAGGAATGAATGTGATTTTTTTTTCCTTCATATTGAAATGGTAGTTTTCTAATAGAGATACTGAATGTTGTGTATTCAAGTATCTTTAAAGGAATAGTTAATTCAGAATTGAGTGCAAAGAAGCTGCAGGAGATTATTCATCCATGTAGATACAATTATACTGTGGTAGATAATGGATTTGTGTTATTCTTAATGTCTATACATGGCTACAGTGAAGACTGAAGTTGTTTTTATAACTTTTCAGTACATTGAACGAAAGAAAAGTATGACAGTAGAAAGCATCTGATAAATTAAATGTGACATGTTTTTTATCCATATAAAATGGTTTCTGAGCAGCTGGTAATTGTGAATATTTTAGCAGTCTTTTTTGATGTGGAATATTTCTTCTGTGTTCAACACTAATGAGTTGTGAGTTGTACTTCATCAAAATGACAGTTTCCTTACTTTTGTAAATAGGAATGTGATACACCTTGTAAAAACTGGTAAAAGATTCTCAACTCCCCATGTAAGCACATGGCATTTTCTCTTTGGTCGTTCTAAGTTTTATCAACTTTCCTCTAGGGGAAGATAACAAAGCCTAGCATTCACAGGTTGCTTAATAAATTCCAGCATCATGCCAGGTAACATAATATATACTCTCCATTGGATAATTATTATACCTCAAATCAGCTCAAAGAAAAAAATGAAACTGAGTTGGCTAAAATAGTAAATTAGTACACCAAGAAATTGCAGGTTCTTTAAAATGTTTTCCTATGAAATACTGGTCTTTGTTGCTCTTTTCAATATAATTTATTTTTAGAAAGTAAAAGATACCTCTAATATCTTTATATTAGTAACATTCCTCCAACTTTTAGAAACCTTTAAAGAATATTTTTCAGTGCTAATCTTTGCGATAATCTTGCGAAATAGGAAGTTTATGCACTATTCTCGTTTTATTGATGAGAGGAGTTACTGAGGGATGAATATTAGTCACAAAGTGGGACCATAGTGCAAATGCTTGTGCTTTAATACATAGTACTATTTTTAATAAGTGATAGAAAAAACTAATCTAACTGTACTAGGAACATGGAAGCTCTAGAACAAGAGTTATCCAAAGAAAACTAAAGATGTTAAGATCAATTAATCAAGAAGTATTTTTTTTAACAATGTTAACAGCCAGAAATTGTGGTACTGGAATGAAAAACCCCACCTTGAACTGATTATTACCATTTTCAGTATTAATTCATTCACTGAGGGAACATTCTACATGAAGACTTCTATTAAAACAAGCACAAAATTGCAAAGTTTGAGTGGAGATGAAACTCAGTGTTGAGCTCCTCTGGCTGAGGTAGTACAACTGCTGCCAACCTTCCAAATCAGCCAGCCCTATTTGATCTGTTTTATAAGGATGCTATATAATATGTCCATGAAAAAAAAAAAAAGAGGTCCAATGCCAACTAACACATTGTCTGGCCACTAATCATCCATATCTTCAGGAAAACTTCCAGTAATAATAATTTAGACTATCATTTAATAGGCCTAATAATGATAACACCTTATGCTTTTAAAGAAGGTGAGTGTTTTACGAGGAATTTCACTTTGATGCTTCCGGAAATATGTCAAAAATGGTAATCCCCAAATCTTTTCGCAAACAAGGGTCTCAAAATTCGAAATAGTGTAGAAGAAACCTCTTTTATAAAAATGTAGATGAGCTCACAAATAATTCAGAGACATCCTCAGAAGCTAAATACCCAAAACCAGGGTGAGTCAGACATGATTGAAGGTGAGATGAACCTATGGCTAAAGCAGAATTGGGGTCAGTCTCCATCCAGAGGCTTGTGATTTCCCATTTGCCCATGTGAACAAAATTGCAGCTTTGTCTACTGCATAAATGTGAACTACCAAAAGACTGTCACCTAGATAGACGAGAAAACAATTTCTCCGTCAGCACAGGGAAATGACAAGGAAACTTGGAGTTAGCTGAAATCTACTTTTGGCTTTTCTAGTCCTGCTTGCAGGAAGTCCTGATGCAAGTGCTTCTCCATGAAGTCACTCCTTTACTTTATAAGACAAGTATCATGTCACTGCTAAGCCTTGTTTTTTCTAGATGGAACATTACCATTTCTTCAAATATATTTATCTGGCATGGTCTTTAGTATTACAGAATCACAATAACCTTCCTTTTGGTTAAACATGCAGGTTAACATGTAGAAATTCTGTGTTCAAATTCTAGCTCGTTGAATCAGTTTCCTTGACTCTAAAATTGAGATAATTGTTCGAGACATGAATGAAGTTGGTAGACATGGAAACCAGTTGTAAAGAACACTGTTGTTTAGATATACTTTGCTGTATTTTAAGTCACTTTTCACATCACTATAGCATAAGAATAAATATTCATCGTTTGAAAGTTGTTGGAAGTAGAGTTTTTGGAGTCAGCCTTGGGTTGTTGAGTTTCTCTTAATGTTAACTGCTGTGGGAACCTGGAAAGTTCACTTAGTATCTCTTCCCTCAGTTTTCTCTTCCATGTGTAGAATATGGGAGACAATAATAGGGTCATATTTCACACAGTCGTAATGAGGACTTAATTAAATTAACACAGGGCATGGCACATAGTAAAGATTAGATGTTATTATTATCATCCTGATTATACAGGTGACAAAAATATTGTTAACCATATTTAACCAACAAGTTAAGTGAAATGTAAACACACAAAATATACACACACCAAAGTTGATATCATTTACTTACAGGGGAACAACACTGTTACTCAGAAAACCATTAGAAAATAATAGAAAGACAACAAGAGAAGAGTCAGACACAAGCCAGTTAAATTCACAGTAGCAAAAACTGTTAACAATACCTTGACAGTAAGCGAGGGCAAGGAACCTTGTTTAAAATATATTTATATTTTGATGTTTTGATATAAAATGTATATATATATGATATATATATAGTCTTCCAGAATCATTTAGTGTGACAATAGCCAAGTGAATACACATTAATTGCTGTGAAGGTGTCAACACAGGTAACAGAAGAATATTTATTACATTTTACATAAACTGAAAATTAAACAAACTGAAAGCTTTAGCATTTAAAGGAGTTTCAAAAAAAATAAATAAATAAAGGAGTGAGTTTCCATTATCTAAAGAAATCACTGAAGTAAGTGTTTATGTCTAAATGATGATGGATAAGCCAAGGGTTTCTGTAATTGCTTACTGAACAGATAAATGTTTGACCTAGACTTCATATGCCAGTTACTCTTAAATGTGGTACAGCAGGATCCAGCTAGCCAGGGTAATGCAGATTCATCTCATGTCACTTCTGTGTGCCTGGGTAATATTTTGTTTAGTCAAGTTGTGCTTTGCTTTGGCTTTCTTTGGTATATCAATAAGCTACAGAAAAAAGAAATGAACTGGGTGGGAAAATCTGATGAAGCAGGTGTTTTATCCTGTCTGTAGTCACTATACATAATACGTGGACAGGCAAAAGCCCAGTTAGGCCTTTAGCTTTTTCTGCTGTTTGGAATCTGAAACAGGGCCACAGTGGAAGTGTGCAGATCTCTCTCGAATGCATAGAAACTCTGCAAAGTGATATAAAATGCTTAGCCATTGATTATTTGTCAGGCATCATAGAAGTAAAGGATTAAGTCCTTCTACGTTCAAAATGGATCACAAATTCAGAGCTGTGAGTCTTGGCATTCAAGAATAATTTCTATCAGAGGAGTGTATTTTAAAGATTTCGTTCTATAGGTTACTTCTTAATGAAAATTCATGGGAAAATCCTCTCAAAAAAAGGGACGAAGGATATTTACTGGCGGTAGGTTTATACTATTAACGAGTTATATTCACAGTGGTATGAAATATTAGTTCTGTCAGCTTCTTACAATTTATGGGACTTTTGCAGACCTTCAGCAATGCAGATAAGCCTTGCTGTGCTCACTTAGAATATCGGATACATCCTCCTTGCACTTTGAAAAGCAAATAGAGTACATACATTTATCAATCTTGACATTGATCCCCTTCCACCTAGCTCAGCAAAGAATCACCTAAATAATACAATATTGAAAAACTGGAAGGCCAAACGGAACAAGCAGTCTTACATTTTATAATTGAAATATTTGAAGGGATAAGTGAATGAAGTAGTTCTACCCTGATTTGAATAACTTATTTTTCTTTTCTTAATTCCCTCCCTCTAAAAGATCTCCGTACAAACAGATGGCTAACCACCATCTGATATTTTGTTTGCAGTTGAGAATAAAGCAAAAACAACTTATAGAAAAACTTAAACGTCATTGTTTAGAACCTACACACGTATGGCAACTGGTTTATTGATCATGCTTAGAAAAATCACCAGTGTATCTAATTTCACATTAAAATGACCAGTACTTCTTAAAGTTATTACTTATCATTAAGAATGTGGTCTTGCATAACTGGAGTTTCATTTTTTTTTATATAAAGGCATTAGTGGGAGGGGACTTTGAAGTGGAATTTATTTTCTCTTCAGCTTGTATTTTATAGCACTTGCAACCCCTGACCTCACAGAGGAGTACATGATTAAGTATAATACAAATTAACCTATTAAGGAAAGCTTGTGATTCTGACAGCTAATCAAGACAGAACATTTTGTTACATAAAAGTTGGAGAACCATACTGTTCTCCAAAAGAAATATTCTCTAAGTATACTTTGAAATTTTACATTTTTCGTTTTCTTACTTTTAAAAAAATAAAAGATTAACTTTTTAAAAGTAGGATAGTATGTTTGCATACTTTCAGGAACCAGGCAGTGACATAAATGAGTAAGTGGCTCAGGTGGGGAATGTGCAAAATTTTGGCACCAACCTAGTTGTAGCTTGACCAGCATACCACTTGCCTCATTATATTTCTATTAAAATTACTTGGAAGACAGATTATTTGGGAATATGCTTGCGGGGTAGACTGGGCTGAGTAGAGCGAGGCACCAACTAGAGCTTTCTGTTTTAATATTACTCAGGACGATGCACTTAGAGCCTATTAAATCAATGGTAACTTGTATCCTTTTGGAAATATTAGCCTCTTGTCACAAACACACTTTGGAAAACCATCATCATAGAAGTGAAATAAAATGCCATCATAATTTCTCTACTAACAGATGTCTACCTCAGTCTCTTCCTGACCAGTCCATACACACTTTATATTTACTCAGTATTATCTTTTGGATACATGAGTCTGTTCCTGTCTACTGTAAGCAATTAATGAACTTACTTGGTTGAAACGGTAACATATTCATAGTCTATATTGTTTTTTTTTTTTTTTTTTTTCTATATTGTTTTTTTGAGTGTGACTGGAATCTCCTTTTCAAGCATCCTCCAGCATCTCCCTCTCATCTCACTTCTTCCCGTCGGTCCTTCTGCCATGTTCTAGAATATGGAAGCACGTCAATTCACTTATCCACTACTAGAAATGGACCACCAACAGCGATCCGGGCACTGTGCTAGGGGTGGTGCTAATTGTCAGTGAACCAGTGAACCAGAAAGACCAGTCCCAGTTTTGAGGAGCTTTGCCGAAGCTGCTGAGGTTGACAGGCATTAACCTAATAATTATAATTATGATGCGTGCCATGGAAATGTTCAGGCACTACGTACAACAGCAGTTTTTCAGATTACCTGTTACGGCTTCTGCTTGCCTTTTCCTCTGTGAAGCCTTCTCTCAACCTTCCAACCTGAATTAATTTTTTACTATTTGGGGCTACCATTGTACCTTCTATGCATTTCTATTTCTACCTCTACCTCTATCTCCATTTATCTCTATCTCTGAACTAGAGTTTGTTAAAGGCAAATGCTCTATTTTATCTTCCTTTGGAGCCACAGACCTTGGTGAGGTGTCTGGTTCCGCAAGTATTCAGTGAATGTTTGAGTAATAAATACCACATTGCTTAGTTTTAAAATGATATATAAATATGTAAACAAATGGACTCTCAGCAACTGACTGGATTTGCCAAATTCCGATGATTTTACAACCTGAGATGTTTCAATCAATGGTGTCAATGATTAACTGACAAGCTGGTCTTTTGTATGTTATTTATTTATTTATGCATTTTTAAAGATGTACTTATTTACTTTCAGAGAAAGAGAGAGAGAGAGAAGCTGAGCAGGGGGAGGGGTTAGAGGGATGGGAGAGAAGCAGACTTCCTGCCCAGAGGCACTTGGGACTTAATCTCAGGAAGCGGAGATGGTGACCTGAGCAGAAACCAAGAGTCAGATACTTAACTCACTGAGCTACCTAGGCACCCCAAGCTGGCCTTTTTAAAACAAAATTTTGTTACTCATGTGGATTTTTGTATTATAAATTATTATTGTGTATCATGTCATTATAAATGGTTACATGAATGGTTATTCTTGTTGTAGGAGAAATAGAAAAATAAGAGTTTTTTTAAGATTTTATTTATTTATTTGAGAGAGAGAGAAAGCATGAGAGACAGAAAGAGAGAGTGCACACGAGCAGGAGGGAACAGGGAGAGGGAGAGGGAAAAGCAAACTCCCCACTGAGTAGTAGGAGTCTGATGGGGGACTTGATCCCAGTACCCTGGGATTATGACCTGAGCAGAGGGGAGACGCTTAACCAATTGAGCCACCCAGGCACCTGATAAATGAGAGTTTCTTTTTTTTTCTCTTTTTAAAGATTTATTTATTTATGATAGACATAGAGAGAGAATGAGCGAGGCAAAGACACAGGAGGAGAGAGAAGCAGGCTTCATACCAGGAGCCCGATGTGGGACTCGATCCTGGGACTCCAGGATCACACCCTGGGCCAAAGGCAGGCACTAAACCTCTGAGCCACCCAGGGATTCCCTAGATGAGAGTTTCTAACGTTCTTCTCAGGCTTGGAATTTTGATGACAAAATATTGATTGTATTGGAAACTTGAAAATATAGTCCATAGCTTGAAAGTAAACAGCAGAATAGATAAGACTGTATACACAAATAGAAATTGTAATAGTAAGGAACTGACACTTATGAACTATTTTTATGAAATGAACATGTTTACTACCATAGTATTTTTTAGCCCCTCGATGTTATTTATTAAGAACTCTAAGCTCTGGACTTCTTTGCTTTGCTATCCTAATGCATTTGTTTTCCATCTTTTCCTCTTTCTTGTGCAGATCCTATACTCTGCCATTCTCTGCTACCCCATCAAGTGAGTAGTGTCTTTAACCTTTAAGGTTTGTCCTTCCTCCTCTAACCATTGGGAACTTCACTTTCCATCTATTCTTGCCTTACCTTTGATTCTGGGCTTCAGAGCAGCCACCCTCATCTATCCTCCCTAGGGTAGATTATCTTATCCTTTGTTGAATCTGTTCCTGTTTAATTTAGATCTAACTCATCTTCCTTATTTTCTCCAAAACTACTTTTTTCCCTATGGGTTCACCTTAGTCCTAGTCAAGGCAAAGGCATAAATCTCTATTGGCTGTTGTCTGAGCAGAAAAGTATGCATAAGCTGTATCTGAATATTTTAGTCCTTTAATCATTTGTGTTACTTAGCTTTGTCTGGAATTGACAACTTTAGCTTCTCTGCAGAGGATTATTGTCTACCGAGTTGCTTCTTCGTCTCTATTGCCAAAAGTACTTCTGAATAAAGAACTCTCCATTTGATATCTTTGTGCCAGGACATCTTGTCAAAGGCTGTGGCTTTTCCAGGTATCGAGTTTGCTTTTTGAAGCTATGACTGAACTTGAAATTATCTTGCATGCATTTGTTTCCTATATCTTTTGTTTCCTGGTGCTCCATTTCAGTTCATCTTGCAAGAACTCATTGTATGTCCCATTGACATCCATTCTTCCCAGCTCATTTTGCAGCCAGATTGCCATGAGCATAACTTACAGAGCTGGGTATTTTACCCAATGAGTTGTCTACTTAATGTACAGAACTGTCCGGGTACAAATGATCAAGTCATTGTACAATGCCAGGCAGTTAAACCACCAGGAACTATATTGCTGCTTTATTGACCTTCTGTATTTTACTGGAGTTCAGAATAACAAAAAACCATGTTCCAGCGGCTTCTCAGAGGTATTCAACTTAAACATTTAATCCAATCCTACAAATATTTATTGAGAACAAACTTGTTTACAGGCTCCAGGTAAATGACAGAAAGTTATGGGTAAAGGTTTGCTCTGTGTGTGTGTGTGTGTGTGTGTGTGTGTGTGTGTGTGTGTGAGAATTAAGATAAGTGAAGAGTTATGACATTTCTGGTGCACTTACCTATGGTTAAAGTTGCCATCACCTCAGGTTAAATCCTGCCCAGTTTTTCAGGCAAATCTGCATAGGCTGGGCAGGGAAGAGCAAGGTAACATCATTGGTTTAGATTTGCTGCTTTATGCCTTGATATCACTGTGTCTGAGATTAGTCTCTAGGGATCCCTAAGTCCAAGGAACAACCACTCAGAGGCCGTATTTCCTGACTTCTCCTGGGTTTGCCTTCTTAGCTAAGTTTGATCATATTCTCAGACTGCATATAGAACCAGAACCAGGGCCTAAAACACACATTGTTTGGTTAGGATTCCAGGAACTCTGTTTAGTAGTTACCACCTGCTCCTGTCTGGGGTTAGGTCCACAAATTATTTACTCAGACCAAACTGTTGCCCCTTTCTTGTCTGTATAAGCACAGCTTGTGCTGAGAACTGTGCTAATCACTTACATAGATTATATCCAGTTCTCACAATAACATCACATTTTGCAGTTTAAGAAAATGAACAAGTAGAATGGCTAAGATCCACAACCACATCAGAATCTGACTTAATTTGGGGTACCATAAGTCCCCTAAAACTTCTGCTGCAACATCCTCCCAAAGAAGAGTGGACATCTTTGGTAGCGGGTCAACCATGTGTAGTTATCTTCAGATTCTGGAGTCTGCCATGATATTTTCTCTCATATCTCATATCAGTCCCATATCTAATCAATATCATTGTTCTCCATTGCAGTCAACAGTTGTAGACTCTAAGTAGCAAAGGTGTTTGCTATAAGGAATTTGGTAGCTCACAGGATTGGTGGGCTTGAGAAAATTGGTGAGAAAACTGGACTTGAGGCTAAGTATTTAGGAAATAAACTTAGAAGCACAGCACTGGCTTCGTAAGACCATTCGCCCAGAGGCTACTATGCAATAAGTGGGAGGGGTGCCTACCATCCCAGTGAGGTTAGGTCTGAGCCAAGAACTTGAATCATTTAGGTCATTGTTACCTCTGATGCTGTCACCAGGAGTATCCAGACACCACTGCAGAGCCCCCAAACCCCCTACAGAGGTCGAAGCTTCCTTTTCACATTATTTCTTTTTGGATCCACGTGTCTCTTGATTTCTGCATTTGGGCCTAGACCACCTGCCTGCCTCCCAACTGTAAGAGGAATCTAGAAATGTCAGTTTGCGCTTCGGAATTGGAGTGGTGAAAGTCATATTTTGAAAATTTATTTAAACACTAAAGGTTTCTCAAAAGGCATTGTGCAGCCCCGTGTGTGATGGCGTTCACCACAGTTGGCTAGCCCTATAACTTCATTTACTCGCATATATCCCTCACTCCCAAATATCTCCTCCAGTCAACCATTTCATAGTGATCTAAAATATAAATCAGGCCCCAGATGCCAACTTTAATAATCATTGGCTGTACGGCCAAACTGTTGCAGAAGCAGTTGTGGTCGAGTGCTGTTTTGCAAGACTTTTTTGTAAAATGATAAAAGTTGTTTCCTAATATTTGCTTATGAATTCAAGTTTTACATTTATTTTTCTTGGTTTTATAATGTGCCTTTGAAATCTCTATATTGCTCTCTGGCTCACTCAGTACTATACCAGTCTTCCTGGGGCTCTCCCAGAGTTGAAATAAATAAGCCAATAAGTAAGTAAGTAGGTAAGTGAATAAAAGCATGTCATGGGTACAGTGCTTTAGAATCAGGGCCCTAGTAAACTTCACAAAGGCAGATTAATCAGTGTGCTGCACCATTCACAATGACAAGTGGCCCCTTTCATTATTATTGTGACAATATTGCTAAATAAGCAAAACACAAATAAAACTCTCTAGTGGGAAAATGGTGAAGAATAATTAGGGGCAAGGAGCTTTGTGGGGACTAAAATGTTGTAATTAGAAGGGAGGATTTGGAGCACTATGTGAAGGAGAAGGATCAATAGAAGACTTATTTTCTCTGCTCAGAAGAGCTTTTTCAGCTTTTTGTTCAGTGCTAAAATAGAGTTATTTTGGAGTAGAAAATGACCTGAGGCTCTAAGGATCTGAGACCACCTCATAATGGGTAGAGGGTTTGTCAGGGTGGGGGTTGGAGGGGGTGGTTGTGTTCTGGCATGGTTTTTTGAAATCATATTGTTAATAGCAAAACAAACTATCCAAAAAAGAATGAAAATGTATTCCCTTCTGCTTGGTCTACATTACTCTTCCTTTAAACTTCAAATATCATACAATATTGTGTTAATGTAAAGTATTTATTTATGATAACCAGTTAAAACCATGCAGTACTGAATAATAATCTTCTATCACCTAGAATATGATTAAGTAGATATATTGTCCAGAATGTCCTAAACTGAAGAGTAACGAAGAGGAAATTTAAAATCTGAATTCATTTTCCCATATTCCTTTTCTAAAAGTGATCATAATACTGTGTTGTTACATTCACATGTTTTTCCCCCCTCAGGCTCTTTCACATTTTTTCCCATATTCCTTTTCTAAAAGTGATCATAATACTGTGTTGTTACATTCACATGTTTTTCCCCCCTCAGGCTCTTTCTTAATGTGATTTATTTTGATTGTGAATTTTGTATTTGGGTATTCATCCTTCAAGGTGGTTGACTCTATTATTTGTACTTAACATTAAAGAATCCTAGGGATTTTTCCACCTCTCAAGGCTGACTTGAATTTCCTTCTACTACATTGCTGGCCAGTGGATACTGGACTTACTTCTACATATCCCTGGAATGTGGCCACTGGGCTACTCTTGAATATAGTCCATTTCATCTTTGGACTGTTTTCTCTATTAGTCTGAAATTCTTCCCTTAGCAGTATCTTCTCATTTGTCTTTGTTAGTATCCTTAAGATTAGTAATTTTTGTTTGTTTTTTGCTGTCTACCAGTGGTATAGTATGGTTGTTCCTTGAATTTATTAGTAGGTGTATAAGTATTTGATATTGTAGGGTATCTTGAAATAAGCATTGTACTTATACATTCATATTAACTTTTGGCATTTTAAATACATTCATTATATTCTCAATTTAAGAAAAAAAATAATTTAAGTCCATATAGACTGAATGGGATGGGAGTGAGAGTTTGCAAGAAGACCTAAAGAAGTTAATTTCACAGCATACAATGGTTGTTAATTAGTATGGGCGTATATATGTACAATTCTGACTTACTCTGACTTACTCTGCATTAGAGAGGGAAAACAGAGAAGGTTGCTGTCCTGACCTTGTTGATTTGGAGAGCCTCCAATTAAGAAAGTTTTATCCACTAATATCTTATAAATTTAATTCTTAATTTGAGTGGGAAAGAAAGACCAAAATCAACAAAGACTAGAAAGGAACAGGGAAAGTCTGCAGAAACAATGACAAAACAAGTAATAAAATGGCACTCAATTCATATCTATCAATAATTACTCTGAATGTAACTAGACTAAATGCTCTAAGCAAAAGGCATAGGGTGTCAGAATGGATAAAGAAGCAAGACCTATATATATATATATACTGCCTACAGGAGTCTCATTTTAAACCTAAAGACTCCTGTAGATTGAAAGTGAAGAGATAGAAAAATATTTACTGTGCAAATGGATGTCAAAAGAAAGCCAGTGTAGCATTTTTTCTATCAGACAAACTAGATTTCAAACCAAAGACTGTAACAAGAGATGAAGAAGAGCACTATATCATATTAAAGTGGTCTGTCCAACAAGAAGGTCTAACAATTGTATATATTTATGCACCCCAATTTGAGAGCACCTAAATATATAAAACAATTAGTAATAAACATAATAAAACTCATTGATAAGAATACAATAACAGTAGGGAACTTTAACACCTCACTTACAGCAATGGACAGATCATCTTAACAGAAAATAAGCAAGGAAACATGGCTTTGAATGACTCCACCACGTGGACTTAAAAGGTATATTCAGATCATTTCATCCTAAAGTAGCAGAATATACATTCTTTTTGAGTGCACATAGGACATTCTCCAGAACTGGTCACATACTACATCACAAATCAGCCCTCAACAAGTACAACAACAAGATCAAAAAGATCTTGACCTGCAAAAAGATCAAGATCATACCATGCAAATTTTCTGACCACAGTACTATAACACTTGAAGACAACCGTAAGAAATTTTGAAAGACCACAAATACATGAAGGCTAAAGAATATCTAAGTAGAGAATGAATGGTTCAACCAGAAAGTTAAAGAAGAAATTAAAAAATACATGGAAACAAATGAAAGTGAGAACAAAATGGTCCAAAACCTTTGAGATGCAGCAAAAGTGGTCTTAAGAGGAAAGTATATAGCAATACAGGCCCACCTCAAGAAGCAAGAAAAATCTCAAATACACATCCTAACTATAGACCTAAAGGAGCTAGAAAAGGAAAAAAACTAAAACTAAAACCAGCGCTATAAGGGAAATAATAAAGATTGGAGCAAAAATAAATGTTACAGTGGGATGCCTAGGTGGCTGAGTTAGTTAAGTGTCTGACTCTTGGTTTCAGCTCCAGTCATGATGTCAGGGTTGAGTTAGGCTCTGCACTTGATGAAGAGTCTGCTTGTCCCTCTCCCTTCTCCTCTCTTCCTCCCCTTCTGCCCATCACCCTACTCTGTCTCTCTAAAATAAATAAATAATAAAATCTTTTAAAAAGAAATAAATGATATAGAAACAACAACAAAGGGGATCCCTGGGTGGCTCAGCAGTTTAGCGCCTGCCTTCGGCCCAGGGCGTGGTCCTGGAGTCCGGGGATTGAATCCCATGTCGGGCTCCCTGCATGGAGCCTGCTTCTCCCTCTGCCTGTGTCTCTGCTTCTCTCTATATATATCTCTCATGAATAAATAAATAAAATCTTTAAAAAAAAAAACCAAAAGAAACAACAACAAAAAACAGTAGAACAGATAATGAAACCACGAGCTGGCTCTTTGAAAGAATTAATAAAATTGATAACCCCCTACCTAGCCAGACTTATCAAAAAGGAAAAAGAGAGGATCCAAAGAAACAAAATCATGAATGAAAGAAGAGAGAGAGATCACAACCAACCAATAGCAATTAACAATTAATAATTGTTAACTAGCATTTAATAATTAACAACCAACACAATTAGAATATTATGAAAAATTATATGCCAACAAGTTGCCCAACTTGTTGGATATGGATAAATTCCTAGCAACATATAAACTACCAAAACTGAAATATAAAGAAATAGATAACCTGAACAGACTGATAATCAGAGAAGAAATTGAATCAGCATGTCCTTGAGTCCAAAACCAAAGACTTCTCTAAGAAAGAGAACAACAGGTCAGTATCCCTGAAGAACATGGATGCAAAACTTCTCAACAAAATACTAGCAAATTGAATTGAACTACACATTAAAAGAATCCTCCTTGGTCGAGTTGGATTTATTCTGTTTTGCAAGGGTGTTTTAATATTCACAAATCTATCAGTGTGATACACCACATTGATAAATGAAAGCATAAGAATCATATGCTCTCAATAGCCACAGAGAAAGCATTTGACAAGAACAGCATCCATTCTTAATTAAAACCCTCAAGAATGTAGAGATATAGGGAACATAATAACATAAAGGCCATATATGAAAGACTCACTGATAATATCGTCCTCAATGGGGAAAACCTGAGAGCTTTTTCTCTATGGTCAAGAATAAGATAGAGATAGATGTCCACTCTCACCAATGTAGTACTTGAAGTCCTAGTAGCCTCAACAATTCGACAACAAAAAGAAAAAAATGGTATCTAAATCAGCAAGGAAGAACTCAAACTTTCACTATTTGCAGATGATGTGATACTCTGTGTAGAAAACCTGAAAGACTCCACCAAAGAATTACTAGAACTGATATACAAATTCAGTAAATTCTCAGGATACAAAATCAAACACAGAAATCCGTTTCATATGTATATACTAATAATGAAGCAGCAGAAAGAGAAATTAATGTATCAATCCCATTGACAATTGTACCAAAAACTATAAGATACCTAGAAATAAACCTAACCAAGGAGGTAAAAGATCTGTACTCCAAAAGGTATAAAACACTTAATGAAAGAAATTGAGGATCACACAAGGAAATGGAAAAATATTACAGGCACATGGCTTGGAAGAACAAATATTGTTAAAATATCTATACTACCCAAAGCAGTCTATACATTTAATACAGTCTCTGTTAAAATACCACCAGTGGTTTTTTGTTTGCTTTTTGTTGTTGTTGTTTTCAGAACTAGAACAAGCAATCCTACAATTTGTATGGAACCATAAAAGACTCTGAATAGCCAAAGCAATCATGAAAAAGAAAAGCAAAGCCAGAAGCATCACAGTTCTGGACATCAGAATATATTACAAAGCTGTAGTGATCAAGACAGTTATGGTACTGACATAAAAACAAATGCATAGATCAATGAAACAGAATAGAAAACTCAGAAATGGGCCCACAACCATATGGTCAACGAATATTTGACAAAGCAGAATAGAATGCCCAATGGAGAAAAGGACTATCTCTTCAACAAATAGTGTTGAAAAAACTGACAACATGCAAAAGAAAGAATATGGACCACTTTCTATACTATACACAAAAGTAAATTCAAAATGAATGAAAGAACTAAAATGTGATACAGGAAATCATCAGAATCCTAGAGGAGAGGGCAGCCCTGGCGGTGCAGCAGTTTAACGCCGCCTGCAGCCCAGGGTGTGATCCTGGAGACCTGGGATCAAGTCCCGCGTCAGGCTCCCTGCATAGAGCCTGCTTCTCCCTCTGCCTGTGTCTCTGCCTCTTGCCCGCGCTCTCTTTCTGTGTCTCCCATGAATAAATAAATACAATTAAAAAAAAGAAAAAGAAAAAGAATCCTAGAGGAGAATGTAGGCAGTAACCTCTGACATTAGCTCTAGTAGCCTCTTATTAGATATGTCTCCCGAGGCAAGGGGAAAAAAAAACAAAAGTAAACTGTTGGGACTTCATCAAGATACAAAGCTACTGTCCAGTGAAGGAAACAATCAACAAAACTAAAAGACAACCTTCAGAATGGGAGAAGATATTTGCAAATGACATATCTGATAAAGGGTTCGTATCCAAAATCTATAAAGAACTTATACAACTCAACACACATAAACAAATAATCTAGTTAAAAATGGGCAGAAGACATGAACAGACATTTCTCCAAGGAAGACATATAGATGGCTAATAGTTACATGAAAAGAAGTTTAATACAAATCAAATCAAATCATAATGACACTGAGTTATCACCTCACACCTGTTAGAATGGCTGAAATGAATAACACAGGAAACAGTTGGCATTGGTGAGGATGTGGAATAAGGGGAACCCTCTTACACTGTTGATGGGAATGCAAACTGGTGCAACCACTCTGAAAAATAGCGTGGAGGTTCCTCAAAAAGTCAAAAATAGAGCCACCTCATGATCCAGCAATTGTACTAGTCAGTATTTACCTAAAGAATCACTGATTTGCAAGATATATGTACCCTGATGTTTAAAGCATTGTTGTTAACAATAGCCAAATTATAGAAAAAGAGCCCAAATGTCCATCGACTGATGAATGGATAAAGAGGTATTGTGTACGGGACACCTGGGTGGCTTAGCAGTTGAGCATCTGCCTTTGGCTCAGGGCATGATCCCAGGATGCTGGATCGAGGTCCACATCGGGCTCCCTGCATGGAGCCTGCTTCTCCCTCTGCCTGTGTCTCTGCCTCTCTCTCTCTCTGTGTCTCTCATGAATAAATAAATAAAATATTTAAAAAAAGAGAGAGATGTTGTGTGTATATGTATATACACACACACAAACATACATATACATGTACACACACGTTAGAATATTACTAGCCATCAAAAAGAATGGAATCTTGCCATGTGCAACAACATGGTGGAGTGAGAGAGTATTATGCTAAGTGTTATAGGTCCCTCAGACAAAGACAGATACCATATGATTTCATTTATATGTGGAATTTAAGAAACAAGACAAATGAACATAAAGGAAAACGAAAAGAGACCTAAACCATAAAACAGGTTCTTTTTTTTTTTTAATTTTTATTTATTTATGATAGGCACACAGTGAGAGAGAGGCAGAGACATAGGCAGAGGGAGAAGCAGGCTCCATGCAGGGAGCCCGACGTGGGATTCGATCCCGGATCTCCAGGATCGCGCCCTGGGCCAAAGGCAGGCGCCAAACCGCTGCGCCACCCAGGGATCCCATAAAACAGGTTCTTAACTATAGAGAACAAATTGAGGGTTTGCTGAAGGGGAGGTAGGCAGGGGATAGGGATAAATGGATGATGGGTATTAAGGAGGGTACTTGTGATGAGCACTGGGTGTTGTATGTAAGTGACGAAGCATTAAATTCTACACCCAAAACTAATATTATACTGTATGTTAACTAATGTAATTTAAATAAAACCGTGAAACTTTAAAAATAAAAATATACATAAATATGTACATAAATACATAGATACATACATACCTAAAATTAATTCTTACTTTGTTAGTAGAGATACTGGAAAGTCTTCTTTTCCCATCAATTTGTTATTCCGGAGCTTGCAATACAAATCCTCTTGTGCTACGTCCAGGAGAAAGATCCCCTATGTTCTTACTTTATCTGGTTCTTTCCCTGGATATATTTTTCAGTAATGAGAACCTCTTTTCTTTTTTAAAAAAGATCTTATTTATTTGAGAGAGAGAGAATGCAGAAGCTAGGCGAGAGGGACAGAGGGAGAAGGAGAAGCCGACTCCCCCTGAGCAAGGATCATGACCCGAGCCAAAGGCAGATGCTTAGCTGACTTAGCTACCCAGACACCTCAGTGATGAGAACTTCTAAAAGGCTGAGCCCCTTTAACTAGTTGCCCTTTTTTTATTCTATTCACCTCATTTATATAAATTGCACCAGAATGAATGAGGAATGAGAAATTAATAACGATATCCAATCAACGGGAGATACAGAACTGATAAATACTGAGAAGAAACAAATTTTCAAAAATCCCAGCCAGTTCAAATAAAATTAGGATATTTGAAAGGCTCTTTGGTACTTTCGTGATGCCTGTGGGTGGGTATCCCATTTGATTCCCATTTTATACACGAGGAAACTGAGGATCAGAGACCTTAAAGATTTCCCCGCAGCCACAAAACTAGCAGGTTTTTGAGAGACTAGATAATAGGTTTAAGTGTGGAATTAGGCTGCTTTTAAAAAGCACTAGTGAAATGGAAGGGGAACTAATAGCTGTTGAATGCAAACTATATGACAAGTAATCTGCTCTCATTTGATGCTCAGTTATTTCTCCTTATAATGCTGTGGATTAGATATTATCTCTATTTTGCAGAGAATAAAACCGGCCTGGAGAGATTAAGCCGTTTTCACACATTGCCTAGGCTGGCATTTGAACATTGAGCTCTGGTTGCAAAACTTATGCTTTTTCTGCTGCACATAAGAATTGTAAACTCTTTTAAGCAGGAAAGCTTTCAAACTAATTTACGAAAACCCAAGGTGGATAAGATGCCACTCTCCTGGTCTCTGTGTTGGGCCAACCCCAGACTTTGCCAAGGGACCTGGAGATTTGAAAGTGCCCACACTGTCATGTTGTGATAAGCCATTCCAGCCTGTTAGAGTTTCCAATTACAAATAATTTTACAGTCACATTCATATTAATATGTACACGTACAGTTCTCCCCCATACTGTTGTTGATCCTACAAGTGTTTATTGAGCACCTGTTATGTGCCAAGCTATCTTGTAGCTGTTGGAGAATGTAAAAACCAAATTCTGGGCCTTTGTAGGGCTTCCGTTGTTTTACTGTTATCACTACTCTAATGAGTAATTTGGAATACTGTGTTGATTATATGGGCACACATTTCATCTCCGGCTAGATTTTATGCCTCCATGGGACAGAAATTGTCTTTTATTACCTTTTGTATCTCCCACAGACCACAGCAGTATTTCCACTGCGTTCCCCTTTTATACCTTTTTCAACACAGACATATGACGTACAGTTTCCTAAAATCCGTCCCTCCATTTAAATAGATTCTAGCTGTGACACTGTTTGTCATTTCCCTGTAGCTTGTAGTTTTACCAAATTTCTACTTGTAGAAATGCAAATTTCAATTAATCAATGAATCACTCAGAAAGTGTGATTTATTCTTTGGTTATAGTGCACACTGAGATTTGTTGCAAGGGAAAAGACTAGACATTTACTTTCTATCCTAGAAAAAAACACCTAAAAACTTGGGTTCATGAGCATTTGTTAGGGAACTAGGAGTTGTGCCTCTGAGTTGGGTTAACAGCACTGAGTAAATGATTCTTTCTTGATACCTTCTCAAATGAAATATAAACATTCATATTTGATAGTGTAATAAAATGTTTTTGTTTCTCTTTGAAAGCTATTATATTGGGAAATAATTGTTTTGTGTAAGAGACTTTAGTGTCAAGCACAGATACATTTGTTATTAAATATTCAGGTTAGTTTTTGAAGATGTGCAAGTGACTAATGACAAAGTGCTTTTGTGTAAGCCTTTATTTGCATGCCTGAGTTAATTAACATATTTTTTAAAATAAAAATTTTTATATTCCACCTTTCTTCAGGACTACCATTTTTTTCTAGCATTACTATGATATAATTGAAAAAAAATATATAATATTTAAAGTATACAACGTGGTGATTTGATATACATATATGCATTGTGTTAGGATTCCCCCTCACCCTTTGAGTTAACAAATTCATCACCTCACATATTTTCCTTTATTATTATTTTTGTGCAAATTGACAAGTTCTGCATTAGCAAATTTCAGTGATACAATCCAGTGTTACCAGCTGTGGTCATCATGTTATACAGTGGATCCTCAGATCTTATTCATCTCACAACTGAACACTTACATCCTTTCACCAACCTCTCTTTATTTCCTCCATCCCCCTGGCTCCTGGCAACCACAATTCTACTCTTTGTTTCTATGAGTTCAACTTATTATTACTATTTTAGATTTCACATATAAGTGATACCATGTAGTATTTGTCTTTGTCTGGCTTATTTCACTTAGCATAATAGCCTTCAGGTTCACCCAGGTTGTTGCAAATACAAGATTTCTTTTTTTAAGGTTGAATAATATTTCACTGTATGAAAATGTATATCACATTTTCATATATATATGATATATATATATCATATATATATATGTATGTATCACATTTTCTTTATCAACTCATTTGTCAACTGACACTTAGGTTGTTGCCATGCCTTGGCTACTGTGAATACTGCTGCTATGAACAGGTGACTGTGTACATCTCTTGAAGATACTGATTTCATATCCTTTGGACCTAGACCCAGAAATAGGATTGTTGGATGTTATGATAGTGCTATTTCTAATTTCTTGAGGAACTTCCATACTGTTCTACATTGTGGCTTTATCAGTTCATATTCTCATCAGCAGCGTTTAAGCGTTCTTCCCTTTTTTCCACATCGTCACCAGTATTTGTTATTTCCTGTCTTTTTAATAGTAGACATCCTAACAGATGTGGTGTGATACCTCACTGAGGTTTTGATTTGCAGTTCCCTGATGATTAGTGATGTTGAGCACCTTTTCAAGTACCTGTTGGACATTTGTATGTCTTTTTTACAAAAATGTCTATTTAGATCCTATGCCCATATTTTAATCAGGTTGCTTTTTAGTTCAGTTTTGTTTTGTTTACTTTGAGTTGTATGAGTTCCTTGTAAAATTTGGGTATTAACTACTTATTGAATATGTGATTTGCAAATACATCCTCTTACTCCATAGGTTGTCTTTTTATTTGTTGATGGCTTTTTGCTGTTTAGAAGGTTTTTAATTTCATGTAATCCCACTTATTTATTTTTGCCTTTGTTGCCTTTGCTTTTAGTGTCAAATCCAGAAAACCATTGCCAAAACAAATGCCAAATAGCTTCCTCCCTGTGTTTTCTTCTAGAAGTTTTACAATTTTCAGTTCCTATGTTTAAGCTGAGCCTATCAAAGTCTTTGAGTTGATATTTTTGTATGGTGTAAGATGGGGTCCAGTTTCATTCTCTTTCATATATCATTATTTATTGAACAGACTAGTTTTTCTTCTTTCTCTGTATTCTTGGTCCTTTTACTCCTCATTGATCTGTTCAGATTTTCCATTTCCTCATGAAGTTGTATGTTTCCAGGACTCTACTGTTTCTTCTAGGAAATTTTGGTGTATAATTGTTCATAATATTCTCTGATGATCTTTTGTATTTGTGTGGTATCTGTAACATCTCCTCTTTCGCTTCTAATTTTATTTCTTTGCACCTTCTCTCATTTCTTTTCCTTGGTAAGTTTGGTTAAAGGTTTATTTTGTTTGTCTTCTCAAAAAAATTAAAAAGCTTTTACATTCATTAATCTTTTCTACTGCCCTTTTAGTCTCTGTTTAATTTATTTTCAGTCTGATCTTTGTTATTTTACATGGTCTTTTAAAGGGGAATTTATTGTGGCTACCTGAAGAAATTATTAGAAGTGATATTAAGGATTCTAATTTTATACAATATTAATTTTTTCTTCAACTCAGTTTAGTGAAAGCCACCCTGATAAAAGACATTTTGTTAGAATTTTCTAGTTTCTGAAGGGACTTCACTAAATTTATTGGAGAAACTTTGTAATCCTATACTTCTCCCCCAAAGGATGATAGACTTTCCTCTAAAAGTAAAATATAAAACCAACTCTGAACACTTCCTGTAAGGTTTTACTCTGTGTTTTTGGTGTGTAGTTGGATTGGAATTACATACCACACACCATGGCAACATCCAAGGAAATCCTTTTCCTGCCTCTCTCTCCAGTCAGATTCATCTAGACAGTTCTCCATAGCCATGCCAGCTGAATGTCTCCTCAGTCCGTTTTTCAAATTCTACCTCAGTCTGTTTTTCAAATTCTAGCTTGAGCTCCATTCCATGGTCATTTTAATTTGACCCTCTAATCTCACATTCTTGACTTTCTTTGTATATGGCATGTGATTCATTCTTGTGTAAATCAGTTTAGCCTCTTATAGCTTCTTCTAATTTTTCTCTACATTAAATTCCTAAATTAGCACAAGAGTCCTTGGTGCCAAGCTGAGCAATAGAAGAGTCCTCCTTAGAAGGTATGGGTAGCCAAAAGCTTGTGTCTGTTTATACTTTGGTATTTTTGTTAATTATCATGGTCAGAGTCCAAGATTTACCTTTACTTTCGGTAATAGTCCTTTGGGAAAACCATACCAGTAGGGCCTCACAAGATAGCTTTACTTGGATAAATTTACTGAATAGCCCTCAGCTTTGTAATGAATCTTAATTTTTGTCAATATACCAAGAGTACCTCTATTTCATACAAATCACAATTACGTGAGACCAGTGTGTAGATCAGAATAATTAATTTATATTGGCAAATACAGTTTTTAGGAGGACCACACTCTTTGTTTGATATACCTACTTCATTTCCTCCCTGAGGAAGATCTAGGGAGAGAGCCAGAGTTTATCCTAGGAAAACTGTTTGCTCTGCCTTGAATTGGAACAAGAGGGATTAAATAGCCCATTCTTACATTCATTCTAGCAGTATCATTTGATCACTTAGTCTAAAACAGGTGTTCTCCAGGGAACAAGGACTACAGTGACAAATATGTCACATCAATTGGCCTTGTGTTGCTTAGTTTAGTGGAGGAGCCAACACTAAATTAAGAACTACAAAAACGAATTTTGAAGAAAAATCAGAATGTTCAGTGAGAGTGAGTAACTCCTGGCTGACTGCATATGTGGGTTAGAAAGCTTTTCCAGGGTAGCCTGGGTGGCTCAGCGGTTTAGCGCTGCCTTCAGCCTGGGCATGATCCTGGAGACCCGGGATCGAGTCCCATGTCAGGTTCCCTGCATGGAGCTTGCTTCTCCCTCTGCCTGTGTCTTTCATGAATAAAGAAATAAAATCTTAATAAATAAATAAATAAATAAATAAATAAATAAATAAATAAAAAGGCTTTTCCAGGGAAATGATGGCCTAAGCTGATTTACCTGAAAGTGGTTATGAATTAGTGATGAAAAATGAGTTTGTGTATGAAGTGGTGTTAGTAGTATTGGGGGGGGGAGCAGAATTTTTTCAGTTAAGGGTAACAATATGGCTTATGCATAGATCATGGGGTTGATGTTATATACCTGGTTAAAAATTTGGGAATTTGTTCTGCAGAAAGAGGAGGCTTCTTTTCTTGATAGGACTAATATCATTACTTTTTTTTTTTATTTTAAAAAAGGAAGTCTCTTATGGGTAAAGTATGAGGTAGAGTATGAGAGAGTCAGTAAAGCCAATTAGAAAAAAGTGCAGATAGAACGATAGGGTCATTTAGCTTAAGATATTGAAAGTTGAAAATGAGAAGTACAAATGGATTTCCACATATTTATGAGGTCAGATCAGCAGTATTTAAGACTGAGTAGATGTCTCAGGGGGGATGGATAGGGATAAAAGTGACTCTAAGGTTAACAGCTGGGAAAATAGTAACATGAATCAGTGGATGATAACCAGGTTTGAAGGTAAGATATTAAATTCAGTTTTGTACCACATACATCTGATTTAGGCTTCATAAAATCCAAATAACAGGCACTTAAGTCACATAAACTCCCCTACCCCCCACATATCAAGAAGATTGAGAGAATAGTTCAAGGTGGTCCATTGCTTCAGTGGCACTTGTGCTTTTATTTCAAGCGTCTTACCTATTGTCACAAAATGACTACAACAAATGTCATGTTCTCATTGAGGGCATGATCAAGGAAGAGTATAGTCTTAACAAGCTCTCCTTTTATTCTTTTCCCTTTTAGAATAAGCAATAAGCATACATTTTTCTCTCAAGACCACCAGAAGACTTCCTTGTAGGTTTCCTCAGCCTTAGCCTTTCCCAGCTGCAGAGGATCTATGTTTGGTGAAAGAGATGATCATAGTTGGCTCTGAACAGTGGTCTTTACTTCTGTTAGACACCAAAACCCTTTCATAATCTGAAATGAAAATCATAGGCGATATAATTTACCTACCTATATAACCTCACAAGAAAAAACATATAATGCTTATTTGTCATAAAATAGATAAATTAAGGAATATGTAAATGTTTAGGGCAGATTCAAAATGAGGTAATTGGCTGTTTGCAGCTATATGTAGAATAATGGGTAAATGGTGTCTCCAGTAATATGTAGGATATCACCACAACACAGCAGTGGTGTTGCAGACTGACACATGTGTGCCATGATGGTGTGATAAACAGAATGAGTGGTGTTGCCATCAACTTTTCAAAAACGTTAAACAAGTCTTGGTAACATTGTGAATAAAACAAACTCTAAAGTACAAATGACTTTATTCCTATGCTATATGAAGGAAATAAGAATTTTTCTCTGTGATCTGATTCTTCCATTTCCACGAGGGCCTGATAAAAGTAGGGAAAAGGATTTTGTGAAACATGTTAGTATACTTAAAAGCCATTCATATTACATGATGCATTTAATGTAAATTAGAATTATTTCACCAAATCAAACAATTTCATGTAGCAAATAAAGAAAAGATGTTGAAGAATGAATTAAATATGATGAGTCATACTGTTTTTCATTTTGAATTTTTTATTGAAATCATTAGACTTAAAATTTCTTAATCCCATTAAAAATCAGTTTAGATAAGATATGGCAATTTTACTAATTCATCATGCAAAAATGAAACATTTGGGGAATAGGACTTTATGGTGGGATTTGTAGAATACCCCAGAATCATAGCTTTTAGGCAGGAAGACATAATCTTGTGTGTGTGTGTGTGTAAATGTGAATGCCATGTGTATTTCACAAAATAACAAAGTGTATGCCTCTATGAATATGTGAAATTATGTAACTTTTGCTATGTGATTTGAGATAAGGGAACTACAGGGTAGGATTGATTAGTAAAAGATTAAAGAAGAAAATATTGAAAGGTGGGTCAGTAAATGATGAGCATGGTTTTTAGCAGGGACTGGAAGAAAATGGTGGATATATAATAGTGAGAATACTATTCTCACTATTGCAGGCTGAGAAAAATATGGAGAAAATAACAGACCAGGACCAAACATGTAAGAAAAATGGTTGATCTGTACTGGTAAAACTTTGTTACCAAAGGAATTGAAAAATGTTTAAAAGTGTGAAGAGAGAATGAAGAGATTGTTGATTTCATGTCCTAAAATTCAGGTGATAAAAATGTAAAGATCTTCTAGAAATGCTGTAGGTAAAAGGGTGGTATTATATGGGAGGCAGTTTTTCTGGTATCTTAGTGGAGGAGGGCAGGGTTAGAGGGAACAAAAATAAATTTCTTAAGTAGTTCAATTATTAGGTGATCAAGAACTAAGTAATTAGACCGGTGGCAAAAAAAAATGTATAGATAATATAAATAGAATCTGATAATGAAAAATGAAAAAAGTATATATATAATGTTTGTGTGATATATATGTACATATTATTAACCATATTAATCAATTTTATTAAATATAAATTAAAGCAAGTATTTTCCCAAGTATTTCACAGTATATAATCCTAATTTTACTTTTTTGGGGGAAGGGAGTGAGGATGAAGGATTCATAATTACAAGGTAATGATCTTTAAATTATTTTTGAGACATGGTTTTTTTAAAAGTGCAAATAAACCCAGACAAAAATTGCCATAATTTAATGCTGTTGTCTCATAGGTTTCTACTGAATCAGCATAAACCACATTTGTTAAATTAACCATATATCCTTGTGAAGTGAATAGGATAAAGAATTAGCTACTGAATTAGCAATCATTTACTTGCAGATTCAAAGATAAATTTATCTTAGGGAAGCAAGAAAACATTTATTCTGTTTATAATATTATACTTACTTACATATGGATTTAATATTTATTTATTTCTTTAAGAGAGGGACAGAGGGAAAGTGAGAGAGAGAAATCTTAAATAGGCTCCACACCCAGTACAGAGCCCGATGCTGGGTTCAGTCCCACGATGCTAAGATCATGACCAGAGTCGAAATCAAGAGCTGAGCCCCCCAGGTGCCCCTGGGTTTAATATTTAAATTTTCAATGTCCTTAACTCCAGGAATCATTTCGTTTATTTTCTTTTAAATAGAAGCCTGTCAGGGGCTTCTGAGTGGCTCAGTCAGTTACGTGTCCAACTCTTGATCTCAGCCGGGGCTTTGATCTCCAGGCTGAGTTCAAGCCTCCAGTTTGGCTACCTGCTGGGCACAGAGCCTGCTTAAAAAATTAAATAAATACAATAAATAAATAAATAGAAGCATTTTATTCATAGCGAATAATCATAATTATACATTTTCATATTTTGTCTAATTACTTTGAAAATACTAATTTCATCAAAATAATTATATAATAAAGACTAGACTCCCAGTTTGCATGTAGTAAACTGATCACTTTTTTTTTAAAGATTTTATTTATTTATTGAGACAGAGAGAGAGAGACAGAGACAGACACAGGCAGAGGGAGAAGCAGGCTCCATGCAGGGAGCCCGATATGTGACTCGATCCCGGATCTTCAGGATCATGCCCTGGGCTGAAGGCGGGGCTAAACCACTGCACCACCGGGGCTGCCCAATTGATCACTTTTAATTTGAATTTACTTCTAACATAACCAGGTGTGCTCTGAGAGGGAAAAAAAAAAAAAACCCTCATTTTTCTAAAACTTAATAATTTCTAAATAAAATTCTAATACACAATTTTATAGGTAAAATTACTAGATCTGCAGTGTATAATCCAGTAGCCACCAGCCACATATGGCTCATTAAATTTAAATTAATGAAAATTAAATACAATTAAAAATAGTGTGCATTCATCTCTTGCTCTGGAGCCACAAGATTGTTACTTGAATACTGTTTGATCTTTTTAGACTTTCCTCATTGAAGCTAGTGTTAGAATTTTGAAACTCCATACCTTGTCAACTACCAAATAATTTTCTAAGATCCTCCCGGGTAAGCACTTGTGCTGGACAGTAAAGGCGAACATTTTGTATTAACCCCATAAATGTTGTTATGAATCTTACAAGACATTTTATTTATTTATTTGTTTGTTTATTTATTTAAAGTTTTATTTATTCATTCATGAGAGACACGGAGAGAGAAAGATGCGGAGACACAGGCAGATGGAGAAGCAGGCTCCATGCAGGGAGCCTGATGTGGGACTCGATCCCAGGTCTCCAGGATCACACCCTGCGCTGAAGGCGGCACTAAACCACTGGGCCACCTGGGCTCCCAGACATTGTATTTATTTAAAATCTTCTTACTTGTAAAAGATGTTGAAGTGTTCGGGAACTTTCTAGTGAAAGAGAGACTGAAATATTCAAGAAAGTTTTTTTTTTTTTAATTTATTCATGAGAGACACAGAGGGAGGGGCAGAGACATAGACAGAGGGAGAAGCAGGCTTCCCACAGGGAGCCGGTTGTGGGACTCGATCTCGGGACCCCAGGATCATGACCTGAGCCGAAGGCAAACACTCAACCACTGAGCCCCCCAGGTGCCCCATTCAAGAAAGTTTTACAGAGTTGTTCATTTCAATGAAGATTGAAGGTCAGTAAATAAGACAGCACAGTAAGCATTCATTCTTAATCTTGGCTACAAATAGGACCAGAGGAAGCAGAGGGCGCAAAGATACTATTGAATAAGAGTTTTTAGTTAGATGTAAAGAAATGTTTCCTGGTGTGGAAAGTAATTGCACATTGCAAGGATTTATTGAGTGAGGTTGTGGGATTTTTGGAAATCTTTAAAAATAGAATACATTTCGATCTCTCTAGGGAGGTATGTGATATGCCTGCAGGCATTGAGTGTGGGGATGAATTAGATTCATTGCCATGGTTTTTTCACACCAACAGTTCTATGAATCTGTAGAGGACAATAAAATTGGATAATTCTCACTGTGTTCTTCAGGGAGTCAGGTTTCCCGACTGCTTTTTCTAACAGTGAATCAGTGCCAAAATATTACCTTACATACCTTACATTCAACAACTTTTCAAATACAAGAAAGAAAAAAAAAAACCTGAAAAAAAATGCTAGTATTCTCCCATTTTAAGAAGCAGTGTTTCTTGGGGTTGATTAGTATTTCCTCTCCTCTAGGAAGAATGAAATGATTTGGGTCCTGGTGAAGGAAAATCCTGCTATTGGAAATCTTGAATTCTTCTTATGCCACCAATGGGAAGGAAAACTGTCTTCACTGTGATTTGAAAATACACATGAAATAATATCTGTGACTTTAATCTGAATGACTGCATCAGTCTTACACATGATAAGCTTTCTCTGTCACTTTGTGTGAAATACTCCATTAGAATTACCCAAGTTTGGTGCTGTAGCTACCTGCAGTTTGTTCCAGCAATCTAGTATTCAAGCCTGGGGCTGTGCTAGCAACGAGGCAGTGGGCACCCAGGTCAGAGCCACAGAGAACCAGGAAGTTGGAAGTGGCCCAAGAACACTCACTAGGGAAGCATTGGAAGGAATTGGTTGGAGAGGAAACTGGGACAAGGGAGCTGAGCTTGCTGCCATGGAGGATGACGTGGCTGCATTAGAATTGCAGTGAATCTAGTCACATATTATGTACATCAAAGAAGAAATCCAAAGCCATAACTCGCCTGAAAAGCCAATGACTATTTTTTTTTTCATCCCTTGATGTAACTCTTAGCTTGGTTTAAAATGGAAAGCAGAAGCAGGTCAGGCTGAGTCACACTCACGAGGCAAAATTTGGGGGAAGCAGGAGTCAAAGGCTGGAGGCAGATGGCATTCTAAATCTGCAGAAAACAGTTTGAGAATAGCCACCAAATAAACAAAGAAAAATAAGAAAACTGACACTGGAAAAACACTCTCAAGGGAGACGGGGTGGGTGAGGAAGTCAAGATAAATTATCTGTGCAAAGCTTCACCAAAAGAGGATGTTCTTTTGATGGGCAGCCTGATGGAACAGAGCAAGCCCCTGCTTTGGGGTGAGACAAACACAGTTTACTCTCCAGTCTGTTCTCACACGCTGTGTGATTCCGAGCAAGATACTTAATCTCTGTTTCTTCATCTGTAAAACTCCAATACTAGTTCCTATCTTCCGTTGTTGTATTTAAAATCAAACAATTACCATGCCTGATAATGCAGTAGAGAATCAGTGTTATTATGTTGAGGTTTCGGGGGGGGGGGACTGCATTCATTCACTTGGTCCTTGTTTCATTCCTTCGGTTCCTTCAGTAAATATTTCTTGAATATATACAGAATGCCAGAGAGCGCTAGAGGTGGAGGATACAACCAGGAGATAGTTTGTTAGTTCTTAAGTTGCCTGGCCGTGGTTAAACTTCCCTTTGAGTATAGATCATTGGAAGCAAAGTTTGAGCGTGGTACGAGCTGTAGTGGGGAGGGTGGCACCAAGACTTCTGTGAGGTTGAGAGAGGAGTTGCATCCAAGTTGTGTACCTGTTCTTATTGGGATAATAATGGTTTCAGGCATTTCAGTATCTCATGGGTCCCTAATTTTCCCCTTTGGAGGGATTTCTTCTCTGGTAATAGCACTTCAGCCAGTCCTATAGGAATTCAGGAGCGACTAAAGACGTTCATATTATATGTGAAATATACACATATATGCATGTATGGGTGTGTGTGTGTGTGTGTGTGTGTTTGTGTATATATATATCTCAGAATTTATGTAGGAAAGCAGAATCACCATGAATGGTTTAGACTAAGGTATTTATTTTATTAGATTAAACATCACACAATTGTGGGAAAAACTGGGGAAATAAATGCTAATTCACGGTGAAGTTTATTGGAAGGCTTCTAGCTGTGCATGCAGGGCTAAGGAATGAAGTCATGGTAGGTCAGCTGGCTCGCTGGATATAAAGTAGAGTCAAAGCAATGGTACAGTGGGACTCGTGAGGACAAACTGGAGCCCACCTGGAACCTACATGGACAAACTCCAACCTACGGGGACAAACCAGAAGTCCCATCTGTCTATCACCACATTCTAAACTCCATGTTGCTCGTAATCTGCAGAAGAAGCTGATGGCTTTCTCCAGGGATCCATAGTCACATGTCACCCAGAACACAAAGACACAGAAAGAGGATGAAAAAGAGGGCAAGTTTGGTTGAACTACCAGTTTGGCCGCTTTGCTGTGCCAGTAATGTGAGCCATCGATCAGCCACAGCGTGAGTGAAATGCAGGACTCCCGGGCCCTGCACAAACCCCGTGAGGATGATGAGTGCTGCTTTATCTCTGCCTTCCAAATAATTGTGTATTTTCCTGTATGACCATCCTGACCAATACCACAGGGGAAAGGGAATTCTGGGAAATTTAGTTGTCAGCTTTGCTAGGTTGGCGCAGTGCAAAACCACCCTTGAGAAGAGGGAAGACCTGTGGTATCATTATCCTTAGGGAGCAGCTGTGTGCAGTGTGATGTCATATAACCCTCTCTGCATTGGTGATTCTCTAGGGGGTGTGAGGAGTTGGGAAGAGTAGAGCCAGCTGAATAAGTGGCGGCACCCAAGAATCGCTTGGGGAACTTTTTCTAACTGCTTACGTTTGCTTCTGTTTCTTCACTTCCCAACACTCTGAGATTTTAATTACAGATTTTGATTTAGAGGAAGAGGACTTGCTCTGCTGCTGCTGCTGCTGCTGAAAAATCATAGCATAGCAGGTTAGCAATACTGGTGTAAATGTGCTCCATTCACTGGGTAGATCTATGTGGAATGAAGATTAGAACCACTATTTTATATTCTATAGTAGTATTTGTTTCTTTTTACTAATGGATTCTTGGCTCCATAAAGACAGGAAGAGAGTCTTATATGGCTTTTCTTCTGTTCTACATGCTCCCCCACACCTTCTGGTGTAGTCTTGTTAGGGAATAACTCTCAGCTCTCAAACTCAGGTACCCTCAAGAGCCAGCATACAACCCGAATGTGAGACCGAAAAGGATGGTGGGAGCTGAGTGCTGGAACTAGAGTAGGCATTACCTAACCTAACACCATTCAGTGAGATGGAGAGAGGGAAGGGAGGGAGAGGATGGAGAGTGAGGGAGATTGGTAGAGGGAGAGACCAAAAAACCCACATATGCTGTTGCCACCTGCCCCACCCCTAGTATGGTGACAGCTGGGGACCTTTGCACACCATTTGCCATCATGGCTGGGAGAATGGTGGACGTTGCCATTTTCACAGCATAAAGTTTACTTTTGTTAGTAGAAACATAATGTCTATTCAGTGTAACTTATATTAAAGAGTCACTTATTATGGATTATACTGTGACCAGAAAATGATGTGTGTAAGCAATACAGATATCTAACAGTTTTGACAATAACCCTTTAATGAAAACTAAAATAAAAATGTTTTAATATTTTAGTGAAGTAGCATATGACTTACTGGAAAAAGTCCTTTATTACAACTTATTGATATAAGTTGGAGGAAAATTAAGAGCATCTTAATATATAATTTTGTCTTATTCTTTTCCTCCAACTAATAAAATATTAGGATTTTTAAAAAGATTTTATTTATTTATTCATGAAAGACACAGAAAGAGAAAGGCAGAGATGTAGGCAGAGGGAGAAGCAGGCTCCAGGCAGGGAGCCTGATGTGGAACTTGATCCTGAGACTGCAGATCACGCCCTGAGCCAGGGACAGGTGCTCAACTGCTGAGCCACCCAGGCGTCCCAAATATTAGGATTTTAATAACATTTAAAGTATGATTGTGTGGGGCATCTGGGTGGCTTAGTCGGTTAAGCCTCCAACTCTTGATTTCGGCTTAGATCATGATCTTAGGGTCATGATATAGAGTCTTGAGTTGGGCTCTGTGCTGGAGATGGGGCTTAAGATTCATATTCTCCTCCTCCTCCTCTCTCTCTCTCTCTTGCCTTCTGCTTCTCCCTCCTCTAAAATAAAGTGTGATTGTGATTTGGGATTGAGCAAAATGTCATTTATTACGGTTAAGTTACTAAAAGAGTAGATGATTCAGAATTATTTACGCTAATACAAATTATGTTGTGATAAAGACATACTTTCATAAATGCTAACTTATAAAACATTGTATTGCTTTTTTTATTTTACAAACACTACTTATCAGGAAAGTATAATCTGTATTAGTTGATTTTTTTTTAGATATTTTATTTATTTATTCATGAGAGACACAGAGAGAGGCAGAGACTTAGGCAGAGGGAGAGAAGCAGGCTCCTCGCAGGGAGCCCAATGTAGGATTTGATCCCAGAGCCCTGGGATCATGCCCTGACCACCCAGGTGCCCCTCATAGAGCTTTTAAATCTGTGGCTGGCTAGCTCTCTTCAGTTTTGGAAAATTCCCAGCTCTGTTCTCTTAAAATATTTCTGTATTCTCTTTTCTCCTTTTGGGACTCCAGTTTCACAGACGGTCAACCGATGAGCCAACCTGTATTAGTTCTTTAATTCACATTTTAAAAATTCAGATTAAGTGTTTCAAATGTTGTAAAGTGTCCCATGAAAAACTAGAAGAAGACATCTTAAGAGAAAGTAATATATGGTTCAGAGAAGTCTACCACACATGGGATACAGAAATTCAGAGAGCACCTTATTTTCAGCTCTAATAAATAGTTTTGAATTTCTTTTTAACTTGCTGCAGGTCCCTCTCATGCATTTCACCGTGCAAATCTCCTCTGGCAGTGAGAGACACTATTAAACTTTTATAAGTGATAAACCAGGGATGACAACTGGCACAAGGTTAGTGCTTCGGAACTGTTTGCTGATGAACAAGTAAATGAGTGAATAAACAAATAAATGATCGATTTCTACCTTTTGATGATTTACCTAGTATTCCTTTTAATGGTAAATTATTTACTAGTCAGTTATGGAAAGAAACAACTGGGAGTTCTGAGATACACTCCCATGATATACTTTATACCTAACTGAAGATTCCACTACTCCTTTCTTTTATATTGAAGATACAAATATTTCACTTATATATTCATCCAGTATTTTTCCATTCCAGCTAGGCACTACCTGTTTTTCCTTGTCAAGTTGTCTTAATGACCTATAAATCAGTTCTCATCTGTAGGATGAAACAGATTTACACTGTTGCAAAACTAATGTGGGCCACAAAAGTCAATACATTGCCTTCAGTCTATGAGCTATTTATATATAAAAAAAATTGATGTTAGTAATTGTAACCCAATTTATATCATAAAGAAAGGGATAAAAAATTGAACAATTAAAAAGAAATTACTGGCAGTGAAACCTACCATTGATAGTGTTTAGAACGTGAAAGTGAATGTATTTTATGAAAGCAGTGAGGTACATACAGTGGAGGAAGAAGAAAGCTTTAAGGGTCATTGAGCTTGTGTGCTAGGACATTGTATTAATCAGGGTTCTTAGATGCAAAACTAGAGAGCAGTAATGGATTTTAAATATAAAAGGAAATTTTTGGAAGAAAATGGTTAGCTCATAGAATATAATGAAAGACTGGAAAATTGGCTAAAACGACAGACTTAAAAAATGGTGGGGAAACTAAAGCAGCCTCTTGGTAAAATCATGCCCTTGAAAGAGTGACTCGATTATTCTTGCTGCTGTTGCTAGCGGACAACACACTGACCCCACTGATGCTGCTGGTGTTGACACCACAGGTGAATGCTGCACCACAGCTGCTGTGGTACCCAATTCTTAACTGCCCTTAACTCTTTGTATTATTTGCTCTAAATTCAAAGTCCTAGGTGATGTCCTACAGTTGATGACTTGAGTTACACGTTTATGCTCTGGAACCTGGAGTTGGAGTGAGCAACTAACTGGAATTTCCAGGTTCTGCTGTGAGAGGGAAGACCCTCCCTCTAATCAGAACATGTAGGAAACCATTGTCTCCAAAATTAGAATGGGTATATATGTATCAAAATGATTAGTAAGCACTAGAGCCATTAAAAAAAAAAGAAGCTGTGTGATCTAAGAGGGCAAATCATTGAATTTCTCTGGATGTAATTTCCAAACCAGCAAAATAAAGACTGCGAAATTGGTAACGTCTACCCTAAAGCAGAGGTTTTAGTTCAGTTAGAAAGATAATGCAGACACACAGTGCAAACAACAACAACAATGAATAAGGATCTGAATGGGGTGAGGGGAGTGAAAATGAAAGAGTAACGAAAACTTCTGCGTTAGTGATATCATAGACGGGAGAGGATACTCATGAGATGTCTGGCCAGGGTAACTTTGGGGTTCGTCAGCTCTGTTTCCGCATCATGTGTGCTATTCACCATATCCATGCAACATCATAATAACAGCTAGATTTTATTACTTTTTAAAGCAAATTTTCACAAGAGTGGAGAATAGGATGAGAAAATGGGGGAATGGCAGGAAACAGACTGTACGTGATATAACAGTAATCTTTCAGGTTATCTACAACAGAAAATGGAGCAAACTGTATTTGGAGTATGAGGAAAAATATTCTATAGAAATTAGGGTGGAGTTTGGGGAAAAACACTCTATAGAAATCCTCTTGAAAACAAAGCCACTTATATAGTAATTTCAGAGAAAGATATCTCATTTTCTCACAATACCACTATGTGTCGTTTCATAATTCTTCATATCTTTCAATATAGTTTACATCTGTCAGAAAAAAACAACCATTTTTCAGATGTCTTAAGAAGTCCAAAGATTAAGATAAGCAAGTATTAGGGCACGTGGGTGGCTCAGTGAGTTAAGTGTCCAACTCTTGATTTCAGCTCAGGTCATGATCTCAGGGTCTTGAGATCGAGCCCTGAGTGGGACTCTGCCCTGGGTGTGGAGCCTGCTTGAGATTCTCTCTCTCTACTCCATCCCCTAACCCTTGGCCACTCTAGCGTGCCCTTTCTCTATTTCTCTATCTAACAAAAAAAAAAAAAAAAAAGAAAAAAGAAAAGAGAAGAAAGAAAGAAGAAAGAAGAAAGAAAGAAAGAAAGAAAGAAAAAGAAAGAAAGAAAGAAAAAGAAAGAAAGAAAGAAAGAAAGAAAGAAAGAAAGAAAGAAAGAAAGAAAGAAAGAATAGTATTCCAGGATCTGAATATATGTCAGAATCTTTTGATTTTTGCAAATTGTATTACAAGGCATAAAATCTCCCATACTTTTCTCCTGATAGGAAATAACACTTTTATAGCATCTTTCACTCCAGACTGCTTGAGTTTTATAATTTTCCCCTATCCTTTTGCTTTATTTCATCATTTAGTCAAAGTATCTAAGCAAATAACTAATATTGAAAGGACTCATACTACAGTGGACTGGAATTTTAAAAAGCCACGTTTCACTGATTGGAAATTAAAAGAAAAAATTCTAGATCCATGCTATCACCAACTCTTTGCGCTAGAACAATCATATTCTTAGCACAACTAACAATCGCTAGCACAACTCTAGCTAGAACAATCATATTCTTTTTTAATTCCTTTTTCAATTTTCTTATGGGGCAATGAGGAAATATCCTAAATATTTCTAAGATAGTGCTCATGCCTAATCTACGTGGTTCTATTATCACACCACTCCCTACTTCAACAAGTCACAAACTTGCACTACGTGCAAAAGTTGCATTGAGTTGATGTTCCTTGACATACTTAAGTCTCTCTTGTTAAGAACTAGCTGAAAACAAGAAGTTAAATGTGTAAGCAACACAAATGTTCATGTATCTATTTGGATACAAGCTCTTTCCCTTTGTCTTTCAGAAGGAGAAATGCAGATATAGATAGATCACTGGGTGTACTAACACATGTGTTCTTTAACCAAGGTACACATAACTTACTTTCATGGATATTTCTATTTACACTATTATAATTCTAATACACAGTCCCTTATCTGAAACCCTTAGAGACATATTTTGTAATTTATAAATAGAAAAGTAATATAAAGCATATACCATATTTTATATAACACCCCAGGAGCATTTGAGCAGCAACTCATGATCAAGCAAATATTTCTAATTGAAATGTATTGTATGTAGTATTCACAAATAAACGTAGCATTTGAATTTCTGCCGTGTACACGTATTACACTTAAAATCAAAATACTAATAAGAGTATTTTGTTTAGAAAGCAAAACTTTGATGCTTAAAAAAATAAATACAGTAGTTTCACATCAAATTAATGCCAAATTTGTTTCCCAGACCAGGTCAGGTTTCAGACCGGGTCAAGTTTTGCCACCGCATGAATTAGAAAACAAAACCTTTAGTTAAGAGACTTTTTGGAGTTCAGCTATGTGCATAAGGGATTCTGAGCATGGATGTTTTCTCAGACCAGAGACCTCCCCACTGTGGTAACAGCTTTTAGGTTTGCTTCTATTTCAACTATATGTTTTGTACTGAGGCTTGACGGTGCCTACCTGCCACATCCTTTGCTGGACACAGTTGCTTGGTGCACCTGGAAAATTTAACTCTAGCTAGAACAATCATATTCTTCCTTGGGATTTTTAAATTAGTGCACAAAGTCTTGAGTACATGGGTCACTTGCTGTCTGCGGCAGAGGTCTGAGAACCTTCAGGAGCCGTGTTTCTTGGCTTGTGGGACTAGTTTGGGTGCATGGAGAGAGAATGAAGGGCACCTATATGGAGATACAGTGAAGACAAGTGGAGAGTTCCCTGTCAGCATTTCAGTCTCTGGTTCTTGTTCCTGAAGCATCCCATCTTCAGCCCTCTCCTTGCCAGCCGGTTTCCGTGGATTTAACAAACCAACATATATCTGTTTACCTATAATAATTTGAGTTGGGTATCAGTTCTTTTTATTCAAAAGAGCCCTAACCAAGAGTGGAAGTTTTTGTTGTTGTTGTTGTTGAGCTGCAAATACTCATTTTGATATTTGAGTACTTCCATTTATCTTAGAGTCCTGGAGAGTAACCCAGGTGCCCACAAATGCTTTCCATCTCTGAATGGCATGCCTGTTTAATCATAGATAGATCTTTGGTAGCAAATGAACTCTGAAATCTCCTTTGCTTAACACAGGAAAAATTTATTTCTTGTTTACAGTTTATCTAAGTCAGTTTGCAGAGAGCTCTGCTTCACCTGGTCACCCATGGGCCAGACAGGCAGAGGTCCCACCATCTCTTACCTGCATCATCTGGGGAGCATGGCCATCTAGTTGCCATGGAGAAGAGAAAGGAACTGAGGGATCCAGGGATGACATTGAAATGCTTGTGCCACAAGTGACACGCACCAATCCAGTTTAGTAGTTTCCTGTAGATTTTCTGATACAGATTTAAAGGGTAGATGAAGGGAATTTGGGGAACGGGAGCAGATTGCAGAAACATTTCCAGGAGGATTTCTTTCTGTTTTAATCACTAGTTTTATTTTTATTTTGCCCCAAGTATGTTGCTGGAGTATAATTATTTTGAACCGTCGGACACGGCAAATGAACCAGCTGAGTTTCCTATTCTAAAAGAACAAGAAAAACAAATACTACTAGTAAATGGAAAATACCAATCGCTTACATAACGCTTTAGTTTCAGAGTTATAAGAAAGTGCTCTCCTATTAGAATATATTAGTCTGTAGCAAACTATTAAAAAAATCCTAATGAATCCTTTTGTTCCTAAAGAAAACTATTTAAGCAATCAATTAATATAATGGTTTAAAATAGAACATCATTTTGGTGGTGCAGTTTCAAAACAGAAGGATTAGAGACACTCAGATACTGAACATTCAACAAGCTATGATTTCAGCAGGGAGTCTTATTTGGCCTTTTTTCATTTTAATTCCATAAATTTCAAAATTTATTAACAGCAGTGGGACACAAAAAATTCCAACAGTGATGCTTTACAAAGCCCTGCGAGTTTTGAATAATTGTGATCTTTGTCACCATTTTGTTTCTAAGGGTATGTGTTTATGGACTTTTGCTAGGATGAATGACTCAATATTTCTCCCAGTGGGCATTGAAGAATTAAGTTTCAAAAGACAGCCGATTATTTAGTTGCAATGTGTATATGGGAAATACCACTTATTTCACTTGGTTCTGAGTAAAAGTTTAAATAAGCAAGGAGACTAAAATAAGTTCTCTAACCTTCTGAACCCACTGCTGAAATAATAAAATTGTCAAGAATATGTTTTTACTTTCACCTATATAAAAGGTGTTTTCAAAACAGTTAGCATATGAGACATTACAAACACGCACACAAACCAGCCAAGTGTTTTATGTTTGAGTGTGTACTGACCATGGGTCTTACAAGTGAGAGCCATATGGTTTGTTCAGTAAAATTAGTGTTTTAGAGTGGTGAGGGACAGAAACAGGAACAAGGAAACCAAAGAAAATTACAAGCTGGGAAACAGTTAAGTGTGCTATAGAGGAATACCAGTGTAGAATCTTCCATATAGCTAGACGTGGGTGGTGTTAGCTCCATGTGTTAGAACTTGAATAATTACACAAAGTGCAGATGGAGAGGTGGTCAGAAATATTTTCAGTACTGTAAATGAGCAAACTTGCAGAAGCTTAGCAGGAGGATGAGGGCAATACAGTTTGTTTACTTTGAGGGATAGAAGGTGAGGGTTGCTATATTGACAATAAGTATAGAAAACCTTAGATTATCAGAGATTCCAGACAGAGTTGCCTTGTTCCAAGAAATGAAAGTCTCACTAAGAGATCATTATTATAATTTCTGGGTAAAAAAAATCCTCAAAAAGTGCTAATACTGCAAGATTAAATAACACAAGCTGATCTGTGATGTTGAGAATAAGTATCAATTGTGCTACTCCCTTTTACTCGTGATTCATTTCTCTCATGCCTCCGCACAGAAGCCCGTTGATCTTGCATTATGTGTAGTTTCTTAAAAGACTTCCAGAATTTCTATACCTACCGTCTTCCAATTCACTGTTAAAGGAAACTTTTTCAATTCCCTTTTTTTTCAGGGTTTACTATATGCTAATGGCTTGGCTAAATACATTAATATATTTACTATTATTTGACTAAGCAGATTTGTATCAACAGGCGTTGTTATTAGTTTATTCCTCACCATGAAATGTGTCTGTGGACAATATTCTAAAAGGGAGATATTTAGAGATTTTTGGTGTAAGTTATTGAGTGATATTTAGTAGCATGTTTTACCTCCCATTCTTCTTCCCACCAACCAACCAACCAGCAAAACAAAAACAATAAAACTACTCATAACTTAGTACTTCATTATATTTCTATATTGGATCTTTTATGATTATGACTGTAACTGTAGAGAAATAAAGCAATGTAAGACTCCTGGAGCCCAAATTTAGGAAGAATGGAGAGCAGATTTGTAGTAATCAGAGACACTTGAGTGGCTCAGTGGTTGAGTGTCTGCCTTTGGTTCAGAGCGTGATCCCGGGATCCGGGATCGAGGCCCACATCGGGCTCCTTGCATGGAGCCTGCTTCTCCCTCTGCCTGGGTCTCTGCCTCTCTCTCTTTCTGTGTCTCTCATGAATAAATAAATAAATAAAATCTTAAAACAAAAACAAAAAGATTTGTAGTAATCATACATATGTTTGTAGAGGAAATTTTTGATATCTTATTTAAGCAAGCTTACTGGACACTGAAATCCGAAATCCTAAGGAGGCTAAATTCTGTAACACTGTCTCCTAACGTTAAAAAAAAATCATTAGGGATAAGAAATCTTTAGATTCATCATCAGTTTGGAGAACAGTTATTTTTTAAATATTTTGTTTATTTTAGAGAGAGGGTAAAGAGAGCGCACGTGAATGGGGGAGAAGCAGAGGGAGAGGGACAAGCAGACTGCATGCTGAGCATGGAGCCTGATGCTGGACTCAATCCCACGACCCTGAGGTCATGACCAGAGTCAAAATCAAGAGTCAGAAACTTAATTGACTGAGCCACCCAGGGGTGTGGGGGAACTGTTCTTAATGGTAAACCCTTTGAAGATGTTTGCCCTAATGGATAACATTCTTTTTTTTTTTTAATTTTTATTTATTTATGATAGTCAGAGAGAGAGAGAGAGAGAGAGAGGCAGAGACACAGGCAGAGGGAGAAGCAGGCTCCATGCACCGGGAGCCCGACGTGGGATTCGATCCCGGGTCTCCAGGATCACGCCCTGGGCCAAAGGCAGGTGCCAAACTGCTGTGCCACCCAGGGATCCCCTGGATAACATTCTTGAAAAAAATTAAAATTGGCAAATTTAATTAATTTTGATGAATTCAGTAAACACAGTCAATGAGAATTTGGTGTTGTGGAAGATGATAATGACACTGAATGCATCCAGTTCCTTTTTTTTTTTTTTTTTGCATCCAGTTCTAAGATACCCTAACAGCTATGAAAGGCCTGGCCTGAGCATTGAGCCTTCTATGTGAATATTAAAAACATAAAAAATAAGAAACAAACCAAAAAAATCCCAAATGTTGAAAGTACTTAGCAGCAACTGAGGTAAGTTATGTGTGAGCCATACTAAACATTTCAAGATTAAAGAGAGAAAAACAGTGGAGACATGGCACCTCTGGATTGCTAATAGGGATACCCAGTATTCCCTTTTGGATCCACACCATCAAATCAAAATCACTGGACCCATCTCTGTAAACATTGATGACTGTGATCTACCATTAAGGAAAAAGAAAGGCCAGATATTGGTCTTCTGAGAACCTTGGCCGGCAAGGGGAGACATTGACTTCTGCTCAATCACATGTATGTTCCTGGTGTTTATTTAGTCTGGATATATCCTTAAGAAACAGGAACAGCTTAGAATATGTTTTGCATCTGGCAGCAGCATCAACAGGCTGCATACAGTAGTGGACATGGGAGCAAAGGAACCAGAGTAGTTTAAAAACAGAGTCTTTGTGAGGTCATCTTAGCCGTGGTTCTAACCATCAGGCTTCCCTCGATTGCTGAACATTATGAAGCTGGAATCACCCTCATTCCCACGGATTCTGTGAGCTGCCCATCACCTAGCCATTAAGTCATTTTCTACTCAAGATATCCAGGGTAATTTTCTCTTCTTTGTCATCAAGAATCTTGACTGTAACCCAGATAAAATACCCAAATAGTGTAGTGGATACAAATAGTCCTGGTTTCCTCTGTGAGCCAGATCTCTAATTAACTATATGATATGACTCTTTTATTATTTTGAGCTTCTTAGAGTTTAAAATTATAATTTAATCTTATTTTGACTATTTAAAATCTGAAAGAAAGCACATAGAGATGTTTAACAAATAGTTCTTAAATAAAAAAATGAAGTAAGCATTTTATGCATAATTCATTGGACGTTACATCCCTACTGATTAAAAGACCAACAGCTATTTTATAGAACACGCTAAAGCCAGTAACAGGAAACTGTAGAGAACATGACTTGATCACATTTTTTGTAAAAATTGAGCATCGGGATACTAATGGTGCAGCAATGGTATGCAAATATACGCCACATGCTTTACTAAAGACTGTTCTTTTCTAATGCTTTTGAATCACTTTGCTAATAAATATTGTAATAAACAGTAATGAACACTCAACCTAATTTGCTAAAGGAGATGTAAATAACTTATAAAGATAATATCGCCCAACAAAGTACTTAGAAAAATATGTAAAGGTGAAATGTGAAGTCCTGAGCCAAAATGTATCCACTACTCTGTACTCCGGTCAATAGTACCAGAGTCCTGGCTGATTATGCAATGTGACTGCCAGCCATCAGGGCTCTAAAAAAGATTGGTGATCTCCATTTTCTTATCTTGCAAACTGATGGACCAAAACAAACAGATCGAGGAAAAATAACCATTTCAGAGAAAGCTTCTAGAACTCTTTAAAGGAGTAAGTATATATGTTTACAATGGTGATTACCGTATGTAATGTATTTACAGCTGAAAGAAGCCCTTTCTAAAGGCCACATACCAAAGGCCATTTAAAATTTAAGTCACTGTAGGATGGCTTATTTTGTCACTGGTAGAGAATTGACTTACCTGCAAGAAACAAGGGATAAAACAGATGCTTCTTTGCATAGAAAAATGTGAACTAAAGCCCAGTACTGGGAATATAGTCTCTCCTTTTACATTTTTATAAAACATTTGATGACAGTGTGTGGGTCTTGTTTAATTTGTAGTTTGGCAGATAATACTAAGGATTTCCAGGTATGACAGAAATATCTCAAGTGGATCTGAGTGAGGAGAATAAATGTATGTGAGTTTTATTGTGAACAAATATAAGCTAATTCTTTGGAAGCTGGCAATATGTGTAAGTCTAGGAGCTTACTGCTTAGCTGCCTACATCAAAGGCAATTGCTAGTACACAGTGGGACCTATGACAAAGAGTAAGACAAAGACAGAAATCCAGGTCATGGGGAGGGTGGCCCATAAAAGGCATGGTCTCTCCTGTTGAGGAAGAAGGGTAGTTGGTAAGTTGTCAAAATTGATTCTCAAATGACTGGAATGAAAGAAATTTAATTAATGGAATGTGGGTACAACAGAATGACCAAATCAGTGGAGAAATGATCCAACGTTGGAGCAGAACTTATTGCAGATTCACTTCACTCTGATGTTCATGAATTTCTTCGTTTCTTATTCATAAAGGTCATCTTCCTATCTTTCTGATTAACATTCATTTAGTTTTTGACCTTGGGGACCGACTGGTTTCTACCTTCAGCATCACTGACTCTGGCTAAGAATAGTGTTGTGTAATGGGGAGAGGCATTCGGACAAGTCAGTTTACACTCCTTGGAATACTGTAGCAACCTTAGGCCTTAGATATGGGGGGGAGAAAAGTGAAAAAAAAAGTGTATCTGCAAAAGAGCCACTGAAATGAAACAAGTATGGTTTTCAAATAAGGAAAGAATGCAAAAATAATCTAAAATACAGTATTTTAGAATTAAGAGGAGGAGAGTCTATGAGATTGTGGCTAATACTGATAGACTGAACATAGACATATTCTCTAGATCCTGGAATCATTTGTTAAAAAATAATACATCAGTGAGTTCTAGACTCTTTATTTTAAGGCTCAGGAGTGGTGTATTGGAGTACAGTGTAATGAAGGGCTGGGGAGTCTGAATTAAGTTCCTTGAGTTCCACGAGCACGCAAGTTTGAGACACTGACGTACAGAGTATATGTTAATTTGTGAATCTCATGACCCTCAAAATGTGGTGCACATTGAACAGTAAATAGAATCTTGAAGAGTTTAAATTAATGGATGGCATAGTTCTATCCATAATGGGTTATTAGGAGAAGCTGCATATATTGCTTTGGCAAACAACCTTAATGTTTTGAGGTGACATCATTAAGGGCAACCTTGTTTTGCCACAAAACATTTTTCTTTATAGGTAATACTGCCTTTCATAGTGTCAACCTTAAAAATAAAGTAGCCAGAAAGAAGAAAACTAAAAAAAAAAAAAAAAAATTAAGGTAGCCAGTATATGTACCAACAAGAGTTTCTTGGGGAATAACAGAGGAATTGCAACTTGGAACGTGCAAGCTGTGGTGAACCATAGGCAAGTCCAAAGAGACAAAGGGAAGATCACCTTTTATTAGGTTTTAGGGGGAAATTGGGAAGGTTGTTTTAGTTTGAGATTGTGGCAGTTTCTCTTTGGCAGCAAGCAGTGGTTAGTGCGTTGTTGCTGAGGCAGAAAAGGATCTTCCGTCTTCTTCTTTACAGCAGGAGATAAAATTCCTGTGTGATAAATGCCCTCCCCTGTCGGTAATTCTTATTTTCCTTCTTTCTGCCGGTTATACAGGCTGCAATGAGTGGTAGGCGCATGAGAACACCCCCCTTCAGGGTTTCCCAACCCCTTTTTTTTAAAAAACTATTTTATGTGTTTACTTAATTTTTTTTTTAATTTGAATGTAACTGGTACACAATGTTATTTTAGTTTCAGGTGTACAACATAATGATTCAACTTCTCTGTATGGTATGCTGTGCTCACCACAAGTGTAACTACCATCTGTCACCATATAGCACTATTACAACATTGTTTCTCTCTATGCTGTGCCTTTTTATTCCCATGACTTTCATTCCATAACTGAAGTCTTTATCTCCCTCTATATTTCATCCCATTTTACCCTTCCTCTTACTCCTCTTCCCTCTAGCAACCATCCATTTGTTCTTTGTACTTATAGGTCTGCTTCTTTTTGTTTGTTTATCCATTTGTCTTAATTATTAGATTCCACATATGAATGAAATCATGTAGTATTTGTCTTTCTCTGACTTATTTCACTTAGTATATACTACCTTCTAGGTCCATCCATGTTGTTGCAAATGACAAGGTACCACCTTAATGGCTGTATAATATTCCATTGTGTATATACAGTGTGTGTATCTTTACTATCCATTCTTCCATCCCAACTCCATCGTAAATGATATTTACTCTATTTTCACCATAAGAATTTGTACTTATCTGTTCTCAAGTAAGTGTGGAACATTATCCCTTTAGGGATAGATTTTGTTTCAGTTTTCTTGAACATTTGAGACAGTCCTTTTCCTGCTAATGCTTCTGGAAACATTCTTGTATTTTCAATCCATCCACTCTTCAAATACATCCCACTCATTTTAGGAGCTAATGAAATGGGATTATTTCCATGGGAAGGCTTGCAAATTTACATCTCAAGCAAATGACAAAACTCCGGATCCTTAAAACCAGTGTTGGCTGACCTTATGCTTAACCCAGAGGTCTCCTAAAATTTCAAAATAGAAATAAATTATAATTACTGGTATTACTAAAGGTGTCAGTATACGTTAGCTTGAAGAAGAAATGATAAAACGTGAGAATGGTGAGTGAATATCTTCCTATGATTTATTCAAAAATTTAACAAAGCGATAAGATTTTCTAAAGATTTATTTGTTTTATTTTAGGAGAGGGAGGAACAGAGGGAAAGGGAAAGAATCTCAAGCAAACTCCCTGCTGAGTCACCCAAGTGCCCCAAAGCAATAAGATTTTTGACTAGTGATACTACTCACTGGGTGCCTTTGAACTAGTGTTTAAAATAGCCTCTTTCTGGAGCACATTATTTTGAGAAGTTTTTGTTTGGAAAGGTGAACTGTTTTTTTCTTTCTTAATTTTCCCGAAACAACTGTAATCAAAAACAGATATCCACTTAATGGTTTTACCTTCAGGATAATTACACTTGTGCTTATATTCCTTAACACTTTCTTACTTCTCTGTACACTGCAACATAAATTTCAAAGTGTTGTTTAAATTATTTATATCATAAAGGCAGCCCTTTACTACTATTTCTGGTGCTATGGACTCAAAGTACTAAAATAATAATAATAATATCTTCATATATTTAACTCCCTTTAACACATATAGTCTGTGAATTAGACAAATTCCTATTTTCAAAAGTAAATGTGCATCTGAGAGTTTAATTTGTTTCTTTAGTAGTATGTCTTCTTAGACACATAAGAAGAAATAATATATGTACATTTAAAATTCAATTTCATAGACACCAGCATCCCTCTGAGAAGAATATATGAGTTTGGGAGACTGGAGAATTGGCCTTCATAAAATCTCATGATGGTTTTTTCTGAGTTATTTATTTATAAAATGATCAAAATGCATTACTCACAAACCATAGCTTTTCTTTTCTTTCTTTCTTTTTTAAACCATATCTTTTCATAATAGCAAGCAGAGTCTAGAATTATGATAATGATATGGTGCCTACAAGACCTAGCTGATATGCCATGTTGAGACGGTGACTTCTGTCCTTGAGACGCTTCATTTAGCTTTTTCCATTGACATCCAAAGTATAGCCCCTTACTCTGCATTGAGATCACTGTAAAATGGAATATGATCACTTTGACATCGTATTTTCTTGTTTCAGATGAATTCATACGATTTGCTCATTTATTGAGTGTTCACCACATGCCAGATCAAGGGCCCTAGCTCTGTATATCCAGTTTTTGACCTTTTACATCAAATTGCTGGTAGTCTGTGAACTTGGATTTCAAGTTCAGTTTTGCTCTTGGAAGCTGCCTATTTTATTTAGTACCTGTTCTGCTGTTAGTTGCTGTCTATTTTCTCAGGCTTAGCTCCATCCTCTGTGGGTATGTCCCAGATCACTTTCTCATTTAGATCAGGTTTAACCTGAACAAGGAAATTTACCTTTGAGTGGTACATTTAAAAAAAAGAAGAAAGAAAAAGAAAATTCAGATTGCTTCCATGGGAAAATCTCACTCCAGAAGGCATTGGGAAGATCCTTACAATTTTAGTAATCCTCCAGTGGACTGCTTAATGATGATTATTTAATTATGCTTATTGTTGATAATAACAGTGGTAAGAGAGCTGACCAAATTAGGACTAGATTAAAGTGTTTTTTCACTGGTTTAAAAGCAATGGTTTATGTCACCTTGACTAATTGTACAACTCTTACTCCCATATAGTGAGGTTATAGTCATTAAACCTATACATGCACGTACTTGTAAATAAAAAAGAAAGTAGTACTTCCTAGCATTCTTATTGCTCTGGCAATGTGTTTAATTATATTCCTGATATCAGCTTTAATAACAAATACAACTTGAAATAAATTTAATGACAATTTAAAATATTTCCCACAGGTGATAGCTTAAAGAAGAATATATTTTCATTTAAACTGTCCTTCATGGCCTATGAAAATATGCCTTTTATCTGCTTTATTGCTGGTTGATTGAGGTTGACAATGAGAATGTTCGTGGATAACCTGATTTCACAAGTTGTTTAGCTAATTGTGTTTCATCCATTACTCTGTCAAGTGTTAAGAAACTTAAATGCTGGTAGTCTGTGTGCTTCTCAAAGTACCATGTAACTTATTATATAAAGATTATGCATTCTGTTGTCGGGTCTTGGTTAAAATTCTGATTTTGCCCCATTTAATGTTGTACCGGTTACTTAATTTCTCCAAAGCATTGGTTTAGTCATCTGCAAAATGGGAAGAATGATGTCTGTCTCATAGACTCCTTCATCCCTCACTTCCAATCCATGTGTAATTTTTTCCTCTAATATATATATAAGAAGCATCATATGTCTCAGATATAAGCCAGTGTATTTTCTTCCTTGGCAATGTGTAGTGTCTGGTTATCCTTATTCTATATCAAGAGCCGCCCCTGGTGGACCTTTGATTAAAGAAAAGATAATCTTTCCACCTGAGTTCACCAGGCCATGAGGCTTCCTGGTCCTAAGAATGAGGATCAGATGATGTAAGATAAATTTAGATCAGATGGGAAGAAAAATAGAAAACGTTGTTCTTTTGCTCCTTTAGAGTGTAGGAAAAAAAGCAAGCAGCCAAGCACATGTCTCTTACTGTTTAAAATCCTGTAAGTGGAAAGGAGCTGGGGGGAAGCCAAAGGCAGGGCAAGTCCCTGTGTCTCCTGTTACAACTGGGGAGAAGATTGCAGCTGCATGGGATACGCCGGCCTCCACGGCAGGGGCCCAAACAGAGCAGAACAGCAATATCACAACTTGTTAAGAGGAGAGGAGTCAAATTAGCCCTCCCAGCGTGGCCTAGAGGGATACAGAAATCTCTGCCTGCTTTGCGGTGGGAGGAGTGTGTGCACTGAGAAGCAGTGTGCTTCCATCAAAGTCTCCATAACGGAGTGTGAGTGAGGTGTTTGACGGATTGGGCAGCGTTAGCAGGACCTGATGAAAGATGTGGTCGATTTCAGAAGGTCCGCCAAAGCCACTGAAAGTCCAGGTGAGGCCACATGAGCAAATCAGTGGTGCATTACCACAAGATTCCATTGGGAACAGATCCCAACTAGAGAATCCAGAAGACTCCCTAGACCAGGTGGTAAAGGGAAATCACCAAAGAGAAAGGGAAGACCCAATGTACAGCCCAGGCCCTGTCTTCTCTACTCTCCATGAGAGCATTTATTTTTTTAAAGTCTTATTTATTTGAGGGGTGGGGGCATGGGCAGGGCAGAGGGGGGAGGAGAGAGAGACCCAACAGACTCCACAATGAGTGTGGAACACCACGAGGGGCTTAGTCTCACAACTCTGAGATCATGACCTGAGCTGAAACCCAGAGTCGGTTGCTTGACCAACTGCACCACCCAGGTGCCCCTCTCCATGAGAGCATTTAAATATCCTTCTTTACCAAAGTTAGATCCTCCTATAGTATTTTCTGTACTTTTAAGATTTACTATTTATATCTTGGTCTTGAATCCACTATGATTTGTGTATGTGTGTGTGTCTGTATGAAGTGTAGTCAGAATCTAATATTACATTTTTTCCATGTGGATAATAACTTCTTGTTTCAGCACCATTTATTAAAAAAGACATTTCTTTCCATATTGAATTATAGTGCTGCCATTATCAAAGAGTATTTCTCTCTCTCTCTCTCTCTCCTCTCTCTCCTCTCTCTCTCTCTCATCTACCATTTATCTATCTGTGGATTCTAGTCTATTCTAGTGGTCTATTTGCCATCCTCATATAACTCAGCACACCGTGTTTGTTTATTGCCACAGTGTAAAAAATTAATCTGGGCTCTCTGGCAGGGAATGAGCCTTAACTTCATTCTTTTCTTCCAAATTGAAAAATGTTTCAACTCTTCTTGGCAGTTTGATCTTTTAGAAATTTAGGATCAGTTTCTCTAATTTTGTGGGAAACTTTGCTAAGATTTTGATTAAAATTGATGGCAGTGTGTAGGTAAATAAAGGGACATTGGGCATAGTCGCAATATCGAGTGTACTCCATCTAACAACATTGCATACCATTCTCACTCTCTTCTCTTTCTGGTGTGCTACAGTCCCTCAGTAATATTTTGTGAATTTCCAAAAGACAGCTGGCATATCTTTTGTTGAGCATTCCTGGGCACCTTATTATTTTGTTGCTATTATGAAAGGGGTGGGGTTTTATCCTACTTATTCTTTCTAAACAGTTATTTCTGGCATAAAGACATGCTGTTGATTTTGTGGGGGGTATAGCGTGTCCAGTGTCTTTGCAGCCAACTCACTAGTTCTGATACTTTCCTGATTTTCTGGGATTTTATGTGTAAGCACTACTTAGAGTTTACAAATACAATTTTACCAATGTTAATATTAATAGACATTTTGATGTATCTTTATTATATTCCTAGTTTTATGGGCATATTTTTCAGATGTCTCCTTTAAGTACTGTTTTACATTTTTGATAGCTATTTTTTTATTAAGCTAAGAAATCTAACTTTCTTTTTCTAAGAGTAGTTCCATCCAATAGACAATGTATTTTATTCAGTATTTGTTTCCTTTTATTGAGAATGTTACATGGTTTTCCTTTTTTTTTTTTAAAGATTTTATTTATTTATTTGAGAGAAGAGGTAGCGAGAGAGACATAAGCCAGGGCGGACACCCCCCTGAGCAGGGAGCCTGATGTAGGGCTTGATCCCAGGACCACAGGATTATGACCTGAGACGAAGGCAGATGTTTAACCGACTGAGCCAAAATCAGGTGTCCCTGATTTTCCTTTCCTAACGTATTAAATGAAATATTACTTTCTCCTGTTGAGTTATACTCAGCAGACATATCACTTTATCATTTTACTTTCCTGTTTTCATGCTGCATAGTTGTTGGTATGATTATTTTAACTTGTTTCAGGTCCCCCATGTCTCAGCGTTTGACCTTGTTCTCACCTCTTCCTCCCTTCACAATGCACATGTGCATCTCTTCCTTCATTCAACACTCCTTCTAACTTAAAGTAAGAAGTATCCTTCACTGACCTCTTCCCAACGTCTTGAAGATCCTGCTCCAGTACTTATCCTTATTTCATTTTTGATCTATATCTCCTTTTCTACTATTTCTATACTCTTTGCTTCCAAATGTGCATATGCCTCTTTCCTGTAGTTCCTTCAGCCTGAATTCACATTTGAAGTGGGCCCACTGTTTTCTTTATTTACATAAAATTTCTTGAAGCCCAAAAAGGCCTGATGCTCAGGACCACAACTCCCTCCTCATTGCATTAAACTGGACTAAGTTTACCTGTGACCTAATTATGAAGTCAATCACCCTGTTTCCATCCTTCATTCAATTTAATCTTGGTGCATCTAACATGGCCCTCTGCCTTCTTTTTATTATTTTTTTAAGATTTTATTTATTCATCAGAGAGAGAACAGGGGGAAGGGAAGAGGAAGACAGAGAAGCAAACTCCCCTTGGAGCAGGGAGCCCAACCACATGGGGCTTGATCCCAGGACTCCGGGATCATGACCTGGGCTGAAGGCAGACACTTAATCGACTGAGCCACCCCAGGCACCATGTCCCTCTGCGTTCTTGATATGTTTTCTCCCTTAGTTGCTAGAACACTATTGTTCTCTAATTTTCTATCTAACTCATCATTGTTTCTGTGACTTTTTTCCTTACTCTTCTCTCCTCTGAATATTAATGAATGTGTACATAAGAAAAAACTAGAGATCATCTTTTGAAACATTAAAGATCTGTTGAGGGCAGCCCTGGTGGCTCAGCGGTTTAGCGCCACCTTCAGCCCAGGGCCTGATCCTGGAGCCCCGGGATCAAGTCCCACGTCGGGCTCCCTGCATGGAGCCTGCTTCTCCCTCTGCCTGTCTCTGCTTCTCTCTCTCTCTGTGTCTCTCATGAATAAATAAATAAAATCTTAAAAAAAAAATCTGTTGAATACAAAAGTTCCATAGGTGATTGGAAATAACATCGCTATCTAAATGTGGCTTTTGAATGCCTAAATCATAAATAGATTATATGACCAAATTAACATCATCAAGATATTTATTTTATTTTTGCATTAGAGATTTTTTCACTCTTCTTTTTTGTCTGTGTAATGATTGGGAAAATCATGCATAAGAATATCAAAATATAAACATGTGCTCCTTAAAATACCCCATTTGGGATAGGGATTAAATAGGTTATTTTTTAAAGATTTATTTATGTATTTTAGAGAGAGCAGAGGCAGGGGAAGGACAGAGGGTGAGAGAGAATCCCAAAGCCAACTCCTTGTTGAGCAGAGAGCCTGATGTGGGGCTTGGTCCCAGGACCCTGAGATCCTGACCGGAGACGAAATCAAGTCAGCTGCTTAACCAACAGAGCCACCCAAATGCCCCTAAATATATTATATTTTATCAACATTAAACCAGCACTAGGATAAAATACTGTAGTGAAGTTTCTTTATAATTGAAATATGACTGACATAGCTCTTTTGAAATAGTTATTCTTAAGGTTGCCTTTGATTTTTTTCCCCGTGGTTTAACATCCTCAAATAGGTCTTCATCTTGCAAAAATCTGTACATAATACATACTGGTGCAAGAAAATGTATCAACTAAGCAGATTGTTCTGTGATGGCTTGGACTATCAGACATTTGCAAGTTAAATTCAATATTACTGTATAAATTTAAAGAACTAACTAAAATTAACATAATTTATTTGTTCCGTTAGTGAATAACCAAAATTTTAAAGTTCTTCAAGCTATTTTATACGCTTATTAGGATAATTATAATTATTCATTTTTATTTAAAAATTAAATGACGTTAAGCATACAGCGTTTGCTGAATATAAAAATATATATCATTGAATTATAAATGATTTTGCCTCCAGCTGCCAACTTGAAATGCCACATATTTCACTGATCTTCATTATTTCATGTGATGTTGAACCATTTGTGGTCCTTGTGCTGCCATATGAGAAACAGCAATATTCATCAACCCTTTATGCTTCTTGAAGCAGAAGGTGTTATTTCACTTGTGAGCTCGTTTTGTAATATAAACTGATTGAACCTCTTTTATTTTTCTTTGTAACTTTAAATGATGGTAATCGGTCAGAAGTCCCCAGTGAGGGTGTTTATTCATTTTCTCTGTGGTAGTAGACCACAAGCTCAGTGAGGGTCAGCAGTAATTTTATCTTATTTACCATTATATTCTTAGCACTTAACACAATGGATGGTGAACATGAATGAATGCATTTATTTTCAATTTCTTTCTTTACTTTTTTGGATATAATTATTAATTTAAATGGCCTACCCCTGTGTTCTCATCACAGCTTGGTACTTGAGGCTGTCAGAGGAACATTAATACATGTTGCCCCCGTCAGAGGCCTTCCATTTAACTGAACTAACAGATTAAGGAATATCGATCAGCAGAAAACATTATATAATTAAGATCCTACTAGAATATTGATTGCAAAGTATAAATCATGTAGATATTCATAAAAGAGGGCCTTCCAAAGAAAAGCAGAATCGTGGAAACGATAGTTGGATGAAGCTCAGAGAAGAAGTATTTGCAATAAACAGGTTGCTTACCATATGAATGGAACAAGATATTAAGGGCTTGAGGAAGGAAAGATCATAAAGCATTGGAGGGGCTTGGAGGACCCAGGGTTCATTAAAAACGAAAAGAAGATGTTTGGGAAATTGAATGGCATTTGTTTCTAGATAATGAAGGATTCTGAAAGGCAGTTTAAGTATATTTTACTTTGGGGAGAAAAAAATAAGAATTAATGAATATTTGTGAGGAAAAGAAACAGCTAATGGTATACTGCAGTCGCTTATAAATTGGATACACTGAAATACAGTGGGAGATTGAATGAGTGAAGACCTGGATTTAGGTGGAGGTAGCAGGGATGAAGGCAAGAAGAAGATGGAGTGATTGATTTTAGATAAGTAAACAGAAAGAGGCAAACTACAACCAAGCTGTCAAATTTGGATAAAGGAATTAATTGAGGTGCTCTAGTCAGAGGTAGGGAAATTGAAAGATGAAGGTTGGTTTTGACACACGAAATTTGAGATGGTAGCCAAGTAGTTAAATGGAAATGTCCCAAAGAATAAGGAAGCTACTCAGACTATATCATGTGAAATAATTTCCCTGTCCCACCTTTTATATTAAATATACATACATGTTCACACCATTTGTTCTTTTTAATTGTGCCTGTTTCTTCTAGAACGTTTTCATCTTACAGGATTTAGTTTTCACAAACTCTCATTTTTGTAATTTATTTTATAAATGCCTAAGTACTTCAGTAGGCTAGTGCAGATATCAAGAAGAGTGAAATGTTATGCAGTCATTTTAATACAAAATTACCTATTTGAGAAAGACATAAAGTTTCCTTTCCTTTAAAATGGGGATGATAATTCTTGCCCTACCTAGCTAGGAGGGTTGTTGTAAGGATCAGAAGAGATGATGGGTATGAAAGCTCTTTGAAAACTAAAATCCTTTACAAATGCAAGCTATCATCATCGTGATTATACAGTGCCCTCTATATGAACCTGAAACAATTTTCAATTTTCATCTATCATGTCACTCTTCTAATTCCTGTAGAGCATGTCCCACAAGATTTTTATCATAGGACTCTATTTTAATCAACGACAATGCATTTTCATGAAAGCATAATATTGTTTCTATAATAGATATTCTTTGAACTCTGGATGAAGACTAATACACATTTCAAGGACCATTATACTTCTGAGAATTTTTTCCTATCTCTTTCATTTTATAGCTTCCTTTTCCCCGTATTACATGGGTGCAATAAAATGACTTCATCAGGTAAAGTATCCTATAAAAACTTAACTGTCAATCCCATCCTCTCTTCCCCTAACTTCATGTCTTCCCACTCTCTGAGTTTGGTTTTCTAATAAGCACTACCCATGGGCTTTACCCATTGGCACTGGTCCGGCCTAGTGATCAAACCAGACATTGAAGGTGTAGAAACACAATGCTGTGAGTCTCAGGATTTAGTGCAATTGGGTTTGAGGCTTGGTGCCAACCCAAAAACTGTTGTGTTGAAGAGAGTTCTGATTTTTCTTAACTTTCTCTATGTTTTTGTCTGTTTATCAAATTAGAACAGCCCCAACGCTTGCAATTCTGAAGGGCTTCTCTCTAGCTTCCTAGACCCTGGGAGGAATAGCCACATGGTTCTGGACCATTGCTTAGCTTCTGTCGTCATTCTTTGATAGCCCTTTTCTGGAATCTTCCCCATGTCCTCTCCTCATGATTGATTCTCTTTATGTCAGAACTTGACCAAACAGTTCTAAGTTAATGAAGCCCCTTGGCCTCTCCATTGTGGCTCTGCTAGCTGTACCTGCCAGGGCCAGGTCTGCGGTGTTAGATAAACCTCAGATATCCTACGCTGCATCTGTAAGGTGGCCTGGGCATGGCCCTGAGCTTGACTGCTCACCTTCCTCATCTAAGTTTATTAGCCAGTTCCATCATGCTTCGTATCTGGGAGGGCATTCACGTCCAGAACAAGAAGCCACATTCTTCCCATCGTATCATTCTGCTGCTTCACAATATGCCCTTGTTATATTTCACCCGGATGACGTTAACTCTCCTTTTTAGAAAAGGAAACCTCCTCTCCTTTAGAAAGTTAACTCTAACTTTCTTTTTTTTTTCTTGGCACTTACACGAGAAGTGCACAAACATCCACTTAGGGAAGAGGGCACCCTGTCAGAACTGGGTCTTTTCTGATACTTGGATTAGGTCACCAAGTCACTGCAGATTTATAGTGGAAAGAGAAACACTACACTTGAGAATTTGCTATAATTGCCAGAAGCACCAAACCTGTAATTACCGTTGCCACTCTGGGAACTTCAAGTGAAGCCTCCATAGTTAGCCTTTGCCCTTAACCATCCTGATTTTCCTGCCATATTTTTCTACTTTCGCCTTTGTTAGAATTTATAGTAGAAATAGAAATTTAAGAATCCAGCTGAAGATTCCTAGAGTCGTACAAAGAATGTATTTTAAAAATTTCTTTGATGCCTAATGTGCAACAGAGTGCAGAGAAATGTAATTGGTGTCAATATAATTAGTCGATTATTTTAATAAAAGTCAGAGAGAGGGCAACCCTGGTGGCTCAGCGGTTTAGCGCTGCCTTTGGCCCAGGGCGTGATCCTGGAGTCCCGGGATCGAGTCCCACATCGGGCTCCCTGCATGGAGCTGGAGCCTGCTTCTCCCTCTGCCTGTGTCTCTGCCTCTCTCTCTCTCTCTCTCTCTTATAAATAAATAAAATCTTAAAAAAAAAAAAAGAACAGAAAAAAACACAAAGAACTTAAAATAGGGATCCCTGGGTGGCTCACCGGTTTGGTGCCTGCCTTCGGCCTGGAGCGTGATCCTGGAGACCCAGGATCGAGTCCCACATCGGGCTCCCTGCATGGAGCCTGCTTCTCCCTCTGCCTGTGTCTCTGCCTCTCTCTCTCTGTCTGTGTCTCTCATGAATAAATAAATAAATAAAAATTTTAAAAAAAGAACTTAAATAAAATAAAAGAGAGTTGACTAACACTTTTTTTTTTTTGACTAACACTTTCACTGAGCTCATGATGTAAGTAAGGCATGTAGCACTTAAAAAAAAAAAAAAAAGACTATTTGAGAGAGAGAGCATGAAAGAGGGGAAGAGGAAGAGAGAATCCCAAGTGGACTCCATGATGAGCACAGAGCCCGACTTGGGACTTGATCTCATGACCCTGAAATCAGGATCTGCGTGAAACCAAGAGTTGGTTGCTTAACTGAGTGAGCCACCCCAGGGGCCCTAATGTAGGGCTTTCTAATTTAGCATTTCAGTGTAGCTCCACCAAGTAGGTATAATCTTTACTCCATTTAAAAAAATGTGGACCTTAATGGGCACTGCATATGAGGGGGGCACTGGAGGCTAGAGAGCTCACGGGTTTGCCTAATTCAGCAACTGAGGACTGTCACATGGCAATACCATACTCCTGAGTTCCCTGGAGAGATTCCTACCCCCTGGTGACCACTTCCTTGCTTAGATTTCTCCCTTAGCTCCACTTCGTTTTCAGAGGAAATGACAAAGGAGAGTCACAAGGCCTTTTATTAGATCCTGCCATCCGAGCACTCATTTCCCTTCTTACCTTCCTGTGCTTCATCCGCTCTGAGCCTCTTGTACAGCCATCATATCCTGTCCCTCCCTTCTACCTGGGTAACTGAGGCCTGTTTTGGGGGCCGGATCCATTGGGAAGGCTTATGTGTGGTGTGAGTTGGCCTCAGTCAACATCTTGTGCAACCTCTGTTTGAGCCATTAGTACCAACTCTGGTTGCCTTTGATTAAGCTTATGCAGGTACAGACTGCCTCTTTCGTTTTTGTTTCCTCTTTTTCTTCATCTATAAAATAAATATAATAATAGCTACCTTGTAGATTTATTGGGAGGATTAGAGGTAATGTATGTAAGTAAAGTAACTAACAGTGCCAGAGACATGGTAATAAAACTAACAATAACTCATATTTATTAAACTCATTTTCTGTGTGCCAGGTACTATGGTAGGCATTTAACGTGTATTATCTGTAATTCTTATGTAATGATTTTATTCAATGGCCTGAACTCAAAGCCAGAATAAGCAGAAAGCACTTTTACTTTTTCTCTTCAACAGTGTTATCAAATCTTATGACCCTGCAACTTGATACATGTTAGGCAGAGGCCATAGTTTCAGACTATCGGTTATAAACACAAGTTAATTTCAATAATTAACATTTATTTTCTGTCATTAAAATTTCTAAGCTATTCTTAATACAAATAAAATTCAAAATGTCTCCCTTTCCCTCAGCTGAGGCCTGACACCTGCTCTTGTCCTGCATTTCAGAATACTGTTGGACTTGACTGGGATTTTTCTAGTCCCTCTCAGGAAGCAGTGCCTCTGTCATTGGCAGGAGCTGGCTGCATTGTGGGCTGTGCTGGTAGGCCCTTTAGAGCCCTGCCTTTCCGCCTGTGCCACCACTACCTGGGACCCCAGCTTTTGGACAAGGGATGGAAGCAGTCTAGCTCTCACCCAGAGCCAGCACACAGCCGCCAATCCCACAGCCTCCTTCTGCCCGGGTCTCCTACTTTGGCAGGTGGTTCTTCTCAGGAGATCCCATAAAGATAGCGGATTACATTCTGTGGTATACCCTGAGCTCACAGGAGGTGCAAGCATTCTTGTGTCAGGAATCAGGAGGTAGATCTGTCTGTCTGTCTGCTGTCCTCTCCGCTTGCTCTGCTTGTGTCGACTGTGCCAGTCAGCATCCTGCTTTCTCAATTCTCTGGGAGAGAAAGGGACAGGCGTCAATGTTCACAAGTGCCTCCAAAGTCCAGGTGCCACGTGTCAGCTCCCTGCAGACCTTCTTCACGGTGGTCATGCAGCAGTAGGCCTGCGCATTTGTGCAGTTCCCAAGCCTGTGATCCGAACACTGCTAGTCTTTTGTCTCAGAAGTGTCCTACTCACTACTCTGAGATCTCCTAGCGCTGGACATCTGAGATCTCATACCCTTGGACATGCATGTGGAATGTGGGTGCACGAGAGGAGATAAGCCAAAACCCCTCCCTTAGATAACGTCTCACTGCCTCCATGACTTGCCCTTAATGCACTCCATAATGCTGCTCTTGACAGGCCAGGTGAGGTGTCATGTCAGTGGCCAGTTAGGCTGCTTGTTAGGAAACCCTAGGAGAGGTAGGAGCAGCTGCTCTTCACTACCTCTTCTCTTGTTCACCATTTAGGGCTTTAGCTGAAATATTTGAAACAACAGAAAAAGCCCTGTTCCACACCTTTGTATATCTAAAGCACTCATTTACATCTGAAAAAACCATGATTCTAGAAGGCAGGTTATCTTTCCTCTGGCCACCAAACTTATTTAGTGAAAGTCCAAACCCCATTTGTATCAGGTTAGTGTAATCCCAAACTGACTGCTCTGTTCACTGTGCTGTTTACTTCAGAATGTGATTTTTCAATTGTAAATGGTTACCAAAAGGCACCTCTAAGTTGAGATCGACAGCGATGGCACTCTTTGGGATTTATTTAGATAACTTACAATGTAACATGGAGGTTTGATGCTGTAGACGTAACAAGGGTTATCCAACTTAATTGACTCCTGTATTTGTGCTGGTAACTATTGGTAATTTCCCGCCAGTTAAAGAAATCTTTGATGGAGCTAAAGCAGTGCCTAGCTCATTGTGAGAATTCCATAAATACTTGTTAAATGAAAGACTGTAGGAATCCAAACTCAGCTCATACAACTACTCCTAGCAAATGGTGGCCAGTGTTGAGCTCTGTTGAGTGGTTTGATTGTGTAGCCCTCCCTGTTATTCATCCATCCATCATCAACCCTTATGTTCAAGGAAATGTCTTTAGCATTTTTATTGGATGACTGCATGTCATCTTACGGGCAACTAGGAGAAATACCCAGCTCTCAAAAGAAACCTGATTGTGTCAGAGTTGAAAATTTAATCAGAAAGAACCAATTTAAAAGAGCTAAGTTGTAGCAAAATCTAGAGAATTCTAACTTTGAATAGAATCCTTTCCTGCTTCACGATAGCCTCAACTTTCTTTCAGCTTTTAAGTGAAAAAATACTGGCAAATGGCCACTGAAGAATAGCGTAATACTGTACAATAGTTATTCTTTTTCCCTCAACGTTCAGATGGGAAGAAAATCTGGATAAATCTCAGGGGTGTTTTTAGGAATTTTATTTTATTTTATTTTTATTTTTTTATTTATTTATTTTTTGTTTGTTTTTAGGAATTTTAGAAAGTGTCTCTCAGGTTAATTTATTAAAGATCAATTAGTAAAAATACCATTGGAAATGTTTAGTCCCTTTCTTATAGATATTATTTATTTATACAGAGACTTATTGAAGAGATGTACATATAAAATTATGTGTGAAAAACAGAAATACTAAAAACAGCTATAGCTATTTTATACGATCTGATATTTTTGCACTTAATACCACATATCAGACACTTAAAAATATATTTCCATATATGAGATTCTTGAAAATATAAAACTATAGTGAGAGAAAGCTCATCAGTAGTTGGATGAGAGGGAGAGGATTGACTGCAAAGGGGCACAAGAAACTTTCAGGAGTTGAAAATGTTCTATATCTTGATTGTGGTGGTGGTTACATGAATATTTTCCACTTCCCAAATGTGTCAAATAGTATACATCAAATAATATAGTGGGCGAATCTTTTGTATCTACATTATTGTTCAATAAACCCGGGGAAGAGAAAAAGAAAAAAAAAATCTTTATTATTGAATTTAAATTTTCATTTTTATTTATTTTTCTGATAAGTTGAATAGGACCATGGTAAATATTCTACTTTAATTATGTTCTCCATGGCATAATAAAATGTTAAGTTTCAAATGATCTTAAACACCATTTAGTGTAATCCTTCCTTCCTTCATTCACTCTTCACTCTTCATTCATTCTTCACTTAGTGGCTTGTTGCTGGATACATTAAGTCAAGGCATAATCCTTGCCTTGGGGAAGTGTATTAGTTCTTATCTATTACTGTGTAACAAATTGCCCCCAAATTTAGTAACTTAAAACAACACACATTTATCACATCACAGTTTCTGTGAGTCAGAAATCCAGACGCGGCTTATCTGGGTCTTCTGTTTTAAGATGTCTTACAAGGCTGCAATCACAATGTCAACCAGGCCTGGGATCTCTCATCTAAAAGCTCAACTGGTAAAAGGTGTGCTTCCTAACTCACTAATGTGGCTGTTGGCCGAATACAGTACATGGAGTGCTGTTCACCTCGGCCTCAGTTACGTGCTGGCTGCTGCTGGAAAGCTGCTCTCATTTCCTTGTCAAGTGACCCCTTCCAATATGACCCCTTCATCAATGAGTGCAGACTGAGAAGATAATAGAGTCAGCTTGGAAGATAAAGTCACAACCTTTTATAACTCAAACACAGAAATGATATCCCCTCAACATGGTCACATACCCTTGGTTAGAGAGAAGTTATTTGGGGCACCTGGATGGTTAGTGGTTGAGCATCTGCCTTCGGCTCAAGGAGTGATCCCAGGGTCCTGGAATCAAGTCCAGCATCAGGCTCCCAACAGGGGAGCCTTCTCCTTCTGCCTCTGTCTCTGCCTCTTTCTCTGTGTGTCTCTCATGAATAAATACACAAAATCTTAACAACAACAAAAAAAAAAAAAAAAGAAAGAAGAGAAAGAAAGAATTTACTCATTAGAATTAACAAGGACATCGATCCCAGGAGGCAGGTATCATTGTCAGACATTTTAAAAACTGTTTCCCACAGGAGCCTCGTTGATTCAACTATTGGGCTTAATCCATCAAGGAATCACTCAGCAGGTGCTTTAATTCTTTTTATTTTACAGAAAAGTACATACATAAGAGTGTGGCTTATTTATTTAACTTCTGGTTCTATGACTTACTAGTCAGAGAGCTGGAAATTTATTAAACATTTATTAAAAATTAGTTCCCTCACCATAAAATGGTATATGCATGATGATCAAGTCACTGTGAAAATTAAACACAATAATGAAAGTAAAGTTCTGAGCATGGTATCTGGCAAATAGCAAGCATTCAATAAAGGTTAACTATATTTTTTCTATTATCCTTGTACAAACCTTATTCCTGACCTGAAATCTACATCTCTGAAACTTCTTCCTTGTTGAATTTAGGTGAAAAACTTGGGGCTTACTAATCAAGTCATATTCACTTCCAAACGCTAGCCCTGCCTTTAATTTACATTGAAAGACAATGCACGTGCTCCCTTTGTATTCTCTCCTCCCCTGCATGTTCCAAGCTTCTGTTTCCAGAAATGTTCCCTGCATAACATGATCGCAAGGCCTCCAAAGCATGTATTCTGGATACACTTGCTAAGTTATAAATCATCACACAAACCTGAATAACCATAAAACAAGTCAATCAAGAAAAAATTTTTTTCCACTGAAGATAATCCATAGATACTATTCTTACCTCAAGTTAATTCATAAGCTTCCTGACCTAGGATCTAATCTAGATGCGTATAACCAGATCAAACATCTTTCTCAAGGCTTGCTGAGTTTGTGAACAGTTAGTATAGTTTTTGCAAAAATTAATATCAAAGCATAAGGGAAGTATTTTAATTGATAAATAACAAATCTATGTACAGCAAAGCAATAACTAAATAAAAGGAATATATTTACAACAAAAAATACATTAAATGATAAATAACAAAGCTATGTACAACAAAGCAATAACTAAATAAAAGGAATATATTTACAACAAACAAATACATTTACTTCTTAAACTGCTTAGGTCACTTCCAAATTAAGACATGATCCTATTAAGAATTCAATATTTATTTTAGAAGCAAGAGCATTTTAGCAAGTGACCTATAAATTAAGTTAGTATCTTTAAGTACGATGTTACATATCAATTGTATTTCAATAAAAAAATTAAAAGGGAAAAGATTAATACGCTTAAACTTAACATCCCTGAGAAAAGGTGTCTGAAGTAACATTCTTGCAGTAATTAATTTTAAGTGTTTCACCATTGATATTTGTCATTCTTGGAGTTTTTATTTCATAATCAGCTTCAAAAAGAGAAGATAATGCATTTAAATAAAATAATTTATCCTCATATGAATGTTCTCTATAAATAGATTCTACCTTAGGATACAACATGCAGTTTTAGCTTCTTTGATGTTTATAAGGAATATTGGTGATCATGTTAATATTGTTAATATGTTAAATGTTATTCAACAGAAACTAATAAAATGTCATTATTTGAATTTCTGTTGTAAAGAAAAATGCAGGTGCTGCTGATGAATTATTTCATTTATAGATTAAATTTAAGTCTTTTTTTTAGAACTAGTTATATTGACATTTCTTCTTCAAAAAGAAAGCAAGTATAAATACTTGGTCATAGGAATCCTCAAGTATTTTCAGCTTCAAATCCCAAGTTACTGAAAGTAACTCCAAAAATTCGTTGATAAAATACATAGAAAATTTTATTTATTTATTTATTTATTTATTTATTTATTTATTTATTTATTTATTTATTTATTTTTAGTAAAGATTTTATTTATTTATTCACGATAGACATATATATATATAGAGAGAGAGGCAGAGACACAGGCAGAGGGAGAAGCAGGTTCCATGCATCGGGAGCCCGATGTGGGATTCGATCCCGGGACTCCAGGATCGCGCCCTGGGGCCAAAGGCAGGTGCCAAATCGCTGAGCCACCCAGGGATCCCCTGAAAATTATATTTTTCAATGTTTTCATTCTACCTTTTTGTTGGAAATGCAGCAGTGGTTGCAGTGGTAATAAGATATGACAACAAAGACAGAAACAAAGAATGCATAAAGCTTAATTTCCATGGGCATGGTCATTAAATAAATACTGGTATTCCAATAGAAAAAGTGGGCTTATGATAACAGTCGATAAGAATGCATTAAATGGGGACAGTGGTTGAGGGTTATGATTTTTATTTTCTTCAATGATGCTGAATGCTTTGCCAGAAGCATGTATTGCTTTAACAAGCAGAATTGAATAATGTTGATCTTTCCATTAAAAATATATTTTGTGCTAAATCTGTGAACCAAAATAAAAATGAAAAAAACAAAAAACAAAAAACAAAATAAAAATGAACTTAATTTCATTATGTTTCTTAAGGAGAATAATTAGAAAATGCTATCATTTTTTTAAAAGTAGTACTTTCTATTTTCTTTGTGTACTTCTAAGAATTGTTCACTTAGGGAAAAATAAATAAATAAATTTATTAATTTAAAATAAATTAAATTAAGATAGATTTATTTATTAAATTAAAATAAATTTTTTTAAATTTAAATTTATTCACCAGAAGCCCTGTTGAGAGATATCTGCCTTGGCTTGGGCAAACGTTTCTTTTTTTAAAAAAAATTTTTTTTTTAAAATTTATTTATGATAGTCATACAGAGAGAGAGACAGAGGCAGAGACATAGGCAGAGGGAGAAGCAGGCTCCATGCACCGGGAGCCTGACGTGGGATTCGATCCCGGGTCTCCAGGATCACGCCCTGGGCCAAAGGCAGGCGCCAAACCACTGCGCCACCCAGGGATCCCCGTTTCTTTTTTTAAAAAGATTTTATTTATTTATTTGACAGAGAGATAGAGAGCAAAAGCAGAGGAAGCAGCAGGCTTACTGCTGAGCAGAGAGCCAGACACAGGGCTTGCTCTCAGGACCCTGGGATCATGACCTGAGCCAAAGGCAGGCACTTAACCACCAAGCCACCCAGGGGCCCCAGGGAAAAATGTATTTAGACCTACTTTTTTCTATTTGTGAAAATCCTTTGTATGTAATGGTGAATTATCAAAGAAAGTATATTTTGTTATTAAGTCATTAAAATTCAAAGTCAAAATATTTGTAGATTTATCTTCAGTAATTAAGCATCGTATTTATATTTGGTGAAGATTTCATTATAGCATATTGATAAACATTGTATACTTATAACTATAAGAAAAAAATCTGAGCAAGCTGTTAAATGCTTTTGTTTGGTGACACATTTTATTCAAAGAATAAGAAATAATCTCTTTCTCTGCAATTCAATTTTAGGGGTCACTTTTTAGACTTGCATTAATATTGAGCACTGATAAAGGTGGAGATTTTTGCTCTAAGTACCTTCATTATCTTATTGCTAAGTCATCTGACTCATGTTAAATGAAATATATAAAGAATCATGAAGTACCAAAACTATATTCCTGTACTTTGCTTTCAATTTCAATTTCATGCCTATTTTGATGAAACTGTGAAAGTAAGTAGAGTTAAATAATTATTAAAATCACCATTAGACCATTTGTAAGCTATCATTTTCAAAAAGGACACTCATGAATATTACTGTGCTAGTTAAAATCTAACTACTTAAAACTATTCAATAATTATAGATTATCTATGCCTTGTTTATTTATTTATTTATTATTCATTCATTCTTTTTCCTTTTGTGTGGATAAACTATACCTGAAATTTATTATTCAATTTTGTATGATGACTTCTTTTAGAAAACACTGTCATGTATTTGAAATGAAGCTTGTCTAAAAAAGCATTTATATAGATCTTAGAAAAAAAGTGTTTTAAGGACTTCAAGTAATCTCTACACCCAACATGAGGCTTGAACTTACAACCCCAAGATCAAGCATCTCATGCTCTACCAATTGAGCCAGCCTGGCACCCCTAATCCCTAGTTCTTAGAAATTGATCGAATCTTAGGTCTGCATTTAATATATCAACCAGCAATGTTATTTTGCTTTAAAAGTCTGGAAAAATAGGGATCCCTGGGTGGCGCAGCGGTTTGGCACCTGCCTTTGGCCCAGGGCACGATCCTGGAGACCCGAGATCGAATCCTACGTCGGGCTCCCGGTGCATGGAGCCTGCTTCTCCCTCTGCCTATGTCTCTGCCTCTCTCTCTCTCTCTCTCTCTCTCTGTGTGACTATCATAAATAAATAAAAATTTTAAAAAAAAGTCTGGAAAAATAAAATAGATTTTTGCCTTTTAACATATAACCATCTGAAATAGTTTCATTCATTCACTCGTTCATTTTTTAGTCCATTCAATAAACATTAAACATAACCGGGGATCCAAGCACTTGCAGACCAGAAGGGGAAATAACAGGCAGATGCGAGTACACACATACAAAGAATGAAAATTGCTTTGATATAGATATTTTGATATTACCTATATTTAAAATGCCTAGTTTTCTCTCTCTCTCTCTCTCTCTTTATTGAAAAAATATAACTGAACCTCAGTGTTACCTTAGTTTCAGGTGTACATGTAGTGATTTGACAACTCTATATGTTATGCTGTGCTCACCACAAGTGTAGCTCCATCTGTCAGCGCACAACACTATTAGAGTCCCACTGACGCTATTCCCTGGGCTGGACCTTTCATCCTCATCACTTACTGATTTCATTACTGGAAATCTGTATCTGCCACTCCCCTTCATCCATTTTGCCCATTCCCCCACTCACCACCCCTTTGGCCATCATCTATTTGTTCTCTTTATTTATAGGTCTGTCTGTTTTATTTTATTTTTTTAGATTCCACATATACAGAAAATCATATATTTGTTTTTTTGTGTGTGTCTGCCTTACTTAACTTAGCATAATATTCTTTAGGTACTTCCATATTGTTGCAAATGGCAAGATGTCCTTCTTTTTTTATGACTGATATGTCATTGTGTCTATACGCCACATTTTCTTTATCCCTTTATCTGTGGATGGACATTTAGGTTGCTTCTTTATGTTAGCTATTGTAAATAATGCTGCAATAAACATAGCGGTGCATATACCTTTAGAATTAGTGTTTTAATTTTTTTTAGTACTTAGTTGTGGAATTACTGAATCATATGGTATTTCTATTTTTAACTTTTTGAAGACAGTGAATGTCCCAGTATACATTCTTACCATCACAAGCGTTCCTTTTTCTCCACATCTTTCTTATCTTTTTGATACTAGCCAAGTCTGACTGTTATAAGTGATATATCATTGAGGTTTTGATTTGCATCCATTATTCTTTATTAACAGAGAATAGCAACTCAGAAACTTACATACTGTTATTATATGTATTTTTAAAGTTTGTCAGTAAGCTTTTTAGAGTTTTATGAAACATCGTTTAAAAACTATCACTTAGAAAAAAATTGGTCCTGTTAGGATTACTGAGACTGTCTTCTGTTTTTGTCTATAATCAAGCCATATGAGGCCTATTATCTAATATGTAAATTTATTTCCTTTAAGCATTTACCTTACAGCACCCAAAGATGTCTACCTCCTAGTCCCCAGCACCTGTGAATAGGTTACTTGGCTTGGCAGAGGGACTTTGCTGATGTGATTAAGGATCTGGAAATGACAGTCCCAGATTATCCAGTTGGGCCCCGTGTAATCACAAGGTTCTTATGAGAGGGAAGGAAGATCAAAGGTGGAAGATGGGATGCAGAAGCAGAGGTTGGAATGATATACTTTGAAAATGGAGGAAGGGGCTCCAGCCAGGGAATGTGGACAGCCTCTCCAGGATGTAAAAGGCAAGGAACAGAATTGTCCTCAGAGCCTCCGGAGGGAATGCAGTACTGTCTGTACCTCAATTTTAGCCCCCAGAAGACTTGACTTGGGCTTCTGATCCCCAGAATTGTAGAGAATAAATTTGTGGGTATTTAAAAAGATTTTATTTATTTATTTATTTGAGAGAGAGAGAGAGAGAGAGAGCACATGCACAAGAACAGGGGTTGGGGAAGAGAGAGAAGCAGACTCACCACTGAGCAAGAAGCTTGACATGGGACTCAATCCTAGGACCCTGAGATCATGACCTGAACCAAAAGCAGGTGCTTAATGAGCCACCAGACGCCCCTAAATGTGTATTGTTTTAAGTTACCCAGTTTGTGATGATTTGTTACATAGCAATAGGAGACTAATGAAAACCTACATAGCAGTAACCCTGCAAATGGCCCCCTTTAAAAAAAAATTTAATAAAAATCGTAGGTTCATTCACCAGATGAATCATTGAAGAGATGCTTATTTATTAGAGCAGAATGTGAAACCTTTTTTTTATTTCCAGGGAAACATAGGTAGGATAGCTGCAAATTCTACCCATCAAGTCAAATAAGTCTTCAAGGGTGGCAAAGCCACATAAAAACAGGTGCTGGTGTAGCCTAGGCCAGAGCCACTACATTTACTGATTTTCATACTTTCTTTTTAATGGAGACTCCAGATACCAGTGGAATTTTAAGAAACAACATAAAAGTAAAATATTTGAATGTGAAAACTTTAGATGCTTCCTTGACTGTCACACATTCCAAGAGAGCCTCTCCTGGTAATAATCTGTGTGGTGCTGTTACTCTTATCAATTGCAGACAAGCAGAAAGCTGAACCCTTTATTGCTCCTTCTGTTTTCTGGAAGTATTTGGTATTAGACTGACGATAGTCTGTTTTACAGGGGAGGGGAAAAAGCTGTAATAACTTCTATGCCATTATTTTTGAAACTCTAGAGTTCATTAAAACTCTCTTTGGCTTTCTTCACTGCCATCTTTCTTCCTTCTTATGAATTATTCAAGGCAGATTTCAGTTGAGGTAAATAGTTTGATTTGAAGGTTTTTGTATCTGGATTTAGATGCAACAAGAAGTGTTAAATGCTCAGAATTTTAAGTGTACGGAATGGCACAGACTCAGCTATTAAGATGGAAGACATTTGCTGTTAACGCTCTGGGGCTGCTGTTTGCGACTTCAGCTTGGTACTATTTGTCATTCTGAAGTAGGTAGGCATTATGATGCCTGTGGTATAAATCAGACTTTACAGAATGCTTGGTCCCCAAGCACTTTGAACATTCTAATCCACTTCTCAGTTTACAGAACATGTTTTGATTTTACAAGGTAAAGTTTCCCTTTTTTATTTAACCTTGCCAATGCATTATTAATCTCTATTATTTTTCAGGTAATATATACCAAACAACAAACAAAAAAAACACACATTAGCCTGCATGTTTCTCTTGGATAAAATGAGGTTGTAAGTTTTGAGTTCTTCTTTCAACAAATAATGTGAAAGCTAAGAGGACCTAGGAAACATTTCATTTTTATATAACTCAAGGTAAGCCTGATTTTTTCTTTCATAGTAGTCATCTCTTCCTTGGATTCTGTGTCTTATTTTTAACGTTTAAACACTTAGCTCGTGGAGTTTACATACCTGAAAAACTGATATATGGAACACATGGCTGGAAACTACATTGCTTTGGAAATAATGGGCAGAATTGGTTGAGTGCAACGTAGCACATTTAAAAACCAATCCAAGGAAATCTTATTATAGTTCTGTCATCTGCTAAAATTCACTTCTCTAATGTCAGTTTCTGTTAAAGCAGTCTACATAAAATTATGTTCATGAAATTATGTCCAGGTGGTACTGCTTTTAGGCAAAGGGTTTTATTCACATACTCTGCTCTAACATTATTTTTTTTAGCAGCAGGAGTTCCATTTAGTAAAGAATGATAAGAACTAATATTTAATAATTACTGTGTGCTAGAGTGTGTGCTAGGTACTTTACATGAATCATCCATGGGAATGCTCACAGTAACCCTATGATAGAGTTTTTGTAGCATCCCATCCTATAGCTAGAAAGTTACTCGCAGAGCACAGTCTTGAATCAGTCTGTCTGACATCAAAGTCCATGCTCTTCAGTACTCGGCTAGTGATTACAAATTGAAAAGTGTAAGAACATAGATTTATGAAGTTACCCAGTATAATGAACGAATTTAAATCCATTTACATTAAAAATATACACTGGACTGGACAGCTTTAACGTGTTTGTGGACTGTTTTCAGCTTTCAGCCTCTGGTTTCAAACTCTACAGAAAGCTACACTGCTTTCAAAGGCATTAGTTTATGTGCATAATTATTGTTTTATTCATTTCAATTTATTCAGGTTTTATCAGAGACTGTAAGTGTGCAGAGGACAGAACTACAGTGTCATAATTACTCTTACGTGCCAGATACCTACCCATTAACCCAGTAATGTGGTCTGTCTGGTGTCAGGACAAAGAAGGAGCTTCCTGTCTGAGTCTGGGGGAGATACAGAAATAAGAAGAATGTTCAGACTCAAAAGTCAAGGGGAAAGTTGAGTTCTGAGGAGGGACATAAACTGAAGGGGCCAGAAAAATGTATTAAGATCCAGCCTACAGCACCAGTGGTCTTATGGCTATGAATATGAGAGAGATGGCAGCTGCTGAAGGGAGCTAGGCAATACTTCCACACCAGCCTTGTATTTGGTCTGCGATTGTACAAGACATATTTTAAAGCAGACTTAGGTCATTTTTAAGGAGTGTGGGATGAAGTGTATGCCAGTACTACACATAAAACTTTTTTTTAAATTTATCCATGAGAGAGAGGCAGAGACACAGGCAGAGGGAGAATCAGGCTCCACACGGGGAACCCCATGTGGGACTCGATCCTGGGACCCCAGGACCACGCCCCGAGCCAAAGGCAGATGCTCAACCACCAAGCTACCCAGGCATCCCTCCATATAGAACTTAAAGATAAACAAAATGTTTAAACCCTGTAAGAAAAAGCTATGGAGGTACCATTGATTTAAGTTCTCTGAAGGGATTTTCATTCTTTAAATGTTAACTAACGGAGAAGGGTGAGAAAATATTTACTATTTGTCTGATTGTTTAAGGAAATCTATTTTCATGAATTAGTAAAATTCTTCTGGATATATGCAATTAAGCTATTCCTTCTCAAAAATCTGTAATAGCTCATCTTAGTTATAAGAGCCATCCTTTAATTTGATAAGTTATTTAAGTTCTCTGATCCTTAATTTTCATGAAGTCGGGTGTGTGACTTTTAAACTTCTTTCCAGTGGATATGCAGATAAAATATGAAACTTGCTAATCACTGAGATTGTGTGCTTAATCAAAACCCTGTCATCTCTAAAATTAAACAGGTCAACAGTCAGTTATGACTTTATTCCTTTATTACTTGGTAACCCTTCCTTTTCCTTCCTTCCTTCCTTCCTTCCTTCCTTCCTTCCTTCCTTCCTTCCTTCCTTCCTTCCTTCCTTCCTTCCATCCATCCATCTTTCCATTCTATTACCTTCTATTGGTAAATGAACTTCATAGATTTCCTGACTCAGTGGTTGCATATAGGGAAGGCTTACTCACCACCAGGGGTATTTGAAAACCTAAGAAGGAATTCTGGGTTTTCTCCAAAACTAAAAGAATAAAGGGGACCGTGTTTCTAGTGTTTAGTAGCTGGAGACCAGGGATATTGTTAACCATCTTGTTATAGATGGGGAAAAATTCTCATGTCAAAGGTCAGTTGCATCCTTTTTGATAAATATTGTAATGGATCATGTCCTTGAAGTTTGAAAAACACTGTAATAAAACTAACTTCTTTTCCGATTAAGATTTTCATTTTTTTAAAATTTTAATTCCAGAGTAGTTAACATACAGTAGGATTTTAGGATTTTCATTCTTGGTTTGCTCATGTGCTTTCTACCTTAAGTACCTCTCCCAAATACCCTGTCGAAATCCTGTTTGTTTTTTACGGCTCAGCTTAGATCTCTTCTCTTTTTTTGAAGTCACTTTGTAAATTTCTCACTTTACTCTAACCTCAGAGATCTTCCTACTTCTTGATGGCCTTTATGTAATCTCTCTCTTGAACGCAAGTTTGAATAATCTCAAAGCCATAGGCAACTTGAGAAAAATGTTGCTCACTTTTTCATTTCTGCTTTCCATATCAGATTTGGCAAAGGACCTTGAAAAGAGTCAGAGATAAGGTTTTGTTTTGTTTATATTGAAGTGATGCTCCTATAGAGAAATAGACAATAAATATTGAAATAAGAATGATTTATCCTCACCCACCAAGACATCACCACGATAAACATGCTTTGAGATAAACTAGTCTGAGATTGCAACCTAACCTTATTCATTTATGATTAATTCACTTTAGGAGCTCCTGTGAAACCTATTCTTCTTTTTTTTGAAACCTATTCTTTAATATCCTTTATGATTGAATGTGTCTTGAATACATGACTTAAATTTCAGTATATAGACTACCCAATAGCAATAGAGATTTTTCTAGAAATAAAGGTAGCTTTCAGGACTTCTCTATTTTTTTTTTAATTTATAATTAACTGCATACCAGTTGTCTGAAACAAGATCAGGTATCATTGGTCCACTGCCATAGTTCAAACACAATGAAGAGATCAACATTATCCTGCATCCTGATGATCTCTGCTTTAAGGGACTGGAAGTACTTGACTCCTGCTAGATGTTGGTTCTAAAAGTATCTGCTGCCAATATCATTTCTAGAACTTAACTTTTGAAACCTACATGCACTTTAAGGTTTTCAACTCATCTCACAAGATTCATATTTCCTTTGGGCTATAGTTTTAAAGATAGATAGCTTTTGATGTTAATGTTTTAATAAAAATAGAATTGTTACTTTGAACATACTAGTCTATTTTTGTGGAATATTGTTTGAAACCATGATATGGGTAAAACTATTGTAAATTTTAGTTTAATGATCCACGTGGGTTTTCGTTCTTGTAATGATGATAAGCTAGAAAAAAGATGCAAGAGAATTACAGGTTTTTATTAAATGTGAAGGAAGCAAGATGATTCCATGCCGTTTAGTGCCTAAAAGAAAAGAGAAAAAAATATGAAAAGTTCAGGTAGCTATATACCATCTGTTTTATTCTAAATTTGGTCCACAGTGTATTGTTTAAGTAAGGACTATCAGGTACAGGTTAATGTACCTTTAGAACATTGGTTTCTGTGCATTCTTAAATGGCTACACAAATAGTATCAAGTTGAATAGCTGAATTAACACTTCTGGGATTCTGTATGAATATTTAAGTGTTATGTATGTATGTGTTGTCTAGGTGCTTATTATTTCTTCTTTCCAGTTAGAGTATGAATTTCTAGGATTTAGGAAGTCCAGTTGCATTTCCTCTGTGACCTTGGGTTATACACCCATTCTGAAAATCACTTTGGTAATATGAAGTCATGGGTGGTGGTGGTTGTGATGATAAAGGTGGGGATGGTAATGATAATAAATGAAAAAAAAATCCCCTTACCTTTTTCTTGGTATACTAAGTAACATTTGGGAATATCATATTAGGTAAATATATTCAAATATATTCGGGATCAGAAAGTGCTGGGTAAGTGGAAAATAAAGAGGTGGCATTTCTGGACATTTTCTTTTGATATAATATCACCATTTTGAATAAACCATTTACGCAAACATATGCATACAACCTCTTACCCAGGAACATCAAAACTGAATATTTAAATTAAGTTTATGTAATCAGGAAACATTTCAACTACCTTGAGCCTAAGAGTCTAAGGCATGTTGAAATAAATAAAATACCAGTGCTTTCTAGAAGCATTATAGAACCTCATATATTCAGCATTTGCTGGAATTTGTCCTTTGTGGCATTGAAAGGAGATGATGGGTGATTATACTGTCAAAGCTTCTAGTTCTCAAATATAATCTTCAAAGGAGTGCTGGGGCAGACATAGAATAATTCTAATAGACTTTAGAAGACCTTGGAATATCCAAAAACAGAGAAGAAAACTTGCATAATAACACAGGAACATTGTCGCTATTGTTGTTCCTTCTCCCTCCTCCCTTCCTACCTCACTCGTGTGTGTGTGTGTGTGCAGACACACATATGTGCTTTAATGTATACATAGGTAATAGAAAAATCATCTTCCACACTATTACTTATATCTGTTTTCCTTGAATGTTATTAATATATATATCAAACTTTATTTTATTCTCTGTTTTAAGTTTTGAAAGCTTCCTCCAACACTTTGCTTTACAAAAAAAAAAAAAAAAAAAAAAAGCTTTATTGGGATAGAATTCACATATCCAGGTCACTTATTTCAGGGATCCCGGGTGGCTCAGTTGATTAAACGGTCAATTCTTGATTTCAGCGTAGGCCATGATTTCAGGGTCCTTGGATCTAGTCCTGCACTGGACTCTGTGCTCAGTGGGGAATCTGCTTGAGGATTTCTGTCCCTCTCCTCTGCCCCTTCTCCTGCTCATTCTCTTTCTCTCTCAAATAAATAAATCTTTAAGAAATAAATAAATAAATAAATAAATAAATAAATAAATAAAATATAAAATTCCGTGTTTTTAGGATTTCAGAGTTGGACCTTTATCAACTATCGTCAGATTTATGCCATTTTAATTACCCTAAAAAAGAAATTCTGCACCCCTTCCAGTATCCCCCAGGCATCACCAACCCCCATCTGTCTTCACCCCACACAACTATTCTACAATGTCTATAGAGTTGTCTTTTCTAGACATTTCATAAAAATGGAATCATATAATATGTTGTCCTTTGTACTGGCTTTTTACTTAACATAACATTTTAATGTTATGCATGTTGTAGCATGTATCAGACCTTCATTTCTCTTTATTGCCAAACACTGAATTTATTGCTAAATTCTGTGGATATATTATTATATTTTATTGATCCATTAACCAATTGATGGATACCTGAATTATTTTCATCTTCTGGCTACTATATATAATGCTGCCGTAAACATTTATATATGGATTTTCACGTGAACATATGTTTTTTATTATTTGATGTATATTTAGAGGTAGAGTTGCTGGATAGCATGGGAACTCTGTTTAGCTTTATGAAGGAATTTCCAGTCTGTTTTTCAGATAGTCTGCACCTTTTTACATTTTCACTAGCAGTGTATGAGGGTTCTAATTTCTCCATATCCTTAATAATACGTGTTATCTTTTTTGTTATAGTCATCCTAGTAGATCTGTAGTGGTATCTCATTGTGGCTATAATTTGTATCTCCTGACATCTTTTTATGTTTATTGGCCATTTACTTAGCTTCTTTGGAGAAATGTTTATTTAGATCCTTTGGCCACTTTAAACAAAATTAATTTTGATGAAATATATATAAAATTAAATTTGCCATCTTAACCATTTTTAAGTGTACAGTTCAGTGGCGTTAAGTATATTTACATTGCTGTACAAAAAGATCTCCAAAACTTTTTGTCTTTCAAAACTGCATATCTGTCTGCATTAAATAACAACTGACTTCTCCCACTTGACAGTCTGGTCTTTGGCAACCACCATTCCACTTTCTATTTCTATGAAGATGACTACTTTAGATTCCTCATATAAGTGGACTCACACAGTATGTATCTCTTTTTGTGACTGGCTTGTTTGACCTAGCATAATCTCCTAAGGTTCACCCTGGTTGTAGTATGTTGTGGTGCATCCTTCCCTTGTAAGACTGAGTGGTGTTCTATCTTGTTTTTACCGCATTGTTTTAGCTGTTCATCTTTTGATGAAGATCTAGTTTGCTTCCATTTCTTGGCTCTTGTGAATAGTGCTTCGGTAAACATGGGTATGTAAATATCTACTCAAGGCTTCATTTTCAGTTCTTTTGGGTATCCCACCTAGAAGTGGGATTTCTAAATCTTATGGTAGTTCCGTTTTTAATTTTTTTGCGGATCACTATACTGTTTCCCATAGCAGTTGTGTCATTTTAAAATCACCACCAACAACAAAAAATAAAAATAAAATAAAATCACCAACAGTGAACAAGGGTTCCCTTGGACCATTTTCAATTCGGTTATTTATCTGTATGTTATTAAGTTGTAATAGTTTTTTAATATATCTCCAACACATTTCTAAATGAAACCAATACACAGCATGATACAGTATTTAGCTATTCTTGTGTGTAAAAGTGTTCTAGAACTAGAATATGTGGCTGTGGATGAGCTGTGCAATCTATTTCTCTATTTCTTTTTCCATAGAATAGGGATGATAATAACATATACACCATAGGTTTTGTTTGATGGTGAAATCAGGCACCGCATGAATGGCATGCAAAAGAATGCCTGACAAATGATAAATGCTCAGTACTTGTTAGTTATTATAATTATTAAATATTGTTCTTTCAGAAATGTATCCTAGACTAGTGTTACAACGTGGTCTCTGTGGTATATTTATACATCTACTTGTATATTTTCAGTGGTAAGTGCCTTTAGTGGTTTCTGTTCTCATTGTTAGCATAGCTGGTGGTAGGAAGACCATGCCACTGCACAGCTTGCTGCCTCTCTTCATTATGGCTAATAGTTTCAGAGTTTCAAAAAACCATGAACTGAGTGTTACTTAAAAAAAAAAAAACTTTATTATGGCAAATTTCGAGCATTTAAAAGTAGAGATAATGATTGAAGGAATCCTATAACTCCCATCCAGATTCAACAGTGATCACCAGTGGCAAATAGTGTTAGGATAAATAATTTGTAGAGGTAATGAGAATATTTTGAATAAAGACTTGAACAGATTTAGTGTCCCGTGCATTTTTACATACTTCTTGATATAATTAACTTTACTACACACGCACACACACACACACACACACATGCACACAATACATATATATATACTTATGTTCTATCTTTACCTGCAAGGGCAGGGAAGGTACGGTTCTCTGGATGTGGAATCAACTTTTAATGGGAAATGAAATTTTAAAGTAGAAGTTAAAAAAAGTCTTCTATTTCCATATATATATTATATATATGTGATATACACATCTTTTTAAAGTTTTTTCACTTTGTGAAACTAGTGCTATCAGTAAAATATTTTGATACATCTTTCATCATAATAATCTCAGTAATAATATTAGCTATGCATACTGATGGAGAAATTATCCCTGGTAAATAAATTGTCTAAGACAAATGGCAAGATATAAATAAAATATATCCAGGGCACTGTCCAGAGACCATTTTTAGCCATTACAATATATCTCAAAATGTTTTACAACCATTAGCCTAATAATCCAAGAATAAGAAAGCTATGAAATATTGCGTTATTTGAAAAGAAAGTTTGTAATGTATTCATCATTTTAATTATACCTGTAATGATATTACTTTAAAAACTATATATTATTTAGGCTGGGATGGCTGCTATACTAATAGACCCAAATATATGTAATGGCACACAGTAATAGAAAGTTCTTTCTTAGAGAGCCTGGGTGGCTCAGTTGGGTGAGTGTCAGACTCTTGGTTTCCCTCAGGTCATGATCTCAGGCTCCAGGGATCAGCCCCCGTGAGGCTTCACACTCAATGTGGAGTCAGCCTATACCACCCCTTCTTCCCTCTCTGCTCCTCCCCTTCCTCCTCTGCTCACATTTGTGCTCTTTCTTGCTCTGTCTCAAATAAATAAATAAGATCTGTAAAAAAGAAAAAAAAAAGTTCTTTCTTGTTCATTCTGTTAGCATGGGGTGGGTAAACAAGTGTCCATCACATCTTTCCTCTGTTCAGGAACCCAGGCAGGTTGAGGCTCTTGCATCTTCATCAACTGGCTTTTTGCCAGGACTTGGTTTGCTTCAGGTCTGTAATGCTTAATCTACCTCACTGGGGGATCCCCCAAAAGAAAGAAAGATGAACAAGTCAAATTTCTTATAAGTAAGCTGATTAGTGGCCAGCCTCCTGGAAAACACTATATTGATGATATTTACCATCATGGAAATTTCTTTAATCTATGAAATGTTCCTGATCTGACTAGGATTGCATGAAAATCTATACATTTATGGAGCATGTCTCACTGGAAAATGTCATATAAACTGCCAATCAGTTGAAGTACAGTGGAAATGTTTCATGACAAAAGCTCTTTTTTATATGTGATAACTGCATTTATCTCTTAAAAAGCCACGTTAAATCTGAGCAAGAGTGAGTCCTAGCATGGTCCTAGACGTTGCCCTCCTTTGCCTTTTATAATTACTAGTACTCTGGAAATTATTAGTAAAATTTGATATTGGATAAGATATGTGATTTTTTTTAATCTGATATGAAAGTCGAAGGCTTGCAAAGTTGACCTAATAGGTGTGGGAGGGAATCTCCATTCCAGTTAGTATAAAGGGCAAAAAGCTCATGGGTCCAATCATGAAAGAATCATATGGGACTGGCCTGGAAATGGTGTATGATACTTTTTCTGGCATTTCATGTCTGGGACTCAGTCATGAGGCACTACACTCAACTACAAAGAAAATCGGGAAAATATAGTCCAGCTATGTACCAAGAGAAAAAGAGGAGAATATGTATTTTGGTGAGTTTGTTAAAACTCATTCTAGAAAAATGACTAAAATATTTTGTATGTCTTTCTTCAGAATAATATCATTATAGCTCATTGTCTTTACTATGGACTAGACACATCGTCACAATTAATCTTCTCCACAGCTCTGTGAGTTAGAGACCAATGTTGTCACTTTATTGATGTGGATTCTGAGTCTTAATAAGGTCATATATACATTACCTAAGGGTACAGAGCCAATTTATCTGGCAGAGCCAAGACACGGACATAATCTGTTTTTTTTTTTTTTTTTTTCCAGAGTATTTGTAGCCATCAGTCAAGAAATCTCAGAATAAGAATTTCATGTAGGTAGGGTGCCAGGTAAAATAGAGGACATGCTATACTTGGGACATACATGTGCTGAAACGTATTCAGTGTTCATCTGAAATTTAAATTTAACTGGACGTTGTATATTTATATTTGCTAAATCTAGCAATCCTACATATAGCATTACTCTGTAGGAAAAAAAAGGGAAACTACTAAATCATGCATTTAACTTTTCTATTAATATTTGGAATAATGTCACCTTCGAATGTTTAGTATTATGATATGATTATAGCCATCCTCACGTGGAAAAATAGCTGCGTAATTCCATATTGATTTATGGGGGAAAAATGTAGGTTTGACTCCCCTAAGGGAGCACATGATTAGGATCAAAAGCCGTGTCTATCCATCACTAGGTTATGCATAATCTTGCATAAGCTATCTTTAGTGACAAATATTTTAATATTGGAAGTTATATTAAATGTGTATCAGGGCAGATTTTTGTATTTTCTTTGGGTTTACTCATGTATAATATGCATTACTTTATCCATTATATATGCAAAGTTATTTGAATATTATACTAGGTACTATAGGATAAAAAAGTGAAAATTAATACTACTATATCTCTGATTCTTTACAATGTGAATAATTTATTGTCTAAACTGAATAATATTGAGAGGAAAGGATGCTTTTAAAAATTACTTCAGGACAACAGGTAAAAAATGGGATAGTTTCAAGCAAATCGGGGTGAATAGTTACTCCAGTGGGCTACCTTGTTGAAGGTTTGGGGTCCTAGAATATAAGGGAGGAGGAGAGCTGTCATACACCTCATTTAATGTAGTCTTGTTTTACAGACCAAGAAATCTAAGGCCCAATGAAAGTAAACAATATTTTCTATAGATTAGTGATTCTTACTTGAGTTGATGGTTGGCTTGCTTTATTTGTTTGTTTGTTTATTTATTTATTTATTTATTTATTTATTTATTTATTTATTTATTTATTTATTTTTAAGTAGGCTCCACATCTAACGTGGAAACCAGTATGGGGCTTGAACTCACAACCCTGAGATTAAGATGTGAGCTGAGATCAAGTGTGGACGCTTAACTGACTGAGTCACCCAGGCACCCTGCTGGCATTTTTTTTAAAAAAGGAGTGATTTATATGACTCTTGTCCCGTCATTCACTTCCTTCTGTACCTAAGATTATCTATAAAATATCCACTTCAGTTAAGGCTCTAAAGGCCAGAATTATATCTTAACACAGTAACGACAGATATCTCTATTCATTCTTTTAGCATAAATTCACTTTTTCTGAACGTATTAAGAATTAAGTATGTGTTCTATGAAGTTTCATCTTACAGTGCAAACTATCTCTTTTATATTCTAATGACTCTATAATGTTGTAGAACAAATGGCGTGTCATTCTTTGACTGTGGAGCTGAACCGAGAAATGGCCAAGCCACAGAACCTCAGAATCTCCCATTAATATGGTCTCTGGAAAGCATGAGAGTAAAAATACATCTATTTTGATATTTTTAGAGGTAATTAAATATTATTTTTACATGAAGTTATAGATGACTCCTTCAGTACCAGACATACGATTTTAATTGTTAAACAGGAAAAACATGCTTTATTATTTACTCCAAAATTTACATATATTTAAGTGTTCTCTTTTGTTCTCAGTAATGTGAAAGAGTAGTGGTATTTTTTTCTTTTTGAGATTTTTATTTACTTGAGAGAGAGAATGCATGAATGAAGAGGGGAGGCAGAGAGAGGAGAAGCAGGCTCCTCATTAAGCAGGGAGCCTGATGTGGAGCTTGATCCCGGGACCCTGGGATCACAACCTGAGCTGAAGGCAGATGCTTAACTGACTGAGCCACCCAGGTGCCCCTAGAAAGGTGGTATTAAATGATATTAAGAATATGTACTCTAGGGCAGGGCACCTGGGTGGCATAGCCAGTTAAGCTTCGGACTCTTGGTTTTGACTCAGGTCATGACTCTCAGAGTCATGAGACCAAGCCCTGCATGGGCTCCACTCTCAGTGTGGAGTCTGCTTGAGATTCTCTTTCTCCCTCTCTCTTTGCCCCTCCCTGCCTCAAATAAATACATAAATCTTTTTTTTTTTTTTAAGTATCTATACTCTAATTATGCTGCTGGGGTTAAAATCCTAATGCTAACACTCCTTAGCTTGTGAGAGATGGACTAGTTAGTGGATTCCTAACCACTCCACTCCTTAGTGTTCTCATCTGTAAAGCAAGATTTATAATATTAATAACTGTATAATTTTTCTGAGTAAATAGATGATTATACTTAATGTATTAATATAAAATACTTAAAAGTGGTTCTGTCATCTATTAAGCACACAATAAATAAACTCTCATTATATGATTTCTTTTCAACAAAATAGAGCTCTCTTTTCATTGCCCTGTTATTTTTGGTTTCTCTTCTTTCTTTCTTTTTTTATTTGTTTTGTTTTGTTTTTTTTTTTAAAGAGAGAGAAAGATGGTGTGCAGGAGTGTGGGCAGGAGGGGCTGAGAGAGAATCTTCAAGGCGACTCCCCACTGAGCCCAGATTCCCTACAGCAGGTAGATCTCACAACGTGGAGATTATGACCTGAGCTGAAACTAGGAGTCTGACACTTGACCAGCCAAGCAGCCCAGTATCCCTGGTTTCTTTTTTTCAAGTATAAACTTGTAAATAGTAAGCCAATTAAGATAGCAAGACATTGTTTTTTGCAATATGTAGTTTTTTATTAATTGTTGAGATCAAATTCTAAAATCAGATGGCCCCTTGAACATACTATGGCGATATTATGTTAACTTCTTGAGTATTTGATAAATTAAGTAAAAAAAAATTGATCTAGTAAGTCATTTCCTATGTTTGAGAAAAGTTCATCTATTTTATCATTGTCTTCTTAAGTCACAAAACATTACACAAATGTTTAAGTTGCATTTTTTCACTCTATATTATTAAGAATGAAGTAAGAGAATGCAGTTATTTTATGCTTGAATTCCCAGTTTATGACAGACTCTAGGAGAACCTTGTTTCAGTCAGTTTCAATGTTTTTTACTGAAACGGAAAGATATTTCTTTTTTCAAAAGCATCCAAAATTAATAAATAATCTTATTCTAAAATTAGAAAGTAAGATAACACTTTTCCCCACAAATTTGCTTAAAAATGAAATAAACACCATATGGATAGGAATTGGCAATACTCAGATTTTTTTTTTAACCAAAAACATATCTTCTTTGCAGAATGAGCAAATCAAATATTTTATACTTAACTTTTTTCCCCATGCACTTGTCATTAAGAATACTCACTCCGGCATCTGTGTTTTTCACTCTCATGCCAGAACTGCAGAGCTTGATTAGAAGACATAACCTCTTGCTGGTTGAATCCACTACCCATGAAGCTTCAGATTAGTGATCAGCCAGTGGTTCACTATCTTTTGGTTCTTTCCTTCTTGGTTTTATTTTTCAGGACTTCATCTTGTCCCAGTGTTTCACTGCTCCCCTTCAGACTCCCTACCCCTTTCTATTCCCTCTCCCTCTAACCAGCTGATCTCAATCACTCAATATGGGGAACATTGAACTCCTTTCACTTTATTCCTGGTTCGGTTCTTTAGTACAAGCAGCTGCATTTACTGGTTTTCTAGCAAGTGTCTGTCTGAAAGTTACTTTGGGAGCAGGGGGCCCTCACTGCAGGGAGGCCTAAAAGACATAATCTATGTAAAGCACTTAGCATAATGCCAGGCACATAATAATGGCAACAATTACTTCTCTTTTTCCCTATTTAAATAGTGGGCAAAGATTCAACCATGGATTATTTATTTAAATACTTTTCTTTCAGTATGATTTCCAGTGCTTTTGAAAACAAGTTATTTTTTCAACCGTTGGAAATTGTCATATGTCTTCAAATATCCAAAAATAACTGCATAAAATAGTGATTAGGAGCCAAGGGGGAGACTCCCTGATGCTCAAATCTCACCTCTGTCCCTCAACAAGCTGTGTGACAAATACCCAGACAAGTAAACTTGCCCCTGTTTTCTCATTGGTAAATGGGAGTTATCAGAGAATCCATTGCCAGTGTGGGAAAAAGGAGAAAGTCCATGAATATGTGTAAAGTGCTTGGAAGTTCCTGGTATCTGTGTGCACTCAAAAAATTTTAGTTATTACTAATTTTGTTGTATTCAACAATCCTTATTTCAGCAAATATTTATGGAAACCCTGTTAGTTCTTATTCACTATGATTGGTTTTAGAGTGCAAAGGCAATTAGTCAACAGAGGAACAAATACTAAGCAAACAAATACAAAGAAAACTACAAACTACGAAGAGGAAGGAAAGTGGACTGAGGGGGTGTGATCAAGTTTGGGGGAAAAAAGGCAAGTCTGAGACCCTATGGATGAGTAGACATGCACTAGAATTTTATTTTGTTTTTTTTTTTCTCTGATAGTGGTAATGTTTTATTTTCTGAATGTAATAAGAGACAAAACTTCATGTTCTTTACCAGAAAATTCACTTAGATTCTCCTTCTGATATGGACACCTTATTAAGTAAAACAGGATATTTTGGTCTAGGGAGATTTTACTGTGGGTTTCATTTATATATCACAAGTGAATTGCTAATCCCAAAGGCTTTTATACTGTAAAATGTTATCAGTAGTCGGGATACTAAGGTCCCATTTTTACTTATTTAATAACCTTCTAATTTTATTTTTTTTTAATTTTATTTATTATTTATGATAGTCACAGAGAGAGAGAGAGAGAGAGAGGCAGAGACACAGGCAGAGGGAGAAGCAGGCTCCATGCACCGGGAGCCTGACGTGGGATTTGATCCCGGGTCTCCAGGATCGCGCCCTGGGCCAAAGGCATGCGCCAAACCGCTGCGCCACCCAGGGATCCCTAACCTTCTAATTTTAGATTCTTTTTCCTTTAATATCAGCCTTTATATTAATGATAGAAGTAAACTTCAATCTCTCTCAAATAACTTTAATGCTAAAAGCAATTGGATATCTTCTTGGCTCCTTAGAGAGAAAATAGATTTAGACATGCAGGAAAAACTTTGTCATTAAAGGGCCTAAGTAACTATGGTTGGTGGTACAAGCAATGGGGCTTGAGTAGAGGTGCATGTTACAAAGCAAAAATACTTGACCCCAAATTCCAAGGTGTACTCAATAAACGGTGAGCTTAACAAGAGGTTAGGAAAGCAAAGCCCTACAGACTTTGAAGGATAGGTGGCAAGTTTACTGAAGGGAAAGGAGAGAAGAGGAAACAAAAAGAAAAAATAAGAAAGAATGCAACAGAGTTATAAAAAGAATTAATAAAGATTGTACATTAATTATTAATAAAGAAATATTTACTTTATTAATCCTTTCTCGCTGCCATCTTATAATACCAATTATACATATAACTGTATAAATAACCAGATATATAATTGTATACATAATTGAAATGAAATTTTTCTAGTTGTTCAAAATGCATTGTCAAAATTAGAAATCTCTAACAAAACTGACCATTTTAAGACCACTAAGAGCAAGTTCTGGAAATTTGAAAAGATTTAGGTGCTTTCTGAAGTTTTAATATTTTTTCAGTTATCTATTTATCATCTACCTTTATATCTTGTACAACAACTTCATGAATTTAAAGAATTGTAAGTTAATATGATGTATATTTATTTAGAAATATTTAGGTTCTTGGGAAAAAAAGGTAAGTGTTACACTGACTGGGCACTATATGTTTACATATAGAGGGAAAAATACTTCCCTCTTCTTATTAGACACAGCCATAACAGTACCTAAATTCTATATATTTAGATATGTTTTTGGATGGACAAATTAATTGAGACATTCCAGTATCTTTCACTGTATGTTTTGCACATGAAAAGAGAGAATTTCTCTAACGTTGCCTTATTTTTTAATGCTTTCTGGAATGTATTCCTTGTAGAAAACCTTATATTTAGAGTTGTCAAACACAGTTAATCTTCAGTTAGAACATGCGTAAAAGTGCAAATTGTTATAACTTTTACCTTATGCTTTACTCTAAGCGAAGGAGAAATGCATAAGGTTTTATATGAATTGAATAGATAATCTTCATTTTGCAAATGATTTACATATAGAATGAGTGTTATTATAGGGAGTTCCTAATGTAATCAAGATCAGTTTCTTATTTCCTATTTTAAGTCATGAACCAAATCCTTCATCATTAAGTCTGTAGCATAGAGTGTGCTTGCTGGCATATATTATCATTTCTAACCTTCTTTTTCTTCGAATGCCATGCATGTCAGAGAGGTTTATATTTGTTAAAAATCACACTACACTGTGCTACTAGTTTTAAAAAAAGAATTTAATACAACCTCAATTTTTTTAAGATAAAAGAATCTAAATACAAATTAATAAAACCACAGACCTAAACCGAATTTCTAGTATATTCAGAAGAAAAACAGTTTCTCAGTGTTCCTCTCTGTCTCCAATGAGATTGATCATTTTCTCATAATCTCGTAATACCATTTTATTAATTTGTAAATTTTCTTGAAAATAATATCTCTGTTAATGTAAATTCTACATCAATGGTCATTTTTTATAGTAAAGAAAAGCTAGTAACATTTTCGCTATGTTTATTCACTTTTGGCCTCTTTCTGATGGTCATATTTCCATTTTGTTCAGAGTTCATTAATGTGAATTTCCTAGGAGAAAGTTTGCTAAAAATAGCCCCTCTTACCGTATGTGACTGTGGTTCAGAAAGGTTCCCTACATCTGTTTCAAATGCTAAATATATTTGGTTTCTATCATGGCAGGTGAAGGAAAGTAAATGAAGAGATATACCAACTGTTTTAGTTGACTTGTGCACAGCATCAGTACATCGTCTATTATTCATACTGTGTTTTTATGACTTCCATTATGATTTCATCGTATCTCAAATAAATGATTGTGAGTATAGTTGATGTGCAGATGCATTTAAGACTCAACTATTAGCATTTACATTTTAATTAACAATCTCATAGTTTTTAAAGAGTGCTAGTGCCATTTTATTGCTACATATGAAGTTTCCTGAATATCTGAAGTCGTTTGGTTTCTTTGTCTGCATTTTTTCATGGATTGCTAGTGTTTAGACTTCATTTTTGCTCCAAATAATAAAAATATTGAGAGACAGGAGAGTTCTATTACTAGAACCACGTGGACAGCCTAGGTCATTTCCAGTAAAAGAAGTGAGCACACTATTTCCGTCCATTCTAGTTCTCATGCCTCTCTGTCCTGGGTTTCATCTGGCGCTCTTGAAACACAAGAGCAGGCCCTTAACCTCCAGAAACACTGAAATCCAAGATTCAAGGTGGGTCTTAGCCCTCCCTGATTTTTAAATCCAACAGTGATTGTGATGTACTATCAACAGAGAAAATATTTATTTTGTGCATTTAGTCTTCCAGAAAGGTTCACATGATTTCTTACTAGCAGAACCGGAATTAGAATTAGGCTACTTGATACTCCCCATTCACTATAATGTATTGTCTCTATTTTTAAAGTTCTTTTGCCTGGATCCACCAGCACATTCTGCAATTCTGAATAAATTATCTCTCCTTAAAGATTTATTTATTTATTTGAGAGAGACAGATGGGGGGAGAGAGAGTGTGCAAGTTGTGGGGGTGGGTCAGACAGAAAGGGAAGGAATCTCAGACTTCCCACTATGTGTGGAGCCTTACACAGGGCTCAGTCTCACTACCCTGAAATCATGACCTAAGCTGAAATCAAGAATTAGATGCTTAACCTGCTGAGCCACCCAGGCACCCCCAATTCTGACTAATTCTTTTTTTTTTTTTTTAATTTTTATTTATTTATGATAGTTACAGAGAGAGAGAGAGAGGCAGAGACACAGGCAGAGGGAGAAGCAGGCTCCATGTACCGGGAGCCCGATGTGGGATTCGATCCCGGGTCTCCAGGATCGCGCCCTGGGCCAAAGGCAGGCGCCAAACCGCTGCGCCACCCAGGGATCCCAATTCTGACTAATTCTTAAACTCCTCTGTGCCATGCAGGTACTCTGGCCTTATGAGCAGACCACATCTAGAAATGAAAATCTGATATTTTTGCATAATTAACAAAAATAAATTACTGTATTGCCATGGCAATATTACTTTCTTAATCTTAGTATGTGTGTATAGAATTTGTGTGTGTGTATATATATATTTATAGAAAATGGCCAATTCTCTGTTATTGCCATATTTCCTTCTTACTTATTTATTCATCTAAGAAGTGCTAAACCTCTAACATACCTGTCAGTGCTCAAGGACACCAACGTCAGACTTGTTTAATGCCAGCTAAAGTGAATGATTAAGTGTCATTTAAAGATGAATTAAATATTTTTTGGATATCTTTGTATCTTTGTAAATTTACCGCTTATCTGGTACTTTGAGACTTCTTACATAATTATCCCCCTTTGGTAATGCTAGAGACTCCTATTCATTTATCCACTTAATTTTTTTATTCACTCAATATTTGTTAAGCAATTATTAGTACCAAAATGCAACTTAGGAGCTGGAAATACAAAGATAAGCAAAATTATACCTCATGGTATAATTATAAAGTTATAATTATACCTCATGGTCCTCATTATACATACGAGCTACCAGTAAAGACTGACATTAACTCTTCACAAACATAAATGTGGAATTCCACCTGTAAAAAGTGTAATAACCAAGGGAGCTAATGTGGCCTGTGGCAGGAGTGGGGGTGGATAGAGGGGACCAGGGACCAGTATAGCTTCCCTGAGAAGATGGCTTTTTAGCAAGCTCCGAATGATAACGAGACAGTAAATAGGCAAAGAGGATCTTGCATGAAGAGAGAAGAATCAATGCAAAGATTTGGTATTCTCAAGGATCTGAAAGAAAGAAAGGGAATGTGGCAAATGGAATTTTTATAAGTGGTAAACTTAAACCATTTCTCAATATATTTTATTGCAGGATTACTCAAAGCTCTGTGTAGAGAATGTATTGAATTGTAAGAACTCAGTTTTGCTAAAGATCATCAAAAACTAGGGTGCCCATTCACCTAATTTGCCCTGGTCTAACACTGCTGGTATACACTTTTCCTTTTTTTGGTAAATTTTATTTTAAAATTTTTTTTCTGGGCAGCCGGGTGGCTCAGTGGTTTAGCACCGCCTTCAGCCCAGAGCGTGATCCTGGAGTCCCGGGATTGAGTCCCATGTCAGGCTCCCTGCATGGAGCCTGCTTCTCCCTCTGCCTGTGTTTCTGCCTCTCTCTGTCTCTCTTTGTGTCTCTCATGAGTAAATAAATAAAATCTTTATAAAAAATAAATTTTTTCTAGGTTTAAATTTAATTCCATCTGGCTAACATACAGTGTGATGTATGTTACAGTTTCAGGTGTAGCATTTAGTGATTCATCACTTGCATATAATACCCAGTGCTCATCACAAGTGCCCTCCTTAAAACCAATCACCCATTTAACTTATCCTTCCATCCACCTCCCCTCCATTAACCCTCAGATTGTTTTTTATCATTAAGAGTCTGTTTCTTGGCTTTTGTCTCTTCCCTGCCCCCGATATTCATTTGTTTTCTTTCTTAAATTCCACATGCATGAAATCATAGGGTATTTGTCTTTCTCTGACTTACTTCCATTAACATAATACTCTCTAGCTCCATCCGTGTTGTTGCAAATGATAAGATTTCATTCTTTTTGATGGCTGAGTAATATTCCTCTGTGTGTGTGTGTGTGTGTGTGTGTGTGTGTGTGTGTGTGATCACCTCTTCTTTATCCATTCGTCAGTCAGTGGATATTTGGGCTCTTTCCATAATTTGGCAATAGTTGATAGCACTACTATAAACATGAAGGTGCCATAGTTTTCTAGGTTAAAGTATTAGTAGTCATTTTTTACTCTTAAATGTGTTCTAGTGTGAATGATAAATTTTATAGTCTGCCTATCTAAAATGAAAGTCAATACTGTTTACTCACTCTTAGACCAAGTTACAGAGAAAGGAGTACCCATGAATACATACTCTAGGAGGGCACCACCGCCTTTGATATTGTTTTGCTTAATTCCTTGCTATAGAGCAATAAACTACCAAATAACCAACCAACATTTTTACTTCTTTCTTCCCTTTCTCTCTTTTCTTATTCCTTTTCAAAGTGGAAATAACATTTATAGATTGTCTTTGCTATGTCTGGCTGAATGGTACAGTAGTGAAATACACAGCAGTGAAATAGGCAAAAACTAGAACAGAAAAAAGGAAACAAGATGAATTTGAGGAGGCTTTTGAGAGAGCATCAGAACAGCTGTAATATGTGTACTGATTAGGAGATGGGGGGGTGAGAAGGATATATTTTTTTAAGATTTTATTTATTCATGAGAGACAGAGAGAGAGAGAGAGAGAGGCAAGACACAGGTAGAGGGAGAAGCAGGCTCTATGCAGGGAGCCTGACATGGGACTCGATCCCAGGACTCCAGGATGAGGCCTGGCCTGAAGGCAGCACTAAACTGCTGAGCCACCCAGGCTGCCCGGGAAGGACATTTTTAAAAGTACTATTGGATACTCTTGAAGCCCTTTTCTTGGTATTCCCAAAATATGAAGTAAGTCTGTTCTTTCTGATTCTTCAACCCAAAGCCTCAAATCCAGAACTACTCTGGCAAGTTAAGACCTCTTTGGAGAATATAGATTGGAACATCAAAATTCAGATCCCCAGTATTTAGTAGATAAAGGAAAAATACTGGGAACACTGTCTTGTAAAGCATGGAGTATGTATGTATGTATGTATGTATGTGTGTATTTATTTATTTATTTATTTGGTGGTGACAGTCTTTTTTTCTGGAATAGCACAGCTAAATTCAGGAGGTTGACACGGTGTCATAAAATCACATGGAGATACCAGTCTTCCATTGTCTTTTTTCTTAGATGCTGTACTTTCCTAAACAGACTGAGCTTTTCATAGCCCTCACTGCTGGGGCCATAGTCATCTCTGTTACTCTTGCCATATAGTTAAGTAGGGTGCAGATACCAAATTGATAGGGAAGTACGATTCCTTTTATGCTGAATTCCCCACATTTAAATATCATTAGGAGATATATTACCTTAGGAGAGAGGAGACAGGCAAGACAAAGGTTCCATATTTCTTATTTATTTTTCTCCTCTCTTCAGTTATCTCTTTTATTCTCTATTACAGAGAACCCTTAGTACTTCTTAGTTGGGAAAGTAGTAAAATCCTAACAAGCATTTTAAAAATTTTGATATTTGTCTCTGAACCTCTCAGCTTTTGGAAATCAAAAGCCCAGAATTTTCTTTTTCTCTTCTTTTCTCTCTCCCTCCCTCTCTCTCTCTCTCATTTTGCAATAAAAGCACCTTCTTGAAGACCTAAACATCTCTTTTTCTAAGTGGCTGAACAGGGGATGATCAAACTACCTAAAGAAAGTACAGGAATAGTTATTTATCCTGTAATGCATTGCCTGGTGTTCCTGGTACATAGTAATTGCTGATTACTTCATATTCTGATTAGAGTCCCCAAGTACTTGCACTTGACAAGATCTATAGTGTGTGTTGGAGGCGTCCTCGTACAGCATGGAGATTAAAAATATGGAGTCTGGAGACAGACGGTTGGGTTCGAATTCTGACTCTGTGGGTTACTGATTATGGGACTTTTGAGCCCATTATTTAACCTCTTTCTATATTTCTGTTTCCTCATCTAGGAAATGGAAGTAATAGAAAAGCCTTTGTCATAGGTTTCTAATGGGAATAACATGATGCAATCTTTATGATACACAGTCCTTGGCACATATTAGGCAATCAGTAATGTTAGTTACTATTACAAATGCTTAATGACAACTTCAAACTGCTGGTATCTGACTAGGATAAGTTTAGGGGAATGATGGATAATTCTCATCCCAAGCCCTCCTTCCCCAATAGAAATGGATCTTTCTGTTAGAATACAGTAAAGAGTTTATAAACTCCAGGGTGCCTGGGTGGCTCAGTCAGTTAAGCATCTGCCTTCAGCTCCGGTCATGACCCCCAGGGTCCTGCTCAGCAGGAGGTCTACTTCTCCCTCTGCCCCCTCCTCTCCATGCAGGTGCGCTCTCTCTCTCTCTCTCTCTCTCTCTCTCTCTCTCTCAAATAAACAAATAAAATCTTTAAAAAAAAGAGTCTGTGGACTCCAGATTTAGTACTTAACTAAAACTTAATTCACTTAAATATAAGTGAGACACTGAATTTAGTCTCTTAGTTTTGATGTAATTCCAGTAAGAATCTTTAGGTTTAGTAAACTCAATGTCTTCCGGTCTCCCTACAGAAAGAGAAGCTCTTGCTTCCTTCATCTCCTTACCTCTCTCCTAGTGCTGGCATCTGTTAGCCTTTCCATTTTATCGCCTGTAGCCTCCTTTCATCTTAAGTAAGCCTCCCCTTTCTTTGCCTTAATATCTTCTTAATAATTTCCAACATTCTCTTGAGCTAGGTACAAGCCGTATCTCTCCTTTATACATAATTTCCTTTGCTGTCCTTTCTGGTGGCATCTGTGTTTTCTCTCCAGCTCCACGTATGGAAAAGTTGAGCTGTAAAGAGCATGGTGTGAGCACCTCAATTCCCATGGCTGCATTCTAGCTTTTAAGGCTAGCCCTCCTCCATCCCTGTGGCTAATGCTCTCTCCCCAGGCTGTTTTATTTATTCTTGTGACCCTCTTGTAGACCCCTGAACGACTTTGCTTTGTGTCTCATATTCTTCCTGTTTACCCTGATTTGTGCCATAACTAGAGAGCCCTGTACACTCCCGTAACCCTGTTGGTATCAATGTCCATTAACTCCATTTTGCTTTAGCAAACTCACTCTTTGTCATCGCTTCTGAATTTGCTTCCTTTGCTCTATCTGGACTTCACTGTCTGTCCAATCCTTTTAACTACTTTTCCCTGTTCTGCTCCTACTGTCCTTTAGATCTGCCTTAATCTAATAATTTACTTTTCTAGTCCCATAGCGAGAGGCCCATTAGAACCACTAACACAAATTGATGACGTTAAGTTTTACATGTTCTTCAAATGGCTCCTTGTCTAATTTTGCAAAATAGCAAGCAATTCTAGACTTTTCTCTCCAGCTAATTATCAAACTTGATACCTTATCCTGACTCTCCACTGAACCGTTGTCACTCCAAAGGATCACTGGAAACTGATCAGCCAAGCAAATGGGATCTAATTGCAGCATCAGTTGTTGGGAAGCAAGATGTGTGTGTGTCTGTGTGTCTGTGTGTGTGATGCTTGTCAGCAATTGACAGAACTTGGCATGACAGTTAATCTGGGTTTGGTTGCTAACATTGCAGTGTCTGTGCAGCATCAGGAAACAGGAAAAACATGTACATATATTACCCAAAATATCAAGAAAGCCAGGATTATAGTATACATATATCCTTTTAATTCATCTTTGGTTGAAAATATGACCAAATATCTCCTTGAACTGAGATCTAGGGACATTTTCCTAGTTATAAAGGTCCATTTAGGGGCAGCCTGGGTGGCTCAGCGGTTTAGCACTGCCTTCAGCCCAGGGCCAGATCCTGGAGACCTGGGATTGAGTCCCGCGTCGGGCTCCCTGCATGGAGCCTGCTTCTCCCTCTGCCTGTGTCTCTGCCTCTCTCTCTCCCTCTCTGTGTGTCTGTCATGAATAAATAAATAAAATCTTAAAAAAAATAAAGGTCCATTTAGTAAGATGAAAACTGGGCGGCCCCGGTGGCGCAGCAGTTTGGTGCTGCCTGCAGTCCAAGGTGTGATCCTGGGGACCCCGGATTGAATCCCATGTCAGGCTCCCCGCATGGAGCCTGCTTCTCCCTCTGCCTGTGTCTCTGCTGCTTTCTCTCTCTGTGTCTCTCATTAATAAATAAATAAAATCTTAAAAAAAAAAAGTAAGATGAAAACCAAAAGAAGAGTCGTCTTTGTATGGAACAGAACTGATAATGCCATGTCCCTATTGTACTTTATCTAAGACTTAGTCTCAAATATAAACTTCCCTGAAAGCATCTGGACAACTTGGAAAAATGATGATTTCTGGAGTGCATTCTACAAATTTAGATACTGGGCTTACCCCCATCATCTGCATTTTAATTAAGCACTCTGTATTTCTTGACTGCTGTTGCTCCCAAAATCATGTTTTGAGATAAAACTGACCTACAGAACAATGTCCAATATATTTACACAAAAGACCTCTTCATAGTTAGTTCTTTAGTGTCATTTTCTGCTATCTGCTCTGACCTGTCCTGTGCTTCAGTTTTCTTTTAATATTTTATTTATTTATTCATGAGAAAGAGAGAGAGAGAGAGAGAGGGAGAGAGGCAGAGACACAGGCAGAGGGAGAAGCAGGCTCTATGTAGGGAGCTTGATGTGGGACTTGATCCTGGGTCTCCAGGATTAGGCCCTGGACTGAAGGCGGTGCTAAACCGCTGAGCCACCTGGGCTGCCCCTGTGCTTCAGTTTTACTTACCTCCCAGGTTCCCTCTCCCCTTTGTACGTACATACACATATGTGTACATATACACACATAAAGCACTTCAATATATTTTAAGTTTATATTGATGTCATTTTACTAATGAAGAGTTCTGTAGAATATATAAATTCTTAATTTATTAATGATAGTCTCTTGATTACCTTAACATATTTTTCCTTCCCAAAGCTAATGTCAGACTAAAAAGATATTCAGGTGGCCAGATGGTCATTGATCATAAGGGCTTTTGATTTTGTATTCATAAAATTTCCATCACTTCTAAGGAGTCCCACACGTGTCTTGGCTTCATTCTAACACAGGCTTTGAAAAATGGTTTCAGTTCATATTTAGAGTTTAGATGATTTACATTCTTTTGTCTTTTTTAGCGTACAGCTGGTCAGAAACGGCTCATGGCTAAACGAAATCTTAAGCACAGAGTTCTTGTTCTAAATGGATTTAGCCAGCATTAATTCATTAAAGATTTATCTCCTTCCTTGACCTTTTGTCAGTGTCTTTTCCTATTGCTTCCAGAAATTAAATTAGAAATTTTACTACATCTCTTTCATTTTCTGTCCTTTATTTGCTCACACATACGTTCACACACACACAGATACACAAAGAGACACACATACAATAAATTTGTGAGATTAAAGAACTCAGAAAGAAAACATATATAAATGGGAAATTAGTTTTTATAATATAATTAGCAGGGGACCCTCTACTTTCCATCTCCTCAGGAATCTGAAAAACGAAATTAAATGTGAAAGGAATTAAGTATTAGTTAATGTCTATTGATACATTGCAATTTATAATTCATAAACCACCCTTAAGGTAGGATAGACAAACACTATTTTAAAAAAGAAATGGTCTGTTGTTCAATTTTTCTTGTATACATTCTCTTGGACTTATTTTCACATGAAAGATTTATACTTTTTTTTTTCTGTTTGTTTTAAGGTAATTTATGGCCACTTTTCCTTATCCAGAGAAAGCCAAGCAAAGCGAAACAAAACCAGAACCCTTTTTGATAGGAAAAGCAGAGTTCCTGAGTGAGAGGTGTAAGGAAGGGGCAAGAGGAAGCATATTCTATGGTTTAATGCTCCAGGCTTACAAAAGCGTGGTGTTGGAATGGTAATTGGATTTCTGAGCATTGCTTTGGAGAATAGACTGCTTAAATCATTGAAAAGGAAATCATTGCAGAAAAGAAGCAGTGAAGAATTGCACAGGCTGTTTGAGTACTTACAAAATAAGAATAACATAAGGAACAATGAAGAACCGGTTTAGTGCTGTTGAGATTTGACATCTTTAAAAACCTGATATTGTAGCTGTAGTTTTGATCTTTATTCTTTTCTTGAATAAAGTCCCAGTGCATTTTGGACCAATATCTTAAATGAAGACTGAAATAAATGAGACCTTTTAAATGCTTTTAGAAAAAAAAACAACAACTTTTTCCCCCAAAGGCTACATTATACTTCCGTATGAAAAATAGATGTGGACAGGTATACATCTCTATTTTTAAGAATTTTTTTTTTAATTTTTATTTATTTATGATAGTCACAGAGAGAGAGAGACAGGCGCAGAGACACAGGCAGAGGGAGAAGCAGGCTCCATGCACCGGAAGCCCGACGTGGGATTCGATCCCGGGTCTCCAGGATCGCGCCCTGGGCCAAAGGCAGGCGCCAAACCGCAGCGCCACCCAGGGATCCCTACATCTCTATTTTTAGTTTGTTCCATATGTGTACCTCTAAGGCAGTTGAATTGCCAGTCTTAAATGTTAGAAGATTTCTATGTCCTCAGACTTTCATGTAAATAGAGTGTCTGGTGCACAGTAAGCATTTAAACATTATTTTGATGTGGTAGGAGAGGCTTAGGTATCTGAGGTAGGGAAGGCTGGCTGGTATCCTCTTAAAATCTCCAAATTTCCCATAAAAAATTTTAAGTAAAACATTGCATTTGCTAGGCAAAGAGATATTAAGACATGTGCTCTAGACGTCTTTTACCTACCCACTATTCTTATGTCATGAATATGGTCAAAATTATTACCTCCAGATAAATAGCATATATTGCTCTTGCCCCAAATGTTAGCATTTTGCTCTAAAAAGTGGGAGGAGGCAACAAAAGATAGAACACAGATTTCTAAGAGAGTTCACTAAACAAATTGCCCCATTTTTCATGGAGATTTACAACATAGATTTCCACTTACCCTTGCTAATTTGCCTCAGAAGAAACATTTGTTCAGTGCATTCTTTGTGCTAGACAGTTTGCTAGTTACCTTAATCATATATTTAATGCATTCTTCACAATAACCTTTTCTTTATTTTTACAATGAGAGAATGGAAAACCCAGATAGTGATAAAAATTTCTCAGGGACACCACAGCCAGGATTTCAATCCAGTTCTGTGTAACTCACACTCATGTCTTCCCCTCTGTCATGCAGTCACATGTTTTAAGCATTAGTTATATTTGAAGACAGTTTTGTCTTTGGGGAATATTCATTGCTTTCTGAGATTCCTTTTACTTCTGTACTCTGTTGTTAAGTTCAAACGCAAATGAACTCTTCTTTTTGTTCAAACAGAGGAAAGTAAGTCGCTTACAAAGTGGTTATATGCAAAGACTAGAAAAGCATTCTTATTCTCCACCTGAGACCCAGCTTTTTATAGAGACAATCGGAACCACTGTGAGAAGACCAGTGTATATCAGTGGTTTACTCTAGTGTAAGATTTGAAATTATTTCATGAAAGGGTTTTCAGAAGGGAAATCTTAGAAATTAAAAGCTTTATGTTTTATCTGTGAATTCTCAGTCCAGGTTAGGGTTTAAGTGCATAAGTAACCAACATTAAGAGAGTTGCCCATTTGAAGCAAACATTCAAATACAATTCTCTCCTTTTCCCAGAGACGATGCTTGTGCTTCCTTATTTCTCAAAAAATATTCTGAGGCTATAAAATAAAAATGATTTGACTATGGAAAAAGCCATGTGAACACAAGACATAAGTGTCCTTTTTTTTTTAAGATTTATTTTATTTATTTATTTATTTATTTATGAGAGACACAGAGAGAGAGGCAGAGACACAGGCAGAGGGAGAAGCAGGCGCCATGCAGGGAGCCCGACGTGGGACTCAATCCCGGGACTCCAGGATCAGGCCCTGGGCCAAAGGCAGGCGCTAAACTGCTGAGCCACCCAGGGATCCTCATAAGTGTCCTTTTAACAATAAAATTATGAATGATTGTTTTTTGAATTTTTTAATATTGCGAGGATTGAAAACTTTCCTCACTAGATAGATTCAGATTAAATGAGTAAAAATATGTAAACAAAGCCAATAAAAAATAAATTTATTAAAAAAAAGAAAAAATCTGTAAATTGCTTGCTAACTTTCAAAGCAGGTTATGGTGATGAGGAAAGTGTTCTTCTAATGTAACCTTTTATAACTGGGGTTAATTTTACTTCTTCCTACTGCCTCCTGAGGTGGGACAACGCCTGCCACACTGTCCAGACTGCATGCAACAGCAGATAGTGTGTGAGCTCCGGAGTCCCTCAGCTGGGTTCCATGATATTCTATTCCTTCCTCCGTGATGTTAGGTCTGTCATTTACCCTCCCTGAGTATGAGTTTCTCTTCTGTAAGATAGGGCATTAACACCGAGCTCATAAAAATAACTAGGAGAATTAGCCGGCCAGGGTAGTAATGTAACGATGGCAACGGGCTTATACTAAGTACTTGACAATGCATCCAGTCTTCTCATCTTTAGAGACATTAGTGGCCTGCAGTCATCACAGTGGCCTCACAAGGTATGTCTTTACGGCCACCCCTTTTACAGAGGAGAAAGCTGATGGGCAAAGGGGAGGTCACATAACCAAGAAGTGTCAGAACTAGTGTTGGAAGCCAAGTACTATATACACTTGACCAATAGAGTATGAGGATGCCCACCACCTACAAAACACTACATTTCTTTAAAAATCTGTTTATCTATATATGTATCCATCATCTATTTCTCTTTCTATCTAATTATGTGTTGAATTGTGTCTCCCAGAATGATATGTTGTAATCCTAACTCACATTACCTCAGAGTGTCACTTTATTTGGGAATAGGGTCATTGCAGATATAGTTAGTTAAGATGAGGTCATAGGGATAGAGGGAACATTCCTCAGCATCTTAAAAGCCATCTACAAAAAGCCCACAGCAAATATCATTCTCAATGGGGAAACACTTGGGGAGACTTTCCCCTAAGATCAGGAACAAGACAGGGATGTCCACTCTCACCACTGCTATTCAACATAGTACTGGAAGTCCTAGCCTCAGCAATCAGACAGCAAAAAGACATTAAAGGCATTCAAATTGGCAAAGAAGAAGTCAAACTCTCCCTCTTCGCAGATGACATGATACTATACATAGAAAACCCAAAAGACGCCACCCCAAGATTGCTAGAACTCATACAGCAATTCAGCAGTGTGGCAGGAGACAAAATCAATGCCCAGAAGTCAGTGGCATTTCTAGACACTAACAATGAGACTGAAGAAAGAGAAATTAAGGAGTCCATCCCAGTTACAATTGCACCCAAAAGCATCAGATACCCAGGAATAAACCTAACCAAAGAGGTAAAGGATCTATACCCTAAAAACTATAGATCACTTCTGAAAGAAATTGAGGAAGACACAAAGAGATGGAAAAATATTCCATGCTCATGGATTGGAAGAATTCATATTGTGAAAATGTTAATGTTACCCAGGGCAATTTACACATTTAATGCAATCCCTATCAAGATGAGGTCATGATGCAGTAGAGCAGACCCCTAATCAAATAAGACTGTTTTTTTTTTTAATTTGTTTCTTAGATTTATTTATTTGAGATGGAGAGAGAGAGAGAGCACAGAGTGGGAGGAGGAGCAGAGGGAGAGAGAGAATCTCAAACAGACTCCTTGCTGTGCACAGAGCCCAGTGTGAGGCTCAATCTCCCAACCCTGAGATCACCACCTCGCTGAAACCAAGAGACACTTAACTGACTGAGCTACCAGGTGCCCCAAATATGACTGCCCTTAGGATGTAGGAATTTGAGGTGAACATACAAGGAAAATACCTGTGAGGGTAGAGGCTGAGATGCAGTGATGCAGCTGCAAGCAAAGGAACAGCAAAGATTGTGAGTCAAGCCAAGAAGAGACTGGGTCTCTGAGGAAGAATGACCCTGCTGACATGTTGACCAGGACTTCTAGCCTCCAGAACTGAGACCATCAATTTTGGTTGTTTTAAGCCACTATAGATTGTTAGTTGGCGGGGGTTTTTTGTTATGGTAACTTCAGGAAACCAATGCACTTCCATAGTATTTACATAAAATTGTGAGGACAGTGTCAGGTATAATCATCACTCAACAAATGTTTGTTCCTATCTTTTTATAGGTTAGTGGTATAGAAATCTGTGCTTGTGGAAATCTTTACAAACAAACTCTTCCTATATATCATTTTCTAAAGTTAAAAATCTATAAAACCTTGGAATTCTTGTATACTCCATCAGGAGACATATATCTCCGTAGACACAGCTGTCTCTTTTCCTTTGAGTCAAGTAGCAAATGTTCCCAGAACGTACCATTCATAATTCTTACAGCACTTATAATTGATAGCAGTCAGGTGAGCACTTAGGTCTGTAACTGCAGTGGACTATTTATTTTTATTTCATATACGTTACTTTCTTCCTGCATTTTTTTGATCATGAATTCTTAGAGCAAAGGGATTATATTTTATACTTTCGTAACATACGTAACACCTAAAAAAGGATGATGTTTACACATAGTGTATTTTATATATGTATAAATATAAATAATATACACATAAATGTATTTTTATATCATGACAATGACAATATTTTTTCAATCTGTGGTATTCATATCAGATATTTGTATGTGGGGACCTCCATCGTTCAGCCTAATGGTGTCTTCTCTTCCCAAGAACATTGCAGGAAGGTATATTAGCTTGCTAGGGCTGCCATAACAAACTACCAGACTGTGTGGCTTAAAATAACAGAAGTTTATTGCCTCACAGTTCTGGAGAGTGGAACTCTGAGATCAGCATGTTGGCAGGAGGATTGGTTTCTTCTTCTGAGACCTCTCGGCTGGCTGATAGATGAACAACTTCTGTGTTTTTGCATTTTCTCTTTTTATAAGGACACCAATCATATTGGGTTAGGGCCCACCCTAATGACCCATCCTTCAAAATATAGCAAGCAGTCAACAATTCAGACAACAGACCAGTAATAAAAGCCGCTAGAACAACCTTATTTGAAACTCATTTCAATTTAATTATCTCCTCAAAGACCCAGGCTCCAAATGTAGTCACAATTTGAAGTCCTGGGGGTTAAGTCTTTAACATATGAATGGGGGGCACCGTTCAGCTCTAAACAGAAAACCTGAAAAAGCTTGGTCTGTACAGATTTTTAGCTGAGGACCTACCTATCTAGAAAGCCCTGTGAAATATTTGAATGTAGAATCTACATGGGCTGCTAACACTTTTCTTTAAAAGTGAATGTATCATTTCAATAAGAGTCAAAGTATATTAGCAATAGAATTGTTCCTCAACCTGGTAATTTTCTTGAGGTAAGAAAAGGATATGTATACTTACTTGAGGGATTTGAGATTTGAGATTTTTGTTTTATTGTTTATTTTGTTGAAACACCTGACCAAACTGGCAGTAAATGTTTAGATTCCTTGGTGGTAATCTCTATTATTTCAAGGAATAATATTTAGAAAGTAATGAATGGGGAGGTGATGAGCTGATACTCGGAAGACACTAATTCAGCTATTCCAAGAATATGACATGACCTCTTCAGTTGCCCCAATCGGATTTAGATGGAATGAAAATGCATGAATCCTCATCTGAGGAATTTTAAAGAGTAGGAAGAACAGCTAGTGTGGAAAAAGAAAGCTTTTACATTCCTTGATGCTTAGGATACTGAGATTCTCAGAATCTGTGATTCTTTGTCTCTGTACTAAAGCTTAGTAGCCTACACAGATATTAGAATTCATAGCTATGTGTAACTCAAAGTTATTTCTGTATGTGAAAAGGAATCTGATTCCTTTCTCTAAAAAATATCTAGTGTAGACATAACATTATCATTCTTTTAGTGATAGAGATGTTACAAGTCTTGGATGAAAAATTTTCCTCAAAGTGCAGATTTATGGTACTGAGTATATTGATTCCCATCGTACAGTATCTGAAAAGAAAAATGTTATATAATCATTTGTAAGTTCCAGAATTTTCAGAGAAAATAGGAGATCTTTTATTTAGAAGGGACCTTTTAATGGACTCAGTTACGTACATTAATATAATTAACTAATTATGGCACAATTACTTTATACTGTCCATAAGACTGGGTCATAGGAGGAGCTTTAGTTAGATTTTGCTCTTTTTATCTCAACATATCACAGACCCTACATTTTCTTTGTTCCCCAGAAATTGGATATTTAGGGCAATCTCTGCCATGCTCAGCAGAGACTGAGGCCAGCCTGTCCTTCCTGAAACCCATTAACCCTTAGTAACTGTTAGAACTAATTTTTTTCTTTCACTCCTGAAAAACAGGCATTGAACTGTGTTTTCAGTCCAGGAACTAGTCTTTTCTACCTCCTCTTGGCACGGTATCCCCCAGACTTACTCCCTTAGAGCTCTCCTTCTCATGGAGATGTAAGATTGGACAGAAAGAATGATTCTTTAAAGTGTGGATTGATGATGCCCTTCCAGCACTCATAGGAGTCATTTTTATTCCAACTTATTCCTTTTTCTCTGATGTGTCCTCTACCCTGTCCTGGTAGGGACATCCCTGTTCTATATGACATAGGGGATCTGTCTAGAGGTTGCCAACTTGATTAAATGCTAATTCAAGCCTAGGTTATATATAGTTGAAACAGTTGGACAACAATGGAAGACTTTCTCAGTGTGCATGTTGATGTAAGTGCTGTTTTAGCTTTTTTTTTTTATATATATCATCCTTTTGGGGGGGCTCTTATAGAGTTTCTATAAGCTCTTTGTGTCATCTGTAGTTTTGATTTCAGGATTTTTCTTTCTGCACCATGGAGGCTAGTTTGTGATTGATATTTTGTTGTTTTTTTGTATTATGTAATGTTATTTTGGTCATAGTTTCCATTTGACTCGTCCATGATTAATTATTGAAATACAGATTAACTAAACTAGTATTTTCTACAGCCATATTTAATAACTTGTCAGATTCTTAGGGTCACACTTAAGAGTGTTTGAAAATCTGTTAATATTTGGCTTTCTTTGCAATTAAAAAATCAGAATTGGCTATGTGGGATTTATACTTGATACTTGATATACTTGACAATCTTGATAATCTTGATATACTTGATAATCTTGATATACTTAATAATCTTGATATACTTGATAATTTATACTTGATATATTTGATAAACTTGATCATCCTTTATGTATACATACCTCTAATCTTCACAGTTTGGCCTTAATTTCAAACTTTTTGAAGTAATGTGATGCATAATGATATTTGCAATCATAATTACTTTCAGAAACAAATTTTAAATCAGTATAGTAATACAATAGAATCACTATTAACTCATAGTACCTTCAAGTTATATAATGCTATGCTTGTAAATCATAATTAAGGTAAAATGTAGTAACTTACTCTGAAATTTTATGAGACAGAGAATGCTTACAGCATATCATATATAAGCAATTTTCAATTTTAGAGTTTTAGGTAGGTAATAATTTGGAGTATTCATTTGGTCAACACTAGTGATATTTATTTTCATAACTTTTGCATACTTTAAGAATAGAAAAAATATTTATCTATTAATGGTCACAGTAATCTCTCTCTTTTGATGGCTAAAATTTTGACATGTCCCTACTCTGAGAGAGACAGAAGAGTGAAGTGATTAGTAGCAAAAGCCTGAGTTTGGATTCTGGTCTTTAAAACTTCAATGTCTTCTGAGAAAAGGAGATTAAAAGTTTCAGGTTCATATTGGATTGTTTTGGAGGGATTGAATAATCTAGTTTGTCGGAGTGCTGAGAATACTGACTCCGTCTTTGGCCCTCCATCCTGTCCATGTCCAAGCAATGACCTCCCTCTGTCCTACCAGCTCCAGGCCTCATGGAGGTTAATATATGCCCTGACCAGAATGCTGGAGGGCTTGTTCTGATCTCCTGTCTGGCACACAGATGGCGCCACTTTAGAGAACTATAGAGAACTAGAGATCTGTGGGGCAAGCTCTGGGCCTTGCAGAGAATAGCTGCATGGCACTTGGATCTTCCATTCATTCTATCCCCAGCGTAAATTACGCTGAATGAAACTGTAAATGGTGTGGCGTGGCTTGCTTTGTTTTTTAGGTTCAAAGCACCTTTTCAGTTTGAAGGATACCTTCCTGTCTCTCTCCCACCTTCTCACATAGTGCTGCATGGCAAGCACTCGGGAATGCAGTCCCTCTCATAATTACTTTGCTATGTTCACCAGCCCCTGGCAAAGACAAATCAGTCTTCTGCCCCTGTAGTTTTACCTTTGCAGGAATGCCATATGAATATAAACATACTGTATGTAGTCTTTTTAAAGTCTTGCTTCTTCTTTCACGTAGCATTTGAGATTCATCCGTTTTGTTCCATGTATGGGGAATCCTTTCCTTTTTATGTTGGGTTAGTATTCCACTACATGGATATGCCATAGTTTGTTTATCCATTCCTGATTGAGGGGTATTTGAGTTTTTTTTCCAGTTTGGGGCAAATATGGACAATGGCACTATAAATATCTCTGTACAAGCTTTTAGGTGAACATAGGTCTTGCTGAACTTGCTTACATCTCTAGGAGTGGGGTGATTGGGTTATATGGTGAGTGCATGTTAATAGTATAAGAAAAACTATTATAAGAAAAAAACTATCTTTTCAGGTGCTTTTACCGTTTTTGCATTCTCACCAGAAATAAATGAGAGTTTCGGTTCTTGCACATTTTTTATCATCAACTTAGTATTATCAGGATTTTGTCTGTTTATCTGCTTTGCAATTCAAATACTTATGTAAGTGATGATTTTTTTTTAAATAAGAAAAAAATATTTTTTCTTCAAGCATATGAAAGTATAAAATGGTCCTCAAACTAATTGGAATTACAAGATGTGTATATTTTGTTTTAAGAAAATTTTACATGTTCCCCTTTACTTCAGACTTTTCACGGGGAGAATCTTTGTCTGTTTAATTTAATTTTCTATGGGCTTTACAAGGCACCGTGAAATCTCTGAAGATTCAAAATTTTATAAGAAATGTTCCTGTCTTCAAGCTGCTCATAATTTATTGGAATTGCTGAGCTGGACCCCTAAATGCAAGCTTAGGCATAGTTAGGAGAGAGGCCATGGCCCAGTCCAGCGATTGAATGAATGGATTTTAATTGGTCAATACCAATTGACCAGTTGTTGTGATGTTTATGGGAATGCTTATGACAGTACAGAAGACAGCTTTGAAAGATTAGACTTGGGGCTTCAAAATTGTCTTCACTGTTCAACAAGCTGCAACAACATTTATTCTTTTCCAGTTTGTTTTAAAACCGTTAAACATGGGACAGTAGTGTATTCAAATCTATGGAGGAGGGAGAACAGTGAGTTCCAGAAAAATAGAAAAACTGAAAAAAGATAAAAAGAGCAGTGTACTGAATAAAACCTTGGGTCTGTATCATCTTAATTTGGGAAATTCTTTCATATTATGATTTATTTAATTATCAATAATAGTAATAGAAATTTTAGTGGTTTATCTGAATTCCAAGATTAAGGGTTTTCTGTTATTTTCTTTTAATGTCTTTTTAAAAAAAGATTTATTTATTTATTTATGCATAACAGACACAGAGAGAGAGAGAGAGACAGAGACACAGGCAGAGGGAGAAGCAGGCTCCTTGCAGGGAGCCTGACGTGGGACTCGATCCCAGGTCTCCAGGATCACGCCCTGGGCTGAAGACGGCGCCAAACCGCTGAGCCACCCAGGCTGCCCCTTTTAATATCTTCTAATTCAGGCCCCTGCCGTCCTGCCTCTCGCAAGTCACATTCGCTGATAAGCACTAGGGCCTTTTCAGGATAAATAGGTTTTCACTTGTGACAATGGTCCTAAAGTGTTGACTCTTGTCCTTAGAGTTGTCCTGCAGTCATTTGTCTGGGTTTTTAAAATGTTAAGGCATAAACAGCAATTTCCAATTGGCTTTGAAAATTCTTGTCTGGGGATACCTGGATGGCTCAGTGGTTGAGCATCTCCCTTTGGCTCAGGTCGTGATCCTGGGGTCCTAAGATCGAGTCCTGCATCAGGATTGTCACAGGGAGATTGCTCCTCCCGTTTCTGCCTCTCTCTTTGTGTCTCTCATGAATGAATAAATAAAATCTTTTTTAAAAAGAAAAGAAAAGAAAATTCTCATCTGGGACAAATTATACCCAAATGTTTTTCTCATCGCCGGATACAGGTACGTGCTACTCTAACCACCACTTAGAAATGAACTGAACTTAGATATTAAGTAAAAATATGAGGAAAAAAAGAATTGCCTTATAAACATATGCTACTTTAAACAGAAGGGGATATCACTGAATGTGTAGACATTTGCAGCAAAAAAGGCAAAAAGAAAGAAAAGCAGGAAAAGCTATGGAAATGCATTTGAGATGTTTGTTACTGTCTTATGTGCTTTTACTTTCTAAACTCCTCTAAAAAAATTTTTCCACACCCATTTTTATACAAATATGAAAGAAGGCTATAAATATACATCATTGTGATGACATAGCTGAATTTCAGTGCTAAAATATTTTATGGGTACTCTGCTTTTAAATTAGGATCAGTTTATTTTAGCACTTGCAATTTGATTCTAATTAAATGCCTCACATTTAAATGCTGCATATAGAATCTATTTTCCTCAGTATCAAAATCTTTATAGGGCCTGTATTAGCTGTTCATTGCCCTATTCCTCATAGGACGACATTTCTGCTTGCCTTCTACATATCTAGAGCTATAAAAAGTCCTGAGGACACAAAACCAAATGAGAATCTTGTTCCTAACTCCTAGGTGCTTAACCATCACAGGTGGAAACTAATCCACAGGAGCTCATATGGAAGGAGAGAGACAGGGGTTGACTCAGGAATTTCTGGGCTGCATTGACAGTCACTAGGAAGACCTGCTATCACGGGGGACGGCATTTGCAGAGGAAAGGGAATGCTGAGCTGCGTGTTTGCACGTAGGCTTGGGGAGGTGGACATTCTGAGCATGTTTTTGTTTTGCAGAAATCAAGGCAGGGAATAATAACAGAAAACAGCCAGAGTTTGATCATGAAAGAACTTGTATGCTGTGCTAGTGGCATATCTGCATGCCTCCTGCTTACTGAGTGGGAATCGGCCTGCTGTCCTGGTGGAGGGTATAGTACTTGGATTTGTGGACTCAAAACACCTGGCTTCCAACACCGTTCTGACACTTCTCTGCTGTGTGGCCTTTCCCGTTACCCATCAGTTTCCTCAGCTGTAAAGGGAGGTAGCCATACAACATACTTTATAGGGCTGCTGTACACTAGACTAATGCCTGTTAAGATGAGAAGGTCGTGGACACATTGTTAAATAGTACACGCAGGCTAGCATCATTACGTTAGAGGCATCCCTGGGAGATACTGAGTGTCCACTGCAATAAATCGAATATTGAAATAAAGCAAGGCAAAAGAATTTTTTTGGTTCTCCAGTGATACAAAAGTTACATTTACGTGGTACTGTAGTCTGTTAAACATATAAGAGCATTGTGTCTAAAAAAAAAACAAACAAAAAAAAACCAATGTGCATACCTTAATTAAAAAATACCTCTGGGCATCTGGTGGTGCAGTGGTTAAGCCACCGACTCTTGGTTTCCTGAGTGACTTCTTGGCTCAGGTCGTGATCTCCAAGCAATGAGATCGAGCCCCACGGCAGGCTCTGCACTCAGTGCATAGTCTGCTTCAGATTCTATCTCCTTCTCCCCCTGCCTCTCCTGCTCATGAGCTCTCTCTAAAATAAGTACATCTTTAATTTTAGTTTACTAAAAAAGTACGAAGCATCATCTGAGCTTTTAGCAGGTCATAACCTTTTTGCAGGTAGAGAGCTTTGCCTCAGTGTTGATAGGTACTATCTGATGAGGGTTGTGATTGCTGAAGGTTGAAGTGGTTGTGGTCATTTTTTAAAATAGACAACAATGAAGTTCTCTGTATCTGTTGTTGACTCTTCCTTTCACTTGAACTCTTAGAGGCCATTGTAGCATTGTTAATTGACCTGATTTCAATATTGTTGTGTCTCAGGGAATAGGGAACCTGAAGAGAGAACGAGAGACAGGGGACTAGCCAGTCGGTGGAGCAGTAAGGACACACACACTTATTGATTAAGTTTGCCATCTTATACAGGGGCATTTTGTAATGCCCCAAAACAGTTACAAGATCACCATAACAAATACAATAATGGAAAAGTTTGAAATATTGTAAGAATTACCATAACATGACACAGGCACAAAATAGGCAAATACTTTTGGAAAAATGGCACCAATAGACTTGCTCAACGCAGGGTTGCCACAAAACTTTGATTTGTAAAACAAAACAAAACAAAAAACCACAATATCTGTGAAGCACAGTAAAGCAAGGTACAGTACAATGACTGTACTACTCTGGTTGGTTAATTCTCCCTGAAATGTTTATGAGATGGACATTTATGCCCCACTTTACAGAACAGAAACTCATACCTAAGGAGGTTAAGTGACAAGCCTAACATTACATAGGAAGCAAGTGGTTCTACCCAACAGAGCACCATTAGAGGATCTTCTACAACAAGGAAATAACTTCCAGGAATATTGCCTTGTGACTCTATGAACTGGGGAATCATTAATGCTAGTTAGGTAAAAAGCACCAAATGAAGCCCCATATCCCGGTTATTTTTATTTTCAGTTAATGTTTGGGATCTCACCTCTCAACCTGAGGCCCCTGTTTGATCCATCAGTGATCAGAGCAGCTGGTTGGTTGCCTTGTGGTGAAACATGGCCTGGGAATCTCATCACAGATTAAGATCTTAGGATATTGGAGCTTCATGCACAATCACTCATGTCTGCCTGTAAAACCCTTCATTCCCTGTTGGAACAAGAGTGGGTGCTCAGGCCATGCTCTGTGATCACAACATCCCAGGATCAAGCAGCTGGCTTGATTCCCTAATAGTTGACTCTTTGGACAAAGAATGTCTTTCTTTGAAATTTTTTTTTTTTGAGTTATATAACCCCCGCGCTTCGCTTTAATTTTCCCACTTTTGATATTGGCATAGATATAAAAAGTGCTTTACTTTCCTCTTAATTCTAGCCTGCTAAATAAAATAACCCAAAGCTGATGATGAATAAGCGACCTCCAATGACAGCAAATTGGTAAAGTATGCTGAGGATACCGATGAATTGGGGAAAATATGCCATACCTAAGTGAACATGTTATGTAGTTCTGCTTCATTGCCGACATCGAGGAGCTAATATTTTCATTTTTTCAGTTTTGCAACAGAAGCTAGAGGAGTGGAATTTTATGTTTTGTCTTACTTATCTTTTTGTGGATAAGTAATTAAAATAAAAATATGAAGCAAAAAACATATGAGTCAATAATACGTGAACCAGCAAGGACAAACACGTTGACCTTTCAGGCACCTGGTTCTATCTAGGTAAGGAGTACCAAGAAAGAGAAATGGTTAGATTTGTATGCTAGATAGACCATGCTAGCCGACCCATTTGTCTGCCTGTATTATCTTCCTAGAGGTTGTAGTGAAACTATGAAAGAAGAGATTTCTAGAGACATAGATAAAGTGGAACAATCAGGAAGTCCATGGTTGAACCCTGGGCATAACTAATAATCAGAGTAGAGCCTATGGAAGAAACAGAAAGAATCATCAGAGAGGAGAAATAAGCTTCAGAGGGAAGAAGAATCATAAGCTTCAAAAAGATCGAGTAAAATAAAGGCTGAAAAAGTCCTTTAGTTTTGGTACCTTGAATGCAAGAGATTTTGGTACAGTGGAAGAATTATAAAAGTGTAACATGCTAGTCTTTTGAGATATTAAGATTAGAAAAGAAAGAATAGGTGCTAGAAGTCAGTGGGTAGAAAGGGAATTAGGTACCAGGAAGGGGTTTATTTTTATGAAAGAGATTTAAATGGATTTATTACCAGGGAAACTTGTATAATATTTACTCAAAAGGTAAACTGCTTTTTATTAACGATTACCAAATGTCAGTTCCAAATGTTCTCAGGCTATCTCATTAATTCTTACAACTCTGCTAAAAGGTAGCTAAACATCCTTCTTTATAGATGTTATCATTTCGTCGAAGTTAAATATCTTTCAGGAAGCTACATGACTTGATAATCAATATTTTTCCTTTTGTTTGCTATCTACCCAACTGTTATTCTAGAAAATTTTAAGATAATCTAGAAGGATATTTAGTAAATAATTATGAACCAAGAATAACTGGTCTGTACTCTATAGCACAGTACCCAAACAGTATATTTGAATTTTTAATTTTTGTATTAAAACTGTATTATAGACTTCATTTGCACCCTGCATATCATAGACCTTATTGGGAAATAAATCATTTAATGTTATTTTTCTCATCTTTTAGCCAGATAAACTGAAATGAAGAGGAGATAACTACTGATATTTAATATTAATTTATATTTTGTTATCAATAATGAATTATGCTATGAAACTTACAGTTTCATATTTAGTCAGGATCAGATTACCTTCATTTCATTTATTCACAGTGTGTTTGATTTGACTGGAAAACATGGGCTCCCTCTTGTGACAAAATCAATGATTTTAAGTGTTTTTTTTTTATGCCAAACTATGTCACACATCTACGCCCTTTTGCTTTCAAATAATATTATGTATACAGTTATTTAATTATTTAATATTTTTCTTTTTTCTGCAAATTATTCTAGTTTTTTGAAAAAGACAAATCGATATTTGATTCTACTGTGTGTTTAAAACTATAAATAATATAGAATTTCAAAGTTGTATTGACAATATCAAGGAGAAGAGGAAAAACCAATTTAGCTCTTGTTCTTTTGTGTTTTATATGTGCTGTTAGATGTTTTTGAAAACTCTCCGGAGAAATTAAATTAGTCCTTGTAACATTTTAATTGACTGGCACTCCAAGCTATACACACAATTAACTTTATATTCTGTATGTTCCTCATGCTTGATAGCTGTGCTTATACTTCTTAAAATGCATGGTTTTCCTCTGTTTTGGTCTGCACACTCTTTGTGTGTATTGTTTCTGCATTCCTCAAGGAAGCAGCATGCATATTGAACTATTGGAAATGCCCACAACGAGAAGGTCTAACCAAGAATAAAAAACAGTTATTTTTTAAATGAAAAATTATATGCTGTGCTTCCATATGCCTCTGTGTTAGTGTGTGTGTGTACATGAGAAAGTGTAGTGAAAAGAAAGAAGGAAGGAAGGAAGGAAGGAAGGAAGGAAGGAAGGAAGGAAGGAAGGAAGGAAAGGGAGGGAGGGAGGGAGGAAGGAAATGAAGAAAGAGAAAGAAAGAAGAAAAGAAAAGGAAAAAAAGAAGGAAGACCTAATAGTTATATTTCCAGACCTATCTATAAAAGGGTCTCTTAAGGTCATCTTAATACCAGGCTGTGAATTAAAAGAACAAGATTTAGTCGTGGCTCTGTCAGGAGTACCTGTATAGCCTTGGGCAAGTCATTTTCCTTCTTGGAATGTCTATTTTCTTACCTGCATAATAAGGTAATTAGTCTAAATCAGTGCTTTAAAACTTCTTCTCTGCAGGACCATATCTGTGGGAAATGACATATTTCCATGGCTCACTTTGAGTGTTAATTATTAAGGCAGTCTGTGGAATGACAGAAAAGGACTCTGGTGGTGTCAGGGTGTGAATATAGACCCAGGGAGTGAGGGTTGTGAAAGCACAGCCTCAAATGAGCATGATGTTCGGGGACTGAGGGGTGCCATGGAAGGAGTATTTTCTACTAAGGAATAATTAATAAGCTAGAACCCCGGTTTCATCTTCCATGATTCTGCAAAGACTAAAACATTTTGGCAGTGCCATACTGGTAGTTAGTCTGAGAACCTGCACTGGAATTTCTCCCTTCGTATATTATAATTATTTTTAAATTTCTATAATTCACAGGTAGCCTGGCCCTTTGCTGGAGTCATAAACCATAGGCTGTATCAACTGAAAATTCAAGGCACGAGCTCTCCTTCCCCCTCCAAGTCCTGTCAGCCCACATTTCTTTGCACAGGCCTCCTTCAGTCATGTATATTACTTGTGTGACTTGGAGGCATTTCAGTTTGTGGCTCTAATTGACATATCAGTAACTGTTTTCCATTACCTGTGTCGCTGGTGTTGCATTTTGCCCCGAGAACTCATGTGCCATCTGCCCCTACTCAGGGTGAGCCACAGGCTCCTGGAGGGAGCAGCTGCCACGTTCTTTACCTTCTCAGAATGTGCTCTGGTTGTGGAAGCCTCTTGCCTGGATGCCTGGCTTCTTTTTATCATGCTCCTGGGTTTCTCTCTTTTTTGAGTGATACCTGTGTAGATGACTTGCTTACCTCTGAGGTTCCTTTTATTTCTGAACTTTGTATTTCAGAGCATACACAGGTCCTCTCTCTGTGGCCCATAGACCAGTCCTTCTCTTTATGCTATGCCTTATTCCAGTCCTGATTCATTGGAGAGAGTAGGTAAGTCAAGCTAAGAATGAGCAATAATTCTTATTGCTGCAGCCTGGTATCATTCCTTCGTTCTTCAGTCAGACAGAGAATATTTATTAAATGACTGCAATGTAGTAATTAGATCCCTTTTGCTTCAAGAAACTTGGTATTACGTGAAGATCCTTTGTGGGAAGCTCAGGACAGAGAATTGGTTCACGTTGTTCAGGGAGAGATGAAAAAAGAAGATGAATATGGGTGTATATTGATGTAGACAGCCAGAAATAAAAATGCACATATGGTTTTGTTCATTCAGGATCACCTGATGTTTGCCTTCTATGTGTTGAATATTGTTTTAAGATTTGCAACAATGTGGATGGATCTAGAAAGTATCATGCTAGGTGACATAAATCAGTCGGAGAAAGACAAATACCATAGGATTTCACTCTTATGTGGAATTTAAGAAACAAAACAAATAAACAAGGAGGAAAAAAGCGACAAACCAAAAAACAGACTCTTAACTGTAGAGAACAAACTGATGGTTATCAGAGGGGAGATGGATGGGGGCATGGGGGAAATTGGTGAGGAGGACTGAGTAATGTATAGAATTATTGAATCAGTATATTGGATAACTGAAATTAATATAACATTTCATGTGAACTGTACTGGAAAAAAAGAGATTCTACTGAGAAAGACATGAAGGAAACAAATATTGATAATATACATTGCATCATGGGTAGTGGTGGTAGATTGTACAAAATTTTATGATCAGCAGCCAGCAAGAGCCCTCAATCTGTCCAATAGCATTTGTATTGAGAAAGATTTTGTATGGCTTAATAGGTAAATGTGATTATGCACAAATAACCAGAGTCAATGCCAATTTTTGTTGTGCTGGTTGTTCAAACAGATAAATTAGTAAGGAAGGGGAAGAAGAGATGTTGCATTTTTACCAACTACACTCCAGCTCACCAACCCCACCACATTGCCTAGTTCCTTCTCCTAAGTGTTATATGGTTGGTGTTTGTGTCTAAGTGGGGGACCGTGTGCATATATATATATATACACGAGGCAGAGGTTAGAGGTTTTGTGGTTTGGTTGCTGACAACGTTTGAATTGATGAACAACCCACAGAGTTTCCATTTGATTTGTTAAAAATAACGTTAATTTAAAAACAAAGATTTTTTTTTTTGCCTCAATTCAGGTTCTGGCTCCTCGCATGGTGCACAGTTTATGAAGAGAGATGATGAACAACCTGCATACGGGATTATAGTCACACTAGAATTTGTTCTCACTTAACAAAGCACTGTTCGAAGCTAGTTCTTTTTTTCTGCAGTAGGGGAATAACTTCAGAGTATTGCCTCTGTGACTCTCTGGATTGGAGAAGCATTGACCCTAGTTAGGTAAAAAGCCCCAAATGAAGACAAGGAGAACAGCTGGCACGCCTTTCCTGAATCCTGAGGATTTGTACTTTGAGTTAGGGTTTGGGGCCTCACCTCTCCCAGACTGAGGCCTCTCTGTGTGATCCATGGGTGAGCAGTAGAGCTGGTTGGTTGTTTTTTTTTTTTTTTTTTTTTTTTTAAATTTTTATTTATTTATGATAGTCACACAGAGAGAGAGAGAGAGAGAGAGGGAGAGGCAGAGACACAGGCAGAGGGAGAAGCAGGCTCCATGCACCGGAGCCCGACGTGGGATTCGATCCCGGGTCTCCAGGACCGCGCCCTGGGCCAAAGGCAGGCGCTAAACCGCTGCGCCACACAGGGATCCCAGAGCTGGTTGGTTTTCTTACGGTGAAACCTGGACCTGGAATCTCCTGATAGCTTCATGTATGTCTCTGCATTTAAAAGCTTTGAGTGTTATGCTTGCTGCATGGTGGATGCTGGGCTCTTGTTTACTTCTTCCCCCTTTCCCTCTGCTTTGCACCATTTCAAAAGACATTCAGAATCTGAAGCAGTATAATGGGCCACTTTTATCTTCAAATGTAATGATAATATGCAAGTATCCAGCTGACTTGTGATCCTGTCCTGTCCAAATAATGAAACCAGAATATTAAGCTCATACCACAGGTCTTGCTCGTGAACGGTTTGATTTTCTTCCCCGTCTCACTGTTTCTGTGCTAATTGCAGAAGGATGTCCTCTCAGGATATTAAAACCTAAGTCCTTAAAGACAGAACTTTGCATCTCCCAAAATATGTCTGTATTTCTATCAATCTTTCTTTTTGTTTTTGTTCAGTGCTGTTTGAGTTCAGACAGAACAGGATTGCAAGAGATGCAGTCCTCTCCCCAGATGCAAAAGTGGTGGGCTTTGAAGCACTTAGCACCCTTCGCAGCAGAGAGAGACAGGGATGCTATGTTCCTTGATGGGTTCTGGAAAATAAAAGCATATGATCCTCTTTGAGTGCTGCTTGCAAAGCTCTTTCTCATTATTCAAAACCCTTTCCTTTAGAGTTGTAGCCTGCCTTCTACCATAAATGTCCCCACACATTCTTTGGCTAAACGGGGGGACTGAGCAAGGGATTTGCTGCTTTTAAAGCTGTTCAGTGCCTTCATGCAGTGGTTCCCAGGCCTGGCTCCCCAGCTCTGCTCCACCTGAGAATTTTGATCAGTAACTCGGAACGTGAGCTTTCTGAAGCAAAGGTTCAGAACCAATGCATTTTCATGTAGTGGGTGTTTAGTAAACTTCAACTGAATTAAAAAAAAAAAAAAGTGGACTGAATTAATTTTTTTTTCTCAAAAATAAACTCTTTCTCCTAATTGATTTGCATTTATCGATTCTAGTCCTCCACCTAATCTTTCACATTGGCTCATAACATAAAGAGGCAGTGAGGGAAAGGGCAGAGGATAGCGTGCTGATACATGCCATTGCTCTCATTTGCCTCATTGGTAGCCTTTCCCCCATGCAAATATTAAGTACATATCTCTTTTTAATAGACTGTGTGATTCTTGATGCAGGGACCATGTCTTACTCATTTCCATGTCTCAGGACACAGGCCTGAGTCTGAGCCTGCAGAAGCTGTTCAGAAAAAGAAGAAAAAAAAAAAAAAGAAAAAAGAATGAGAGCATTGTTCATGATTTTGTTTAAAAATATATATATATTCTGAAACGTTCTCCAGGTATTTTGATTTATAATAAACAAAACTTTAGCTATTACTCCAGAAAATACCATTTAAAATGATATAGCCGAAGCTACTAAATCAGAATTCATTAGAATTCATTCAAACTAACAAAGGAAATCTATAATTTGGTTTTGATGCAGTTTACATATATATTAAGGAATGATGACTAAGAAGATGACTGCTTTTAAAGAACCTGAGAGAACTGGGAAACTTTTGACAGGGGAAATCAGAAATGTGCAGTCCAGTGAAGAATTAAACTTCTGGGAGTAATAATATGGGCTGATGCACTCAATATAGCAGTAATGCCCTCTGAGAAGGATAGGAAATAATTCAGTTCCTTCAGGCTGCATGGAAGCTAAATACAGTATGACAAGAAATAGTAGCAGCACTCATTATGTCTGATTGCTAATTACCCCTTTGAATGATTCAGTTATGCCTGCTACTAGATAATTAGTTTAGTAATTTATGGCTGCGGCGCAAACTAGTATTTTAATTTTCTCAGTACAATTTTCACAATACCTACAGTTCAGATAATATCTTTCTTTTTTATTCAATTTTAAATTGCTTTTTTGAAGGCCTATAAAAGAGCAAAAATCCTTACATTTTTTCCCACGTGTATTTCATGCAAAAGTTTAGGCACTTTATGGAATTTTATTTAACTTTAAACGGCAAGAAAATAACATCTTATTAAGTCCTGTTTCATTATGCTTCATTTTTCCAATTTTCTGGGCAAAAGGGGTGAAAATTTTTTAAAGATTCTATCAAGTGACTCAATTTAACAGCTGCCAAATTTCATGTTCCAAAAAGACATTGAGCGTTTGATAATCTACCTTCTTTCCTTTTTACACATTTCTACAGCAAGGATGAGCTCTGTTTATGTGGCGCCTTAACAAGCCAAGAGCTCTCAGACCTTAGGAGAATTCTGACATCATCTCCTCTTTTTCCTATTTGAGTTGATGTGATGAATTCTAGCCAAAGAAAGTAGAAGTGAGTCACTATGGGTGAAATTTGGCCTTGATTCAGTTCCCTCTTGAATCCACTTCCAGTCCTCCAATATTCCAGCTACTTTGCTGGGTTTTGTGGTAAGATGGTGAATATCTGGTCATCTTTTATAAGCTTTTATTATTGGTTCAGTGTTCCCATCAAGCTTTAAGCTATTTCCCTAATTCAGATAGCGATAAGAAAGTAAATCCAGGAGAGGGAGAGGGAAATGTTGATACAGTGGTATGCTAAGAAATTTCTATGACTCCAGTATAATTGGTCTGAAGCCCAAAGGCAACATTGATCAATGGGATTCACATGACACTCTCAGTTTAATCATATTTATTTCATCTGTGTACGTAGTGGACGCACTTGCCAAACTGTTGAGCGAAACCATGAATTAAGATCTGGCTTCGGTAATGCTTTATTTCAATATTGGATTATGAGGTTTGAATTTTGAGCAGCTGGTAGAAAAGGTGCAACTTTAAGATCACCGCAATAACTCTTGCTGTGAGAGGGAGCATCGAAGGACTTGGAATAACAAAAAAAAATTCAAATTTTGTTCATTTGGTTTTGCTATCTTTAATATATTAAAATGGATGCTTTTAATATTAGTCGATGCTACCAGACACACATGCCTCATGGCTAAGAGATTTTCGCTAGCATCTCAAAATTAAGGACACTTGGCAATGACTTGTCACTCCTTACTGCTTTCCACTTGGTACTTTGTTTTTTCTTGTAATACAATTACAAAATGCCCATGGTTTTCACTTGCCAAACTGTTCTTGTATCCAATATTTACCAGTGCTGGATCAATGTTCTAAAGGGCAGCCCTGACAGTGTTATTTCAGTGAACATCAGGCTGATGTTTATTACAGGCTGAATCTATGCCCTTTATTGCCAACAGTCTTACTTGAAATATGTGTTCCTTGACCCATTTAATAAATGGTTCCCCATAGATATGGCTGTGCAATTCTTCCTTTTTTCTATAGATGCTTTTTAAAAAAGTTTCTTACCCATAAGGCAGTCTGTCTAACCATCAAAGCATCATATTGACCTTTCCAACTTTGTTCAGGGTGACAGTTGGCTGGTTGTTGACACTTCTTTTTTTCCTAAGTTGCTAACTAGAGCTCTAACAGAGTTTTGTGCTGCCAGAGCCTTCAGGTCTGTAGTTCATTCGGCTTTCCTGATCTCAATAATAATTGTTTATATCCTAAAATAAGATGCAGCTGTTTTAAAGTATATAAATGTACCAGTTATAAGTTAAGGGACAGAATTTACTGTGGTTAGATTTGTTGCCAGTATTTTGAAGCTCAGCAGTATATGATTTTCTTGTTCATATTATGAATTTATTTTGGTTCTCCTCCCACTGGTAAGAAATAGGGAAACATTAGTTATTAATATAGATTTGGTATGTTGAAATAAATTAGCTCTTGACAGAACTATTTGGAAGGAAGATACTATAATCTTGTGTTTACATTATGAGTCTCAGCCAGTTGAAAATTTTTTTAAGAGTTAAGGAAATTTTGCGATGGCTCTCAGAATTGTGTTGTATTCACACAACATTATTGTACTCGGTCTTGAACTTTCCATCTATTTTTCTATGCTTCTTTCTTGACCTTGACTTTTCTAAATATAAATGATCTAATAATAGATGATTAGATGCAAAGATCTAAAAGAAAAATTTTCTTCTTTGCATTTCTGTATATGTATGTACTTATAATTAAGTCATTTTTAGAAATTTTTCCTCAGTGGAAAAGTTAATCGATCTTCTGCTCTTATAAATTTGATTTAAAGGGACCGCTTTTATCTGATTTGAGTATACTGCTTAAAATAGGTACAGTGCAGTATTTCATACTGTGTCTTATCAGAGCTTTTAAAGAATTAGACCGTCATAGAATTTGATACTTCTGCGGCAAATAATTCTCTTTTTAATTCCTTGATATGTGATATTGTATTACATTATATTACTTTATATGAATAAGTAATATTTTTACACATGCAGAGGTATGTGTGTGAGGGTGTGTGTACACATATTTAGACAATTAGAGTTCTTAGCTGTTTACAAGGACAACATCCAGAGGTGCTTAACAGTTTCCTAGAGACTCTTCAGTATTGCGACTTGAGACATGATATCTGTGAAAGTAACCACTGAGAGAACAATGAATATGGTTATGGTGATTGGTAAGGAAACAACATTTTATCATACTCTTAATTTATCCTATTAAGTTTGTTAAACTGCATACCAAGAATACGTTTCAGGGGTAAGGAATATAAACAATATCAAGCCAGAGTCCAAACCCAAGGGTTTAAAAGCTAACAAGAGAGAGAAATGAACACATATAATATGCACACAGTCCAAACAAGAAACTGCAATCAGAGAAATATACTCAAAGTGCTAAGGCAGCCAGGGAAAGGAAAGGACACTTAATTTAGTCTCGAACAATTGTCTCAGACTGATGGTAATATTGTCCTTCTTTGGGGGCACAGTGTCAATGACATGAGCATCTCTTATTCAGAAAGGAATTAAATAAGCCTGCTAGTTTCATTAATATCATCTCAAATGAGTTTCATTGGTTTTAAAAAAAATCTTATGCACTTTGGGAGCATGTAGGTATAAGCAGACAAAGAGAACGTTGTAGAACCTTAAGTGGAAATGAAACTTTGCCTTTTCTCTTTGCAAAATCTTGTACCATTTTATTTATCTGTTTGTTTGTTTTTGCCAAACCCAGGTGTAGACCAATTCAGTCTTCAATATAAGACTGGCAGACGTTAAGATTCAGTTGCAAAATCATGCTTAGGATTAGATACAATAAATGAATTTCGTGTACTTGCAAAATTCCAATGTCAGAAGTAGCATAACTCTGGTCAGGGTAGGCTGAATGCTACTACCAGGAACCAAATGAATATACTGTGACGTGAGGGTCCTGCCAGGTGGGTACCAGCAAGAGAGAGAGAGAGAGAGAACTTCTTCCAGGTAGGGAAGGCTTTGTGAACAGAATGCTTAGCCAGACCAGAGTCACACTCTACAGATGCAAGGTTGTGATGGTAGCAGTCAGCATCAGGTAAGACATGCCATTAGAGATCTAAAAGTTTTCTGGTTTTTGTTGTTGTTGTTGTTGTTTAGGGAGGTGAGGCATGGGGCAAACCTTTTTGAAAGTTTGATAAGAGCTTTCGAAGTCTCCCCAGAAAATTGCACATACATTCAGACTGCTACATACAACTTTAGTGGGCTTCACAGACCACCTGAAACCATTGCTAGGTTGAGGACCGATAGTTAAAGTGGAGGCGGGAATGATGGAAAGATTGATAAAGACCCTCACGTTTCACATCAACCTGACTGGTGTTCAGGGTCATGTCCTTGTCCCAGATGGAAACTGGAGTTAAAACTGGGAGCCAGAGGCCTGGGACTGGTGATCATTCAACTGACCGGCCACAGGCACCAGCCGAATCTTTGATGGCACCTGTTGGTGTCCCCCCTCACTTGGTGTTTTCCTTCTCACCCAGGTTAAGAACTGACTCGCACATCAAAATCTTCAGGAAGCTCTCCCTTAACGTTTAGTCTTTGGTACCTTTTTTATCCTGTAATTCTCCCTTATAATAGAGTTACAGCTTTGTCAGAGACCAGATTATGTTTCATTCATTTCTGAATCCCTGTTCCCAGCACAGTGCCAGGCACGTGGGAGGTACTTAGGAAATCTTTATTTTGTGAATGAATAAAAGCCAACAATTGTGTACAGCAGGTTTTGCTCTGCCAGAAACTAGGATACACAGCTTCAGAAAGACGAAATTAATGCATAAAAGATTCATATTATCTGAAACAAGCTATTTTATATGGACTCAATTGGGAAAGCTATACATAGTGTAATATAAAACGCACTGCCATGCAAAGGGGAACAAAATGAGCCAAGCATCAAACAAATTTGGGAACATTGATTGGGGAACAGTTCTGAAGTAGAGGCCTATAATGGGAGTAAAATCTCTGACTGAGTTAATTGGTCTCCCCTGATTGTTCAGCTAAAGTCATTTCAAACCAGGCTGTTCTTTCTTCATGTTAACCCTTTTTTTCTTATTGAAATTGTTCAGGGTTTCAGGACTGGATAAGGAATACCTTGAGTCTGGCCTAAAAGATAAGGCATTTAGTGTGGAATACCAAACCAGAAAAGTGGGATTATTTTTTTTTTCTAATAGTTAAAAAGAGCATAGTATGAGAGGAAAAGAAACCTCTAATCAGAGCAAAGGAAAACAAATTAGAATAGACTAAATCTGCAACTTAGCCGTCTCCCAAAAGAACTGATTTTTGCTCATTTAAGCACCCCAAATTGTTCAGATTTGGGTATTTGTAGAGAAAATATAGTATTTTATGGGATTGTGGACCACTTTCTTCATATTGAAGAATTCTGTCATAGAGGATTTAAATAACAGAAAACAGATTTAAACTAAATCTAGTAGAACACAAAATCAATCAGAAACCTTTAGGAGGATCAGATATCAAAAGCTTCCTTATATTTACCTATTTTCTTAAACATTAATGAGTTAATTATTCAATTTCTTGCTTTTTGGAGCTCTAACTCAACTTGGCTGAAATCATCCGTAAGTCAATTTCTCTATAAATTTCCACATCTGGGACACCTGGGTGGCTCAGGGGTTGAGCGTCTTACCTTCAGCTCAGGTCGTGATCCCGGGATCCTGGGATCAAGTCCCGCATTGGGCTCCCCGGGGGGAGCCTGCTTCTCCCTCTGCCTGTGTCTCTGCCTCTCTCTCTGTGTCTCTCATGAATAAAGAAATAAAATCTTAAAGAAAAGAAAGAAAGTACTGGCTGGATTGTTGACCTTGTTCAAAAGAGAATGATGACTGATTTATTGCTTATCACACAGGCTCTAAGTATTTATTGATCTCTTTCTAGTCATTAATTCAATATTTATTGCATCCCTTTTATGAGCCAGGAATATACAACTGAACAAGAGATATGCTGACTTACAGGTGACTGAGATTCATAAGGGCAAAGCATATTATTAACAATCTTTTGTTAACACTGCATCGTGGGAACTTTGGGAATAAGTGCAGTTGCATTAGTCAGAAAATTCTTAACAATTTCATCCCCTATCATTTAGGCATTTGACTCTGACAAAGATATTAAAGTGCATTTCATAGTGAATTATGATAATTGCCCTCTGTAGATGTTCAATTTTAAGGAGTTGCCTTGAGCATCCATACATTTCTCTACAATACACAGAATTTATAAAACTCTCAGAAAATATAAGGGCTAATCTAAAATTCAGAATCTCTGTTTTATTTTTGTACTGACAATGCAAATGCTTATCTAAAAAAAAATCTTATTTTATTCCTTTTTCATAGCCAAGCACAACTTTAACACTTTTAGAATCTTCGTTTCCTTTCCAATTGTCATTCGGATGAATAAATGTAATACAGGGTTTGGAAGTTGTATTTGCTCTGCGTTAATAAAAGCAGTAAAAGCTGTTTTTTTTTTCCCATCCCTAAATTATGTAGCAATGACTCATAGAGCAGATAAGGGGATATTACAAGATGTCATTTTCACAGCATTTTCTAAACCCTGCTATGGATAATATAAACATTGGAGTACATTTTTAAAATTTTTAAATGCTCCTTGATGATAGGAGTCATTTTCATTTTTGTTTTTATGGATAGCATTTTCTTTTCCTGAATTCACTGTAATCTGCTTAGCCATTTTGCTCTCTACCAAATGTCCTGAGGAGTTCTAAATACATATGGCATACTCTTGTGCAGTATTCCAGAAAAAGGACATATTAACATTTAAAAATATTTATGTACAAGAACGGAATCGCTTTATAATTTTGCTGGTAGTGTGACATCATTGTAGGCTTATAAAACTTTGTGGCTTGTGTGTTGTATACCTTCCCTCATATTTTATGCCTTGTCTTATGTCATTACCCCCATTGTGGGCAGCACTCAGCTATTGCTTGTTCTTAACATCCTTTTTTCTTAACATTAATTCCACTCTTTTATTTTTTATGATAACAAACACAATTTTATTCCAAAGTGCAATTATAATTCGTTAATAATTTACCAATTATAAATCAATCTTTTCAGAAAAAAATATTTTTAAAATAAATCCTCTATGAGCCTTGACTGCAGTGTTAAGTCACGGAAGCACTGATTCATGATGACCACATGGTTATATTTTGAGATGATGGGTGGTAACTAGCAAGGCAAGAGGTAAGATGTAATACTTTAGATTTTTAGTGTTGAAAATATGATTGATGTGTGTATTGTGCTCTCACTTGGAAGTTAACTCCCTTAAGCTTCTGAGATAGGTAGCTGTCTATCTCACCTTCCAGAATGAATAACATAAGTTAGGGGTAAGGTATGTTAAATTATAGTGTCTGGTATTTAGGTAAAGAGTAACTAAAAGTAGTACTAGTTTAATTTGTCCTTTGTAACCACATATGTCAAGGATTATGGTTGACTTACAGTGCTTACAGATGCCTATATTTGGTACGGATCTAAATTTGTACTGTCTTCAGCCTGCCTCATTTGCGCATACCTTTCCCCTTTCTGTTCATCTTGAATGAACTTGAATTATACCTTTGAACTGAATTTTAGTTCAATCAATGTTATATTTTTTCTTGACATTTCAATAACTCTTTTAGTTCTTAGATGTTATTACACTTAACTACATTGTATTGAACTTGTTTTAGGTAGCTGCTTCTGAATTCCATGATGACATCCAAAGATGCCAAACTCTATCTTACTTATGCTCTTAGCCCAGTGCCAAACAGTGCCTGCCATATAGCAGATTCTTAATAAGTATTTTTAAACTGTCAGATAGTAAATAGCATAAAAAAACCTAGACATCTGCTCAAAAATTAATTTTTATAGCCAAATAAATTAACATCCTATTAACTTAATTCTTGAATTTGTCAGGAAATAACATTTGAATTTCTTGGAATAGTCAACTTCAACTATATTTTAATAGTTACTTAAATGTGGAGGTTGACTTCTTTTTCTATTTAAATGATATTGCAAATGTCAAAATGATAACTTGGAGTCCTGCATCTTCATATCCTAGTGCAGAGTAGATAGTTGTAGAAATTTCCATATTGGTTAAGCCATCAGGTCATAAAAGTACAATTCTCTGTTTCCAACCATGATGTAGCATTGAATCCTTTTACAACTCATTTTAGAGGACGCTGTTAAAATTCTATTCCAAATCTAAAATTGTTCCTATGTTTATTGTTGATTATATCAAGTCTTGAACCTTGGAACAGACATTTATTTCTCCTTCCAAATTTGGATTCACATGACACTGCTATATGCTTTCTTCTATGCTATAGAGCTGCTCTATTATCCTTTCTTCTTAAGGAAAAAAAATGCATTGAAGCATTTGTCTTGAGGGAAAAAAATATTTCACATATAAAATATATTTTGCAATCATAGATAAAACATAGGTCAAAGTTGGAACCTACTACTAGTCTTTGTAATGCTACCTTACATTTATGACTGATAGGAAGAAATATGTATCACACAAAGAATATTTTAGTTAACTTGAAAACATAAAAATAATATTTTATTTTATTATGGCATTAAAATAAAAAATCATAAAACGGTATTGATTAATGGTTGTTTATGTAGCTCTTAGTTTATAAGCAGATGATTTTTAGCAGATCACCCTCCATCTCAAATGCAGCATGTATGTTTAGTAAGAAAGCATGAGAATGAAGAATTCTTTGGGGGACAAAAATCATTATGATCAGTTAATCTGATTATATTTTCAAATCAAAGCATCTGCATTAGAAACTCTGAAACATATCGAGAGTAAGATATAAAAAAATTAGAAAAAGATAATAAACCAAACAACAAATATAAGCCAGTTTATTCATTAATTATTTTAATTAATGGAATAGATTATATGAAACAGGTTATCGTGTACTATGTGATAAATGCTATGGTTAAAGTCTAACAAAAAGATCCATAAGATCATCTAGAAGGGACATCCAACCAAGCCTGAGGAGTCTAGGAAGATTTTCTAGAAAATATTACATCTGAGCTGAGTCGTAAAAATATAGGAGGTATACTGGTAAAGGGAAGGGGAATAAATGCATTTTAAAAAGATGATTAAGATATTAGGACAAATGTGGCAAATCAGGGAATTGATTTGGAGTATAAACTATAAATGGAAGTGAAGAGACATAAAAATGAGGCTGCAAAGGCTCAAATCACCAAGAACACTGTAGGTCACCTTAAGAGCTGATCTTAAAGCAGCAGGGAAGTCCTTCAAAGAGCTTAAGCAGAAGAGCCAGTGTCTTCTTTACATCCCTTTCACTGGAGGAATGGAGACAAAGATGTTTGTAACTTCGAAGGGGGGGGGGGGAGCATGGAGAGAAGGGAGATACTTCCCCCTTTAATGTCTTCTATTTTTTCTATAAAATCCTGAAATTATCTCTTGTGAGTGAGAAAGGAGAGTGTGGAGTAGTGTGTTTAAGGAATGAGCTGAAGACTTAAAATATCATCTCTGGGGAAATAAGACAGAGAACAGACCAGGGAAGCTGTAAGAGGTGATTGGTGCACAGTATAAAACTACCTCTTCAGTTTGTCTTGGCGCTGGCTCAACTTTTTCTTCTTGCTTTGAAGTCTGTAGGAAAGGCCAGTAAGCACTGCCAGCTAAGTCCCTAAAGCATAGAAATCTCGGTCTTAGGTTGATCTGAAATTTAGTTTTACCAGATATAGGAAATAGGAACAAGGGTTAAGGATGTTGGAGAGCAACCAAGATAATGAATTATGGGATCCTGACTAGATAGAGAAGGGAGTGACTATAAGATGGAGCAGATAGACAGGCATTAAAGCTGAGTCATCTAGGGATGCCTGGGTGGCTCAACAGTTGAGTGTCTGCCTTTGGCTCCAGGCATGATCCGGTCCAAGGATCGAGTCCCACATCGGGCTCCCTGCATGGAGCCTGCTTCTCCCTCTGCCTATGTCTCTGCCTCTCTCTCTCTGTGTCTCTCATGAATAAATAAATCTTTAAAAAAAATAAAGCTGAATAGTCTAGAACATGTGTAAAAGGAGCAAGGGTACAAGAGTCTTCAAAGGGTAGAAGAGTATTTTGAAAGTATTGAATATTGGAGTTTAACACTCTAGGGGTGGAAGAATTCTGGAAAAGTTCAAGAGCTTCACCTGAAAAACTATTAGAAGCAATGACATATTTTTGTTTGGGTTTTTTTTTTTTGGGCTTTAATATTTGAGTTTATTCTTCGTTTAACTTTTAAAACATTACTATAGTTGAATATTAAATCAAAAACAATAGCTGAGCTCACTATCAATAGTGAGCTATGATTATAGTCCTTCACCCATTCACTACTGCATATAAAATGGCAGCGGGTTATTCACTGGCCCCATTAAGAGGTCTGACACTGAACACCACCCCTAAGATGATGATGTTCATCATCCTCATATGCTTCCCCATTGTAATGGCGCCATCTTTCCTGATTGGGATCAAAGTCCACCAGTTCCACCTGGTCCAATTCATCAGTCTCTTCTACTTCCTTCCTCTCAGGTAGGAGTTTCTCCAGCAAAGAAAGTTTATCAGGAGAGAGAAAGCCGTTCTCGGGGAAGTTTACCTTAAATTTGATGATTAGGTGACCCTTCTCGTATGGTGTACGATAAATTGGCATGCCTTCGTTTAGCACACACTTGATATCCCCATGCTTGACAGTCTGACCTGGATGAGAGGTGATGACGATGGTTCGGTTGTCAAGAGTAGATACTGGCTTTTGAAAGCCACACAGGGCTTCAACCAGCTGTATATCCATACATATGAGAAGATCTTCTCGTCGAGTAAAAACATCATGGTCCTTCTGATCTAAAACAATGATAATATCTCTTGGTTCCAGTCCTGGTTCTTGGTCTCCCTCACCGTGAAATGTTATCTTCTGGCCATCTTTCATGCCTTTGTCAATAAGCACTTCTAGAATCTTCTTCTCTCGAACTATCTTCCTTCCGTTGTAGCTTTTACATCTATCTTTAGGACTGATCCGTTCCCTATGGCCCTGGCACTCCATGCACACAGATTGAATTTGCTGAACCATTGCAGGTCCTATCTGATGAATTCTTATTGGCATTCCAGTACCTTGGCATTTGGGACATTTGCTCCTTTCTTAGCACCTTGGCCTTCACATTTATTGCAAATCACATTCCTTTGCAGAGCTAGTTTTCTTGTTGCACCATTATATAAATCTTCTAAGGTTACTGAGAGCTGATGTACAACATTTTTACCTCTCCTTTCTCTCTCCATCCTTCCTCCTCCAAAAAAACATATCAGAGATGTCCATGGGAGAGCCAAAACCACCACCAGCTTCCCCTTCTTTGATTGCCTGTTCTCCTTTGTCATATAATTCCCTTTTCTTTGCATCAGAGAGCACTTCATAAGCTTGAGAAATCTGTTTAAACTTCTCTTTTTCATTTGGATTCTTATCAGGGTGGCAAGGCCAGTTTCCTCTAGGCCTTTTCCAGCTCCTCCTGGGTGACATTGAGTTTGACCCCCAAAACACCATAGTAAGTGGTTTCTTTCACCATTTTCTACAGCTGGTGAGAGGCCCAAGGCCGGTGTGAGGGAGCAGGAAGGAGCGCGTTGCTGGGCGCAGCTTGGGCAGCCACTACTTCTCTGCATCTCACCAAGCGTTCTGGAAAGTTCCACAATGACATATTTTTGTGAGAGTGTAGCGGAAATTAATTTAAACAATCAATGGTTGTAAAGAATCCCATCGTTTTTGCTTTTAGGATTTATTCAACAGGAAATAATTTAGGATGGCACAATTATTAACAACCTAAGATGTTCATTAGAGCCTTGTAAATAATAGCAAATGATTGCAAATAGCTTAGAAGTGCAATAACAGAGGAGGGCTTTAAAAATTATGATAAATCAAAATATTTGTGGAAGCATAAATTGGTAGAACCTTTATGAAAGCTATTTGGTCTTGTCCATCAATTTTATTTTATTTATTTTATTTTTATTTTTTTCATTTATTTATGATAGTCACAGAGAGAGAGAGAGAGAGGCAGAGACATAGGCAGAGGGAGAAGCAGGCTCCATGCACCGGGAGCCCGACGTGGGACTCGATCCCGGGTCTCCAGGATCGCGCCCTGGGCCAAAGGCAGGCGCTAAACCGCTGCGCCACCCAGGGATCCCTTGTCCATCAATTTTAAATGCAAATGCCATTTGATCAGGAATTCCACTTCTAAAATAATACCCTGCAGATATATTTATAAGCATTAAAATCAAGAAGACACAAAATACTTTCTTTGTTGCTGCATTGTTTGTAAGATAAAATGCCAATCAGTAAGGAACCGGCTGGGCACATTATGGTACATCCATTAAATGGGTATTATGAAACAATAAAAACTAATGGGAAAACTCTTTACTGAGTTTTCCTCCTCCATGATGCATTATTAATTAAAAAAAAAAAAACAAAGTTCAGAACAGAGTGGGTGGTATAATGCCATCTATATAGAAAGTGGGAAAGTTCACACATGTATTTACATATATAAGTTCTTATTCAGATAAATTTACAAGAAAATAATAGCACTTGTTGCTGGTGAGAAGAGAATTTTGGCGGTGAGGGAGACAGCAATGAACAAACTTTCATAGCCATTTTATCATGTATCTTTTCATTCTTGATGAATTTTGAATCGTGAGAATGAAATAAGTCAGACTGAAAAAGACAAATACCATATGAGTTCACTCATATGTAGAATCTATAAAGCAAAACAAGTGAATAAACAAACAGAAAGCAGAATCAGATCTATAAACAGAGCAAGCTGATGGTTGCCAGAGGGAAGGGAAATGGGAGATGGAAAGAATGGGTGAAGGAGAGGGGGAGATGCAGGCTTCCAGCTATGAAATCAGTAAGTCATGGGAATAAAAGGCACAGCACGGGGAATATAGTCAATGAGATTGTAATAAGATTATGTGGTGGCAGGTGGGAGCTACACTTGTGGTGAGCATAGCATGAAGTACAGAGAAGTTGACTCATTGTGCTGTACATCTGAAACTAGTGTAACATTGTCAACCATACTTAAATAAAAAATTTAAAATAAAAAAATGCATTACCATTTGGAAGTTTTAAAAATCAAACTATTGATGTAACAAATCTAAGTATAAAAATTGTAAACTTTAAAAAAAAAATTGTGAACTTTTTTTTTTTTTTTTTACTGACTTGGAAACATGTTCAAAATAATGAGCTTGAGGCCAAAGGAAAGAGAATTTTATGTGTATATTTAAATACATAGACACACATACATATATACATATCTATATACACACACACATATATATACATACATACACATATATGATATTTCTATGTATAAAGCTACATAATGTGTATAGTAAAATGATAAGAAAGTACACTCCAAAATATCAGTAGTGGGTATAACAGGTGGGAGGATTGGATTGAGGCAATTTTTATTCTCTTCTTTTTGTTAACATGCATTTTGAATATATCTCAGTGCATGTGCATTATTTACATATGCTTGAAATGGACCAATGTATCATGAATTTCACTACTAAAGGGGAAAGTATTTTTATTTTTATTTTATTTTTTGAAAGTATTTTTAAAAAAACACTTTTAGATAATCCTCAAAACTCCCATTCTTTGAAACATACAGTTTTAGAGAATTTGCAATAAAATTTAATAAATATAAATGTGGAGTCTTCTGTAGCATCTTTCATTGGAAAAGACCAGTCTTGACAGATGTACCTACTAGGAATTTTTATCTGTTATCATAAATAAAATATATTCACTGATATAAATTAAGAGAATATTGCAAGAATGAGTGTTCCTAGAGAAATCTAATGAAGAATAATATACATTGTTAAAAGGCCCGCATAATTCACAACTAAAATGAATGGCCATTCTGTTTTACATCTTCAGCATAATTGACAATAAAGAAATAACTTACGTTATACATTTAGATAAATGAGCATATCCTATAAGTGCAGTGTCTGCAAGATCTTGGTTTCAGAAAGAAGTTTAAGAACTTTAGAAAATTGTAAAATAAAATTTGAAATAACATTGTATTTTTTTACCTGCTAATTTGCAAGCCTATTAAATGTATAGTCATGAAAGAGATCAGAAAGGGAGGTTGTCCATGGCACAAAATAATTATTTTTTAAGTTTATATTTAATGCATCTGTTATAATTTGGATTAAATGCTTTGAAGTATCATTTAATTTAATGTTTTTAGAAACTTTTGTTAACTCCTAAGCACTAATATTATATATGAGCCTTTTATTCTCCCCCTCTTTGGCTCCTCTCTTACTAGCATCTTGCTTTAGGCTGTGGTTAGATTGATGAATCAATATTGATATTGATGTTAACTAAACTCTATAGTTTACATTAGCATTCACTCTTTATGTTGTCTGAATTTTGACCAACGTATGATGACAGGTATCCACCATTACAGGATCATATAAAATATTTTCACTGCCCTAGTGATACATTTGCCCCAAATTACGGCACCATTTTCTGTTCCTGCCAGCAATGAATGCAAGTTCCCACTGCTCCACTTCCTTGCTGGCATTCAGTGCTATCTGTGTTTTGGAGTTTAGCCATTGTGAGAGCTGTGTAGTGGTATCTCACTGTTTTAATTTGCAGTCTCTTGTTGACACATGATGTTGAGTGTCTTTTCACATTCTTATTGGTCATTTGTATATCTGCTTTGGTGAGTGACTACAGAGGTATTTTTTCCATTTTTTAATTGGATTCTTTGCTTTCTTATTGTTGAGTTATAAGAGTTCTTTGTACATTTTGGATACCAGTCTTCTCTCAGATATATGTTTTGCAAATATTTTCAGCCATTCTGTGACTCATTCTGTTCTCTCAAGAGAGCCTTTGTCAGAGCAGAAGTTTTAATTTTAATGAAGTCCAGCCTATTTTTTTTTCTTTCATGGGCTATGCTATTAGTTTTGTATCTAGAAAGTCGCCACCAAACCTAGATTTTCAAGCCATGTTATCTCCCAGTAGTTTTATAGTCTTACATTTTACATCTAGGTTTTGTATTTAGAAAGACAACTAGATATTTAACTATGTTGTCTAGGAATTTTATAGTTTTGCATTTTACATTTAGGTCTATAATCCATTTTGAGTTACTTTTTTAAAAAACGTAAGGTGTGTTTAGATTCATCTTTTTGCATGTGGATCCAGTTGTTCCAGCATCATTTGTTGAGAAAGGTTTCATTTAATTTTTTTTTTTACTTTTCTGACTTTCTAGTCCCACTCACGAATTTCATGGATTCAAGCTCATCTCTATTCTCTACTCCAAGTTTTTTTCCCCACCATACCACAATTACAAAAAAAAAATCCTTCATGGTTTTCTAACAACCTGTCTAATTCCATAACATCCCTGCAGCTCATGAAGTGGTAGGTGACAACTTCATAAAGCAAGCCATCCTTGTGTTGAATAACTCAAGTCATCATTCATTCATTTACTCAACACATACTGCATACTCACTATTGTCAGATATTTATCCAAGAAGTTGTCTTACTTAGCCTAAAATGATAAGATCTTGGTTCCATGCTCTTGAGCAATATACAAACATCCATTTCTTTTTCTGTATCTTTGGTTTTTATATTGTCTTAGAGTCCCTCTCACTCCTTCTCTCAGTTTAACCCTGTCCTGTTCCTTCAAACATTCCAACTACAGCATTGATATGCATTTATCAGAGTGCAATTTCAGTTTTTGTTGCTCCTCTCAACATTTTATTTACTGAGAGAGAAATATATTTCTCTAGAAGTCATCCATCTTTTATAATGCACAATGGTCTATTTATTTTCTGTGACCTGGACAACAGCCCCTATTAAGTAAGCTTTAAATCACTGGTATGTTTGCTGCCAAAATGGCATGATGCACCATTATATTAAATTCATTATGAAATTAAAGTTTGCCTGGTGGTCATATTCAATATTGCATTTTCAGTATGGAAAATTTCAATATGAGATGCCTTGAGGAGGTAATCTAGGGGTGGAGGACTAGTTTTAATTCACTAATTTTAATTGAACATTATTCCAGGGTATCCAAAGAGATAGTGTAGTCTGATAGGAAAAATACTGGATTTGGCATTGGGAAGACCCAGACTTAGAAGGTATCTCATACATATTAGCTAGTTATTTATCTTCTTTAAGTATCAAGTTCCTCCTCTGCAAGATAATGAAGATAACAGTGCTTGTCCCATATCTCTTCTAGTGAGTTTTGAGAAATTAGTGTGGCAACATGAAAATAATTTTTAGGGCAGCCCGGGTAGCTCAGCGGTTTAGCACCACCTTCAGCCCAGGGCCTGATCCTGGAGACCCGGGATCAAGTCCCACGTCGGGCTCCCTGCATGGAGCCTGCTTCTCCCTCTGCCTGTGTCTCTGCTTGTGTCTCTGCCTCTCTTTCTCTGTGTCTCTCATGAATAAATAAATAAAATCTTAAAAAAAAAAGAAAATAATTTTTAAGTTAGGTTCATTGGAGAATAATTTACATACAATAAAAGTCACCCTACTGAGTGCACAATTCTGTTGGTTTTCACAGGTTCATAGAGTTATGTCCACACCACCACAATCATGGTATATAACAATATACCAATCAACAATCACTTCACATGTTCCCAGTGGCCTCTCTGTCTCCTGCCCCTAGCAATGACTGATCTACTCTGTGTCCCTATAGTTTTGCCTTTTCCAGAATGCTATATAAATAGAATCATACAGATGTGGCTTCCTTCAGCTTTCATAATATTCTTCGAATCTCATCCATGCTGTTGTATTTATCAGCAGTCTGTTCCTTTTTATTGATATACGAAGAAAATATGTTTTTAATTGCATGGAAATCCAATTAAAGAAGAAATAAAAATAATTTCTTTTACAAAATAGGTTATCATTAAGTTGATTAAATATATACATCTCTTAACGTAGAATATAGACAATAGCATTTTCATAGTCCTCCTAAGCCCTGCACCATGATTTTGGAAATATTTATCTCTTGCTTTCAGATGAACACTGAATTCCCAAGGGCCTAGTTTTCAAAAAATATAACTTTGTAATGTTTGTAGTCATATAGTTTGAGATGAAATTAAAAACAGGAGGTGGTTTTCTTGAAACATGTGGGATTGAAAGGCCAAGGTGTGACTGATCGTGAGGCAGTTTTTTCCTGTTGCCAAAAAAAGCCTTTTTGAGCTGAACAAGAAAGGTATAAAATTAAAGTAATTGCACACTTCAAATTTGAGTCGCAACATGAAACCTTGCTGGCAATTTGATGTTTTACTGACATTGTGGCCTGCCGGCCTGTTGTGAGATACATCAGATGTGAATGCCGCGTCTTTTTCCAATGATTCTCTGAATGATCTTGTGGAGTGGCTCTTATGATACCCCAGCAGTGCACCAGAAGAATGCCAGCTTGTGTTCCAGGGTCGACCTCTTTAAATCTGAAAGTTATTTCATGTCCTTTTTTGTTGTTGTTGTTCCTAATTCGCTAGTCATTGTGTATAATTATCTGTTAGAGGGATGATTACACACCAACGAATTACAATCAAACTTGGCTTGTTAGCATAGAAAGCTTTGGTTGTTGATCACAATCATTTAAGCAGGAGCTCACCCTCCCTGAAATGCAGATGTCACGTTAGACCTCCTCAAATCGAACCCTGTTGATGTATCCGAATGAGCATATTTGGTGTCATGCGTTCACCATTGTCATTTTCCCATAACATTGAGCATCGCCTCTTGACTTTGAGATTCTTTTGTGAAACTGGGATAAATGCGTGGCCGTTGTATCAGAAGTGTGTTTTCTCCTAAAAGTTATGTTGATTTTTCTAGTTGTTTTTTATATTTTCTATATAAACACCACACCTGGTGAAAAATTTATTGAATTCACATATTGGAAAATAATTGATATAAACAGAAATACGGATTTTTAAAACAGGTTTTTATTTGAAGCTTTTTCAAATAAAACAAGAAATAACAGCAAGGATTAGAAGTTTCTCAGTTTCCCAAATGTCACATTACCATAAATTTGGACATATAGAATTGTCCCACACTCTACAAAAATAAACAAACAGGCGTTTTATAGAGCAAACCTTATTTGAAAGATGCAGCATAGACATTGTATATCCTAACTGTGGCTTTGGGCAATTTCCTAACCTTTATAAGTGTCAGTTCTGCATCTATAAAATGGGGATACTAGCCTTCCTCACAGGGATATTGTGAGGATAAAATGAATATTACTGGTAAAGTTCTTGGGACATCTACTTGGCTGTCTTTAAAGAGAATACTCTGGAGTGTTAGGGATGTAAAATAAATCTGGTAATTCTGTGGGTATATCGAGTTATAATATTTGGGTAATGATTTATACATAGAAATTGTTGTGTCTATTACAAGGAATTGCAGATTTCTCAGTAGAAACATTTCTGTGGCTTTATTCATGATTGGCACTTTAATCTTTGTCCTTTTTTATAACATATTTATATAACATATATATAAATACATAACATATTTATATAACATATATATAAATATATATATTCATATATAAATAAATATATATTATATATTATATATTATATCATATATAAATATATATTTAATATATATATTAAATTTATATATTTATATTTTATATAACATATAACAGAGTAACAGTTTACTCTGGATTGGCTGATTTCTTATCCACTGAGCAGTCATGTACCTGTGACTTGAAAAAAATTGCTTTTCCAATTCATTCCTTCATTTGATCATTCAAATCGTTCACTTATTCAATCAGAAGCTCTTGCGTCTTTGGCTGTAACATATCTGTATGTGTAAGGTTTGCTGCCTCTCATTTTCTCCCTAAAGAGAGATAAATATATGAGTTTTTATAATACAAAAGGACAATTGATGGCAGAAGAAAGATGAAAAGTCCCAAGGGTGTGCAGAGAAGTGGAGCTATTCTCTGAGAGTTTGAGAAAGGCTTTAAACTGAGCCAAAGGAGAGGTAGGATTGTAACATATGAAGAGAATTCCGGGCAAAGAGAACTAAATAAGAACTAAGAAGTCAAGAAAATTGTTTAGTGTTTTGGGACATACTCCGTTTGAATGGAGTACATAAAATATATAAATGAGCTGGGAGAATGCAGGTTGGAAAGAGATCAAATCATAGAGGGATTCGAATATATAAGGGAAGACTTAATGCGTTATTTAGTGGTCAGTGAGGAGACTTCCGGGAATGTGTGGTCAAATCTGGGGGAAAAAAAAGTAGATGATGAGTTCAGATCATGCTATGGAATCGATCTGGCCACTAGAGTTTGGATGAGAAAGAAAAATACATTTTGACTTATTCATTCTTTCCCCAAATCTCTCCTTTATTCTGACAGCTCCAAAAACATTATTTTATTCAGGAAACTGTTTGATGTGGATTACCTACTAGTTTGGTCGTTTACAAGATTTGTTTTAATGGGATTGTCTGAAACGATGCTGCAAATTCTTCTTGTGGCATACAAAAATCCTTGACCTTGGTGAGTCAAGAGCTTTAGTACTCTTTCAGCCGAAAGTGAAGGAAAACTTAGGAAGCTTTAAATTAATTTCTTGTAGTTCTTACATTCTTGTGTATATCTATGGAGGTGGGGGATGGGAGGAGAGGAGTGTTCAGGTTCCTTTAGAATAATAGATACCTTAATATGACTTAGTTTTACCCCCTCCTCTGCCATTTGAAACTGCCTTATTCAGATTTTTTTAAGAATTGGGATCCCTGGGTGGCACAGCGGTTTAGCACCTGCCTTTGGCCCAGGGCGCGATCCTGGAGACCCGGGATCGAATCCCACGTCAGGCTCCCGGTGCATGGAGCCTGCTTCTCCCTCTGCCTGTGTCTCTGCCTCTCTCTCTCTCTCTCTCTCTCTCTCTCTCTGTGTGTGTGACTATCATAAAAAAAAAAAAAAAAAAGAATTAAACTCTCAGGGCACCTGGGTGGCTAAGTCAGTAGAGCTTGTGACTGATTCTTGATCTCAGGGTGGTGAGCTCAAGCACCATGTTAGATGGAGAGTTCACTCTACAAAGAGAGAATAAAAAAAAAGAGAGAATTAAACTCTCAATATGTAACATAATATTTGTGCTACAAATTATTTTAAATATTTATTTATTTGAGAGAAAGTGAGAGGAAATTAGAGTAGGGAAGGGGCAGAGGGAGAGAGGAAGAATGTCAAGCAGACATGCAGAGTGCTCAAGCAGAGTGGGGAGCATAGAGCTCTATCTCATGACCCATGAGATCATGACACATGAGATCACAACCTGAGCTGAAACCAAGAATTGGATGCTCAACCCACTGAGACACTGAGGCACCCCATTTTGCTACAAATTCGTAGGAAGACTAATTTTTTTCTAAAATTCTGGTATAGTTACCATATAGTGTTATATTAGTCTCAGGAGTACACTATAGTAATTCAACACTTCTATATGTTAATCAGTGCTCATCATAAGAAGACTCTAAGTTCTGTACTTAAAAATAAAAGAATATCAAAGAAAACGTTCTGCATTTACTAGCTCATCCAGTTAGGTCAATAATGTTAGAATATGTTTGAATCTGCTGGAAGGGATATCTTAGATCCTAAAAGCTAATAGGAATAATAATAATTAATAATAATAATAATAATAATAATAGCAACATTTAATAATGTTTAAAATACTTTTATAAAGAGCTAAGTGAAAATTTAAAAGTAATATATTTACTTTAATATATTTACTTAAATATAAGTAATATATTTACTTTAAATGTTTAGTGTGAAATTTTCAAATGCAAATCATGTTTAATTATTACCTTTACTAACAGATTTTTTAACTTTTTAAATTCTTGACTGTTTCTTTTTTTTAAGATTTTATTTATTTATTCATGAGAGACCCAGAGAGAGAGAGGCAGAGACATAGGCAAAGGGAGAAGCAGGCTCCTCACAGGGAGCCTGATGTGGGACTCTGTCCTGGAACTCCAGGATCACGCCTTGAGCCAAAGGCAGATGTTCAACCACTGAGACACCCAGGTGTCCCAAATCCTGGGTGTTTCGAAGAATGAAATCATCCACTATATTTATTTATTCTGCTTTTTCTTTCAGAAGAATCAAGTTTATGTGATAAAATATTTTAAACATGATATCCAGTGACCTGTGAATTTAATTTTTGTGTGTGTGTTCATTTTGTGCACATTTCTTTTAACAGTGTCCTTTGAGTTTTCATTAACTACTAGAAATAATTTTTTAAAGCTTTTATTTATTTATTCATAAGAGACAGAGAGAGGCAGAGACACAGGCAGAGGGAGAAGTAGGCTCCTCGCAAGGAGCCCGATGTGGGACTCGATCCTGAATCCCAGGATCACACCCTGAGCCAAAGGCAGATGCTCAACCGCGGAGCCACCCAGGTGTCCCTAGGAATCATTTTAAATTGAGAAAAATCTTAACATTTCAAGCTATTAGATGAAATCAATGCCATTTCAAGAAATGAAATGTTTATATATTTATAGTCTCTAAATCATAATTATTTATCCCGCATATTATGCAAATAAATTCCTTTTATATGAACTGATTAGGTTGTTGATATTAATATTATAAATAACATTGTTACTCTTAAGCTATTATAATAAGATTAATTTTGAAAAATCTCTGCTTAAAAAATAAAGTAGAATTTATTTATTAATGAAATTCTTGTTCCTATTAAAATGACTTCTAATTCAGGGAGTTATTGTTTCTGATTGCATTAAGAATCTCTTTCTTATGAGATTCTCTTTATTATGAGGTATGGGATAAAATAAAAGATGGGTTGATTTGCTGTTTTAATAATTTGATTGTATCACATTGATTTATTGTGTCACATCTAATGCACACAATATTGCATTAGTTTCAGATGTTTACCAATTTCATCACCACAGGCACCATCTTTACTACAAAACTTAAAATGGGAAAGAAATAGTGGGTGAGTGGTAAACTCAACTACTGACTGAAGATTATTTCAATGTAGAAAGGTTAAATCACGTGGGAACAAAATTTTAACAGAAGACTTTCCACCTCTGTAGTTTCAACCTTGTGCTCATAAAAGGTGTTACTGTATTTGCCCAAAATATTAGAAGTCCTTAGAATTGTTTGAGTAAAAATAATAATAATAATAATAATAATAATAATAATCTTTTAGAAAAAATAATTTTTTAATTATTTTCCTCACTAAGAATGAATATTAATTGATTATAATCTGTTGTCATAACCAGGAAATTGGATGAATACATATTTATGAGCAAGTCAAATGGTGCTCAGTACATTTTCTAGCTCTGTAAAGCATTGTATGTGTGGAGTAAGTTTTTTCAGTGGAATTTCAAATTCTGGGTGTTACTACCCATAAAATATATTTGCAGTTGCAGTATGTAATAATCCCTCAGGCTTTATCTTGATTTTTTTTTTTTTTTAATTTCTTGAGTTTTAAAGGTCCAGTCTTGTGGCATGTAAAGAAACATCTCAGAGAAGAGCCTGGGTGGCTCAGTCAGTTCAGCATTGGACTCCTCCTGATTTCTGCTCAGGTCATGGTCTCAGGGTCCTGAGATGGAGGCCCACTCTTGAGCTCTGCACTCAGCAGGGAGTCTGCTTGAGATTTTCTCTCTTTTTCTCCCTTTGTCCCTCCATGGCTTTGCCCTCCTGCTTGTTCTCTCTCTCTCTCTCTCTCTCTCCCTCTCCCTCTCCCTCTCCCTCTCCCTTTTTCTCAAATAGATAAATCTTAGAAAAGAAAAGAAGAAAGGAAAGAAAAGAAAATCTCTATAAGGGTGCTTCCAGAAAGTACGTTTGCTGAGGAAACTTTGGTTTTTAGAAGTATCTTTATTTATTTAAACTAAGTTTTGTGTAGTGAATGTGATACACACTGTACTCTGCTATATTTCCTTGAAGGGAGTAAATAGAAAACCCACTGATGTAAAGGTAACTGCTTTTTAAAAATATTTTAAAATGTATGAAACAAGTTTAGACAGAAAAGTGTCTAATATTAAATTTCCTTTTTTTAAGATTTTATTTATTTATTCATAATAGATACACAGGGAGGGAAAGACATAAGCAGAGGGAAAAGCAAGCTCTCTGTCAGGAGCCTGATATGGGACTCAATCCCGGGACTCTAGGATCATGCCCTGAACCGAAGGCAGATGCTCAACCACTGAGCCACCTACGTGCCCCTAATATAACATTTCTGAAGGCAAATAGCTCTGGATTAGTAAAGGGCTAGAAAGAGAAAAATATGCATGGACATATACAAAAGAAACTCAATTTCTTTTCTTCAATGAGGATTGTGATTTTTGATTGTTTCTTTTATGAGGATTGTGAATTATGACAAACTGTTAGCTGGTAAATTAGACAATTAGCATGAAAATAAATTTCTGGTAAAGAACATGTTTTTTTGTACTTTGTGGCTAAAAGTATAATTGGAGGTATGGTCTTGGATCTTTTTAAAAACTTAACTGCATTTGCTGGCGTCTCATTTCTTTGGAGTGGATCGAGTCTGTTGCATTAATGAGTAAACACTTTCAAGAAAGCATATTAGGTTGGCATTTCTAGGTTGGATGCATGATATATAAAAGTACTAACTCTCTGGTCAAAGGAATTACAATACAGAGGGTTTTCAATTTGGCACCGAGGTTACTAAATAATACATGTTGATATATAAATCACTTTAAGAGGTCAGAAGTATTATACTAATAACAGACATTTGTTCAACAAATCTTTGAGTTATTATTGCTATGTGTCAGGGGTGAAATGGTGGATAAAAATAGATACTGTCTCTGACTTCCTACATCTTATAGTCTGAGATCAGGGGTAGTGGTGAGGGGAGACATACAAGCATATGAAACAGTGCATATGGAAAATTGCCAGTAAAGAGAGGTACATGGAAGTAAAGGAGCCTGTAGTGGAGGATTTTGACCTGAATGGAGTGGTCAGAAGCTATGCTGATTAAAATGTGAGATGAATGTCATTCTATTTCATATGTCCAATTGATTAGGTACATTGCGAAAAAGTTAGCATTGAAAAAGTACATAATACTTTTATCAACCTGCCAAATAGTCAAAACGCTTTTCAAGCTTCCACTTCTGTGCACGATGCCATAACTCTTTTGTGGAAAATCTTGCTGCTTTTTTTTTTTTTTTCTGAAAAGATCAAAATCAAGAAAGTTGAAGTATTCTATTCTTTACGTTTTTAAAAATCTCCTCAAATTTCCATTCCTTCAGCTTTTTTATCATTCTCCCCTTGAGGTTAACAGAGAGGTTTACTTGATAATAATCTCTAAAGATTTTGAGCCAATGTCTTATTTCTCCTGATACCTGGAGGTTCTTGTCTCACATTTACTATCTTTTCCAAACCATATCTATCAATAACAGTATCTTTATTCCCCTACTGCCGCATTTCACTCTAGTTATAAAGATACCCATGGAACCAGAGCAAACACGTTTGCTGTGCTCTCCCAGGCTTCTGATGTGTTACTGATTTGGGGAAAATGTTGGAGCTATGCAATGAGGTAGCAACTGCAGAAAGGAGTGCAATTTTAGAAAGAAGTTTTAGTTCAGATTTGAACATTTTCAGTTTGAAAAGATCCAGTAGGCAACTGCCATAACTACACCTGGACTTCAGGTGTAAAGGCATCTGTAGCAAAACCAATTCTGCAGCATTAGATTCTTACGTAGTAATTAAAGCATGGTTTTGGAAGGTGAGGTGACTGAGAGAGATAATACAGAATAAAAGGAGCACAAGAAGGCCTTTGTGTTCCTTACAAGGGGTAAAACATTGGGATTAAAGGTTTGGGATCATACTATGCCACTTTCTTTGCTTTTGTCTGGTTCTCTTATCCCTTTGTAACATACAAACTGTACTCATGCTTTATTTTCTTGATGAAAAGCCCCAATTCTTTCTGTTCTTATTGCCTGCATGATGGCCATATTTGTCATTTTAACTAACTCACACATGGCCTTCTATTCCTTTACATCATTCATGTAGCTTAGTTTTAAAAAAAAAAAAAAAAAAAAACACATTTTAAGAGTTGGAAGACCATGTATCTCCTTTAGCATCTACCCCTGTGTCTTTCTCAGCATAAGCACTTTCTCTATATGTCTAAATTTAATAAAGGGGATCTCTAGTTTCCTGGCATAATCACTTTATGCAATGACAAAAATACTAAGCAGTTTTTGAAAGTTGAATTTCAGTGAAAGAATTGGATTACAGCTTCACAGAAAGTGATTTTTACATTTCATCTTGATTCTCAGAGCAAAGACCGTATTTCTTTCCAGTATAAGAATATCAGAATTGAAACTCCTTTTTTTTTCACAGATGAGGAATAATTCTGATTAATTTTTTATCGTTTCCAGCTAAAATGTTTGTTAAACTTTTAACAAATCTCACAGATAAAACATTTCTTTTTTCCCCCTATTTTGAGACTCCCTTCTCACTTTTTCAAGCACGAAGTCTTGGTGAACAATTGTTGGTTAAAGCCTTTGTCATACAGAATGTATATTAATGTTGTTGATTATAAATTTGATATAGAAACCCAAGAGTTTTGTATATGTGGATATGTGCGTCACTTCCTTAACAAAATCTACCTCTGTGTACACTCAGAACTAAGACTGTAGATGCATCTTGATTAAAGTGGTAAAAAGATTGTCCCCAATAGTGAAAAATTATTGCCAAATGGAGGAAAGGCAGTGATGAATAAATTAAAAATACAAAGCAGTATAACATGTGCTCTGACAGACAGGGAAGCAAGTGAGTGACATAGGAGAACAGAAAAGGAAATCTAATTACATGTCTAAATGAAAATAAGTATAATATCCACTTTTCTATGATAATCACTTTCTGCACAAGCAAGAATGCTAAGAAGTCTTATCAATAGTTTCTACATGTCAGAATCATCTCTATTTTTGCTTTAAAAGTTACAAATGCTAGGCCTTACCCTTAAGACAAATCAGAATTCTTGGGGATATAAACTGTTCCTCTGTAATTTTGAAAAGCTCTAGATCTACTTTAATGAGTTCTCTAATTAAAGTGATCACATACCTGTTTGTTCAGGCCAGTCTTGGGACTCTCTCATGCTCTCTCTCTCTCTCTCTCTCTGGCTCATTTTCTGCCCTGGGGCTCTCTCCTTCAGGTATTCTCTGCAGGCTGTTACCAAGGCCTCCCTTTGTCCCTTCAGATACTTCACATAGGGCTCTGCACATCTCTCATAGATTCCATCTTAATCTTACACCCTTTGCAAATAATCCCTTATTAAACTCTCCCAAACTACCCCCAATTATGTATACCATCCTTTTTCCAAAGATCTGGACTGTCCATTATCATTATATACCAAAGTTACATGATGACTGGATGCTTAAAATGAGTATCCTGTTTTGAACACAGACATCAATGCCTCATGCTTCCTCCGTTAGACACTGTAATCAAAGACAATATAGCATAAACATTTACATATTAAAAGCAAAGTATGGGCCAATCGTTTTATTAACCACAATACAGGTACAAGTTTATTTTCCTAGAATGACTGGAAGCTGTGTTTAGGATTCATAGAGCCTGACATTCAAAAAATAAGGATTAGTTTCACTTTGAGAAATAATAAATGTAGATGTTTTCAAATCATCTTATTTAACATCTTTAAGATGGTCAGTCAGTTGACAGTTTTTGGTGTCTTTGTTCTGGAAACTAGCATATTGTTGGTATAATTAGTTATTCCTATATGATAAGTATATTGTTGGTATAATTAGTTATTCCTGTATGAGAGAAGATATGTAGTGCAGCATGAAGTCCACTTACTCTTTTTAGAATATTTGGTTACTGCTTGTACTGTTGCCCCCACCTCCCAAGTCTGATTTCTAGACATTAAAAACAAGGTTATTATAATCCTCAAGTATTCTCTGAATAACAATCTAGCTGTTTTCCATTTGAGCCAGTCTTTTCAGAATAGGTTATAGAATTTGCCACGGGTTTGAAAATATTAAGCACTTCAGATCATCAGGGCATCATTTAATGTCCAGCAGTTGTTATAGAGAAAATTTGATTGAAGTTGGAACTTGCATCCTGAGATTTGGAATTCAAAGCTGATTTGAAAAATGCATACTCATGCATGATAACATTATGAACTAATCTTATTGAAAAGAGAGAAAGACAAGGTGAGTACAAGAGTGTGCACATACTGGGAACCATTTTTGTTTCCAAAGGAATTGATATCAATTAATTCACAGATACTTCCTGAGTGCCTATAATACATCCTGCTTGCAATATTAACAATGTTTTCTAATTTAATTGTCTAGCACATATGAACTAATAGATCAGTGGTGCCTAACTCTTGACCACTTGCATTTATTATTGTCAAATAAATAGGCTTCGATTATTAATTATATTTAAAGCTATATAAACAATAACATTATTCTAATCTGTCCAAGAGATACCCATCTCATATATAGTTCAAATTTGGAACATTATGAATAGCTGGAAAAGATAAAAGAGAAAGATGCACTTTATATATATATGTATGTAGCTTATGACTATGACTCATTGTCATTATCAAAAGGAAATTAAAATGGGTTAATGATCTTGAGTTTGACTGTACATTTGTGCTTATAATGATCTTGTCTCAGTGAGGGAAAAAAATGCTTACTTCAAGATCTATCTTCAGGATTCCCTTAGGAAGACAACTGTCTTTGTTTAGGAATGCACCTTAACGATTGCCTTTGGCTTTGTAATTAAGGACTTGTGTGCACATCCTAAATTGGATGGAGGAAGAAAAACAACTTAAAAGCTTGTAGGAGAAATTACTCTGTAAAAAAATGTACAGGGAATTTTGGAGGATGTAGGCAAATAAGTTAAGAGGGTATGGGGTAAAAAAAAAAGAGGGTATGGGGAGAAGAAAGTAAAGAAAAATAGTGATAGGCTGGGGGTTCAACACAGAAAGAGAGTGTTGGAGTTCTTACTGGTCTTAAAAGAGAAGCCATTTTCTGGAGACCCTACTAGAAGGCAGAAGGATCAGTAATAGAAATGACTTTTATATCCCTACAGATTGCTGAATCTGAGCAATAAAACACAACCAGGAAAGTGTGCCCAAGGTAGATTTAATAATCTTGGTTGTAATTAGTTTCCTCTGCAACTGATGGATGGCCTTATAAAGCGAGGAGGTAGTAAAATAAAAGTGGTCAGGGAAAAAGGTTTAAAGTAAGTTGAATATTTCCATATTCCCTTAATGTTTTTTACATTAGTATAATGTTTTTGTTTTTAGAGAGAGTGAGTGGGGGTGGGGAGCAGAAGGAGAGAGGGAGAGAGAGAGAGAGAGAAGACAATCTCAAACATGCTCCATACCCAGTGCAGAGCCGAACTTGGACATCAGTCTCACAACCTTGAGATCACGACCTGTGCCGAAATCAAGAGTCGGATGCTTAACTGACTGAGCCACCCAGGCACCCCCATATTAGTATAATGTTTAATGTCATCTGGGTTTACAGATCTCTGAGCATATTTGCTACAGAATATGCACCAACTATTACAAAGAGCAGCAATATGGAGTTCATTGTGCCAACAGCAAGCGCTGTAGTCTTGGCCAGAGCAAGGACAATTAGAACCTGAGAACAAACTATGTGTAAGAGATTATTTGTGCCATAAACATTCCATCACCTATGAAAGTTTCTTCTTACCCTCCCTATTCATTACACTTATCTCCAAACTCATTATATACGTTAAATATGTACATATTTTTGTATCAATTATACCTCAATAGAGTGGTTTTAAAAAAGAAGGAAAGATGCTGTTGTAAATTGTGTTTTTCTAAATCTAATTTTTCAATTGTTAATTAGATTACATAGAATTATACTGGTTTTTGTATGTTGACCTTCATCCTGTAACACTACAAAATTGAAGTATTAGTTTTCTAGATTTTTTGTAACATTCATAAGGATATTTTCCATAAACAATGATGTTGTCTCTGATTAATGACCATTTTACTTTTTGCTTTCCAATCTTTATGCCTCTTTTTTTTTTCCCTTAGAGTATTGCACTGGCTAAAAATTCCAGTGTTGAAATAGACGTGATAATATAAGACTTATTTATTTGGAGGGTTTCTTTTCTCATAAGGGAATGAGGATTGATATTTTACAACTATGTATGATATAAACTGTAGGTTTTTCTTAGGTTCCCTTTATTAGATTCAGGATGTTCTCTTCTATTTCCGCTCTTAATTTTATCATAAAGATATTTTCATCAAAGCTCACAGAAATCCAAATTATAATAAGCCAAATGTGGAAGCGATCCAACTATATGTCTACAAAAGAATGGGTGGAAAGTGAATGGATAAAAATAGTGAATATTCATACTACAAAATCTTCAGCAATAAAAAAAGAAAGGAGGGGTACATGGATGGCTCAGTCAGTTCAGTGTCTGACTTGATTTCAGCTCAGGTCATGATCCCGGGTCTGAGATCTCAGGATCTGAGGGTCCATGTTGGACATGGAGCCTGCTTAAAATTCTCTCTCTCTCCTTCTGCCCCAGCCCCTACCACTTTTATGTACTCTCTCCTAAAGGAAAAAAAAAAAAAAAAAGGAGGAAAGAAAGAAAGGAAATACTGGTACATGTACCAGCATGGATACATTTAATAGACTTTATGCAAAGCATAAGAATCTAGACAGCAAAGAGTTCATATTACATTCCATTTGTATGATGACCTAGAAATAATTCATGAAATCTGAAGTTAAAAAGATTGTCTGAAGAAATAACAAGTGTTGGTGAGGCTATGGGAAAAAAAACTCTCTGCACCGTTGATGGGAACATAAATTGGTATAAGGCCTATTGAGAACATGGAAGTTCCTCAATATTTAAATAATATAAATGTCATATGATCCAGTACTACTACTATTGAGTAGTAGTAGTAGCCAAGCTACTAAAGCACCCTAAATATGCATTCACTGATGAATAGACAGAAAAGAAGTGATACATGTGCATGCATATTCCCTATATGGAGTAAACAAATATTTAATGTTGACTAAAGTATAGACATAATAAAGGTCTAATAAGAAGGACCAGAGTCTAGTCTTATTTCTTAAGATCTTGCCATTTGCAGCAACATGAATGGACCTAGAAGATACGCTAAGTGAAATAAGTCAGAAGAAGACAGATATCATATAATTTCATTTATATGTGGAATCTAAAACAAAGCAATTTAATAAACAAAAAGCAGAATCAGACCTATAAATCCATAGAACAAAATGATGACTGCCAGAGGGAAGGGGATTGAGAGATGGGCAAGACAGATGAAGGGAAGCTACAGGAGATACAATCTTTCAGTTTTGAAATCAGTAAATCATGGGAATAAAAGGCACAGTATAGAGAATATAATAAATGAGACTGTAGAAGTATGGTGGTGACAGTATTTATGATAGTTATAATTCTGGTGAGCATAGCATAACATATAGAGAAGTTAAATCACTGTGTTGTAAACCTGAAAGTAATATCACATGCATGTTAGCTATATTCAGCTTAAAAAAAAAATGTATGCACTGAAAAAAAAAAAAAGAAAAGGTCAGTGGAATTTGAGACTTGACAAGAAAAGAAATAAATGAACTGGGTTTTTTGTTTTTCTTCAAATAAACTGAATAAAAAATTAAAGTCAGTGACCTCCATAAATAAATATAGATACATACCTGAGCATAATTCAGTTAATCTAGATTTCCAGTGATATTCAAGTTAGGTTATTAATACATTTGCAAATTTTCAGGTTCTCATTAAAAATATGCTTAATTTAAAGACAAATTTTAAGAACCTGAATTTGGCACTATGTTATTAGTTAAATTTATTAATACTTGAATTTGAAACATATATATATATATACACAATTAGATATCCTTAGATAATTTCTAGTTTACTTTTTAAAAAAATTCATAGTAAATACCTGCATGCATTAGCCGAAATGGTGACTCTAGGACTTAAAATCTATGCCTAAATATATATTAAATATATATTATTAACAAAATGAGTGTATTAAATAAAACTGTTGCTTGGATGTAAAGAGTCAATGGTCTACTTTGATTTAAAGAAGCAGTGGTCTACTCAACGACTGCTTTGTTATTCCCTAAATGGAGTAAGCAAACATTTAATGTTGGCTAAAGTATAGACCCTAACAAAGGTAAGAAGGACCAGAATCTAGTCTTACTTGTTTTCTAAGATACACTTCATGGAAGAATCTTATACTTCACCATTGAGAATCCATATATTGGTCACAATCCAGTCTCTTTGAAGTTTCCATTGTTAAAAGGCAAAAGAATATTGTAGGGTGTTAGAAATGCCCTGTATCTTACTTGAACACTGTTGTATAAATGTATGCAATTGTCAACCCACAAAATATTGAATATTTATGTGCTAATTTTAATGTAGGTTAATAAGACCTAATTTAAAGAAAAAAAAACCTGAAATTTTAAAAACAGAACTATGTTCTAATATTGCTCTAGAAACTTATATCCAAAACTTTTTAGGGGAAATTTGTAAAGTCACTCCTTAGTGGATTTTCTTTAGTTCATATATGCTTATGCTTTTACTTTAGTACTTAAGCCCTGAAATTAACAAAATCACAAAGTTAAAAAACAATAGATAAATTGAATCACTGAGAACAAAAGAATAAATCTTTTTTTCCTTTTTAAAATTTTCCAAATGAGGATAAGATACTTACTATTCCATAGTAGATAACATTTTTGAAAAAAAAATCCTGTGTAACAAAATTATTTCTATCTTCAGTCCTATGGTCTGTAGTAAAAGCGCTTTGCTGGGGTGGTTATAATGACTATTGAGCACAACCAGTGTTACTCTGTGACTTTGTTGTATGCTCATTTATTATCAAAGAAGAGATTTGTTTTTTACTAGTAAATGATTGAACTTTCTTATCTGTACTCTTCAGCACCAAGTAGCCGCTCTTAAGTTCCATTCAAGTTTAGCAACCTTAAAAATCTCCATCAGCCTGTAATTGCTATACTCAAAGAGCTGAACACGTCATGAAAAGAGACCCACAGAACATAGACATTGTACAACAAAGAGCTGTGCATGTCAAGGAATATATTTTCAATAGTGTTTCACAGCACTTGCTTTTATTTTTAAAATTGCTGTAGAGAACTCTGTGTCTGTTTCATCTTCATTTTTGTAGATATAAAATGATCTCCACTAAAGCACTCATGATGAAAAGAATTGCATTATAACTAAATAATTTGGTGTGCCATGGCATTTGTTTAATAGCATTTGCACTTTTATCAGAAATAATGACACCCTTGTAAGTCACTGATTCACTATTTATAAATAAAAGTCCTAAGCAGATTTTTTCCCAGTGAACATAGCCCTTTAGATTTTGTGCTTAGATTGATATGATATTTAATATATTATCTTTTGTATTGTGTCTAAACCTTCTTATGTAAAATGATGGTAGTTTTGTAATTCTTTACTGTACAGTATAGTTTTAAAAGATCTTGAGAAAACATAAACCAGAGAATTGAAATAAAATCAATATGAAATTTAGTATCCATAGAGATTGAGCATTTAAAATAAGGATAAAGTTATTTGTTCCAATTCCCAATTGCTGATTTCAGTGTTACCTCTAAATGTGAATTTATTTACCTTTAATTTATACCCTTCATGACATGGTATGTTGCTATGTTAATACTCTAAAAGGGTAGACCTTAAAATTTTTGCTCTGCGGATTAGAGATCAGATTTTGAAACACTGGCATTGGTATATCACTTTTTCCTTTCATCTTCTTCTTGGGATGTAGAGTATTAGTTGCCACTGCAGTGTAGATAGACCCTATGAAGTCACTCAAGACCTCTGAGTGCTTGTGATCAGTCAGGCCATGATGCTATAACTGATTGATGACTTTCTTAGGATGCAAATTTTCTGAACACTTTGATGTCCCCTTAATAGTCCTCTGCTCTCTATTTAATAATAACACAAAATTTTTAAAAAGCGATTGCAAATCGCTTAAATAATGTTCCTTTGTCCTTAAGCTTAATTCTGCTTGTATGTAACCACGCAAGGACATCATCAACTTGAGAGTGGGGAATGTAATAATTGATGAAAAAGGATGAGATGATTAATTGGGAGGGCAGTTATCACCTACGAAGAACAGAAGGATAGAAGCTATTATTTTTTTCAAAATTGTTAAGAGGAAAAACAGACAGGGTTGGAATTAAAGCCATTTCTGAACAAGAGCCTGCCGTTTTTATATGCAGTGTCATTTTCCAAGATAAAATATACAGTTTTACCGTGAAATATTTCATACATTCTTTTATTCATTCATTTAATGTGTTTTCTGTTTCTGTCTTAATGTATAGATTGCCTTTTGAATAGGCATTACTGAATTACATCAATTCAGAGACGTAAATAAAATAATTTTTCCACCTTAATATTTCTTAAATTAAGATCTGTTCTTATTTTTTTAAATATTTTTTTAAATTTTTATTTATTTATGATAGTCACAGAGAGAGAAAGAGAGGCAGAGACACAGGCAGAGAGAAGCAGGCTCCATGCACCGGGAGCCCGACGTGGGAATCGATCCTGGGTCTCCAGGATCGCGCCCTGGGCCAAAGGCAGGCGCTAAACCGCTGTGCCACCCAGGGATCCCTAAGATCTGTTCTTAAATTGGCACTTGCTGAATGCAGCTTCTCCTTCCAGAAAAACTTTCATTGAGTAGACAGGTTTTCTTGAAATAGCACCTTAGAAATCAAGAAGAAAGGGTCATCCAGTAAACTCATTCATTTAAGAAATACTATTGAGCGCCTACTCTGCCAGGAATAAGGAAGCTGTAACAAGGACAGACAAGGTTTCAATCTTCTTAGAGTTCTAGAAGGTAAAGTAAATTCTGTATATAAACAATTAAATAGAATACAATCGTGTAAATTACTACTGCAGCTTAATGCAGAGATATTTAAAATGCTATAGGATAACCGAAGAGGAAGTTAATAATTCTGGATGTGCTATTCAGAGGAGAAAGAACTCATCAAGTGGAAGGATACCAGGCAAGGGAAAGAACATAAGCCAAGGCAGGGAGGTGTGAAATGTCAGGGTGTGTACAGGGAATGATGAGTAGTCTAGTAGAACTGTTTCTCTTCAACATGAATAATGAACAGAGCACTTAAAAAGGAAAGAAATATCTTGCCAATCTGTAGGATTGACTCAAATTATATTTAAATTTTTATATACATGATATTTCTTTTATTCTGCAGCGATAAAAGTCCCAAACATGTTTATTCATTAGATGGGAACAAAATTATGAAACCAATTAAAACCTAATTATCAACAATAATTTAAAGTGATATGTGAGTGTTATTTTGGAGCATGGTGAGCCCCAACGAAGCAAATGAACTAGTTTTTTAACTAGTTTCATCAATGATGTGTGAATTGGATAGGCCAGTCAATCTATCTTAAAATATGACAATGTTATAATTATGACTAACAATGGCTGGTGTTTTTGAGTGCATATTTTGAATACATACACACAAACACACACACAGACATACACTGCACCAACCTTTTTTCTGACAATGCCTTACTCTTGGCAAAATTCTTCAAGTAGCTTCATGAGAGACACAGAAAGAGAGGCAGAGAGATAGGAAGAGGGAGAAAGAAGCAGGCTCCCTGCAAGGAGCCCAATGTGGGACTCGATCCCAGCACCCTGGGACCATGACCTGAGCCAAAGGCAGTTGCTCAACCACTGAGCCACCAGCTGCCCCCATCTTTGCTGATTTATCGTCTTGTCCTAACTTCCTAATGTTGGGGTGCTTAAGAGTTTCATCCTCATCTATATACTCTGTTGGTAATCTCATTTAGTCTGATGCATTTCATTTTTCTCTATACTCTAGGAACCATTGCATTTTTATATGCAATCCAGACTTCTCTCCCATACTCCAAACTCGTATATTAAACTACCCACTTGACATCACTACTTGAGTGGTGAGTAGACATTTCTTACTCGATGCATCCAAATCTGAATTTCTGATCTTTTTACCGGTGTTGTTCCTTTTATAGTCCATCATCTCAGTTAATGACAATCCAATTCTTACAAATTATTCAGGACAAAACTTTGGAGTTTTTCTCATTTTTCTTTCTCATCTGAGATCCCAAACCTCCCAGGATATTAAATGGGTTTAGCTTCAAAATGTATCCAGAATGGGGCACTGGGATAGCTCAGTCTGTTAAGCGGCCAACTCTTGATTTCGGCTCAGATCATGATGTCAGAGTCCTGGGGTCCCACTGCTGGCTGTGAGCTCAGTGGGGATCTGCTATTCTCCCGCTGCTCCCCCCCCTACAAATAAATAAATCTTTTAAAAAATGTATCCAAATAAATCCTGCTGTCACAGCTTTCTTTGTTTTACTCTTCCCAAGCCACCATTATGTACTGTCTGTATTTTTGCAGTAGCTTCCTATTCAGTCTCCATTCATCCGTGCTTATTCCCTGGTAAGCCATTAGAAAGCATTCTCAAGAAAGCTTCCAGCGTGTTAATTTTATTATGTAAGTTATATCATGCCACTCCTCTAATTTAAAAAAAAAAAAAGGCTTCCTTTTTTTTTCTGAATGAGAGTCAAAATTCTGACAGTGGCTTACAGAGCCCCACATAATCTGTCCCCTAATTCTTTATGTTCCAGTGTATGCCAGTAGCGTACCTAGTATATTTGACACACAGAGTGGAGTATTAAGACTTCCCTCTTGACTGTTCAACAAAACATGCTTTATAATAATCATGAAATGAAACCAGTAATCATAATGGCCAAAAAAGAAACCAAAACAGTGACATTTTTCTATTATTGAACTTCTTGTGTGTGCAGTACATATATGTATACATGTATATACATAGGTTTATCAGGCCAGTATATATAAAGATTTGAAAAAATAAGACAAGTGTTCAGTACAAAAAAGCATTACTTCTAAATTGTATTAATACATTAAAGAAAAGAAACATGCCAACATTTTAGTTACATCAATAATTAATAACATTCTGTTTTCTAGTTTTAACTTCTACAAATTTTCAATGACCATCCAAATTAATTTTCTTTATATATTCATGCTCAGTAGACAATATAAATGTATTCCTTGGTCTACCTATGCTCATATTTGGTGAAAGAACAGTTTTACTGGTTTTGATTTCAAGAAGTTTCACATAAAACAAAAGATATACACAAAAAGAGAAGAAATTCTTAACATGAGACTAAATATGAAACAGATGCATAAAAGTTTTCACAATAAACTCCAAAAAATGTACAAATGCATAAAAAGAGCAAGGAGTTAATGGTTAATTGAATGACAGAGGTGAAGTAACTCCCATTTGGTTTATTTCTGTATCCATATCATTCTTCCTACTGTTTAAATGCAGGGATATGTAGTATCACAATGGTTAGAGATACAAACTGTGCCTAAAGTGGGTTCAAATGATCTAAAATGTCACAAATGGAAATGAACTCTCTTGAAGACCTATGGGTGTCTCAGAGGCTGTTTAACAAAACTATTTAAATCAATGTAGAATACAATGGATTTTTTGTTTGTTTTTAAGGACAAATTATAAAACATGACTATTTGAAATGATAAAACATTAAAATTCAAAAATAACCAAAGCAGTTGTTTGGAACTTAGACGAAAAATTTTTTCAGGAAAGTTATTGTTCACTGGCACTGGTTGGAATGGTCTGCACCCTGGTATATTGCTCCCACTCTCTACCCTTAGTAGCCTCCTGGATTATGGGATAATAATAAGAAAACTGAGACAAGTACACTTCAGTGGAATTCTTTGGATACATTTACAGAAGTCAAGTTGAGCTTCATTGCACTTCTACTTTGGCTGAATCTTTGATATATAATAAATACACTCTGTAACTGGTGGTTAGTTAATACGAAAAGATCTTTAAAGTGTGAAATTATTTCTCAGCCTTTTATGTAGGGCAGGGGTCAACAAACTATGGCTCACAGGTCAAATCTGGCCTGCCACCAGTTTTTATAAATAAAGTTTTATCGGAACACAGCCATGCTAATTCATTTGCATATTATCCAGGGCTGCTTTTAACCTTTGGTGGCATAATTGAGTAGTTGAAACAAATATCAAATGGCCCACAAAGCCCGAAATTTAGACTATCTGTGCCCTTACAGGAGAAGTTTGCAAACATCTTCTGTATTACATTTGTGTACAATAATTGGGTGTTAAACTTTATAATGAATAATTTATTTATTGAACTGTGTTAATGAGAAACAAAAGCAAATAAAATTGATCCGCTTTGGCTAAGATGTTTGCAGCAAGCAATTTACTATCAGAGGAAAGTGTGATTGAAGCAAGAGTGTTTTTTAACATGACTGTGAAGTCAGCAGAGAAAGGATGTTTATATCCATGGGGTGAGATTATGAAACATTAACTCTGCGTTTGCATTAATATTGGAAACAAAACAGCATTTATAGAGAAAGAATGATTGAAGTGTTAGCATCTGTGCAAGGTAGAGTAACGGGAAATAATTTATCATGAGATGATTTATAACTTCACTTTACAGAGACAGTTATTTTCATGGTACAAATACTTCATATCTGGAAATGATTGTAACAAATATGATTTTTTTTCCTTCAGCATAAGTTGTATGACCTGCTTCACAAAGTTCAGTGCTAAAATGTGGTTGAATATTGTACTTGTCCAATTAATTGCATGAGTTATCACCTATACGCTTCAGCAAAAAGCTTAATACCAACGTTTTGAGGTTTCCTTAACATCCAGGATCGGTGTGGGTTTGGGGGCTTTTTCAGTGATGGGTAGTCAGAAACCCAGTACCCAAGAGGTGCCCATTTTCAAATGCCCTGGTTCCTTGTTGTTGTCCTTGTTCCTGAATATAAAGCTTCAGTCTCCTCTGGGTCCTGGGAAAGCTTCTGAGCCTTGCCCTCATTCTTCCCAGGAGGATTCTTGGACTCTTTAAGTTGAGGTATTTCCTCCATTAGACTCATTTCTCATTACTGAAGAACAATTGGTTGCGGCAGCTTTGGTCAGAGTGTGGAAGGTCGATTTATTCCCTGCTCCCTTGGTCTCAGAAGGATGATTACTTGCCATACATTTGCATGACAGAGAGGGTCATTTGGTGGACTCCTATAAAGGAGATTATTTCCAAGGTCATCCCGCATCTACCTTGGCAATAAGTGGGCTACAGCTTCTTGTTTCCAAAATAGTATTTAACATCCACAGCACAGATATTACCTGGAAAAAATCCTAGGCCAAGCGGCTTTGAGTTGGTGTTGTCCTGCTTCTTCTAGACACCGAGGGTTGGCACTGTCTAGTAAGAACACACGGTAAATGACATTTGACCGTGGGAAGAAGGAGCAAAGGAAATCGGGGGCTGGAAGAGGATTTGGAATGAGAATGCATATTTCTTGTGTAAAAGAAATGGGTATCTTAAAGAATATCTTTTAGGAAGAAAAATGTGAGCATAATTTAAGATGAGGATAAAGTTTAAGAATGTTGATAGATGGTGGAGGGAGCAAGAGTTTCTAGAGGGTAGTTAGTAGAGTCCTGGAGGGATCATTCAAAACAGCTTAAATTTACGTTCAAATACATTTCTAATGTTCCTTCATATTTTTAGAGATCTTCAGGTACAGGAAGGATTTCATTTAACTCATGGTATTTTGGTAAATAGAACTGAAGACCCCTGGGAGGAGTCATGAGGAATCAAAAGTTGGGAGAACTTTTTTCTCCCTCCAAAATAAGAATAGTTTGTATCATTTCCCTTGATATTATATAACTAATGCATGATAATAACTTTAAGACATGAAGGACAGTATAGGTAGGAAAAATTTAAAACTCTGAAGCTTTATATTCAGATAAAAATATTTGTATATTCAATATAAAAAGTCTTTTTGCTAACTCTCTTCCATACCGCTTTCTCTCTAAATATCCCCATACATACGGGTGAGGTAATTGTAACAATTTACATTTGTAAATGTTACATACGTGGGATTTTCATCAGCATAATTTAAAAAATAGCCTTAAAATGTGGCTCACTTTTTTTTTTACTCATTTCATTGCACTTTATAACTTTGTCTGCAGTCCAGATAACCACTATTAATGATATATGTCTGTCTGTGACTTAGAATCATTTTAGTATTCTCACTTCCATATTCATGTTCCCATTTCCTGGGATATAATGAAGGAAATCTTACACTATATGATTATTTCCTTGTAAGTAACTTTGTTTACTTTTGTCTAGATGTCATAGCACTTTCTCTGGAACTTTACCAGGATATGTGTAGATGTCCTTTTGGGAAAAAAACAACTCTGTTTGTGATGCAAAATTAAATATTTCTTTAAACTTGGAAATTTTTTATTATTATCTTGGATTTCTTCTTCTTCTGTGTGTGTGTTCATGTTTTTCCTTCTCATGTGTCTTGTATTCACATTTTCTGTCTCCTAGATTTTTCATAACTTTCTCATTATTCTATTTCCCCTAGTTATTTTTACCTTTTTACATGTTTGCTGTGTTTTGAGATATATCTTGCACTCAGGAGTGAACAACATGTTGTCTTTTAGTTCCTGAAGTTCTCAAGTCTTTATGCTAGATTTTTTATTTAGGGGGCTCTTGCTTCTGTCTTTCCTTCCTTCCATGCACAAAAAGAAATGGTGTAAACTTAAGTGCATATAATTAGGTGAAAGAAGCCAATCTACAAAGGCTACATACTGTAGGTCGGATTCCAACCATATGATGTTCTGGAAAAGGCAGAACTATGAAGATAGTTGTTTGTTTGCTTTTTCTTCCTCCCTCACTTCCTCTTTTTCCTTCCTCCCTCCTTCCCTTCCAGTTTTCTTTCCTTTCTTTTATTCCCTGTTTGAGAAAGCTGTTATTCTTCTCCTTTACCATTGTTGCTTTATTAGGAGCCACTTATTCTAGGGCTCTTTTCCCCTTTCCCTAATTCTAACGTCTCAGGCACTTTGTTATTCTCTTGTATCTACTCACGTCTCTGATGAAGCTGGCAGCAGGTTAAGTTGGTGAGAAGTCTCCAGAGGAAACAAACCAACACATAGAAAGAGGATCAACACTGTCTTCTGCTGCTTGGTAACGTACCGACTCATCGGTTCTTTGACCCCAATTGAGCAGCCTGTAAGCTTTCAGGTCTTTTTGGTCTCAGGGTTTAGACAAATTTCATGCTCAGGAATAGGACAGAACTCAACCTATTTGGGAAGCTTTCAGAGCAGTTCTCACCAAGCTAAGGACACTTAGTAGGTGCTCCGTTCAGGGAGAGGGTTGCCAGGTTAGGTCATGCAGGCTGTGCATGGCTCCACTGCAAGGGCCACCATGTGCATAGATTTTGATGACACTGGTGTTTGTAATGCTGCCATCCTGTCTTGTGGGACAGGAAGACTTGAACCTTCATCCCAGGCTACTCTGCCATGGTCCTCATTGTTCCTTTGTGGTCCACGGGGCAACAGAGTCACTCTCCCTGCACATGGCAGAGGGGAGACCCTCCACGCACAGAGCCTGCCCATCTGTTAGTCTTGTATTAAGTCTTAAAGGAGAGTTTGCTAGATTCCGTGAGTAAGAAGGGGGCCTCTGGAAAGAGGCTCTAACATTTTCTCAGGGTCACTACTCATTTTAACAAGAACCAAATGGGAAGAGCTCCAGGAAAAAAAAAACTTTCTACTATCTAGGGGTACTCTTTTTAATTACTTTTGACATCTTATTAGATATGTAGTTACCTATGATCAGAATTAGTCTATAGATTTTTTTTAAGACAATTTTTTTAGAGTGGCTTTAAGTTCGCAACAGAATTGAGAGGAAGGTCCACGTTTCACAATTTTCATATCCCCTTGCCCCTGAACATGGATAATCATTCCTATTATTAATGTCTTCAAACAATGTGCTACATTTGTTACTATTAATGAGCTACACTGATGCATTTATAATTATCCAAGTCCACAGTTTACATGGTGGTTCACTCCTGATGTACATTCTGTGGGTTTGGACAAATATATAATAACATCCATCATTATGGTATCATACAGAGTATTTTCACTGCCCTAAAAATTCTCCATGCTCTGCTTATTCACTACCCTCTCAAGCCCTAGCAACCACTGATGTTTTTACTGTCTCTAGTGTTTTGCTATTTTCAGAATGCCATATGGGTGGAATCATACACTATGTGACCTTTTCACATGACTTCTCTCACTTAGTAATATCCATTTAAGGTTCCTGCATGTCTTTTCATAACTTGATAGCTCAGTTCCTTTTAGCATTGAATAATACTCTGTTACCTGGATATACCACAGTTTATGATGCACTGGTTTGCTGGGCATCTTGGCTGCTTCCAAGTTTGGCAAGAGTGAATAAAACTGCTATAAATATTCTACGTGCAGGTTTTTATGTGGACCTCAAATTTCAACTCCTTTGAGTAAATACCAAGGAACATGATAGCTAGATGGTATGATAAGAGTATGTTGATTTTCTTTTTTTTTTTTAAAGATTTCATTTATTTATTCATGAGAGACACAGAGAGAAAGAGAGAAGCAGAGACACAAGCAGAGGGAGAAGCAGGCTCCATGCAGGGAGCCCGATGTGGGACTCGATCCCTGGACTCCAGGATCACGCACTGGGCTGAAGGCGGCACTAAACCGCTGGGCCACCCGGGGATCCCCGGTATGTTGATTTTCGAGAGAAACCACCAGTGTTCCAAAGTGCATTTTGCATGAATGAAGAATTCCTACTGCTCCATACCCTCACCAGCGTTTGGTATTGTTAGTGTTCTGGATTTTGGCCATTCTAATTGGTGTGTAGTCTTAGACTTTTGATGATAATCTCCTATAGGTACCATAGAATCAATTCCTCAGTTAAGAAGCAAGTAGTCCAAGAGTACTTATGGATTGCTTTTCTGTTCTGTATTTCTATTTAAGCATTAAATTCAATCCTTTATATTTACTTCCCAGATCCTCTTCCTTTTACTATTGTTGTAAAATTACGAAAAAAATCTTACTTTAAAAAAAAAAAGATTGTATTTATTTGAGAGAGAGAGAGAGAGAGAGAGAGAGAGAAGCATGAGTAGGGAGTAGAGGCAGAGGGAGAATGAGAAGCAGACTCCCTGCTGAGGAGGGAGCCTGATGTGGGGCTCAATCCCAGGACCCTGAGATCATGACCTGAGCTGAAGGCAGATGCTTAACCAGCCCAGCCACCCAGGCACCCGCCAAATAATCTTACTTGTACAGGCAAAATTTTTCATACAAATAAGACTTTCTGGAAGTCACACAAAATTATTATAGAAAAGTACTTAACTCAGAATTATAAAACATCCAATTTTTTTAGAACTCTAACATTACTACTTGACAAAAAACAAAGAATTTAAGAGAAAGCAAGATTCAAGTGTACTGTAGTGAGGCTTTTTTTTTCTCTTGTACCTTACTTTTTAAATTGCAGAGAACACAGACTCATGGTTGAAAAAAAAATAAAAATAAATGATACATAATGAAATGTAACTTTCCTTTCTAACCCTGAACAATAATCCCTGCCCTTAGAAGCAACCACTCTTAAGAAACTTATCATATAATTCAATTGTATACTAAAGCAGGGCTTTTAAGAGACTTGATTACAAAATATTTTTGCAAATATTTATATACTGTATTATATCCATGCTCCAAAAGCAAACAAAAACCTCAGTAAATCCTCCTTGCTCTCTGCATTACATTCAGACTCCTTTTGCTTAGCATTTAAAATCTACACAGTCTGACCTTAATTTATCTTTTCAGCAGATCTCCAAAGTACTTCTTTATATGGATGTATTGTACACATCAAACTGAATATTCTATGAAGCTGTTCATGTTTTTTTAATCTGTTGAAATCCCTTCTCTTTAACTCAGCATTCAAATGCCTCAAGCTCCATAAACTGTCCCGGATACCATAAGGAGATTGTGTTTTCCCCTTCTATGAATACTTATAATACAAATAGTATTTATATATTTTATAAATGAATGAATACATCTTTAACAAGGCATTACATATAATAGTTTCTTGTGTTATCTTCATATTTATGGTTATATTTGCCCTTTAATAGATTGTAAAACTCTCAGAGGGGTCCCCTTATTATATAACTTCAGCACCTACTTAGAGCAAACACAACCCACATTAATCTTTGACATACACAATAAAGATTAAGATTTTCACTTCAGGTTTTTCTTGAGGTACAAATTTCCCCCTAAAAACTGACCAGTGAAGGAGCAAATGGTACCTGCTTTATATGCCTTTGTTAGAAGCTCCTACAATGGTACACAGTTTCTGCCTCTTTCCGGGAAAACTGGAACAGTGTTGGAGAGATATAATATATTGTGAGACATCAATTTGAAAAGTGTCATTTTGATTTTGTGATGGTTTATTTAAAAAACTCTGTTGATTTTTTTAAAGTTTGTTTTTAGTACTCACTGCTTTTTACGTTTCAAAAATATTCATCAAAAGATGGCATTTTAAAGAAACATACCTTGAAATAAAAATAGGCAATTTCATAATTTTCTGTATTTATCTGACATATGGAAGTTTTTTTAGGAACAGGTAGCTAATTTATTCATGTAAGGCATATGGTCTTTGGAAATTGTTTTAACTCCCTCACTGACCTTTCATTTTCACTTACCACCACTCTGAAAACTTGAGGTAATTATCTATGTTTTGTGTTTGTTTTTTTTTTAACCTTCGTGTCTCTTTTACCAATGAGTAGAGGCAAATGCATAAGGCAACCCTTTCAGAAGAATCAGGGAGAATGAGGAAACTACTAGTTACCAGTTACTAGTTAGTATTTGGTATTTTGTATTTGAAAATGATAGACTTTGGAGATAGACTACTTCACTGCTCACTAACTATATGCTTTTTAAAAAATCATGGACCTTTCTGAGTCTTCATCTGTTTATTTCTAAAATATTTTATATAGTTTGGTGAGATTTAAGATACTTAAAGAGACACAGTGAAAGCACTATGTCTGACACATGTAGTATTATTATCTGCCTTTTCTACTAGAAAAGTTGCTCTTTGTGGTAAAATAAAGGATTTCAGTTAGTGAGACTATTCATCACAAAGTAAAAACAAACAAAAGCTATACCGAATTCATTATTCATTTGATTTTGTTATTTTGGGTTTAACCATGGTATTCATTTCCTTTGGGTTGTTCAGACTCCAGTCTCTTTTCCATACAAATAAGCAAGGTTTGAAAAGGACTGGTTATATATGGCATATCAGATATAGTCATGGGGGCAACCCGGGTGGCTCAGCGGTTTAGCACTGCCTTTGGTCCAGGGCGTGATCCTGGAGACCTTGGATCGGGTCCCACATCGGGTTCCCAGCATGGAGCCTGCTTCTCCCTCTGCCTGGGAGATTAAAAATATTAAATATAATATTTTATATTATATACACACACACACACACAGAGTCATGGCCCAATGTTATTAGTACTATCACCAGGTATTCAGTTTCGGTTTGGATGACTACATTTGGAACGTTGTACATTCCCTCAAAAGGAAATTTGACAAGATGGGTGGGATCTTGTCCGTTTCAGTTTTGTTTAGATGCTTCTGTAGTAATCTACTCATAACCATGGCTTTGTTGGCATAATTCTCTAACCAAGCAAATGAAGCTACTAAGCAATGAAGCTACTAAGCATATACTTAAATCATTTGAAAACATAAGAGAATTTTCAGAATGAGCCTCTTAATGAAGCAAATTAGATCACCTGTATCTATGAAAAATTGTGATTATATTCTTATGTATAAATATCTATGAACATATATTTGAATACCTATACATACACATATATTTAAATATCTATACATATATCCCTCTAACCCTGGCTTAGATTTTCCAAGAACATTTCAAACCTCATTCAGTTGAACCCATGGTAATATGATTACAGTTTTATCTTCAACCTTCTCATTCTTTTTTGGCATTCGTTATAAGTAATCAGTGTAGTGTTAGGAGAGTTTCAATATTTTTCTATGGCCCTTAAATCCACAAAAATAGAAATCTTCTTCTTGTTTCCACTGGAGTTCCAAGAGAAGATAAATGCTTGAAGGATAAATGGTAAGAATCCAAGTATGCCCTCGTAATAGCTGCTTGAGTGCTCAATATTCTAATTCAAACTCTGAAAAACCTGGACCATGATTACCACTTATGCTCAGGGTCTGAGATGCAGTCTCTTGCCATCCATTAAAACTTCCATTCACATCTTGAGATCCTACCTTTGGGTAGTAGGTAGAGAACTAATAAGTACTACCACATGATATAGAAATTTGCCTCTATGGTAACCACTCTCAAACATGCACATAGAAGCAGAACAAGAGAGAGGGAACCTACAAGGCCCTTTGTAAGTCCTACACCAACTTACTCAGATCCGTAAAAGAGGGAGCTAAGTATGGGCTTATACCTTTCACAACATGGTGACTATACCTACTCATAGCTGTGGTTTATTAGATGACTCAAAATCTGTTCACTGGTTTAGCTGCTCTTTCTTGATTTGCACATATGTGTAGGGTGGAAAGAGTGGGGTTTGGATAAGGAAGTTAACTTTCTACCCTTTCAAAATATACCAAAGTATTCAGATTATGTACGTGGGGATAACATTATATATAGTATTGTTTTCTTTCCTTTATATCATGTACACAATTTTAGAAGAGCTAATGAATGATATTTAAGTTCCCTTATATTTGGAGTAGTAAAGAAACTGTCTTTCCTCTTTGCTAGAAGTCAACATAACTCAGTGATATTGAATAAATACCATTCATGTGATTATCATATGACCTCTAGAAGCTAGTATTATACCTAGATTTGTAAGTTAGAAATTTATAGGGACACCTGGGTGACTCAGTGGTTGAGCGTCTGCCTGTGGCTCAGGTCACGATCTTGGGGTCCTGGGATCGAGTCCCACATTGGGCGCCCCGCGGGGACCCTGCTTTCCCTTCTACCTATGTCTCTGCCTCTGTCTCTGTGTCCCTCATGAATAAATAAATTAAATAAATAAATAAATAAATAAATAAATAAATAAATAAGGGGAAGAAATTTATAAAAGAGTTTCATGCTCCAAATGAATAAGCTGTCTTGAGTTGGTGTGTTGTAGAGTGAGTATCACAACCCTGGGATATTATTTCCATTATATGATCAGCTCTTCAAAATTCTAACTACTTTATTGGGCAATATCAAGTCCTTCTTTTCATATTCAGTGTCATTTTCTGTGATTGAATTGAATAATAACCATTATTCATAATTCCATTAATTACCTTCTTTGACTAAAAAAGCCTCATTGCAGCTGCTAATGGATCTCCTTTCAGGGCTTGTTAACATGGCACCTCAAATGAAGCACTCAAGATGCACATCTAACCTTCCTAGTAGTGACTATGCCCATTAATAATACTTTTAACCTCTGGTGGGGAAAGTAGGAGATGCTGGAATTGATATATGTTTTAAGTTTAATCATCAAAGCTTCATAGAGCTCTATAAATTTTGTTCTTACTCATATCCAAATAGAACTGCCTTTTTTCAGTATATTCTTTTAAAAGGAATAGGGTAATGATGACATACTTTTCAACTGTTACATATTATGAAAGATATGAAAGCAAATCATGGTCACAATACTCAGAGCTGAAATATTATATTTCCTGAGGGGGTAAGACAAACTTTATACAATCCCAAAAGAACAAGTTCAAAAAATATCCAGCATGTTAATTATATTCATAGCTTTTTTTTTTCTTTTCCCTAACTATGATTAGTGAACTCCTGCTTTTTCAGGGAATAAAAGATATTTTACTGATGTTTTCCTCTTTTTATGCTACTTTATCAATGCATGCTTCATTAGGCAAAACTTAAGCATTTACTGTGAGAACAATCTTGTGAATAAAAGGTAGAAATACAATATGGAGAACATGCAAAGAATCTTTTTTTTTCTTTATGGAATGTAATTAAATCCGCTGAAAAAGAGTGAAGACTTTAAAAGACAATTGAGTGTCAGTACAGTATTGTGTGCAGACCCCAAATTTGGTGCAGACCTGGATTTGAACTTCATTTCTGCCAAAAGCTACCTAGGATCTACCTTAAGTAAGTTACTTTATCTCTGAGTCTCAGTGTCCTGATACACTTAAAAGGGTGTATTAATCCCAGCCTTATACACTGTTAGTAGAATTGACTGTGATAATTATGTAAAGATGTTAAGAGCATTTTGTGATCCCTGACATATAAATGCCTCTCCATAAAGGACAGCTAACATCTTGGCACACAGTAGGTGCTCAATAAAGACTGGCTTAATGATAGACTATAATATCTTTTCTAGGAAACCAAGATAGAGAATAAATTTTCAGTTTGCCTTCTCACATTGTGAATGGCATATGTAGGGAAAAAATATCCAGGAGACTTGTTTCTTGCTCGGTGCTTTCCATTGCAGCAGTCTTATACATTGGGCACACCTGTAAACTTGAGGAAGGTTTCAGGACACCATTACTCATCTTCATTAGTTTCATACTGCCTGTAATAGAAAGGACTCTCTAATAACCTCTGAGATCAGCTTTCCTAAGTCGATCTTACGTTGTGGTGGAGGGGCTTAAAGAATATTTTTTACTCTCTTCTTCAAACGAGGTGTTCTTATTTGTTATCAGTAAAATATTGTTTTTTTTTTTTAAAAAAAAGAGTAAAACTTAAATTAGTGAATTGTGAGGCTTAGTAGCAGATCTTAAGGAAACAAATTGATCACCACAATCAAGCTAAGTATTGCTATTTAACATCTTACAGTTCTGGAACTAGAAAAATTCTTTTTGGTATCGATGTCCTAGTATAAATGGGAATATTCAAAATAAATGTGGTATTAATGATGATAATTTGGTACTTTTTGACCAACACTCCACATTTCCGCCTCCATTCAGCCTCTAAAAACCCACCATTTTACTCTCTGCTTCGAAGAGTTTGATGATTTAAGATTATAAATATAAGTGAGATCATTTCACGATGTATACATATATCAAAATATAAAGTTGTACACCTTAAATATATACAATTTTTGTCAGTTATACTCAGTAAAACTGGCTAAAATGGGAGCTATTGAATATCATTAATAAGATCTGAGAATTATTTTTATGTAAATTTTATTTACACTCATTACTACCTTTTAACCAGTTAAGCAGTTTCCTATCTAAGGCATTGAACACAGCAAGTGGAGACCTGTTGTGGTTATGCCTCTGCAGTGTGATTTAGGGAGCTCTCAGGCAAGGCAAAGCCAGTCAAGAAGAAATCATGTTGATTCTTTGCATTTTCAAGGAAAAGGTCTAACCTCGGACTTAGAGGTCATAAAACCTATTCCCATTTCTTGAGTAACGACGTATCCCCTTGATTTGAGAGTTTATAAATAAGATGATTTCTAAATTCCTCTACATCCAGGATGATATTAAACAGTATAAACTTATTGCCATGTATTTTATACTTAAAACAACTCTATAAAACTAAAACATTAAAAAATAATAATAAAAAAATAAAACTGAAACATTGGGACACCTGGGTGGCTCAGTGTTTGAGTGTCTGCCTTTGGCCCAGGGCATGATCCTGGGGTCTTGGGGTAGAATCCCACATTGGGCTTCCTTCAGGGAGCCTGCTTCTCCCTCTGCCTGGCTTTCTGCCTCTCTCTCTTTGTGTCTCTCATGAATAAATAAATAAATCTTAAAAAAAATAATAAAAAAAAATAAAACAGAAACATGACAGGACGCCTGAGTGGCTCAGCAATTGAATGTCTGCCTTCAGCTCAGGGCTTGATCCCGATCCAGGGAATGAGTCCCGCATCAGGCTCCCTGCAAGGTCTCTCATGAATAAATAAAATAAAATAAAATAAAATAAAATAAAATAAAATAAAATCTTAAAAAAAAAAGTGAAACATTATTTAAAAAAACCTAGTTTTCAAAATATTGCAAATGGTTGCTTTTCAGTCTTTTAGAACTGCAGTATTTATTTTGCAACCTTTTTTCTGGCCGTTTAGTTCATGACATCTGGTAAACTTTGCTGATAATCAAGGCTGAATAACTTATAACATCTACAATCAGTATGTAATCAAATCTGATGAAAAAACATTTACACATGCTTATTTCATTCCTCTATATATAGATATAGATAAAATTTTTAAATGAACTATTTTATTTTTTTAATTTATTTTAAAGATTTTATTTATTTATTCATGAGACATAGAGAGGCAGAGACACAGGGAGAGGGAGAAGCAGGCTCCATGCAGGGAGCTCGACGTGGGACTCGATCCTGAGACCCCAGGGTCACGCCTGAGCCAAAGGCAGATGCTCAACCACTGAGCCACCCAGGCGTCCCTAAATGAACTATTTTAAAATGTTGCTATTTAACATCTTACCCTATTGTTCTGGAACTAGGCAAGTTCTTTTTGGTATTGATGTCCTAGTATAAATGGGAATATTCAAAACTAATGTGGTATTAATGAAGACAATTAAATCCAGGTCTTTGTGTCATATTGTTTGTTCTCTCCTTGAATCTAATCATGATTAGGGGGTTACTATGGATGTTTGTAGAAAAATCTGCATTCTGTGGAGTCACTTCTAAATAGTTGGCATCCAAAATGTTACTAAATGAAAATTAATTGCTTTTCATAAAAAAGGGACATTTTACAACATTGTGTAATCATATTAAAACAATGACTGGCCTCACTAATGGAAATTAAATGTGATCCTGTGTTCTGGCAGTGTGGCCTGGGAACTAGGTTTGCATGTAAAAGTGCAATTTCCATCCCCTGAGCAGATTTTGATTTTCAAAATAATTAGTTCTGTCAAATAATTAATTTTGTTGACAGGACTAAGTTGAGAATATACAACCTCTCTTACATATATTATAATTATTTGGAATGACAAGATGATATCAAACAATAATCTTCAATTCTGGATGTCAAACTTGATCAGATCATTTCTTTTAGTGCTTCTGAGATTCATGTTCATAACCTTGAATGGAACACATAATTAATTGTCTATAATGCTGTTTCTATATGGATATTTATTGTAGTCCTTGAATCTGCTTTGTGTTTGTGTGTATGGAAGTGATTTTATAAAACATGCAGTTTTCCAGGAGGTAACTTTTAAGCTTATATTCAAATTTTAATAAAATCTTTTCTTTTTTTAATGTATTATTTTCTAAAGCTCTTTAAAATGGTACAATTGTGGGGTGCCTCGGTGGCTCAGTCGGCTACGCATCTGCCTTTGGCTCAGATCATGATCCCAGGGTCCTGGGATAGAACCCAGCATCACGCCCCTCTGCTCAGCAAGGAATCTGCTTCTCTCTCTCTCTCTCCCCCTGCCCCTCCCTCTGCTTATGCTCTCCCCCTCTCTCTCTCTCAAATAAATAAAATCTTTTTTTTTAATGGTACAGTTATGTAAATTGTTGTGCTTCTTTTGCTTTCCAAAGTTAGATAGCATTGTAAAAATACGTACTACTTACCCTTCAAATGTCATTACACATCCAATTTAACTTTGTGCATAGATGATTTGGAACACTAGAAATAATGAGTCATGTCAGTATGTACTCACAAATGAACACAATTTATTTATTAGCCTACATAATTCTATATAAAACTGTGAAACTTTGGTGATGTTCCAATTAAAGTCATCAAGTACTTCCTATTTAAGATTATTTTGTAAGTCTATGGTCTAGGAAATAAGATATAAACATAATACACTTCAGAATGATCATTTCCTGCAGACTACATGAAAACCAGAACATCGAAATTGAAAAACCACTAGAATAACAATGAGGGTACAAGAATGTTCAATTATATTGATGTCTTAATCTATGTTAATTTTTATTTTTAAATTTTTTTCTTCAAGGTATTATTTAAATTCCAGTTAGTTAATATACAATGTAAATTAGTTTCAGGTGTAAAATTCAATGATTCATCACTTACATGGAGCAACCAGTGCTCATTTCAGGTGCTCTCCTTAACACCCATCACTCATTTAATCTATTTCCCACCCCCCTCCCTTCCAGCACCCCTCAGCTTGTTCTCTGTAGTTAAGAGTCTGTTTTCTGGTTTGCCTCTCTTCCCCACCATGTTCATCTGTTTTGTTTCTTAAATTATACATATGAGTGAAATCATATGGTATCTTTGACTGACTTGTTTAGCTTAGCATACTTTCTAGCTCCATCCACATTATTGCAAATGATAGAATTTCATTTTTTATGGCTGAGTAGTATCCTAGTGTGTGTGTGTGTGTGTGTGTGTGTGTACACTACCTCTTCTTTATTCATTTGTCAGTCAATGGACATTTGTATTCTTTCAATAATTTGGCTAATTGTTGATAATGCTGCTGTAAACATCAGAGTGCATATATCCCTTTGAATCAGTATTTTTGTATTCTTTGGGTAAATATCTAGTAGTGCAATTGCTGGATCATAGGGTAGTTCTATTTTCAACTTTTAGAGGAAACTCCATACTGTTTCCAGAGTGACTGTACCAGTTTGCATTCCCACCAACAGTGTAAGAGGGTTTCCCTTTCTCGGCATCTTCACCAATATCTATTGCCTTCTGTATTTTTTTTTTTAAGTCATTCTGACAGGTGTGAGGTGATACCTTATTGTAGTTTCCCTGATGATGACTGAAGTTGAGCATCTCTTCATATGTCTGTTAGGCATCTGGATGATGTCTTCTTTGGGAAAATATCTATGTCTTCTGCCCATTTTTTAACTGAATTATTTGGTTTTGGGGTGCTGAGTTTTATAAGTTCTTTATATATTTTGGGTACTAACCTTTATCAGATATGTCACTTGCAAGTACCTTCTCCCATTCCAAAGGTTGCCTTTTAGTTTTTTTTTTTTCTGCGCAGATCTTTGTCAATTTTTAAACCTACATCTATTTTCCTGTGTGTGTGTCTCTCTCTCTTTGTGTCATAAAATAAAATACCTTTGAGGATGGCTTCCATGTGTCATTTTCTTTCTTTCTTTTTTTTTTTTTTTTACGTGTCATTTTCTTAAAAAAGAAGTTCCTTAAGTGGTTCTTTTGTAGAGCTGAGATTGATAGGTATTAAAAAATATTAGAGTTTCACTCAAATTTTTTTCTGAAGTCTTAAGCAAATGAAAATATACCAGCCATGTTTCTAAAGACTAGATTAGCATTTATAAAGCTGTGGAGTTTTTTCCATGTTAATTTGTACTTTGTATAGCAATCCAATCAAAATACAATTTTTAAAATATTTTTGAAATATAATTGACATACAATGTTACATTAGTTTCAGGTATACAGTATAGTGATTTGACAAAGCTATACAATACACAGTACTCACTACAATAAGTATAGTGACTGTCATCATACAAAATTATCACAATATTATTGATGATATTCCCTATGCTGTACTTTTCATCCCCATAACTTATTTTATGGCTGGGAGTTTATACATCTTGATCCCCGTCACATTTCACACCCATCCCCCCCACCAATTTATTCTCTGTACTTATGAGTCTGTATCTGTTTTTTGGTTGTTTTTGTTTCATTTGGTTTTGTATTCCACATATAAATAAAATCATACGGCATTTGACGTTTTCAGTCTGACTTAGTTCACTTAGCATAATACACTCTATTTGTGTCACAAATGGCAAGATCTCATTCTTTCTTGTGGTTGAGAAATATTCTGATATATATATATATATCTTATACATCACATCTTTATTCATTCATCTATCAATGAACACAGATTACTTCAACATTTTGACCATAGTAACTAATGCTGCAATAAACAGAGGGGTGCATGTATCCTTTGGAATTAATGTTTTCATTTTCTCTGAGTAAATAATCAAGAATGAAATTACTGAATTGTATGGCATTTCTATTTTTAATGTTTTTGAAGAAACTGTACTGTTTTCTACAGTGGTTGCACCAAATTATATACCCACCAGAAGTTCACAAGGATTTCCTTTTGTCCATGCATATCCTTACCAACACTTGTTATTTCTTGCTTTTTTTGATACTGGCAATTCTGACTCATATGAGGCGATAGCTCATTGTGCGTTAGGTTTGCATTCCCTTAATGATTAGTGATTGATGAGCCTATTTTTAACATGTCTTTTGGCCATTCAAAGTATGTCTTTGAAAAAAATGTCTATTTGGGTCCTCTGCCCATTTTTTACTTAGATTATTTCTCATTTGCCAAATTGTTGAAAATATTTTTTAAAGATCTTACTCATTGAGAAGGAGAAAGAGAGAGCAAGGAGGAAGGGCAGAGGGAGTGTGAGAAACAGACAACCTGTTGTGCAGGGAGCCGATCCAGGGCTGGATCCCAGGACTCTGGGATCATGACCTGAGCTGAAGGCAGATGCTTAACCAACTGAGCCACCCAGGCACCCTCAAAAATATTTTTAAACAATTTGGCAAATGACAATTCTAAAGCTCTTATATATGAATAGGTGGTTATATTTCTATATACTGTTTGAAAAGAAATGGAAGAGCAGCACCTTTGGATGTTCACACACTCATAGATCAATACCTACCATAATTAACATAATTTTGAAACATATAAGAATATATCAGATCCTACAGATCCTATAGGATGTATTGCAGATCATTAGCTAAACAAATGATTGTTCAGTAAATGGTGCTAGAATAATTGGCTGTTCTTAGGGGGAAAAATCAGATGTAGTTTCACTCGATATGATGAAAATTTATGAATCCCATAAATCCTGTGACCAAGTCATTTTTATTCAAGCAACCCAGCATAAAGATAAAAATTAAAATTCACAAAGATATAGACTTAATTAATGGTTGTGATAGGAAAACAATAAGCAAAACTTAAAGACCAATATTAAGAAAAATCTTAGAATATTATTAATGTGTTTCAAAAATAACTGCTAAAATTTTATTTGCAAAAATTGATTAAGAAATAAATTAGAAGGAAATATGAGAAAATTAATTATATTTTTGAGTTTTTTGATTTCTGTGTGTTTAATTTTCTCAGTTTTTACATATTTTAAACAAACATGAATTTATCATGAGTGAAAAAACAAAAAAACAGTTATTTCAAACACTAGTTATTGGACTTGTTATTCATAAAAGCTTTAAACTTCACTGAATATCATAAAATTACCTAAAATATAGCTTTGAAAATTTTGCTGTTTGGGAAGACTTAATATTAAAATGGTCTTTTTTGAAGTCTATATATTTAATTCAACTCCCATCAAAGACTCACTCTTCATGTGTATTTGTGTGTGTAATTATCACTTTGTTTTATGTAATTGATTGGTATCTCCAGTGACGTGCAGATTAGGAGTAATCAGAGAAAAATTCTTGGACCATTCCCAGTCATAAAGGGAAGAATTTCAAGTGCCCATCTTTAAAAGTGATGTCTAATGTTTATTTTTTTTCTGGATTTGTTGACTTATAATTTACATATAGTATCATGTAAGATTCAGGGGTACAATGTGATGATTGAATACCCATTTATAAAAGACCCGCTCCTTAGAGTGACTGTCAAAAGTACTTTGGAGTATATTTTATTTTTTTTTCTTTCAAAAAATTTTAAAGATTTTACCTCTTTATTCATGAGAGACACATAGAGGCAGAAACATAGGCAGAGGGAGAAGCATGGTCTGTGGGGAGCCTGATACAGGACTCTATCCCAGGACCCTCAGATCACGACCTGAGCCATGCAGGTGCTACATATATTTTCAAGAATGAATTTGAGAAGAATACTAAGGAGTCTTTAACCCATCCTTTTTAACATCACAATAATGACAAATGTTACCACAACCTTAGAGAAAATATTGTTGACTAGAATAAAAATTCTAGAGAAATATCAAATTATACATGAGAATTTAATATATTAAGAGGACTCATTTGTTTTCTGTGGAAGAAATAATAGTATAGTTAATATGTAGCATTGACATTTTGGGCCATCCATCTGTAAATAATTAATTCTACCTCTAACCCTATAAAAATAATGAATACAGACCAAAAATATCCAGAAGATTGTAAAGATCCAGAAGTAAAGATTAAATAATGAAGCCATATATATTAATCTAGACATGAAACCTAAATAATTTAATGGAAAAAATCAATATATCTGATTTCATAAGAATAAAAATTCCTTGGGGCACCTGGATGGCTCCTCGGTTAAGCATCTGACTCTTGATTTCGACTCAGGTCATGATCTCAGGATCTTGAGATCCAGCCCCACATTGGGCTCCTCATTCAGCAGGGAATCTGCTTGAGGATTCCCTCTCTCCCTCTCCCTCCGCCTCTCCCCCTTCTCTCTCTCTCTCATGTAAATAAATCTTTATAAAAAAATAATTAAAATCTTGCTAATGAGAGGCACCGTAAAACCAAGATAAAAGATAATGTTGGAAATACTTAAGTAAAATAAAGAATTATTGTGTCTACTATATAAGGAACACCTAAAAATTGATAAGGAAATATAGTTAACCCAGTTTTTTAAAAATGGATAAATGATACCAACAAGCAATTCTAAAATGGGGGAAAGCAAATGGATGACAAATATATGAAATGGTGTTAAAAATAATCAATGGAGAAACGTACAGGGTAATAACAGTGAGCTACTCATTTTACCCATCAGTGTTGCTTTACATTGTTATATATTAACAATAAATTGTATTCCTTTTGCCAGTTGAAAATCTTTTGAGGAAAGGAAATAACTAAAATCAAAAGGAACATAGAATAATATACACATTTTCAGATGATTTAATATTAAATGAAAAAAATCTAAAATTGAATGTGATTGGAAATATTTTTATTTTTATTTTTTAAAAGAGAGAGAGAAAACAAGAGCAAAGGGGGAGGGGTGGGTGTGGGGAGGTACAGTGGGAGAGGGAGAGGAAGAAATTTAAGCAGGCTCCACCCAGCATGTAGTCTTACCCAGGGAGCAATCCCACGACTCTTGAGATCATGACCTGAACCGATATCAAGAGTCAGACACTTAAACAACTGAGCCAACCAGACACTCTAAAAATATTTTTAGGGGAATCCCTGGGTGGTTCAGCGGTTTGACTCCTGCCTTTGGCTCAGGGCCTGATCCTGGAGAACCGGGATCAAGTCCCACATCAGGCTCCCTGCAGGGAGCCTGCTTCTCCCTCTGCCTGTGTCTCTGCGTCTCTCATGAATGAATAAATAAAAATCTTAAAAAATAAAATAAAATAAAAACATTTTTAAAATGGTAACTTCAAAAAAGAATAAATAAAAAGCTATAAAGGGAAATACATTGAAATTTTAACAATTGTTATTAGGCACTAGGGTTAAAGAGATAAAGTTCATAAACATGTTGACAATAGTACTTTGCACATGGGGATGTTCAGTATACAGTGGCTATTTTTATTGTCATTTTTATTCATGTGTAACTATTATTATTGTAGGTTTTTTATGTTTGTATTTTTTTGTATCTTCTTTATATTTGTTAGCATATTGTAACACAGAACTCCATAATCACTATTTACTGGTAGCAATGACAAAGTCAATACTGAACAAATTAACCATGACATTAGAATACTATACTCTGGAACTTCTGGCTTATTTCTATGCATCATTATTATTCTTCTGTAATGACCATCTCTGTTCCAACTAGATCACCATGCTGTCACTGATATTTTAAGTGTCTACTGTGTATCCAAGTATAATAATAATTGCCTTCATCTCCATTCCAATTTTGTGAGAAAAGTGCTATCATTATTCCACTTTTACAGATAGGGTTAATGAAGGTGAAGGAAGTTTAATAATTTTCACAAGGGCATACAGGTGCCAGAAAATGGTGCTGCCATCTGAACCAAGGTCTCCTGATTTCAAAGTCTATGCTTTTAGCATTCTATTATTGTCTCCATATCTATAATTTAGTTCATTGAAGATTGAATTTTTCCAAGTTTTACTATTTGTCATTAATTGTTACAAAGTTTCTAGCTCGAATTATTGTTTTCTTAAACACTAATAATCAAAATATTTTGTGAAGTGATAATTAGATATTTTTCAAGTTTGAACATCTATGTATTTAGTTAAATGAAACAATGTATTAAGAAAATATTTCATTTTTCTAAATTTCATTAGAATTAAAAATGGTTTTGAAATTCAAGCAAAATAATGTATTAGATCACGGTAGATTAACTTCCAGTTACTTTGTATTTTATCCAAAACTATGAGTTAAATTATTCAACAGACAAAAAAAATCTACGTTTATAAGATAGCCTGTACTGTGTGTGGCCTTTAAATATATTAGTTGATCTAGAATACATATAAAATTTTACCTGGTTGAAATATCATTTTTAGATTGAATCCTTTCAGCCTAAATCAATCTGCTCTTTAAATTTTTATGTTATCAGATATTTTGCTCTCTTTTGAAGGTAACAAAGGTAATATAAGTTTCTACATCTGAAAGCTGTCACAAGGCAGAGCTCAGTTTAACAAAAAATTGTATATACTTATGTAATCAGAGAAAAGCTGTCATCTAGCTGATATTTATCTGGAAACCTCTGTACTTTGAAAAATGTGTCTAAAACATACTGCAGAAAGAACTCTAGGGGTTTTTGTTTTTGTTTTTCATTGTGTGGGCAAATTAATGATGGTGGAGTTTGCATTGCCCTCCGCTGCTTCTACTCTGCATTTTTCCTGCCCTGTCTCCTTTACTTAAACAGAGGCATTCTAGCATCACTAGGATACTATCCCCAAAGCCTATTTATCCATGAGATCTAGAAATAGAATTGAGTGTAAGTAGAATTCTGTTCAGATTTATTCTTATTGACTACACGTTCACGGAAATGAATTAATAATTCTCAGTTCATGAGACACAGGCATCATTGGGCTACGCATGACCCATTTTATTCTAAAAGTAATTATTTAATTATCAGATACCAAAATCCAATTATGGATTCTTCACGTATGCAGTTCAATAGTGAACCAATATGCAGAAATTGTGGTTAGGTGGGATAAACTAATAGGCTTGCAGTCTGAAATTCAGGCTGTGGCATCTGGTCAGGATCTTGCACTTAGAAGGAAATAAAAAGATCTGCGTAAGTACAAAATATCTTAGTTTGCCATCAAGGATGGATTGTCCAGTTCATTAAGCACGTAGGGTTTTTGTTTGCCACTTTTGCTGCTCTGTAACGCAAGAGATAAGCTCAGGTGACTTAACAGGTATGGGAGGTTTCTTTTACCTTCCAGGGGTAGGGCCCAGCATGTGTTTGGCACAAAGATGGCCTTACCCTGTGTTCGTACAGGTGAGCTCTAGCTAATGACTTTAAAGACTATTGTGGACAGATAAAAGCAATTTGTTTGAATGTGTATTTCACAGTATTTATTAGGTCTTGATGACAGTACATATTTACAATTAGCTCAAAGAGTTTTTGCTCTGGCAGGCCTTGTGTACGATGCTAATCCTTTCTGAAGGAGGAAAATTAAGGACATATTTCACCAGTTGATACCTGGCAGTAGATTAATGACTGGCATTTCTAAGACCGTGTGTCAAAGAATTTAAATAAACACTTGTTAACTTGATGCATTAGCGTCAATGTGTTCTTGTCGCTATCATTGTAAAGGGAAATGATTCAGAAAAAAAAATTAAAGGAAGGCATGTTAGACACATGAAAAGGTCTTATAGTACTTCAGAAACACTATTTTTTAAGATTATTATCCTTCAGAATAACATTTTAGTACCAGGTTCATACACCTTGGGAAGAAAATAAGATCCTCTAATTCATGAGCAAGGTTAAACACTTTTCCATGTACTTGAGACCCTCAGTAAAATAACAAGTGAGTTAATCCGTGATTTATACTAATATGCATCACAAAGAAAAGGAGTGTTGTATAACATCAGAGCTGAAGTAGGTGTGAGCTGGCCTAAGACCCAGCCCTTTAGCTATATGATCATTATTACCGAACATCTTATCCTTAGCTGCTTTCCGTGTAAATGGCGCCAGTAGTACAAGTCCCATCTATATCACAATATCATTATAAGAATCAGCGATATAATGATAGTTAAGCATTTTTGTGAGCTTTGAATTGCTATATAAAAACAAAACATAATTTAAATACAAAATCTTGGAAGGGATGGTAGTGCAACAGGTATGGTGGTTGTTAACATTTATTAAATTAGTACTATATGCTAAGTACTATATAAATCTATATTTTTTAAAGCTGAATCTCTCAAAGTTTTACTTGTGATCGGATTTTATCTTATAAAAAGTATAACCCATTCTACTCTACTAGTAAGAAATCAAGAATCCAAAGAAACTAAGCATTTTGCCTTAGTTCATGACTCTTAGGCCACTGCTAGTTTTATTATAACAGGCTGATGATGCATTTTAAAAGATTGATCTTTTCAACCTAGGTAGATATATTTTATAGAATTTAAGGGTTACTTATACCCAGATTTTTAAAGTAGGATAAATATCCATGAACATGGAAATGAACATGATAATGACTGTATTTCTTAACTAAATTTGGGATTACAAAAATATTTTTCTACTTATATATTTGCTTGTCTTGCAGAAAAAAATATACATACCATGTTGATTACATGTATACTATATCATAAAATAGATATAGACAATATTTTTAAAACAATAGAATGCATTGTTTGCTACAGTTTAGAAAGGTCTGGGGTCATCTGCCTGGATGGACATATCAACACATCATTTGAAGTTTGGATCGCCGGGGTGGATATTAGTGCCTTAGTGTGATACTTCATGATCTGAGAAGATCTCAGAATGAAGGGATAACCTTCAATTAAGTGCAGTTGAGTCCCTCTGATTCCTTGTCTAATCCTCTAGTATTAAAATTTTGAAATGTGTTGTGCAGCTGTCTAAGAAGTAATAGCATGATGGAGTGGAACCGAGGCAGACATTGGTCTGAATCCAGACTCCACTATTGGACAAGTTAGCTCCCATGTGCATAATTTTATCAAGTCAGTAGAAGGCGGGTAAGACTACCTTGCTTGCTGTATTTTTGAATTCAGTGATAACTTATGAACCATCTAGGAAAGCATTGACAAATATCGGAGCCCACCAGAGGGCAACTGTTAATAACCCAACAGGTAACTGGCAGGAGCTAGTCTACCTAAAATCTTGATGGTCCTCTTGTTTGTTTGTTTTGTTTTTTACTTGGATGCTCTTTCATTTCCTCTTCTTAATTTCCAGGCGTCTGAAAGGTTTTCATCCTTCTGGTTGTTAGTTTTAGCTTTGAACTCGGTCTCGCACTGTCATTTCTCTGCTTAGAGGTTATTAGTTCTGACCAATCTACCCAACTTAGATTATGCCTCTTCCTTGTCTTGGCACACTGTCTACATGTGCAGGACAAAACAAGTGTAACCCCTGACATTGTTGAAATATAGCTATTTTAAGTGTTTAAAATGCACATAATGACTAAAGGTAATAAGGATTTGTTTTTCATTGTCTTTTAGTGAAGTAACTTACCAGGCAGAGAGTTAGTATTTAGCAAATGATGGTGTCTGTCAAGATATGGCTGTTGATTCTCACCGTGCACAAACTCATGATCTTGGGACATTTCCTGAAAATTCTTCTTTGATATTTGATATCAGGAAATATAATATCTTGATACATTTAAATAAATTTCTGATGCTTCAGTTTTTTAAATTTATGCATATATTCTATAATTAACTTTCATGTTGATAAGTGGTATAAAATAAATTCCTTGTCTCAAAATATAAAATACTAGATATAAAAGTTATCTAATATAAGTTCCTTCTTTGAAGATAGGAAACACCCGTGTGTGACACTCACCTGGATTTTCACACTCATTTTAGCTTTACAAAATGAGGAAGAACAATGTTTCTTTTATTTTTTTTATAGATTTTATTTATTTATTCATGAGAATACACAGAGAGGAGAGAGAGAGGCAGAGACACGGGCAGAGGGAGAAGCAGGCTCCATGCAGGGAGCCCGACGTGGAACTCGATCCCAGGACTCCAGGATCAGGCCCTGGGCTGAAGGCGGCGCTAAACCCCTGAGCCACCTGGGCAGCCCACAATGTTTCTTTTAAAAATAATAGTGTACTTAGGAACTTGCTATCATTGAAGAGTCGTAATAACTATTAGTGACTTAAAGTCTTTTGAATGTTAGGTTTTGTTGGATCTCCAGTGTTTTTAAAATTTAAGAGTGCACATCAGTTTTGTCTCAAGGATACACATTAAGTGCCCTCAGCCCAAATTCTTAGCAGACTTTGTGTGGTGTGTGGATCGTGGCCTAAAGACATGGGTCACCCCAGAAAGAGCCAGGTTTCGCAGTTGCTTGTATCATTATAAATGAGGAATTACACTGGAGAGCCGTTAGAGTTCTAGCAGATGGTCCTCTAAAAGTGGCTGTTATATGTAAGTGTTTTATGGGAACTTAGAGATAATCAGATAACACTACAAATAATGCCTGCTGAATATGCAGTAGGTAAGAAAGTATCAACACTCTTTTAAAAATCATTTTGGCTTCTGGACTCTGAAGCCTATAAAACCTACTTATGTAGTTATAATACCTATGTTTTTCTGTATAAATCTTTGCAAAGCTGAGGTCATTACTGTTTGTTTTTATGACCCTAAGCAATACTCAGTTTTATTTTACCAAATAAACTACACAGCTATCAGCTAAACAATAGCTACATAGTGATAGCTATTATTTCTAACTATACTTTAGTAAAATACAAGCTTTTTCTTTATACAATGGAGACAGCCACTCCCCAACCAATTTTTTAAATAGCTCTTCTTTCCTTTTTGAATCTGTCGTGTTTCATAGATGCTGAAATGTTTTTGTAAAGAGGAATGTCTTTATACACAGTTTTAAAATAATGAGATCCATTCCAAATATAGAACCACATGGCCCTTAATTCAGTAGTGAGCATATATTCCTTTCAGAACTTCACAAAAATTGTGAGGATGGTTACCAATATGTACTATTAACAATAGTAGTCAAAAGTATTTCTTACATATCTTTCTCAAAATTGTGCTTTTTCTTTCCAGAAATATGATAATTCCTTCTAGAGTGTATTCCAGCCTATTTGGTTTACATGTATTTAATGTACATAGGCTCTTCTATTTGAGTTAGATGGTGGGTTGTGCCAGAAAAGCTATGAATATATATTTGCAAATGCATGTATTTATTCTATATATGCAAAGGCAGTGATTATACAGTATATATGTACAGAGATGGAATATATATGTACCAAGATGGAATAGATTTTTCAGTTGACACAAGAAGGGAAAAACATATTTCTTGCCCATGAGTATGACAGAGCCTTTTAGAAATGTTAACCTGTCAGACTTTCTCCTCCAACAGAATCTCTGGCTGCTTCTATCAGGAATTTTGGCCACCAATAAAATTCATCATGCAGTCATTGAAAGCAATGGATTTACCAATTAATACTGTCTTGTAAAATTATCTCAAAATTATTTTAAAAATCAAATTGTTATTTGCATGGCTGAGAAGTTGGAGTAGTAGTGTTGATGTAGATGTATGTATTTAAATCAAACTAATAATATCAATAAGAACCAAAAAGAATAGTAGACATTTGTCCACCCATTCGTTCATTTTAAACATTTCACTTACAAATTTAAATGAATTTAAGAAGAGTTAAGCATCTAATGTGTTCAAAATCCTGAGCTAAATTATATAAAACAGTGTTAAACTGTATATTTTAGACATTTGTATATTTATATACATGCGTTATTTATATATACATATACATATAATGTATAATATACATCATCTCTGCATTTAACTTAGTAAGAAAATAAGAGCTACATGAAAGGATAGATAAAGATCATAAGTAGCTCACTTTACTTTTACATATTTCTCACTAAAATTATGTATAAAATCAAATGAACGAATTTATCCCTCCTTGCCAAATTTCGTATAACCCATTGACCAGAGATTTAAATATCTTAAATTAAACAATAGCCCAAAGAATCTGTTGTGTTGTTTATATTTTGTACCTACATGATCTCTCAGCAGTATAGTTTGAAATTTTTTAAGTAATAACATATTCTGAGAAAAATTTGTAGGTGGAATTTGTTTTGAAACCCTTCAGTGACTACACTATTGAACCAAATATATTTAAAGTATACAAATGTATAAAATAGACACTTCTAATAAAAGACATTAACTGTAAGACAAAGACTCTATAAAGAGGAGACTCAACACCATTGTCTACTTTTCAAATATCAGCTTCCCAGTGTATCTAGTCCCCGGGAGGATATCTCAGTGCAGATTGTCTCCCTATCCAGGGTGGGGTTCTCTCCAGATGTAATTTTCATCTTGTTCTGAGAGACATAGAGCTGTTCAGGCTACATCCTGTCATGTTGCTTTAGTATAGACATTTGTAAATTACAAACCATTGCTACCAGTGTGTGTGTGTGTGTGTGTGTGTGTGTGCGTGCGCACACGCGCAATTTACCATATGATATTAATTTCTATCTGTCTCATTACCTTGGAAGCTAAGAGCCCAATATGTCGTATTTCTGAATAAATATAGCAGTCTGTGTAGAATTGGCCAATCTCTGGAGTCTGACCTTCCCAGAATATTACTCCGACAGATTATCTCATTATTTGTATCAGAATCCATAAAAATTATTTGTAGCAGTATCTCAAAAATTTCTAACAGATGTTGAAAAAGGGCCCTTGCCAATACTGAATGCTATTACCTGAGTACATGAAATGTACAGTCCAGATGAAGTTTAGATCCACATAATCATCTTGGCTCCTCTGCAACTATTGTGGGTTTCACTTGCAAAGTCAAGGACTCAAAGAGAAGACGGATGAGACATGAAAGTCATTTCTGAAAGTCTGTGTATGACCAAAATGCCAGAACTTCTATGATATCAGGTCTTCATTATGTATATGCCATTATACTCAAGGACTAGATCATAATACCAAAGGCAAGATACCTATAGAATCTCAATTGCACCATAAGTATAAGATAAATATCAACCAGGGCTGTGATGTGTCACTTGTTAATTAAAACCTCTTCAGTGTGTTGATTCACAAGAACCTCTTTTGAGAAAACGTGCTAACTTCAAAATTACAGTGATTTCAGATATAATATTATAAGAAGCTTTCTCATATCTCCACCGGTCCCTGCAGAAGCAATTTGGGAAAGACCTAGTAGAAAGCACTAGAAACCAGAGTCCAAATCCAGCTCCAGAGAAGTTATCAGACAGAAAATTGAGCATCCCAGAGGTTGCGTAACTGCTTAGTTATTCATCTAGAAAGAGGCAGGAGTGGTTATACCGTTCATAGGATGAAACCCAATCACAAGGCAAACTTTGAAAAATTCATCTTCTTTTTTAACTCCAGTGTAGTTAACATACAGTGTCATATTAGTTTCGGGCATACAATATAGTGACTCAACAATTCTTTTTTAAAATATTTTATTTATTCATCAGATACTTAGAGAGAGAGGCAGAGACACAGGGAGAGGGAGAGGCAGGCTCCCTGTGAGGAGCCTGATGTGAGACTCAATCCCAGGACCTGAGGATCATGCCCTGAGCCAAAGGCAGACACTCAACCACTGAGCCACCTCGGCATCCCTGTGATTCAACAATCCTATATGTCACTCAGTGTTCATCATGAAAAAAGCACTCTTAATCAGCTTTAAAAAATGTTGTGGAAAATTTGTATCGTACCCTATAGTGCTAGTTTACAAATGTTAGAGATTCTCGTATGTATAAATCCAACCGCAGCATTCCTAAAAACGAAGATTGGTTTTTTTTCACCGTCTGATAATCTATACTAGTTATGCTAATATTAAAATTTTGGGGAAAAAAAAAGCTAGTAGAAAGTCTATATGGAGACTACAGATATCTAGTGAATTAAGACACTTAAGTGGCATAGTTACCTTATACCTACAGTTACTCTCTCCTTTCTATTATTTGTGGCACAAGAGCTTAACAAATCTGAACTTCTCACTAAGCTTATAAATAGGTGACGATTAATAATAACCCTATAGCTTCTATTCAGAAAAGGGCATCCATATTTCTCAATTTCTACATTTCCTGGGACTTTCTAAGGTTCTGTAGCGATTCTGCATTATGTAGCGAGGGTAGGGAAGAATTGGAATGTTTTGTGTATTGTCATAGACTGTCGCAGCAATGGGGACAGCATTTTTCCACCAAAGAGAAATTATGCTCTGAGTCAGTTATTTGCAATACCTGGATTGCTAGATGCTATCATTTATAACACTGCATCTGCATTCATAGCAGTTGAGTTTAAGGAATTTGTAAACAGGAACTTTATCTGATCTAGACATACAGTAGGCATTTTCACTATATCATTTTTATTGCTACTTAATACAACCCTAAATATTCAATTTCGTGGAGGGCAATTCACCATTGCACCTACTGTAGGGCATTTATCTATATTTCAGGAGAGCCCAGAAAACGTCGGGGGATTGGTTGTGGGATTTAAAACCTTTTACTCCAGGGCCAGTCCTCCAAAGCCACATCAGTAATGATTGAAAGTTGTTCAGCTCTGCAGGCAGTTTAGTAGCCTACATGAAATCACTTAGTGGTCCAAATTGAACTCCTGAGGGAACTGTCATAATTGACAGTTGGAACCAAGAGGACAAGAATGGAATGGACCTGTGAACTAGGAGTGAGTGAATTTCTCCTGTGGGCATGACAGTGTTTATCTTCTACAATTTAGCTTTAAGTGGCCTGAGAGTTTAAAAATGGAGAAAGATGTTTTATTCAGAGGGGGGAATATGGGGAACAGAAAGCAGTTTTATCCCAATGGACAACCAAGAAGAGTCCTCTTACTATTTTGCCGTTGCTTGCCTCATATAATACATCGATTCAAAGTGAATATTATGATGCTTTTGCTTTGAATGTCCATATTTACATTATTGAATTTTATTTATTTTATTTAAAAAAATTATTTATTCATGGGAGACACAGAGAGAAGCAGAGACATAGGCAGAGGGAGAAGCAAAGAAGGCTCCCTGCAGGGAGCACAATGAGGAACTCAATCTCAGGACCCCCTGATCACGCCTTGAGCTGAAGGAAGATGCTCAACTGCTGAGCCACCGAGGCGTCCCAAGATTATTAAATTTTATTAAAATGAACTGTAGCATACCCTTTATTATTGCATGACTTGCAGGTGAAAGTGAATAAAAGCTTATATGTTTTGTACTCTATTTTGTATTATTTCAGGGAAACTAGTTGGAGTCAATAGATTGCTGGATCTTATACATTCTGAGGAAAAATTGGCCAGAACCATCTCTGGGCATTCATAAGATACTGTGTTACTAGGATCCTGCATATAATTCTTAATATAAGTCACAGACGAAGTCATAGCAGTTTGTGGCTCTTTCTTTCTGCATAACATGAAAGTTACAGGGTGGTGAGTATTCTCGATACAGAGCCCAAATTGGTGTCTTCCTCCTGTAAGTTAAAACACTTTTCTGAAGATGATCCCAGAGGAAATGAAGGGAAAAGATAGAACCCTCTCCTAAGGACTTCAAGTGACTGAATATTTAATAAGCCCATAAACCAATGGCAAGTATATAATAAGTGCTATGTGCTTATTACATATAAAGGAAGTTTTGCATAACTGCTTTTGAAATCCATTTAATGATTTATAGACCATCTTTGAAAGTTCAAAATCTCTAAAATGGAACTTCTTTTAGCAATGTTTACGACAGGCATTAAAAAAGAAGGGTTATGTGACAAAGAATGAAGTGACACTGATTATTTGTTCCACACTTTATTCTGACTGTGTGGCCGTAGCCCACTAAGGGGTCTTTTCAAATAAGTCTTGGTCTTTACATGAATGTGGGTTGACCAGTCAGAAACCAAGGTAATGGGGCCTCATGGTCCACAGCCCTCTGCCAAATAATGGTTCAAAATCAGCCAGTGCGATCCATCCCTTATATCACAAAGGGCACTATCCTTGATTGACTTCTTTTCCCTAGTCAAGTACAAAGAGCCTAATTTTGTTGTTTCAACTCTATATAGCTCAGCCAGTCTTCCGCCTAGGTCACGTTGACCAGTGGAGTTATCTTGGAAGCATAATTCCGTTGCCATCTTAGACAATTTGTGGGACTGAAGGATCTATTTTGTAGAGCAGAAAGCTTTTAAGAACATCGCATGCAATAAATTTCCTAGACTTATGCCAATTTGTTCATATTGTAGAATTGAGTATACTTTGGGATAACTCCATGAAGTGAATACTTTTGAGTTATATCACCATATGGTTTTATCTCTTTGAATTCTTTTTGTTTTTAAAGTTGATGGCTAATTTTCCTTATTTGTAGAAATCTCACTGGAATCTTATACGTTGAATTTGGTGTTAAGACAAAGAGAAAATGCTTACGTGGTCCCTGATGTAATAGATATAACACCAGTCACAGTCTCTCTAATGTCTCACAGAAAGTTTGTTTCATTTTGTGGAAACTCCAAACACAAGTAGATTCTTACTCTTGGGTGATGTGAACTTCTAGGGACTAAATTATGTCCTTTCAAAATTCATATGTTGAAGCCCTAACCCTTGGCATGACATTATTTAATGATGAGATGTTAGGGGACTGATTAGGTTTAGGTGAGATCATGAAGGCTCCCATGATGCGGTTGGTATCCTAAGAAGAGGGAGAGAGGTCCGAGCTCACTCTCTCTTTCTACCATGTGAATTAAGACAAAGAGAGGTGGTGGCCTTCTATAAGCCAGGAAGAGAGCTCCTACGGGGAACTGAATCAGTTGGCACTTTGACCTTTGACTTCTAGCCTTTAGAAGCATGAGAAATAAATGTCTGTAGTTTAAACCACCCAGGCTGTAGTATTTTGTTATATCAGCCCAAGTCGACTACTGCAGGGGGAAAGAAAGGAGTTGAAACTCATTATCTGTACCCTACTTTACTGTTGCTACTCGGCCTGGCTTAACCAGTGTCTTTCAGATTGATCATGATTCACACATGGATGTGTCTGACCTCTCATGAACCCGGGTGATGGTCTCTTTAGACCATAACCCTCTGCCAAACGATGGTTAGATCTGCTGCAGCTTCTTAAGCGCTTTACCAGAGGTGGCTTAACATTTATCACTACTCCTTATTTCTAAAATTTCAATCATTTACTAATTTAGATTTTCCAAAATAATTTTAAATCAGTTTAACACAGAGGTTGATTAATATTTCAAGTTCTTAACTAAGTTCAAAATGTTGACTCACTAATACTCATTGATTTCCAATTTATAGTTACAATAACTAATGCAAAATGGCTACTTTTTTGTCACTAGAGTTGTTACATTATTTATATCTATATATTTATTTGTTTTTGCTCTCCTGTCAACTACTTAATCTTAATTACCAGAATAAAAGTACTTGTTTCTTAGTAGTTAATGGTTCTATTCCAAACTAATCACTACTATTAAGATATTTTGGCTAGAATTGTTTGCTTTACAAAATTAATGCCATTCTTATTTTTATAGTAATTTTATTTTTTTTATTGCTTACAATAATTTTATAAATTTTTATGTTCTGCTTTGAACTGTGGAATGAAATACTATTATTTGGCACACCTGGGAGGCCCAGTGGTTGAGCATCTGCCTTTAGCTCAGGTCGTGATCCTGAGGTCCTGGGATGGAGACACGCATCGGGCTTCCTGCAGGGAGCCTGCCTCTCCCTCTGCCTATGTCTCTGCCTCTCTCTGTGTATCTCTCATGAATAAATAATTAAAATCTTTAAAAAAAGGGAAAATAAATACTATTATTTGCCTAATTTTTAAGACCTTCTATATCCCAGTAAGTGGCATTTTAAACCATTTTTCTTCCTAAATTATCTCATATTAATTTTCTATGAAATTTATTATATCATTTTTATTACCAGTGAGTGATTATTAAAAGCGAATTATTTTATATCTTTAAATCTTTTTACACACAAAAACTAGGAGTTAAAAGGAAAATGGAAACTGGGTTTCTTGGTTCTGAAAGGGTGGTATTGCCACAATATTACACTCAGTGTTTGAAGTACCGAGTTTAAAAAAAAAAGTTTTATAAAGAATACATTGATGTGACTACAATTCACGTGTTTGCAAAACTTAATGAGAAGGAAGTTTCATTTTTTTAAAAGATTTTATTTATTTATTCATGAGGGACAGAGAGAGAGAGAAGCAGAGACATAGGCAGAGGGAGAAGCAGGCTCGCCATAGGGAGCCTGATGTGAAACTTGATCCCAGGACCCTGGGCTCATGATGTGAGCCAAGGGCAGAAGCTCACCACTGAGCCACCCAGGTGCCCTGGAAGTTTCATTTTTGCTCTGAATGTTATTCATAGTTGTAGTAACTGAATTGCAATACTGTGATAGAAGGGCTGCTGAAAGTTAAATATTTTAATACTGTTTTTAATTTCTTTATAATCAACAGTTAATTTTTTATAAACATTGAACATATACTATGTAGTATTAATTATTAAAATATGTATGCTTAATATTAATTAATATTAATTAATTAATATTAATTAATTAATATTAATAAAATATGTAGGCTTAACAAAGTATACATTTAACAAAGAAATCAGAATAATATTTTTTATTATATTTTTAAATAATAATGACTTTGCTGATATGCCTGGGAAGCTCCAAACGCTAATTCATTTTTTTTCTGAGTACAAGAGAATTCTGTTTCCATTTTTAGCTAGTGACAATCTAGCTAAGCCCTTAAACTTCATTTACTTCATCTCAGAGAATAGGATATCCATTTCTTATTTCATTTATGGTCTGTTCGCCCATTCTTCCCATTCAACCTAATGAATCAGAAAATATTTTGAAAATAGTACTTAGGGAAGAGCTGGAAGGCATCAAATTATTTTGAGTGTATTAACAGCCAATACAGGTGGGAGTAGAAAGCTGCTTAAAGTCTCTAGAAAATAGCTGAGTATTGATAACTAAATTACAGTGTTTTTTCTTTCATATTTGACCAGGAAATTTTAGTATTTGAAAGTTGTCCTAAAAAAAAAAAAAAAAAAAAGAAAGAAAGAAAGAAAGAAAAAGAAAGAAAGAAGAAAGAAAGAAAGAAAGTTTTCCTTCCTAAATTTGTCATTGTTTATCTGAGATATGTTTGTGATCTTAAAGAATTGGAAACAAGCTAAATGCTCATCAAGAGAATGAAGAAAATGGTATATAGCTTATTAGTATGTGACTGTTCAATATCCAATAAGATGATTTAATAGCATAATAAAATGAGTGTTGAAATAGTAAGTAATGGCAATTGGTATGTAGATTGATGACTTTTTTTTTTCTAATTTGCAACTCATTTTCTTCTAAGTACTGGAAAGAAATGACAACCCACAAAATTTTAACAGTAAATATCTTCAGATTAGAATTACTTTTTTTCCTTCATTTGTATATATTTCCCTTCATATGTACATATTCCCTAACATATTTACTTTTATAATGCTAGCTTTGGCTTATTTCAGGAAGTAGTTTGAGATTTAAGACTTAAATATTCACTATAATTATAATGTCTTTCTTTATGAATGATAGAGATATATCATCACATGGACTTGATTTTCTGAAGATTTTTCACAAAATAGTGTTTATGCAATATTATGGATTCTATTGAAGAACTGTCTCTCACTGCCCTGGTAGATATGTTATGTCTTCCTAAACTGTGGATGGTTTTCTGAAGAATAAATTTCAGACTTTTTGGGGGGACCTTCTTATGCTTTATTTTGTCCAAGAAGAGATGCTTAGGGATCCCTGGGTGGCGCAGCGGTTTGGTGCCTGCCTTTGGCCCAGGGCGCGATCCTGGAGACCCAGGATCGAGTCCCACGTCGGGCTCCCAGTGCATGGAGTCTGCTTCTCCCTCTGCCTATGTCTCTGCCTCTCTCTCTCTCTCTCTCTCTCTCTCTCTCTGTGACTATCATAAATAAATAAAAATTAAAAAAAAGAAGAGATGCTTAAATAAATCAGTTATTTCAGTTCAGTGTTTCCCTTTTTAGAATTATAAATCTAAGCAGTTTTATACCAACTTTTTAAATGGAAAAAACATTCAAGTACATTTAGATGAGTTACAAGTATTTGGAAAATGACTGTCCTCTTTTGAATGCTAAGAAATTAACAAACTGTATGCTAACTGAATTTTTGTAATGTCCTTTAATGATGAATTCGGATATCTTCTAATTCAAGAAGTCTTCTCTGGTCTTCTCAATTAGATAGGATCTTTCTTTTCAGAAATTACAACTTTAGTTTTGTAAATCTTGCAGCATTTGCAAGGTTTTACCGTATATTATAGGACTTATTTGAGTACTAGCTCTAGATTTTAACAGATTATAACATTTAGGGTATGATATTTTTTCCTTATTCATTTTTGTGTTCCTTTCATTTTTTTCCTAGGCTTTTAAATATAGCATGAATTACTATTGTTGGCTGACTTTCTTGAGTATTTGTATATTTCATGCTGTTATTGTTTTTTTTTTTCAGTATGAGTGTCTAAGTAAATCTCAAATTTAGGTTGGAAATTAGAACCATGAACTCAAGAGAAGAATAGAATTTACTGCCATGTTAATCTTGTCTCCAAAATTATTTTCTCTTTAGTAAATTTTAATGTTGTCTTTAACAATTAACATATCCCTCTTAGATTCAAGGGTAGAAATCTCCTTTGAAGACAGATGAAAAGCTTTTGACTATTCTAAACATAGTTTTTATGATTTTATAGAGTATTCACCTTCTGAGTGTGGTATTTTCAGACTGAAAACCCTACTCTTAAGTTAGTCTTCATATGGCAACTGTTTAATTTTTTTACTTGTTCTTCTCAAATACATCTAATACCATCATATTTTCTGTAAACTTCTGGGACCAAAAGCATACTACATAATATGTAAATAACCAAATTTCTTCTGATTTATAGAGTAAATCTCTATATTTTTAGATGACCAGAGTCCTGTTAGCTTTTTGGGGGTACAGAAACCCATTAAAATATCACTTTAATATCAACTAAGTAAAATTAAAAATTCAGTGCCTCACTCATACTGGCAACCTTCATAAACACTTAACACTAACTCCATTCCAACTTCTAGCTTAAAAGCAGAGAGACACGTTCTAGGATTAGTTGCATTTTCACCAAAAAATTCATTTTTCTCTTGTCATTTGTTTTGTAGCTATAACATCTCCTTGATTGTTCTTCTTACAATGTAAGCATTTTTCCAGTGCCTCAGCTCCTTGATTTTTCTTTTTATCAGTGGTTTTTAGGAATTTGTTTATGATGTGTCTGGGTTTCTTTGTGTTTATTCTGATTAGAATTCAGTGAGATTCTTGGATCTGTGGGATGATATAATTTTCGTCAAATTAGGAAGGATTTTGGCTATTGTTCTTTTGAATATCTTTACCCTTGTGAGACTCCACATATATGTATATTAAATAAATTTCATATAACTTACTGAGGCCCTGCTTAATGTTTTTTTAGTGTTTTATCTCTGTGTTACATTTTGGATATTCATTATTTCTACAACTTCAAATTCACAGATCTGTTTTTATGCAGATTCTTATCACCTGTAATATCCATTAAGTATATATTTTTTATTTTAAACCTAATTTTCATCTGTGGATGTACTCTTTGATTCTTTTATATATATATATATATATATATATATATATATATTTATTTATTTATTTATATAATTAATCTTCTTTCCGGTTGTGGGTCATATTTTCCAATTCATAAGATCTCTAGGAATTTTTTTTTAAGATTGTATTAATTTGTTTGACAGAGAGAGCCTGAGAGCACAAGTAAGGGGAGTAGCAGAAGGAAAGGAGAAGCAGGCTTCCCACTGAGCAGGGAGCCTGATGCAGGGCTCAATCCCAAGACCCTGGGATCTTGACTTGTTCTGAAAGCAGACACTTAATCGACTGAGACTTTCAGGTGCCCCAGGTCTCTAGGAATTTTTGATTGGATATTGAAAATTTTGTATTTCATGTTGTTGAGTGTCTAAGTTTTATTTTTTTAAAGAATTATTGTACCTTGCTCTGGTAGACATTTAGATTGGTTTTGGTTTAGTTTGATCATCTTGAGACTTGTTTTTAAATTTTGTTAGGGTAATCCCAGAGTACCTGTTACTGTAAGGGATCATTTATCCCCACTACTAAGGCCTGGTCATTCTGATATCTGAACTTCATGCTCAGGGGGCCAGTTGGACACTCCACTGTTGATGATAGGAACCAGGATGATTCTCTGTCTTTTATGGGTCTGGAAACTCATAGCTTTCAAATAAATTTTTAAACAGCCTCATAAAAGTCACCTTTCACATGCATATTCTAGGAACCAACATAGACTCAAAGGATCCCTAAGACTATTTCTGGAATTTTTTGTATAATTGTCTTCTTTCTTGAAATCTGCCTCACAAATTCCTGTATCCTCAGACTTCTTGAACTCTAATTTCTGTTGCCTCAACTCAGTTAGGTAGTTGTTTCTACTTTCATATACACACATATGTCTGCCCACACACACATACACACAAACACACACACATATCTCAGCCTTATGACCTGAAATATGTTTCTTTTCTCTAAGATGTCATGGCTCTGCAATGCCTGTGGTTTAATGTCTGAAAACAGTTGTTTCATCTATATTAGCCTAGTTTTCTGGTTTTTGGAGTCGAGAAAGTTAAAACCCTCGTTATTCTATCGTGTCTGAAAGTGAAATCCTTCAACTGATTGAAGATTCATGTATAGAGAAGTACAAGCTAAATATTACACTAGGAATTAAGACAGTTCTGCAGAGAATGTTGAAATGTTAATGACAAAACTCTATTATTATAAATACTGAAAGAAACTCTCAAGTAATCTTATGTGAGAGAGTAGATACATATAGACTTTAAGATGTTTAAGAGTCAATAAGTAGAATTACATAGTTGGCAACCAGGATTTACAGTTTTGAGAGTCATTTGCATAGAGGAAAAGGATGAAGTCAGAGAGGGCATGTTGCTATTTACAGTGAGAAGTCTAGTGCAGCTGTGTCTTCGTCTTAAATTTGACTCGGGGTCATTATCAAAGGCAGACCACTGGGCTCTATCAACCATGGGTCTGACCCAATGTAACAGTTCTTGAGTTTGCATTTTAACCAGTTCATTCCTCTTTAGGAAATAAAACATCAACCTAGGAATTGTTTATTATTGAAAGTAATTCCATGATATTTCTAAAAATACTGATCACATAAGAGCAAAAAGAAAATAGTAGTATTTCTATGGATTGCATTATTGATGTTAGCCTGGAGTAATAAGAAAGATAAGAGATTCTGGAGACCCCAAAATGGATCTTTAGTGTATTTTTCCCTTTCATTGTGATTAAAATACACAAAATTATATGAGGAAGCTAAATATTTGTTTAAAATACGTATGTACACCTTGATTTTTCTTTTTTCAATTGATTCTCAGAGCATTTGTCTTGAGGTATGCAATAGCTCACACTGCAAAATAAAAAAAAAAAAAATCAACTTTCCTTTAACCCTAACCTTGAATAATTCATAAAGCAACCACCTAAATCTAATTAAACGGAAACAAAAAAACGGCAGCAATATAATCCTTGATTTTAATGATGCCATGCTATTACTTTTTATGTAATATCTAAATGTTTATGAACTCAACCTTCATTATAAAGAGTTATGTATAGTGTTGACTGTCCAATATTTAGTAAAATTTTAATAATCCAAGGTGTGATCATTAACAACCTAATTTGAAACATTTTTATGTTATTTGGTTGCTCTTGATTTCAGAAGTAGCTGGTTTAAATGCATAGTGTGTACATCCTCACACATATTCAATTTACATGCCTTTAAGACTTCCACCTTAATGCTCAACTTAGAAATGTCATTAAAATTACTTTAAAAATATGTATTTATTAATTGCTTTTATAGCTATAAGGTTTTGAAATAGATCATTCATATAAAAGTGTGTGTGTATATATATTTGTATCACTGATAAAATGTATTAATTAGCTAATGTTTGACAATGATCATCAATGTCAGAGATTGTATCCTTGTTGAAATTTTAGTTTCAAAAAAAAATTTTTTAGTTTCACCATATTGGTTTTTTAAAACTAGTAGTCACTTTAGAAGAAAATGCCTGGCCAAAAACAAACAAAAAGAAAGAAAGAAAAAAGATGCTTAGTAAATATTGTTGAATAAATGAATGAATGAATTTTTAAAACCTTACAAAAATAAATCGATAAGTGCTGGAGTATGTAGAAATAAAAGTTTCATTGAGTTTAATTAAGCACAATTAAATACTCTGCCAAGCTCAGAAAACAGTTTTTAGAAATACTGGCAGTCCTTAGGCAACATAGGAACTGTTAGTTAAATGAATTAAAAATGAGTTTGAGAATAGAAATTTCAACACAGATACCCAGTCTACTAATTTGCTGATCATTGATGAAAACTAGCTACACATACTCTTTTTTTAAACCAGTATATGATATTGGTTCAGTTAAAGAGAATGTACAGAATTGACTCTATCTCTTACTTGCTTAATTATGTTTTTCTTATGTTCAATTTTTAAATTAATTTTAAACTCTTTTTCTCTTCTACAGCATTTAGTGGAAATAATTTTTAGTTTCTGATAGAAAGTTTCTGATAATGAAATATCCAATAAATGTACTTTTTACAGAAAATGTAGATCTAAAAATGCATGCACTCAGCAATATAAGGTAACCTATTCCTCAAACTTGCTTCTGAAAAACTGATAGACTTAAAATAAAAACAACTACAAAAGGTTTAGTCATTATACTGAATTTTGGAAAAATAAATCAAGAATTTATTTTATTCTATTTTTTTAAGAATTTATTTAAAACTGTATGCTAAGTGTTTATAAGTTTTCTTAACTGCATTCTGTAATGTAATCTTCACTTTTTATGTTATTAAATTCTCTTCTCAAGAAAATCAGGAGTAAATAGGGATTTGAGGTTACCTGGTACACTGTTGAAAAATGTTAAAAGCCAGTAGTATCCATTAAAACTAATTATTTTCCTTTTGATTATTTTTGTTTGTTTCTTCAAGGATTAAAACAAGGTGAGCCAACCATGACTGGCAAAACACAGACCAGCAATGTCACCAATAAGAATGACCCCAAGTCCATCAACTCCCGTGTTTTCATCGGCAATCTAAATACAGCCATTGTCAAGAAAGTTGACATTGAAGCCATTTTCTCGAAGTATGGAAAAATAGTTGGATGCTCAGTTCACAAAGGCTATGCATTTGTACAGTACATGAGTGAACGACATGCAAGAGCTGCAGTGGCTGGAGAAAATGCCAGGATCATTGCTGGCCAACCGCTTGGTAAGTTACGCTCACATACGGTTTTCACATGGTGTTCTAGTTTTTGCACATATCTGCATATAGTTTTACTGTTAAAAAGCTGGCACTACCGCATAATATCTATCTCTTATTTAACCAAGTATAGTGTTTGCGTATTTGTAATGTATATTATTTTCAAGTTTTCATTTTGTTTTTACATGTTTCTTATTTTCTCTATAAATTTATAAACTTGTGATCAAGTCTGCTTTGTAGTACTTGTTACCTCCATCAAGCCTAACAGGGCCAGGCAAATAAAAAATATGCATCATATTTAACTTTATTTGACTTGAAATGATATCTATCTTCCAGGAAATACTATGCCAAGTGAAATAATTACTCTGCCTTTTATACTGACAGCATTTACTCTGAGGGCTAACATATTTTCCTAACTTCCTGTTTTTATTGTTTGAAGAGAAGGGATAGAAAATAGTAAAAAGAAGTCAATCTTGAGTACTGGAAAAGGAATATAATTCACTCTTTCTTATCTAGTGTGGAATCTTGTACATCATGCCTGTGCAGTCGTGTGCAATGAATGATCAAATTTTTGAATAATGTCCAAGGATTTATAGTTTTTTTCAAAGGAAAGTAAATAATATAGTCTGAGGTAAGATGTGAATATACTTACAAGGAAATATTTCATACTAAATATGTAAATTAAAAAATAAAAATTAGTCTATTTTTCTACACGAGGGAAAAGCATAATTAATACATCAGTGATTCCTTAATGTGTGTATCTCTTAGCCTGTCCAGATTCATATTTTAGATTGATTATACAACATCTTCTCTCAGTCTTATATGCCCAGAACAAAACTCTTGATTTTTCACACCCTCGACTTCCTTCATTCCCAGGCTTCTCCATCACAGTAACTGGAACCCTCACTTAATCCAATTTTTCAAACAAAAACCAAGGTGTCAACTCTGATTCTTCTGTTCTCCCCACAATCCAGATATAATCCATCAACATGTTTCTTGCCTTCGATATATCCCAAACCCAATCACCTTTTAGATATGTACCAATGGCCATCTCATCCAGTCCACCATTATATGTAATCTAGACTACTCGAGTAACCATCCAATTGGTCTGTGGACTTTCTACGCTTGCCAGTGTCCTTTGAAAACATAAATGTGATGATGCCATTAACATGCTCTTAAAACTCTAATGCTTTTTCCATCTTACCCATGGTAAGATTTATATATTCTATACTATACCTGGATCTTCAACTTCATCTCCTCCTCTCTGCCTTTGTGTACCAAGTCAGTAATGCTGGCCATCTTGATATGCCTCAAATGTTCCAAGATTGTTAATAGTTTGGAGCTTTGGGATTGCTCTTCCTTCTGCTAAGAAGACAGATTTTTGCTAATTTATTGCTTCCTACTTGATTGTGTGCTGTACTCAAAATTTCCCTGCCTGAGGCTTTTCCTGACCAACTTATCTAAAATAAGTTACTCTCTTACCTGCATTGTCTATTCCATTACTGCACTTTATATATATTTTTTTTCATAGCCCTATCAGTATCTGGCATAATTTATGATGTACCTCTATCATGTCCACAGAACACAAACATATGAAGGAGTACATAAAAGAAACAAGCTCAAAGCATAGACAAATCAAGTTAGAAGCATGTTAAGAACATTGCATTAGGGACGCCTGGGTGGCTCAGTGGTTGAGCATCTGCCTTTGGCTCAGGGAGTGGTCCCAGGGTCCCAGGATCGAGAGGGCTCAGAGGGAGCCTGCTTCCCCCTCTGGCTGTTTCTCTGCCTCTCTCCCTGTGTCTCTCATGAGTTAATAAATAAAATCTTAAAAAAAGAACATTGTATTATTCAGTCACATAATATAACAAATTTTGGGGAAGCCATAGAATTCAGTAAAATGAGAGTGACTTCTGAGATGATAGTCTTAAGAGGGGAAAAGATTTTCACATAACTGCTTGCTACAGACCCACAAATAATCACTTTCATATAGGAATATACTTTTTATTTACCTTTCTCTAATTCATTTTTTTTTAATATTTTAAAGAAAGGTAAGACTTTCCGAAAGACACTGGTAAGTTTTTTATTTGTTCTTATTTCCCTTAATGTCTCAAATCGGCTTGTTTACTTACCTTGAAATGGAAATTTTCTGATAATTTTTGTTTTTCTTTCTAAGTTGAAATTCTTATTTCAAGGCCACATTCCAGCAATGTCAGAGAAATACCCATTTATTGCCTGTATCCTGACTTTATGAAACTAGTACCTACTTGTAGAAATGTTTTGATTACTTTTTTAGAAATTAGTTATCAATATATGGTCAATTAAAAGTCTAATTCACTTACTCATGAACCATATATTTTTAAATAATTTCTATTCACAATGTGGGGCTTGAACTCAAGACCCAGAGATCAACAATTGCATGCTCTTCACTCACCAGTGAATTATAGCTAATTTTCCAGAATCTGGTGTCCTCCTACTGCTCAGTTGATTACTCTCCTGTTGAGAAGAAAGCAAGGAGAACATCAATACTAAAAATTTTGTGACTTATTTAGAAAAACCCAAGGGAAAAAAAATGGTGACACTGAATCACTATGCTCTGAGAGCACAGAATTAAATTGTGCTTCTAATAAGATATCATTTCTCATTTCTAGTCATTCATCTCAGATCCTCTTTGTTGTATCCTCAGGTTAATCTCTGTAGCATATATCTTGATCAGCCATAATCACTCTTTCTGCTTGAATCCAAGTGAAAGACTTTATTCTTTCCGTTGAAATCAAGTCTTTCACTACTTGTGTCTGAGCCGAATTTCTTTTCATACAAAGCAAGTGCTTTATAATGGTTAATAACTTTGCTTTTCAGATCAAGTGTCTGAATGTACCCACCTTTTCTAAAACTATATTTTTAGAAAATCAGGCAAGTCCTCGAATTGTTCCTTGTGAGAGCCGGTCCTTCAGTCAAGTCCTGAAGAAGACTTAGTTTTCCAGGAGGTATATTTGTTTCTGGCTTTAAATATTGTACTTTGGTCTTTGGTGAGGAGGCAAAACTTGGGTTTAGGTAAATCACTTGCTTCTTGAATTTTTTTTGACTCTCAGATAAAGCCTTCGTGATTTGCAGCCCCCATCAAGCCCTACAAGCCCTTAATTTGAAGTGAATTGCTTATGATCAAATAATAGACCATCATATGAAATTGGTATTAGCTTCATATACCGCAACTTGTGTAAGCATTCTTCTTTCTCTTAGAGTCAGAAGAAAATTAATACTGATGAAGGAATCCTTGCACTGGGTTAGTACTTTACCTGTATTATCTTATTTGATCTCAATGCATAGTTAAATAACTTCTAAATGGAAACAATCTTTTCATTTCACTATGTATTTAAAAATCTTTATGTACAATTTAGATAGCAAACATCAGTAGTACCAGGAAAAAACTAAACATTATATAGAATAGGTGAGACCTTATATTTCTGTGGAGGTTCTAAATATATCCTTAATCTCAGAATAGGCTATGAGTATGATGAAACCCAAAATTTAATAAATGGAAATATGAGTGGCTGTTTTGACACTGAAAGATTTTAACTTGGAAAACAGTGTGTTGAATTGTCTTTTACTGAAAAAAAATCCATCAGCAGTTTGATGGATGGATTAGTGTGATATAAAACTAGAAATGGAACATATGCTGGGAGACTACCAAAAGAGGAATGGAAATTATGAAAATGAAGAGGAAAAAATGAGGAATAGCAGGTAGGATCACTAAGATTAAATAACTGGTTGGCACAGTGGGTGAGACAGAAACAGAGAGAGATAGAAGAATCAAGAATGATTTCCATGTTCTGCGTTGAGGGTTTTTTTGTTTGTTTTTTGTTTTGTTTTGTTTTGTTTTGTTTTTTTTTTTTTTGGATAGTCTTGAAAATCACCAGGACAGATAATAATTTCCTAAGGAAAAAGGTTTTTGTGTTAAGACAGTGAGTGCAGGACTGAATACATGTGTTAAGTTTGAAGGGTATGCCTAAGGATATGGAAGTGTTTGGATCTATAGGGTCTTGGATACACAAGTCCAAACTAAGAGGAGAGATTTGGACTGACTAGAGACATGTGTATTCTCAGCATAGATAATGTTGAAGCTATAGAAATGGATAAGCTGACCCAGGGAAAACATATAAGGTCAGAAGACTCTTGGCTTAAAATGGATCTATGGAGAAAACTTGGGGTCGGTAAAAAGAAGAACCTTTTGGATAAGCCCTCTGAAAATTTAAGTCCAAACTATTTTCTATAGTGCTATTTCCTCTCCTAGCTCTAAGCTCTCTAAGCTGTAGTTGACCATGGCCTTCCTAAACCTCCTGTATTGAAGGACTCTTAGCTGCAGAGTCCTCAAGTCACGTCCCTTAAAGTGCTACCGATTTCCAAACTTCCAAGGCCATTAGATGCAAATATTTTTATTGATTATAATATTTTAAAATGTCATTTATGAGAGCTTAAGCACCTTATCTTTAATGCTAAAGTTTCTTTCCATATCAGTGTCTTCTATACCCAAGGCCATCTGCCCAGTTGAGTAGCAGAGAAAGCTTTATCTACCTTGCCAGGTTTCATTGTCTGTCTTTAATAAAACCATTGGCAAAAATAGGAATGTTCCTCAGACCAAATGCAAGTCAACCATTATAGATCCAGGCAGGATGATTTTATTCACTTGATTATGTTAGGGCACTTGAAAATGTAAGACCAATAATTCTATATATCTGTATTATAAAACATTCCATGTCTTTTGGAGAAAACATCTTTTACCATGAAATTGTCATCAAATTCTGAATTGAAATTTTAAATAGTATATATTTTGCATTCTTTTCAAACTCAGATAAAATGGGAAATTATTTTAAAAGTTGCTGAATCCTACCTAAAAAATTATAGTGCTCAGAAGTTGGAGCTCAAAATACTGGAACTCTAATCTGGAATTTGAAAGTAGGTCACCGTCTAACGTCTTGATTAACTTCCCTCTCTTGGATTTTTTATTCTTACTTTTTTGGCAGAGACTCCTAAATTCCATACCATAACAAGAGAAAAGGCGCCTTGGATGCCTTGAGTGGTTCATTCATTTTATCAACATGTTAATGAACCCAACAAATGTTTTATTGAATGCAAAGTTTGTTTCTTGAGGTTTATTTCCCTTAAAGGCATATGGCACATAAACAAATAACTAAGATGGTAGGTTTTTTTCCTTGAGTTTAGACTTCTGTATATTTACTACTCAAGAGCAATTAAACAAAAATGAACAAATATACTTATTTCCTCAAACTCCAAAAAATATCTTGTTTTCCTTTTTTCTTTTAACCGACTAGGATTACTCTGGATGTGCTCAATCATCATAACATAAGCCTAAACTGAGTTCAGAACTGTAGTTCAAAGCTAAACATCTGCATGATGTCACATCTGTTGCACTTTTGGGGAAGATTTGTATGTAAATGTACGGAAATAAAAAGTGTTTCCCAATTAACAAATCTCCCCTGGAATGTCTCCCTACCTCCTTTGATGGTATCCAGTGAAGGGCATTTCACGACCTGTGACTTGAAGTAATAAAGACTCTACCTGTGACCAAGGTATGTCCCAGACCTAACTGTGAGGTAGACATGTTTCCTTCCCTGCCATTTCCTTCTTCTCTCATTTCTCCCATTTCCGAATAAGTTGACTCATTCAGACTTTTGTGCGATGTGACTCCATGCCAGGTTCTGCTGCCAGGCTGTGACACATGCTTCAAAATCAGCCCTCTCTTCTTTTCCCCACTGATGTCTCTTCATTCCCAGGTCACAGTTGGCTTTCTGAGGATATTTAGCTGATAAATACCCTTAATCATATGTTTGGAGCTATGATAATTGAACGCATTAAAGCATTTCAAATAAATGAACTGGGTGGAAAGATGGATTGTTGGCATTGCTGCCTTCCAAATACTAATCACAGCATACCCTGTGGGTGTTGTACAGAAAAGGAAACTTGGCCATGACTTAATGTAGTCGCCTTTATATGTGTTCAGTTTTTCCGCACATCTTTTGCACCACCTTATAAAAAGGATATCCCTTTTTTATCCCTGGCTTCATGCCTTTGATATGTAATGGAGGATTTCTAAGCCTTCTGTGGCAAAGAACAATTGATTCCCTCTTGGTTCACATTAGTCGGGATTCTTAAAAAAATCAGAGTCCAGCTGCGAAATCCAGCTCTGAATAATTTTTTCTAAAAAACAAATCTCTATAAGGTAAAGCTCCCTATAAAAATGAATCTCAGTTTGCTTATTCATTAAAATTTAAATTTCAAAAGATGAAATACTAATGTATCCTCTTCTTAATATTTCATTGAATTTGTATTTTAAGTTGATAATATTGGAAATATTTGTTGCATTGTTCTAATCTAAATTTAGTCATTGGAATTTTTTTTCCTCAAATACATTATGTGTAAGATGAAACACACTTTTTAAGTGCTTAATATTGACAATTTTTTATGTGAGAGGTCATGCCTAAAGTGTCCTTTTGTACCAAAATATTATGCAGAGGTTGGAGACTAAGTCTAGATCAATGCAAATTCCTACTGATTACACTGGCTTGATTACACACATGCTATAAATAAATATTTGTGACGTGTTTTTTATTTTTAGATTATTTCACTCTTATGATGCTTACAAAAGACACAATGATATATGAACTTACGAAATCAACTATTAGTAATAGGAAGAACCCCAAACAAAAGCATAATTTATCTATAGAAATCATCTTGCTCTGAAACCTTGAATATAGGTCTCTGTTGTTGAGGAGCAGAATCTAGCTTAGAAAAAGAATATGTAAAGTGGAGAATTGATTTCTTTACATTATAAATGTCTTGCAAATGCTGAAGGAATTCGGAGAAGGAACATGATGAATAGATTGTTAATGTTAAAGTAAATCTGATGGATAGTCTTAATCCTGGTCGCGAAGGAAGTAGTGGAATTGCAGTGGTAGAAAGGAAGATACTGGAGATCCATACTGAGTAACAGGAAAGAAGAAAAACACAGACAAATGCTTGTAACAGTCTATGAAGCATGCCTTAGGAGTAGTGGATTTCAAATGTGTTCTTATCATCAGCTACCATTTTGCATCCAGAGTGATCTTTTCAAAATACAAATCTAATGTTGTCACCCTCTGATAAAAACTTTCAATGATTTATCATTGTTCTCAGAAAAAAAAAAAAAAAAAAGACAGATCCTTGCTGTGGCCTACAAGTTTCTATGTGATTTGTTTCTGGCTCATCTGCAGACTTACCACTACCCTCTCAGCCTTGCTCCGTGTTCCATCTGAATGGACTCCTCTCAATTCTTTGAGCAGATCATCTTCTTTCCTTCCCCTGGCCCTTTGCAAATGCTGTTTGTGTGGAATGTTCTTCCCTACTAAACTCCCTACCACCTCACCTTACTTCCTCACTTCTTCACTCCCTTCACTTGGCTATTCATCCTTCAGATCAAATATCCTTACTTTAAGGAAACCTACTCTGATCCCTCAAACGTAGTTGAAATGTTTTACTTCCCTTTCTAGCACATATCTTCTTCTTAATTACATTTTTATATTTACTATTTTGTAACTGGGATCCGTTTCTTCTTTCTCTAAGCTAAGTTCCTTGATAACGTTGACTGTGTATGTTTATGTTAATCATCTTAGCACCTAGCAGAGTATTCATACTTTCATGGCAAATGGCACATAGGCAGGATGAGTGGTCGGATGGCTGGAGGAACAGACCGGTTTCCCTGAGGGGCTTTTTTCCTCCCATTGAAAGAGCAATACAGGAAGATTGAGACAAAGAGGAAGAAGGAGGAGAAGGAAAAGGAAGGGGAGGAGGAGGATAAAGGTGGAGAAGCTGTAGTTGCAAGCTCCCTAGAAAGAGAGTAGTTACAATTAAGGGCTGCTCTAAGGAGAAGGTACTGTAATATTTTTGTAAGGCAACTAGGTATTCATTCTCTCTAAAATCAGACACCCTAGAGGTAGTTATTCAATGGACCAGGTTTAATTTTTTTCTAAATATAATCTAGTCTTTAATAAGCATTAAATATTAAGATACCTATTTTATTCAAAGGTTATAGTAAATGATATATTGGTTTTAAGAGAGATTTTATTTGGGGTCCTTAAAATGGCATGCTCTTATAGGTTTGTCTTACTAATAGCTAAATATTTCCCTAGTACCTTATCATTCTGAAAGCGCTTTCAAGCACAGATTCTCTTCTTTCATTCTCAGAACAGCACTGAGAGGTAAGTAATATGAGTATTTATGCCTATTCTGCTGGCTAGGAACTGAAGCTCAAAGAAATTAACTTGCCTTAAATCACACAAATGGTTTTGTAGTATATCAAGCTCAGTGTATCCTGACCCTAATTATTTTCACTATTTATTCTTGCCAGCAGTTCTTTTCATACCAATATATCAGTAGGGTGACTGTATTCTTTACCATCTAAACCAAGATACTTCTAAGAGTGAGAAGAGGTGCTATTAAAGTTTATGCTGTCAAAGCAGGTGTAAACCAGGATGATCTGGGGCCGACTTGAATGTACAGTCCTCATTTTCTGTTGCATTTGTACTTAAAGTAGACTTGTCAACTTACTTGATCTTTCTCATAGGTCAAATATTGCATAGTATATTAGTTAAAGAATGCCAGCCTCAGTATCAGATACACCCTGACATTTGAATAGGTAATGTAATAGAAATTTATTTCTTCCTCACAGAAAATGCAGTCAGTACGCTGTGGAAAAGATGGGCTGGGTCAGGGGGAGGCTCTGTTGTCCTCTTTTACCGAGGGACCAGGCAGTGAGAAGTTCTGGTATCTTTTAGTGAGTAGCTACCATGAACTTGAAAGAAGTCAAATTGGCAGACAAATGAAAAGAGAGGAAGGACGAGACTCTGACAGTTTTGTAGTTCAAGCCTGGAAGTGGTGCTCCTCCTATCTGCTTACGTGCCATTGACACAGCTAGACGAGGTGGGGCTGGGCAGCTATTCCCACCAGCAACCATGTAAGCAGGTTGTCATCTTTAATGAGCATTTAGCCTCTTTGCCGCATGTAGCTGAGTAGCTTGAAGAAGCTAATCACTAAGAATCCATTTCCGTAAAATAGAAATAGTGCTTAGTTCACACTGTAATGCAGAACACATATGTTTGTAAAGTGCTTGGAACTTTGCCTGCATGCGGTATATGCCTTGTGGTAAAAATTTGCATATAGAGATCACAGCCTGTAGTGCTAGGAGAAATCCTCTACTTGTTTTTTGGCTGTAAGATTCTGAACAGACTTTGAAAAGGTGGTACAGGCAGGTCATTATGGTAGAGTCAGTAATTGCTGAGAACAAGAGATTAGTTAAAGTGATTATAGGCGTGACAAGAGATGACTCCAGGGAAGGAGAAATTGTAAATCTGTGCTAAAAAGATGGACAGATATAGAAAAATAATTCTGGGTGATGAAACATTACTAAACCTAGAGTCCTGATTTGGGCAGAAGTGAATGATCTACCCAGTGGATGAAGAAGTGGGCTCATGGAGAAGAGTGGAGGGAGGTAAGATCAATGTCAGGCTGTGAAGGGTTTTGAATGTCATACTGGTGAATCCAAGTGTATAGGAATACCTACGATATGTGTTCAGTGTAATGAATATTGGCTTCAAAAGAATGTCTTTTATTTGGTAACTATTATTTGACTTGCTGTTACATTTTCTTTCTTTCTTCTCAGAAGGGGGGAGGGGCAGAGGAAGAGGGAGAGAGAGAATTCTAAGCAGACTCTATACCCACTGTGGAGCCCAACTCAAGGCTTCATCTCAAAACCATGAGATCATGACCTGAGCCAAAATCAAGGACTAGATGCCCAACTGACTGAGCCACCCAGGCACCCTTTGCTATTATCACATTTTAATTATGTAACATGCTATTTATATGCACATTAATTTTCTCATTCACTTCTTCACTTAGTTGTCAATGATTAATTTTCAGTTCTAGCCAGGACATTGCACTGGGTGAGGTCCTCTGGGTATAAAGATTACACTCAGAGTTAGTCCACTTGTTACAAGCTATTTGCTGAATATCATATATTTACTTACTTTTTGTTGTTATGAGTATCTGTCCAGTAGCACCCTCTTCTAATTGTGACAATCAAAAATATGTCCAGATACTATCAAATGTCCTCTGAGGGTCAAAATGATTACTAGTTAAGAATCACTACTTTAGAGCAATTATAGCAAAATAAACTCCATTGATTCAGAAATGTTATATTAGCTTTAATCAAAGTAAACTATATGAAAACAATGCTTTGAATTATTTTGAAAATAACTCATAGCTTATAATAAGAACAAAGCTGGGCAGCTCCGGTGGTGCAGCGATTTAGCGCCGCCTGCAGCCCAGGGAGGGATCCTGGAGACCCTGGATCGAGTCCCATGTCAGGCTCTCTGCTTGGAGCCTGCTTCTCCCTCTGCCTGTGGCTCTGCCTCTCTCTCTCTCTCTCTGTGTGTGTGTGTGTGTGTCTCTATGAATAAATAAATAAAAATCTTTAAATAAAAAGAAATAAGAACAAATCTTTTCCAGTTACCCAGAAAACAAAACTCAATATGTACCTTTCATAGCAATTATAATAATATGGTTATGAGTGTAGCTTACCATTTATATCACCAGTCTGTTTTAATCCTTAAAAACACAAACAAACACCAGGAACAGGATTGTCTGTATAGTTGACATGTTTACTGATTTTAAACAACAACAACAAAAAAACCAACAGACTTTTTCTAGAAGTCCTTTTTCTTTATATCTTGAATATAATGCCTTTTAGAGATGTGATTTTTTTTTCATTAAATCTTCCATTCAGACATTTCAGATCACTGCTAAAAACGATGAAGCAAAAGAAAGCCTTGTAAAAGTATTAAGTGAAGAATACTGAGTTCTGAGACTACTCAGATGCTCAAGATGATGTTCAATACTTATTATTTACCAGTACCACTAAAAGCTTGTTAAAACACAGAAAGTAAGAATTGCCACATTCTAGTTGATGTTTCTCTAATAGATACATTAGATCTACCACTACATCTATTCTACTTCATTTGGTAAGTATTCTTCTCCTGCAGATCCTTTTAGATACAAATGAGATCAATGTCTGAACATCCAGTAAGGACAGATTGACAGCCTGGGCTAAAATGATGAGTACGGATAATCATTTTGGACATTGTAGTCTATTGCAGAGCCCTTTGAGAAGTGCACAGACCTTGGGGGGAGGGGTCTAAATCTTGCAGAAAACAGCCAAAGAATGCTGCCAGTAATAAAGAACACTTTTAGCAAGGCACTATTATATAAACATGTTACATTTGTTCTGATAAAAAAAAAAAGAAGGAAAAATTTTTAGTGTTTTCCTCAATATCTAGGGCGAATAGTGTCATCATACTTTTTCAACTTGATAGTTTAACAAAGTTTTCATTTCCCGGGGTATAAATCATAGATTAACCCGTCAAATTAGCTGAAATTTAAATTAGTAAATGTTTGAATTTTCCTTCCTTGGAAACTATTTGCCATTCCAGCTTTGTTTCCCCCTACTACGGAAATGTCCAGCACATCCCTTTATTTTGAATAAACCATTTCCCAACAAACTTTATATCATCCAGATATTCATAGTGGTTATCAAGTGCACAATGTTATGTTTAGATGACCATTATATTTGTTTTTAAAAATCTATTCACAAGCCTGTACAGGGTCTTGAATAGTATATGTGAGGGGAAGTGTAAAGAATTACTTAAGATAAATAAAAAAAAAAAAGAATTACTTAAGAGATAATATTCGGTAAATTCATTTTTATATATTCTTTTCTGTGGTTGACACAAATACTGCCTTTCTAAACCAGTAGGTTTTAGTAATAATATGTTTATGTATGTGTAATTTTCACTCAAATTTTCAAAGAGATTATTTAAAAATTTCTTTCCAACATCCCTCATGAATGCTAGATAATTCCTTTCATTCACCCTGTCTTGTGTACAAGGAAATATATAATATGCTGGCTGTTAAAAAGAGCATGTTTTCCTGAAGACAAAGTCTTGGACCATCCTTCTAACATTTTTCAAATGACTGTAAGTTATCCTTACTTAACTCTTACCATCCAGAGTATACATATAATATTTAGGAAGTCTTCATCCTCTTCTGCCTTCTATCTTCATCCTTATCCTCCACTGTTCTCAGATAATAAGTATTAAAAACAACACTCTGAGGACTGAAAAGCATAATACACATATCAGGTTTTCAGTAATTAAACAGAGCTACTTTATATGCTGTCAACAAATAGTAATTAGCAAACTTATATGATAAAGTAAATTATAGAACCAATGGTCTGTTGGCCAGGGAAATACATGGCCTCACATGTGACAGAAAGCCTAGGGGATTTTTTTATGTCTCTAAAATTATTTATTTTACTCAATCACTGAACCTAAATTAGTGAAAGCAGTGGCAAATGCCATCAATTTCGTCACTAAGACCATCGCTGGAAACTCCCGAGCGACACTTAGAAGGATCTTGTTAGTTCTAACTTATTCCCTAGAGCAAAGCTGAGCATAATGTTAGATAAAATACAGTACTTCAAATTATCCTTCAAACTTGCTACTAAAATGTCTGAAAGTCATTTGTGAATTGATTTCAGAAGACTGTGTGCAATATGACCATTTATTCTTCCAATTGTTGTGTGGAATTGTGTTAGATGTTTGACAATATGTATTAAGCTCTAAAGCAGCATGGAAACACAATGCCACATCAAAATAAAATAAAAGTAAAATATAAAGTAAAATAATACAGTACAATACAATAGATGACTGCCCTTGGAAAATATCCTAATTGTGATGTAAAATATGTACCCATAAAATACCATGCAAATGAAGATACCAAATATAATATAAAGCATGATATAATGCAGATCAAGTACTATTAAAGGATAAAATATTATAAGTTAATCACTTCAGTTATGGAATAAAATATGCACATATGAAATAGCATACACTAGAAGGTGGAAAATATAAGATAAAGCATATTGTAATGCACAACATCAAATGCAACAGAAATTTTTAAAAGGGAAGCAGTATTGTAAGAATTTTTGAAGAAGGACTGAGAGGAATTTGAATTTGAAGAGTTTGGAAACCATCTGAAATAGATGGCAAAAAAATTAGAATATTAAAGCTAAAGAACATTTTTAGATACTGCAATTTCTAATTTATTTGAATGGAAACTAAAAACATATAAATTGAAATTGTAACTTCCAGTGCTTGTGAAGGATGATGGTTAGGTGTGTAGGTTCTGGACTCTGGCTTCCTGTATTAGAATCTCAGCTTTCCACTTACTAGCTGCGTGGTTTTGGGCAACTTACTAATGTCTTCGTGCTATTCCTTTGTCAAATAGACGTAATCATAAAAAGACTCATCTTACTGAGTTGTTATGAAGATTAAATACATCAATATATATAAAATGCTTAAAATATTTCCCGGGACATATAAAGTGTCATAAAAACCAGAGGAAAATAAAAGTACATCCTATTAAATCTTGTTGTTTAATGGTTCTCAAAACCTTCTAAAAATAAATTCGGAAAACTAGAGTCCCAGTATTAGATTTTCAGCTTCTTGGAAGTGTTGCACCTGAACAAGTATTTATCCTTCCTGTTCTCTGATTCTTCATATGTGAGGAGAGCATAGGCTCTAAGTCCCCCAAAAAGGCTTCATTCATATCCATTATGGTTTGTGCTCCTTCTGTCCTATTGAAGAAATGTTTGCCTACTCCATCTTGGTCATGAAGACATCCTGTCATATTTCCTTCTAAGGGGCTTCTTGTGGGGATCCCTGGGTGGCGCAGCGGTTTGGTGCCTGCCTTTGGCCCAGGGCGCGATCCTGGAGACCCGGGATCGAATCCCACATCGGGCTCCCGGTGCATGGAGCCTGCTTCTCCCTCTGCCTGTGTCTCTGCCTCTCTCTCTTTCTCTCTGTGTGACTATCATAAATAAATAAAAATTAAAAAAAAATAAAAAAAAATAAGGGGCTTCTTGTTTGTTTATTTTAGTATTTACATTTAGATTTTAATACTTCTGGAATTTTTTGTATGGTGCATATTAGTGAACAAATTCAGTCATTTTCACATGAATATCCAATTAACTCCATTTTTTGAAGAAACTATTCTTTGTTCACTGTCATGAAATGTCAGTTTGGACATGGAATAAATGGTATATTAAATTATATATAATTACATATATGTATTTAATATATATATTTCATACATATATGTAATTACATATAATATAGAATATATTTTATATGTTGCATGTAGATTTTTATTTAATATCAATTTATGTATAGCATTACATATATGCTATAGATACTATACTGTAAATAGTACCATTTTAGACTTTTCGTTTCCTTATTGTTCATTACTGGCATATTTATTTGCTTATTCATAGATCTCCTAAATTCATTGATTAATTCTAACAGCTTATTTGGGGGGAGATATTCTATGTGTACAACCATGTCTCTTGGAAATCATGAGTTTTATTTATCTTCTAGAATGTACACATTTCTTTCCTTGCCTTATTACATTGGCTAGTACCTCCAGAATAATATTGAAGAGTAGTAATGGTAGCAGATGTTTTTCTCATTACATGAGAAAGATGTCAATATTTGCTATTAACACTTACCATAGGATTTTATTTTTGTGGGAACTCCCTACCAAATTAAGGAAGCTCTTATACTTTGCTATTAATTTTTATTGAATTACCTCCAATATATTTTCTGTTTGTATAGAAATGAATAATTGATTTTTCTCTTGTATTCTGTTAATGTGAAGAACTGGAAGTTATCTTTTAATGTTAAATCGATTTCACACTCCTGAAATCAATGCAGTATGTTTTCTTTTTTCTTTTTTTTAATTGTTACCTCTGTGTTTGCAGTAGAGATTTAGATATTGGCCTGCAGTTTTATTTCTTGTTATGTTCTTACTGATTTTGCTATTGAGGAGATGCTGGTTTCATAAAATGAACTGGGAAGCATTCCTTCTTTTAATGTCTCTGGATGAGTTTACCCATGACTGTGTTATTTCTTTATAAACATTTGGAGAATTCACCATTAATTCCATTTGTGTTGAAAGTATGTTGTGGACAGATCTTTTATACAGATTCAGTTGCTTTAATGGACATAAGACTATTCAGATTTTTATAATTATTCTTGTGCCAGTTTTGGAGAGAGAAGTTTTACAGGGGACCTGCTAATTTGATTATTCATTTTCAAAGGTATTGGCATAAAGCTATTCATAATGTTCTCATGTTTTATTGTCCTTAGGATCTTTAAGTGATTCTTTTTATTTTCTACTTTCAATGTTAGCAAATTTTGCCTTCTTTCTTTCTAGTTACCTATTCAAATAACCAAAATTATGGCTTTGTGAATTTTCTTTGCTTCACATTTATTTTTGTTTCATTACTCTGTAGCTTTATCTTTATTTTTTTTTCTTCTACTTGTTTTGTCTTAGTTTGCTACTCTTTCTGTAACTTCATGAATGAAAACTTATGTAACTGATTTTCAGCGTTTCATGTTTTCTAAAACTGAATTTAATTCTACAGTTCTCTCTGAGTACAGCTTTAGTTTCATCTTACAAGATCTAATACATCATACTTTCAGAATCAATTAGTTGATAAGTATTTGCTAATCAAATGGATATTTCTATTTTGAGCTATTGGTTATTTAGAAAGTGTGTTATTGAATTTATAATTTTTATAATTAACGTTAGCTTAATTTCACTATACCTAGAGAATAAATCAGTTAAATTCAATGGGACCGTTATTTTTTTATTTTTTATTTTTTGCTCTCCATATGGTCAGTTTTCATAATTGTTCCATGTACAGTTGACAGATGGCATATTGTTCTATACAACCATCTCAGTGTGTCACACAGGCAAAAATCACTAATTAAATTTATCTGATTTGTTGTATCATTATTGATTTTTGTCTTCTTTTCCATCAGTTATTTAGAGAAGTGGGTTATGACTATAGATTGATTTCTTCATCTTTTGAGTTTAATTATTTTGCTTTACATATTTGAAGCAAGAATATTTGGTAAATGCAAACTTGAAATTGTATATTTCTAATGGATTAATTCTTGTAGTAGCTTGATATATCTCTATCTCTAGTAATTATTTCTTATAGAAAAATATTGTCTAAACTTAATATAAGTTAACTTTACTTCTTTTGATTAATTTTTGCATAGTATGTCAGTTTTCATCCATTTTAATTTTAGTGATTTTGGATCTTAATAATTATAGTGTGCCTATAAGCAAAATATAATCCTTTTAAAAACAAAGCTTGATAGCCTTTTTCTTATAATTATAATTATCTATTCATATTTAATTAGCTACATATTTGAATTTATGTCCATAAGTTTTCTGTTTTTTCTATTTCTATATGTGTTGCATGTTAATTTTTCTTTCTTGTCTTTTTTAAGTTAATATATTATTATTTTGTAGTTTCCATTCTGTTAGCTTGTATGTTATACATACTTTTATTGTTCTTAAAGCATTGCTCTAGAGATTGCAACAGATATCTTCGAGCATTAATGTAATAGAAATTATCCTTCACACTAGTTTCCAAATAATCCTGAGTTCATACAATATGTTTTTTATTCATAGACCCCCTTATTTTTTGTGTTATAATTGTCATGAATTTTAATTTTGCACATTTTGCCTGATTTCTTACATTTTTGTTTGGAAATTTTCAAGTATATATAAAAGTGAAGAGAATAGCCTAATCAATTAGATATACACATGATCTTATCTTAGCAAAATAACAAAGCACAACCATATTATTTTTTCTATACCTTAACCATTTCCTTCCTACTCCCTGGATTGTTTTATTTATATTTTTTTTAATTTTTTTTAAAATTTTTATTTATGATAGTCACACAGAGAGAGAGAGAGAGGCAGAGACATAGGCAGAGGGAGAAGCAGGCTCCATGCACTGGGAGCCCGACGTGGGATTTGATCCCCGGTCTCCAGGATCGCACCCTGCGCCAAAGGCAGGCGCTAAACCGCTACGCCACCCAAGGTTCCCACCTGGATTGTTTTAAAGCAAATCCCAGACATATTTAATCTGCAAATATTTCTATATATATATATATATATATATATATATATATATATATGTATATATATAAATATGATTTTTTAAAGAAAACATAGCCACAATATCATGATCTCACCAAATACAATTCTACAATTCCTTACCATCAATATAGTAATAACTCCCTGTTTTTAGAATTTATTCTTTTTATTAATTTATTTGAATTGGAATCCAAATGAGAGACAAAGATTGGGATTCATTGATATATCACTGAGTCTCTTAATTTATAGTCTTTCCTAATATATTCCCCATCTCCATTTGCATTTTATCTGTTGAAAGAATTGGGTCATTTGTCCTAAAAGTTGCACAACTTCTGCAATTTGGTGATTGCACCCTGTGGTATCATTTAATGTGCTTCTCTGTTCCGTGTATTTCCTGAAAATTTTTTATTATATCTAGAGCCTTGGTCAAATTCAGGTGGAATGTTTGAAGATTTTTTCATAGGTAACTCTGTGTATGTTCATCAAAAAGTACTGTTGTTTTCTTTCCTTTTGTGATGTAAACAGCTACTAAATATATATATATAATATATATACATATATAGTAATTATGGTAATTTACTTCTATCATTTATTTTCTTTGCTTATTAGCTAGAATATTCTAAAAGAGAAATTTCTTTCATTATGTATTTGATTACCTTGAGTTACTACTGTATAGAAAGAAAAAGGGTATCTTGATTTTTTTCCTTTATACGAGTATTCAGAGTAAAGTGATTCCCTAGAATTCTCTAAAGATTAAAATGAATTTTTAATTTTAGTAAGCATTACACCTATCACTGGGCTTGAACTCACAACCCCGAAATCAAAAGTTGCATGCTCTACTGACTGAGCCAGCTAGATGTCCTTAAAAATCTTTAATAATTTGATGAGCTCAGTAATTAAGCATAATTGATAACTTATCTATCCCTTTCAGCTTTTTTCTCCATTAATGGTCAAATTATCATGACTTTGCCTTATGGTGCTGCCATATTCACATTGTTTTCTTAGTTATTTTTATTTAACTCTAGTTTTCTTTGATAATTTCCTTTATTCTGATATGATAAAATATTCCAGGATCAGAATTCCCTTCTCCAAACTGGGAATCAGCCAGTTTTCCAAAGAGCTTTGGTACCATGGGAAGAGTTACTTAAGTTCAACATTCTGGGTACTAATAAGGAGGAGGCTCGTTGCTACTGAATCATTATTCTCAGTTGTTTCAGAAAGTAGAGCTAGGAAATGCGCACACACACAAACATACGCAAATACACAAACACACACACAGACCTTAAAGAAAAAAGTAGTTCACATTTATATTTATCCATCCTGTTTAAAATCAGGTCTACAGGAATTTTAGTAAACTTCATCAGTCTTTTATCTACATCTCCTTCCAGCGTTGCTGAAAATCTCATTTCTAAACACTTTGTAATACCTTATCTGATTATCCCACAATATACAAGAGTCTCACAAAATCAGTACCATCAGCACCCACATTACTATGGTTTCCAAAAATGGTTTAATATTTTCTTATTCTTAATGGGTTTCTTTTCCATAAAGAATATCCTACCAGGTAATAGCAGAAAACTTTTAAAGTCACTTGGAGCCGTTCTCTGTGAGGCTCTGTCACCAAGTAGACACAGTTATAATGTTTGATTATTAAGGATTACTTTTCTTTTTTGTCTTAGCTGTACTGAATTATGATTTATATGGAAAATATTGCCCATATTTAATGTATACATCATGTTGAATTTGAACATATGCATATACCTATGGTATCATCACCACAATCAAGATGCTAAATATCCATCACCTCCACAAATTTCCTTATACTTTTTGTGAGATAAACTTTTCTTCTCTTTCCCCTTTTTTCCTTTTCTTTTCTTGTAAGAACACTTAAGATGAAGTCTATACTCTTAACAGATTTTAAAGTGCACAATATTGTACTGCTAATTATTGGAACTATGTCGCAGTGCTGATTTCTAGAACTGATTTGTTTTGCATCTAGAGACTTCACACCCCCTGAACAACAATTCCTCATTTCACCACAGCCTAGGACTTGGCAACCACCATTCGTTTCTTCACTTCTTTGGGTCTGATTTTTTAGATCCTAAGTGGAATCATCAAGTATTTGTACTTCTGTGCCTGGCTTACTTCACTTATAATATCTTCCAGATTCATCTACATCAAACTAAAAAGCTTCTGCACAACAAAAGAAATAATCAAGAGAGGTGAAAAGACAATCTATAGAATTGGAGGACATACTATGAACCATCTATCCGATAATGGGTTAATATCCAAAACGTGTAAGAATCTCCAATAATTAATCAGCAAAAAAAAAATGGACAGAGGATCAGAATAGATATTTCTTAAAAATATATATACATGTGGCCACCAGGTATATTAAAAAGTACTCAGCATCACTAATCATTAGGAAATAAAGGTAACAGCCACAGTGAGGTACCACCTCCCACTTGTTAAGATGGTTATTAATTAAAAAAAATCCAGACCAACAAAAGATTACAAATGTTGACAAAGATGCGGAAAAATCAGAACTGTCATATACCATTGGTGGGAATATGAAATGGTGCAGTCACTAAAGAAAATGTGTGGAGGCCCCTCAAATAGAATTACCATGCAGTTTAGCAGTCCCACTCCTATTTATCTGAAAGAATTTAAATCAGGATCTCAGAAAGATATTTGCACTCCTTTGTTCACTGCAGCGTTTACAATAGCCAAGCTATAGAAACAACCCAGTACCCATCAATAGATGAATGAATAAAGAAAATGTGTTATAAATATACTGTTAATATACTGATAAATATACTGTTACTGATAATTTCATGTATATTGTATTAGAATCTGTGCTTTTGTCTAGTCGCTTTGTGTGTTTTTATGTAAGTGTTTGTTGAGACCAAAAACCCATGATGCTGCCACCACCTACCCAGAATATATTTTCTATATGTATTTTAAAGAACATTAGATTAATTTTTATTGTTCTGTGCAGCCAATATCCATTAAATTTACCTGAATATGTATGCTTCCTATTATTCCCATTCCTTTCTTATCCATTTTTCTCTCTGAAGAGCTCCTTTTGATATTTCATTAATATTGGTCTGATAGTAAAAATTTATCTCATTTTTTGTTTATCTGGCAATCAGTTTCTTCTCCCACTCCCTTTTCTCTTCTGCTTCACTTTTGAAGGTTGTTTTCACAAGTTGTAAAAACTTAAATGGGTGGTTAGTTTCTTTCAGTACTTTAAAGATGCCAAAGAAGCATTATAGGAAATAATAAAGATATTTTCTAAAAATTGAACAGTCTTGGTAACATAATGATTACAGTTTAATCAAGATATGTGAACAAAATTGTTTGCTTCCATGATATTGAAAATATTTATAGGTAGATGTTAATTGTATTATGCCATTTCTTGTTGAGCCTCAATCACTAAAAATGAACTTAAAAACTTGCTTATATAGACTTAGTTAAAATAATGTTAATTCTTTTCTAAAGCAATCATATACTTCATTTATTGTTTTCCTGCTTTACTTTGCAAAACAAAAAGTGGGTTTATGTTATAACAGTAATATAATCCGTTAGAAACTCATAAAGTAGTCATTATTTTCAGAGGATGCAAATTATAAACAGAGGTTATAGAAGTACTGTTATTCTGAAAATTTTCTCCAATATTAAAAATAAAGGTTACTATAAAAATTAAAGGCTTTCCAAATTTCTTAGTGAACTTTAACCATTTTTTGTTTAATAGCTATATTATTAAAATTTAGCAATATTATTAAAAACATTGAAACAAAATTTTTCAAGTAAGAAAATAATTATACCACTGATATTAGTTCACTCATGGTATAAGTATAACCTAATATCTAAAAGGGAAACAAGGAAAGTGAAAGAATTTTTGAAGCTATTGACATTTAGACAAAACCAAGGATACACTAGCAAGAGAATATGGCAATTTTACCTAATTTTTCCATCAGATCACTCAACTTTTTTATTAAAATTGAGTCTTATTAAAATTTAATTTATTATATTTATTATAGATTCCACTCTTATTTGTCTTCTTACTGGAATTTAGATTGATAACACATAAAGCCTAGTGGAGAATACAAATGGCACATGAAATCAGCCTTTTTGAAATTATTATAACAAAAACATCAAGCTTCTTTTTTAACAATAAAACTATGTGACAAAATTTTCAGTTGACAAGCCTTTCTTAAAAACATGATTAGCATAGTTGTTGCTCACTTGACAATGGGAATAATATAAGACATAATTTCTGCCTCAGAAAACTTTAACTCCAGATCTAGCTATAGTCATGGGGTGAATAGATTATTTTGTCTATGCATATTGGATGAACATGGTATAAATAAGAGAAGAAGTTGAGATGGGGTTAATAGAGTCAAGCTTTTCCTCTCTAAAAGATGACTTTTGAGTTAAAATGTTAAGTAATTAATGAGAATGTTCTAGTTAAGAGGAATAGCCTGAGCAAGAAAAGGCTGTAAAGAAAAATTCAGAAGTGGGTAATACATGGAGGTACTTAATGGCAGTGAGTGATTACTTTGGAGAGCAAAGAAAGATAATTATAGAAAGATAGTGGAGATATGTTGGGGACTGAGGACCGCATCTAGGTTGTTCAGGGTTTTATCCCCATGTCCTAGGCTAGTGCGCAGCCCTGCATAAATATTTGTTGAAATAAATTCATGTCATTTCTTCCATGGTTGGACCAAAATAAGAACTGTGTAAATAAAAAGGAATCATTTAATCATTCATTTATCCTCAACTCTGCTTTCATTGCCTGCCACAAAGGGAATAAAACATTGCCCTGGTTCTACAGATCTTCACATTTTTCCGGAGGCTATAGAATGACAGAAATATATATAATTTGAGTGAATTTTGATGAGTTCAAAAGTAGAATGTTGAATAAAGTAGAAGGAGGAACTCTGTCAGAAACTTTTAGGGGAGGAAGTTTTATGACTTGGTTATTAGGTATAGAAAATGAAAAAAAAAAAAAACTAAGAGAAAGTGAGTTTGAAAATCACTCCAAAGTTGTGCAGAACTGGGAACAATGTGGTTTCAGAAAAGTTCTGGGAAATAGAAATAAGACGGTTATACTTCCAGTTAAATTTAGAACATATTTGGTTGAATTTGCTGTGGAAACTACGGAGAGATGTTTATTTATCTGGTTGAGGAATGGGGATGCAGCAGAGGTAGGTATGTTGAAACGGGGCCATTGTTGGAGATTAACTAGTGCATCCATCTCCCAATATGGCCTCACCCAACACTCATCCTGTTCTTACAAGATAAAGCAAACCAGCCCAATTTTACAGGTGAGAATAACAGCATTTATAAGCGAAAGCAAACAAGGCTGTTCCTGATGTCTGTGCTTTTTTCCTTAACACTACTTGACCTTACAATCCGAGCTGTTGATCTAACCTTCTCTGCTCTGATTTTGGGTCTTTAACTTCAGCTTTGACTTTATTCCTCACATTCCGACTGTTGACATCTCGTTGCAGCTTCATGTAATGAAATGCTCATGTTGACTCAATTCAGTTCACCAGCCGCATGTCCTCATGTTTAAAATGCTTCCATCAAATCATTTTATATGAGAAGTAGCTCTCAAAATAAGTGAGTTATTATATTTATAGTATTTAGAGCCTTCAACCTAAGACGGAGTGACAGCAAAGAAGTGGCTAGTGAATAAAGTGGTTAAAAAAAGGATGAGGAAGAGATGGGGAGTCCAAGAAAAACAGTCCATACACATATACACACACTCACACAGACACACACACACACACAAATGAACTGTATGAGGAAAAAAAGAATCTTATGCTAGTGATTTTTAAAAGCTTACATGTTAAAATATACAAATTCTAAACAATTTCAGCAAAAGCAATCAAATTTTAAATAATTTTCTGAGGTACAGGCACTTGTCCTTGTTGCCAAGTGTGGAGAAAAGGCCAGTGGCATGTACTGGTGCTAAGAAAGTAGTTTCTTGAAGATCTCGCTCCAGAGCCTCAGTCTCACACCACTTGTCAAATGAGGCATGTCTTGGGTACTCGGCTATGTACTTCATATTGTTTCAAAGTAGAAATAGCATAACTGAACATTAGAAGTTTTCCTGAAAGAATATATAATAAATTATTTAGTAATCTCTAAAAGGAACTAGAGTAACCTTTTTGAGGTATTCAGAACACCATGAAAATTAGTAGTTTCCTGGCCCCTGTGCCTTAAAAAAAAAAAAAATGAATGAGAATTTAATGAAAATCAGGTCATAAACCCAAGTAAAATCAAGCTATAGGTGACAGTGGACCTTTAAGAAAATTAATGTTCTTGGCCTTTGCTGCCTATTTCCTTTTCCTGTACATGTATCTATTTTAGTAGGTATTTATATACTCTTAGCCTAATGATAGGAACTGGTGGAAGCAGGAAAAATAACTATTGTGGAAACATTTTCTGAGAGAAGGATCATCTCTGTATACAAACTATTTTAAAATACTTTAGAATGTTGAATTAAACTCTAAAAAAAGCCCTTAAAACAAAGAATTAATGTGACATAATCGCTTTCTTAATAGAGTTTTATTTTCTTATATTCCTTTAATTCTCTTACTGAATTGAAACTTAATAGGTTTCTTTTAGAAACCTGATTATCATGATGCAATAGTAGTTTTATAATAACAAAATTCTTTGCAAAATTAAGTAATCATGACTGAAATACATTTGTTCCTGTTTGTAGGCAACAATGTTTTATCATTAGCTGAAATCATCTCAGTATTTTTCACTTTAGGTTAATTAGACTATCATACATTTAAGAAACTGAAAATGTAACAATTTATTGCAATTTCTGGCAATTCATTGTGTTTTGCTTTTCAGCCAAAATGTGTTCACTCAAATGTGACCATACATCTTTTGAAAAGCAAGTAATATCAAAATGACTATGCTAATTATTGTCCAGAGTTTCTATTATAAGTAAATATAAAATAACAAATCCAAGTACCAGGTGTCTTTGTCTATACAAGGAACATTTTCAAGTGAATACAGTTCAAAGTATCAAAAATATAAAACATTCCATATTATATTCTGATTACTATTGATGTCAGTCAACAAGTGTCAAAGAGATTCTAGACACATAGATCCAGTTATACTATAAGCCGTCTAACCTATGGTTTTCTTCAGCACCTGGTAGTTTGGAGGAGTTTTGCTTTCCTGCCTCAGAAGAATCCTCCTTTTACCCACATTATATTCCATTACTTTATCAAGAACCAAATCACAATCATCTTCCCCTCATTTTAGTAACTCATTTACAACAGGTCTTCATTTACAATAGTACCTTGCTCCTAGAATCCTAGATAAATACAAGTAAATAAAAATTAAATGTCAAAGGTGTTCTTTAAGCCCATTATAGAATCTTTTGATAAATTGTTTCTTCCCAAAAATTGTGAGTCCTATGTTTTTGGTCTATTTAAGGAATTTTTCAAGGATGATTTTGAGTCTATACCATTTTTTTGCTTTTATGTGCTATCTCTAGATCCTCACTTCATAGAATATGTTTACCCTCCTGTAATTATTTATCACTTCCAGTGTCTGTTTTATACACCAGTGCATTCCTGGTGGCTGGAAAGTAGTCCACTGTGCATACCTGTTCAGTTGTTGGACTCTTGATGGATTCTGTGGAATCGCATTAGGCTGTGGCACGCCACAGCGTCATTGGAGGAGAGCATTATCTCCCTCTTTCACTAACTGGCAATGGTTAGAGATATTTTCCTAATCAATGAATATATAAATGAATAAAAGTAATTTTGGTTAGAAATTTTCATTTATTAATATGTTTCAAGGCTTTTTTAGTCTTTGGAAAGAGATTTGACTTCTAAAATGTGACCTTTTGTCCTCTGGAAATAGCCCCAGACTAAATAAGTAGATCCTCTGGTAAGTCTATGAGGATCAGTGTAACCTATATAACATTTTTTTACATTTAGATATCCCAGTGACATATCCATAACAATCAAGCCACTGGCTAACAGTTTAGAGTGAAATAAATATAACGACATGTAGAGATTTGCATTATAGAAAGAACAGGCCAAGGATAGTGTTTACAACCTTCACTGTTTTAGTAATTTGTTTTTGTAAAAAATCATGAGCATTAGAAAGACCATCAGAACTTAAAATGACCTGTTCACCTATACTTGCCTCTACATCATGTTTTTTTATGGGATTCTTTTCACTCTCTTCCCAGATTAATTGCTTTCAGATCTTATATATTTGCAGGGACAATGTGACAAATGATAAAAACAAAATAAGGTCATTTTATTTGATTAAGGACAAGAGTGATTTATGCAAAACAGTATTAAAAATGACTATTTAAATTGTACATTGCCTGTACTTTTCAGAATTAAAACAAAGCGCTATGATGTGTAGAGATGATGGATGAGGGAGAGATGGAAAGCATATGAAGTAGCTTAAAACTTTTAAAAGAATATTCAAGACTTTTACATTACCTCATTAAACACCTAGAAGAAATCTCTAAGAGAGCTAATATTAATTAATTTTTCAGATGAGAAAACTGAGTCAGAGAGGCTTTGCTCAAGACCAGAATTTATGGGCATCAGTTTTGGGGTCTTATCAAGTCTGCTTGAATAGAAGACTGAGTTTCTGGCCACCATAAGGGACTTGTAAAAGACAAGAAAATATCTTGACTGTTTAATCACATTCCCAACACATTATTTACAGTTAAGTTTTGTAACATTGGTCTCAATTTTTTGACTCCTTCCACTCCCTTGATAAAGTCCCTATAGGCAGAGTCTGTCTGTACCCTGTTGTCAGGGTTGCCAATAAACCTTGTTTTGACTACTTACAACATAAGAGGACATGGTGCTTCTAGGGAGAAAGTGTCAATGCACTCACATGATTTGATTTTGCTGCTTCCATTGCCACACTTTGTGAAGACAACAGCATGTCTTGGGTCCAGCTGTTGCTTCAGCCGGAGTCTGTGAGGCATTAGTGCAGACCCACACCACCAGTTGAAGCCTGAAAGGAGCATAGCAGCAGAACCCCCCACCACTGGCATATGATTTGATGGGAAAGAAATATTAAAGCCACTGATATTTGGGTGTTAGTTGATACGCAGTATAATTTTGAGAAAGCAACCAATTCATTTACCAAGCATCTAGGAAACAGTCTCAGACCTAAATGAATAATTGCTAGCATTTTTACAATTTAAAAAAACTAAACTAAATAACCTGTCACAGTTCTCTTTTAATGTATATGGAAAACACAAAGTTGTTCTAAAAATATTTTTCTATCCTACACAGAATACTCTTCAGCATAATTTAGTTGTCCTGATGATGGGAAAAGGCTTCTATGAAAATATATATCCTCACTGTAGTATCAGGTGATAGAAATTCATTCATTTTGTTCAAGCATCACTTTCTCTGCGTAGGCACTTTTTATAAATATTACTGGGAGTGGTTACTCATTATGTGAGCAAAGCTTTACTATGCATGTGTTTATCAAAGTAAAATTCTCCGTGGTTGGTCAGGCCTGGGGTGGACACAGAGCAAACAGTACCTCCTGGATAGAAGGAAAGGATGGGAGTCTGAAAACAAAAGGGAAAAGTGGCAAAAGCTGAGGAATGAAAGAACTATTGTGACTTCACTTTTATCACTGTGATCACTTAGTATCACAGTCTATAATTAGCAAATAAATTTTAAGAGCTTATACATTCTCTATGAGCATTTTAATATATTTATTATGATACATGAATGATACCTGCATACCCTAGATCAAATAATTGACCACTTTTTAATTGCATCTGTTAAACCATTTCAGTGCTTGAATTTGCAAACTTTTGTATTTACCTGGATTTGGCAGCAAGCATCACAGCTCTAATTTCCTGGGCTAATGAGAAAACAGACAATGCTGAAATAGGCCACTGATACATGTAAGCGAAGTCCAGAGTTATAAGATTTCAAGTCACACTGGCCAAAGGAAGAATCTGCAATAGTTTAACAAGAAAAGCCATATAATGGAGACATTAGGAGACCTCTGGGGTATTAGAAAGGACAGAAGTCTAAGGAACCTGTGTCGGACAATGAGTTTTATTTTATATGCATAAGTCATAAGCCTGAAGAGTCTGTACCTGATTCATGTATATAGCATTTATACCTACTTCCATATTTGTATTTTTAAAAGTAGTATTATAAATATAATCTAACTCAGCACTAAGGTTTGCAAAAAAAATTGCTTTTTTTTCTAGAGTTCTGCTCATTAGAAGTGATGCTATTTTCAAAGTACATATATGCCTGGGAAGTGGTTGTGACACAGCCTACTGTTGACAAAGCCCTTTTTAAATTTTATGTGAATTCTGATATCTGATAATAGCAGCTAAACTAAGGATACATGAGATGATTTTTGTGCTCAAAATCTAGATATCTCTAGTAAAGTTTAGAATCTTCTAAATGTAATTATTCATTTCATTGCAGCAATAGCAATAAAAGGCTTTGATTCCAGCCACTGGCGTCTTTATGCCAAATTCTGAGAATATTGCCTTGCGCTCAAAGTGTTTACGCTGTCACGCTGAAGAAAGAGTTACCTGGCCTAAGTTCAGTTTATCCTTACCTGCTGACTTCCTTGGTTTGTTATGCACACAGCTGTTAAACTAATCACACGTTCTCCTACACAGTTGGGTACCCATTAGATACCCTGTGGTGCTCTTGGACTGCAACCCAACCCCACCAGAACTCAGTGAGTGAGACTCCTTTGCATCATCGTCTTCTCCCTAGAATAGTACCAGTTGTTCATTGGAATAGCTGGGTATTTTTGTGACTAAAGTAGCCCAGACTCTTGGTGTGTCATGTTAAATTGTTTTTGAAAGTGATATGGATTTCATACACTGAAATCTCTTTCTTGAAATTAATCCAGCCGATGCACCTGTGTTCCTGGCCAAATTCCCCTTGATTACCACCAGTGACCCAAACCTTTCTCTTTTGAAAAAAAAAATACATCAAACCCTTTTTCTCTTCTTTCCACTGACCTTTATGATTCATTTGAGGCTGTTGTTTCCTTGTGAAAAGATATGGACTCAGCACAACTGACATTTAAAAGGTGAGAAGTCACTAATTGTGAACTGGCCTAGTTGTTTCATTTATAAGCTTGTTTTTTTTTGGGTTTTTTTTTGTTTTTTTAGTTGTAGATTAGTGCATTTCTTATATTACATTTAAGAATAGTTTTTAAAAATTTGTTTTGGAATGATAGTCACTCTTTCTGTTAGCCTAACTGACTTCTGTACTATTTCTGTTGGCTGAAATCACTTCTGTGGGTTTAATTTACTTCCCAGTTTTGCAATTATCAGGATGTTTTTTTTTTTTTTTCCCTGGGTTTATGTTGACCTATATATACTAAAAATTTGAATTTAAAATTTCTGGTCGCTGGAGATGAAAGTTCTCCTACAGAGATAATTAGGTAGTATGGATGTAGTTTTTCAACCTGTGCTGTAAATTTCAGTGAGGATTGTCCTCTATAATTACTTTTAGCACTTTCTGATTTTTGCCCTTGGTACTGTGCTTTGAGCTCAGCAGCACCTGAAACACATCATTCTCTTCCCTGTGAAGGTCACTAGCCTTTACCCTCTGCACAGTACTTCGACTGTGAAAGAACACAATAGCAATCAACAACAACTTTCGGCCCTAAATAACATAATAAAACCACATTAAACACTGATCACATTTTCATGTAATTATCATCTGTCTTCCTAGAAACTAGTAAAATGTTCATTAACAGAGGCCCAAAATAGCACTTTCCATTCATTCATGTAGTTCTTCATCTAACAATTTTTGTTGGAATTACTGAACTGTATTTTTTTATTTATTTGGGAAAAAGATGATAAAAATAGTATTTTTTAATTTTCATATTAGTAATTTGCATGAAGTGTTTCTATAGCAAGTTTGTAAGTATTTAATGTAAGAATTGTTTTGAAACCATACAAATGCACAGTATGAAGACGTGTAGAAATAATTGTACTTATGGAAGTAGGCATGGAGTTTTCTAAGAAGCATATGGGAGTTATGTTGACTTCCTATACAACCACAAAAAATATATAAGGATAATCTCAAAAGGCAGAAATGATACTCCTTTTGTCCTTTACTTTTAAAATTCTAAAGCCATTAACCAAGCCTTTGCTATAACCCATCAGCAGTTTGGAAAATACTTATTTCTGACGGAATTAAATTTGCAATTCATGGCGATGCCCTTTTCATGTAAATCATTTTGACTTTAGCTTATTAGATTAGACCACTGGTTAATAATGGGAGCATTAAGAATGGTATAATAGAATGGGAAATCTTAGTATATGATTACTGAGTAAAGAGTAAAAGGCAAAGATCGGGCTGATGAAAATAATAATACTGTCAATGACAATGATATCTTATTTCAAAATATAGGGGATGCAGGTAGGGAAAAATTAGATATGTCAGGATGTGACCAGACTAAGGTCAAGTATTTAAAATAGATAAAATCAGGTCAGAGCAGGGAGCTAACACAGGTCAGTTATGAAGGGGCAAGAGGTGTAGGGAAAGGAGACAACTCATGTACAGGGAGGGTGGGTAATAAGTTCCAAGGGAGCTGTAGAGGCATAATGAGAGAGAGCACTGACCTCCAGTCACATGTAAGCAAGTTATTAGGGTTTTTTAAGTTGCCAGAAACAGATTAAACTGTGGTTAACCTAAGCAAAAAACAGAATTTATTGAACTGCTCTGCGAGAGCTTACTACAACCATAAGAAAGTTGGAGAACCAAGCATGGAAAAATGATAATCCAACGTATAAAAAGTATGACTGCTTTCTAGACGCACAGGGACCCATTTTCATTTTTCATTCTTTTTTTAAAAAAAAGATTTTATTTATTTTATTTTAGAGAGAGAGTAGGGGGAGGGGCAGAGAAAGAGGCAGAGCATCTCAAGCAGACTCCATGCTGATCAGAGCCCAATGTGGGGCTGGATCTCATGACCCTGAGATCGCAACCTGAGCTGAAACCAAGAGTTGGATGCTTAACCAACTGAGCCACCCCCAGTGCCCCTCAGTTTTCATTCTTTCATTGTGCAAATAGATTTATAGAGAGTGTCCAAATGCAAATATTGAGTTACCCATCTACCTCTGTGTAGAGAAGAGCAACACACTGGGCTATAAACCATAGGAGAAGAGGCAATTTCTCAAAAGAAGAAATTACCAAAACAAACAAAAACACAAAGGTGAGGTGGATGCTGAATAACAACAAGCCACAACAACAACCACAAATAATAATAATAATAATAATAATAATAATAATAATAACAATAGCAACAAAAGGTACAAGCTCTCTAGTGCCATGGATAAATGGATAGGTATGTAACAACTTCTGAAGGAATAATACAATAAGGGAAGCACCATCGCATGGGGAATAAGGATATTTTTATTAAAGAATCCACCATGACCATTCATTCATTTATTCATTGCTATTTCAGTTTCTTAATTGTGATTAGTTTCTGGAGCAATGCTTTTCTTCCCCTGATATCTAGTGTGTTTCTTTGCCAGAGAGTTACCTTCTCCTGAGAGACTTACTGCTTACTCTGTTTTCAAAAATAATTTGGTCCAGTGTCCTACAGATTAGGGTAGACCTTGTATCTGTGGCAACAGAGAGTGGAGGGCAGATTTCAAAGTCAAGAAGAGAGATCGTAGGCACAGATGCCCAGTGGGACTGTCACAGAGAAGCAGTCCAGTACCCTGTTTTTATTTGATTGGGGAAAGGTATTCTAAGAGAGGTTTCAACTCAGTCTGAGGACTTTTAGATTTCAGGACTATTGGTTTGATCAGTTAGCTACTCTCACTTTCTGGATCTCTCCATCACTAAATCCTTTCTACTATATTTTGTGTCTACCAAGCAAAGGTATCATCTCTTGGGTTGAGTGCAATAGCACTCTGAAATCTTAGAAGTTCTTCTGTGTTTTCCAGAAGAGTCTGCCTTTCTTTTTTTAATGAGTTGTTATTAAATACTTAGGTCAGGGAGTGGATCGAGAATTGTGTCAACTAATGCCAATCTCTGGAAATCTAATCCTTCTTAAACTAGGGATCTGGCCATTGTAGGATTTAAGATTGCATATGCAATCATGTTTTCTCTTCGGTAAATGGCAGTGCTGTGAAAAAGACCGTGAAAACCTCTCGCTGAAAAGACCAACGTTAACGAATGTCAGCTCATCTATTTTTGAAATTAGAACTAGGTGTATATGAATACTTAAAGAATATGCAAAGAATAATGTCTTAGGTAATGGCTCTGGTAAAGAAAAAAAATAGCAAACATAAATTGCGTTTCATTCTGTGGTTCTCTCTGCAAAGCTAATGACTAAAGGAACTATGTTGTTAAGGTCATTAGAAAATCATCCAAGTATGTTGCAGTATTACTGAAGTCTGTTTTCAACTAGGCCTTTCAGATTTTCCCCCAATAGAGATTCTCTGATTTCAGTATGAAAGGTGGTTTTGTCTACTGACATTTCCTAGAGACACACGGTTATGCCTAGCTTCAGAAGCTGTAGCCCATTATAACTTCCAAGCATTTGCTCATCTTCCCTGGTTACATTAGTGATTGAATGTGAAAACTCAATAGTCAGACCCTCTTGGATTCAAATCCTGACCACACCACTTACAAGTTGTGCGACTTCATGAACCATAATGCCTCTGAGTCGGCTTCCTTTATAACTAGCAAAATGGTGGATCTAAAAAGTACCTGTCACATTCGTGTAAAACAGTTAGTTGGGTATTAGTCCACAGTGAGCATTAACAAGGTATTAGCTGCTCCTACATCATTGTTCAGTTCAACTGGCTTCTCTTCTTATAGAGTCATTCTAGAAGAGTTCCATTTGAGTGACCTTGTTTTCGTTTTCATAAATTGGGTAATTATAAAAAACTGATATAACTTTGTTATTTAATGTTCAGTAAGAGCCCTATAGAAGATTGGTCATAGTTATTTCCATGATTTTGTTAACATTTTCGCCTACTAGTCCAGTTTTTTGTTGTTATCTCCTATTGTTTGATTATTAGGAATCAGTTGTGCAGTATGAGGATAGCATCATTCTGCATATTTCCTGAAGTATGTTGGCTTTACAAATTGCATTCCTGGTACAAGTATATACACAATTTTGATATCCTTTAGACCTAGGAATAACCCAAGTGTTTACAATGTAGATGTCTAAAGACATTGTATGACTTTTGGACTATAATCTTCACAATGTCATGTATCAGTTATTTTCTAACTTACATATTATGACCCTACCCCAGATGGGCTTGACCCTCAAAGGCAAAGCCAAAGCCAAGGAGAGCAATAAAAAGCTACTCCTGTGATGCCTGCATGGCTCAGTCATTTACGCATCTGTGTTCAGCTCAGGTCATGATCCCAGAGTCCTGGTATTGAACCCCACATTAGAGTCCCTGCTGAGTGGAGAGTGGGGCTCGGTTTCTCCCTCTCCCTCTTACCACCCTCTGCTCTCACTCCCATGCTCTCTCTCTCTTTCTCTCTCTCTCTCTCAAAGAAAGAAAATCTTAAAAAAAAAAAAAAAAAAGCTACTCCTGCCCAAAACTCACACCAACTCAGAAAAGCCAACAAGAGAATGAACTGTGCTATCTCTTGGTAGAAGAGTTCAATAATACAGCAGTGCAGAAAGACAGAACCTGAAAGGCCATTCTGACATACTTGGTTCGTGCCTTCACAACATCACCTACAGGAGACATCCCAGGCATGGTGCTTAAGATGCTCTGCAGCTCCCAAGTCCTCTGTAGCACCTTATATTTACCTTCCAATTCTTCCCCTAAGGCACCTCTTCAGATCTACCAAATTTGCCCATTTCCTTCCAGCAGAGGAAAGTTTGTCAGCTGTCATGTAACCCCATCGCTGATTGAGATTTATTTTATTTGCCTGTGATGCTATTCATGGCAATGTCACATTGCAGGTATAAGGAAAGAGCTGGAGCTGACTGTTAGGGTTAAAACCTGCCCAGCCTTTCCTCCTTGTAGTCATCTTCAGCACTGATTTTGAAGCATTCCATTTTTAATGGTGTCAAAAACAGAAGCAAAACCTATCTCATCCACATTATGACCACATATACTCCAGATTCACCACTTTAATATTTCTCCTAATACGCTTACATAAACATAATCTACAAATCATTCCAGAGCAGCAAGAATTATGAGATTTCTTTACACCCTCTTTAACCAAATTCTATTTATTATGCATGTTATATAATTGAATGAATTCCCTTAATCTAGTAGAATAAATTTCTGAACCTCTCTAATCAATATTAACTATTAAGGATTGCTGGCAACACCTGTCCTGCTCACTGTTAAAGCACAATCACCTTTCAGAGTGCTTGGCACATAATGTATTTCCAGTGTGTATTTGTTAATGAGATGAATCAAGCAATGATACGTTCTAGAATGCATGGATATCTTTAGGTTTTGGTATACAGCAATGTTTAGAGGATAATTAGCATTGATTTATCAGCTAGTTATTTGGTCTAATAACACTTCTTATTTAAACAAGCAAATAAGTACCTGAGGCATCCATGTCAATTGTTTTACTTGAAATGTCCACAGCAGCACCAGCAAGCTAAGTCAGCTTCCTGTTTTATATTAGGAGTGGCCCAGACAATCAGAGCAGATTGTGCAAATTGGTAGAGGTCATTACCTCTGACTGGACTGGAGAATCGAGTCAAAGAAGCCAAGGATAGGATCACAATGTTATGGGAAAAAACATGAATTCCAACCAGTTGTAATTAGGGATCTGGCAAGTGGGCGAATGATGGTAACGGGGCCAAGTTCTCAGGCATTCAGCTTGAGTACTGACCACCATGCAACAATGAGCAACACTTGTTACCCAGGGGCCTTACCCCTCCTGGCGAGCACAGGCAGGCAGGGCCCTTAAAGAATTGGAGAAGGAAGCTGATTTAGATGGAGACAAGTGAAGACCTCCTTGCCACATTTCTCTTTATAAATCATTACGAATTACCTTAACCACCTCCTTGCTTACAAAGTATGGTCTGCAGACCAAAAACATCTACTTACCTGAGCAACATCTGAGTCTAAATGGTTACCTACTGAACCAGATTTATTTTAATAAAATCTCCAGGTAATTTTTATGCACATTACAGTTAGAAGAAGCAGTATGTTAATCTCCTGAGATGATTAGACACTGGGGACACCATGCAGAGAAATCTTGGACACAGGCCTTAATCACCATATGTGCAATATAGGAACCTGTGGTTTTATGGCAGAGTCCTTGGGATGTGAGGGTCAGAATGCCTGGAAAGAGTTTGGCCCACAGAGAAGTGTGACCTCTGGAAAGGAATTGCAGTCACTGGTCAATGGGCAGTGCTAGGAATACCTCCCTGATGATTCATTTATAACAGATGACCTACACAGAGGAGCTAGATCTCTACTGGTTCTGAGGAATGGGAGAGTGGTGGCCTTGTGACGGAGAAACGTCCGCTTCTGATGCCTTCAGCAGAAGACTAGTAGCTTGCCAGCTGGTGCATAACAGAGCCATAGGAACAGAATGTGCAGATTGTTTCTACATAAGATTCTGTATCATCTTCACCTGATCCTCAAAAGAAAATAGGCTCACAAGGAAAAACAAAAACAAACAACCAAAATCAATGCCCCTTAAGAGCACTGTGCGAAATTGTACAGAGGAAGACCAAGAGCAATAATCACCACAAGCATCTGCTGGGAAGAAAGAACAACTGGAGGAGGCAAATGGTGACTTTCACCAAACAAAAATAGTAACAAAGGCAACTAAGGGAATCTACATCAAAAGTAACACTGAAATGACAAAAATATTTGATTTAAAAATTCAGTAAGTCAATTAAAGAAAAGGATGAATATTGCTGAGAATCTTATCAGAGTAAGAATCTAAAATAAGAAATATCTCAAAACAGAACAAAGTTTCAAAGAGATAGAAGTCATGAGGGATCCCTGGGTGGCGCAGCGGTTTAGCGCCTGCCTTTGGCCCAGGGCGCGATCCTGGAGACCCGGGATCGAATCCCACATCGGGCTCCCGGTGCATGGAGCCTGCTTCTCCCTCTGCCTGTGTCTCTGCCTCTCTCTCTCTCTCTGTCTCTGTGACTATCATAAATAAATAAATAAATAAATAAATAAATAAATAAATAAATAAATAAATAAATAAAAATTTAAGAAGTCATGAGGGAAAAAGTAAGAGACAGGGCATTTCAAAGCAACACTTTATACAAAGGAAAAGTTAGATTTGGAGGAAAATCAACAAGAAAAGGCATAGGGGCACCTGGATGGCTGAGTTGGTTAAGTGTCTGCCTTCGGCTCAAGTCATGATCCCAGGGTCGTGGGATCGAGCTCTGTATCTGGCTCCCTGCTCAGTGAGGAGTCTTCTTTTCCCTCTCCTTCTACCTCTTACCCCACTTGTGCTCCTGCTTGCTCTCTCTCTGTATGTCTCTCAAATAAATAAAATCTTTTAAAAATTATTTTAAAAATAAATAAGGAAAGACATAGAGAAAATTTCTCTCAGTCTGCATATTGAAATGGTTCCAGGAAGGCTTGAATACAAAAAATTGATTTTGACACATCAAGATACAATTCTCAAAATACACACCTAAAAATAGAAGTTGCAAACTTCCAATCAAAGCTAAAACTAACTTAGAAAAAAATAGTCTGGCATCAGACTTCTCACATGCAACACTGAAAGCTTGAAGCCAACAGAGTAACATCTATAGACTAATATTGAAGGAAAAAAAAGTTACCTGACAAGTATAGGCCCAGCAAAAATGCCATTTATCTGTCAGGAAAAAAACCAAAACCAACCAAACAGTAAACTTGCAAGAGAACAAGGACTAGAAACTATATCCATCATGCCTACTATTTGTTAAAATACTCTTAAAGTTACTCTGTTAAAAGTATTCTTAATAAGGGGTGGCTGGGAGGCTCAGTTGGCTAAGCTTCTGCCTTTGGCTCAAATCATGATCCTGGGGTCCTGGGATCCTAGGGCTCCCTGCTCAGCAGGGAGTCTGTTTCTCTATATCCCTCTGTCCCTCTCCCCCCATGTTCTCTCTCTGACCCTCAAATAAATAAGCTCTTTAAAAACAAAGACCTTAAGAAAGGAAAACGTGATGATAGGGAGATAGTAGTAAGCAGTGAATAGTTGCAAAGTTCATGTGTGTGCACTCCCACGCGTACGCTTGTGTGTGTGTGTGTGTGTGTGTGTGTGAATCTAAATGGGTAACATTAGAAGGTAAATTTGCAATAAAATTGCTAAAAACGTATTTTTGTTATAGAGGAAATCGACTTAAGGAAAAACCTAGTCGTTGTTTGGAATTAAGAGTTTTAAGCAATCTCAGTGGAGCCAAGGTGTGTTGGAAGAGGAGAGCATCCGTCCGGTGAAAGCAGTGCACTGTGGGAAGGAGAGGAGAACGAAGAAAGGCAGAGAAGAAAACATGTTAAAGCTCATTGACTTGGAAGAGGAGAGAAGAATGAGGGAGGGTAGAGCTATTCAGGAGGTGGGGGAAAACAGATATAGCTTATATTTTACTTTCATAAATTACAAACATGTTGTCTGATATGATTGTGGAAGTAGGGAGCAAACATCTCATGGAATGGAAAAGACAACTGGGTACAAGGTAATTATCAGTCATCAGACTAGTGCCTCTGAGACAGCTACCCCATAAAAATTCAGTTATCCTGAGTAGGACTGGAGTATCACATAGGAAGATTTAATTTCATATCAGAAAGGGAGACAGAACATGAGAGACTCCTAACTCTGGGAAACGAACAAGGGGTGGTAGAAAGCGAGGTGGGCAGAGGGTGGGGGTGACTGGGTGGCGGGCACTGAGGGGGGCACTTGATGGGATGAGCACTGGGCGAAATGCTATATGTTGGCAAATTGAACACCAATAAAAATAAATAAAAAATAAAATAAAATAAAGATTTAATTTCAGGATTCAGAGGGTTGTGTTAATAGAATTACTGAAATTTTCTAAGTTGACAATAGAGGCAAATGTTTAGCATCGATATTACTATCGAATATTTAATAAACCTAGTAATTACATCTTTAGAATTATAAAACTAGAAACATGATGAACACTGTTTTTATCATATTTTTCCAGCATTTCTGGTAATTTGGGATTTCTCGTGGTTTGGATTCTGGAATAGAAGCAAATACTTTCAGCAGTCATCATTAATATGAAAAAGTAAATCAAAAATTCCTATTTTTAGAAGTTTTCAGATGACTTGTCTCTAAAAGATAATTTCTCATATTTATGGTTAGAATCCTTGAATACACATTGAAAAGTCAGTTTGAGCGTATCTGAAATGATTCTAAACTTTTCATGGACTTGTTCAGATTTTCTTTCGAATAGTAGCTTGCGGAGCACTTTGGCTGGCTCAATTGGTAGAGCATGCGACTCTTGATCTCAAGGTTATAAATTTCAAGGCCCACATTGGGTGTAGAGATTACTTAAAAATAAAATTGTAAGACATAAAACAAATAGTAGCCTGTTAGTCTCTGTGATTCTTAATCCTCTAGATCAAGTCTCCTAATGTTCACTTGGCTAGATCAGAGACTACATTTAACTCGTAAAGAAGGTTCTCAGGAAATAAAGAGTATGCATGCCACTGTGATGTAACTGTACACGATCCCAATGTCTTCATCTATGCCTCAGTGTCCTCAGCTGTAAAATGGGAATAATGGTTTCATGTGAATAATCTGAGTTAGTCTCCACATCTGAGTTTCTGCTGCTTCCCCCTGCTTAATCAGTTCCTCCAAGGCCACGGAGGCCAGAGGATGGGAAATTCCTTTTGTAGAAACCTGTCAAGGTCATGTCATGTCTTGGCCCTAGTGCACTGACAGAGATCTCTACCTCAAAAAAGGAGCAAGAAGAGCTGTCTTAACGGAGAAAACCTAACAATGCTGAATGTATCCATTTTCCACAGATGTGCCACAAATCACCTAACCACATGGAAGGGTTTGGGGATAAGGATGGGACGTGGTTGATAAAAACAGAAATCTTTTCCTTACTTCGTAGTTACCATAATTATCACAGCAATTTCATCGAGCAACCCCATGGAATTATTAATAAACTCCAGCTGAAATATGAAGTACAGGTATAATCTCATAGAAACTGATATTAGAAATGAAAAATAATTACAATTAATATAATTGTGTTTTCAATTTGATGTCTTTTAAATAAGTAAGCATATGGTTGAGTATACTCTTTCTGCATTTAATCTGACTCTCTTGGAACAATTTGTGCAGAGGAACCTAAGGGAAAACTCTGTGCTTTATCTTAGAAACACCAGTAGTTTGGGACAGATTTAAAGCATTTAGTGTAAGCAAAACCTGAGTGATTAAACTGGGTAACTTTTTTTTCCCCCTAATTCCCAGCGGTCAATATGTTCTGGTGAACTTAGATCTTTTCTTTGTTGTTTTTATGTGCAGGAAATTGCTTTGCTAGAAATAAACCTTCTTTTCCTTAAACGGTGGTTAAAGATAATATTTTAAAGGGAGCCTCTCTGTTCTTTCACTTTTAAGGCTTATAATATTATAAATTTGTAGCTTATTTTAATAACATGATTATGTATTTGAGAGATACACTTTATTATAGATTTTGCCAAATGTTAGATTTAATTGCTTTATTTTTTATTTTTACATTGGAAGGCCATAAGTTTAACAATAAAAAGATTTCAGCATGTATTCAGAAGTTCCTAGATTTTTACATTTGTGTGAAAGTGTATTTGAACATTTTCCTGGAAAAGTTGAAGATATATCTATACAATACAAAAAAAAATGCCTTCACATAAACTAATTTTAAGTGACTGGGTATTATTTTACAGTTGTCTTAACTTCTTTCAGATTTAAATTTTCTAACTGTGTTTGTTCTATCAATTCCAGCCTAAAGATCAATATAATTGATGAAAAAAGTGGTCCAAAAATATAAGTTAAGTTGTTCTGCCTTTCTCTATCATCTCTTGCTATAAATCTCCTTTTAGTGGGTGTTCTGTGTACTCAGAATAATGAATCTTAGAAAGGAAGAGGACATTAAATATCCCCAGCCCAATCTCATACTCTATAGAAATGCCTCTCTGTACTGTTACAAATAGTAATTTGGCTTCTTATGAACAATTTTGAGACGAGTACTATTACTGTGGAATATAACCTTGGACTGCACTTAATTCTATATTTTTGTAATGTTTACCATTGTCCGAAGCTCACCATCTGCATCTTTAGAGAAGCCTTAACACTTCATCCAGTTAATATCCATTCAGATGTATGATGATTGCCATCATTGCCCTAGTCTTGTCTTTTTTCTGCTAACAGTTCCAACCCTTTCAACATTCTTCCCATGAATGGCTTCTAAACCTTTTATTATTTCCCTGCTTGTCCTTGCCAAATTTTTGGTAAGTATATAAACAGTGGGGACTTGAAATATATAGGCTTTTTCAATTATTATCTGAACTCTAGAAGGGAAGGTTTCCTAGGGCCTGAATCTCTCAGCTTATACTTTATCATGTTTATATTAATGAGACCCGAGCTTAATGGATGTCATACTTAGCAGTGCTTTTATTTTACATTATAATGATTTTTCAATCAAAAAAATATTAAAATCTTGTTCATATAAAATACAATTTAGGCAAGTGCACTTTCATGCTGTGTTCATGCAATTTATTTATCTGAATATAAAATCAAGGCTTTATATTTTTCACTGCTGACACTCATTTTTGTTAGTTTTGTTTTTTAATTTCCCTTTGAAAAATTCTTTTAAGATCTTAATTCTGCTTTCTAATATATTAGCAACCTCTCCCAGACTGAGCAACCTCCCTTCTGGTGACTCATGAGTAGGATAGTGGTAAATTATATCCTAGAAGATCTCTCTCCAGTTCTATATAAATTATATATGTAGATGATGATAAGTTAATGAGTACTATTTGAGTGCAGAATTTCAAATACTTATAAATCCACTCGTCTATAAGCATATATAGCCAAATTTCTCTAATGGTACCTATTTGGCTGGCCAGGAAAATTTATGAAATACTTTTCCAAAATCAAGATTTTTAAGTTCAGTATCATTTAACTTTGTACTCTCTAGTATCAAAACAGAAAATATTTATTTTAGTGTCATTTAATCTTACTAAACTCATACTGGTTTCTAAAGAGGATTCCTATGATTAAATAAGATTATTCTGTATATAAAAAAGTTTTAGGAATTTTAAAATACAAATGCATTATAAAACATCATTAAGGGTTGAAAAAAGACCTGCTTAATAATAATCTGTTCTAAAATTTTTCTTGAAAACAACATTAAACTTTCTGATGAGAAGTTTTTAGAATCTTTAACAACTCCTAGAGAAAGAACTAGTAAATAATGAATCTCAATAAATATTTATGGAATTAATGCATGAATGAATGCCTGTAGTTGATTATGATGAGGTACTAACTGAAGCTTGTGCCTTGGAAGCCCATGTAGAGCCGGATGTGGCCGATATAACTGTAAGGATAACTCTGGTGTGGGGTGGATTCTTTTGAGCGCACTTGAAGGATAACAAAGAGAAAATGACAAGCTCAGGCTTGTTAACTCTAAACTTAAATCACTATCTGAGAATCACAGAGGTTCCATACTAGCCCTAAACTAAGCTCTTATTTGTGGTAGTTGCAGGGTTGGTATTGCTGAAAATCAAACACAAAATGTAACTCTGTGAGTTGCTCTATTATAGTGCTAGTTGAATTCACAGTCTCAGCAAATTTCTTATGTGAAAGTTAGGGCATTGATTGATAAAGAACGGGACTCTGAATCTAGGAATGGGTACATCTGTTGTTGGACACAAATGAATGGACGCTCTTGAGCCCCCAGATCACTTTGAAACTCCCATCCCATTAGAAGTAGCTTTCCCTCCAGTACCTGAGACTAGCCTTCTGCATAAAAATCCTGTGATAACCTTATGTGGGGTGAGCATGTTCATGGAGGATGCCAATACCTTCAGTTGCTCCTAGACTAGTAACTGGGATGAAATCTCAGCATGTTCCAAGAGGGACAGGTACATAATATTACTCAGGAGGGAATAGCTTACACACCAAAAGAATTGCAAGTCTTTGTACATATTTCAACAGAAGCCTAAGGAATGAATGGGAATGGGTTCTAAGGATGCTAGAGGAGAATGAAATAAAACCCCAACTCTGGCTGAATTCATTGATGAGTATATTTGCTGGAGATTCAGGGTTGGGGAGGTAATTTAACTTTTTTTATTTTTCTTTTTTTTTTAAAGATTTTTATTTTTTTATTGGGGTGTGGTGAGTACATAAGCGGAGGGGAGGAGCAAAGGAAGAAACAGACTCCCTGTTGAGCTGGGAGCCCAATGCAGGCTCTATCCCAGGTCCCTGAGATCAGGACCTGAGGGGAAGGCAGTTGCTTAATCAGCTGAGCCACCCAGGCACCCCTTTAATTTTTCTTTTATTTTTTTAACTGAAATATAATGGACATTTGGCATTGTGTAACTTCAAGGTGCAAAACATTTACCTGAAACATTTATATATTGCAGTATGATAACCACATTGTGTTAGCTAACACCTTGGTTATATCACATAACACCATTTTTTCTTGTCATGGGAACAATTAAAGAGATTCTGTTTTTTAATGTATTAACTTATGCAATAAGAGATGGTTCTGAAAGATTATGTAGTTCATTGACTGAAAGTTGGGCTTCATGACAGTAGCCTCCAGTTAGTGAGGCTGACATGCCATAGCTGCTCTAGCATGATGTGGAGGAAGGCATCCAAAGACTTAAGAGATTTAGAAATGTTAGACTGGATTTATCATATACTACTTTGCTCCATGAGAAGGTCCAGAAGACATTGCCTTCAGTGAGGCATTGAGAAATACATTAGTGAGGGAATACCTACATTCTGGATTCTCTGCGGTTCCTGTCCTTTCATGGCCAGGCATGACTGCGGGGCAGGATTTTTTAACCTAGCACTATTGACATTTTGGACAGGGTAATTCTTTGTTTTGAGTGCCTGTTCTGTGCAATGCAGGATAAACTTGTTTCTACCTATGGATGCCAGTATTCCCCTTCCCTGAATCATGACAATCAAAAATGCTTCCAGATATTGCCAATTGTGCCCTGGAGGGAACAAAATTAATCCTGGTTGAGAACCACTATACTACAGGATGACATCTATAGCCTATTGCTGCCACAACAAATTAGCAGAGATTTAGTAGTTTAAAACAACATAAATTTATTATACTATATTTCTGGAAGTCAGAAGTCTGAAATAAGTCTTACAGGGCTAAAACCAAGGCTACTTCTTTGTTAAGACTGGAGCAAAAAAATCTGTTTCTTGTCTCTTTGAGGTTCTAAAGGTAGCTCATGGTCCCTTTCTTCATATTCAAAGCACAGTGTAGCATCTCCCTCTGACCTCCTGTGTCTCCCTCTTAATAGGATATGATCATATTGGACCTACCTAGATAGTCCAGGATAATCTTTGCATTCAAGATCCTTAACTGTATCTACAAAGTCTATTTTACTGTGTAATGTAACATATTCACAGATATCTGAAATTAGGATATGGACATCTTTGTAGGGAGGGAGGGAGGACATTATGCAGCCGAGCACACTACTATTACAATGGATTCCCTGATCTCAAAGGAGATCATAAGATCTCAAAGTAGCAGAAGCCCATGGTAAAAACAGGTGGAAACATCTACTCTAAAGGGCAACAGGGACATACAGACCATCAGAATAGTTTTGACCCTGGAGATCTTTGGAAGTATTAATTGATCATGATGTCTCTAGAAAATAAATAGGCAGACTACTAGAGTATTATTTGATCTGTGTATCTGAAAAAGCTCTAGGTCTGGTAGCCATAAACCTGACTCAAGTATCCACAATGGTGAATCATGGCTTCCCACTCCCTTTCCAGACCTATGTCCGTTCACAGATCCAGAGTTCCTTGACCTAAGGGGAGGGCAAGTCCCCTTGAGGAAGTACCTAGCACCACTGGTGAAAGTACCCAACAGAAATCTCCTTCCAGGGCATCTGGGTGGCTCAGATGGTTAAGCATCTGCTTTTGACTCCGGTCATGATTCCCAGCGTCTTGAGATTGAGCCCTAAATCAGGCTTCCTGTTCAATGAGAAGTCTGTTTCTCCCTCTGTCTCTCTCTCCCTCGGCCCCTCTCTCCACTACCCCCCCCCAATAAATAAATAAATAGTCTTTTTAAAAAATCTCCCTCCAATCCTTCTCCAAAAAGATGTGGACCATTTACCTACATGTGTAATTTTGACCCATTTACAAAGTGACAGGCTGCTAGTGTTGGTGGGGCCCAGAAAAAGAGAAAGCTCTGTAGGAGGTTCAGGCTGCAGTTTAAGCTTTCCTATCAAAAAGGCCTCATTATCCAGCAGATCCAATAAGGATACTGACGTATCCGTGGCAAAGAGGATTGTTACATGGAACCTCTAGCAAGCAGACCTTGGGCTTATATATGTGTATGCCATCTTCCACTAATACACTCCTTTTGAGAAACAGCTCTGATTTGCTTATGGGACCTTGCTAGAGACGGCGTACTAAATATCAAGTGTCCATGCAGCCTGAGCTTCCCAACATGAAAGGGCCATTGTCTGACTCACTTAGCCAAAAGGTGGGGCATGGGCAGCAGTAATCGCCAGGAAATGCAAATGGTATAAAAGATACCAAGTTTGGGCAGATTCAGGAAGTCCTGGGAGGTAAAGTGATTTGCAAGAGTAGGTATTTCAGGATCCTTTGACCATTAACCATATAGTGATCAGAACTAGGTATTTTTTTTTAACATCTGAAGTACAGCTATTACGAAGGACAAATTAACTACTGAATTTTTTCCATATCTTAAAAAGTGAGTAATACCACCTACTTCAAAGGATCATAAAAATTAAATAATTTATATAAAGTATATATAGCATCACAAAATTGTTAGTTTCCTTCTTTTCTTTATCCCATGCCTCCTCTAGTAACTTGAGAAGAAAAGGATTAATTGCCTTGTGCCTTAATACGTTGAACACAAAACCAATTCATTTGCATTAGGTCAGGCAAAAGTTCAGTCATTTGGCTACTAGTATCTATCAATAATGGAAGTATTATGGTGTGTATTTTTTCATAGAGACCATTAAACTGTAGACCATTTGGATGTCTTTAGAAGAAAGAATGATGATCTTGAATTGCATAGAACCTTTCATGCTTTCTCAATGCTGTATTCTTTATTCTTTGCCTTGTTAAGAGAAGGTACTGCTGCAACAGAAGTTTTAAGCTATATTCTTATGATATTTTGCTATATTGGAACAAGAAAAACTGGCAAACACCCAAATAAATCACACTGTGAAAAAGTGATGGGACAGTGGGACAGGGTGTGGACTATGATGAAACAATCAAAAAAGTAGGCTATGCTCCTGAATTAAAAACTGATTTTAAGTATTAAATGGCTAAAGATTTTTGAAACTACGGCAAAACCAACGATGTTTTATTTCTTTACATATGCTAGAGCCACTTAATTTTGTTTGGTATACATTATTCTTATTATATAACTGTAGGCACTTTGGCTTTCCTTAGACATTTTATTCATATACTTTAAAAAGCATATTGTGACCCTCTGGATGTCTATTCAGAAATAACGTAACTAAATGAGATTTCATACCCATGGTTTTTTCAAATGGTTGCAGACTTTTATAATTTAAAATTAATGAAGGGACAGACTCAGCCAGTCTTGAGAGTAAATAACCTAAAACTTACTGGGCCATATGGGATTTAAAACCAAAATATGAAGGGCATCTGGGTGGATCAGTTAGTTGCGCATCTGCCTTCAGCTCAGGTCATGATTCTGGGGTCCTGGGATTGAGCCCCATATCAGGCTCCCTGCTCAGTGGGAAAGCCTGATTCTCCCTCTGGTGCTCCCCCTGCTTGTGCTCTCTGTCTGTCAAATAAATAAATAAAATCTTTACTTTAAAAAACTGAAATAAGAGCCAGCCAAAACTATACAGTTTTTTCTAAAACCAAGAATTATTTTTGGATAAGTAATTTAAAGTATTGAAACTCACCGGGCCTCAATTTCCCCAAATCTCTAAAATAAGAGAGTTCATGCTATCTTCTACCACCAACGTACTCTTGAGTCTGTGATTATATTAGATTTTTCAAAGTGACTCTCTTTATGTGTCAGAATATTATTGTTTTATTTACAGTTCCTTTTCAAACTTCTCCCATCTTCTAGAGCAATGTTTTTCTGTTCCTCATTTTCCTTGAATGTGGACCTCATCACATATTAGGATAATTCGAATTATCAGCCTAAGAATTGAACTACATCATTACTTGCTCACACTTTTTCCTCATGATATCCATAGGACTGAGAGGCCTACTAATGACTTAGTTTCAAAGGTCTGCCAAGGTCTTTCTGAGCTACACAGTGTATTTGAAAAATCTTAGGCCATCAGGACCCCTTGAAAGCCTCGTGGTAGTTGAGTATGCAGTTGTTTGCACAAAATGTTTACTTTGGTGTTTGCTATTGGTATAATAATTGAAAGTTTTTTGCAACATAGAGATTAGTGGTTCTCAAAATTTGAGTTATATCAAATAATATGTTAAGATTTTAAAGACCTAATTCCTGCCCTAGATTTACTGGGGTGGGCGGAGTGTTTTGAAGAGGGGAGACAAGTATATCTTTACAATTTTAGTATATGTGCTAAAAAAACGAGCACACAACAACTGTATTTTTAACAGGCTCCCTACTAGATTCTGATTCATCTTACCTACCTATTGCTATAAACCTGTATTTATGGCCTAAATATTGACACATCTTCCCATTTGATTAGAGCACTCATATAATGTATTCTCTGAACTAGGGCTCATTTGAGAGTGAAAGAGGGTTCTCTTTAATAATTATGTCAGTATGAAAGGCATAAAGCAGAACTTCTGGGACAAACCAGGACAAGCATTCAACATATAATCTTTTTTGTAGGACCACCAAAATCTACTTTCATGTCCTGTTATATCACTCCATACATAAAATAAAAATGCTACGACAGTATACTTCCATTACCTTTTATTGCTCCTTTTCAGCTATTTTTTTACATTACACTTTACATATATTATTAACACATAATATATTATTATCTATGTTTTAAGCATTTTGCTTTATGCAATTAAGAAACTTAAAATTGGAAAATATTTTGTATTGATCCACATATCTACTGTTTCCAGTGTTCTTCATTTTCTTGTGTAGACCCAGATTTCCTTCTGATGACCTTTTCCCTCCATCTGAAAAAACATCATGTAGATCTGCTGGCAATAAATCTCCTAGCTTCTGGTTCCCTGAATACTTTGAATTCTTGAAGGACTGTTTTGCTGGATATAGGACTTTAGCTTGATGGTTTTTTTAAACTGTTCTTTCAAAATGTCATTCTGTGGCTTTCTGACTTACATAATTTCTGATGAGAAGGGTATAATAATCTTTGTTCCCATGTATTAAAAAAGTGTTTTCATCAGGTTGCTTTTTAAGGTTTTTTTGTTTTACATTGGTTTTTAGCAGTTTGATTAGGATACACTTTGGTATGGCTGTCTTATAGTTTATCTAGGTTAGGGTTTTGACAGTTTTATTGGCTTCATTAAATTTAGAATATTTTTTCAAATATATTTTCTGCTTTCCTCTTCTTGAACTCTAATTTTATATATTTTAAACATCTTGATATTTTTTAGAAGGTTTCTGAAGTACTTGTCATTTTTCCCCTTTATTTTTCTCTGTGAGTCAGTTTGGATATTTGATATTGCTCTGTCTTCAGTGATTGCTTGGGCATAGTGTCCAGTTAGCTGTTAATCCCATCTATTAAGTCCTTAACTTCTGATACTGTGTTTTTAATCCAAAGAAGTTCAATTTGGCTTTTTTTTTATATACTTCTCATTGCCTCTTCATTATATTCGTGTTTTCCTTTATATCTTGAGCATGCATATAATATCTCTTTTGAAGTCCATTCTGAAAACAACCTGAATTACGAATGGCCAAAGGCCTTAATGAACACTTCACCAAAGTCATATTCATCATCAGGGCAATGCAAATTAAAACAACCATGAGATACCACTACACACTACTACCCTACACTTTGCCAACAACTTCGAGAAGACCTTTTGCAGACATCTGGATCTCTTTCTCCAAAGAGCTCCATTTTCTCCTGTCCTTTGCTCTAGATATCCCAACTGCCATGTCAACTGAAAAAGCCTACTGTTTCTGCTCAGCTGCATCCCTTGACTACCTTTCCTATGCAATGATCTAAAAAGTGCCTCCTGGCAGAAAGCTGAGGTGGTTGTTATAAGATTGACTTTACATTTCCTTTTTCTTGGTGTTCTCAGCCCTGTGTTGTCTACCGTTCAATGTCTGAACATGTTTGTTTAATATATATTGTTCAGTTTTTTTGTTGTTGTTTATAGCAGTAGGGCAAGGCAATTGTAGCAACTCTGTCATGGTTGAAAAATGGGAGTAAGTAATGCTTTATTTTGCATTTTTTAAACCATCAACAAAACTAAATATTTGGGTCTGTCTCCTATGTCTCCATTATTTTGTCATCAGACTAAACTTGGTTAAAAATTCTCATCATATTTTTATCATTTGTGTCCATAATTTAACCATTGGTTATGTGACATATAGCAGTTTCTGGAATGCAGAAAATTCTGTTTCCATCCAGTATCACAATAATCACAATAAGGTTTTTACTCCTTGATAATGCAGAGGTCTTTAACCTCAGATTTGTGAATTAAGAAGGAAAAAGAATTAACTATGGTTTATAATAATAATATTATTATTTTTACTTTGCTGTTTAAATTAAGTCTTTCTATTTATTTAAATTTTTTCTGTTTATTTTGCTACTGAATCTCCCATTAAAATCTCGTGTATGTCTGTTGCTTAATTATAAGCCAAAATTAAGTATATGTGAGTATTGTTTGTTTATAATTAAATATAAATAGAAAATACTATATTTGAAATATATGCTTTTATATGATAGTGAAAGTTCATTTTAAAAATCCTTTAAAATGTAATTAAAGATAGTTTGAAAGGCTGGATTTTTTCCATAGAATCCCAGAACAGTATAATTGTTTTTCTTTGGTTTGGTTTGAGAATACATTTTTCCATGAGACAATTTACTTTACATTTTTAGGGATTAGTAATGGTCAATAATTGTCTAGTGCAGCATGGAAAGTTTTCTCACAAGATGGAGGAGGATAGTTCGGTCAATAAAGGATCACTCTTTGGGGGTTTGTCTTGCTGATGCAGCAGAAGCTTGCTCTTAATGTGCAGGTATCTCAGTGAGTACCTTTGTGCCATAATGGATACAGACTTGGACATTCCCTTCTTTATTTATTAATCATGTCAAGATGATGGAAGAGAACTCTCTCTTGCATATCCAAGACTCTGTATTGGAAAATAAAGAGAAGTAAAAAAAGAAAGAAAGAAAATTAAGGAAAGTGATGTCAGCAACCTAGCTTCTGAGATGACAAGGGATTGAAGGCATCTCCAACTTTGATTACTACAGATTTAGAAATCAAAATACTAGACGTAAAGAAGTGACTATTCTATCACATCCTTTCTTAATTGTAAAAAAGAGGAATATTTTATAATAATTTATCCAATAGTTAATATTACAAAAGTGCAATGTCACGGTCATAGGTTTAACCATAAAGTAATGTACCGTAAGGAACAATCAGTGTATTTTTTCTTCAATCACTTACTTGGTTTGAAGAAAAAAGACTCATTAAAACTTCCATTTTCATTTTAGACTGAAGAAGAGAGCAACTTTTATGTATGTATGTACATATACTGTAAAATTTTTGTTGCTTCTTTACCTTAGAACTGTAAATAAAACAAATAGTGAACTTAAAGATTAAGGAGTACCGTAAGGAAGATCTAAGCATAGAAAAGACCTTTGAAAGCATGTATTTTGATTACTATAAATAAAATTTAGTTTTACAGCTAGATGTTTAGGTTTGTTTCAAATTACATGAGAACACATGGCTGGAATTTAGAAAAAACTGAGCCAACTCTTATTTTGCCTGGGACTCTAGGCAAATCAGTAGCTGAATTGGATGGCAGATGCATTTGGACTTCTTGTGATCAGAATTGAATGCCTCAGGCAGTATGTTTGCTCTTCAAGGTGACACAGGTGTCACCACTCCCTGGAGCGGCATAGCTGGAGGTTAAAGTCACAATCTCTGGTAGCAGACTGCTGGAAATTGAATCCCACATTTGCTTAATGTGTGACCTAGGGCGCATTACTTGGTGTCTTAATTTATTTATCTGTAAAATGTAGGGGATCATAGTATCTACCTTCTAGCATCTGTGTAAGAGTTAAATGAATATGGTATATGTGGCCTGAAATAATACCTGGTATATCATAAGGCAGCAACAATTTTAATAGGATTGGTTGCAATAATAATAGAAATATATTTTAGCTGCTTGACTCCTGAAGACATTTGAATTTGTGACAGAAGCTCTAAACCTTAGTCGGATTTTTACACTGTTCCAGAACATAATGACTGGTGGTTATTGGCTAAACTCCTGGCCAATCTGCTTTCTGTTCTACAAGCGTCTATTTCTCTTCCTGTAACTGCACCTCCTTGACTGTCTCTTGTTCACTGAACTTTTGACTGTACATAGAGGCTGACAGGTGTTTTCCCAGAGGTGACACCAACTGCTTCACACAGCTGTTATCTGACAGCGTTCAGGTCTTTCTGAGGAGAGCGCATGATGGAAAGGCCATCAGACAAGCAAGCCAACAGTTGCATTTGGCATAATTACACACTTCTCGGGGGAAGGAAACAGTCAATCTCACAGTTTTTAGTCAGGTTGACACTATCCACCTATTTTGCAAGGTACATTCACAAAGTTCAAATAGTTGATTGACTGAAGCTGAGAAGAAAAGGCTAAATGTCAGGCTTTTAAGATGAAACGGGTGGCAGCTCTCAAGCAGCCTGGCAGACAGAGTGAAGTCTGGAATTAAGAGTGACAGAAGAACGAATGGCGAGTGGTAAAGAGAGGCCTGTGTTAGCTGGAAAAAAAGAAGTCAGCCTGTGGTTCGAGGGTTCGTGGGTTTTGATTAGGGGTAGAAAGGCTAAAATGTATATTGGTTTACGTGTGCGCAGCTATTTTAACATCCAAAGAACAACTTTCGAGATTTAACTAAAATAAATCTTGAAATCTAATTACTTTTGAAATGTTAATGTGTTCTTTTTTTAACAGTTCCTAAGATATTGAGATTCTGTTTAAAGATCACTTTATTTTACACTTTTATATTCTGATCTCTGCTTTAAAAAATATAAATCAATTACATTGATTAGAGATGAGAGAAGATAAATTTAAAGTTAATGAGAAGATACGACGTGAAAAGTTTTGATTCAAGCTATTTTAGGGTAAAAATAAAGAATTTAAAATAATGAGAATTGTAAATAGTTACAACAAAAAAGTAAATAAAGCATCTTTGCTTTAATAAAATTCACCATCTAATGTGACAGCATTAGCTTCATGTGTGTTTCTAATACCAAGTCTTTTTTTCTCATTTTAGAGCGATAGCAATTAAAGTTCACCTATTAGTGACTTGGGTTATAGAAGTCATTAGAAAAACTACAATTGTTGAAAAATGTGGCAAGGTGAGGATTATTAGATTCCACTCTATTTCTTTATTTACTAAATATCTTAATAGCTTTTCAAGAAAGAATAATGATTTAGTCTAGTTCTGTCCAATAGATATATCAGTTGAAGCACAGTTAAATTTTAAATCTTCTGGGAGTCAAAATAACAATAATAAGTAAAAGGACACATGTGAAAATTACTTTGTGATATATTTTAGGTGACCCACTATCCAAAATATTATCATTTCAATGTGTAGTCCATACAGAAACTACTGAGACAATGTCCAAAATATTATTTTGGGGATGAATCAAAGTAAATTATTAATGAGGTTATTTTTTTTAACATCTCTTTACATACTAAGGTTTCAAACTCATGCACATTTCACATTTAGACACATCTCAATATAATCAATAGTCACATGTGGCTACTGACTAGCAACCATAATCAACAGCACAGATTTAGAACATTTTACTTTCTTTTTTTTTAAGACTTTTAAAATAATTTATCCATTCATGAGAGACATACAGAGAGAGGCAGAGACACAGGCAGAAGGAGAAACAGGCTCCCCACAGAGAGAGCCCAGGGCAGGACTCGATCCTGGGATTTTGGGATCACACCCTGAGCCGAAGGCAGATGCTCAACCACTGAACCCCCCAGGGGTCCCTGGAACATTTTACTTTCATTCCATTCTTTCATTCATTATGTTCTTGAGATACATAAATAAAAATTAATTAATTGTAGATGTATCTTATGGTCTATAATACACACTAAAACTGTTTTTTCAAGTTCTTTTTGGTAATGGTGTAGTTCTGCTAAAGAAAGCCTGATGTTATATGCATATCTCAGCATTACAATTACTGTTAAAATTGTTAAGAACAATTGTTCCAGCTGCTATTGCTGCATAACAGATTACCCCCAAATTTTATCAGGATATGACAACCATTTTCTTATGCTCATAGATTCTATGGCCAGTATTTATTTATTTTTTAAAGATTATTTATTTATTTATTCATGAGACAGAGAGAGAGAGAGAGAGAGAGGCAGAGGCACAGGCAGAGGGAGAAGCAGGCTCCATGCAGGGAGCCTGATGTGGGACTCGATCCCGGGACTCCAGGCTCACGCCCTGGGCCGAGGGGAGGCTCTAAACCGCTGAGCCACCCAGGCGTCCCATATATCAGTATTTAAAAGGACAGAGCAGGAATTCTGTATTTCTGATAACAAATTCTGGTACACCTTGAACACAAGAATAGAAGGCTGCAGAATGGCTCAGTGTCTGGGGACTGGAGTCATCTAGAATCTGTGTTCACTCTCATATCTGATGTCTAATCTGAGATAATGCAAAGATAGGAAGGCCACCCAAAGTACCTACTCTTGGCCTCTCAGCGTGGCCTGGCCTTCTCACATCACAGCATGGCTACACACCGTGGTTAGGCTTTTCACATGCAGACTCAAGGCTCCAAGGGCAGATGTCCCAGCAAATAAGACCCAAGTTGCATTGCCTCATAGGGCTTAGCCTTAGAAGTACCACGGTGACATTTCCTCTCCTTTCTGTTGGTCCTAGATGAGCCAAATTAAAGGGTATTAACATAGGCCTCACCTCTCCATTTGGGTGTCAAAGAACTTGAGAACATGTTTTAAAATCACCACATAAATTTGCTTTCTGAAACGTTGCTTCCTCATATCCATGGTTATGTGTGATGTATGAAATCTGCTCAGTTTTTATCTATTGTAACTCCAGATGTTCACCCACAGTACACAGAGATTCACCAGAGATTTAATTTCCGTATGCCCAGAGTTTGACATAATGCCATCCTATTGCACACCTAATTTATGGAATTGTAAGGACTGCATTCACTGATAACATGGTAAGTATTCTGCAGAGGGTTGGCACACTGTATGTGCTCAATAACTTAGGTGTAAGTGTCCTAGAGAGCTATTAATCTAATGATGAATCTTTGTTTAAGTTCCAGCTCCACCTCTTGCAACAAGTTTTGCTTTAGTTAAATTACTGAAATTCTCTAAGCCCCTATTTTTCTTTTGTTGCTAAAGATAATGATAGCCCATTTTATAGGATATTAATATTATTAAATGGAATAATCCATATAAAATACTTAGTATAGTGTCTGGTACACAGTAAGCAATGTATTTTATGAAAATTTGTCCATAAGTGTTAAATATTTCAAATTTCTCAATAGATTTTTCCACGAAGAAAAGACTTTTACTCAACAATGGGGTGGTCATCTATTGCAATCAATAGAGGAAGGACAATTCTGGAGTAGTTTAATTATGATATATTTTATTATATAAGATCATTTGTATTCTTGAAATAGTCTAAGACTAATCAAATCAAGTAAATTTCCATATTGGTATTAATAATCACTGGGCACCTATTGAAAACATTTATGTAAAATTAGGATAATTAGACATCTTTTCACATGACTGATTCTTATCTTAGTATAAAATGTTAAGAAAATACTTCCACTCAAAGCTTCATTGTGATTTCCCTATCTATGAATTTCCATGTATCCGAGTCCTTCCTAAATTACTAAGAAATTGCTGGTGGTTTGGCTGTTCATATATGTATGACCATAATTTCATCTTCCAACAATGACTACCACAGCTTCAAACTGGTTGATTTTGACCAATAAATATCAAAGAATGCTTGAGTTGTAATGATAACCACTGTTACAGCAAATGTAACTTGGACTTTCGTTCAAGTTATACTTTTATTTTCTGAAGAGTGCGAAGGCACAAGTCCATGAAGGATCATACTGTCTTGGAAATGGTATATCAGGCTGGCACGGTAACCTCAGCTCTTTCCCCATCCTACAGTGTAACCGAAACACAGTGCACTTACTTGTAAAGGATCTCTGGGCTGTCAGTTCCTCCCATGACCCATTTGATTTGTATTGCTACAAATATTGAATATTTCCTGGAACATTGCTATTATCCTCCTATTTGTAGATCACAGATGATGGTAAGAAAGCTATTTAAAAATCTAGATGGTGTTCAGTGAAAACACCAGTGAGAGCGAGCTGCATTCTAGTCCTTTCTCAGCTGCTAACAAAATAGCTGACATTGAACTGGTCCCCAACCCCTGCATAATGGTTAGTGTGGCCGAGAACCTGTAAGGACAATTACCTACAAATAACTTCATGAAACATGCTATAGATTTGTGTCTCATTGTAATTACCAATATTAAATATACAAGTTCTATACACTGAAAGCTACACAGAGTTTGGAATTCTGTGAAGCACTAATTTAAATTTCCTTTACTCCTAAGTAATCGATGACATTCTTGACTTATTTCCTGACTCTCTCCATCTGCACACTAAGACGTTGAGCTGTGTTAGTCACAGAGATCAATGATAGTGATTTGGCCTTTGATTTCCTTGTCCCTGTGTTCTATTTTTCTGGTAAAACTGATCCAACATTTTTTTGATCTTCTGACAAATAACAATGCTCTTTTCATGAAATAAAATAACGTTATAAGCTTCTTACTCTTCAGTTCACATGTGAACTTACTGAAATCAGAATCATGGACTGCCTAGGCTAAGAATGCTTCCAGGGTTTGTTTTCCAAATTAATTGTTGATTTACTGAATATGAGTAATGAAATCACTTGATGAAAGCTCTATCTGTATGTAGTAAACTTTCTTCCTATCTATTTACTTTCACATTTTATAATGATCTTTAAATTGTTTTATATTTCTGGAGTGCTTGGGTGGCTCAGTCAATTAAGCGTCTGACTCTTTATTTCGGCTCAGGTCATGATCTCAGCGTTGAGAGATCAAGCCCCATGTTGGGCTCCGTGCTGGACATGGACCCTAATTAACATCCTCTCTCCCTCTGCCTCTGCCCCCCCAAATAATAATAATAAATTGTTTTATATTTCTGATAGAGGGAAGGAAGCATCCCTGTATAATTATAAAACTTACTAAAAAAAAACTAATATTTTTGATGAAATAGTATTGCTTGGATGCCAGGAATTGATTAGATGCTAAAATACCTTGTATTACTAAATCCTTGCAATAACTTATGATGTAAATCCTTGCTGAAGAGTCAAGAAAACAAAGGCTTAGAAATGGCAAACTCACTAGCTGCAGTCGTTCAGTTGGGAAAGTTCAGAGCTTGAATATAATCCACAATTGCAAAATTTAGCTTACTCACATATTTAATGATAGTGGCTATATTTTTAATTAGAAAAAAGATCGGAATGACATCACAACAATGTATAGAAGAACACATACACAGGAATTTGTAGAAATGAATGTACCACAGTCACAAAATTTTTTACCTTTCTTAAATATCCTCAGGTATTTACTATTTAATAAATATACTTAGGAATATATTCAATTTAATGGGGACTTAATCATTTTTATTATTTTTATTCTTTTTAAAAAGTTATTAATATTTAAGTGTATTTTCTTTCAAGTTTCTTTTTCTGTGAAATAATATCATTTTGTAGTCATTTGACATATGCAGAAGCGAAACAAACTTGACTAAAGCTTGTGTTAAAAATTCATGAGTCAAAAAAAAATGATCACATAGTGATAATAGATCCACTAAACCATATCTCTTTTCGTCTCTTCATATGTTCTTAGGATCATAAAGAAACTGCTAGAAAGGTTATTTTTTACTTCCATTAAAAGCTTTGTATGAACAGCTTTCCCTAAGGCAACTCTGTTTTATGCCATATTACTCAGAATCTAGGGTAATCCAATCCTTGTTTCTGCCTTACTAGTTGTTCAGTGATTAGTATTCAGGCTCCTTCCTTGACTTAAGACATTTGTGTCAACCTCCTAGAGTGTGTGTGCTTGAGTTCTTATGGCTGTTATGGGTTATTTTTTGATAATGGTGATGAAATTGCATTAAGCAATTTAGAATCTCTCACTTTCCTTTTAAGTATTAAGTATTGATGTATATGCCATGATGTCACTCATTCTTTCTCTGAATGCATTAACCTTCATTCTCTGTGTTTGTGTCTGGTCTGTCTAATTTGGAATAAAAGCCCTCTGGGAAAAGTCTAATTTGGTGCTGTGTACATTCTAAAGTCATTGCATGAGCTCAGTAAATGTTTATTAATGAATATAATTGTCAACATTATTAGTGGATATTATTGATTCATAGTAGTGATAATAATAGGCATTTTTTGTTATTGGAAGGAGGTACGAGATCTAAGTTTTCTTAATGAAGGAAATACAGTTAATGTGTGTGTATACATTATGTGCAAATGCACACACGTACATGTATATAACATATACACATATGTGTATAGGTATTCAAAAACTATTGTTTTTCATGTCCACATTGGAATAGAAAATGTTTTTAGATGAGCATTTTATGCTTCAGTTAAATACACTTTAATAATCATGAAAATAAGCCAAGATACATCTAAATGTTGGTTGCATTTTCACTTAAGTTAATTTAGAAAATGCTTATGATTTCTGTGTTAACCTATACCAAACGCACCTGGTAATCTGCTGCACATTAGAAACAAAAGAGAAACAAAAAATAACCCCTGTTGTCACAGTGCCCATCATGCAAGTTGCACACAAGTGAGTAAGCACTTGCACCCCAGGCTGCTGAATGTGGAGACAGGCCTTCAGGTGTGGAAAAAGAAAAGATGTGGAATGCCTTAGAAAATTGGCTTTTTTTAGATTACTTTCCTCATTCCAGTAGAGGACTAGCCTTGTTGGGCACTACCATGTACTAGTCAAATTTAAGCTTCAAAAGAACCTTAGGAGGTATTTGATTTCCATTTTCACGTGAGAAAACCAACTCGGAACAAAAAAAACAAAGAAAACCAACTCGGGAGAATTTGTGATGAACATACAAGACTACAGAGCAGAAGTTTGAATCTAGTTTTAATCCATTCAAGGCCTAAACTCTGTTTCCTTAGTAACTCCCTAAATGAAGCCTTAAGATCCAATCAGTTAGAAAATTAGGAAGCTTTCCCTCATTTGATGTATTAATAAATGTATAATGAACCTATAATTTGAATTATTGATAGTTATTGTCCATAGAAGATTAGCAACTATTTAAATGCTCAGCCTCAAGCTAATACGGTAAAGCTGAGCTGCAAAATCATACTGAGTACTGTTTTCTTTTCTGTAAAAAACTGTCCACTGCAGATTTCTGCTGGCCTAAAGGTTTACCTCATATTCTTATTTTTTATAAATGTATCTCATGGCCTGATAATGCTCTGGACTTATTGGAGAGGCATGGTCTTTCACATGCTTTGACCCAGTATTGTTAGAATACGACATAATATATTTTTGTGATCCCTGCATCTCTGTAAGAAAATTATATGACTCATTTTGGTTCACTTTGTCTGGATTAAGGAGCAACATTGGTGTCTCAGCTGTCCAAGCCTGAAAAATGGATTGCTACTAAACGTATCATTAAGCAAGACAATCAGTAACTTCAGCACAGGCTCAAAGTAGCAATGCTCCTGCTTGAGGAGGAAAAAGTAGAGATATAGCACTGTTAAATGCAAATTTATTTTGACTTGATGTTGCATTTCATCTGTTCATAGAACATAGGGTTATAGAATAAAAATACACTAAAAGTGGACCTTTTCTTCACTCATTCTGATGGCAAAACTGAAATACAGGCCTTTTCAGCTAAATGTTAGAGTATCAGATTAGATTTTCTGTTACTTTCTGGGTTAACTTGAAGTCTCAAGCTTCTTTGAGATGGAATAGCAAGGGAGTAAGTCCTAGAGAATCACTTATTTTTAAGGCATTGTTAATTGACTTTAACCTGCAATTTGTTTCATATTCAGAGTTATCACATTGAATTTCAGCAGCATTATGTTACCTTTTAAATGTTATTTTAAAATATTTGCTCCCCAAATAGTGTTGTAGCTGTCCGTGTTCCATAAGATATAGTAAATAAAAATGTAGTTTACATTTGAAAAGTGTTGTGTAAACAAAATTAAGTATTTTTTTTCTATAACACTTTTCAGAAATTTTCATTTCCAGGGAAGAGTTAGAATATGCAGCATTTCCAAACTGATTTCAGTAGGAGAACTTTTATGACTAAAAACCAAAATGAAGATTTTCAATGCAAGACACTGTGATATGCTCTAGTTATTAACTGAAATTTTAAATTAACTACTTATATGTATATGAAACATATGGATGAATTTAATGAGACTTTATAGATGTCTCAGATTATTGTTGAAACTCCAAAATTGAGAACAGCAGATAATAGTCCATAATCTGCTAAGGATGTCTAAATACATTCATAACTAACGATAGATGTGCTCAATAGTTTTTAACTCTCCATCAACCCATATGAGAGGGCCAGAAATTCAACAGAATGGTGGCAGAAAGCCATGGAAGTAGAGTTGTCAGCTTCATGGAGAATATAGTAATATTTCATATGCCCACCTATGTTTTCTCCTGATGCCACCCACACACACACCCCCACACACACACCACATATGAACACACATAGGAGAATGGTTCTTTCTCCTCTAAGCCAATGGAACCACTTTTAAACCATTGGGTGTACTGAAAGGTCCAGGGTAACATCAGTTCATCAGCATTCTTCTCAGTTGATGAAGTTCCTCAGTTATGGAAATGTGCTAGACTAACATTTCATTTGAGGGACACTCAGTAAAACAATTCTTGAGAGAGCTCGGCCCAGGTCATTACATTAAGGAATATACATGAACATAGAGACTGTTACCTGATTATCATGCCTTGTTTTTTTTTCCAAGCTTTGAGCAGTTTTGGGGAAAAAAGAGATGGAGGATGCAGGATATATTTGCCGAATATATACAGTGTACAAGTTTGCAGTGGATGAAGTGGTTCAAGTGATCAAGATGGCTGGCACATGAGAGCTAACAGATAAGGCAGAAATAAGCATAAGGTGTGCCACTGGGAACAGTTGCTGGGGTGGGTTGTGTGTTAGAGCACACCTAGCCCATTTGAGGGAATTGTGCAATCTTTTACAAAGGGAGTATGTTATAGGGCAATGTTTCTGAAGAAGTCACCAATGTGCCCCACAATAAAGCCAGTGTTTGTAGATTTGCCATAGTGGGGGGCATGGCATGATGGTCAGCAAGCATTAGCCAAGTGGAAACTACAGAACTAGTACAAAAAGACTTCTGCACATCTACCTGCAATCCCCTTCCTTGCATTGACCCTTTAGAGAAGCTAAAGACTAAGCCCTACCCCCTTCCCTACTGGGGGTTACAGACCCAAAGTTCAAACCCAAAATGAAGAGTGGGGTAAAGTACAGTTAACTGACTGTAAGTGTGAATTTTAGATTTATTAGGTACCAGGGTTATTAATAGCTGTTTTTGTCCTTTCCCTCACCCCCAATATAGGACTTGTTCTGACCATTGACAATGACTATAATGCTATAAGACCTCATGGAGATGTATTCCAGGGACCTGAAAAGGATTCCCAAAAGCATATTGAACATGGATTTGAGAAAAATAAAGCTTTTTTAAATTGTTTCTTATTAGACTCAGCCTAACATGCCAGTTAAAGACTATGCTTAATTTCCATGTTAATTTTATGTTAAATTATCATGTTATTGTATTATTTAGTTACAGTAATACAAATTTACTAACTTCAGATGAGATTGATTCTACAACAAAGTTAGAAATAGCATGTATTTTATATACAAGTGCATAATATATATAAAATACTTTATGAAATATTAATGGACATAATTCATTGTGAAAATATCTATTTTAGAACATCAGATTATGTATCAGGAAAATAAAACTGCTCATATATATTTTATTATTTTAATTCATAGCTAAGAACCCAATTATTATATTAATCATATTCAGCTGATAATATCTGGTAATGTCAGAACCAGAGGGCTAATGGCAACTTAAATTAACTATCTGTGTCGAGTTTTAGGAGAAGAACAATAAGAATGCCAAAAGGGGGAAAGAAACATATGAGTATATAATAAACTCAGACATTGTTTGGTAAAATTATTAAAAATTTGTATATAATATTTCTGTATCATGTAGCTGGTGGCAAAGACATCAATCATCATATTATCTGTACATTGAACATGATAAATTGATTGTGTTCTAATGAAAGGATCTAATTACTTAGAGAAATGAAGAGAACATATGAAAGCTCTTTAGCTCCAATGGCCATACATTATCATTAATAACACTGAACACTATGTGGTTTAATTCCTCTGCTCTGAACATTTTGGAACATATAATCTTCCTAATTCATTTCTTTAGAGGTCAGGTAATTAATTTATCATCTTCCTAAAAATAACGGGGAAATACCACATGAAATCCATACAGTAGTATTCACAGATTTTGTACTTCAATTTTTTTCCATTGTTGCTAAACTTCCACAGGTAACAAACAATACTCATTGGTTCAATATATAATTGTAAAGTTCATTCAATAATTTTGTAGCATGTCCTGTGATCATAAAATTATGTTGTAACCTTGCGATAGCCATAAAACAGAGTCAAGATTTAATATTATATCAACAGGCTGGAATTCAAGGTCAAAATCAGTAGGATGAAATTTAACAGGGGAAATGAAAACTTGTGTACCTGGGCTTAAATGATCATTTGTGCAAATGTCACATAGAGAGATGTATGCTGAGAAATGAATGGCTGAATAAGAGCCCAGTTGAGAATGAGATTACACAACATTTGAAGGATGCTTCTGCAAAAGGAGGATTAGAGCTGTTAAACAGGTGAAACTACAGAATTTCTCTTTAGTAGTTTTTAATTCAAGAAATAATATGTTAAAAACCACTGCTATCAAATACAGAAATGAGGGGATCCCTGGGTGGCTCAGTGGTTTAGCGCCTGCCTTTGGCCCAGGGCGCGATCCTGGGGTCCCGGGATCGAGTCCTGCATCGGGCTCCCGGCATGGAGCCTGCTTCTCCCTCTGCCTGTGTCTCTCCCTCTGTGTGTGTGTGTGTGTGTGTGTGTCTATCATGAATAAATAAATAAAAATCTAAAAAAAAAATACGGAAATGAGTGTTCTGCAAGGTGGTGAGTGCCTTCTCTGTGGTGTCCTTGGAAACTTCCAAGCAATGACTTGTATATTTCATGAAAGCTGATTATATAAAAGTCATTTCTGCAATCAAATCTGAAAGAAATAATTAACTAAGATTCCTGCATCGTATTTTTTTCTCATTTATGTGACCCAGCACTCACACTGGCATTTACATTCTGTTGTATTAAGTATAGGTATTTACCTAGATGTTTATTTCATTTCTAGAGTTTTTTTTCCTATGCAGTAAATTCTGAAAGATTAGTACCTGCATCTTACTTACATCCTTACCTCCTATAGGACGTCTAGAAGCCTTGAACTAAAAGCACACCAAAAACATTGGGTATATTATGAAATTAATAAACAGTAGCACTTTCTTGAACAACATATAAGAGAAATACTTACCACAGTATTAAAATGACATTTTCATGAGAGATATCTTGTAAGAACAATGCAGAAGCTGAAGTTTCATCTAACTTGCATGCTGACAAGTCAGCCTGCCTCAGTTTTATGGATGCTTTCTGAACACCCAAGATTCTTTGGTCAGAGGATACCACAGTTTCATGAATGTTAAGGGAAACCCTGAGATTCCTGGATTAGAAACAGAGGATTTCTTACTCACAATACAACAAGGAGCATGGAAATCAGCCCAAGTCAGTTCCTCAAGCCATCAGAGTGCAGAGAAGTAACGCAGATGAGCCAAGATAGTGCATGCATGCCCAGGCGGTTGTATTACGTGCAGGACAGAAACCTGAGCTTGATTAGGGAATCCCAAATCCTTTATATTGAGTAGAAACTGGTTTTCTTCTGCTCCAAAGGGAAAAAATGGGATGCTATCTTCCTAGGCTGTTTGCTGTACAAAGTCTTTGATAAGGTAGTTCAAAGAAAGTTTAGTTGTGTCATAAGACACACACAAACACAGGAGACCCATGGTGAATTGTCTCCCAACCATATCATTTATAAAATCCTTCTGCATTGTCCCCAAAAGAGGGCACTATTTGAGCCAGACTTCGGTGTGCACTGTGTGATAATGATGGGGAAAGGAAGGAACATGGAGAAATCATGGAAAATGAAATTTACACATCCACTGTGTCAGAAGTGACCTCAAGACTGTGAATTATCATTAGATAAATAATTTGAGCTTAGTATCTGCCATGACTGTCTCTTGACTCTCATGATATTTGTGGCTTTTATTTATTGTTGGAACACCTCTGATTGTACCTTCACAGCGGTTTATTTCTCTTTTGTTGTTCAGTTGCTACTTCTTGTACCTTTGTCTGTCTGTGCTATAGCTTTTACTTTACTGGGCACGTAGATGAGCAGCTAACCAGAGCATTTGTGGGGGAGGGAGGGCTGGTCATCCTAATCAAGATAGAAGACCTGAAAAAAAAAAAAAAAGAAAGAAAAAAGAAAAAACAAACAAGCAACAACAACAAAAAATCCCACGATCTATAAAACACAATTTCCAAAAAACTCAGATCTTCTATAAGCATTTCTGTAATTTGTTTGGTTTCCATACCTCACACCAGCAATTCTATTTAAAAGCTGTAAGAAGATGATAGTAGATATTATCATGAAAATACACAAGGACAGAACTCTTTCTTGCTTTACAAGTTTTAGAGATAGCAAGTTTCTTTTTATTTATTTTTATTTTTTTTATTTTTTTTATTTTTTATTTTTTATTTTTTTTGCAAGTTTCTTTTTAAAAATAACTGTTTATTCTACTTAGAAATAACCAAGGCTTTTATTCTTTGGGGGGTTTTTTCTCTGTAAAAAGACACAGTTTATAAATTGATACAGATCTGACTATTTAGAATATCCAAAATGTTTGATTTAAATTTCTTTAAACCCTGTTGAACTCTTTGATACAAATAATCACTAATTTTAATCTCACTGAATCTATCGTCATCATTAATATCAAATACTTTAATGAAATGCTCAATTGAATGTGGGCCTCTGAATAATATTGAACAAAGATAGTTAATGATCCCCAAATCAAGTATATGATTGTAATGGGATATATTATCCCACATGAGCCAGTAACTTTGGTTGAACTGAGCTTACTGGGTTTGTGAGGACAAAGAATTAAAATGAGAACTTTCATAAAGTGTTTCAGTAATCATACAAAGAATGGCATATCATATTTTTTGTTGTTAAATTTATTTCTGCCTTTATCACTCTCCAGTTCACACAAAAGAATAAAGACATTGTCCACGAATAGATAAGCATTGCCCCATGTAATATACACATTTTTAGCCTATAACCTATTCGAGAATCACTGAGACATGCTTCTTGGGTGAATGTACTGTATTGTTGATCTCTAAAACTACATTAAGAGCACCAGCATTGGACTCCGCGTTAGGTTATCATATGTGACTGCTTTTACACTACATCTACATATAATAATTTTTATTTTTTATTTTTTTTCATATAATAATTTTTAAAATTTGTTTGGCTCTTATCCTTTCACTTTCAAATAAGAATAATGAAATTACTATTCTGTTCATTTCAAGAAAAAAATAATATATTTAAAGAGTAGACTGAGGTTCCAGAAACCTACAGACTGGCCCTTGTATCTTCAGAGTAATGAAGTGGTTATGAGCACAGGCATTGGTGAAAAGTGAGTGGAATTCTGAGTCTGTCCCTCACTCTTCATGCTAATTACAGGAAGTTACTTCATCATACCAATTTGGTCCTCAGTTTCCTCCTGTTTAATGAGGACAATACCTCCCAGATTAGGGTCATGCATATCAAACAATACAATATATACAAAGGACTGAGCACAGCTTCTTGCACACATTAAACCATATGACTTCAGCTTTTCTGGGTCTCAATTTCCTCAACTCTAAAAATAGGGTTAGACTATATCATTTCTAAGGATTTTCTGGCTCTAACTTCATATGCAAACTTGTGCATTCTCTTGGTTTTTACTTGGGGCTCCTCAATGCTGTTGCCCGTGGTTCTGCTCAGTTTTGCTATCTTTCTAATGCAATTTTTTTAATCCTTTGACTCTGTAGGATCTGGGGACTAGAACATAAATGTATGATCATATATATTTTCCATACTATCATGACAGATATCTAATACCCAGACATGGCATGTGAGCATTTTTCATGCATAATCTTGCTACTCTCCTGACTCTGGTTCACCTTTGATAACTAAATCACTGATGAGGACCAGAGGGCGAGAGAGATAAAGAGAGAGAGGGAGATAGGGAAGATATCAGGGAAGAGGGTTGAGATTGAACATGTCAAGAATTCCACAGCTTGGATACTCTGAGATTATCATTATAAAGAACGGGGACAGGGTATGACAGGCACTACAGACATCAACAGAATTAGAGTTTTGGGCTGCAGATTCTGTTTCCACAGAACAGCTCTTGACATGCAGAAATGAACCCCACATTTGTAAATGCCAATTGACCAAACATTAAGTAGTAAACTCCATTGTCTCCTAAAGTCTAGACATATCTGATACTACATTAGACACTTAAACGAGTTTAGAAACTCTCTTTCAGCGTGAAAGATAGCAATAAGTGGTGTCTCTAATATCCTTAGTAAGAAAATTACCAGAGAGGGAATTTAAGATTTATATGGGAGGCATATTATTCAATAATTACCTTTTTAATAAAACGTATATCCGTCTTTTGAGGTTGTAACTGTAGAGGCTTTAATTTTAGGTGAGAAGAATAATATATATACAAATAAATAACCTCATAGCCAATGTGCTATGCAGAAGCTCAGCTGGCTTCTTCTCTGGCGTGCCAAGATACTTACAAATTTGAGATTTGTATTAGATCATTGTCGATATATCTAATATATCCCACTCATTTCCCTATATTATTAATAGCTAGAGGACTATATTTTAGTCATTAATATAACCCTGGAATACATAAAATCCCATCATCTGTGCCACTGAGTGAATACGTGCTGAAACAAGATGAAGTTGGTCACTCGATTTTCTCTATTATCTTAATATCTTGAAAGTCCTATTCATCTCTTAAATGAATATCATAGTGTCTTTTAAAATATTTCTGTAAATTTTACATAGTTTTATTCATTAAAAACTGATTCTTTCTCTGAAAGATCTTCAGTGTTTTCCTAGGTCGGGACCTATGGGGTTCATTTGAGTAGCACTGGGCTTTTTTTCATTGGCTTCAATCAAAATTCTCTGTCTTCTATCTCAGCATCTCATTGTTACATGAAAAATAAGTTGGTCCACTTCCATCACATGAGGAACTCACCTTTCTTCTTCAAGAACCTTATAAAGTATCCCTTTCACCATCAGGCTTTCTTGAAATCCCCTACACAACTAGTTTAAGTGTCCTCTCAGCTAATGGTGTTTTTGTAAACATTTGTACTATGGTAGTCATGAATTTGTGATATAGCCTGTTATCTTTGTTTTGTCTCCTTTGTTAAACCGTGGATTACCTCATTCAGCCAACAGCCAACATCTCTTGGTAATGTCAGAGCGACGATGTCTTCTTTGAGTCCCGTAGATTGAGCAGATTCCTCGGAGTAGAAGGGACAAACAAACCACAATCTCTCTCATGATCATTTGCATCCAGCCCATATGATAATGAACAGAATGGAGAACTTTAAAAATTATGACTTACAAAATAAGATTTCTAAAGAACCAGCTCCTGTGTTAACACTACCCTATATTATTCTTAAAAGAAAGAAATATTTTTGCTCTTCTCAGAATTGGCTGATGGTTACTGCTACAAGGTTATAGAATATTTCTGCTTCCAAAAACACTTATCCTTTACCATATCGCATAAATAAAAATTTATCTCTGAATCTGAAGTGATTTGCATGCTAACGACAGAGAAAGCATACATTGAACAAATGTTATAATTTTGTTACTTACAAATATTCACATTAAGGTATAATTATATGATAAAAAGACTTTCCCTATGATATCTTTAATTCCACACTTTTAAAAATTGTGTTTCTATAAACCTCAGGGTTCCCAAGATAAAATTGCTTCCCTTAAAAGAAAGTTGAGGCCACGTGGATTTATTCTCTATATAAGATGTGTCACCTTTGGACACTGTATAAGTGTCCTAGGGCTGCTGTGACAAAGTACTTCAAGTTGGGTGGCTAAAACAATGGAAATTTATTTTCTAACAGTTCTAGAGGTTCGAAGTCTGAAGTTAAGATGTCAGCAGTATTGGTTCATGCTGAGCCTCCGGTGACAGCCAGCAACCGTGGTGTTCCTGGACTTGTAGTTGTTGAGTCACTACAACCTCAGCCTTGTCACCTGGCATTTTCCCTGTGCTTCTGTGTCTCTTCTTTTGAAGTGATTAGTCATGTTGGATTAGGGCTCACCCTGATGATTTCATTTTAACCCGCTTACGTCAAAGACCCTGTTTCCAAATATAGTCACATATACTAGATATTGGGATCAGGACTTGAACTAATTTATTCATATCAAACACAAATGTGTTCAGGACATATGTGTTTGGCAGACACAGTTCAACCCTTAGCAGGCAGCATTTGAAGACTGAGTTAGGGTTTGTAATTCCAAGACCAGAAAAAACAAAGACAGCCACTGTTTGAAATTGAAATTCAGAGCTTTAACTGTACTAACAAGCAATGCTGGGTGTTTCAAGGTCTTTTGTCTATGTGCATTGGTATATCAGTTTTATATTAGGAGAACAATTGGGCATAGCACACGTCAGAATCACACAAAAAAACTGTTTTAAATGAATTAGCAAGTTGTATAGAAAGATCCTTGAGCTTGCAGTCTAGACCTCTGATTTTGCAGTAGAAGATGCCCTTGACAGCATGAATAATGAAATCTAGACTAGTCTCTTAACCCTTTCTGTAGATTTTTAAAATTTAATTTGTTTGGAAAGAAGAGCAGGAAGATGCCTATCATATATATTGAAATACATTGATTCTTTTTGAAGTAAAATTTGTAAATTGTGGTAAAATATGAAAATCTTCCCTTGACCCGAGTTGTCCCCCAGAGAAGCGTGTAGAAGTTTTCTGCTGAACATCCACTGCTAACACCCAAGACAGGAATGGTTTCTGCTCCTTTGACTTCGGGATCTTCCCTTTAAGGTTTATGAAAGATCTTTCTACATAATGGCATAACTTCATAACACACACTCAGACAGTGTAGACTGTGAAATTGCAGACATCTTCATGTAAGACCTTCTATTAGTATGTTATGGATTCATATAATAGAGGCAATCTTACGTCGTATGGTAACGAGGATGATTTCTTCAAATGGAAAATGTAGAAATGAGGAAGATAGGTATCTGTATTACATAGCCAAAATTCAAGGGAACAGGAAAAGACACTCCTATAATTTATGGACACTAAAAAGTCATTAAGAAACTCATGGGATTCAGCTTTTTTTGTAATAGCTTTTTGAGGTATAATTCACATACTATACTATTCACCTATTTAAAGTATACAGTTCAGTGATTTTTTTTAATATTCCCAGAGTTGTGAACCTATCACCATAATCAATTTTAGAATATTTTCATCCCCAAGTAAAGAGACCCTATACCCTTTAGCAGTGACCTCCCTCCATCCTCTGTCTTAGGCAATAGCTAATCTACTTTCTGTCGGTATATATTTGTCCATTATGGACATTCCATATAAATGAAATCAGACAACATGTGGTCTTTTGTGTTGGGCTTCTTTCCCTTAGCATAATATTTTAGTTTTATAGAAGATACAGCATGTAGATAGACGAGAATTTATTTATTTATTCAACAGTTGATGTACGTTTTAGCTTTTCCACTATTTGGCTATTATGAATAGTGTTGCTATGACATTCATGTGCAAGCTTTTAGTGCAGATTGGTTTTCATTTCTCTTGGGTATACACGTAGAAATGGAATTGCTGAATCATATGGTAACTTTATGTCTAACCTTGGGAAGAATAACAGGATTGTTTTCCAGAGTGGCACCATTTTACATTTTCATCAGCAGTGTATAAGTGTTCCCATTTCTCCACATCCTTGTCAACACTTACTATTATCTGCCTGTGATTATAGCCAACCTAGTAGATGTGAAACATTATCTCATTATTATTTCAATTTGCATTTCTCTGAAGGCTAGCTGATGATATTGAGCATCTTGTAATGCATTTTTTGCCTATTTGCATAATTTCTCTGGAGAAATACCGACTTGATCCGGTATGTGATTTACAAATATTTTCCCCTGTTCTTTGGGTTGGCTTTTCATTTTCTTGTTGGTGTCCTTCAAAGCACAAATTTTAAAAGTTTTAATAAACTTCAGTTTTATCTATTTTGGAGGATTGTTTGTACTTTAGGTGTCACATCTAAGCAAACTGCCTAATTCAGTATCATGAAGATTTACAGCAATGTTTTCTTCTAAGAGTTTTATAGTTTTAGCCCTGAGATTTAGGTCTTTGCTCCATTTTGAATTAATTTTTATATATAGTATGAGGTAGGGGTCCAAATTAATTCTTTCTGCTTCTGTAATTCTTATCACAACTTAATTCAGACTCTGACCTGTACATCTGATCTTCTCTACCTCATGAACTCAGCTCATTGATACCTTCTAACTGAAATAGTTTCTGCAACACACGCTTTCAGCTCTTTAATATTATATGTATTCTGTCTTACAGACCTTAACTTCTGGTCTATTCAACTAATAGACTTTCTCTATATATCTCCAATCTCCAAGTCAGGGTCCTGCAAAAGAAAATATGGCTGCCACTAAACACTGTGCTCTCTATTTGGGCAGAACTTTTGAAAAAATCCATGGTAGCTTATCAGTTAGCTTTTCTCCAGTAAAGGCACACACTTTTTGCATTTACCCTCTAATAAAGGATCATATGAAACAGAATGTGGACACTTAACATGTTACGTAGTGTGTAGCCATGTGCCTTCTCACAGAGCACCTGTTTGAAAGTAAGCTTTAGATAGATCAATCATTTGTATGGTTTTATGTACCCAATGTAAACAGCTATACAGAGACCTTTCATAATTTTATAGATTGAATTTTTTGTCTCCAAATTGATTCATTTAAAGGAGAGGCCACAATAGCTTATTCATTTCACTTAAGGCCTAGGGGAGGAGGTTTGCGATGAATTTTTCCTTTGCAAAGTGAGTATCTTCTTTCACAGCTTCCTAAATTCAGGTCTACTCTGCTTTTTCCTGGATTAAACACACCACTGAATGCACCACTCTTTCTTAGAACCTTCCCACCTACTTGTTTACATTTAGTTTCCATGTGGCTGTGACTCCTGACCTGTCTTCATTCTTTTTTCACAGTCTCATTCATGGTAGCACTTGCATCCATTTTAAGGCCTTTTGTAACTCTTTCTGTATCAACTCTGACAATGTCTTCTTACAGATCTCAACGTTTTTTACTTAGCTTCCTTTACATTCATATCTTGATCCCAGTCCTCATTAGGCTTCGAATTTTCCAGCGCCCTTTTCAGTATCATCTGCCAATCAATCCTAATACCTAAAACACATTAACATTTCTGAAAGATTTATTCTCATTCAGTAACTTTTAGTCAGAAATAAAAAGAATCACGATACAGTGTACAATAAACTAGACAAAATAGGATATTTGAGCATTATATTCATGTTGCCTAACATTTAATTATATACTAAAAAAAATTCTGTTACGAAATTATTCATCATAAGACAAAAAAAAATTTCCTTCTTGGTCCTGAGTGGAAACTTTCTTTTTTAAAAGATTTTATTTGTTTATTTGAGAGATGAAGAGAGAGTGAGCGGGAGGGAGAGGGAGAGAGGATCTGAAGCCAACTGTGCTGAGTGCAGAGCCCGACGTGGGGTTCCATCCCACAACCTTGAGATCATGACCTGAGCCCAAACCAGGACTTGGATGCCGAACCAACAGAGCCACAAAGTCACCCCTTGACTGGAAACTTTTAAAGGATTTATTTAATAAACAAGATTATATTGAAATCCATATGTAAGTAAAAATGAACATAATTTGGTACAATTTCAGTATTCATAATATTTATATTGCTATTAGTAATTCTAGGGAACAAATAACTGAAGCATTCTACTTTACCTAAAAAAATGTACTGACAGCGATCAACTTGAAAATTTTAATAGAGAATAAATTTTACTATAGCAGCACAAATCATTATTTCTTCTGTCTGCCACAATCATTACTTCAGGTAAAACCAAATGTGCTTTTGGCTAACATAAAAGAAGAGACATTTTAATGTTAACAGTTGTGAGATTTTTTTTTTAACCTAAATGATTCCAACTATTGATCCTAGATTGAAATCTTCAAATAAAACTGATTTATTTCGTTAATGGAATATTTAAACTAGAGAAGTCTATCAACTTGGGGTTTCAGCCTGAATGAACCACCTCCATTTAGAAAATTGATCTTCCAGTCACACTTTTATTAACCTTGAGTTTTTAGAGCATGGTTGCTTTTAAAGAGAGAGAGAGAAAGAGAAATCATCTCCAGTAACATTTTATAGCATTGACAAGTTAGAGTATGGACATTAGAGCTAACTAACTCTGTGGTGTATAACCTCCCCACAAACAAGCAAAATGAGCAATGTGCATATTTAAATATGCAAGCTAGATAACAGGTAGAGCAGTAAGTAGGAAATAAGCACCGTTCGATAGGTGCTAGGACACAGTGAACGCTGATAACTCTAATAAAGAAAAAAACTCCAATAAAAATGGTAATTCCCCAATGATTACTTTCATTCACCAAATTATGATATCTCCAAGTTAATAAATTACTGAACCATGTTTATGAAGAGTTGAAAATGTCCTTGAGCAAGCGGTTATAAGTCTTGCCTCTTGACTCATTAAGAGAAGGGCATTGTTGAGATGTGATTTACAGAGTTTGGTGCTCAGAATTAACTGGACACGGGATAACTACATTAATCTGAGCAGCTCACAGAGGCCTGGAGTACCTACGGGAAAGCAAAGTAAGTGACTGATTTACAGTGGGGATGCATGGTGGTGTAATTAGAATGCAGCTTGGTTGCTCAGTAGAACTAGGTTTGAATCCTGGCAGCTACACTTAAAGATATGGGTATTTGGGTAAGTTTCTTAACCTCCAGTAGGCCTTTGAAGTATGGATAACATGCCCTTTCATGGATATGAACATTAGACACAGTGTTTGTAACTGTGCTCCTGTGTAAAGGAGCCACTGTGGGGCACCTGGGTGACTCATTGGGTTAAGCGTCTGCCTTAGGCTCAGGTCATGATCCCAGGGTCCTGGGATTGAGCTCAGCATCAGGCTCCCTGCTCAACAGGGAGTCCTCTTCTCCCTCTTCCCCAAGCTTGTGCTCTCTCTCACTGTCTCTTTCTTAAATAATGTCTTTTCTCTCTCTCTAAAAAATAAGGAGCCACTGTGTAAGTGATGACAATAAAATAGGAAACATAGGTGCCAAGGACCATCAAAAATCCCATCTTCTGGCACCAGTATTTTTCCCCCTGCTAGAAAACCACAGGAATGAAATTAAAATCAGAAGGTTTGGAATTTGGGTTTTTTAGGTTTGTTTTTGGTTTTTTTTCCCCCCAAGAAATCAGATGAAGAGGGATTTATACTATGAGCCTAATGTTTAAGGCAGGTATCTTCAAAATAGAAAAATTTTCATATAAACTGAGCAGGTGGAATCTTCAGGGTCAACCTACAGGGTTGGAGAAACTCAGACAACCTTCTCAACCCACTCATCCTTTCCTTCTGGCTACCAAAGTTCAAATGACCCATGTGTTTCTTACACATGATGTGAGAAGTTACTCAGCTAATAATTTCTTAGACATTCTATTAGTTTACTCGCAAGTGGACAAAGAAAAATCAGCTATGTAAACTGTGGCACGTAAGTCACAATTCCGTTTGCTTGGGCTCTGTGTAAAGACTGAGGAAAACTGGGTATTTGGGTAGAGCTCAAATATACTGATGCTTTCAAACAGGTCTGTGCAATTACTGTTGTGTTCCAATGTCCATTTGTCCGCATTATTGCTGTTGGCAGTTTTGTGTTCTTTGTATTCACGTCACTTACTATTTTTCAATTGATCCATATTTTAGCTTTTTCAATTGTGTTGTTATTCTCAGTGACACTATTACTTGAAAACCGTGTGGCTCCTCTCTGGCAAAGTCTCATTATATGTGCCTCTCTGACACCTCATTCTAAATTCTCAGGAGAGTCTGGGCCGGGGCCATTAGTTTTCCAGCATTAGGAGAAACAATCCTGCACAGCAAAAAACACCTTCTTTCCACTTACATTTTTGTTAACTCATGCCTCTTGCCAATTTAAGTAACCTTAAATTTACTAGCCTCAATTGCTTTATTTCTGACACCCCTGTGACCGGACAGTCTGGTGGGATCAAGGGTTCGGTGAGGCCAACCTAACCCATGTTAGAGAAGCAGAAGTGAGTTACTTTCCCCATGGTCTCTAGTTTCTTTCCAACCTGTTCTTTGATACCTACCGACAAATTTTTACTGGTCCCAACTCCCCCAGATACTTCTGAATCACCCAGTTAGGGAAATAGGAAAGGAGTCCCTGAGTTTAAAGCATTTTTTATTTCATTGATTTTCCAGGGTTTGCTCTTGCCTTCCCTTCTTCCCTGGGACTTGATTTGTATATAGTAACAGAGGAACTCCTACTGGTATCAGTGGAGGAGAATGGAAGGGATTGGTAGAGTTTCTTGAAGAAGCAGGATGAGAACTGAAGGTAGTATCAGTTACTGTAAGATACAAAACAAGAGGTTCCAGATTTAGTAAACTGAGTGTAAACTTCGGTAGGAAAATGAACCATTGTAATGATGTAAGAAAATTTGAAAGAACGCAAGTTGCCTGGGACGGTAAAGTATATTCATAAGTATAAAAGCAGAGAGAATGGGCAAAAGTCTGTAAAGGAATGAAACATGGCTTTAGGGGATCCAGTGGCATGAGGCTTGATCTCCGTGGCACATGAGCTTCTGACTTCCCCCAATCTATCATTGTGTGCCCTAAACTGTACCTCTCCCCCTAATCCTCTGTCATATTTGGAATAGTACATCTACTCAGTCATTCACCTCAGAAACCTGTATATTTTGTGTGACACCTCCCTTATGCTCATCTCCACAAATTACCAAATACTGCTGATTTAGTGCCCATGTATTCTCGATGTTCCCCCTTTCTTTGCAATCTCTATTACCAGTCTTTTTTCAGACTCACCTAGTTCTTCTACTGACTGAAATAGCCTCTTGGTAGGTGTCTGTGACGCCAGCCTTATCTCGTTGAAACCTATGCTCCGTAGATCTGGCCAGAGTGATAACCCTAAAGCAAGGGGGAGCAAATGACAGCTTGTGAGCCAAATCTGACCTGCTGTTTACTTTCATACGACCCACAAACAAAAAATGGTTTTGAATTTTTAAATGTTTTATTTTTAAAAATCAAAGGAGGGGCAGCCCCGGTGGCACAGCGGTTTGGTGCCGCCTGCAGCCTGGGGTGTGATCCTGGAGACCCGGGATCGAGTCCCACATCGGGCTCCCTGCAGGGAACCTGCTTCTCCCTCTGCCTGTGTCTCTGCCTCTCTCTCTGTGTCTATGAATAAATAAATAAAATCTAAAAAATAAAAATAAAATAAATAAAAATCAAAGGAGAATACTATTTTATGACACATGAAAATTATATGCAGTTCAGTGTCTGTAAATAAGTATTGGACCACAGCCACACTTCATTTGCTTATTGTCTGTGGGTGTTTTTGTCTTTAACAGCAGAGTTGGAAAAAAAAAAAAAAAAAAAAAAAAAAAAAAACCCTGCAGAGTTGAGTATTTGTAACAGGGACCAGAGGGTCCACAAAGTCTAAAATATTTATTGTCAGGCCCTTTACAGAAAGTGTTGACCCATCCATGCTCTGAAGTAAAAAGATGACCCCGTCATTCCTCTGCTCAAAATCTTTTAGTGATATTCCATCACCTGCAAGAGAAGACCAGGCTCCTGAATGTGACATACAGACCCCTGTTGTCTCCACCTTACGTCTCTCCAGACTCAGCCTCCTTGAGTGGTACCTGCTGCAGTATCAGGAATGCCCTGTGCGGTTCCTATGCTTACCTCCCTGGAACACTGCTGTACTTCTCCACTTTGTTGAGTTAAATGTTTCTCATCCCTCTAGACAGAGTGCTGGGGTCATCTCCTCCAGGGAGTCTCCCTAGACTTGCCCTGGAATGGTGTGTCCTCCCTGACTTCTGTTGTCCTACGTAGCCCCTTATTTTGCAAATACTGATTTCTGCATTTGCCTAAATAGCGAATGGAGGTGCAGTTGGTTAAGTGCCTGACTCTTGGTTTCAGCTGAAGTGGAGATCTCAGGTTTGTGATCTCAGGGTTGTGAGATCAAGCCCCACATGGGGCTCTGTGTTCAGTGCAGAGTCTGCTTCTACCTCTCCCTCTGACCCTCCTGTGCACACATGCTCTCTCTCTGCCTAAAATAAATAAGTAGATAACAAACTCTGGATTACAAGCCCATTGGCTGGAAAATGGTCTGATTTTATTTTTCTCACACTTAATATTGATTCAGTCAGTGTTTGTTGAATAAATTAAAGTACCCGACATATAGTTAACAATTGGCAGGTTTAACAGACGACTTCATATATGATTATAAAAAAATACCATTCTGTACCAAAATGTAGCATTAAAACTATTTTAAAACTCTTAACTTTAATTATTTTAAAACATTGAATTTTGATTTATGACAAAAATATCTAATTTTTGGCTTGGGAGCATTGCAGCAAGAAATATATAACCTACGCTAATTTCTTTATATGCAAAAATAAATTTCTATCATAGGGCTGGATAACACATTTAATAAATATTTAAACAACCCAGCTTGCCATTATCCCTTATTATCATGTATCATTGACCATTAAAAATTTCATAAATGCACTATGATTATAAAGAGACAATATTCAAACCTCATATGAAATATCATATGAAATATCATATGTATCATCTTAGCTAGAAGAAAAGAGTTAGTAAGATAGCATTAAATTTCTAGACAATATTTTGTATTTATTTTGTAAGTCAAGAGATTATATTGCAAAATAAGCTGCTTCTCTCCCATAGAAGTTAGCAGTAGTAAATACATCACTCTTTAAATATTAATGAAATGTCATTTTAAAAAATCTAAGATGATGTATATATATTGAACCTACTACTGTGATTAAAATTATCTCTTAATTATTAAAATATAAAAAGAAATTACTTCCTTTGAAATCCCTAACTAGAAAAAGAAATTTAACTTTTTAAATGTTTTGTCATTCATTCCTTTTATCTGCCTCTCTCCCCTCAAATAAGAATTTGGATTGATTTAGTTGCTTGTAAATATATGTGTATGCATCTGTTTAAAAGCTTTGTTTCAGTTTTTTTTTTAAATGCTTTATCTTGAAACTAATTATCCCCAGAACACTCTTCTTTCATTATTGCAGAGTAATGTGAGAAATTGGTTTAGGGTTTAGAAGGCTACACGTGTATTATTGCTTATGTCATCACCTGCATAACCCCATTAATTCTCTAATGGCCTGATCTAATTTGATGATGGGGTCAACTTTCAGTTTTGAATCTGATTTTGATGTTGCCAATCTTTGCCAAACTTATAGGTAATATCCTAAGCACACATCCTTGTGGATTTTCAGTGTGTCCTATCATTATTTGACCTATTTATTCCTGAAACTTTTAATTTGAAAACTTGCTGTTACTAATTTGCTTTAATATTGGCTTTATTGTTTTCCTTTTTTTCCCCCCTCTAAAAACCAAACAGCTAGTGCAATCTTTAATTACTCTCTGTCCCTTAAGTAGGGCTCATCCTCAATTTATCAAATTTATCAAAAACTTATCAAAAGTATCAAGTACTTTTTTTTTTTTTTTTTTTTAACCTATGTGAAACAGTAACAACTCTCCAGGGACTGAGTTGAAGCATTTGGCTCTTTTTTGAACAAATCATAGACTGATTGTGAGCTTATGTTTCCACATTTTTGGTTTCTGCTAGACTTTTTCTCTTGGCTTGACTTACTTAGTTTATCTTATAACCATCCACTTCCTGTTATTTGCCTGCTGAGCACACACTCTGGCTTTTGCACACTGTGTAGAAAGGTCTGCTCTTTAAGAAGTTAATAGGTAAAGAGAGGTTGGTATTTGAGGCAAAATGTTTTCCTAGGAGGATCCTCATCTCTGACATTTGCTTTCCTTTCAGATCTCACAGTCTGAATTTGCAGGCCTTTGGGGCTCCGTGCACAGCCCATCTGTTGGAGCAGACCTATGCCAAGTTGATTTGGATATGTCTGAGAGGGAATGAGGAGGGAATTTGAAAAAAAAATTACTTTCATAATCTTTGTTTTTTATGCAAAACCTCGTTGTTGGAATGAACATGCTTCTGCCATCCTGAACAAACTGACAACATGGTATTAGAAATAAACATCAAGCAGAGCCTGTTGAAATGCCCGTTTATATTGAGAAAGGTGTTATTTTTAGTGTTATCTGTGGTACTGTGCAACAATTTGCATCCTGGTACTGCCGGTTATTAAGAACTTAAACTCAGCAACGGGTTCAGGAAGCATTTAGTGAGGTCCTATAATGTATACAGCAAGGTCATAGAAAATCGTAAATATGCAAAGATGTCTGTAATGCGGTTCCTTCCCTCCAGAAGGTTCCATACTAGAGTGTGGCAGAGCTAAGACAGAGCTCTCTCTGTCTCTTTGACAGAGAGAGAGCACTTATTCAGAGAATAAGATAAATGCATTTCATATATTTGATCCTATAATATTGATACCACTTAGATCTCTGTATTGTATATTATCACTTCACTAAAGTGCATTCTGTATTTTCTAAATGTAATCTTATGACAAGTTATATCCTTGGGAAGGAAATTGAAGATGCAGAGAAATTGTGACCCACGGTCTGACGGGTAGTTAGGAGTGGGACCTGTTTGTCCTATCCCTACACATATGGTATTTACCAATAAACTACGTTGCCTACAGAAAGCAAAGACAGAAAAGAGGAACACCAAAAATGAGTTTGATGCCCCGGCCAATGAATACTTCCATTAGAGAAAATGTAAAAACTGAACACCCACTTCTCAGCCTTCCTGAAACAGTGATTTTCAGACAGTTTCTGAGCAGGCGTCAGTCTACCAAGAGGATTTTAAGTCAGATGAGGCCGATTCTGCTCGGTGGCCCTGCATGACACAGATGCAGTGGCTGAAGCTGCTGCTCCACCTTGCAACATGAGAAAAACAAACAAACAAAAAGCCAACAGAATTCCATTGACCATGGCTCAGAGAAGTTGAGGACCTGACCTGCTCCGCATTTACTGTTAAGTGAGAATAATAATGTCCTGTTGGTGGAAGCAACGTGGCAACCACCGTTCTACTCCTTGTTGCTAGGAGTATGGCTTTGGTAGATTCCTCATGTAAATGATAGCATACAGTATCTATAATATATACAATATTCCATTCTTTTACCCTTTTTATCCACTGATGGACACTTATGTTGCTTCCCTATCTTGACTAATGCTGCAGTAAGCATGGGGGTGCCCATATCTCTTCAAGATAGTGATTTTGTTGCCTTTTAATATTTACCCAGAAGTAGGATTTCTGAATCAAATGGTAGTTCTATTCCTAATTTTTTGAGGAACCTCCATACCATTTTCCATGTACCTTCCCATCGATAGTCCGCTTGAGAGTTCCCTTTTTTGTCACATCCTCAGTAGCACTAGTTATCCCTTGTCTTTTGGATGACAGCCATTCTGACAGATGTGAGGTGATACCTCATTGTGGTTTTTGTTTGCATTTTCCTGACGGTGATAAACATCACTTGCTGGCCATTTGTATGTCTTTTTTTGGGGAAAAAGTCTATTTAATGCCTCTCCTCATTCTTCTATTGAATTGTTTGTGGTTTTGCTATTGAGTTGTGTGAATTCTTTTTTTTAAGATTTTATTTATTTATTTGACAGAGAGCAAGAGAGAGCACAAGCAGCCAGAGTGGTAGGCAGAGGGAGAGGGAGAAGCAGACTCCCCACTGAGCAGGGAGCTCCATGCGGGGCTCATCCCAGGACCCTGAGATCATGACCTGAGCTGAAGGCAGATGCTTAACTGGCTGAGCCATCCAGGGGCCCTGAGTCATATAAATGCTTTATGTATTTCGGATGTTAACCACTCATCAGATATATGATTGGCAAATATTTTCTCCCACTCCATAGGTTGCCTTTTCATTTTGATTGTCTCTTTTGCTGTGCAGAAACCTAGTAGTTTGATGCACTCCCACTTTCTAAATTTTGCTCTTGTTGATTTTATTGCTTGTGCTTTGGTGTCCAAATAATTCTATCCCCACAACACCAATATCAAGGAGCTTTTTCCCCTATATTTTCTTCCTGGAATTTTATGGGTTTTGGGTCTCATGTTTAAGTCTTTAATACATCGAAGGTTAATTTTTTGTGAATGGTGTAAGAAAAGGGTCCAGTTTCGTTCTTCTGCATGTGATTAATCCAGTTCTCCCTGCACCATTTTTTTGAACGATTTCCAAATTTCTCCCCAGATTTGGAATGTTCTCAGTCATTATTTCTTTAAATCAGCCTTCTGTCCTTTTCTTTTTCTCTTCTCCTCTGGAACTCCAATAACTTACACATGAGTTTCCTTTGAAGGCATCTTATGGATCATACAGTCTCTTTACTCTTCTTCATTCTTTGTTCTCATCTGACTGGATAATTTCAAAGGTCCTGATTTCACTTCACAGATTCATTCTCTGCTTCATCTGCTCTGCTATTGCTACTCTCCCTTGCATGTTTATTTCTTTCATTGCATTCTTCAGCTCCAGAGTTTCTGTCTGATTTTTTTTTTAATGACTTCTATCTCTTTGTTAAACTCCTCATTTTGTACAAGTGTTGTTTTTCTGACTTCATTGACTTGCCTTCCTGTACTTTCTGACAGTTTATGAGGTCTCCTTCAAACAGCTACTTTGAATTCTTCATCAGGTATGTGTTAGATCTCCAGGTTTTGGGGAGCACTTGTTGGAAGATGATTGTGATCCTTTGGTAGTGTCATGTTTCCTTGACTTCTGTTCCTTGTTTTGCATTGTTGTCTTTGCATATGATGCAGATACCTCTTCGGGTCTGCACGAACTGCCCGTGGGACAGAAACCCCTTCCAGCAGCCCCAGGAGTAGGGCTTCGGAGGCCTTCTCTGACCTTCTGTGGATACACCTCCTCCACAGTTCTTACCCCCTCTTGGGAAGAATTCTTAAGCTGTATGCCTTTTCTCAATCCTGTGATGAATGCACCAAGCTGGGTGCTGGGAGCTTTAGTGCTGAGAGGTGGCACTAAAGCTCAAGTTTGTGGTCTCTCACTGGCTTCACAGATTCAGGCTCTGTGTTTCACGGGTGCTCACTAACCATCAGGGTCAAAGCTCCCTCTGCCGTCAGAAGTGTGCACAGGGATCTGGCTGCAGAGTTTGAGGATCCTGTGAGGAAGGTACATGGAGGGGTAGGGGTGCCTGTGGGCCAGTTGGGGGTGGCTGTGGCATGCGAGGAGTGCCCAGTGGCCTGTGGTTAGGCTCTTGACGGAGTCCCTGATGCAGTGTATCGGATCCACCTTGCTTGAATGCTCGCTGAGAGTTTTGTGTCCCCTCTCCTGGCCCCTTCCTGCCCTAGCCATGCAGTTCATTACTCTGGATAAGACCAGAGAAAAATGAGCCTCTTAGGCAACATTGCACACAGCTGGGGAGGCTGGGGGCTCACTGACATGCTCTCACTGCCCTCCCCCCCCACTACTCATCATGTTTTGTAACCATCACCACCATCCATGTCTAGAACTTTTTATTCCTACAGTATTGAAACCATGTACCCATTAAACAGTAACCTCTCCTTCCCACTCTCACTGAGATGATGTATGGTTTTGATGGTCATTTCCCTCATGATTAGTGATGTTGAGTGATCCCACCACCACCACCACCGTCAGGGGAATCACGGGCTGAGAATACCTCTCTTGGCCCTGAGTCATGCCACCTTGAGGCAGGAAGGGAGGTGGGGAGGGAGATGTGGGTAAAGTGATTACCTTCTCCAAAGCTTCCAAAATCATATTTTTTGGTTCAGTGGTACGCTGGAGCTTCTCTGGAAACTGGACTTCCACAAAGGCTCTCTCATCCATGAGTGATTGATTGTTTAAGACAGTATTTCCCAGGGGCTCCCAGACCATGATCAAGAGGGGCTCAAACCAGATCATAGGCTCCTGCAGGGTCCACCCTGGGACTGTGGTCTCTCTGCCTATTATCAGATGCATCCCCCAGCTCCCACAGACACCTTTGTCTATGGATGGATGCCGAACTGTGACTGAGGTGAGACAAAAACAAGAGACGTGTTTCTCAGCTCTGATGCCGATGTCACCCCTAAGGTTCTATCTTTCCTTCTGATTTTCTCACTGCATACTCTTTCTCTAAGTGAGCTCATCCACCTCTTGTTGTCAAATAGCCGTGTATTGTTGCCATAAATGTGCCCTAATGCCCTCCCCATCTATATCCCAGACCTTTCCACAAAGCTCCAGACTGAAATATATTTAAGTTCAAAACACCCAATACCCATTTCTCATCTTTCCTTATTACAAACCTTATTTTCTTATATACTCAGTTGCCCAAGTCAGAAATCTGAAGTCCTTTTAGACTTTTTCTTCACGATCTCTGTATATCAACTGCACATCAAATTTTCTCCATTTGCAATAACCTTTGAATCTATTTATTCCATCCTTACTGCCACTAACTTAGCCTAAGATTTTGTAGTATCTCTCACCTGCATTACTGCAGCAGGCTCTTAGTCTTCACTCATTCCGATCAATTCCCATACACTGTCAGCAGGGTGGTTTTCTGTAATAAAAATGCACGGGTGCCATTTGTCTACTGAGATCCTTGAAGGACTTTGCAGAGCCTTTAGGATATGGTGTAAACGTTTAACGTGGCATTTTCTCACCTCTGCTTATTTAATCTGTTCTTCAGTTTTTCTGATTCTTGCACTCATTTCCATTTATCTACTAAAGTTACAAAGCACATGAAACATGTGAGAACCAGTAACTGCTGGGATGACACTTTTCTTGATCGCCATTACATGTACAGTTGAGTGGGGGAGACAGAGAATTTAAAAAGTCAACAAAATGACATCAGCTCGCAATCAGTAAATTAAAAGAAACAGATTTCTGTCACGGAGAACAATGATGAGGGAGAGTGGTTTGTACTGTATGGTATGAGAAGGTCTCACTGGAGTGATAACGTTTAAGTTGGGACTTAAAAGAAAGAAGGACTCAGCCACATGAAGTGTTGAGGGTAAAGCTATCCAGGCATAAAGAACAGAAATTATAAATGTTCCAATGAGATAGAGTCTAGCAGGTCTTAGAAATTGTCAGAAAGCCAATCCGGGAGGAGGAATGGTAGGAGGAAGAGTGTTAAAAGGAACTGTTTTATCATTTCCCCCCAAAAAATATACACTTTCTATTACTTCTTTTTATGTAATGATGATGGTGATGGTGGCGGTGATGATTACCCCAAAAAAAGCTTCTTTTACCTTTGTCAGGTTAAATTCTCATCTTCTATCAAATTCCTTTGGGTGAAGGGATTAAGTAGCCTTCTCTATCTTCTCATCTGACACGGTGAATGACTTCCATAGCAGTTATCCCATTCTAATGTAACTACTTATTTGTTTCCCCCATCAGACTAAGTGCCTTAGAAGGGCTTACACTGGGCCTTCTTCACCTTTAAAACAGCAATGGTCTAGCAGGGAGCCTAGTATTCCATTAGAACCTAATAAGCAGTAGAAGGGGAGGTGGGCCAAGGGGTTGGGATGACTGGGTGATGGGCACTGAGGGGGGCACTTGGCGCGATGAGCACTGGGTGTTATGCTATATGTTGGCAAATTGAACTCCAATTAAAAAAAAAAGAACCTAATAAACGGGATCCCTGGGTGGCTCAGCAGTTGAGCATCTGCCTTCAGCTCAGGGCATGATCCTGGAGTCCCTGGATCGAGTCCCACGTCGGGCTCCCTGCATGGAGCCTGCTTCTCCCTCTGCCTATGTCTCTGCCTCTTTCTCAGTGCATCTTTCATGAATAAATAAATAAAATCTTTTTTTTAAAAAAGAACCTAATAAATGCTTGTTGGACAAATGGTGGACAAGTGATTGAAGAATTAGGACATTATACTCCTGTTACCGTATGATGGTTGAGAAAATATAAGCATTGGGAAGAGAATGTGAGAGCAGAGAGGACTGGGCTGTTGGTGTGATATTTCACCTGCTTCAGGATCATCACGCTGTGAGGCACCAGCTGTCATTCTGTCCACTCTGGGGCAGAGGGAACACAGGTGTGAACCATTAAGCCACTCCCCCCCCCCTCCCAAATAGGCACCAGAAGAAGTCATGGGGCTGGGATGTGACCCTGAGCTTGGCTGCCTGCAGAGCAAGTGAGGCTTCAATTAAAAACTAGACTTAAATAAGAAGTGACTTAAATACCAAGTGTCAGGTAAGCTCTGGCATATTTGGATATTCACACTTAAACAGGCTACGTTCTGGTTATGACGATTTGATTAAACCCAGTATCTGTGTGGCTCATTGTCCTCCCATTTGGGTCTCTGCTAAAATGTCACTTTGTGAGAAATGCTTCTTGCCCTGAGCCTACATTAAGGAAAACCTCACCGTGGCACCAAGACCCTCTTTCCCAGGTTTTTATTTTTTTTTCAGGTTTTTATTTTCTTTTAAGTGACATTTATGCCTAGCTGGCATTTTCTATTCATTTGCCTAATCTTTACAACAGCAGAACGTGGAGGTCAGTACCTCTATGGAGCCAGTGATTTGAATGAAAAGGCTAATAGGTACCTCCTTCTTCCTTCCAAAGTTTTCTTTGACCAATTAAAAACAAGACACAAAACAAGACAGATATTTTCCTCGTCTTATGATACAGAGTGCCTGTCTCCCAATGGCAGGGCTTTAGACTAATCTATTCCAACCTCTAATGATGAATAATGAGTTTCTGAGTCCTGCTTCCTCAGATGTTTTGTTTTGGGTTGCTTGTAAGCTGTGAAAGTTGGGAAAACACACCAAGTAACATGAGGCTTATTGTCTGTCAATACAGACTCTCCATTTTGGCTGCCTTTTTGTTTTGTCAACCACTTTTATCTTTAAAACCTTCGCTACCTACATAAAGGACACACGTTCACACACACAGTAAGGCAGATCCCAGTGCCTTCCAGGCAGATGTGAGATTGATGCGAAATACACCGGGGTTCTCTGTACCCCTAGTGCCAAAAACATAATTCCATTTTACTGCATCTGCCAGCGGGGTGGGGTGTAATAGGATTTCCTTGCAAGAATTCCTACATCCTTCTAATTTGAGCGTCTGCAAAGCACTTAAGGTATTTCTACATATGTATTGCAAATACAGCGAGACTTACACACACACACTCTTTAAGAGGTTATTGTCTCTGAAATTGTAGCACGTTTTAATAGGGTTGTTTTCCATCTATTCTTATTCCCTACCTTAACCTCACATCAATTTGAAATCCATCGATGTGTCACAGTCGGGATTTGTTTCCAAGAGAAACTTAACTGTCAGGTTTCCTGTTCCCTTTTAGAGGATAAAGAATGCTGTGTAGCTTTTACTTATTATATGTGATAGATGAAGGAAAACAGCAAATGCAACAAATGTACGAAGGCAGAGAGGTAGATCTTTCAAAAGCACTTTGGTGCCACCATGTGGTGGAGATTCGGTTTTTCCAAAAACTATCCTGGGACGTTGGATTCTTCAAACATTCTACCTGCATACACAATTTTTGTTCCATTACCTTCCTAAGATCTAGCTCTCCCATTATCCTTGAAAAGGTGAATTTTTATTATAAAGTAAATCAAGGGAAGTCTCAGAAATTGATTTGGAGAACATTTACCTTTGCAGCCAAAGTGCTCGCTCGCTCTCTTTCTCTCTCTCTCTTTTCCCTCTGAATGTTAAATAGGGAGAAAGTCCTACCTTACAAGCTTCGTTTAATTATTTCCAATAAAAGAACATTATCTTTGAACTAAATCAATACCTCTCACCATCGACACAACTTCAGGCATGTGTATCTCTGAGTTCTAATCAAAGACCGTCTTGCCTTTTATTTACAAACATTGATACGGCTTACCAGGAACTGGGCACTTTTCTAAGCAAGCCACAAAACACTAGCATTTCACCCGCTTGACGGCTCTTGATGGTGGGTATTGTCACCACAACCAACACCATCATCATCCTCATACTCCACTTAATCCCTGTGCTCCCTCTTCCGTAGACTCTGCTCCACCGCACGTTGCCATGGCCAACATGCTGCTCAGTCCTATCGGCCTCTAACATCTGTAGTCTTTCAGGACTCAGGTTAGTTGTTTAGATCATCCCAACCAGGGTAGCTGGGTTCATGTTGGTAGACACAGGATCTTTCGGTACATTGGATCCATTATTAGTCCTTTTGGTCCAAACCTAGATTCTGCTGTGCTAGTGACAAGACCTATAAATGCTCAGTTCAACTGGTGGTCTTATTATTGTCCACTCTGCTGTTGGCCCAACCACATGAAGTCCTGCCTCGGTAACCTAGCACACCACGCCTCCAGTGGGGAAGAACACTACGCTGGTTTCTGACCTGCTCTAAAACACTGAACTCTACGGTGCCTGTGGCCAGTTGACATCCACCTTTCTATTGAAATGCCCCCACTCCCAGGTTAGATCTACCAGAGCCAAGCTTAGATAGCTAGAGCTCTTTGTGGAGTTAGTCTGTGGATAAGCCCCATACAAGCTGGCCTCACATGTCCATTCTACTAGTCCCTGACCCCCTCATAACTCATCAGCACATCCTGTTGTTAAGATCTCAGTAGGCTTTGCGTACTAATTGGCCTACGTCTTCTCCGTTGTTTTGTGTTGCTGAACACCCCCAGTTGTTTTGGGTGCTGCCCTATTCCTATGATGCCCCTCCACCCTCATACACACACATTAGATATCCTTCCCTGCTTTAAAATACTGCTGATATTTTCTATCTTTCACAGAGCTTTCTCTGCAAATTAACCTAAGGTGGAGAATTTACAAGTTTCAATCACAAGAAAAGTTTCAATCACAAGAATTGGAATATATCATTGCCAGCAAAAATTCTTCAATTCTTTGAGCAGGAACATGCCATAAGCACTGGTGACCTTGCTCTTGCTCTTGAGAAAAGCCCTTACAAGTAGTGTTCAGTTGCCTGTGTGTCTAAAATCTTGAAATTGAGAAAGACTGAAGGAGTTTTTTAATGTTGTTTTAACTAAAAACTAGCTTTAGAGCCTAGTATCATTCTGTGTATACAGAAAATAATATGAAGTACTGAATAATTTAATTGGATACTGTTTTAGTTCTCCCTTGAAGGTACCAATATGTTTTAACCTTTTCTGTACAGAAGAGTCTTTCCATTGCACGCACATAATTCATATGCTGCTACATGTTACCCGACCTGACTTTGCATGGCCATGTTTTTGAACAGTTAATAGATGCTGTCTTATGATAACGCATTTTTTTGCAAGAAGACTATAAAAATGTCTAGTCATTAACAATATACCATATATAATATATATGTTTGAGGCCTATAATTATATATAGAGGAAAAAACTCAGTGTGGTATAGTGGAAAGATTTGGAGTCACAGAATTGGGTTCTGATTTTGCTTCTAACTGTTTTAATGACTTACCAACATTTTATTTCGATAAAAACATTTTATTTAAATTGAAAAAAAATGGTATCTTTCTGGAAGTAGTATATTTGTGTGTGTGTATGTGTGTGTGCACGTGCGCATAATGATAATTTAAAGTGTCATACACATGACTGCTACATTTTAGTTGGTCTATAATGGATTTTTTAAAAATTTAAACTCAGTTTAATAAAACTAAAAGAGTATTTCTCTTAACAGGATCATGGTCAACTAGATTAGATTAGATCTTGCTAATTTTTCTTCTGTTCTTCTTTTCTTCCCTCTTCTTCCTCCTAAAAAAACAATAGAATATGAAAAAGAAGCAATATGCATTGCGGTTTTATGGACCCAACTGCTTAATTTCCTTTGGCCCTCTCTGGCCAGAGTACAGAAAAGAACTGTGGTAATTCAGTACTAAATTTGGGAACGTTTATAATGGCCATTTTGGAAGGAGAGTAATTAAATATTAATTCAGATCCTCAAACTGATTTTTAAATTGCAGGAATGCATCTCTTATGTTCCAGGTAAAGACAAATCAGCAATGTATTGATTTAGCAAAATGACAGTTCAAGAAGAGTGAAGAGAGGACACTGGCAGGTCAGCAGGCCTGGGTGTGGTTTGGGCAGGTTACTGGCTATTTTTCTTCTGTTTCTGAGACATGTAAAACAGGCTGTTTTTTTACTCTATCTGATGCAGTTCTTGTGGAAGTAAGACAAACCCAGTACATCTGAACAGTTTTTAGAAACTATGAGGTACTCTAACCATATAATGATTTATGAAAGTGCTTATAAAGGTACAATTTAAGATCTTTTTTTCTCAAAATATTAAGAGAAACTAACCATTTTATTTCATTTTTCCCTAACACATATAACTTTGAGACCTTTCTGTGATGCTTTTTTGTGTGTGTTAATAAAAACACAGGGTTCTGGTTTTTTTTTAACAAAACTTCTTTTGTATTTAAAAGAAACAAGCTTTCTAAGCCTGTTTAATTACTATTTAATTTAAATATACAGCTAGTTAATGAGCATTTGATAATCACCTTGTAAAAAGCATGGAAGTAATTTATGCTGAAAGACTGAAACATTGGTGACAGACCAATTTTAAGGAAATATAGTTTTATATGTATATATACACATAACATAAAACCCATACAAATGGTAAAAATATGTATCTTTAATATAGTTTCTAAATCAAAGTTGAATAATGTCAAATTTGCCAGCAGTTGAAGATTGGCGAGCCACCAAACTATCCACATTGCTCCAAAGTGGTCTAGAGATCTCTTTAAGAGATACAGTATTTTAGGTTTGCTGTATTAATTTTGGACACTTACTAGATCCAAAACTAGTGTTTTGGGGGTATCATATTTAAGACCTATAGTTGGAAACTTTTTTCCTTAGTATGATTCTGGATGAAGCCAATTCATAAATACACACTTTGGCCAATAATACTCCTTCTTTATGCTAAGAAATTTTCTAATTTACAAAGGATATTTCCCTAGCATACATTCATTTAAAATTTGAAATCACAGGGTGCCTGGGTGGCTCAGTCGGTTAAGCATCTGCCTTGAGCTCAGGTCATGATCCCAGGGTTCTGGGATGGCTCCGGGGGTAGTCTGCTTCTCCCTCCCCCTCTGCCTGCCACTCCCCTTGCTTGTACTTGCTGGCTTTCTCTCTTTCTGTCAAATAAAATCTTTAAAATTTGAAATCAGGTCAGATTTCCAACAGTTTTCTCAAAAATGTGTTTCTACATGCCCGCAGCCCAACACCAGACAGAGTCCCCTTCACTCTGCAAGCTCTGCTATCGTCTGGAAGCAAAAGCAGGGCCATCTGGTCAACGTGGGCAACTGTTTCACCCTGAGCTATAGGGGGATCCACCTGTCCTCACCTGATGAGGAATATGTAGGCCCAAGCTGTGTACCTACTCAGAACCTGTCTCCTTCTCAGCAGGTGTTTCTCGAGTGCTGAAGAGGGAAGGGCTCGTTTTTTTGCCCCTCATTCTGTTAAATCATTTGATAACATGTTATAAAGATAAGTTCATACAGACATAAAATTTATTTTAAAAGATATATAAATTGTAAGCTTCTAAGTTTTTTTTATTCTTAGCCTCAACAGACCCAAAATTACTGTCACATTGCTGTAATATTCCTAAGCTTTTACTCTCAATTTTAGATCTTCTTGAGTTCTAGGAAAAGTTTATATACAGCAACTACCCATGAATACACATTGAGTAGCACCATCATAAACCACAATCTCATATGCAAGACTCCAAAATCCCCTCTCCACCAGCTTCCCTACTCAAGCTGGCTCCAACAGCCCCTCCTTTAGGGTCATTCTCCTGAGGGTCATGATGAACCCCTGACATGCAGGGGTAGCCCAGGGAGAGATGTTGGTGAAGGTTGTGGGATGGTGGCTGGAACCTGGGCCTATGGGCCAAGGTGTCCTCCTTGTGCAGACCTGAGCCCCTCATGCAGGAAGGACTATGTCTAGGATGAGAAGAGAAGGGCCCAGACCCCTAGCAGTTCCTCCTTTTACCTTCTTGCCCTTCCTCCTGCAAACATTACAGTCCGGCTGAGTTAGCATCGGTGTTTTGTCAGTACTTCTGTGCCTCAGAGGGCTTTGCTACTGACCACCCTGCTGGCTCTTGAGTCCAGTCTCCCTGGAACTGCTGGACCAATCCTGTAGTTCTCTCCCGCCTGTCATGTTGCTTTCCCCCAGGGCTACAGGCTTTCATTTTCTATGCATTTGTTTCATATTTCCATCTGGGGTTATTTCTGTTTCTTTCTAGTTGAGCATGATCCTGTTAAACTATTAGGAGGTTCTTAAAGGGAAGTAAAGTTTGCATATCCTAAATTCCTAAGTTCCCAAGATTTTTGTAGGAATGACACAGATTTTCCAAATTCTACCTACTTTAACACCTGTTTGCCAAGCTGCCTCTGAAAGGTCTATGGAAGGCTCTGGCCATGGACCCTGGTCTGCCGTGATTCCTCAGTTCAGCTTAATTCAGCAGAGATAGCTTGCAAGGGGGCAGGCATGTCGTTGGGTTCTGGGAGTATAATGCTGCGTAAGACCAAGGAGTGTACAACCTAACTGGCCTTTTTAAAATGGATGTGGAATGGGAAGTCCAGACAGTTGAGGTAAATTACCCCAAATTTCACAGTGTGTGAAAGGAGGAGCCTCAAACCAGGACCTTGGCTCAGAGTCCAGGGACCTTTCTTATTATCATTCTTCCTCAAGCTAGCAAAAATGTCCAATTATGTCAGTCTTAACTGCATACTGTATGCATCCAAGAGATCTATATAATTAGGAGGATCTACTGGATGTCCTAGAACCCTCCCAATTTGTTGGGGATGTGGAGTGGTGGAAGGAGTCAGGGGCTGGATGCCACACCCCTCAGGTTTAAACAGCATCTTAATTTACAGTTTCTCCTTAATCAACTTAAGCTCTCAACCTCAGTTTCCTTATTTGTAAAGTGGGAATCTGTCTACTTCATAGTATTATGGGAATAATATGTGGTGGGTTCATAAAGGTCAATGTGAAAGTTCCTATCACTGATGCTGTGTTATATTAGGAACTTGATAAATGAAAATTCCTTTCTCTTTCTCATCCATGTCTTGAAATCCCAATCCTTGAGCCCATTAAGTATGAATGCATATGTTAAGAATATTGGGAAGGGGGTGCAAATTCATTGTAACTGGTGCCTGGTTCAATACTGGATTTTTTTATTAGACTATTTTTTGCAGGAATAGTTTTGGATTTATAGAAAAAATTGAGAAGGGAATAAAAGGGAAGGGAGAAGAAATGGGTAGGAAATATCAGAAAGGGAGACAGAACATAAAGACTCCTAACTCTGGGAAACGAACTAGGGTGGTGGAAGGGGAGGAGGGCGGGGGGTGGGGGTGAATGGGTGACGGGCACTGAGGGGGGCACTTGACGGGATGAGCACTGGGTGTTATTCTGTATGTTGGCAAATTGGACACCAATAAAAAATCAATTTATTATTAAAAAAAATGGGGACACTTCAGAGTACCTGTATAACTCTAGCCCCCTCATGCACAGTTTCTCCTTTTATTAATATTGGATACATTTGCTATAGTTAATGAACCAATGTGTATCATTATTATTCACCCATCCATGGTTCCTTCAGATTTCCTTAGTTTTTACCAAATATCCTTTTCTTCCAGGATGTCATCCAGGATACCACATGATGTCTTACTGTCTTATCTCCTTAGGGTCCTTTCAGCTGTGACATTTTCTTAGACTTTCCTTATTTTTGATGACCTTGTTAGTTTTGAGGAGTACTGGGCATGTATATTTATTTGTATTGAGTCATGGATATTTATTTTTATCTGGGGGTTGTAATCCAATACTACATTGTTTTTGTACTCAGATTGTTCCAGCTTTGCCTAGTGGGAACTCTTTGATTTGGTTCCAGTACTCTGACATACCCCCATTGGGTGTGTGTGTGTGTGCATGTGTGTGTGTGTTTTTTTGTTTTAATATCTCCTTACTCTCTGACACAAGATGCTCCAGGCTCACATTGTCTGTTACCTGCCCCAGTCCTGGAATCACCTGTTTCTACAAGGAGCTATTCTTTTCAATGGAGAATGGCAGTAGAAACTAATATCTGAGTACTGGATGTCTTGTTGCCACCCGAGTGCCATTTCTTTTAGACATTTGGATTTTAATGCCCACATTCATGGTATTATTTTATCACAGGTTATCCCTACCTTGCAGAATATGGAAAGTGATATTTTAAGAAAATACCACTGAGTCCTTTTTGGAAATATTTTATTCACATAGGGTTTTCTAGTAAGTATCTTATGGTTTGATGTGTAGAAAATGTCGTGAACTTCCTAGGAGTTATTATATATATCAAAGAGGTAAATGACTATTTTTATAAGTAACAATAAACAATATAGGTTTTATAGGTAACAATAAAATAAAAATGATTTTTTTTCCCATTTTGTCAACACTTTTTCTCCCAAGGGTGACCACATCTTACTTTTTCTGGGACTGAGGTGGTTTTCAGAATGCAGGACTTCGTGTTTTAAAACCAGGAAAGCCCTGAGAAAGCACTGATGAGAGGTGGCCACCTTATACATAGCTCTCACAACCAATTATAATTAGGCATTGGGCATGGGGAGGCTTAGGTAGAAATACATAAGTATGTGTATTTGTACACGTGCAGGTATACATACACACATGCATACTACATGAAATTTAGGAATATGTCTGAATATTTCCATCACACTATCCTTTGTTTAATGCATGACTCAGTGTGCACTCAATAAATATTTGCAAACTAAAAGAGTGATTGATTATATTAACTAATGAATCCATATCATGTTTGATTAATGCAATAATTATATGGCCAAACATTCTGTTAAGTATTTACATATTATATTGCTGTTTTGAGTAATATTAGTACATAGTTTTTCTGTTTCATAGTGGTTCAGCCTATCCATATTTTCTCTGTGCTGTAGATCTATTACACTGTTGAGGATAGTTTAAAAACTTGACTATTAGAGCCACATCTGTGGTGGGTTCATATCACCAGTAACACAAAGTACGATCATCCCAGTAGACAAAATATGAGATTTGTGTTTGTGAGCTTGAATGGTTTTCCCTAAGTTTTTGATTATGTGTCTCTATTTTTCAATAAATTTACTATCCCCATTTTTAAAGTTTATTTATTTTTAAGTAATTTCTATACCCAACGTGGGGCTCATATTCCTAACCCCAAAATCAAGAGTCACACACTCTACCATTCCCATTTAAAAAAAAAATGTGTACATGTGTCTTACTAGTAAAAACTCTTTTCCTAATAATACTTTTAGCTTGACTTCTAACAGACACTGAATTTTTTTTCTCTCAGATCATGGTTTGTCTTGTTGCCACATAGATGATTTCCATTTGAGGAATTTTTGTTTGTTTCTGTAGTCACATGTGTTTATGATTTAATTGTTTCTGGCTTTGGTGTAATTTGTGAGACTTAAAACAAAGGTCTTGTTGTTACCAAAAACAGCACCACAGATGGCCTATGTGGTTATCTATGTAGTACCCAAGCCATGAATACCTGGCCATATCCCATTACTGGAATGACCAATGTCACAAAATCATAGCAAAAAAGTGTAGTCCCTGTTTCAAAATATCTCATTTGTAGGATTTCCTAGTAGTCTATATAGTGCTTATCTATGAGTTAACCTGCTTGGGGAAGAAAATAGATCCAACTTTTTACTGTATTTCGGAAGGAAACATAACAGGAACTCTAACAATTAATAGGCTTCAGTATTTCTTTTTGAGAGAATATGATTCTTTTATTTTTGAGGTATCTCATTTTCTTTCTATTACAACAGTATAAAAGACTTTCAGAAAATGTACAGCTACTTGGGAGTACGGCTTTGTGTGGTTTTTGGTGTAAAGGGGAGAACTGCAAAAATCAGTTAAATGTCCTCTGAATAAACAAGGGATAAAAAGAGCAAGACTACTTTTGTTCAATATGCTCAGAACAGCATTGCTAATGTCACTTTAAGATGTATGCTTATGAATCCACAGTGACACTATACAAAGAAAAAAAAATGTCACTGCATGTAAATTGCTTGTATTTTCCAGTAAATGTAATTGAGTTATGGTAATAAAATGCCCTGTGCAGAATGGATTCTGTTCACTTTTTCCTTTGAAGGTGGTTGCAAAGTGTATTTATTTGTGATCCAAGTTCACAGAGTGTGGAAGCTCTTGAAAAGATTAGGGGCTTATGATTTGCTTTAGGTAAAGAAGTTAATCAAATGCTGGAAAATATAAAATATCTTGGTAAACACATAATTTCAATATAAAAGATTTTAAGTGGGAAGAGTTATGCTTGTCTTGCAGAATTATGATCAGAAACCCTAAAGCCTCTATTTCCATAAGACCTGAAAATGAATCCTTTAAAAAAAAAATCAATTTTAGCATAGTAAACTCTTAGTTGGAAACAGAGCAGAAACATAAGATATTCTTTAAAAATATATATCCTTGAACTTCTGACTTGGTATTGATTCTTTCAAGAAGTAATTGATTCTAAATGTTATCCCAAAATTTTGGCAGAAAACTCATGTGGTATTTTCTTGACTTTTAATGATGATAATCATGATAACAGACTCCACTGAGTACTCACCACGTGAGAGACACTGACTCTGGCATCTTACAATCTCATGAATGAGCTACTATCATTATCCCCATTTTTGAAGAGGAAATTAGACACAGAGGTTAAGTAAGACACAGCGACTGGAGTAGATGGCAGTTCAATGTAGATAGCTGGCAACTGGCCCCAGTAAACACTACCTTAGAGGTCTAGGAAAGATACAATAGAGAGATGTGAAACTAGTGTAATGCAAAAAGGTTCTAAATTGTTCTTTTTTAACCATGGAACTGTATTTTAATCACTAGACATCATCATCAATGATTCCTTAACTGTGGTGTGTAAAAGAATCACAGATGCAAATACTCTTAAAAATTAGGTTTCCAGGTGCCTTGGTGGCTCAGTGGTGGAGCATCTGCCTTTGGCTCAGGGCATGATCCCAGGGATCATGGGATCGAGTCCCACATCAGGCTCCCTGCACTGAGCCTGCTTCTCCCTCTGCCTGTGTCTCTCTGCCTTTCTCTCCGTGTCTCTCATGAATGAATAAATAAAATCTTAGAAAAAAATGAAGTTTCCCACAGGACATCTCAGAAAGACCCTTGAATTGCGCAGAATTAACAAAAAGGGAGAACTGCCAGTTCGGTAAATGGTGGAAAGTTGAGCATGGAAGAAAGTACAGGCAACATTCAGTCATTTTCCATATCAGAAACTGACGACAGAAGAAGAGAAATACTTTGCTTGCAGTCACAGGTTGCTCATTGGTAAATGGACATAGGTTCAAACTTTGATCATCTGGCTCGAAAATTAGACTCCTCTCTCCCCTCTCCCCACCAAAAAAAAAAAAAAAAAAAAAAAAAAGTCAGAAACAAGCCTGAGAGGTAAAGTCGAGATCCACCCTGGAGAAGGCACAGAAGATTTTAGGTCCACCTGCCCCTCCTGAGAGCTTTTATGAGACCAGGTCATCCTGCACTGAGCAGGAGGCATCAAGCACTTAGAGCCACCAGGCCCTACACCATTCATCACTCCCTTCTGAACCACCTTCCAGACCTACACTGGACTCTCCTTCCTGACAAGTTGTATATTGTTTCTGTCTCTGAGCTCAGGGTCAATTTTCCCCCCATTTTTAGCTCTGCTTTACCCTTAGGCAAAGCACTAACCATGCTTCTCACATTTTTCCTGACCGAACTGTAAGCAAAAAAGCATCATAACCAAAATTAACAACAAGTTTCCAAGGCTGCACCCTTAGAGATTCTGAGTTAGTTGGCCTTAGTGGAAGACAATTAGCTGTACTCAAGTGGGTTTGTTGCAGGCTACACTGGGCAGGTTTTGTTTCCAGAGGTCTGCTAAGAAAGAGAATGGAGGCTTTGTTGAGAAACACAGGGAAGTTGCTTGGGATCTCTCTCAAAGTCAAAAAGGGATGTACTTTACTAAAAAAAGCTGATAAGAGACTCATTGGTGAATACAAATAATATTCGACCAACAGTATTCGTTAAAGTGGTAATAATGCATTGGAGAACGAGTTAGGCAAGATTTTAAGCCCCCGAATATCTTAGCCAATAATTACAGAAGCCTCAAAGTAGAAGTGGTGAGGCCATAATGTAATAACAATGTCGCTACTAAGCTACGGTTTACCATAACTTCCCATGTACCTGTCACTGTGCCAGGTATTTTGCTGTATTATTTAATTTAGCAACTATAATTATCTCTGTCTTGCAACTGAAGATTCTGGGACTTAGAGAAGTTATGTGATCTGCCCAAACTCACAAAGTAATAGGCAAAGTGAAGATGCAGAACCAGTCGCAGTCTGCCTGGGAACTTGGGGTCTGTGCCAGGCCTTGTCAAGACTGTGCACACCAGCCACCTGGGGATCCTGTTACAATGCATATTCTGGTTCAGGTCTGGGAAGAGCCGGAGCCTACGCATTTCTGCAAACGTGTTGGGCAATGCCAATACTTCTAGTCAAAGCCAGCGACATACATAACTGGCGGGGTGCAGTGCAGAATGTGTATGTGTCCAGTGTGAGGCACACCTGGTTAATAATTCCTGAACTGCAGAGCATTAAATCAAGTACAGGGCCTTCTGAGCACAGGCCCTGTGCCACTGCCCAGTCTAGGCCCACGGAGCTGGCCCACCACGCTGGGAGCAGAAATCACTGTGACATGTAAGTCTGCCTTGTTCTTGGATCTAGCTAGTGTTCTTTATACAAGCTTGGCTGTCATGGGAGACCACTAAACATCTTTTATAAATCAAATTTTCTTAATTTAGCTATACATTATAAATAAAGGATTTCCATGCTTATCTCTCACATGAGATTTTCTCAGGTTCATGCACCTACTGTGCTTGGCACATAGAATTTACTTGACCTAGTTTAGATTCTTCTTTCCTTGGAGATCTTCCTTAACTTCTCTGAGCTTCATTTACTTCATCCTAACATATTCGTATTTTCTGTTCTTACTACTTACAGAATTCTGGTTGACCCCAACAAAGCAAGTCCTTTAAAAAAAAAAAAAAAGTATAATGCCTTACACAAGTAAAGCATTAATGTCATGATAGGTTTTACTGCCTCTCAAGTATTTTCCTAACTGACCAAACATCATGACCTAAGGTCAAAAACCTCTGAGTTTTTACTCAGAATAATTGGCTTCAGAACATTCAAGAAATGCAGTATATAAAGATTGCCATTCCTACTATAATAGTTCCAGAATTTGAGGCCTACCAATCAACTTCTGTCTTTGGGTGACCTAGTGTAGGATCTTGAGTCAAGGAGTCTTCCCTTTCAAGTTACAGCTCCACAGCTCTGAGGCTCTTGCAAGCTAATTAAGTTGTCAAGCCTCAGTGTCCTCATCTGTAAAACCACATAGAAGTGGTAATAAGCATTATTATTTGTTAGGGTTAATTTTCAAAGACAATAAATTTAAAGCACTCTCCATGCCTACACACAGTAGAGACTTTTAGTTGCTGTTAGTAGTAGTAGCATTGTCGGTGTAGGTAGTGATGGTGGTATCAGATTTAATCTTACAAGAACAGAGTAGAAGTCTTTCTACTCTCAAATTCTGTGCTAAACTTATGCCAATAAAATCACAAAGGCCACCAGGCAGTCTGGGTCTTCCCTGGCTTGAGGTTGCTTTGCAGAATCTCGAAGACACATAGGGAGGGACTCTGGCACATGAGGAGTGGTCCCTACTCTTCCCATCTCCCCCATCTTTCCAGGTAGACTCCAGTGCTACCTCTTTGATCTTCCTCAGGAATAGGTTGCTTAACTTACCTATAGAATGTTTGTAGATTCTTAGAAGTGTAAATCTGGAAGGGACCTTAGATGCCATTTAATTCGACTTCTTATTTCTGCAGATGGCTGTAAAATCAGAGTGAGCTCGCTTTAGTAAAAGCAGGGGGACCACAGTCAGATATCTCTTCCCTTCTTTCCTTTTTTTGTTTTCTTTTTCTGACATTTACATATTTTAGGTGGTAAAGAGGAGGCCCTGCATGTGGTGCACATGGCATCTCCTGACCTCAGTAAAACCACATCTCTCTGATACCTGCCCTTGAAGAATGACAGCATAAATTCCTGTAAGATCAATAGAGGCAAAAGCCACTTCTGCAGTAGAAGCAGAAGCCACTTATTTCCTTGTGTGCTCCTATATTTTCAGTCTTCTTCACAGTGCCTGGTAGCTAATAGCTGTTTCAAAAATATTATTGAATATACATATAAGCACATTTCCTTTTTAAGTAGAACCATCTTATAAAGTTCCACTTTAAGATACTTGGTAATATTTCGTGGAATTTTTTTTAAGATCAACTATTATTTTCTTTCTATACTCTTATTAAACTGATTTTACATAACTTTTTGGAGACTTGATTTATCTGAGAGAGTGAGAGAGAGAGAGCATGAGTGGGGAGAAGGGCAGAGAGGGAGAAGCAGACTCCCCACTGAGTAGGGAGCCCCCAAATTGGGGCTCGATCCCTGAACCCTGAGATTGTGACTTGAGCCGAAGGCAGATGCGTAGCCTACTGAGCCACGCAGGTGCTCCAACTTTACATAATTTAACTCATCCTGGAGAACGGTTACAGATTCTTTCTCACCTCTTAACTCTTACTTCCGAACTACATCAACTTTCAAAACCCCTTTCCAAAAAAAAAAAAAAACAACCCCTTTCCCTACTATCATATTGGAAAAAAAATTTTTTTAAGAAAAATAAAAAGAGAAAAGTAAAGGAAAATCAGATCGTGTTTAGTGGTTAGCGCATGGGCTTTTGTACAAATAGGCAGTCAGTGTCCGTATGAATTTACATACTACCTTCTTCCAGAAAAGAATAATAACTGCTTAAACTCTCAAGAAAAGTTTTGTAGAGTTAAGGTTTAGTACGCAGCTTAAACAATCTACTACAACTCTAAGTCAGTGGTTTCTACAAGAACCTGGTTGTAGAACTTCCGTGAAGTACATGAACCTTATAAAAACAGTATCATTACTAAAACAAAAGGTTTCTAAATTACTTCAATGTTTGCTGTACCCATTTAGATTACAGCTGTCAGTACACCCAAGGACACAAAGAGAGGTTCCACTGGGAAGGGTGGGTTCTAAATTCCAACCCCCCCGACCAAGGCATATCTATTATAAATACATGTAATGTATAGATTCCTAAACCCCCGAGTGCTAATATAATCATTATTTTCAAGTTTCTTTTCTATGAAATGATCTTTGGTTGCTTGGCAAAAGCTTCTCAGGTCATAGCACTTGCTATTCCTCAAGTTATATCTGCGTAATTATTGTTAATAACGTCAATAATTTAATTTAAATGTTTGAGTTAAAACCTTAAATGCATAGAGTTAATCGGAAGAAGCCACAGTGAGTTAATATTATTGCATCAATTATGGAATTTGGAGAGAACAATTCAAGGTAAAAGTAGTAATGTGTGAAAATTAGAGCTTTTCTGCTGTAAGAATGAAGAGAAAGATGTATTTGATGCCACGAAGCAGAGAGAACAGTGGGTGGTAATCACCTAGAGAGAGAAAGGGAAACCTTATTTCAGTTATATTTTAGCATGAAGGGCTTGTTCAAAATTTATTCTAGGAGGAATATAGAAATGTTTGCTTTATTGGTAATGTCAGACAATTCCCAAGAATCATTTTTCTTGAGCCTAGAATTCAATCTCAGACATGAACATTCAGTATTTATTGGGCCAGACTATGTTCCAGGCTTTGAAAGTTTTAGAACCTAATAGGGGCCATTGAACTCTGAGCTGATTTTCACAGAGTGTGTTGTCATTTCCTAGAAAAATTGGCAGCAACAAACGTGGGAAGATGGAGAGTGTCCTTAGAGTTCACGTGTCCAGGGGTCAGGTCATATGCTCATGTGTATTAGTATAATTTTTCTCAAGAAATCCCTTTCAAAGGTCATAAAATAAATCCCTAATTTCTTTACTGTCCTATGGCAAAGATCAAAACCCCAATGTGGTATATAGATTCTCCCGACGTGAAGTCCTGTGGGTCATGAAAAGTCCGTGTACAAAATACTGGGGGGGAAAGGAAGCAGAAATACTTTTTCGTTTGAAAAGTAGACATCCATGGAGTGCCTGGGGTAGCTCGATTGGTTGAGCTCCAACTCTGGGTTTTGGTTCAGGCCATGATCTTCTGGGTCATGAGATCAAGCCCCACTTTGGGCTCTGCCCTCAGTGAGGAGTCTGCTTGAAGATTTCTCTCCCTCTGCCCCACTTCCCACTCATGTGCTCTCTCTTTCTCTCTCAAATAAATAAAGAAATCGTTAAAAAAAATAGACGTCCATGTTTCAAGTCATAAGATATATATCCTAAAGTTATTTCCTGGGTGGAAAAAGACTAAATTTATTAGTGTAAGATTTGAAGTCTTATGAAAAACAAAAATTAGCTAGACACTTCTTTCCAGCTTTCTGACATAGTCATGTAAAATTTTAAATGGATAGCTCATGTTAAGATATAGTATACATCAGGCATCCCGGGTGGCTCAGTGGTTTAGCGCTGCCTTCAGCTCAGGGCGTGACCCTGGAGACCTGGGAGCGAGTCCCACATCGGGCTCCCTGCATGGAGCCTGCTTCTCCTTCTGCCTGTGTCTCTGCCTCTCTCTCTGCATCTCTCTGTGTCTCTCATGGATAAGTAAATAAAATCTTTTTAAAAAAAAGATATAGTACACATCACATACACTTAAAAATTCAAGCTCCTTATGGCTAACTAAAAGTGAATTACAATATGCACAGTTTTTACAAACATATGATAAGAACAGTAATGGCTCTAACAGAAATTTAAGTGTGGCTTTGAAAAAAGAACTCGCCCTTCATTTTATTGTCTTCAAATATTAGTTCAGTTCCATTCTTCAACTATGACACGATGTTAGATTTGTTCTTTTATTTATCAGTTAAAACTTCAATGGCAACAGATTGTTTATTAGATAAAGAATGAACATGCCAAATTATAGTATTATTTAAAAGCACGAAACATTATTTTGAGCTAGTTCACCACATGTAATAGTAACTTTTACCCATATTTGATTTTAAAAAGCATTTCTTGCTGTGTATAGGAAGTTTGATGGTGAGGATAGGTGTTTTATGAAATTAATAAATCCCTAAATTACTATTATTTTTTATCTTGGTGAAGAATTTAGTAAACTCTTTATGTAAACTGTTCCTACACGTTATTTGAGTCTGTGGACTGCCTCCTCACACTTCAAGCATTCTCATCGCTTGCATTTCATGATATCCCCAAATTAGTATTTTGAAAAAAATTGCACTTGGGTACCTGGGTGGCTCAGTTCCATTAAGCACCTGCTTTCAGGGCAGCCCCGGTGGCTCAGCAGTTTAACGCCACCAGCAGCCCAGGGTGTGATCCTGGAGACCCGGGATCGAGTCCCACGTCAGGCTCCCTGCATGGAGCCTGCTTCTCCCTCTGCCTGTGTCTCTGCCTCTCTCTCTCTCTCTCTCTCTCTCTCTCTCTCTGTGTGTGTGTGTGTGTGTGCCTCTACGAATAAATAAATAAAATCTTTAAAAAAAGAAACCTTTAAAGCACCTGCCTTCAGCTCAGGTCATGATCTCAGGGGCCTGGGATCCAGTCCTTGTGTTGGGCTCCCTGCTCAGCAGGGAGTTGGCTTCTCCCATGCATGACACCCCCCTCATGCTCTCTCTTGCTGTCTCTTTCTCAAATAAGTAAATAAAATCTTTAAAAAAAAAAGGGAAAATGATTTTACTCCATAGGTCTCTCTATTGCCCAGGGGTAAGTCACAGAGAGTAAGCAGAATTCAAATATATTCTCTTAATATTGAGATCATTACTGACCTCAGTAATTCTTTTAGAAAGGTACGGGGAGAGAATTCTCCACTTGAGTGCATTAAGGAGAGAATGTGAGATGAGAACATGTTATCAAAGGTTACAAGCACTCTTGAAAGGATTTTTGTCATTCACTTAAGTTAGAGAACACGTAGGGGCAGAAAATAAGTTAATGTTGAGCATCCTGACATAGAGAGCTGCATGTGGGAATTCCAGAATGTGCCACCGACCAGCTCAGTCTATGTGCCTACACTGCGCTAAGTCTACCTTCTTTTACCCTCTGAATGGTGAGTCTGTGACCTTCCGAATGTCTGAATAAAGAACATAGAAAGTAAACTCTCATTCTCAACTGCTGTTGTATTATTCGCTTCTGGCCACACGATGGAGTCCTTTCCCCACATTTCCTCATTCGGATTTTTTTTTTTTCTTTCAAGAAGATTCATCCAATATTAGATGTATTAAAGACATTTAAACTACTAGAATATTCCACTGAAAAATGTAGGTTCTGTTTGACAAGGAAAATGAAATTTCCAGAAGTATTCATAAGCGGCCACAGATGATTTCAGATGAAATTTGCGATCGCTGAAAAATAGTGATTTAGGAGTAATGATTTTAATGATTCCTTGAAAGACACTAAAAAACCGTAAATATATGACTTCTTGAGAAGATAATACTATCTGGCAATGACTGACTTAATACAAACTTTGAAAGTCTGAATCAAGTTTTGAATGTATTTGAAGTAGAATGATTGTATACATATTATCAAGTTATTATGTGTGTGTTTCTGCCAAGTTTTAATATATATTATCAGAGCTTATCAGCCTTTGACCTCTGGTTAATAATGTTTTTGAATAAATTAATATTATAGTTGTTGAGATTGGTGGGCACCTTACAGTTTGCTGTGTTTTTATGGGCTCTATTTCATGGGATGCTGAAGGACCATGTTCCTGGGAAAAATGTAAACACCTGACAGATTCTGAACAAAGCAGAAATTAGCACCATTACCTCCTTTCACCTTAAGTATTTACACTATCTGCGGTATATCTTGGTTCTTTAACAAAACATCTTTAATTTGGTGTCCTAGGTGTGTTACAAAGCCTTTAAATTATTTCAGCAGTAGAAGGGTGGTTCGTGTCATTTCTGGACTGGTTTGAATGACCTAAAAAGGGCTTCTGAAACCTGAAGATTTAGCATTCCTCTCTCCGGTTCAAAGATCCATTTTTTTTTTTCTCATAGGTGGTACAATTCTTTTGGAATGATCCCTCTCCTAAGCCTGTGATACTCTTCCAGTTCTCTATTCAGAATTCAGGTCTCTGATATCCCTCTCATTAGTGACCTCTTTGTGCTAAGGCATTGATTCCAGGAAGCCTCCTCAGTGGTAATGCATTCATTCCTGTCCTGTCACCTAAGATCCTTCTCCCTGCAATCCAGGGGGAAGAAAAAAGCCTTGTTGAATTCACCAACTGGCCAGAGTGACAACTCAGTGGACAATTTTTAATTTTCCCTCACAGAGTCTCTCGCTGATACACAAGACTATTTCTTTCTTCCTGAAACACTGTGTTCTCGAAGGTTTCCTGCTACACTTCAGGTCCCCATTTCTTGGTGCCTTTTCCCTGCCTCCTTCACTTCTGACTTTGTATTCCGATAAGTACCAGTTTATTTCTCTAGCTCACACCTCTTCTCTAAGCTCAAATATTACAGCCAAGATTGAATCATGACACAGTCATCCATCCTCTCCTTTGTTCAAGTCAGAAACCTGATTCCCCTTTCTCTTGAACACCCACACCCTCTCCAATCCTTTAACATACCTTGTCAATCCTGTTTCAAATTAGACAACCACTAAATTAACTTCTTTCTGTCTTCATTGCCAGCAGCTGATCCACTCTGTCATTTGTGAGTTCAGACTGTGCTATCAGCCTTGCCTTTCTCTCTTCCCCATCTTTCAATCCATTCTCTAGAACCTCAAAGTAATCTTACAAAAATATAAATAAGCATGATGTCACTTATTGTGTAAAACCCTTCAATGGCTGTTGAATACAGAGTAAAACTTTAACTGCCAACCTCTTAATAGGGTTTAATTGGTACTTACCTTTTCTCCTTTATCTCAAGTCACTGTTCCCTCTTCTCATTATTTTATAGCCACCAGCCTTTGTGTCTTCTCAGCTCACAGAGTATTTCCTTCCAGCACAGGATGTACTAGGATGCATTCCCCGTGGCTCTTTCTCATCTTTCAAATTTAATAATACCTCTTTAGAACAGCCTTCCTGAGTACCCACTGTGATCAACACTAGACATGATTATTTTCTTTACAGTACTTCCTAATTTGTTGGCATTTGTTTGTCTTCATCCCTAGTTATAATATAAATGCCTTTGAAGGTAGACTAATGGCTTTTGCTCACTAAGCATTTAAATCCTACATAGTAGGTAATTATTAATATTCACTAAAAGAGTAAGTAGATGTCTTTTTTGGGAGGGGTGTCTTTTTTTTTTTTATCAGCCCACGTGGCAGTTAAAATCTGAAGGAATCACCATGGAAAGTGACAAGCAAGATGATAAAATTTTATTGCCAAATGCGTTGGGATAGACAGCTGCCTATGGGGAGGATCATTTAGCTAGGGTGCTGCCAAAGAAAACCCCAAGTGAGAAGAGGGGGAGAAAGAGAAGCCTCATGGAAAAATACCTAGCAATTTGCATGAGAATACACAGTCTCAGATTGAAGGAGAGATGAAGGACATTTGGCAAAAATAGAGAGAAAAACCAAAAATACTAATGGTGAAATACCCCATTTCAGTGGAGTGGCCCGTAAAAGAAATATGGAAGATTATTTTCTGACGTCATGTAACTGGCATATATATAAAAAATAATTGCAACTATAAACATCTCAATTACTTCAATTCCTGATTGAGTCAGCAAAAAGCAGAGCATCTAATTGTGTCTAGGACTTTGGCTCAGAATTATAATATATTAAAGGTGACTACAGAAAGAATCTAGCCTGTTATTAAAATCAAATCCTCTTAATCCCCTCTCTGATTTTTCTCTGTAGCACATATCACCTTCTAAGACCGTGTAACATTTATTTTACTATTGTATGTCATGTTTTATTAGCGAGTAGGCTCTCAGAAGGTAGGAATTTTCATCTATTTTGTTTACCCTGTTATATAGTAGATTCTCAACAAATGTTGAGTGGATAGAAATAAAAATGAATGACAGTATTTTACCTACATATTGGAAAATATTAAAGAGAAAATAATTATGAGGGCGTAGGAAAAAATACTTCAAGAATATGCATATACTTGGGCTCAGAAACTGTCTCCAGGCATCTATCCTAGGAAAATAAACATACAAGGATGTTCACCTCAACATTTTTATAATATAAAAAATGAGACGTAGCAATCATCAGTAAGAGCAGTTTTTTTTTTAATTTAAGAAAAATCTATTTAATGAAAGAATTCACCCAAAATAGTAGGCTCTCCTTGTTATTTAATAGTATGTAACTTACAAGTTTCATTAAAGTCTACTTTGTTAACTTTACCCATCAACATAAATGTGATACACGAGATACCATTGCTGTTTGAAGGGCTTGTAGTCACCAACCTGCTTGGATCTTTAACATCTGAGTATTATTAGCCAGTTATAAAAGATTCGCATGCTTTATTTTTTGAATACTTCCAATTTTCCACTTTATGTTACTGAGAAAATATCTATTCCAGGCCAAACCAAGGGATTGCTACAGGGGAACTGGACATTTTGGGGGTTTACAAAATACCTTTCATAGATGGTGTCATAGGGAAAGTGCCCTCGTGAGGTGTTTACATCCTCGTTTCCAGAACCTGCGAATAAGTTCCTGTGACTGCTGGCAAAGGGCTTTTGCCAATGTAATTTAAGTCAGAGACCTTAAGGTACGGAGATTACCCTAGAATATTCTCGTGGGTGCCCTCTAATTACATGAGCCCATGAGTCGTTAAAAGAGGAAGACTCTCTGGGAGTGGAGGAAGCACAGATATAATAATAGCAGGAGAGGTCAGAGACATCTGAAGTGGGAGAAGGACTCCAGGCACTGTTGCTGCTTGCAGGCAACCAGCAACAAAGGATGCAAATGAGGAATGCAGGAGGTTTTAAGCAGCTGTGAGGAGGCCCCAGGTGACAGCTGTTCCCAAGGAATGGGACCTCAGCCCTACAACTACTGGCAACTGATCAGTCTGGATGAGCCTGGCAGCAGATTTGCCCCCTGAGCCTAGGCCGGGCTGACACCCTGATTTCAGCTCTGTGAAACCTGGAGCAGAGGAGCCAGACTGGCTCTCCTGGACTTCTGAGGTACAGAAGTGTGGGTTACTAAATCTGCACTCCAATTATCAGAAACTAGTAAATATTTTAATAAATCCATCTGCATTTCCAAAGAATTAAATTTTACGATGTAGAGAGGAAAACTTGCACATCAAATTAGACTTTCTAAAAAAAAAAAAAATCAAGGAGTATGGAATAGAATTAGAAGACTGAAACATAAATGCTTTTCTGTTTTGTTTTGTTTTGTTTTAATTTGAATTTTAGGTAGTTAACATACAGTGCAATACTGGTTTCTGGAGTAGAAGTCAGTGATTCATCATTTACATACCACACCCAGTGCTCATCATAAGAAGCGCCCTCCTTAATGCCCATCACCCATCTAGCCCATCCCCATCCACCTCTCTCCATCAACCTTCAGTTTCTTCTCTGTCATTAAGAGTCCTTATGGCTTGTTCCCTCTCTCCTTTTTTTTCTTTCCCCCCTTCCTGTATGTTCATTTGTTTTCTTTCTTAAATTCACATATGAGTGAGATCATATGGTATTTGTCGTTCTCTGACTTATTTCGCTTAGTATAATACACTCTAGTTCCATCTATGTCATTGCAAATGTCATTGCAAATTTATATAACTGCTCTTCCATCAGTCAATGGACATTTGGACTCTCTCCGTAGTTCGGCTATTGTTGATAATGCTGCTATAAACATCACAGTGCATGTACCCCCTTAAACCTGTATTTTTGTATCCTTTGGGTAAATACTTGGTACTTCAATTGTTGGATCCTAGGGTAGTTCTATTTTTGACATTTTGAGGAACCTCCATACTGTTGTCCAAGTAGCTGCACCAGTTTGCATTTCCACCAACCAAACAAGAGGATTTCTCTTTCTCTACATCCTCGCCAACACCTGTTGTTTCTTGTATTGTTACTTTTAGCCATCTTGATGTGAGGTGGTATGTCATTGCGGTTTTGATTTGTATATCCCTCATGAGGAGTGATGTTGAACATCTTTTCATGTGTCTATTAGCCATCTGGCTGTCCTCTTTGAAAAATGTCTAATCATGTGTTCCGCCCATTTTTTAACTGGGTTGTTTGCTTTGGGGTGTTGAGTTTGATACATTCTATATAGACTTTGGATACTAACCCTTTATCAGATATGTCATTTGCACATATCTTCTCCCATTCTGTAGGATGCCTTTTACTTTTGCTGATTGTTTCCTTTGCTGTGAAGAAGGTTTTTATCTGGATGGGGTCCCAATAGTCCATTTTTTCTTTTGATTCCCTTGACTATGGTGATGTGTCTAGTAAGAAGTTGCTATGGCTAAGGTCAAAGAGGTTGCAGCCTGTGTTCTCCTCTAGGATTTTAATGGATTCTTGTCTCACATTTAGATCTTTCATCCATTTCGAATTTATTTTTGTGTATGGTGTAAGAAAGTGGCTCAGTTTCATTGTTCTAAATGTTGCTGGCCAGTTTTCCCAATACCATTTGTTGAAAAGACATCTTTTTTCCATCAGATATTCTTTCCTACTTTGTTGAAGACTAGTTGACCATAGAGTTGTGGGTCCATTTCTGGGTTCTGCATTCTGTTCCATTATCTATGAGTCTGTTTTTGTGCCAGTACCATACCGTCTTGATGACTACAGCTTTGCAATATAACTTGAAATCTGGAATCGTGATGCCTCCAGTTTTGTTTTTCTTTTTCAGAATTGCTTTGGCTCTTAAAAGTCTTTTGTGGTTCCATGCCAATTATAGGATTGTTGTTCTAGCTCTATAAAAAATGCTGATGGTATTTTGATACAGATTGCATTAAATGTGTAAATTGCTTTGGATAGTATAGACATTTTAACAATGTTTGTTCTTCCAATCCATTAGTATGGAATGCTTTTCCATTTATTTGTGCCCTCTTCAATTTTTTTCATAAGTGTTCTGTAGTTTTCAGAGTATAGAACTTTTATTTCTTTAGTTAGATCTATTCCTAGGTATGTTATTGGTTTTGGTTCAATTGCAAATGGGATCAATGCTTTGGTTTTGTTTTGTTTTGTTTTTTTATTTTTTATTTTGCCTGCTTTGTTACTCGTGTATAGAAATGCAACAGATGTCGACACATTGATTTTGTATCCTATGACTTTGCTGTATTCATATATGAATTCTAACACTTTTTTAGATGGAGTCTTTTGGGTTTTCTACAAAGGGAATCCTATAATCTGCAAGTAGTAAAAGGTTGATTTCTTCCTTGCCAGGTTGGATGCCTTTTATTTCTTTTTGTCATCTGATTGCTGAGGATAAAACTTCCAGTCCCCTGTTAAATAGTAATGGTGAGAGTGGACAAACATCCCTGTATGTTCCTGACCATAGGAAAAAGGTTCTGCTTTTCCCGCATTGAGGATGATATTAGCTGTGGGTCTTTCATATATGGCCTCTGTGATGTTGAGGTGCTCAGATGGTGAGGAGGGGCTAAATCCCAAGAATGGCAGGGTGGTCTGAGGATCCCTTGGGTCTCAGGAAGAATGGGTGGTGCCAGGGTGCTACATTGTTCCCAGGCATAAGAGTCAGGAAGCCGGCTGACAGCAGTGGGTCTTGGTGCCAGCTTTCTGCTATAAACTTCCATCCTCTGAGGGATTGTTTGACCGTTTTTCTGTGACTAGCAGGCATGTGTGGCATCCTCTATCCTAGAGGAACAGAGTGGATCCACCCCAGGGGCATCCTTGAAATTTGAAGTTTTGAAACTCAGTCATGCACCTTAGATAAAAAAGCTACAACTGGAGTAGAGTGAATGCAGGGTACAGATCGAAACCAGGGAAACAAATAAAGTGATTGACTGCTCTTCTGTGAGGGCTCAATGAAGACTAGTAGCGGGTGTGAACTTTCAGCTCTGAGGCTGAAGAGGCAGGACAGAAGCATTTTCATCCTTCCATCAGTGCTGAAAACCTTCAGGGTGCAAAAAATCGCCACTTAGTGGAGGCCACAGCCCGTACACCAAGCCCCCCCCACCCCGAAGAAACATTTCCACTGAAGCAAGTCAGCCTGAGAATCACCACAGCAGGCCTCTCCCCCGGAAGATCAGCATCAACAACTAGCTGCATCAAATTTATTGATCATAGAGTGCTGCAAAGCTTCAGCTCTAGGGGAAATAGAAGTAAGCTTCCTTTTTACTTTTATTCTTTACTTCTTTTTTTATGTTTTCATTTATTTTCTTATATTTTCCAACTCCTTTTTTTATTATTTATTATTACTATTTTTAATTTATGTATATATTTTCTATTTTTATTTTTGTCTTATTTTATTTTATATTTTATATTTTGGGATCTAGATTTTTTTTTTAAAGATTTTATCCATTCATTCATGACAGACACAGAGAGAAGGCAGAGGCATAGGCAGAGGGAGAAGCAGGCTCACTGCAGGGAGCCTAGTGTGGGACTTGCTCTGGGACCTCAGGATCACACCCTGAGCCGAAGCAGACATTCAACCACTGAGCCACCCAAGTGTCTCTGGGATCTAGATTCTTAAAACAAGCTGACCAAAACACACCCAGAATCTAGTTTTTTTTTTTGGTTTTCTTGTTTTGTGTTTTCGTTTTTCTTGGCTTTTTGGTTTTTGTTTTCTTTGCTTTTTGCTTTGTTTTTTTGTTGTTGTTGTTGGGGGGGGGGTTATTATTTATTTATTTTTCTCTTTCTTCTTTTCTTTTCTGGGGAAAATGACAAAATGGAGTAATTCACTCCAAAAGAGAGAACATGAGGTAGAATTCACAGCCAGAGTTTTAGTCAGTACAGACATAAGTAAGATGTCTGAACTAGAATTTAAAACGGTGATTATTTGGATACTAGGTGGCCTTGAAAAAAACATAAAAGACACTAGAGAATCTCTTACTACAGAGATAGAAGAACTAAAATCTAGTCAGGCTGAAATTAAAAATGGTACATCCTATATACAAACACAAATGGAGGTCATAAAAATGAGGATGGATAAAGTACAGGAACACCCAATGATATAGAAGATAAAATTATGGAAAATAATGAAGCCAAAAAGAAGAGGGAAAGAAAGGTGGACCACAAAAGTTGACTTAGAGAACTTAGTGATTCAGTAAAATGTAATAACATTAGTATCATAGGAGTCCTGGGAGATGAAGAGAGGAGGTTTATTTGAATAAATGTTTGTATTATCAATAGCTCAAATGAAACTTGATTGCATGCTGTTTGAGTTGCTATACTTTTATAATATATTTTGGAATAGGGAACACAATCTTTCTTTCTCAGGACTGTTTTGGCTATTTGAGTTTCTTTATGGCTTGAGATAAATTTCAGATTTTTTTCTATTTTTGTAAAAAATGGCATTGGGATTTTATAGGGATTGCGCTGCATTTGTAAATTGTTTTGGGCAGTATGGACATTTTAACAATATTAACTCTTCCAGTCCATGAACATGGGATGTCTTTCCCCTTATTTGTGCCTTCTTTAATTTCTTTCATCAGTGATTTGTAGTTTTCAGTATATAAGCCTTTCACTATTTCACAAGTTTATTCCTATATGTTTTATTCTTTTTTGACATTTTATAAATGGGATTTTATAAATAATATTACTTTCTTAATTTCTTTTTTAGATAGTGTCTTGTTAGGTTATAGAAATGTAACTGCAGGAAGACAGACATAGAATAATGGTACAGTACAGAGAATCTAAACATAAACCCACACATATATGATCCACTCATCTTCAGCAGGATTCCAAGAATACACAATTGGGAAAGAATAGTCTCTTCAACAAATAGTGTGGGGAAAACTAGATATCCAAAAGAATGACCTTGGGTCCGTATCTTAAACCATACACAAAATGGTACTCAAAACGGATCAAAGACTTAAACATAAGACCTGAAACTGTAAAATATAAGGAATTTCATGACATTGGTCTTAGTAATGATTTCTTGGCTGTGACACCAGTAAGACAAGCAAGAATAGCAAAAATAAGCAAGTAGGACTACACTAACTCTAAAATTCTTTTTTAGCAAAGGGAATAATCAACAGAGCAAAGAGGCAACCTAAAGAATCAGGGAAAATATTTGCAAATCATATACCTGATAAGGAGAAGTGTGGAAAATACATAAGGAATTCCTTCAAATTAACAACAATAACAACAACAACAAAAAACAAATAACCTGATCACAAATGGACAAAGGACTTGAATAAGCAGATCTCCATAGAAGACATACAAATGGGCAACAGGTATATAAAAAGGTACTCAAGGGGGTGCCTGGGTGGCACAGTTGGTTGAGTTTTCAACTCTTGGTTTCAGCTCAGGTCATGATCTCGGAGTCCTGAGATTAAGCCCCACCTCCAGCTCTAGGCTCAGCAGGAAACCTGCTTGACATTCTCTCTTCCTCTGTCCCTCCCATTCATGTTCTCTTTCTTTCTTTCTGAAATAAATAGATAAACTTTTAAAGAAAAGGTACTCAACATCACTAATTAGGAAAATGGCAAACTAAAGCCACAGTGAAATACCACCCTACATCTATTAGGATGAGTATTATCAAACAAATGTGGGTGAGGATGTGAAGAAATTGAAACCCTTATCCATCTTTGGTGATGTAAAATGATGCAGCTGCTGTGGAAAATATATGGAGATTCCTTAAAAAATTAAAAATAGAGCTACCATCTGATCCACTGCCGGGTATTTATTCAAAAGAAGTCAAATCCAGATTTCAAAGAGATCTTTGAATTCCCATATTGATTGCAGCACTATTCATGATAGTCAACATGTGGCAATAACTTATATATCCATTGATGGATGAGTTGATAAAGAAAATTTGGCATACACATACAATGGAATATTATTCAGCCTTAAAAAGGCCCACCTGGTGTTTATGACAGCATGTATGAACCTGGAGGATACTATGCTAAGTGAAATAAGTCAATCACAGAAAGTCAAACACTGAAAAAAATCTACTTAGATGAAGAATTTAAAATAGTCAAACACATTGAAATAGAGAGTAGAATGGCTATTGCCAAGGCCTGGAGGAAGGAGAAAATGGAATTTTCTATTCAGTGAGGTAAAGTTTCAGTTATACAAGACGATTAAGCTCTAGAGATCTGCTGTTCTGTGTTATGCTTATAGTTAGCCACTGGGTATTGTACACTTAAAAATGTGTTGAGGATAGATCTCATGTTATATGTTCTTACTACAATAAAAATCACTGCGTAAACAACAGACTGATGAACTTGACAGTATTCCCAAGCAAAATTCTAAAAGACATAAAAGGTTTTAGAACATCCTAGAAGAAAAGTGATGATCATGACAGCATAACATCACAAACCCCACACCCCATTTCTTTTACTGATAGTGTCACTAAGTTGATAAATTTAATAAATGCCTTTATAACATCTCTGCATTTTAACAAAATCCAACGATATTCTTTTTTGATTACTGAAAATCCAGTAGGATTCATATTTATATACGTTTATAATATAATTTGTGTATTATATATAATAATATATAGACACACAATCTACTCTTTTCTTTATCTTCTGTATGAACTTTACATTTAGTATATTCCAATATAGTACTGACCTTGTCTTATTCTGGCTGAAAGCAATGTTAAACGCTGTTATTTTGTAAAGTACTGCACAGAAACTATTTAGAAGATAGTTTTGAGGAAAACCTTATGAATATCTCCAAACAAGCATTATTTTGAATAGGAATGAAGGAAAGTTTTTCCCAGAGGAATATACAGTATTTTCGTCTCAGTGACATTGAATTCCCACTGCACATACTCCTGTGGCCTTGAATAAGTAACTGACTCAATATGATACTATTTCCAGAGCACAACTCTGTAATGTCTTTATGCCATGTGTATCACATTTCCATTCAAAATAGAATAGATTTCAATTTAAATATCTATCTCACAAATTTTTATGATAGTAACTGAAATTGGTTGCACTTCTTCTGGTCATAAAATTGTGGAGAGTTTAGCCATAGATTTAAATAGCATATATTAATTTCTTCACTACAACTGATAGAATTGAGCTTCTTTTTTTTTTCCTGAATATTAACTGTGGTGGTTAGAATTCTAGAGACTCGGTCGTGGGTGAATCTCCATTTAATGCACTTTTTTAGACATATGCTATAAACTGTATTACTTCAAAATCTCCTCTTTCAGAAGTAAAGTTCAAGGGTGCTTGGGTGTCTCAGTCGATTAAGGGCCTGCCTTTGGCTCAGGTCATGATCCCGGGGTCCTGGGATCAAGCCTCACATTGAGCTCCCCTCACTAGGGAGCCAGCTTCTCCCTTTCCTCCTTGCTTGTGCTATCTTGGTCACTATCTCTGTCTGTCTTTCAAATAAATAATTAAAATCCTAAAATAAAATAACAACAACAGAAGTAAAGTTCATAGCTAGGTAAATCACAAGCTGATCACCCCTAGAGTTTGGATGTTGGGTGATGACTACTTATCAGGTATATAAAGTAGAAACTTCATCTTTCTTTCTTTCCTTGTTTTCCCCTGGGTCTTTATTTTTAGTTGCACAATTTGAAATACAAAAGATAACTGTTTCAATAAAAATCATATTTTAAAATGTACATGATATTTGAAATACACTAACTTTACAAAACAAAGCCTTAATTAATTTCATAGATAAAATTTTTTGGTAAAATTTTTTTTCTTTTAAGATAAGGGAGGATAGTAACACATCATGTGTATTTAAAACCAGAAAATACCAACAACAACAGCGATGACAAATAAAAACAAGCTATGAGTCAACACTAAAGATTGAATTTCAAGTGATGTTTGAGAAATAAAGACAAAATAGCTTATTTTTGCATAGATGCTAACTTTACTGGTCATATTATTCCAAATGAGGGCAGGTGAGTATGTGTGCATCTCAGCTGTTGTACTATTAATACAGAGCCACGTGGCAGTATAGAAAGAGCTGCCAAAGACTGCAATTAGTCAGTCTTTTTGTTTGGATCTTGCCCCCATTTACAATTGTTTGGATTTGGGGCAAGTTACTTAACTACTTTAAGCCTTGTCTTCAAAACAGAATTCTAAGGAGGATTGACTAATGATCAAATGACATAATGAATGCCAATAGCTTAGCACAGTTTCTACCAAACAAAATATACCTCATTAATTAGTCGTCATAGCCATCATGGTAATTGTAAAGATTGCATTTGAGACGACGATCCAGCCTAGATGTCAAGTTTTAATATTAAACTAGAATTAAAAAAAAATAAATAGATTAGATTAGCAATTTTTATTATTAGATCTTTTTTTATGAGTGGTTTCCAAAGCGAAATGAGAGTACATATATAAATAACATAATACACACTAATCACACAGATTTTATGTGTTGCCCCTAAACATATCCTCTTCATTTATCCTTCCTTTCTCCATGCTTTTGACCAACATCCTCAGTCTGCCCCATTTCTCCCCTTCTTCATATCTGCTTTTCAGAGGCCTTACTGCATTAATGGAAACCCAGCTGAACCACTATATCTTCCAGGAAGCCTTTTCAGATATCATAATTTAAGTAAATCTGTCCCTCTGTCACTCCCCAGTATTTGTCATTTCTTAAATATTTATAGCTATTTATGAAATGTTTGTCTGCCCCATTACACCATGAGCTGCTGGGGCCCAAATACTACATGTGCTCAGTTTTATATTCTCCATGGCTCATAGCACACCTTCATGTACCCAGTACATTTATTCATTCACCACAACATTTTCCACCACTTTCCATGTGCAAGACACTGAGGATGCAACAATAAACAAGACATCCATGATAATAGGTAATAATAACAAATAAATGCACTAAAGATTTTCCTATTCTAATAGTCATATTTCCAGTAGCCTTTGCCATGAAAAACATGGCTTGAACTTGAAAAGGGAAAGTCTCTAAATACTAATGAAAACAATTCTCATAAAGACCATGACTACTCTATACGAAGCTCAGCACTCAGGTCAGCGTGTACTGACTTACTTAGGAAAGAAGTAAAATTAAATTAAGGGATTATATTAGTCATTTGGTTTCCACTGGCAACCATTAGTTCCTTCTAGGTTCCAGGGACCATAAATTATACTTAGGAGTGAGTGAGAACCACTTCGAGAACACTCAATGACAGCATTATAAAATGTCAATAGTAAGGGATGATATAAAATAAATAATAGTAAGAATGGCAAGCTGGGCCTTTCAGTGGGAGGGCAACTAACTCTTTCCATGTCAATAGACTCCAAAGGGCTCACATTCGATAGAAATATACATCACCAAGGATGAGCTTGCCTTGAGCAAACAGTCCTTTGATAGCTATAAAATTATTCAGCATCAGCTAAGATGAATGCAATCATCGTGACAAATAGTTATAGAAACAGGAAAGGACCACAGACAATGAACCCCACAGAGTTTACACAGGAACTGAGGATCGTCATAGTTGAGAACACTCTCATATTTGTTTGTTAGCTCTCTTTACCAAAATAAGAATCCTCTAACTCTTTATAAAGGATTTTTTATAGGCAAATAAAACTTCACTGATTATGATTTCATAGATAATTAAAAGAAATATTCTATATATTGGAGAAATTCAGCCATCAAGACCCAGGCTGGCTGAAACACCATAGAATTCAATTGTGCATTCAACAAGAACAGTGGAAGTTAGCAATATTTAGGATTAATTCCAAAATGTCTTCTGTCTAATTTGAGATTGTATTCTTTGTTGAGCCTGAAATTGGCATTACACCATAAAATGAGAAGAAGGCTACCATATGCCTGGCTTCTGAGAAGTGCTTAGCAGTACTTAGAAGATATTTGCTTTAGATTAATAATGGTCAACCTGATATTCTAGTATACACCACATACTATCTACTATATAGTTAGTACATAAGTTGATTAGACATTGAGTTCACCAACTAAGAGTCAATTTGAGATGAAGTTTTTAGAGTTATTAGCATGTAAATGATGGGGGAAGCCACAGAATTTGATACAGGCATCACCAGATAGGGTGAATAGAACGTGAAGACAGGGAATCTCCTAGGAATAGGTTTAAACAGTGTGAACGGTTCAATAAAAATTTGGAAAGAGGTAGAAAAAAAGAGGTAGGAAGGAAACCATAGAGCAGTATGTTACAGACTTACAAGAGAACCCCAAGGGCTTTGGGGGAGGTCAACATACTAAATTTGATAACCACTACAATTTTCATGAATTTGTTCTGCTGATACTCAGATGGTAGGAAAATGGTATACTGCTTTGTTTCTCTATCTCGATTCTACTACGCTTATTGAGTTGAAGTTTTAACCGTATAAATTACACTCATAATTTTTTTTGATGCTAGAAAGTCCAGATCAAGTAGTTACTAATCAAGTAGTTAGGGAGAACCTGCTGTTTTCCAGATAATGATGGTATAAGAATATGTGAAATAGTCATGATTCCTGATTTCTGCCATTTTGAAGTATACGTCCTTGTTACTGAGAGTGGTGTTTGTTGAACATTTATAATGAGTTCATGTGCTCAGTGCTTTATATATGTTTTCTCATTGAATCCTCAAAGCAATTCTGAGGAAGTATGTTATATGATTATCTGTATTTACTGAAGACAAAATAAAACCTGAAAGAGTATTTAATTGATATACTATGCTGGGAGAAGATAAAATAAATCCAATTATCTTATGCTTTACATCCTTTCTAATTTTTTATAGTGGCTGTCATGCCCTCTCACTACTATTTTTATAGAAGAGCTATTCCTTTCATGACAAAGATTTTAGGCCTTTTGTTTTTCTGGATAATTATATCAGGATATGCTCTGTGTGCACAGCGATCTCTTTTTAGGCATTTCTGAGTATAGTCTTTTAAGAGCGATAGGATAATCACCTCCCTTCTGGTGGAAACTCCCATTACATTCAGCTTTGTAGCAGTTACATATGCTGTTGAGCGCTTTAAATTAGAGGTCGTAAAACTCTGTAGGCCTTTTCATATGAAGTGAAATGATGTTAACTTGTCCTTGGATATGAATAATTTGGGGGTCACTGGGTTTTTTTAGATCTAGGAGATATAAGAAAATGGTACTAGAAATAGAGGAAGGACCTTATTCAACCTAAGGATCTTAGCATGATACCTGAAATACCGGTATTCAATAATTTTAGCTCCTATTAGTCTTAGTTTAATGTTTTAGACTTAAAGAACCTGGATAATACGACTTTCTCACTCTCAGCAGTTCAACAGTTTAGCTTGATGCCTTTATGACCCGATCTGTGGATTTATTGCATCATTGGCATTCTCACTCTGAGCATAATTAAAACTAACTTTGACTTATGAACCTCTGCTTATTCCTGACGTGAGACTCTCAGATACCACTTGTCTTCCCAGTTGTTTCACCCCATCCCACTCTTCCCAGTTTATTTGACCTCTTTTTATAATGTAGAGTGTACTTTTCCAACAGGAGTCCATTTGAGAGCCATGTAGTATTACCCACCTTCTTAAGAACCTCTGATTCTTTCTTGCTTATTAGGATTATCTGCCATGTATTACCAAAATTTAATTTTACACACATCCCCAAAGAAACACCTTCCTTTTTACCAGTACTGCCTAAAGTGATCATTCTGATATTTGCTCCGAGATTTCTATAAGGTACTCTCCTAAAATTTGGAATTATAACCTTTATCAGTGATTCCTTTCAAGATCATATAGATTCAAAGTGGAAACATAAGTTTCTCCTGTAGTTTGCTAAGTGCAAGCCAAGTGGCTTTTAGTACCATGGAAGAACCCTTCCTTTGAGAGATATAAGTAGGACAAGTTAAAAAATACATTTCTTTTTAAAGAGTCAAAGTATCCAGAATAAACCCTAAAAGAACTATCCCCTTGTGACATCTTGGTTCTGTCAGCTGGGTGCTCTATGGTAGCACAGCATCACCATGTGTTCCATCCAGCAGACCGGCCCGTATGGAATATTGTTCCCACAAGAATAGCACCTCACTTCCTCCCATTGTCACCGAAATGTTCCTCTCCTTTTTCCACCCACTGATTCTTGGATCTTTTGCAGGTATTGATCTTGTTGACAAACAGGGCTATTCTACACTTACTTTTTAGATTGGTTTCTTTTGCACAAAGAAAATCCTTCACCCAGAGTGGCATATATTTTTTAGAATGTGTGGAGCAGGAAAAATAGATAGCAGCATTGAAGTGCATCTTCAAATCTATTTAAGGATAAGATAATATCTATGTTCCTTGCAGAAAAACATCCTCACAGCTTATTTCTCACCTTTTCACCCAGATGGAATGGCAGGAATCCTGACTTTCTAACTATTCTGCTATTGCTTGTCTCCATCCACGTGAAGTTTGAGTTTCCTGTCATATCTGAAAATTAAAATAGGAATTTAATCAAACTACTTTACCCCCCAAAATATACATAGAGCTATGGATATGTTCTGTAAAATTTAATTAAAATATTAATGGTTTCTATACTTCAAGTTCTAGAATTCTGTGAGTCTGTGATTCTCTCATGTGAGAGAGACAAAGTATTGTTTCACTTCTTGTATTTTAGTTATCACTAATTCGCATTACAGAGGATCCTAAATGTACTGACACACCCAAACATGCTGCAGTGTTGTAAAGGACTTATTCTTCCACAGACTTAGATACAATGAAAACGGAGAAATGATTGAGGCTAGAGGAGAACTGTATGGCTCAACATTGGTCACTCATATATTTTATGGTTGCTTTCCACATGTGTTTTCTTGTATTAATGCATTGTTTTAATTTATGGTGAGTTGGTAAGTGAAAGGCAGGAAGAGAAGTATGATGTGTGCCGTGGAAACTAGAACTATTGAGCAAAGAAGTATTACGCATTTCTTAAATTTTACTACTGCTCAATATGACAGTGTTTCTAACAATGAGGAATGGATGTCATAGAGAAATCTGGAGCACCAAATTGCAGGCATTTGATCTAAACAACCACAATTAGATAAAACTCTATCAAATCAGTTTTTTTTTTAGTTTTTCTCTTTTCAAACCAATATTCCCAAATATCTAAGGACATCAGGAGTTAGATTTGAAACTGTCATCATCATCATCATTATTATTGCTATTATTACGTGTATGCAAGAGTTAAGTGACTCATTGCTAGAAGATATGCATGTTCTCACACCTGGCCCACAAGGACATTATTATTACCATTTCACAGGTAAGAAAAACTGATCAAATTTATTCATTCATTTAACAAATATGTATTGAGCATTTATTATGTGTTAGGCTTTACTCTAAATATTTGGCATATACCAAATAAAAAGACAGCTAAAATTCTTATCTTCATGGGCTGACATTTTAGTCTTAAGTTTGCTCACTTATTACTAGACATAAGTGAGTAAGTTACATATTAGAAATTCATACATTCTTTGGAAAAAGGAAAAAAGTAGGTCAGTGTAAAGAAGATCTGTATTGCCGGAGTGATAGCAGGGGAATTTCAGCACTATAAAGTTTACTCGTCAGAGCCCGATGCAGTACTCGATCCCGGGACTCCAGGATCGTGCCCTGGGCCAAAGGCAGGCGCTAAACCACTGATCCACCCAGTGATCCCCCCTAATGCAATTTATTGACATGACTGATAGGATGGGTCTCAATTCTGTCATAGTATCTTTTGTTGTAGTTACTATACATATTACGTTATCTAATGTTTACTGTTTTCCCATTGTTTTGTGTATCCTTTCTGTTTGATATTGTTTCTTTCTTTAATTTGCTTAACCTGTATTTTGTAGTTGATAAAGATTTCTACCTTTGTACTGGTAGCTACCTTTGTTTTAATACTTACATAGTGAGGGACACTTGGGTGGCTCAGCGGTTAAGCGTCTGCCTTCGGCCCAGGGCATGACCCTGGAGTCCGGGGATAGAGTCCCATATGGGGCTCCCTGCATGGAGCCTGCTTCTCCCTCTGCCTGTGTCTCTCATGAGTAAATAAATAAAATCTTTTTAAAAATTAAAAAAAAATACATGGTGATCTTAATTCTCTTTTTACTCTTTAAAAAAAACATTTATTATCTCTTTTGTCAGTTTTTTTTTTTTTAATCTTTTGACTCGTACCTAATACAGGTACAATACAAAAGTCAATGAACTGATCCTACTTTCCTGTCTCATTTGTGTGTTTTTTTCTTTTATTCATCAGAACATATCATGTTTACATATTATTCTTCTACCTATGACTGAGATTTTGAGTTTAAGAGCAAAGTTCTAGGGAATCCTGGCTCAGTTGGCTCATTATCTGCCTTTGGCTCAGGTCATGTCTCGAGGTCCTGAGATTGAGCCCTGCTTAGCAGGCAGCCTGCTTCTCACTCACCCTCTGCTCCTCCCCCCCTGCTCATTCTGTCTTTCTCTCACTCTCTCAAATAAATAAATAAAATCTTTTAAAAAGAACTAAACTTTATAAGTCTATAGAACTAAATCTTGTCTTAGTCCTATAATTAAGAACGTGAAATATCATCAATGCTTTTGCAAATGTTTCTCTAGTCAAGACTTGATTGGATGAAGTTACATCCTCTAGTAGATTCCTTCAGAAGAGCATATGTATTCTCTGAGTTTTTGAACATTCAAAATTGTTTTTTTTATTGCTTTGACACTAAAAGAATTTAGCTGTTGTCGGGATTTCTTTGTTTCCTGAAAATGCCACTTCATATTCTCTTGCTTTATATTTCATTTTAGAGAAATCTGATTGCCTGTCTACTTCTCATGCCTTTGTACTTTGTCATCTCTTTACCTGGCAGTACTGAGGATGTTGTATTTTTCTTTAAAGTCTAATAGTTTTTACCAAGATATATCGTGGAGTTGCTTGTTTTAGTTCAGTTTTTCTTGATACTTATTTGGCCCTTTCAATATGCAGATTCAGGTTTTACTGTATTTTCTGGTGAGTTTTCTTAGATTATGGTTTTCAATATGAGTTCAGTTCCATGGTTTCAATTTTCATAGTCAAGGACACCAGATATACAAATGTTGGACATCCTTTGCTTCCCATCTCTTTCACTTTCTGACCCTTTGCATTTTCCTTTTTTATATCATTTTCATTATTTCATCAAGGCCTTTGATAAATTTTCGTTAGGATCCATTCTCTCTTGGACATCATGTGATTTAGGCTTCCTTTGTGATATTTACTATTTCTTCTATTTCTTTTTTGGGTTCAGTTAATTCTCATTTTATTTCTTCATCTTTTTATTCATTTTGCTCTCCGTTTTTATAATTCCAATTCTAAATATCTTAAAATCATTTCCAAAGTGGTGTTTGAGGATATTTAATTCAGTTTGGTATATTGTGTCACAATTCTCTTCAGTTTTTTGGTTTTGTGGGGAGAATTTTCATCAGCTGAAATACTTTGACTCACTTTTACTGATTTTTCACAATAGTTTTGTATGGGGAAAGTCTGCTCTTTTGTATTCCTGTATCCTTCATCTATAAAAGTGCCCACTTGTTCTAGTTCTGCCCTAATCTGTGCAGCTTCTTTTATGAATCATGTTTTTGATGGCAGTGTGGTGAGTGGAGAGATGGTGGGTATTTTTCTTTCATTTCTTTAACTTTCACTACTTGTGTCCTCCTTTTCCTGCATGTCTGTATATACAAGTTATGCTTCTTCATCTTAATTTATCTCCTCCTGTCCCCCCAGAAGCTATGACCCCCCTGAAGTTGCCACTTCTACTGTCACTCACTTTTCCATAGCCCAGTGCTAGGAACCTCCAAGTGCTGACCTGTGTTCATTCAGTATTTTGGCATTTGGTATTGAACATTCTGTCTTTACTGATGGTTTCATTTGTGTTTTATCTCAGACATCTTCACTCCTCTACTCTTCTTAACTGAGTCCTTTAAAGTTCCTCTGTCTTCATCTCTGCACCCATGTGCTTGCAGGGAAAGCGGCGAAAACGCTATTGGAATGTCTTTTCTTTTACTTACAAACAGTGGAAAGATTATTGCATTTTCTGGTTCCTACTGCTGCTGAGAGTGTGGATAATATGTGCTTTTATTTGCTTTCCTTGTGGATTTTACACATTTCGAGGGGAGGGGAAGTAGGGAGATTTAAACCTGAGCAGCAACTATTGTCTTCCAAACCCATAGAACTTCAAGATCTGAAATGGGGTCAGCATAGGAGATTTTAATGAGAAAGCTATATTAAACAAAGACTTGAAGGAGATTAGGAAGTTATTTATGGGGATTTGGGGAGAGAAATATTCCAGGCAGAGAAAACAGCACAAAGGTTCTGAAGTGTGAGCATGTTTGGCATGTTTGAAAAATAGAAATGAAGGGGGCTGGAGTGGACCATTGATATGGATATGGATTTGGGGGAAAGAGTAGAATAAGAGGTCAGAGGAAAGGAATGAATTGTCCTGCCTAAGGATTATGGGGGTGGGTAGAGTTCAAATCCAAATTTGTTTCCATACCTTGTGTTCTTTGCACAGTGTAGTGCCGGTATTCACAAAGAGTTTTATGAATTTCATCCATAACAAAACAACAAACCAGAATATCCAATTTTGTATTGGTAAAATAATCTAGTATGTGAGCAGGATAGGGTTGGGTGGACACAACTTATCTTATAGTCACCTTTCCCTTTAACCTCACATACATTTCCACTGTCATCCCATGCACACTCCTAAGGAAGTACTGGACCCTTTTAGTATGGAATTCACAACAAATAGGTAATCTTTATCTTCTACCTTTTATGTCTTTTAAAAATAAAGTAAATACAATTGGGACAATAAACCAAAGATTTATTTCTAGCAAAGAGGAAGCGATGAAATAAATACTACTAAAAACTGTATTACTGACATTACACAGTGCAGGATGTGCTGAAACTGTTGTAAGTGTTTTACATATATTAAATTATTAATTCCTTAACAACCCTGAGAACTAGATGTGCTGTCATTAATCCTACTTTAAAGATGAAGATACTGAGGCACAGCTAATTCCCCAAGGCTGTCTAGGCATGTAGATGATCTGATTTATAGAATAAAGATCTCCTGTCCTCACTACTCCTCTTCCTAAATCCAGACCTCCATCCAAGTGAAGTGTAGGTATATTTTCCACAAGATCTACTGGACCCTTGAAGGAGGTTAAGTCTTTTCTTCTGGCTGCCTTTTTTCTATCAGAGTATTTGCCTCTGATCCCCATTCCCTGATAACTGACACTAGGATAAAATCTTCTTTACCATATGACACCGTCTCCTTAGCAAAGGGTATGTTCTTCCCTTTTATCCATAAAGAAATAAATTCTGCAGCACTCTTGCTGGAAATAAACTGGGTAAGGGAATGGGTTTATTTTTTTAAGAATTCAAAAAAATCATATTGCTGTTTATATTACTTTGACTTTGTGGAATCTTTTGCCCTTTTAATTTTTTAAATTAAATTCAATTAGCCAACATATAACTGATCACTAGTTTCAGATACAGTTTTCTGTGATGCATCAGTTTCATATAACACTCAGTGCTCATCACATCAAGTGCCCTCCTTAATGCCCATCACCCAGCTACCCCATCCCTCCCACTCACCTCCCCTTCAGCAACCTTCACATTCTTTCACAGAATTAAGAGAGTCTTATGAGTTGTCTCCTTCTCTGATTTTTTTCCCATTCAGTTTTTTTCTCCCTTCCTTCATGGTCCTCTGCACTATTTCTAATATTCTGCATATGAGTGAAACAGTATAATAATTGTCTTTCTCCAATTGAGTCTTTTCACTTAGCATAATACTCTCCAGTTCCATCCACGTCAGTATAAATGGTAGATATTCATCCCTTCTTATGGCTGTGATATATATATATATATATATATATATATATATATATATATATCACATCTTTTTTATCCATTTATCTGTAAAAGGATGTCTCGGCTACTTCCATAGTTTGGCTTTTGTAGGCACTGCTGCTATGAACATTGGGGTGCAGATGCTCCTTCGTTTTACTACATCTATATCTTTGAGGTAAATACCCAGTAGTGCTATTGCTGGGTCATAGGGTAGCTCCATTTTTAACTTCTTGAGGAACCTCCATATCGTTTTCCAGAGTGGCTTCATCAGGTTGCATTACCAACAGTGTGAGAGGTTCCCCTTTTTCCACATCCTGGCCAACATTTGTTGTTTCCTGTCTTGTCAATTTTAGTCATGCTCACCAGTGTAAAGTCGTATCTCTCTGTGGTTTTGATTTCTATTTCCCTGATGTCAAGTGATGTTGAACATTTTTTCATGTGTCTGTTGGCCATTTGTAGGTCTTCTTTGCAGAAATGTCTGTTCGTGTCTTCTGCCCATTTTTTGACTGGATTATTTGTTTTTTGGGGTGTTGAGTTTGGTAAATTCTTTATAGATCTTGGATACTATCTCTTTATCTCATATGTCATTTGCAAGTATCTTCTCCCATTCTGTAGGTTGCCTTTAAAGTAACCTAATGAAGCTTGTAAAATGTGTCTTCTTGTGTTTGTTTCTTTTTTCTTATGTCTTTGCTTCTAATTAGTCACTGCAAAGAAAATATTTTTCTCTCTTACTTTGCCTTTTAGTTCATTAGGTTAAATGAACTCTCATCATGAGCACCTGAGAGCATCTGAAAAAAAAGATAAGTGAAGGAACCTTTTTCATAACTATACTCCATTAAATCCTCACCATTGAGCTGTGGATCTCTTGCCTGCAAGAAGACAGTATAGAGACTTGTCAGAGTTTCAGATATTTTATACAGTGACACATTCACATATATACTAAAGGCAGAAAAGAGAGGGAGCATTTCCTAACATGCACCTAGTACATAGAAGCCATTTAGCAGAAATATATTGAAGATTAGAAAAATGAGTGGTCACAGAGGAACACTTTAAATGCTTCCTTGTTCTAGTTAGTTCAGAAAAAGTTTCAAGAAAAAACTTTGTTCCTTGTATGGCTTAAGTTAATGAGATATTGGAGGTATTTTTGTTTCATACAGGATTGAAGTGTCATAGCTTGTGGCAATAGGAAGAGCACTTAAAGAATCCTAGATTCAAGTCCTAGTTGCAACACTGACTAGATATTCATTCATTTACTCCTCCATTCATTAGGAATGTTTATTAGGCATCTACTCTGTGCTAGACACTCTTCCAGGGCTCAGATGATAGTCATAATGTCTGATATCATGCACTCAATATCCTGTAGAGAAAGATAGACAAGAGATAAGATACATAAGCAAAATATATTATAGAGATAATCACTAAACAGTGAAAGAGGATAAGAATCCTTAGGGGTGGGTGGTGTTAAAAATTTTAGGCAAGAAAGCTAGGGAAAGACTGAAAAAATGTCTTCTAGTTTTTTGAATTTGAATTAAAAACCTGAAAAATGTTGAGGGCCTAATGCAAGATGCTTAATCTTTTTGCACTTAGTTTCCTCATCTGTAATTTGGGAAGGGATATTATTTAATGGTATTAAATTGAACAGTCCATGACAAAACATCTAGCTAAATAATAGCACCCAACTGGTACTCTTCAGAGTTGTCTTTTTAATGCCCCAGTTCAGAGTCAGAACCACAGATGATTTTAAATGCTTTAAAAGAGAGAGAGATTTAACTGAGCCATTTAATCCTGGGGAAGATTATTTTGGCCTCTGATCAGACATTTCAGCATGAATTTCATCTGTAGAGGTGGGCACCTGTGGAGGTGGACTCCTGCAGGCATGTTAAGGTAAGTTTTCATTAGTGATGAGAAGGCAGTCTCAGATTCCAAGGGTGCACATTAAATTTACTGACATATCTGAATGCATAAACTACTGTCAGTGTCAATGGCTCAGGCTACTCATCACTGACAAAAAATGAAGAAGAAAAATTTATGTTTTATTCATTCACTATTAATTTGCATGTGGTTTGATGAGAAAGTAAAGCAATGCAGTCAATAGATGGTGCCAGAGGGTAGGTTCTCACTGCAAAGCTAAAATGAGTGTTGAAAATATTCTTCTTGTGTGAGGATTCTTCTTTTTTCTGTCTGTATTATGCATTTGTCATACACGGTGAATTCTTAACATAAGAAAAATTTAAAACTTTGTGTTAGATTCACATTACAGTACAGAAAACGGATACTTACAAATCTCTGCAAAAACTGTTTAAATATATACATTGCAAATGAATCAGAAGGGAAAATAAAATAATTCCAATGTTTTATAATCACAAGATAAGCATCTTTCATTTAGTAAAAAAAAATACATCATTTGAATATATATCTAATATATGTCATTGAATTAGGAGAACTTGTGTGTGAAATAGTTAAAATTTCAAAATAGACATTTTAGTCATAAGATTAAAAAAGGTAACTACTGAAGTAGATTTGGGGAGCAAAGTAGGTAATGGATTGAGCCAATTATAGTTGAGATGTAGCATAATGTCAGATTCTGTGGATAAAGCTTGGGAAATAAAAGCAAGTAGATTGGGTTAAGGTAATTTAAAAAAGTAGAGAAAAGGTCTGGATATCTTTAATTTCAGAGAATGAGACCATTTCAATGTCTTTGTGTAGAAAGCATCTTAGAATTTTTGCCAGTACCTTCAAGTTTGTATTTCACATGAAAATTGAACACGTTATTAAATCTCAAGAGTCTAGAGTGTCCCGTAAAGATTCTACTGCCTGTGATTACCCATAGGAATCTGAACTTTAAGACAATTTGGTGCCAGATGTGTTTCTACAAGTAGATACAGCATTGTATCATAATTTTAAGAGGAGAGGGAAATTTTAAATTTCTTGCCAAAGAAACTTTGCTATCAAAATTGACCATTTTAAATCAATCTGCTACCCCAAAACTTAAAGATTATTTTCTCTACTATGAGGTTCATTATTCATAGTGGTAAGACTACTTTTCATGATTCCATCACTTCAATGATCATGATTTTAGTTAAAGAAATAAGGATGGTACTATTATGTATGCCAAAGTATGCTCAGAATCACTACTAGTTACTTTGCTACTCACTGAATTAACTATAGTTCTATACTGCTATGGCCGTAGGGTAACTTAGCCCAGGAAAGTTTTATAATAATCCCCTTTCAGTGACTTCTGTAATTCCTCCTACTTCCCATGTTTGTTTAGGTCCAATTCCTTTAATGGCTATGTACTTGACCTGCATGTGTTTTCATCTGAATAAATCCTCCCAAGCAACAGTGTGGCTAGGATTTATAACTCCACATAATGAGTGTAAAACAGCCTGTGTAGTGTGTTTCAATCTATAGAGGGAGTGATTCAATTCTAGATCTGCTTAACTCCAAAACTATTGTTCGATCTATCCCGGGGGTCCATATATTCTGGTTGTTTGGGACAGTCTAGAGTTATGCCCTTCTAATTTAGCATTTGCCCTCCACCAAAGTGTCCTACTTGGGGTGATAAATTATATGGCCACTCTACATCACACTAAGAAACCAGGATCATTTAATCAGAATTCAGACATTGCATCGATTCGCTGGAAAGCAAGAAATGTGGTTTCTACTTTCAGTGCCTTAAAAAAGAAAATCTGAACATCTGTTCAAGTCAGTGTCTACAACGTATTTGCATAAATATCACTGTGTACACCAATTAGTCCGATGCTAAAAACAAACAGGGTATGAAACTTGTGGGTGGGTACTGGAGGTTAATATTAGAAATTTTCGCATGCTAAAAGCAAGATTTTTTTTAGAAAAAACATTGTCCCTGGGTAAAATGTATTAATAAAGATACTCTTCTTCAGGTACTTTTAATTCTCTGCCACTATTTTTTTAATGAGAGTTTATTTGTTTTAGCCAACAGAGTTTTATGAATATTGCCATAAAATGATTATCTATACATAAATATAAGCAAACTGAGGATGAGACCAAAGTCCTTAAATGTCCTGTAGAGCCACACACACGCACTCATCTCAGACTTTGCCTCCTTCTCCCTCCCTTTTGCTCATTCTGCTCCAGCCACTCTAGCTCTCCTGTTCTCTGGAAGCTCTCTTGTTCCACATGGCCTTTGCAATTACTGTTCCCTGTATTTGAAGTGCTTTTCCTTCTGAAATCCTCATACTTTGCTTTCATCTAGGTCTTTGCTCAAATGTCATCTAGTGGAGACCTCTTTAATCTATTTAAAATAGCAACTCTCCCACTTTCCACCTATATTCTGTGCTCCCTCCACTTTAATCTTCATAGAACTTGCACATTCTAACATACTGTATGGTTTACTTGTTTATTATACTTCCCGTCTTTACCCTCTAAAAGATAAGCCGTTTGAAAGTAGATTTTTATTTTGTTTAGCTTTGGCGGGGGGAGGTATTTAGGGTCCATCTTTTTTCACCAATATTAATGCAGTATGTAACACAGTGTCTAGCATATCGTAGGTCCTCAATAAATATTTGTTGACCAAGAGAAGGAAGAAATAGATTATGAATGTACTGAATTTCAGCTTAGTGGTGAATTTCAGCTTAGTGGTGCTTTGACTTGTGTTGGAAATGTGTTCAGATTAGCAGTGTGATCTACTGGTTATCCTTACATTAGCTGTCACTGAGAATCAGCAATGGTTAACACTTGATGTGCACGTATATATGATCGAATCTCACATGATGCTACAAGCTGGATATGAAGTTAAGTAATTTGCCTTTTTCTCAGTGTTTCCAAAGTGTGGGGAGGAGGATCAGTTAAAACCCAGTCAGTTGTTTTTTTATATGTTTTGCTTTGCTTTTCTTATTGTAATGAGACATAATTGCAATGTAACCAAATCTAAGGTGCAAGATTGGTTTTCACTCCTGAATCGTGGATGCAGCCTCATATCCTTTTACTTACACCATGTGAACATAAAGAGCTGCTTTCTGGAGGCTCAAGACTGCTTTCTTTCTAATTTATTGAGGTTCTCATTTCATAGGCAGTATTAATCAGCAACTCTATTGGAAGCCTTGAAAAATAGTTGTTTCCTTGAAATAGCTGTTTCCATTCCTAGGAATATGACCCATCTCATTTCATTTAATCCATGAAGATGGGAATGTGAAGGGAAGTAACATCACAGACTGAATACTGACTGTGTGTTAGACATCCTCAGTCCTCATTTGAACCCAAAGAGATGAGATATTAGTATTCTGACTTCATAGCGAGAGAACCAGCAGTTTAGAAAATAGCTTCCCAGTGCTTGGTAACTAGTAATCATTCAAAAAGTGCCAGTGCCTTTATTTCTTCCGCCATCCCAACATTCTATTATTATACTTGAAAAATGAATGTAAACATATAAACTTACCAAAAATTGAGAGTAGATTTCCAGTAAATTAGAGAAATTGTGAAAATTAAAGAAAGTGTTGTCTATGTATTTTTAAGTATGCTTTAGATGCATATAAAATGAGTAAAAACCCATTATGTCTTACCATGCATTGGGTTTAAGGAACCATATGAGATAAATCAATTGACTATTTTCTCATTTAATATCTGAAGTAGCCTGAAAGATTTTCTCCTCCATTTTGCTTGACTCTGATTATAATTTTATAGCTGAAGTTATTCTAAAACACATAGGACAATGGAAAAAACGTTTAACATGGCAAAAATGAGCTCACTGTAAGCTGCTGATTCAGATTTTACATAATGTTAAAAATTATTCCGGAGACCACATTATGTGTGTGTAAGAAGTTTCAGCTACTGAAACTAAAGATTGTTTGCACTGTACTTTTAAAGCATACTAAAAATCTATAGGCTTCGGGCAGCCCCGGTGGTTTAGCACTGCCTGCAGCCCAGGGCGTGATCCTGGAGACCCGGGATCGAGTCCCAGGTCAGGCTCTCTGTATGATGTCTGCTTCTTCCTCTGCCTGTGTCTCTGCCTCTCTCTCTCTCTGTCTCTATGAATAAATAAATAAAATCTTTAAAAAAGTCTGAAATTTCTACAAAAAAAAAAATCTGTAGACTTCAACAGACATCTAGCATAGAGTGACAAATCCAGAAATTGCTGTGCTGTTTCATTGGCAACTTCTTCTTTGAATTGTACACCGGTGTTGAATTTTACTCACTCTCTTGCAGCCTCAAAAACTGTCTAGAGCAACACCTAGCACAAAGTAGTTGCTTGTTAAATGTGTTACCATTTGTCAAATTAATTTTCTTTTATTGAAAAACAAAAGACTACACTCTCACGGTAAAAATTTCCAACAACTAAAAAGCATTGCAATAAGAAGGGTATGTCCCTCTCCCCCTAGAATTCCAGCCCTATTGGCAGATGAAAGTGATCAGTCTCCTGGCAGGAAGCATTCATGTGGAAACCTTTCCCCTCACAATACATGAGTATGAGGATTTAAAAGAGTATACATGAGCAAATTTTAAAAGAATGGAAGAGTGTCCATCTGAAGGCTAATGCCATTAACAAATTTCAAGGTGAGGAACCAGAGCAAAGTCCTATTCTGAGAAAACAAAACAAAGCAAACAAACAAGCAAGCAAAACACACTATAATGGATGGGCAAGGAATCACTGAGGCCGTCTTTCCTAAAAATAGGAGAATTAACCAAGGAAGAATAGAGGAGATCCAGGAATTTCAGGTTCAATTCCAGATGAGACTGTGCCACAAGGCTGGAGAGTGGCCAGTCCCAGTGGAAGTAGAGCAAGTCTAACATTTGTTGTAAGCTGATGGGTTGGCTGACCGCCCAGGAGGACTGACCCCCCAGAGCTGATGAAGAGATGGGAGATGAAGCTTCTATGTGTGATCCTAATAATTATAAAAAGATACAAGTAAGTAAAAGTGAAGTAAATAGTGTTATGAACTGAACGTTTATGTCCCCTCAAAATCCACATGCCCAGTGTGATGATCTTAGAGAATTAGGTCATGAGGGCTCCATCCTCATGAATGGGATTAGGGCCTTGTAAAGGGAAACCCAGAGAGCTCTTCCACCCTTTTTGTGAGGGTTCAACAAAAAGTCAGCAATCTGCAAACCCACAAAAGGGGGCTCACCAGAGCCAACTATCCTGGCACCCTGATTTCAGACTTTCAGATTCCAGAACTGTGAGAAGTAGATCTCTGTTGTTTATAAGTCACCTGGCCTATGGTATTTTGTTAGAGTGATCCAAACCGATGAAGACAAGTAGAAAACTAAAATTGATGGGCATTCTGTGTCTAGGGTAATGAAAAGGGGAGGCACTGAGAGAGGAACTGAGGCAAGGACCAAAAAAGGTGACTGTGTCTCGGTCATTCATGTATGAACCAGATTCTTTTTTTGACTTTATGTTTCAGATCGCAGCTAGATATGAGCTCCCTCAAGAGACAATGACTGGGGTGCCCTCATGGCACAGTCATTTGAGTGTTGGACTCTTGGTTTCAGCTCAGGTCATGATCTCAGGGCTGTGGGATGGAGTCCCCAGTCAGGCTCACGAACAGTGCAGAGTCTGCTTGAAATATTCTCTCTTCCCTCTGCCGCTCCCCTTGCTCGTGTGCATCTGGACTTTCTCTTTCTCTTAAATAAGTCTTTTTTTTTTTTTTTTTTTAAGAGAGGTAAAGGCTGTCCAGTAAAAAAGGAGTGAAGGGATATCTGTGTTGGCTGACTCTGACTTGCTTCTAGGAAGACCGTTTTCTCCAAGTGGGATGACTGAGAAACACTCCTGGAGAACTCTCCCTTTGAGAGCTAGTGGTTTTAGGTCGTAGCAGCATCCTGTTTACTGACATGATCCCCAGGTTTCCCGGGCAAGGTGCCAGTCAGGCAAAAACAGCAACTTGAGTTCTTTGGGAAGCAGACTCTGAGATGGAAGCTAGCATGAGGGCTGTGGATTAGGCATTGCCTTTGGGATCCACACCTTTCAAAAGGGTTGGAGGGAGCAGGATTAGGTAGAGGGAGAAGTGGAGCCCTGGGCAGGATCAGAAACAACCTCAGCGACCCTGGGGGAAGCTCTGAGGCTGGCACTGTCTGTCCATATTGTTGGACCAGAAATGGTAGGCTTTTCCACTCTTGCCTGAGCAGACATCTGAGGAGCGCCAGCCCCTCAGAGCACGTGCTTGGTCAGTGCGTATCCCTGCACATGAGGCAGTAAGAAGGTGGCTGGCTGGGAGCAGCTCCAGCTGCTGAAGCAAGTTCTTCCTTCCAGGGGATCTAAGCAGTGTCATAATATGCTTGAGACCTCAGAACGTGACACTGATAGAGGCAGCCAGTCCAAGAACAAGAAAAAAAGGACTATAGAATCTGTGAGAATGGCCTAGAAGAACATGGATGATCGAAGCAAACTGTCAGGAAGGAGGTAGATAACCGTTTGGCTTTACGTAGTCTCATGACTATGAACATTATTATTGCCTTTGCCTTTTGTATCAAACATGTTGAAATTTAGAAGGCTGCTGGTTATAAGATCAAATATATATTTGCTTTCCTTATGAATGGTCAAAACTGGAAATTAGATATGTTTGGGAATGGAAGGTAGAGAGGAGTGCCGGAGAGGGCCAGGTTACAAGGTAAAGTGGGAATGTAAACGCCATCTACGTTAATGGACGAGCAAGGGAGAAATAAATGGCTCACATTTACTTGGTTATGATAGAAAAATAAAAATAGTGACGTGACTATATTGAAAGAAAGGACAATTGAGAGGCAGTGATGGTGTAACTGCCTATATTGTAATATGAGAGAATGAAATCAAAAGATATAATGGAAAGCAGCTAAGTCAAGAAAAGCCATAGAATCACATCATTTAAAGAAACACAAGGAACTACCTGGAGGACTTTTTTTTTCTTTTTTTGAATATCATTCACACAAAATGTTACATAATATCAGGTGTACAACATACGTTACAGGACGCTCACTATCTGTGAGTGAGTGAGTGTAGCCCCATCTGTCCCCACGCATCGCTATTACAGTATCAATGACTATAAGGTTCCCTATGCTGGGCCTTTTATTCCTGTTACTCACACATTCCATAACTGGAAGCTTTTATCTCCATTCTCCCTCACCCATTTGGCCCATCTACCCACTCACCCCCTTCCCTCTGGCAACCACCACTTTGTTCTCTAGCGGTCTGATTCTGCTTTTTGTTCATTTATTGGTTTGTTTTGTTTTTTACATTCCACATATGAGCATAATTGTATGGTATGTGTCTTTCTCTGATTTATTTCATTTGACAATATACCATCTAGGTCCATCCAGGTTGTCACAAATGGCAAAAGTTTTCAAAGCTGTTAAAAATAGTTGTCACTAAGGATCAATACCAAAAGTAGAGAGGAGTGAGGCAGAGAATGATTACTTTTATATATAAGCCACCATTGTATTTAAATTCCTGCATTGTGTATATGCCAAATGTTTTTAAAATTTAAAAGTTCCTTGTGTCTGTTTCTAGAAATTGTCTATGCACATAAAGTAACACTTTTAAGATACATACAATCATTCTTGTTGTTCTGCACCTCATTATGTTATAAAGATTTTTTCTTTATTAGTTTGTTATCCCACAACATCCTATTAAATAAATAGTCTGTAATGTATTTGATTAGTGCCTAATAGGGGACATGTAGACACATTATAGGTTTTCCAAAAATGTTGAATCCATATCCAATCCAATAAATACTATGTGAGAATGCCTATTTCATCTTCTATCCTTTGCTAAAAATATATATTATAAAACTTTCTACCTTTATCAATGGGATATATATATATAGGTGTGTATTTATATATATATATATTCTTACTGATTTATGTGCATTTCTTTAAGTTGAATAAAATTAGCTCATCTTCATCTATTCATAAGTTTTTCCCTGTAATTTGCATAGTCCTATTCCTTGAATATGTACTTGAGTTATTAGCTATTTTCTTTTTTTTTTTTTTTAAGATTGTATTTATTTATTTGAGAGAGAGAATGAGTGCATACAGAGGAAGAAGGAGAAGCAGACTCCCTCCTGAGCAGAGAGCCCGATGCAGGGCTTGATTCCAGGACCCTGGGAGACCTGAGCTGAAGTGAAGGCAGACCGTTAATAGTCTGAGCCACCCAGGTGCAAGGAGAAGAAGTGGCCAGGAGAGGGAGAAGCAGCCTCCCCATGGAGCAGGGAGCCCAATGCAGGGTTCCACCCAGGACTCTGGGATTATGACCTGAGCCACAGGCAGATACTTAGCTGATTGAGACACCTAGGTGCCCAAGGTATTAGCTATTTTCTTATTTATCTGTCAACTCTCTTTGCTAGAATAAGTTACCATAATATCATAGTTTTTAATTTTTTATTTGAAATGTGACCATTTTTTATTTATAACTTTAAAAATCATATGTAGAAAAAATTGTGTAGTCTACATAGTATTAACATGCAATCACAGTAATCAATCTTTCAGATTTTTGGCTCTTTGTGTCTTGTTGGGATTCCCTTTCTTAATCTAAGATTGTAAAGAAAATAGAACATGTTCCTTCTAGAACAATTGTGATTATATTTATATTTTTATCATTAAAACCGAGACCCACTTGAAGACATTTTAGAGTTAGAAATAAGGTATTTTCTTCTCTGTCAATTTAGTTGTCCCAACATGATTTATTTCAATAAAACATCTCTTTCTAACTTGCACAAAATGTTACTTTTGCAATATTGGTTAGATGATTTTGCAGCAGTTTCTGAAGTATTATCTAGCTTTTCACTTACACATATCCATATAAACACTCCTACCAACTAGTTTACATATCATAGCTTTATAATGTGTTTGTTTGTTTTCACATCTGATAGGACTGTTCCCATTCAATATTCCTTTTATTTCTACCCCCTTTCCCCACTCACCCAAAATCATATCTGTTCTTACATATTTATATTTCCTCTTTATCTGTGGATCACCTCTAAAGTCTCTCAATGTAATGTTTAGAATTTTATTGTTTGCTTGCTTTTGGAGGGGGAGGGAGTACTATGTCAGATTTATAAATGCAAACAGAAGAATCAGTAACTTTACAATGTGGAGTTTGTCTATCCAAGAATAAAGTATACGGGGCTGTTTAGTCAAATACTCATTTAGGGGTTATAGTATGAAATTTGTGCATCAATCATCATAAATGTGATTGACACATAATTTTTACTTAGATTTTTCTTGTGGCTATATCTTTATCAGGTGTTGGTTTCAATGAGGTTTGGAGTTTTAAAGTTTTTTTCTAATTTCCATAAGTTCTGAATCTGTGTAAATAATAGTAGAAACGTCTGTTCCATGGAAATCTGGTTGGTGATATTTATTTGAGAGAAAGGGAGAATGTGAGCAGAGGCAGGGACAGAGAAAGAGGGAGAGGGATAAGCAGACTCCTGGCTCAGTAGGGAGCCCAACTCCTCTGGCCCCATCCCAGGACCCTTGACATGAGCCGAAGTCAAACACTTAGCCAACTGAGCGACCCCGGTGCCCCTAAATATTCCTTCTGAAGAAAAGATACCTGTTGTAAATTTTCAAATTTATGTACATAGAGTAGAACATGGAGAATTATTTTTTCTCTTTATTTCTTCATTAATGTTTCTAACTGATTTTTCCTTTTGTTTCATAATTAGTTTATTAAGTAGCTTATCTAATTTATCATTTCTTACAAAGAATCACATGCTGGATTTAGGTATTAATTCTACAGTATTCATTACCTTCTAAATGACATTAATTTCTACCTTCATTAGTTTTTCTTATGTTTCATTAGACTCATTTTAGTTTAGTTTTAGTGTTTTTTTAGTTTACTAATTAATTCATGTAATCTGTATTTTCTTTTTTTTTGTATTTTCTTATTTAGATGTGTAGTATTTAAAACTATGAATTTTCCTATAGTGACAACTTCTTAGACCTATATTATAGGTTCTGCTTTTTAGTGTTTTTTACTCATTCTATTTTAGACATTCTATAATTTTGTTTTTTCTTTTTCTTATATTCCAGGTTTTTATTTGAAGATATTTTTAAGGGGATTTTATTTATTTATTTTTGTATATTTTTTTTACTGGAGTTCGATTTGCCAACATATAGCATAACACCCAGTGCTCATCCCATCAAGTGCCCCCCTCAGTGCCCATCACCCAGTCACCCCAACCTCCCTCCCACCTCCCCTTCCACTACCTCTTGTTCATTTTCCAGAGTTAGGAGTCTCTCATGTTCCATCACCCTCTCTGATATTTCCCACTCATTTTCTCTCTTTTCTCCTTTATTCCCTTTCACTATTTTTCATATTCCCCAAATGGATAAGACCATATAATGTTTGTCCTTCTTTTATTGACTTACTTCATTCAACATAATACCCTCCAGTTCTATCCATGTTGAAGCAAATGGTGGGTATTTGTCATTTCTAATGGCTGAGGAATATTCCATTGTATACATAGACCACATCTTCTGTATCCATTCATCTTTCGATGGACACTGAGGCTCCTTCCACAGTTTGGCTATTGTGGACATTGCTGCTAGAAACATCGGGGTGCAGGTGTCCTACCATTTCACTGCATCTGTATCTTTGGGGTAAATCCCCAGCAGTGCAATTGCTGGGTCGTAGGGCAGTTCTATTTTTAACTCTTTGAGGAACCTCCACACAGTTTTCCAGAGTGGCTGCACCAGTTCACATTCCCACCAACAGTGCAAGAGGGTTCCCCTTTCTCCACATCTTCTCCAACATTTGTTGTTTCCTGTCTTGTTAATTTTCACCATTCTCACTGGTGTGAGGTGGTATCTCATTGTGCTTTTGATTGGTATTTCCCTGATGGCAAGTGATGTGGAGCATTTTCTCATGTGCTTGTTGGCCATGTCTATGTCTTCCTCTGTGAGATTTCTCTTCATGTCTTTTGCCCATTTCATGATTGGATTGTTTGATTCTTTGCTGTTGAGTTTAATAAGTTCGTTATAGATCTTGGATATTGAAGGGGATTTTAGTTTTTGATTTTTTATTTGAAACTGTAATCAGAGAACCAGGTATATATTATTTGTAAATTATGGAATTTGCTGAAGTTATAATTGAAGCTTACTATAGAATAGATTTTGAATATATGTCTAAGAAAATTTGAAAAGAAGGTGCATATTTTATGTTCAGGGTATAGCATTTAACATATTCATGTACACCTAAAATGCCTTTTACTGTATGAATTTTATTTTATACATGTAGCCTATCAATTCTCATCGTTTTGGGCCTGTTTGATGGGCCATAGATCAAGAAATATGAATTTAAGTCCCCCACTTTTTGGATAAATCTATTTCATTCTGTTAGGGTTTCTCTTCCATTTTTGCTGTATGAATTTTGGATGACAAATCTTTATTGTGATGTATACAGTTTATGTAGTCCCATCTTGTTTAATGATTTGGCCTTCAAATCAAGCATGATTTTTATTATTGTAACAATCTCTCTATTCTTTTGTGTGAATGTGTCCAGTATTAATTTTTAGACTTTCTGAGTTCTCTTAGTATAGGCATGGATATCATTTATAGCAATAGGGTTTTTCTTTTAACATCTTTTTCTTTCATTACATACATTTTTTGAGGAACAACAGAGAACCTCACCTAATTGTATGCTCATATATTTCTTGATTTTGCTCCTTTTGTTCCCAGATAAACTGGCCTGGCTAGCATAGAAGGAATTCTGAAAAATTTATTTCTCTCTTTTCCTTGAGCTGAAGCAGCTCTATTTAGTCATGTTCAGATTTTTCTTTTATTCTCTTCTTGTGGACCCACACTAATTATAGGTATCCAAATTTAAAAGTTGATTTCTTCATGATCTTACAAGACCTCCAATTTCAGTTCTCACAAAAACAAAAGTGCCCACCCAGAAATTTATGAGCTATGAAACCCATGATTTAACCTGTGACCTCTCTTCCAGCTCCCTTAACTTCACTCAGTTACTTCTCCTCTTAAATATACTCATGTAAATAAATAAACATACATACATAAATAAATAAATAAATAAATAAATAAATAAATAAATAAAAATACACTCACGTCTCTCAATCCTTAAAATATTTTAATGGTTTCTCATTGCTCCCGGGATAAAGTGCAAACTCCTTCACATGGTTTATCATGCCTTTCATGATAAGAACATGCTTTCATTTCTGACCTTGCTTCTATAAACTGCTTGTACTCTATGCTATGCCCACACTAATACACATTTTAGCTTTGTTATTAGTTTATGAATCTTATTTCGATCTGTATCTGAACAATGTGTAAAAAATAATTTCAAGGCAAAGAAATGTTGTCTACTGACTAGATTTTTGAGGATATTAAAAAATTATTGTTACTATTTGTAGGTGTTATGATAGTATTGTGGTTTGGTTAAACAAAAAATTTTATTCTTTAGTTATGCATGCTGAAATACTTATGGAAAACATAAAGTAACATCTGGATTTGGTTCAAAATAATCTGGGGTGGGACAGTAGATAAAAAACAAAGTTGTTTTGAGCTGATAATTATTTAAGCCGGATGATGGGTGTGTGGTATTCATTACACTAATCTCTTGACTTCTGCTTATGTTTGAAACTTCCCGTAGTAAAAAATAAAGAAGAGCTCAGGTCTTGATTAAGCCATCTGATTTAAGCTATTTTTCAGCTCTCTTATATCATCAAATGAGAGATCATGCTGAAAGGAACCATCTGGTAAGAAAAAATGGAAAGCAATACCGGACCAGTTTTTGCTTAATCTAGTAGTTTTTGGAATGTAGATGTGTTTGGGCTTAGCACACTGAGAACCAGCAGCCACCTTAATGGCACAAGCATTGACAGACGTTGGAACCACATGTTTTCTTGGTAAAGCAAAGATAACAGAACTTTGATTTTGCCAACCATGGGGGATTCTATTCTTACAACGGGAATTAGCTTTAGCATACCGTAACACATTTTGCACTGCTCTGAAATACCCATTTTTCTCTCTGTTGGCTTCTTGGCCTATGTTAGTTATTTCTGAGAAGCACCAGTGAAGGTGCTCTCTTGAAAAAGGGCTTTCATATTCATTCACATGAACAAAACATATATATGAAATGAGTGTACATGTGTTCACAGACCCACACACATACCTAGGGTCTGAGGCTGTAACAGTGAATCCCCCTCCATAAGCGAGGTTAGAATTTGAGAGACAGGGTGGGGTGGAAAGGCATGAAAAATGGATACAAAGCAGTTCTTCATACTGCCCCCCCGTATGTTTCTCCTCAAGAGCTGGAAAAAAAAAAATCTTATACCTGAGTCCCATCTAAAATCAAATGAATCAGAATCTCTGAAGATGTGATCAAATGTGTTTTTAAAATTTCCCCAGGTGATACCAATGTATCACATATTGTAGCAAGTATTGAGAATACTAATAAGAGGTTAACTTTGCAAACCTTGATCTGAGATCAGACGAGAGACTTTTCTTTACCATCTTGCCTTCCATCGCTACTTCTAGCTCCCCACTCCCAGATCACATAAGATGGAAAAAGGAGTTAAAAGAAATGGGAAGTTGATGGTGCTTGGAGTTCATTCGTTTATTTATTGTACAAACACTTATTGAGTATCCATTTTGTGCTCTGTACTGGGCACTCTGGTAATTGGTAATAATACAAAATTAATAAGTCACTGTCTCTGTTTATTGGGAGAGACAGGTAAATAATCTAATTACAAACCTTCATGCTAAGTGCTGAGTAGTGAAGATAAATTTAAGTTAGTCAGGTAAAAGGGAGGTAGAGTAGGTTTATTTGAACAGAGAGATCGTGTCTCTCTCTCCTTTTTTTATTTTAATTTAATTTATTTGTGACAAGGTGGGTGAATGACCAATAGAACCTTTAACTTTGATCTTCTAATTTTTAAAAATATTTTTCCACTGCCTTTGTATTTCCTATAAACTGCTAATTAAATCTAGAGACTTGATCAGGTTCAGGTTCAAGTTTTGACAGGAATACTTTACAGTATTGGAGTACTTCCATCAAGACACTAATGCAATTTGTCCCTCTTTTTGGATTTTAAGGCCATTTATGATCATTGCCTGAATCTAGTGTTTCATCAGGACTCCAAAATGTTGATTTTCTATTATTTCTTCTTAATTTATTTGCTATAAAATTTCTCTGAAAAATTTTCTCTGATCAGCTCTAGCTCTGCTGCACTGCAGTGAGTTTAGGAAAATCAAGATAAATGCTTGACTGTTTATCAGTTTTCAAAATAATGAGTTGGTTTTTTAATATCATTTAAAGGTGACTGATGAAGCATTTTTCCTACCATCATTATGAACTCATGTTTTTAAATATTTAATGTTTTTAATCTATTACATCTATTCTTTTTTTCCCCCTTCAAACAATTCCAACTTTAATCAGTGAGAACCACTTCAAGTTAGCTCTAATTTTAGATGATCTGAGTCGTCTGATGGCTTCTTTGTTTCTGGTATCACAGAATGGAACTAGCCTATCTTGTACCTTTACTGATCCACATCCAAAATAAGCCAGCCTTCCAAGTGCCTTAGTAGGCAGTGGTGCATAGGGATCCCTTCTGAAGCCATGCACCTATATTCATAAACACTGCAGAAGATATGGTGCTTTTCTGAGACTGAATTGGGAAGAATGGCTATTTCCACAGAGGCTTTGGCGAATATGGCGCTCTGTGAGGAAATAGTGTCTTTGCGACATGCATTCCTCCCTCAGCCTTCTCATTACTATGTTTGACTTTTAGGCAAATATTTATAGGCTGTCACCTTTCTCCCATGGCTTACCTCCTTAGATGAAGAAAAGACATGTGCTACTAGCAGGTAGTTATTTTATAAATTACTACCACTGCATACCATGGAAGTCTGTGTCTGTCAAGGTATATGATGATCAGAAAATGTTTATTGACTAGTCACTGTGTTAGACACAGGGGACTCAACATGATTAAAACTTTGTCTCACATTGTTCTTTCAGCTCATTTCAGCAGAGCTGGAGCTACTGTGGGAGCCCAGGGGAAAAACTAATAAATTCTGCTTGAGTGAAAAAAAGATGTGTTCATGGAGTAAGAAGTTTTTGAGTAAAGGTCTTGAAGGGAATAAAACCCTGGGATGCATGTAAGGGTAGGATGTTGGAGAAGAGGATGTAGGCTATCATTTAAAACAGAGCAGCAGGATAAAGACCCAGTGATTTCAAAGTCGAAAGGGTATTTGATCCATGTGGTTGCAGTATAAAGTGCCAAGTTTCTACAGGGCGGAAGTTCAAATATTATGCCAAGAGAACACTTTGGATCAGATTGTTAAGGCAGTGAGGCCACCTTCAGAATTGTTCTCTAAACTTGGGTAATTACAGTGGGAAGTAAAAAGAGAAGCAGATTGTTGAGACACTGTATAAAGTAGTCATCATGGTGGATGAATGTGGGTGAGGATTTTAAAGATGACAAAGTTATTTTACTTATGATGACTGATATAGCTTGGTTTATAATGGAGTGAGACCAAACGAGGGTTAGAGTTCAGGAAGGATCCAGTAAGACAATAATATAAGAGAATAATATTAATGAACTTAACAAAATTGGACAACATAAAGAAGCCAAGAAGTAAACAAGAGAGAATCAGAGAGATTCACTAATAAATGAGTTATTTGGAAGGAGCACTGGTTGAGGTTAAGTGATTTCTTCAACATCTCATTTATTCATTTATAAGAATGAATCATCACATTTACTCACATTTACTCTTTCTGCCCCGAGATCAGTCTTCTCAGCATAATATTCAAACATCCACCGGGCACTTTATACTGCAAGCACACAGAGATCAACTACTCTTTCAACTCTAAGATCACTGTAATGTTCATGGTACTGTACTATATGCAAGAAACATGAAACTTGGTCTTGCCCTTGGAGCTGTTACAATACAGTGGTAAGTCACAGCTAGCAGGTGATAGAAAGCTGGGAATAGAAGCCAGAATTCCCAGTGTACTGTTGGTTTTGTCACACCATCCCTGCTCTGTCCCATCTCACAGGGTCTACTCCTCACTCCTCCTCACTCTTAGACTCTGTATTTTAAACCAAAAGTAACATAGTATTTGCCCCCTTTTGCTAAATGTTGACATTACATCTGCTTGGGCAGAGCCATTTGGGTGTTACCATTTTGGAACACTCCTATGCTTCTAACCATGTTTATGATCAACTCTGTCTAAAGTCAATATTAAGGATTTATAATAGTCTCTCAATATAAGAGGACAGTTCACCTTTTGTAATCCAGGCCTCAAGGACATGGCATGCTTCCATCACTACTAGAGTAAGTATGTCTAATTTTTGACCTGGCTCCATACCATACACTAGTAAATGACAATGTCTTTTAAAAATTACGTAATTATTAAATAAGCATGACTTCATTTATTTTCTACCAGACACTAACTTTAAATACTTTACTTCTTAATGCATCTCTGTAAATAGAGCAGTTGGCAAACTAAAGTGTGCATTTAAACTGATTCTTAGTCCTTTCATTCTTTTTATATTCATCTTCCTTAATTTAGTCTCAAAACACCCCTAGGCGGTTGGTGCTGACTCTTGCTTATTTGATATCAAAATTCTTGAGAGCCTGTTCCTCTACAGCAGGGTTTAATTTTCTCACTTTAAGACATCTTCTTTAACTATTTCCTACTGAGAAAAAAGAAAAACCCATCTTCTTCCAACTCTTGCACTGATTCCCCACTGCTGTTGGGATCCTGGTATGGAAACTATGCTCAAGATCAGTTCTAACTTTTCTCCCCTGAGGAGACACTTAAAGGACTTCAAAGATTTTTTTGTGTAGTTTTTATGCTTTTCCCATTTAAGGAATTATTCATAATTCTTTCTGCCTGGCGTTCAACTCATTTTGAACACAATGCATGTAAACCAGTTATCAATTATGATTGGACTCTCCCTGTAGAAAAAGCTTCAGGAAAGAAACATCAGGGTTCTTATATTTTTTAAAGAATTGACTCCAAAAAAAGTAAGAATTTTAATGATGTAGTCTCACCAAGAAGTTACGGTTTCTAAAAATGCATTTATCTAATTCTGTTGGAGAAAATCACTAAGACCTTGCTTTATACAAGTTGGCTATGGTATCAGAAAAGAGTTACAAAATTTATAGAACTGAGCAAGGACTCCGAGGTTTGACAGATCAGGTTTCTCATTTGCAGGTGATCACACTGAGGTCCACAGAGGATTATGCAGGTTTCTGTGGAGGGCTGGGTTTAGACCTAGATTTCTGTTCCCTGCCCACTGTTCTCTCTATTCTTACTATATTCTTCAACATCAGTCTAAATGTTCCCTCCTCTTGTAGTTCTCTCTGGGCTCTTTGTAATTCTTTCACAGCCAAATTGCACAGTTGGGATGATTATACAGGACTTTATAAGTACTAAAAAGGTCACTTTTATTATCATTATCTTATCGAGACTGAATAATCCTGGTGGAGAGGACAATTTATCTTTTACCCTAACATTTTTTTTTTCTTTTTGGCATATACTGGGTACTCAATAAATAAATTCTAGGGGTTGATATTTGACTCAGGGAACAAATATTTGATAATATTCATACCTCAAGGACAAATAACACCATATTCAAGCGTCTTTTCCTTTGGAAGGCTAACTTTGTCTTCACTGTCAAATCTAATATTTCATGGTTATGGACACTTAGAAAAAGTCTGCCTTTTCCAGTTTCCCGCTTTCTATAGATGCTGTGCTACCTGTATGCTTTGTTTTAGTTCACAGACATCGGATGGTCTTTTCTTTATGAAACAGTGGTGATAGGAGATATTATATCTTAATGTCCTTACCTGAAAGAATATTTTCCATTTTGGAGTTTTTCTGAACCAGGAATCCTAAAGTCAATGAATCGCTAATCTAGAAATACAGATATTGAATTTGGGTTGCTTATACTGTGATATTAGAGTGTAGCTCATTCTTTGCTCCAAAGTGATTGCAAGATTTTGTAGATGTCCACATGGCAGAAATAAGTTTTAGTTTGTGGATTACATGAAATGTGCAAAGCCTGATTGTAAGCACAGTGTTTTTTTTCCCTGTAAGATTTTTATGAGCATGTTGCAATCAAAACCATATCCCAAATCCCATGTCCCAAATAACATTTCATCAGATGAGCAGACGGATTTTACAGTGAATCCATGAGATATCTGAATCTCTCTCTCTCCATGGCTTTCAGTATGTTATGCTTAATAGCAGATGACAGTGTAAGGTCCCCACCAGATCCTAAAACAGTGTGATGGATTCTTCTAAGCTAAATAATAGCTAATTATGCCATAGGTAAGTCTCAACCAAATTATTATTAAGGACTTTCTGTGCAAGTTATGGGGGAACACAAAATGAATGCAGAAGTTGTAATTCTTTCAAAATGTTGTCAGGTGCATAGGCTTGATTGCATATACATGGATAAGTATCACACAATTTTGCATTTTGGAGGAAGAAATGAGGAATTAAGGAAATGAAGAAGCAGATTTCATCAAGGTGGAGACATTTGAGTTCAGCCTCTATGGCTGTTTTTACTTGTTTTTCTCCAGCTCTCCATGTCCTGGATTAAATTTGCTCTTGGTTAGCCCTATTAAATAGATTAAAAAAGAGTTAAAATTTTGACATTAGTAAAATGCATTATGAATAATATAATTCCATTCTTTTCAGACAGTACTAAATATAGATTGGAGATGAACTAAACAGTTAAACCTGGTCAAGGTACTACTAATAATCTTAAAAGTCAGTAAAAAGAAAGTATGGTATGTGAAAATAAGGAGAGATTACTATGTAAGAAATATTATTTTGTAGTATGAAAAATAAATTGCCTATTTCTTAATAATCACACCAAAAGATCTAATTAAATTATTAATCAAGATTGCTTCTGAATGGAAAATGCTTAAAACCAGCAGCATGTATTGATATTTTATGCAATAAAAGAAAATACAAGATGCAATTACTTCAGCTACTTTCTCAGTCAAAAGTTTTTAAGGAAAACTTAGAGCAATGGCTAGCCTGGCTCCCATATGAGATGCCTTTTTTATGACATTTTGAACGTACCTTCAATGCATGTACTTCTAGTTTATATTATTAGCCTGAACTACTTTCCTTTTACACACTTCAGATAGCATTTTTCAAGAAATAAAGACATACAGCACAAGTAGAAAATAAAAACACTTTACAGTTCTCCATTTATGGGAGGTTGAACTTCTTTGGATTGCTGGAGCTATAGATTTTTCAGAATGTGTTCTTTGGGAGTGAAGTCAACTGATATTACTTTTCTCTCAAATTATCAGCCCACTGAAAAAACAAAATCATTAGTTCCAAATTTCAAAGTCCATCTATATTGTAAGCTATACAAAACCACTTTGGTTTTCTTACTTTTGTTTAATGTTGTCTCTATAAGAATGTGCACCTCCTAATCATTATGGCTTATTGTCAGCTATGTGGATTTCCTTCTTCTATACACAAGACCTCCTCTGTCCTACACAATGTATAGCATTTTTTAATACAACCAACAAGTGTGTAATAAAGAATTCAAAAGGAGGCTACAAAGGGTCGGAAAAAGTACTTGAATCTCCTTCAACGCAGAGTTCTTTCTTGAGACTCTTCCATTATTTTCACATTTCCTGAGGAAATGGAATGCTGAGCTAACATTAGCATGTTCAAGAAATAATGGCAACAGCTGTCATTTATTGAAGATATGAAACTTCTGCAAAGTCACTCTGCCAGGCACACTTGCATTTATTCAATAAATATGTATTGAGTACCCACTATGTATGTGGTAGGATAGAAGGAATTAGGAAAAGGAAAGTGAATGATAACGGCCCTCAAGGAACTTAGAATCAAATATTTAAAAAGTTGTATCCAAGGCAATCATGAAGATAGGAAGTGAGAATTATGGAAGCAGAGACTACCTTGAGGCAAAGCTTTCTGGAGAAGTTGAGGATTGAGCTGCTTGAAGATTAGATGATTTGCACATACAGATAAAGAGAAATGACACTGTAAACAGAGAAGTTGTGTGAATAGAGTATTGATGGAAAAAGAGTATATGATATTTGTCTAAGGAACTACAGATAATTTGGCAATGAGGGGGTTAGGCCTGGCAAGAGTTAAGGCTGGGAAGTAGGTAGAGTTAAAGTCATGACAGACTGGTATGACATGTTAAGATATTTATATTTTATCCCAGAGGTTTGGGAAGCCAGTCAAGAGTTTCAAAAGTTCTGCATAGCTTATATGCATATCTTATATACATGTCAGGGTGGAGTTTGTATTTCTGAGATAGTATTAGGTAGGGCTGCCAAAACAAATTACCGTAGACTGGGTGACTTAAACAGCAGAAATTTATTTTCTCACAGTTCTAAAGGCTAGAAGTCCAAGATCAGGATGATGGTAAGGTGGATGTCAAATCTGAGGTCTCTTTCCTTGGCTTTTAGATGGCCACCATATCACTGTGTGCTTACATGACCTCTTCTTTGTGCTTGAACAGAGAGAGAGAGACACAGAAAGAGAGAGAGAAAGCTCTCTGGTATTTCTTCTTACAGGGGCACTATTCCCATTAGGAGGCCCCCACCCTCATGACATCATCTAACTTTAATTACATCCCAAAGACTCCATCTCCAAATATAACATCATAATGGGGGTGAGAGCTTCAACACATGAATTTGACAGGGGTGGAAGTGTGGTGTGAGGTGTGTGTGGGGGAGGGTGGATGGAATACAAACGTTCAGTCCATAGCAGGAGAGAAAAAGGCTGTTATAGTAATCAAGAGGCAAGATAATGAGACTTTGAGCTAGAACTGGTAAGAACTGGTAAGATACACAGACAAAAGGAATATGAGAGTAAGTATGTAGTGAAATGAATGGATTTTGGTGATTGACTGGAGCTGAGGGAGAAAAAGCAGTTTGGTTTTTTTGTTGTTGTTGTTGTTTTGTTGTGGTGGTGGTGTGTTTTTGTTGTTGTTGTTTTTGGGTTTTTTTTGTTTTGTTTTTTTTGTTTTTTTTTTGAGCTCCATAATCACCCATCAACTCCAGGCCACCAGGTGAGGCAACGCCCTTACCCAACTCCTACCTGTTTCTACACTGCTGCCCCTCACCACACTGCCTTACTCAGAACTTTCCAGCCAAAATTCAGCAGCTTCTTTCAAGTACCTGATTCTTTCCCACTTCAGTAATTTATATATTATAGAGAAGAAAATAGTATACAAATAAACACAACCCAATACACTAAGCACCACTGAATCACAGAAGAGGAAGCATCTGCTATGACTCAACATTTGCTTTTCTAAAAATTGAAGCATTGTGCTTGGATTGTGCAATAGATAACTACTAAACCAATGAGAAAATAAAGGTTTAGAGCCCAACACTCAAAAATTTCATTAGGGGCCTATTTTTTTAAATGCTAATAAGAACCTAATAAGAATGGTGGCATTATTTATATGTACTAATAGTTAAGAAATACATAAGTGACACAATACATAGGGTATTTTTACTTTAAAATCTGAAGTTTGCTTTGACATTGTAAGAGTTGTAGTTGTGTTACTGAGGGTAAAGGAAGGACAGTGAACTGAAATCCAAGGGAAGGTTGTAGCAAATGCAGAGGGATGTGGCTCCTAACCTAGTGAACTGAGATAGCATGTTTAAAGTGTGCATATGGGTGCATTTCATGTATTCCTAATCAGCTCAGATTCAGCTGGCACTGTCTTTTGCATGCACTTCACGTTCCTCAGGGGGAAAATCACACAGAAACAATCTCAAATTGTTCCTTCATATCAATTGGTTTGGTACAAGTTTACATTTTCAACACAATCATTACAGCAGAGCTGAGTATACTCGTGCCTAGAACAGTTGGGACAAGCATCACAAAGGTGGTGCCATGTGACCTGAGTCTTGAGACATGAACGAGTGTGTCCTAGCAGGAAACAGGGAAGAGAACTAGACAAATAGAACAGCATACATAGAGCTGACTAGGTGTGAAAGAGAATGTCATGTTTTAGAAATGGCCCAGTGTGTGATTTTCCTATATTAACCTGTTCTACTGGGTTTTTAAAAAAAAATACTCTTTTCCTCATAGTAATTGAACTAATTTGCCCCCCTTTTCTAGCACTTCATTTTTTATTTTATATAATTTGGGGAAAAGAAAAATGACTTGCTTTCATGTGATATCTAAAATCTTCATTGTACATGTGCTTTTATCTTTGTGTAATTCACCAGATAACAGGACAATGTATACATTTAATGCCTTCCTTCTAACAACTGAATATATAAATAGTCCTTTCAGGTCCAAAAATAAACATCATTCACATACTTGAACCAACTAAAATGGTAACTTTATGAATTCTCCAGATATAATCATGTCTTCATCTTGTCTGTATTCTGAAATATTAAAAACTTAAAGGCTAAAATTAATGTTAGTTAAAATTTTTAATTCAGCCAATTTTAAAGGTTGAATTTAACTTAGTTAATTACAAGCTAATAAAATATGTGTTCTTATATTACACAGACCCATTGGATCAGTTAAAATCACTTATTTAATACCTGCCATATGCATAATATGATCTTTGGGTCTATGATTCTGTTTCATTTCAATTCATATCTTATGATTTGCAGTGCTTCCTCCTGTACTGAATATTGTATTTACTGAAAATACTCCTGATGGAAGCACACTAAATGGAAAAAAAAAAAAAAAACCTTCCATGAAAAACAACAATATTATTTAATTCACTCAAATGATTGTGTTAATTGATTTTCCGATAGACACGGGCCTTGTTTTTCCACATGGATGATCAAATTTATTTTAGAGTCTAATCCTTTGAGGACACTGCAATCTAAGTTTTTCCATAACTTTCTGTTTTATATTGGTAAATATCTTTATTAGATGGAGCGGAGCAGTCACTTGAGATAGAGTATTGTAATAATGAAAAATGTGTTGCTTAATCAACAAAATCATCGAACCTATTCAAAATATGTGTAGTACATTGTCTCCTTCAGGGTCCTACAAAATGTTCTGAAGTGTTCTAAATACTTCTTTTATTTTCTGCAAAAATGCAGTAACGTTTTAGTGCCTAGGTATTTATCATCTCTCCCATGTCATCTTGAGGGCATTTGTTTCGGTGAAATCTCTAAGATGGTTGTAGTGACTCATATTCTCAAAGGACCATTATGTAAGTCTTTTGATTCTTATTTTCTTTTTTTTTTTAAGATTTTATTTATTTATTCGAGAGAGAGAGAGAGAGAGAGGCAGAGACACAAGCAGAGGGAGAAGCTCCCTGCATGGAGCCTGACATGGGACTCGATCCTGAGTCTCCAGGATCACGTCCTAGGCCGAAGGTGGTGCTAAACCACGGAGCCACCCAGGCCACCCTGATTCTTGTTTTCTGTTTCCATTTTCCCACTCACCCTTTTGCTTAATTCATTTACTGATTTTGCACATTCTGATACTTTAAGATGGGAACAAAATGAGAAAGATAATAAATTCATATAAGCTAATTTTACTACTCTTTATTGGGATCAATCAAATAAAAATATTAAAATGAATAAACAAGACTCTCTTTCATGTATTCAGCTCTTCCTTCCAAGTGCCATTGATTATAAGTGAGCTACTTCTCTATTCCTTATAGTTTTTATTTATTTTTTTTCAAACTTTAGAAAGAGTATCTGTAATGTAAGACAATCTTGGTAAAACTTCCTTTCTGTTTTAAATAATAGATCGTGTTCATCAATGTGGAATTTATTTGGAAGAGACCTTGGAATCCTGTTGTCTTAATAAGAAGGTTAGGGGACAAAATAACAAGGTACCAACAAAGCCAATTATATGTCCAATGATAAGATGCAAATAATTCATAAATTGCTAATATGAAGAACAGTTGTACTTTAAAAATATTATGTGTCATTATCACATTTAAATAATAGGAGAGATAGAATCAGTCTAAGTTCTATATATAGCCAAATATTAAACAATTGAGACACATCTAGAAAAAAGAGAAAGAAAGTAGATGGTGAAGTTCAAAGAGCTGGATTGTGAGGACCCAGGTTTTGGAGATAGCATCTGTTATTTCATATATTTTTTAATAAATTTATCAGTGAAGCTAAGTCAGAGAAATATGAATTCACAGGGGGAAAAAATGACATAGCTGCTTTTGAATGGTGTGATTGCCAAAATCCTTATCCTTATAAAAGTGATTTTTGAGGTTAAAAGGAAAAGAAATATAGCATCTGTAAGCATTTCACAGTTATAACATTTTTACAGGCAGGTTAAAGCACTGTTTGGAGAATTTCCACATGGCTGATATTTATTAAACCTAAAAGTTAAAATTACTTTCTTCAGTTTTATTGCAATGCAAACATTTTGTATTGTTTGTAAGGATAACTTTATAAAAGATTTAGAAATGATAAATGTGCTTCTGATCAACCACTACAGAAGGAGAGCCAAAGGGACTTTGGTTTCTGTCATACATAAAGTATGGCCTTCTGGATTACAAGGAGGGTTATCTTTTTCTACATGTCTCTCTTGAGATCAAATCTGGGACATTTTAGCCATCTCTGGTTAACTGAAACTATATATTATATTTTGGCTTTCTAAATCTTCGTGCTAGAGGAAAATTAAATTGTGCATTTTAATAAGAACAGTTTATTTTTGCCGTTAAGTAGTTAAGGGGAGTGTAAATTAAGAAGAGATACAATAAGATGCAAAAATAAAAAGTAAGACTTCCAAATTATCTGGTTATATCCCTAAGGAATTAAGCCTAGCCCCATTTAATTTAAGAAAGATTAATAGTGCACCTCCTAAGCTATAAATACTGGCATTCTTTTACCCTTATAGTCTAGTGTGGAAATGGCAAGGCCTTTAGCAGAGAGATGCTCCAGGTACTATGAAATCACAAAGTTTCCTTTAGTGGCTCTAACTCTCTTGGAGGAGGAACAGAGAGGAAAGATTAACCACAGAAAAACAAAGCACATGCAAGAGAAGCAATGCTGGAATCAGTGGAATGGGAAAATTCCGATTTTTTTTCATGTACATAAATCCAAAAATCTAAACAAGAGCAAAATATTAGCAAATTGAATGCAATGATCTAAAGAACAGATGATGTATAATGTTTCATGTTGAATTTATTCTAAAAATGCAAGTCTGGTGTAACACTTAAAAATGTTAATCTTGACACCACCACCCCCATCCATACCTCACACCATACAAAAAATTAATTTCAGTTATATTGGAGATCAAAATGTGAACATAATTAAACTTCAAGAAGTAATCAGAGGAGTATATTTTCACTATCTTGGTGAACACAAAGTTCTCTTAAAGGTTACAGAAATTAATAACCACAACAAGAAAATTTGAAAAATTGGACCTAATTAAAAATAAGAACTTGTGGTCATCAGATGTATCATTTAGAGAGTGAAAAGCAAGCCATAGTATGGAAGAGGATATTTGGTATGTCTATCTCTATCTTCATATCTATATATCTAATAAAGGATTCCTATCCAAAATTTTTCAAGAATTCCTACAAATCAAATTAGAGGGGGAAAAAAAAAACCCTGAAAAGTCAACAGAGAAATGGAAGAAAACTTGAAATAACACTTTAAAGAAAGAATATATAAATGAACAAAAACACAATGGTTAACAACCTCATTAATCACTAGGGAAATGCAAATTAAAACTATAGTGATATCCCAGTACACACCCACTAAAATGATTAAAATAAATGTACTGACAAACATTGGCAAGGATGTGGAACATTGAGAACTCCCATGCATTGCTGGTGGGAGTGTAAATTGATATAAGCACTTTGGAAAATATTATATAGCTACAATAATTAAAGCAAAGTCTTGGTCAAATCTATTAGGCTGATGATATATTATCTATGAATTAGTAATTCTATTCCTAGACATAAATCTGTACCCCATAAAAACAAATATATATGCTTACCAAATGAGTTATACAAATATATTCACAGTGTTATTTCCAGTTGCTCCAAATTAGAAACCACCCTAAAGTCCATCAACATTCGAATGGACAAGAAAAATTGTAGTGTATTGATATAACCAAATGCTCTTCAGTGATTAAAATGAATAGAATATTGTGGCCTCCACCAACATACTTAAATATCACAAACATAATTTTGAGTGCAAGAAACCAAATACAAGAGTACACAGGGCATGATTCTATTTATATAAAGTTTAAAAACAACCAATTTATAGTGTTATTAGTTGGTATGGTTGGTAACTTGAAGAAGTGACTGGGAAGAGACAGAAGGGGGCAATTTCTGGATCTTGGTGCTGATTACATAGCGTGTTCACTTTGAAGAATGTACCAACTCCACATTTAACTTCTGTACAGTTATTTGTGTATGTCATTTTTCCCAATAAATTCTATTCATATGAGTTTTACATAAAGAAGTATCAGTCTGGGCTTTTGGTGTTGTCTTTTTCCAGTCATTATCTTCCCAGCTGAAGTTGTCAACTTTTTTATGGGCAGAGACTAACTTGTACCTTGTGTGCAATCCATTGGTACCATTCCCATGGGCTTAATTAATCTAATGGAAGCTCTTAGATATTTTACGTGCAGAGAAACATAACAGGATTTTTGTTTTTAAAATGCTATTGCTATTCAGAGAAGTTTCGTATTTTTATCTAGTTAATGCTATTTGAGGCAAAGTAATGCATTCAGTGGACATACTATAACATTTCTTGTGTTCCAGTTCACCACAGATGATGACTATGATGGACATGGATACGGCATCTATTCCAAACTTTTTCTGGTAATACTTGCTCTGCCTCAAACACTGGGAAACCAAAAATGCAAAGTATGAGTCATTTATTTCGCTGGTTTGGATTGTAACAGATACAGCGTGGTTTAGGAGTGACCTATTGTGTCCTAATCCTCTAGGTGTATCAGTTGCAGCAATGGCGTGATTCTAAAATAGGCAGTTAAAGAGCCTACTTTGTACTCGGGAAGTGACTTCCTGAGAAAGGCAGCAGCTTATCTGGGTGCTCAGTTCTGCAGTGTAGATTTGAGTGAGCTTTGATGAAAGCTCAATTTAAAATCTATTTCTTCATCCCTCTCAATGTTCATGTAACCTATTTAATATTTTGTAGTATATCCCTTTCTGTAGTAAAGTACCTAGAAGTGAGTCTGTTTTTCTTTTCTTTTCTTTTCTTTTTTCTTTTCTTTTCTTTCTTTTCTTTCTTTTCTTTTCCTTTTCTTTTTTTCTTTTTTTTTTTTTGTGAGTCTGTTTTCTGCAGCTGTTTTTTTAGTTGGTAACCTAGAATAACGTGCTCAGCATTCTGTATAAGGAGCAAAAGTTTACATAAATGGATGAACAACTTTTATCCTCTTCTATAATTAGAGTTTAATCTTGGCCCTCTTACCTATGATCACGTGGAATGTTAACTGAAAATAAATTTTGTTGGTTCAACTGCATCACCACTCTTGAAGACTTTCAAGTAATAAGCTCTACTTTTATTAAGTCCAGTAAGATCTTCCATGTAATTATAAGTATCATCATACATTCTGCATGAGAAGCACCCATCCAATGTCATTGTACCACTAAATAATGAATCTGCAGTTGAAATTTACCCTTTTTTTCCATTTGCTTATTAGGCCATGTGGCGGTGTTTGCCCTGTATTAGTGGATCACTTAGCTGCAAGGCTCTTCTATCTTACTAGATTTCATTAAGAGTTACTATACTTCCATACAGGAATAGAAGAGAAATGTAAAAGTTATAATGGTGCACGTGCGCACATGTATGCACACACACACACACACACACACACACACACACACACAGAGGTGGGGGGGGAAATAATTCGGTCTACTAAAAAACTGAAGTATTGCATATCATGACCAATTCTTTAGCTAAAGGAGTAAAGAATTATTTTCCTAAGAATCAAAGAAGAGGGTATTGGTGGTTTATTTAGTTTTCCCTCATGGCATTAAGCCACATTAAGCACTATTTTTTTTTTTTTTGCAGCATAATGGCTATTAAGCAACTCTGTATATGCTTGCCTTTTGATGGATTATTTCTTAATTCACAATTTCACAATTCATGTAACGTTTTATTGAGCACCCACTAAGTACAGAGTATTGGGCACTATGGGAGATATAAAGCTAAGTATGAAACTGACTCTATCCTCATAATTAATCTTATGGGAAAGGCAGAGAGAAATATTTAATTTTAATTATAAAACAAATCACACTATAGTTTGTTATAGTAGCTTGTGGTGAATATTATAAATAAATTATTATGTAAGTATAGAAGAAGAAACAAATTCCAAATGAAGGTGCTAGAAGAAGCTTCAGGAGAAGCTTGTTTGAGGTAAATAGAATAGGAGGAAGGACCTTTCAAAAATAAACATCATAAACAAATGCTATTAATGTTCGGGTAGGTTTATACAACAACCTATATCTATGTGCCTTTCCCATATTATGGAGGGTGGTGGAAGCTTAAGACTATAAAAGAAGAAAAATTGAGGCCAGAGTTTGGAAGATCATAAATATCATGCTAAGAGGTTTATTTTTATTTTTTATTTATTTATTCATGGGAGACAGAGAGGGGGGTGGGGGGCAGAGGCACAGGCAGAGGGAGAAGCAGGCTCCATGCAGGGAGCCCGATATGGGACTCGATCCCAGGTCTCCGGGATCATGCCCTGGGCTGAAGGCGGTGCTAAACCACTGAACCACCAGGGCTGCCCATGCTAAGAGTTTTAGATGTTATTGTCATTTGGAAGCCAGTTAGCAAGGAACCAAAAATGTGAGGGCGTTAGGGCATTCTGGTGGCAATGTGAAAACTGGACTGACCAGGGGCACTGGGGTGGCTCAGTAGTTGAGCGTCTGCCTTTGACTCAGGTCGTGACCCTGGGTCCTGGGATCAAGTCCTACATCAGGCTGTCCACGGGGACCCTGCTTCTCCCTCTGCCTATGTGTCTGCCTCTCTCTCTGTATCTCTCATGAACAAATAAATAAAATCTTTTAAAAATCATATGGTTTTTATCTTTCATTTTGTTAATGTGGTGATTCATGATGATTAATTTGTGGATGTTCAGCCATTCTTGCATCCCTGGAATAATTCCTACTTGATCATTATGTTTGATCCTCCTAATGTATTATTGAATTCAGTTTGCTGATGTTTTGTTGAGGATTTTTGCATCTATTGGCCTGTAATCGTGTGTGTGTGTGTGTGTGTGTGTGTGTGTGATATCTTTGTCTGGGTTTAGTATCAGGATAACACTACCCCCTTGTAAAAATAAGTTTAAAAGCATGCTGTTCTCTTCGATTTTTTGAAGGGTTTGAGAAGGATAGGTATTGAATCTTTTTTGAATGTTTCATAGGGGCAGCCCAGGTGGCTCAGCGGTTTAGTGCTGCCTTCAGCCCAGGGCATGATCCTGGGGACCTGGGATCGAGTCCCATGTCAGGCTCCCTGCATGAAGCCTGCTTCTCCCTCTGCCTATGTCTCTCTCTCTCTCTCTCTCTCTCTCTCTGTGTGTGTGTGTGTCTCTCATGAATAAATAAATAAAATTTAAAAAAATGTTTCATAGAATTTACCAGTTAAGCTATCTAGTCCTGGACTTCTGTTTATTGGGAGATCTTATGTTTTTGTTGTCAGAGTTTACATCTCTTAATGAATCCTTTAACTTAAACTTATAGTTATTTTTACTATTTTTGTCTTTAACTCTTCATACTAGAAAGCTAGATTAATTCCAGTGAGATTTTTACTTTCATATGTTTTCTTGTTATTAATTAGTGACTTCTAAGCTTAAAAGAATCCCTTTAACATTTCTTTTCAGGCCAGTTTAAGAGTTATGAACTCTTCTAGCTTTTGCTTGTCTGGAAAACCTTTTATCTCTTCTTTATTCTACACAATAACTGTGCCAGGTAGAGAACTCTTAATTGCAAGTTTTTTGCTTTCAGTACTTAAATTTATCATACTACTCCCTTCTGGCTTGCAAAGTTTCTGCTGAGAAATCAACTGATAGTCCCTGGTACAGAACAAGTTGCTTTTTTCTTGCTGTTTAAGATTCTCTCTAACTTCTGACGTTTTAATTATAATGTATCTTTGTGTAAATTTGTGTTGTTTTAAGTCACTATCACTTTGCTAATATGTTACAGCAGTAATATGTGACTAATAAAGATTTTTGTACCTAGCAGTAGAGTGTAGCTGTAACACATATCTAAAAATCAGAAAGTAGTTTTGGAATTGGGTAATGGTTAAAGGCTGGAGGAATTTTGAATATGATTTAAAAAAAGCCTGGATTACTTTTCACAGACTGTTAGTAGAGAATGGATGTTTAAGGACACAGAAGAAAGTGAGGAGCACGTAGAAAAAAAATCTACATTGCCTTAGGGAATACTTAACTCATGATAAGCAGACTGTTGGTAGAAAGGACATTAAATGTTAAGTTGAGGGATACTGGTGAGGACTCCAAAGGAAATAAGGAATATGTTATTGAAAACCTGGAAAGGAGTTATTTGTTATGTAATGGTAGAAAGCTTGCTAAGTTATGTCCTACAGTTTTGTGGAAAGCAGATGAACTGTTATGTGGTACCTGTAATGCAGTTATGTGGTGAGTGATAAATTGGGATATTTAGCTGAGGAAATTTACAAGCAATACATTGAAGTATGACCTGATTTATTCTTGCTGTTTGTAGTAAAATGTGAGGAGAAAGAGATAAATTCAGGAAATAACTGTTAACCAAAAAGGAACTAGGATTTGATAATGTGAGGAATTCTCCATCTATCCAGACTGCAAAAGATGCCAAAATAAGGAGATTTGCTGTCAGGAAAGCATGCTCCAGAGATGTTACAGAGTGTGACTGGCCAATCTATTGTTAACGCTTTGAAAGGATAAAAAGGTCGGCGTGTTCAGTCACACAGAGGTGACTGAAGAGATAGGCCTGTGTCTCATGGACCCTCTCAGCCATGTTAGCGGAAGCCAGGAATAGAGAATTCTCCAAAAGAATTGTGAAGGATCTGCTTGTCTAATGGAGTGAACCACAGGGTTCTTGAGGGTGTTATACAAGCAGAAATACTGCCATCTTAACTGGAAAGTATAGAGAAAGGACAAAATAAAGACTGATGGACTCAACAAAGTTCTACAGACAGGAAATATAGTATGACAAAACTCCTCTACTATTAACTTGTACTATTCTCAAGGGAAAAACAAAACAACATAGATGACTCTGAGGGCAGAATGTAGGCCCAGAAGATAGAGCCATGGGGTCCAGAGGCCAGGGCTATGGTCCTGGAGTGAGGAACCAAGAGCCACAAGGGACTATCCCCCCATCCTTGAAACATCATAGAGTTTTTTTCAGTGGGATTTCTGAGGTGATAAGATTTTGAACTTTGAGTCTTTACTAAAATGTATTGAGACTTTATTTATGAGGAATGGACATGACTCTTTGGGAGCTAGGGAGTAGACTGTGATGGAGAGAATAATGACTTTCCTAAGATATCCACGTCTTAATCCCCAGAATTTGTATGTACATGTTACTTTATATGGCAGAAGGGATTGCGCGGATATGATTAAATTAAGGATCTTAAAATGCTGGTATTATCTTGGATTTTCTGAATGGTCCAGTGGTAAGAACAAGTATCTTTGTAAGAGCCAGGCATGTCAAAGGAAGAAAAAGACGTGTCAATGGAACCAGTGGTTAGAGTGACATACTTTTAAGGTGGACAGGGCCATGAGATGAGGAAGACAAGCAGCTCTGGAAGATGGAAAAGACAAATGGTTCTCCTCTGAATTCTTCAGAAATGATGTTACCAGACCCTTGCATTATTTTAAACTTCTAACTTCCTAAATTATGAGAATAAATTCATCCTATTTTAGGGATGCCTGGGTGGCTCAGCGGTTGAGCATCTGCCTTCAGCTCAGGGCATGATCCAGGGGTCACGGGTTGAAGTCCCACATCGGGCTCCCTGTAGGGAGCCTATTTGTCACTCTGCCTATGTCTCTGTCTCTGTGTGTGTGTGTGTGTGTGTGTGTGTGTGTGTCTCTTACAAATAAATAAATAAAATCTGAAAAAAAAAATTGTGCAATTTTAAACCACTAAGTTTATGGTAATTTGTTAGAGCCAAAACAGAAAACTAATACATTCCTTCATTTATAAATATTTGGAGAAGAGCTAGTATATTTCAGACGCAAGTTGGCTGCTAGGAACATAGTAACAAATGAAGTAGATATAGTGGATTCTACTTTTACATGTTTGTAATCTGGCCAGAAACAGTGGAAGAGAAGTGTGATTTTTTCCACATGCTTGCTTTGATATGCATGATTCGTGGACATCTACATCCATACATTTCATAATAACAGCTAATGGATATGCCGGTCACTGTTCTAAGCACTATTTATACATTAACTCATTTATTTCTTATAATAATCCTGGGATAGTGTTATAGATGAGGAAACCTCTATAGATGAAGAAACTGGGTATGGATATGTAAAGCAACTTGCCCAAGCTCATGCACCTGGATGACAGAACTGAAATCCAAATAAATAAGCCAGCCTGGCTCCAAATCTGGAGCCTTAAAACACTTTTTTAGCAACTCTAGAATCTGAATCTGTCATTGTGCATAGTTTGATCCATAAATATAAATTTGACGCTTGTAAAGCAAATAAGAAACAGTGGCATAGAAGTCAAGGAACAGAGTTTTCGAGAAAAAGATAATAATTAACATTGTAGGATGTTGAGTAATGTCAAGTGGAATGACTATTAACCAGGAATGCCTTGATTTGGTGTTCTCGTTATAAAAAAATTCCTGTTACCATTTTCGGAAGTTGTATTTATTAACCATTATTTCTCAGAATGTGGCAGGCCTTTGCACTGAGCAATTTATTAGTTTCAGCTGCTTCAGTATATTCGGACAGCTGTCACTAACCCATTGAGACCATGGGCTCCAACTCACATACATATATATCTTGGCCTCATTCCTATGATGTCCTCCAGCATAGATATATTTTGCTTTGCTTCCACTGAAATTTCTCAAAATGTCTTGTCCAGTGATGTGCATGAAATTAGCTCCTTCAGATACCTACTGACATACTACACAGCTTTCTGTCATCTTTCAGTGACACTTCTGCAAAACTCAAACCAGCTTTTACAGCGTCAGGGTACCATATACATTTATCCTGTTAGATATGGACAGATATTTTTAACTAGCATTTGCATTAAACATTATTTTTAAGAACCTTTGGATTCACATAATATCTACTAGTGAATAACATTTCAAGATTAAAACCATGGTTATTTTATCTTCCTCTGCCCCCTTCTAGCTCATGCAAGTACATGCTTAATAAGTATGGAATGGAGTAATGAGGCATAGAATTCTATTAACTATTATTGTCTTACTTTGAGTAATGAACAACTGTTTGGAGTATTATTACAACTTGGTAACAAAGTTAACACAAGAATAACTTCTATCAGCATTATTTGTTGAATACCAATTGTGTACCATCATCCACTTTATACATCCACATAGTGCAAGCTTCCCACCAATCTTGGTCTAGCTCTCACTAATAACCTGTGGTCACTTGGGACTCTCGTCTTTCAGCACTTCTTGCACAGCTCTCGTCCACAGAGCTTAGAGAAGAATGAATCAACTTCCTGTCAAGGGCTGTTTTTTTAATACACTGTCATAGGACCATACATCTACTTTCAGAGCACCTATTTTTGAACTTACAGAATATATTTTTTTATGTTATCACTCAGTTATTGTCTGTACCCCTCACTAAAATAAAAACTATACCAATTGTGTCTATCTTTGCTCACCATCACATTACCCACATGGCACAGTCTGAGTGCATGAAGTATATATATATTAGAGATATGAAAAAAAATGAAAGTCAATTTCATTTTAGTGAGGAATCATACATAGAATCTTAAATTTTATAATAAAAATTGGATTAATATGATTAATCTGGTGGGAACAAAGGTATTTGTGCTACTGGAAGCACATACCATAAACTCCCCCCAAAATAGTAAAACATTTTTTTTCTCATTGAATCAAGATAAAGTGGTTGCAAGCTGAAATCCCAGCTCCCTCTCTGCTATGCTACTTTCTTACAAACATTTCTTTAAGTAGTCTTAGAAGTTGGGAACCAAAGGCTTTTGAAATTGAATAATCACCTTTTCACATGCTGTATTTGTGTTCATATTTTGTGAGCCCCCTAATGACTCATTTATGTATTTACTGCACAGTCCAGGTGGGTTTTCTAAAGCTTTCCAAGACAGGGTTTAAAGATAACTTGAGATTTAGTGTTCATCAAACTAAAGGAGACAGTTTGGAAAATAAAATTTGAGACTCTTTTTTCCACTTACAGTCCTGTTTCTGTATCTAAGGCCATTTAAGTAAACATCTAAAAATGGTTTTTATAACAGTAAGAGAATCATGAATTTCATTTACATATTTACTGTTCACATACTGCTGTGCTGGTAAAGGCAAATGCAGAGTTTATTCAAATAGTTGTCTTTGAACACATATGTGAGGTCAAAGACTATCCAGGTGGTTCTGAGCTCTTTAGCAGACACAAATACACACAGAATGAGGATTGGAGCTGGATTCCTGAAATACCCGTGGGCTATGTAATGCTAAATTATACCTGAAAATTCAATCTATTCAACTCAGCAGGCTGAAGTCGCTCATCAATGTGATAATTATAACTAAATATGAACAGGAAAGAAATTAGGAGAACAGGACTGCTGTGTATACCACTTTTGTAGACAGGCTGAAATGAATTCTATTAATATATACTTAAGATATTTTATGCACATTTTACATTGGAAATTATTAGAAATTTTGAAGTAACTTTTGATGTTATCATCAGAAATAAATATATGCTGAACATGATTCATAAATAGAAATTCATATTTAGCCAAAAAGTCTTAAAAGTCCGTAAATAATCACACATCTTAGTATTGCTCTCTGTTCATTTTAGATACTACATTTTTAAAACACAAACCATAATAAAATCTAGACCAATATTTTTAAGATTGTGTGTGTGGTGTGTACACTTAACTTTATGACTTAATTTTATCTTTTTTTTAAAGATTTATTTATTTATTTATTTAAGACAGAGCACAAAAGTGAGGTGGAGGGAGGAGAGGCAAGGAAGGAGAAGGGTCAGAGGCTGAGGGAGAAGCAGACTCCCTGCTGAGCAGGGAGCCTGATGCAGGGCTGGATCTCAAGACCCTGAAATCATGACCCAAGGTAAAGGCAGATGCTTAACTCACTGAGCCACCCAGGTGCCCCTAATCTTACCTATTTTTTATTTGAAATTTCCCCCAGGTCATTCTAACCCACTTGATTCATTTCCTTGAAGAACATTCTCCAAATCCATACTGGATCTTAAGTTAATATGCATATATCATATGCATTTATTAGGCTTCTGTGTTGCCTTTACATTAGTATCTTTAGAATCCTTGTTCATGCATCTCTAGAATCTTTTATTTGGAGTCCTAGAATGGGTATCACAATGCATACCATATTGAAATCCTATGTGTCAAATTTATTCTCCCATTATTTCACACAATAAAAGCAGGTATATCTTCCAAAAGAATAGCAGTAGGTCCAGCAATTCAAATTGAAGTAAAATTCTAGATAATGTGCTCTGTTTTCTACTTTTTCTGAATTTGATTTCATCGTCTGACATTTATTCATTTAAGATGAGTAATACTAGTATCATAATACTATCATGAATTGGGCACGGCTTTTGCAATTCACAAACGTAGATGCAGATTTCAGCTCTATTTCTCACGAGCTTTATGAACTGAACCTCACTTGAACCTCAGTTTTCCTATCTACAAAATGAGATAACAATTCCTTTCTCACATAACTGTTTCAAGATTAAATAAGACAACGTAAGTAAAATCCTTGGCACTAAACACATAATAATTGTTGATATGTTTTCATTTGGCTCTGTAATTAATCAATGAACTATTTTCATTTAAAAGATCTAATATGTATTTATATTGCTTGCACTATGAAACGAATTTTGGTTAACTGTAGAGGTGATGATGTGAAATTAAAATATGTGGTCCTAACCACAATGTCGTAGATACTCTTTAAAGCAAGGCAACGTACAATAAAATGCTAAATCCTGCGATTCAGCATAATGTACTTTTTTTTAGCATAATTTACTTATCCTCTGCCTCATACTAATAAGAATTTAAGGTGACTTACCCCCTACTTATGCTTCACTACCGCATATATCCAATAGACTATAATTTTATATACATAAAAGATAGCAGAAGAAAAAATAGAAAGAGAAAACCAAATGTTTTAGTTCAGAGGCAAGTTTGATGGAAGAAGTTGATGGAGACAAGAACCAACCAGAAAAAAAGAAAAAGGCAATATGCTGGGTAATCAGCAATTTGTGCAAAAGCACTTATAGCACTTTATTTCTCCATGGACATTTCTACATTTTGCATTCATCTGCCTCACATCACCACCATTACCCTGCATTTTCTCTGCTCCTTTAAGGATCTTCCCCAACTACAGTCTGGCCACTGAAGGTTCATCCTCCAAGCACTGTAGACACTAGCTCTCCAACTCACAATTCTGTGGTTTTTAATCGGTAGATAGATGGGTAAATAGGTGGTGAGAGATAGGTAGATACATAGGTATATAAATAAAGAAAAGGAGAGATATATATTTCTAATTTTGTTAATTCTATTATAGTGAAATTCCACACATAATTTTCATGTACATAATAACTATTGTGATTTTAAGGATGCTTTAATGTCTCACCACGATTCTTTGTCAACTCAGTAGTATCCTTCCATCTCTGGACACAGTGGAGATGCTAGGTCTGAGACAAAGTTAAGGAAGTCTTTTTCATAAATAAAACACCCCTAGGGAACATGGTTCAGCAGTTCCCCCACATCATGCCCACATCCAATAAACTCTATTATTGTGTTCACTTGTCTGTGAGGTAATTTGTTACGGATATACTACTCTTTATGTGGCTGTAACCCTAAGAGACTTGGTACATTTTAGGTCTAGGATTGCTACATTTTTAGTGTGTAACAGTCAACATTTTCTAAGATATGTTGAAGTGAAATAGACTATGTACACAGGCACATATACCTTATTTCATATTTCTAGTTATAATCTGTAGAAAACTCAAAACTAATCTAATTGTATGTTATAGCCTTTTAAAAAAAAAAGTCATTTAGGAGCCATTAAATATTTGGGCCCATTCAAAGGATGTGATTAAAAAGATAGAATGCCATTATCCTTGACATCATGCAAATAGATTTATCCAAATATGAATGGGAAAATAAGACCACTAAGAAGATAAAACTAAGTATGAAAAATCAAATTTAGGCTAAGGCAAAAGAACAATGAAACTAAGAGAAGGTAGAATGGGAACCATACAAAGAAAGGGAATTAAACAAAAGCAAGGATGCTCAACAACAATGACCAGTAAGGAGATTCAGTGAAAATAAAATCAATTGTTGTATGAGTGATAAAGGAGAAACATTTAAAGTTGAATACTTTAAAGTATTAAATATTTCTTTTAGAATTCAATGATTTTAAAGACTTCTTTGATATTAGAGCATTAGGAACTGGAGAAAGTCCAAATAAATGAATAAAGACTTAATAATAAAATCCAATTCTTGTTTACAAAAAATCTTAGAAAAGTCTTTTCCAGATACATAAAAATATTTAGTGAACCAAACTGAGGAATATACAGTTGACTTGTTTGTGAAGTACAAATAGTCAAGTATAAAGCAGCATCATTCTGGAAATTTTCTCACTCATCTGAACCAATATTACAAGTGAAAACTTGGACGGAAAATTAGGAAATTTTATATTTTCTCTGATTATAAAAGAACAATGATTAAATCTGATGGTAAAATGAGGTGCTAGGTAAAATGACAAGATTTTTTAATATGTCAGCCACTCAATATTTTAATTAATAACTCTTTTTTTAGATTATCCACTAATGAGAAGGTACTTGACTCTGGGCAAACAGGTATGGATCCAGTTCCAGGACATTAGGCAAGACAGTAAATCACTTACCTTAGACATGCACAGAAAATACAGATGCATTTTCTTAAATTGCCAAAAAGATGGATCAGTGATTGTGCTGGGGTTGAAAATATTTGGGTGATATCCCTGAAATATCTGAGCAAAGGTCTTTTGTCAAGAATTTACAGGGACTGCACCAACAAGGAGATGTTTTAGTAAAGAAGGCAGTGCTCAGAGCTAAGCTGAGAAAAGGAGGAGTTCCCTCAGGGGCAGCTGATGTGCTAATGAGGGAAAGGTAGAGAAGGTCCACATCTGAACTTTGTGCCGCAGAGTGACAAGAGTGACAGAAGAGAAAGGTCAACTACAGGTAACTTTCTGTGCGAACCTGAGAAAAACTGACCAAAGGGAAGTTGAGCTATCACTCAGATCAATTAAAGAAATAATTTTGGACTCGGGTGTTCAGAGGGAAAAAGCTCTAGGCTACCTCTGGGGAGTCCTGGATGGAAGCCCCTGCTGTGAGTACCTGGTTCAAGTAGCCCCAGGACCTGCCCCTTCAGTTTTCCATCCAGCAAACTTGTAAAAGCTCACTGTGGTAGACCAGACATCTGTAAATGGGGAATTTTGGCAACTTCACACCTTACACCTTTTCAGTTTTAACATTTTTATTGTTCTAGCAAGTCTCTGAAATGTAAGCATCATGCAGTTCAAGTTAAATAGTGCTACACAGTCCACCTACTAAGTCTTGATAAAATTATTTGAAGTTCTGTCAAAATTAACACATATTGTTAATTTTTATGTATTTTTTCTTCCAAGTTCTTATTTAAATTCTAGTTAGTTAATATACAGTGTAACATTAGTTTTGGGTGTAGGACTTAGTGACTCATGACTTACGTACATACTGTAATTTTTAAACTAGTAAGGATGTCAGAACTCTGGATGGACTAATCATTTGATACTCTGGGTAGTCTTTAAATGTTCTTGCAGTGTTCTATGTGGAAGAAAGGATGATAAGGGCTGGGGCAGCGGGAGGAGAGGTGGGTCATGTGATGTCTGAGAAGGGGAAGTCACGCCTCCTGCAGAATCGAGCTGACCTCTGCCATCCCAAGGAGTCCATGGTGCTTCTCACCGTGAGCGTCCCCACCAGCAGCCTGTGGTTAACCGCACTCATCCCTCTTGGAAGTTAGTTGAGCACAACTAGCTGTTATGGAAATATCCCTCTGTGGGTCTTCATCCCTTGTGGCCTAAACAGCTACCAGAAAGCATCGCTTCAACCTTACATGGCACTGGCTCAAGAGAAATATCAACCAGTTCAAAGCAGGGCATTGCCTCTTGTTCTCTGTGAGGTTTCAGTCAGAACACTTAATCTCTCAGCCTTATCTTACTGCAACATTAAAAAAAGGGCAAAAAAACCCAAAATAATAATAAGAGGAGGAGGAATCCATCATGGGATTGTTTTTAGTATTCAGTGAGTGATACTGTAAAACTCTTAGAGAACAACCTAGCACCTAATGCACACTCCCTGGATGAATGTTAGTTCTCCTTAAGCCGCAGTGTTTGTTCTCTGTGATGAGTTCCAGCAAACATCAATTTTTTTTTTGATTTCAGTTTATTATTAGGGAAATTATAATGATACTTTTACATAAGTCTTCTCCAGCAGCTACCCAGTGCATTGTCCCTTCATTCAGTCCTAAAGTCAAATTGGTCTATTTTTCAATAAAGCAATCTCAACACAACTACCGAAGTCACATAGTGTCCCTGAATATTATTACCTGCACCTGCCCTCATTTGGGAAAAGCTTACTCATTTTTAAAAGGAAGGCAGGGATAGCTAAGTAATGGAATTGCAAAGATTATGTGATGTGATGTGTACTTAGCAGAGTGCTTGTACTTCCTTTATTTCCCATTGTACACACACACACACACACACACACACACACACACACACAATACTACACTCTTTCTCTCTTTCTTTCTTCCTCCTTCCCTTCCTTCCATCCTTCCTTGTTTCTTTCTCTCTGCTTCCTTCCTTCCTTTCATTTTCTTTCTCTCTTCCTCACTTTCTTTCCCTCTTTCTCTTTCATTCCTTCTCATTTTTCTTTTATGTTATAAGTCATCGTCTCTTACTTTGCCAAATACTTTAATTTTTTAAATGGTTCCTTCCATGAAAAAGGGAAAGGCATTGACATAATCACCTGATTTTAGATTTAGATTTAGTCATCCTTCTCATTTATCAGCATTCATTAAATTTGTTTTTAAAGTATGTATTTTAAGTAAAGAGTCCACTAGGGGCACCTGGGTGGCTCAGCCGATTAAGCATCTGTCTTTGACTCAGTCATGATCCTAGGATCCTGGAATCAAGCTCCAGTTGTTGGACTGCTCGGCAGAAAGTCTGTTTTTTCATCCTCTACCCCAGCTCGTGCTCTCATTCTCTCGAATATAAGTAAATAAAATCTTAAACAAAAAAGATTGAGTCCATTAAAGGAAATCATGTTGTAAGGAGTAGAGAGAGATTGTATAAGGCAAGTAATACTTCTTTTGGCCTCTGATATTATAGGCATAAAGCTGATTTTAAAACAACTGTACTCTGTCTGAATTCTTAAAGGGAGGGGGAGGGTAACGAATGAGATACCCGGACCTGTGTGCTCTCTTCAGCTACTTTTTCTGTCCTGTATGTCTGCATTCTTCCTCCCTACTGAAAATTTCCCAGCTAAGACCTTCCCCTCTCCCTCAGCTACTTTTTCTACCACCCTCTCATCTTCCTACCTGTACTGCAACATGGTGCTCATGAAGTTGGTCTTCATCCATCAGGTATAGTTGAGGTCCCCAATTTTGATAGTTTAAAACACTAAGCACAGATGTGAGGTCCAAGAGTGGATGCCTCTGTATTCCCTGAGATAAGAAAAGTAATGTATGAAAGAGTTGATAACATGAAAATCCCTGTGTGGAAACTAAGAAAGTCAATCCTGGTATAAGGTTGGGAAGGCAACAGTGTACAAACATTGAGGAGTACAAGTCAGGATACTTGTTTTACTGTGAGATGGGTGAGGCTGGGTGAAGGGTTGTAGTATATGTGAAACCAATTTAAATTGTTACATGGCCTCTTCAAAAATTGTTCAGATTGATATTAATTGCAGATACTACAGCACTAACCATGTGAAAAGAGAAAAACTACACATGTGATGGAACCATATAAGTAATATTAAAATCAGTACCATTTATATCATTATATCATTAGGCTATTTCTGCCTCATAATCACCAATGACATATTTATTGGTATCATAGGTATGTATAATGTATGTCAGACAAACGGTTTTAACTTTGTTTAGTTGTAATAGACTTTATAGTTTGTTGGTCTTCTGGAGTGAGTAACTTTTATAAAGGAGAGCTTACTTAGTAGTTGTGTCTTTGTTTCAGTAAATTTGAAAGTTATCTTCACACCTATAAGTATATACAATTCCACTCCAAACAGTGAACTCATCCAAATTAACTTTGGGGCCAAAAGATAGACATGAAATGACAAGTATTTGCATCAAGTAAGAAAGTAACTACAGTCCATAAACATAAATTTGACTATTGTCCAGATTTATTGAAAAATAAATTATAGCTGTTATTGTCTTTATAATTTAAATTACTTTATAAAAAAGGCTTTTATTCAGCATACATTTACCAAGAGCTTACTTTATACCAGGCACTGATAGGCCCTCTAGACATGTATCGCCAAAAAACGATAGCCTGTCATCCGAAAGCTAATGCTGTAGTAGGCAGAGACAGAAAAACAAGTAAATACGTAAGTGCTATGGAGAAAAATTAAGCAGGTTAAAGGTTGTGGAATATAAGGTGTATTATATGTCATTAAGCGAAGGCCTACTTATTTTATTTATTGAAAGATTTTAATCTCAGTATTAGAGAAAACACAAGGAAATCCTTCCAGTGTTTCATAATTGACTATGTCTTATAGTAAGATATAACCATTTTGCTAAACACTACAGTTTGGTACTCAAAAGTAAAAGAAACTAGAAAGGAATACTGCTAAAAACCTGCTGAAACGTTATTCTTGAAATCTATGATCATGAAATGTAGTAATTACTAAAATATAAAATATTCTTGACAGTGAAATAGGCCTTCTATTAAGAATATCTCCTACTATCAATAAGTAGACTGAGTTTGTTAACACCACAAAAAAAAAAAAAAAAAGAATTTGGGCAATTGAAAACGTCTTCTGCGTTTCACTGGAAGATGGAAGCTTAATGTATAATCAGGAAGTCTTATTACATAGAAGTTATTCGCTGGTGTAGAAATCCTTTGGTATTTTAAATAAAACTGCATTTCAGACACCCTAATTACCACATGAAGGAGATCTGAAATCATACACAATTTTGGAGCATTTGGTGGAAAGGTAGTGCTCCTGAGCTTCTGCTGGGTGCCGCGCGTTGCTCTCAGAGCGGAGAGCACAGGTATATGAAGACAAAGCTTCCATACTGTCCAGTTGACAGTGTGAAATGTGTTCAGATAAGGTTATGTCCACAATATTGTGAAAATAGAGGTCTGAGGACAAAAGTGAAGCAACAGGGGTGAAGGTGGGCAAAAGATTCAGGAGAGGCTTCTTTCAGGAGGGGACAGAGCGCCTAACACATAGTAGGCACCTACTGACTCTGAGACCCTATCGCACACCTTTTCTCTTCCAGGCCTGGGGAGATAATGTGAAAATGTTGTAATTCCTGCATTGCCTGAGAAGCAGTCTGTTTGGAGAAATAGACAAAACTAAAAGTGATAATTGCTTTAATAATTGAACATACAAAGTGCATTGGGAGCTCAGAGAAAGAAAGAATTGCGCAGAATTTCGAAAACAAAATGCAAATCTAAGCATTCTAGGGTGGCTAACAGACATATGCACCCAAAGGATAGTTTCTAATTTCTATAAATATCGAACAAGGGTTTTTGTATTTCATATTTGTGTTTTCAGTTTTACTGTTCTTGCTAAATACATGAATCTGTTCTTAATACAACATTGCTTCAAGCACAGCACTTTAATAGTGCAGATTTTATTCGAGAACTTAACTGACATCAGTTGGGGGGAGGTGAAGGGAACACAATTTTCTCTAGAAGATTTGCATTAGAGAGAGTAGTTACAGGCTGTAGCGTCTCCCCTGTAATTTTATGAGAATGGTATTACCCTGGCTTTCACTGTGTGATTGCTGGTTACCTTCTGTCAGTGAGCAAGTCTTACTGCAAAGCACAAGCACAACCCGTCTCTTTGTCTCCGTGGTCAAAGCAATTACTTCTTAGAAAGTCGGATTTTTTCAGAATGACCATGTACAGGAGCAAACGCAGACATCAGAGATGTAAGTAAATTCTGACCCAACTTTTTCTTATGACTGTGGTGGGAGAAACATACTTGATTCCTTAAAAGACTAATCATGACTTTTCCAGATCTCTCCTGGTAGTAGGAAAAATATTGTAGCTCTTTTCTCTCTAACCTTTATCTTTACCCCCCTTACATGCTTGGAAAATGTTGGGGGGGAGAGGGGATAATTCACTTGTTACTATGGAAACCTTTGGAAAGGTTTACAAAATCAACAGAGAAACAGATCAAATGCATTTCAGTCTAGCTCAGCAGCCTTCATTCAGGCATGATCACTGGATAGTTCTCTCTCTTTCTCTCTCTTTTCTTTTTCTTTCCAGAAGTGATAGATTTTCTTTCCTGGAAGTCTACTGAAGGGTTTCGGAAGCTAGCCTAAAACTTCTATTTATTTATCCAATATCAATTATAACTCTCAGGAGAAATAAAACAGTTCAGAATAGAGGGGAGAGAGTTCATTGTGAATGACCAGCTGAATAGGTAACAGGATATTCATTGCCAAACTTCTTGGTCCGGAGCATATTTGTAACATAATTCACTACAGGCACCATTTTAAAGGGTTAAAAGGAGTCATTTGTAATCTACCCTAAAGGAATTGATTCCAACTGAAAAGGAGCAGCACAGTTACCCTGGCCTAAAGTCCAGAACAAAGATGATTATGGAACTGAAAGCCATTAGCTTTAGCTAAAAATCCAAGTCTTATGATAAAACTGTGTTTGGTGGTAAAGCAATATGCCTGCCATGAAAAGCTTTCCAATCACTTCTCTTTCTAGTAAGCCCAATTCGTTACCACTTTATCTTCCCTATTGTCTAAAGTAAAGTAAATATTACCTTAGTCAGTCCAGTGCGTCCTATCACTGACTCTGTTTACCATCTTAGGTGACTACAAGTTGTTCTATAGTCGAAGTCTATACTTTTTCATTATTCCTATGATATCTTTAGATAATATTAAATGTTTTCATATTACAGAAGAGCTGTTGGCAAAAATGACTCTATCAAAAGACCAAAATATGATAGAAATGAAATATTTTTTGAGTGTGATAATATTTTTGGCCGATTTCCACCAGAGACCCGAACACTAACATTTTTCTTGTTCAAAGAAGTTTTATGCACCAGAGAAAGCTCTGAGGGCCAGGACTGCCAGTTTGATTTTGTATGCCTGATTGCCTTTTGATGCCTCTCCTTCTAGTGATTGAGAAACAACATATGATAACTGCTGCTTGTTTCTTATAAAAATAATTGGTACAAAGTCTACAAATATACGGCTGATTAATTTCCTTGTGATTTCCTCCCACAAGAATGAATCTAAATTATGCATGTACTTGAAAACCGTCTTATACCTTTACTCCTGTATCTTTTATACACCCCCTCATTTTTTCCCATGTAGGTAATCATCACCTTAATGCACATGGCAAATAAAAGATTATAGAAAAATTGTACTGAGTCTCTCCCCTAAAATGTGCTTGCTGAAGTCTGCGATTAAGCAGCAGGAAGAAATTGTGAATTACATGAGACAAGTCAGAAGATGTATAATTATACAGGGATGAACACAGTAGGGTGTACTAAATGGTTTAGTTTAAAAAAAACTAATGTGTTACTTATGTTTAATTGTATCAGCTATATTATATCGTGTTAACTGTTTCTGTATTCTAATCATATAAAATATTGGAGAGCAAGAATATGATAAAATTAAAGTATACAGAGAGGTTAGCAATAAAGGCAAATAGAATCCTTAAATGAATTTCTATCTTACACTAATAATATTTGCAAAAGTGGAAGGTAATGCAATTGTTTGCTATCCAATGGGTATATAAAAATATCTGAATTATCTCATCAGTAAAAACCAGTGCATTTCCATTTTCAATCATATCTTTTATGTGTGTGTTTTTGATCATGTAAAAGGCATAAACTAGCCTAGAGGCAATTGTAATCCAATTAAGGCAATAATTGCACACTTAACAAAACCTCAGTGTTAGAAAGAAGGAAAGCGCTCCTATGATTTTCTTTAAAATCAAAAAAGTACATAAATAAACTTCCTAATTTCCTCATTCCCTAAAGCCTTACTATAATATCCTTTAGTAAAAATAATGCAACTTTGTTTTAGAGGACCTGGTGAGAGGAACAGGAAAGGTATATGTGGCTATGCTAGGAAATCGAAGAGAGGGGCTGGGAGAGCCAAAATACTTCTAAAAAAAAAAATAAAACCAACATTTTAAAGTATAAATTACACTAAGCCTTCGAAAATTCATGTGGGATGTCGAAATCCATTTCTCACTCATGTCTAGATTGATTATTTATAATTCCCTACAGAGGTGAAGGAAAGGGAGGGAAGAGTGCCCTTTCCCTTCTTCTGGTGGAGCACTAGCTGTGGAAAATGAAACAGCTTCGGTGTGCGGTCAGACAGCAGATCTCACCTGTGCACAGCTGCATAATGACTTTCAATTAGATACAGAATTTGTTGAGTGGTATTAAGAAATGTTTGCATATGTCGGACATTGATTTTGCCGGAGCCAAACAGATACTTTAAGGAACTCAAATATATGTAAACCTGTTTTGACAAATTGGGTGGAGGCAGGAATGATCATTAGTACAAATAACTTTGTTCTTTAGTGTTTAACGTTGCATTTTTTCATACGTACCGTATCATGCTCTTTATTAAAGCATGAAGTTTGTGTTTAAATTTTCAAAATGTCATATTATGTATAAAAACAATGTATACCTGTAACCTCCCTTGCCAAAAGTCCAGATGACCTTGAGCAAACATTTTTTGGTTTTTAAAAGAGACATTGAGATACATTCTTAAAAATGAATATGCTTTGGAAACACAGACCTAGAGAAAAGCTAGAGTATGATCCACATGCTGTTAGATGCAGAATTTTGAAAATACCATAATCCTCATACCACAGCAAAGAGAACAGTGTACATCTAATTTTAGGTGTGTAGCATGTCATTTTATTTTTCCAAATAAGAACAGATGTTCACTTTTTATTATCAAACATATGTTTGGATGCTTATTCATTTTATCTATCCCATTATGGAAGTGCTTGATGAGATCACTTCAGGGACCTGAACACTAGCCATAGTCCTCTACCTGTAATCTTGACCAACGTCTATTATCTCTGTGGGTTGCAGTTTCTTTTTCTATAACTTTAGCAGACTGTGCAGAGATTTTTTTCTAAGGTGTCTTCAATCTCTAACCCCCAGAGTTTCCACAACATAGACCTCATCATGTAATTCTTCTACTCAAAGAAATTTTATGGGTTCTCATTGCCTCGACTGTGGCTCTGGGCTCAGGTGCTTCAGATCCATGTGACCATGGATTTACTGCAAGAGACTCTACAATTCAAATGAATATCAATCATTGCCTAATAATAATGGTGAAAAGAAGTATGTACATATATACACCCCTGTGTGTATCACCCGTGTATGTATATACATACATATATACACTTACATTATTTTTCGGTTCTAAAATGATATGCTTAATAAAAGATGGTACTAAATTTGTAATATTTTTAATAGCATATATTTTATATGTTTTTAGGCCAGTTATAGCACATAGGGATTTTATGTTTCAATGTTTTAAAAAAGTGTTCTCATATTTCCAAATGTTGGGAATCATTGAACTAAAAATGAAATACAATCATGACCTTATAAATACATATTTACATCACTGCATACATCTTTCTTGATACCACTGTGTTCTAGCCTTTATCAGGCTACTGGCTTATCCCAAAAATTCATTATAGATTCTCTTATTTCTGCCTTTGCCCATACGTCTTCCTGTTGATGGGTGGTCCTCACCTGCATCTTCATGTGTAGAAATCATCCATAGTCAAGGTTTCACTCAAATGTCAGATCCCTTATAAAGGGCTCTCCCGTTTCCACATCAAATTTATCCTTTTCTTCTCACTTTTCAGATGCTATTTTATAATTTCATTTACACTTCTTATGTTTTATCTAAGGTTTCATCAGGTAAGGTACTTTTAATTCTTGTTTGAAGCATTCTCAGAGTATAATGCAATGCTTTGGCCATAACAGTCCATAACTGTCTAGTGAAATTTCTTCATTTAAACAAATATTTAAAAAATAAATAAATAAACAAATATTTATAGGGGCACCTGGGTGGCTCAGTGGTTCAGCATCTGTCTTTGGCTCAGGTTATGATTTCAGGATCCTGAGATCAAGTCCCGCATCAGGCTCCCTGTGGGGAGCCTACTTCTCCCTCTGCCTGTGCCTCTGCCTCTCCTTCTCTGTCTCTCTCATGAATAAATAAATAAAATCTTTCTAAAAAATTTAAATAAAAATATTTATTGATCATCTATTATATTACTTTCTAGACACTGCTCTAGTTCTATGGCTATAGCAATGAATGAAACAAAATTCTAAACAAATATGACACACAAATAGATACATAATATGCCAGGTGATGCTAAGTACTATGGAAAAAAATAATGCATGCAAGAGGGAAAGGAAGTTTTGAAAGGTAGGATGGGGAATTGCTGTTTTCTGTATGGTAGTCCAGAAAAGCCACTTTGGTTAAGGCGACATTTACTCAGACACTTGAAGGAAAAAGAGGGAGCAAACTCTGCTCCTTACTGGATATTCCAGACAGAAACAGCATGTGGAAAGTCTCTAAGATAGGAGGGATATTGGAGGACCACAAAGAAGGTAATAGAGAGTTAATGAAAAGATAAGAGGTCAAAAAAGCACTGAGGCATTGAATGGGTGGAGTAAGACATAAAATTAAATTAAACAATATATTTCATTTGTAACTGAATTAAGATATTATATTTATTAACTTTTCAGAAATAATACCCATACTTTTGAGTGACTTTTTATTTTCAGATTTATTTAAGAGAGAAAGGATATATGCATGTACATACATGAGTGAGTGGGGGGGCAGAGGGAAAGAGAGAGGGAGAGAATCTCAAGCAGACTCCTTGCTGAGCACGGAACCCAAAGTAGGGCTCAATCTCATGACACTGAGATCATAACCTGAACTGAAAACAAGAGTCAGCCGCCACCCAGGTGCTCCATTCTAAGAGACTCTTGCATTATTTTTATTAAAATGAAAATTATAAAAATGATGTTCTCAAAAGCATTACACTTCATACTAGGTGAGGCATCCAGTCATAATTGAAAGAGAATCAAATTGTGATTTGATTCATCATGCATATGAATTGACATCGTCCAGATGTCAGAAATATTATTTGAAGAATATTTTCTGATTAATCTTCTTGTAAATATCCTTGTATCCTTGACATATCATTTCTATCGCTAAAAAGCAAACCAAGAGGGGATCCCTGGGTGACTCAGCAGTTTAGCGCGCCTGCCTTTGGCCCAGGGCATTATCCTGGAGTCCCTGGATCGAGTCCCACGTCGGGCTCCCAGCATGGAGCCTGCTTCTCCCTCCTCCCGTGTCTCTGCCTCTCTCTCTCTCTCTCTATCATAAATAAATAAATATTTTTTAAAAATCAAACCATGAGAAAAAAATAATGTGTAGTTTAATAACATTGTACGGCTCCTTTTTTTAAAAGATTTTATTTTTTTAAGTAATCTCTACACCCAACATGGGACTCAGACTCACAATCTGGAGATCAAGCATTGCATGCTTTACTGACTGACCCAGCCAGGTGCCCTGAGAATGGTAAAGCGTCTAAGTATTCTGAGGAAGAAATGACTGCTGCCAGGCTTAACTGATGTAGAATTGGTGTTTTAGTGGTCAAGATGGATAACAAGTTTAATGTTGTATGATTGTTGGAACATGAGTTGTCTTAGCTCTTCCATACATCTTTATTATTACATTCTATCGGATATCAAAGATAAAATGGATTCTTATTTAAAACAAATATTGATACCACATATAATTGCAAAAAAAGAAATTAATCTTAATTCACAGATTATTTTATAACTCAACTGTTGACATTATTTATTATAGAACTGTTTGAAGATTCATATGGTCTCAGTTTAAAAAACAATTTTTAAGCTTACACCAAAAAAATGACTTGATCTTGATAAGTAATGCTCTCTGGAGGACACCATTACATTCAATCTTTGATTTCTCTATTATTGATGCTTGTTGGGAATTCTGTTCAGATGTCTGAAGTTTGTCCAGTCTTTTTTCCCTTAAGTTTCTAATATGAATTCTATAATTGTATGGATTGAGAGCTTGTAACTTTATACATTCCTCCATGGAATCACATCTGCATGGATAGAATCAGGGTTCTCTGCTTGTGCATGCCCAATGGGATGGTAGTTACCAGTTGGAGAGTAGAGATGCACAAAAGCTGATTAATAACACCCCTGATACAGATTGACCTTATGTAAAGATACGTAATTGGTCTGCCTCATGACCTTAATGATTTGCTTTGCTTTTACAAGCTGTAGCCTGTGACTGGTTCCACCTGGAGAAATATTTATTTATATTCTTTCTTTCTCCCTCTCTCTCCCTTCCTTCATTATTTCTTCTCCTTCTTCTTCTCCTTCCCCTTCTTCTTCTTCTCCTTCCCCTCCTTCTTCTTCTTCTTCTCCTTCTTCTTCTTCTTCTTCTTCTTCTTCTTCTTCTTCTTCTTCTTCTTCTTCTTCTTCTTCTTCTTCTTCTTCTTCTTCTCCTTCTCCTTCTCCCTCTCCCTCTCCCTCTCCCTCTCCCTCTCCCTCTCCCTCTCCCTCTCCCTCTCCCTCTTCTTCTTCTTCTTCTTCTTCTTCTTCTTCTTCTTCTTCTTCTTCTTTCTTCTTCTTCTTCTTCTTCTTCTTCTTCTTCTTCTTCTTCTTCTTCTTTCTCTCTCTCTCTCTCTCTCTCATTCTATTCCATGTATTTTCTATTTCACAACGCTCCACAAAGTCAGAGGTCACTTTTGTAGAGGGTGAACATTTATACATTTTCTTTTAATATATTTACTTTCAGAAAACAAAGTGGCTATCCTACATCATCTGTTCTTTTAGTGTCTATCTTCTGAGGATCTGTGCTGCATTTATATCTAGACCTACATAAAAGCCACAACATTGACTCTACCCCCAGTTGTTCACGTAAATGTTCTCTACTGAATGGCATTCATCTATCAAAGAATGTTACAGTTAAAAATAATGTTGATTTGTATCTATTGAGAGCAAATGATGCATGTGAATAAAGTAGGCTTTCAGCAAAATAAGATTGGTGCTAAAGTAGATATTAATATATCTTTTTAAAACACTATCATGAATGTAGGGATTTTCACATGATTATAAGAAAAGATGACCATTCAAAAGCATTGATGGGAAGTGGGGTAATACAGGAAGTAGTCTTTATATAGTCTAACGTGTCCTACCTTTGGAAATTTAGAAAGCAACTTTCTTAAAACCATGATCTGATGTAATTATGCTTTTTGGACAGTTTATCTGTTTGGTTGAGCCACATTAAACTGTCATTTTTGTAAGTCAAATAATGCAGTTTCATATTATTAAATATAAACACCAGCTGTCACAGAAGGTGGCAAAAAAAAAAAGAAGGGGATAGGTAAATGAAAAATTATAGCGCCAGCACAGGTTGGCATTAAAAATTAAAGGCATGGGGATCCCAGGGTGGCTCAGCAGTTTAGCACCTGCCTTTGGCCCAGGGCATGATCCTGGAGTCCCAGAATCGAGTCCCACGTCAGGCTCCCTGCATGGAGCCTGCTTCTCCATCTGCCTGTGTCTCTGCCTGCCTCTCTTTCTCTCTCCCTCTCTCTCATGAATAAATAAATAAAATAAAATAAGGCATGATAGTTAAGCTAAGGATGAGCACTTGCTGTACTAAAAGAATATAATTAGGGAAATGTATTCATTGTTGTTCCTCAAGATATGTAAAGTTAAACTTTTCACACAAAACATAAAAAGTGTATTCAGGTTTCTTAACATAGCTAGATGACATTGTTTTCCAAGTGACACATCTAACTAGGCTTTGAAGATTATCAAAATTTTAGAAATTGCCCACCTTCCATCAAACTTAAAATGTTTATTATAAAAATTTGAATTCTACCTTTACATGATTTTAGGATTAGACTCTCATTTTTTCTACAAGTGGAAAATGAAACAACTGACATGAATCAATAATAATACCAAAAGTGATAAAAATAGCATTTGACATTTATTGAATTATTACTCTATGTCAGGTACTGTTTTAAGCATTTTGTTATATATGATTAATGCAATTTGTTTAATAGAAATATAACTGAACATGTAAAAGCAATAATCGAGTAATCTATGGCACTTTTAATTTCCATTCCAATTTTAAAATGTTATTTATAATTTCGATATTAATCTCTAGGAAATTGAACACATGAAGTTAAACTAAAATATGTATCTTTACTAGGGTGAAAGAATAAGCTTATATGTCCCTTGAGGAAATGAAGAAATTAACTGTATAAAGCAAAATACATAGTTTGGCCAATATTCCTACATTTTGAATCGTATAAAAACAGAAAAAAATATCCCGAGGAAAAGTTTTACATATATATGCAAATGAATATTCACATACAACCGTATTTGCCTGGTGTGCCATCTTTTCTGCAAAAGAATAAAAGGTTTCCAGAACTTAGAAAATCAAAGTGCTCTGCAGTGATTTATTAATTCATTGTGAGTAGTTACACTCTTTTTGGTCCAGAACAGCTAACTTGTTTGGCATAACCTTTTGATTCATTTTCTTCTTTGTACTTATTGATTTTGTTGGCATTATTTACTGAATTGCACTCCCATTCTGACTATGGACTTTCTGACACCTTTTGTTATATAGGGTTACATTATATATGTGTTAATATTGACTTAAGGCCTTAATGGCCTTTTATCATTGACTTTATATTATCTCTAGAATTTCATTTGTATTTAAAATAAAAATAAAATCCACATCTATTTTGTGAAATGCCTTATAGAGAGTGTGGCATATATTTTTGTAATGTTTCATGCCTTAGGCTGCTTATCATTGGGAAGAGTTATATTTTATATTATATGATTCTTTTGACTCCTAGTGAACTTGAAACTGCCTTAGAGGAACAGCTGGTTGTATTTCCTTAAATAAACACACATTGTTCTTCAAATTGCTGGTATCTGTCTTCTTAATAGGCTCCACAGGCAATGGGAATCTTGACTTTGAAGTCACCTCTGCTGGGTTCATGTAGATATCTGACTATTTCATACCTTTTTTTTTTCTCATACTTGAACAGTATCTTTCAACTCCAGTTTGTCTATAAATGTACAGCATGTTGTCATAACTTATTCTTTACCTTTTCTCTGAGTTTATAATATTTTAGCATTTTATTCTATATGATAATTAAATGTAATATAAAATAAAGTATCAAAAATATGTGATACCTGTAAATGCATTACAGACTACCTGGAACATTTGATTCTATCTTTAAAAAAAAAAAAGATTTTATTTATTTACTCATGAAAGGCACAGAGAGAGGCAGAGACATAGGCAGAGGGAGAAGCAGGCTCCTCACAGGGAGCCCAATACAGGATTTGATCCCGGACCCCGAGTTCACGACCTGAGCCAAAGGCAGAAGCTCAACCACTGAGTTGAGTCACCCAGGTGCCCCCATTTGATTCTATCTAATTTATAGTGTCAGTTATTAGTGAGAGGCTAGCTCATAATTAAATAAAAATGCACTCACACAGACTCAGAAATAGTTTATTTTTAATTGGAATTCAAGGAAAAAATTCATTTGCTTTATCACTCTCAGCTTTGCTAAGGTAGCAAGGGAAAAATGGTCACTCGAATTTTAAAAGTGGTCATAGAATTTTTCTCAGCACTGAATTTGTCCTCCAAGAACTATTTTTATAATATTAGCCTTTTTCTAGTGATCATTTCTAACATACATGATACACTCAAATTTGATTAATGGGTATAGAATCTCCCAAAGAGACTTTAGCAATGAAACTCTATGAAGGGTTCTAGAGTTTGTTTATGCACTATTTAGACAAATATTTTTAGATTATCAGACCAGTTTTCCAAACCAAGCTAGATTTTGAGAGAAGATTTGACTTGAATGGATGTGACAATTTTTTTTGAAATTGGAAGAAAAACAAATCATTTAAATTATACTTTAAAAATATTCATTGTTACCTGAATATTTAAGAAAGAAGTTAGCAAGCACAGGAACAAGATATTAAGACATAATGTTATGAAGATCATAGATATGTTTGTTGCTGAGATTTTCTTTTAGGTCTCTGGAAATGGTTCTCTGGAGATTAAAACCATGCTAAGCAAGTTAACCAGTTTTCTTATACTAACCGCTATTGCCCATCAGGTCAAAGACAGTAGGAGTTGTTTTCATCCCATGGAAACAGCCATCTAACATATTTAGTTGTTTGAAGAAGCTACGAATCATTAGTAATACTATTTCTCCTAGATTACTACTGACAGTAATTAAATCAACAGTTGTAGCAATTTGCCATATACTTCAGGCCCAATTAAGTAAGTCTTGCCTTGCTTATCTGGCTGTTAAAGGATAAAGTGGCTTGGGACCCAGAATTCTCAGTAAGTTGCCTGTCTTACTAATTTTTACCAATGTTAACTTAGGTTGTAGAGTAGGATAAATATCTTTTGGGAGGGGCATCCAAGATGGTAGCATAGAAATATCCTGAACTCACCTCCTCTCACAGATGCACAGATGCACTCACATCCAAAGCTACATATGGATCACTTCCCTCTAAAAAAGATTTGAAAACTAGATCAATTGCTCTCCACAACAAAGCATAAAAGAACAACATCCATGCTGGCAACAGAGGCAGAGACATGGTCTTGCAAAAAAACTATTTCAGCATGGCAATACACAGTAAGGAAGGATCTCACTGGACAAGCAGTCTTTCCAGGGGAGTGAAGTTTTGGTGCCCCACATTGGGATCTCTACCAGAATGATGAGCCCCAGGATCTATACCAGAAAAGACAAGCTCCAGAACATCTGGCTTGGATGACCAATGGGACTAATGTCTGGGCATCCCAAAGTGCTATAATAAATGGAGATTTCTTTTGGAGGGCTTGCTTGACCTGAGACCCAGCAAAAAACAGCAGTTTGAAAAACACCTAAATCTAAAAAACAAAACAAAAAAAAGAAAGAAAGAGAAAAAGAAAAGAAAAAATAAAACAATAATATGTGAGGGAGATTCGTTTGCTGTTCTAGAGGCATAAACTGGAAGGGTAGGGGAAAGCTGAGATGCTCCTCAGAGATGATGGATGCCATTGCTGCATTCCCCACACAGTCTCCTCGCAGTAGGCAAGCAAGGACATGGCACCCTCCCACCACCTTGCTGGGCCACAAGGGGTGGTGAGTGGTCGTAGCACTTGCTGAGAATATGGGGAAGACACGTCCCCACCACCTTGCCAAGACAGGTGGGACAAGCAGTCCGATCACCCTTCCATTCCCAACCTAAAGCCAGCACACACACAGAGAGGTCTTGCTGTATCCCTGAGGTCTTCAAGCACAAGAAGACACATTCTCACTGACTTTAGAAACATTTTTGGAATGTTCCTTGCCCACTACACTCTCCAGCTGCCTCATTAAAGCCAACAGCATGTGGAGTCCACACAGAGGATACCCCTGAATCAGTTTCCCTGGTAGCAAAGAGGGCTGGTGTTCCAGAGCCTTGTGGAACTATAACAATCTGAAAAATAGCTCTTGGCAGGACACCAACTCCAAGGTATTGCACACAGCAGACTGAAACAACCCTGGGCTTCCTCTGAAAATAGCCTGTTCATTTAGTGTGGAGCTTCAACCTCAGGGACAAGCTTCAGGTTTCCTACACATCTAGAGGCTAAAGAGGCACTCATAGGGAGCATAAGCAGAAAGACATCATCCTTGAACATACCTTCGGCCTCACCACAACCCAATGAGACTTCCCAGAAAGGAGCTTACATGATCACCTGTGGCCCTGAATTTGGCAACTTACCCAGGAGACACTTCCAGATCTCCTGGTCTGGAGGCCAAAAGGCTTTACAATTGCAGACTCACAGGACTATAAGTATTTTCATACTTTAAAAGCTGCTGCATGGGATGCCTAGGTGGCTCAGCGGTTGAGTGCCTTTGGCTCAGGACGTGATCTTGGGTTCCGGGGATTGAGTCCCACATCAGGCTCCCTATGGGGAGCTTCTCCCTCTGCTTCTGTCTCTGCCTCTTTGTGTGTCTCTTATGAATAAATAAATAAAATCTTAAAAATTTTTAAACATAAAAAAATAAAAAGCTGCTGCATGAGGGCCTGGCTTCCATTCATCCTGAAACTAGATGTAAGATGAGATTCCTCTCCTTGAATCACTGACAAGTCTTGGCACACCCTCAACAATGGGGGCATATCAAGAATAAACCAGGCAGTTTAGACAGTCTCAAAGTTTCCCATGAGCTAGGGCAAGGTTGAAACAGAAAGATCATCACCTACACAAGGCCACACCTTCAATCTTGAGAGAGGTAGCTGTTTCGTCTAATACATGGAAGCAGACAGAAAATCAAGCAAAATGAGGAAACAGAGAAGTATATTCCAAACAAAAGAAAAAAATCTTCAGGAAAAGATTCAAATGATACGGAGATGAGTAATCTACCTAGTAGAGAATTCAAAGTATGGTTTATAAAGGTGCTCACTGAACTCAGCAGAAGAATAGATCAACCTGGTGATGACATCAACAGAGAAGGCATAAGAAACATACCAAAAAGGACTGAAGGAATAAGAATGTACCAAAAAGAATTGAATAATACAATAACCAAAACAAAAACTGCACTGGAGAGGTTCAGCAGCAGACTAGATGAAGCAGAAGTATGGATCAGTGAACCAGAAGATAAAGCAATGGAACCCACCCAGACACAGCAGCAAGAAGAAAAAAAGAACTTTAATGAAGGTAACGCAAATAACATCAAGTGAAGTAACATTCTCATTATAAGGGCCCCAGAAGGAAAAGAAAGAAACAGGGGCAGAAAACTTCTTTGAAGAAATAATGGCTGAAAACGTTCTTAACCTAGGGAAGGAAACAGATGTGCAGGTCTAGGAAACACAGAGAATTCTGAATATAATGAACCCAAAGAAAACCACACTGAAACACATTATAATTAAAATGTCAAAAATTAGAGAATTTTAAAAGCAGAAAGAGAAAAACAAAGTGTTAAGTACAGGGAAATCCCAGAAGGCTCCCAGCAGAATTCTCAGCAGAAATTTTGCAAGCCGGAAGAGAGTAGCATGACACCTTGAAAGTGCTGGAAACTTGTAGCCGGGAATATGCTACCCAGCAGGGTGATCCTTCAAAACTGCCGAGAAATTAATAAGAGTTTTTCAGATAAGGATAAGCTAGGAGAGTTTCTCACTACTGAACTGGCCTTATGAGAAATATTGAGAGACCTCTTTAAGCTGAAACGAACTGGCAGTGGATAGTAACAAGAAAACACAGGGAAGGAAAAGTCTCACCGGGAAAGATAAATATATAGAAAAGGTGGTGGGTTAATCACTTTTAAAGCTCCTGAGAAGGTTAAAAGATGAAATTATATTTAACTATAACTATGACAATTAGTTAAGGTATACTTAAAATTAAAAAAAAAGATATAAAAATGTGACATCCAAAAACCTAAAATGAGAAAGATGAAAATACAGTTTGGAGTGTGTTCGGATTAAGTGGCTACCAACTTAAAATAGACTGTTGCATCCACAGGATGATACAGGCAAACCTCACAGTAACCACAAAGAAAAACTTAGTCAATACACAATAGAAAAAGAGAGGGATCTAAGTGTAACACCAAAGAAAGTCATGAAACCACAAGAGAAGAAAGAGAAGAACTACAAAATCAGTGATAAAACAATCAACTAAATGGCAACAAGCATATACCTATTCCCTAACTTAGGGGGGAAAAATAAATATAGTAGAAAGTTTAATGAAAATAAAAGTGGCAGAGACTGATTGCTGTCCCATTAATAATCATTCACCCTTTCTTGCAAGATAACAGATTCATAAATAATTAGCTGGGTTCATGGCCACATTTCTCTGCCTTCCTGTGGCCGGGTGACTGCTGACCAGTGTAATGTGAAAAAGGATGTGTGCAACATCTAGGACAATATCTCTAAAAGGAAGGGGTCGTATCTCTCCTTACCATGTCCTCAGTTCTGCTCTGAGGGCAGTGATGTGATGGTCACAGCTCACCTTGGACAGTGAGGTTCAAAGCCAAGCCCTCAGAATGCCTGCACAGGTGGCATGAAGAGCCTGGTTTGAGAATGAGCGGAGAGCCCTATACTGCCCTAAAGGGCCTTCACCCAGAGAGAAAGAATCTTTGATCCTCTTTAAGGCACTGTTCCTCGGGGGCTTTGATGCACAGTCAGACAATTCCTCCTTAATATAAGAAAAATTAGATTTCTTCCTAATCATCAGAGGTACCGATGATGCCATACCCAGGCCCAGACGGGAGCACATCCCCAAAAGTGACATATCAGTGAGGAATAGGACATGTCCTACAGGTGAGAAAGAAATCTGAAGCATGGAGCCGCTGAGAGGTGCACTGGGGATCACACAGCTGGGCACACCAGGCCAGGGGGCCGGGTTCTGACTCCTGGACAAGTGCCTGGCCGTGTGCTGAGCTGCCTTCAGTTCCAGCTTGCAGGACCTCTCTTTCTCTGCAAGAGAAACAATTCTGGGTGTCAATGGGTGCCCTGTGTTCCCAGTTCAGTCCAGGTTGGGCTACCACTCTTATGTGCCTCCTTCCCTTGATTCTTTGGACAGAGCCACGCATTTTACCAGCCATCCAGTGCTTTGACCTCTGAGGTAAGACTTTCTGGAAAGTAAGGCAATCCCGGCATGAGTTTTAGCTCTTCTACTGGCTAGAATTCATCCCTGGCATGGCTGAGGCATGGATCCTTTTCCAGGAAATTCCATGCAATGATGACTGGGATTCTGGAGGGAGAAGTGTTGCCTCCTTCTCAGAAGTGACAGTTTGGGGTGCGCTCCACTGTCTTGGTGGTTTCTGGAGTGACAGGGAAGAAGGGGTAAGGAAGCATTCTCATCAGTCTGACCCAAATTGTGCTTTTTTGCCTTTGTCAAGGAATGCAACCTTATAACTCCAATTGCCAACATTTTCTGAGTGACGTGGGTTTTGTGTAAAACTTCTGAATGTTCTGGAAGGAATCTGATTAACCCAGTGCCACTTGGCGCCCTCGGGATCCTGCATCCACCCCACGTGGTTAGTAGCCATGCTCTTTGAGGGCTTTCCAAGGGAAGAAAGACAAAATGCTAAATTCTACTAAGGCAGGCAGCCTAAGACTGGAACGCTCTCCCCATGGCTCCACATTGAAGAAAACAAAACTTAAAAAAAACCCAAAAACTTACCCCCCTTCTTCTGTTACCACTGGTGGCTTCACCAAGGGCATCTGGGTGGCAAAATGGGTTCAAGTCGCCTTTCCAGCATAGAGTAAGAGTTTGATAATTTGTCTCTAAAAAAAAAAAGAAAAAGAAAATTGTGCTGTAATACTCTTTTTCAAAGCACATGTTCTAAATATTGTAATTCAGTGTAACCACATCAGTTATGATAATATACCTTCAGTTTGGGACCAGATCATTAAATCTGGAAATATGTAACATATGCTGCAATGATGACTATATCCCATTAATCTTTGGAGCTAGCATTCCAATCATTGCTGTAGAACAACACTTAAAATATGACTGTCGAACAAGCTTTTGTCCTTGGAGATTTTCTGGTGGACATTTTATACCTTGTAGCTTTTCATGTGCTTCAAAGCAGTGTAGCTTCATAACAAATACCATTGCCATATTTATGTGGCAATAAAGTTAGTTTAAGTTACTTTTTATGAAGTCATTTATAGCTTTCAGGCATTATTGAGTTTTTTATGACTACTATAAAATGGTATGACTTAAGAGAAATTATAAACTTCTCCCCTATGGTTATTTGTCATGATTAACATGTATAGAATTCTATTGGTCATTTTGTCTGGGATATTTTATTGTCTTCCTTCTAGGAAAGTTAAATAATAGAGATCTCCAAGCAGGTTATTATGCAGTTCATTTAGATTTTGTTCTATGGATTGTATCTATTTCCATGGCCGGTTCTAATTTTAATAAAGTTTAACTGCCAAATTTCCTGAAAAACCAAGTAAGTCTAGACATAACTTCAGTGACAAGTATCATCACATTGTGCTATCAACTAAAAGTTTTATTGGTTGTTCCTATCAGTTATTCTGGGTCAGTTTTTTTTTTAAGATTGTATTTATTTATTCATGAGAGACACAGAGAGAGAGAGAGAGAGAGAGAGAGAGAGGCAGAGACACAGGCAGAGGGAGAAGCAGGCTCCACACAGGGAGCCCAATGTGAGACTCGATCCCGGGTCTCCAAGACCACGCCCTGGGCCGAAGGCAGCGCTAAACCACTGAGCCACCCGGGGATCCCCTCTGGGTCAGTTTTTACCTGAAAGCCTTACTACTATTTTTTCATCTAAACTATCAAATAGTTGTTGTAGGAAACAGATTTTTCTATCATTGCATAAAAATGTATGTTACTAAAGCATTGTTTGTGTGTGTTTGTTTACCTTAAAAAAGACTTAGAAGGCATTTCTTGATCAGGTATTATTATCTTACTCTGCAGATTCATTTCTTGCCATCCCACTTTGCATATTCCAGTTTAGTGCATGATACTGAATTTTCTTTCTGTTCTCTGAGGAATTCTTTTCATCGTTAGCTGCTTGTGTGGCTTCTATTTAGAAAACTCTGCCCTCCTTTCTTAGTTAACTACTACTCATCCTTCAGGTGCTGGCTTAGACAATCACCTGCTACTGAACTGATTTTTCCTCATATATGAGTAGAGGCTGGAGAGGCCACTAGAATTGATCTTTTTATGTATTCCTTTCTACCCTACATGTGCCCTGTGTATGAATTGTAATGTATCCAGTCATTTGTCTATAACCCTTGAAGACAGAAACCAGACTGCTTTGTTCACTGCTGTAGCCCCAGCATGGTCTGGCCCCAGAAGGCCTTCAATCAATAGTTGCCGAAGGATGAAAGGAATAGACAGCCTTACTTATGTATCTGTTTCAACAAGTAGAAATTGTGACCATTTGCCACAAATAAATCACTATGATACTGTCTATTGATGAAATATCTTTTGCCTTTTCATATTGACAAATGTTCTTCGATGATGTTCATGTGCTAAGGTCTTTTTGGTGTCAGGTTTTAGAGTTACTTTGTCTACTAAGCACTCTATTTTTACTTATTTCTTAAGGAGTATTAGAAGGAATCTAAAAACACTTTATGTCATTAGTAATTTAACAATATTTCCCCAAAATGAAGGCATATTTAGAAATGATGTGAATCTCAAGGATTTCTGTTGCAACTATGCTAGTTTTTTAGTTAATTTAAAACTTCCAGATTTTTGGTATCATGTTTTAAGAACTAAAGACTTACGGCTAAAAACACATTCAGAATTAAAATTTTTCTTCTCTACATTCTTTTTTTCTTCTAGCCAGGTTTTGCTCTGCTGCTAGGTTTCATTATTTCTTAGATCAATTTTGTATCAGTTAGAAGAACAATTTGTTTGTTTCTTCTTAGATTTGAAGCTATTATTCTCAGCAGTAACTCAGTGATTGATCCTTTTTCAAAACCTCAACATGACAAAGACATAGATTATGAGAAGTAACTTGAACCAAATCCAGGATATACTGGCTGAAAATATGAAATTTAAGACTTTGCATCATCTACCATAAATCTGTCACTAATTTGTTATGCCACATGTAAATTTTGGAATATAAATTAAAATGGTCTTATAAAGTCACTTCACTGCCTACTTTTAAATTCTCTTCTTTCATTGTCCTTTCTATAATTTTTTTGCTACTCATTAGTTGTATCAACTGGAAATTCTTGAATTGTAACTAAAAGTGACCTAATTTCCAAAGCATTTAAAATTATTACAGGTGAAAGCTCTCTCAAGGGCTTTCAGTGCTTCAAATATGGATGTACAATCTGTGTCAATAATGAATACTGCACATTAAATTGACCTGAATAGAGCACAAACTTTTTTATAGCATCGGCAAATTTCTGCCGTGAAAGCTTAGAATGGAACACTGGAAGAGAAGCTATTAGAATAATACAGGGACTCTGAAAGGATCTCCATGCTATGTGGGTTTGGGAGTTTGTTGTTGTTGTTGTTGTTGTTGTTTTGGGGTTCTTTTGCTTGTTTGTTTGCTTGTTTTTCTCAGTATAATTGAGATTTCCAAGAATTTTTACTGAGGAGTCATTTTATTCTCTGGACTTAACTATTAAAAAAAAGATAAAATTATTAGGGAAGCAATAAGGAATTTGGTAAAGAATTGAAAACAAAATATTATATGCTTGATAAGTTTATCCCAAGCTTCTCACCTGAGTTGTTTAGAACGCCAGGCTAATGAGTCCAAGGCCATAGATTTGAGCTTTCTGTGGTGTGGATAGTTTACTCTCTCTGGATCACAGACCACTGTTGTTATCTTGCCCAGCCATCCTTCAAAGAAGGACCTGGTTCCTAGATAACACTAATGAAAGAGAGAAGACAGATCAACTAGGGCCATCAGAACTACAATGTCTCAAAAAGGATATATTGCTAGTTTACCAATGTATGTATGTATTATTTATAATTTGTGTCATATTACTTGTGACACCTCCATTTAGAGAATGCATCTATGTTTGAATAAGCGTCATTTATTTTCATTTTAATTTATGAAGGCAATAAAACTAAATTAGCTTTATTTTTATTGTCAAGTTCACACACTTAGAATTTAACACAATACAAAATATCTACCATTCAAAAAAAGCTTGCTTCACAGAGGGATATGAAGTTAGTCTCAATATCTTTTACTATAACCTTTTTATTTTATCAGGCATGTTAAATTTTAGATAATTTAAAAGACATTGAAGGGTGCCTGGGTGGCTCTGTTCATTCAGTGTCTGCCTTTGGCTCAGGTCATGATCTCTGGGTCTTAGAATCCAATCCCACATTAAAAAAAAAAAGCCATTTAACTAGTAAAGTATGCTGTTGTCTTCTCTCTCAGGCATTAGTAGGAGTGTGATTAAATTTTTCTAAGAAGCTTTACTTACCATGAAAGATTCTAAGAATCTAAGATTCGTTTAATTGAGGAAGACTTAGGATGAGTTCAGGTACTGCTACAAGTAGAATTGGTAGGAAATTTTCCAGTTTTATCTAGTTATGATGATAGTACACCATGACATTTTTTAAAATAAGGAAATATCTTATACCTCCACTAATAGTGCAGACCATAAACTACTGATTTACTTCCAGTTTGGAACAAACTTTGTTGTGTTCTTCACAATCAGTGTTTCATAGACTTGGATCTGGTTGGACAGAATTATCAGGACGTTCATTTAATTTTATGCTCCACCTTTTTATAAATGTAACCTAACAATTGCATAGAATCAAGCAAAAAGCCTGCAGTTACCTAGGCTAACTTTCTCATTTGGTAGGAAAGGAATGGGTTTGTTTTATCATCCATTATAAATGATGACCAATAAATATACCTGCCCACCTTCCTTCTTTGGGGGAGTAAGTGTTGATTCAGTGCTGGTTAATTCATTAAAAGAATAATAATTGTTACTGAAAAGTTAAAGTTTCACAGAAACACACATGATAATATTCTCCTTTATTTAAAGAATCAACATAAATTTTTAAGAAGTTCTTTTTATTATTGCAACAGTTCCTCTTCTTTTTATGTCCACTTTTTTTGTACTCACCATTCTCATAATCTTTTCCTACATGCTTTTCCATCATCCTTTATTTTCTATTAAAGTGATTCACACACTATAGACTATATTTCTTTCTTTCTGTAGCTTTTTCCAGTAAACTATGAGAACTAAAACTAGATTTTTTTTTTAATCTTTGCATCATCTTACCTAGCTCTGTATCTAATTCATGCTACAATCTCAGTGGGCATTTAATGAATGAATAAATGAATGAATTCATTAATATCTTGCAGTCTTTGGTTTTAGTTTTTGATCTTATATTTTTATTATATTTTTAAATGTACACTTAGTAACACAGATCAGTTAACACATATATTTATCTTTCTAATAAAATTGCACCTGATGGAGCCATAATATTCTTGGCAGTTTCTAAAAATGTGCATGACCTACAAAGGTTTAAATCTGAACTCCTCTTTACAGTTGGTAATCTAATGACTACTCCAAACTCACAATTTAAAAACTTTACATTGATTATCATTCAATAACAATATAAAAAGTAGGCTCTTTATTTGAATTAGGAATAATTCATCATCATTTATCCACCCCTTAGAGTGCTAAGCATATCTGTTAAAGATTTCAGTTAGCCATCTATTTATCTGTGTTAGAGGGAAAATGTCCAAGGCCTTTGACCTACTACTCCAATTTTTGGCAAACTTAAAAAGTTCCATCTTTGGCATTCATTTGGAATTCATCTCCTCGATCCCTTCTGGCCCAGAGCCACAGGAATTGGTTGAGGACTTCTAAAGCAACTTGTATGGCCTTTACTCTATTATTTAACAAATCATTCTAAAACTGAGCCAATGGAGGTAAAAATCCTCCACATTTTATCAATCTAAGAACCAAAATTCTCAGTTATTCCTTTGGACCTTATTTCATCATTCCCCCCCACACTATGCACATGATGTTGTTTGAGATTTTATAGTCAAGTTCCTCATTTCCCTGGAATTTGTGCTTGGAACTTCACCAGACAACTGTCAAATCAATAGTCCATAATTAAACTCGGAGTAGAAGTACTCTGTATATTTCACAATGCTTAATTAATCTTCCCCAATGGAGCACTTTAATGCTATTTTCATAATGGGAATAGTATTATGAGCTCTAAGAATATTTCATTTTGCAATCACCTATTAATTAGGAAGCATAGCTTTATTCATTTTTTTCCTGGATATGCAATCAACCTGTTCTTTATCATGGCCTGAATTTCATGGCCAATAAAGAGGTTATATATACTTTAATTGTATGTATTTAATGAATATTCTATAAATTTCCCACTGCCTAAACCAGTACTATTTGTTAATCATCTGAGTACCAATGTTATTCAAGTGTATTGTGTCAAAAATGTCATTTTCATCTTTCGGGAAGTGGCTTAAGCACAATTTTTTTCTTTCCAGATATAATTGCAAAAGTCATTAAATAATATAGGAAGATACATTGCCATGACTAAAGATCAACCAAGAATGGATATAGGCCATACTTGTTTCTTTTCCCATTTCAGTAGAAATTTGATTTGTGATAATGGTAGTTAATTACTTTGGACAATGAATCCAATCAATCTAGTCAGTTTACTAAAAAGAGAAAAGAGAGTATTAAACAAGAACTCTTGATAAGATTGGAATAGACTACTAAAATAGATTAATTAGTTCAATGCATGCTTTAATCAAAGCAGTGTTGTTATGTCTGTTAGTAGATAATACATCTGTTCACACATAAAAGAATGATGTTTCTTTAAAAAACTTAATTTCCAGTTCTTTTAATAACAGTAATTTTTACATTCACCGTGTTCTAGTTGAGTGTGAACGTTATGTAGTAGATGTCTATGAGTCCTTCAATTTAGAAATATGAGTTACTATGAGAGATAATAAAACTGCCAGAACCCAGATACGTGAAGCTCATAATGAATGATACAGATTCCTATATATTCTGCTCATAAACATTAGAAATGATGAAAAGCTTAATCTAGTTGTAAACAACCTGCATAAATATATTTTATGGGTTTTTTTTCCTGCATGCATATAGAAGTAGCAAACTCATTTAATAATATTGAGCAATCTTAGTTTGAAATCATCAGTTTCCTTTCAATTTAAAATGAGATTATGAAAATAATTATGCTTTAACAAGCAAGTAGGTTTATATTTTCATTGGACATAAAACAATAAAATACTACCTCTTTATAAAATTTGAACACAACTAAGGTATTTCTTTATTGTAAAAGTAAATCCAGATACATAAAATGGCCGTAAAACAACTTCAATGTATAAAATCAAAAAATCCTCAAATAACCATTATTTCGAGTAACTGCATACTTAGACAAACCTGCTCACTGGTATCATAGTTGATCCAGATTCCACTTATATAACTTCTTTTTTGGAAGTGTAGGCCTATTGTGATGCATTTCTTACAGTTCATGGTTGAAAAACCAGGGCAAGTCCAATAGAGGTGTTTTGGTTACAACTTAACAGTTTACTTGAGTTTTTGTGGACTGTATAACTAAAGGATAATCATTAATCCAATATGATTTAAACTCTAGACTTTCAAAAGAGAAATTAAACAGCACTATGTCATTTCTAACAGCAGTGTTTATAAAACAGAAATTGGCTTCAATCCACATTTGAAAACAAAATATTCAATACCATATAAAATATTCTCTCTCTCTCTCTCTCTCTCTCTCTCTCTCTCTATATATATATATATATATATATATATATATATATATATATATTTCAGAAAGAATCTATTTTCTTGCCCGTGAAATAAGAGAGCCAATTTCTAAGAATTTGCTCAATTTTTCATGTTCTTGTCAGATTTACCAAGTCCTTTTCATGGATCCTGCCCAAGTTACTCTCAGCTTTTAAGTGATAAGCATTGAATTCATTCATATATTTAGCAATCATTTATTTAATGATAAATGTACTCTTCTAGGCTTTGTAGGGGCTATACATGAGGTAGTCTTTATTCTCGAGAAGTTTACACTAACACAACACAGGGTAGTCACAAAATTCTCTTAAAGTAAGATGATTTCTGCATTGGTATTCAAACCTTGAAGACAGGTAGACTGTGGGTAATTCAAAGAATGGAGGAAGGTATAGAATGAAACAGAGAAGGAGACATAGAAGATAGTATGGTTTTTGAGAATGAAGAGGGGTTACATTTATTTCCCAAGTTAGAATTCTTCTTGAATGGCTCTGCTGGGAAGAAAGTCATAGGATGTAAATATAAACAAATGTCAGATGGAAAGATTTTCAATTGTATGCTTTCAAGTGTGACATTCATTCTATGATTGTAATGATGCCAACTATTGAGCATGTCCTGGATGAATGAAGCACAATTCTAAGCATCTGAAGGCATTATCTCAGCTGATCTTCACAGTAAGCCTATGGAGAATTAGTATCTCCATCTTATAGCAGAAGACATCAAGCATTAGAGACATGCAAGAAGTTCCCTCAAATTGTTGAGTGCCTAAGCAAAAAACAAAACAACACAAAAAACCCACACACAAATATAAACAAAAAAAAACAACTCTTTCTGACGCCAAAGGCTTAACTCCACCATATCTCCATTCCACACACCATCAGTGAGGAGCTATGAAAGGTTCTGAGCAGGACCATGGGACATAATGAAAAATAGCTAAGGAACATTGATCTGACAGGAGTGTGTCACATGATTTGGAGGAGGCAGGATTAGAAGCATTGACGCAGTTTATCTTAGTAGAGGAATAAAATAATAAGGCCAATAGTTGGTGGTGGTAATGAGAATGGAAATAAAAAGGTTAATATAAAGGAGGGAATGAAAAACATCATATTAAGATGAGTTAATAAGTATAATAATGAATAAGAAGAAGGGGAGGGAGGAGAAGAGGAAGGGTGCTAATGATGGTGAGTTGGTGGTGGAAGAAGAGAAAATAGAGATGGTATAGGCAGAACAGGTGCAGAAGAAAGGGGCAGAGGAGAACAGGAATTGAGAAGGAAGAGCAGGAGCATTTATTTGTTGAAAAAGCCCATTTGACAAAAAGTAAGCAAGTAAGCCACATGGAATATTTGATTTAATGTTTATGAACACCCTGTGTGTTAGATACTGTTATGATCTCTAGTTTGTAGAAGAGGAGATGAAGGCTTGGAACACGTGGCTTACCTGTGGCCACAGAGCCCGTAGGATATGAAACTGAGACCTGCGCTCGCAGACTTGGATGGCAGACCTCATGCCCACTGGCCTTCCCCCCAATACCTGTATGGTGAGCAGAGTGGGATTGTTAATCCTCTTTTAAGGATAAGGCTCCCACAGTATTTTACCTGAGAGCAAAGAGTGAGATCTTCTGCTTTAAAATCTTTATTTTGGAGTACAGGAAACACCATACATGCTGATCATGCAAATGTATATGTGTAATCCTCCTGAAGCCTCTTTCTCCTTTATCCTCCATCTTTAATCCATCGTCAGACCTCACTGATTTTATCTCTTAAATTGTTCTATAACCTGTCCTCTTCTCTCCATCCTCACAGCAACCAACCTACTGCAAGCATTAAATATCTTGTATCCGGGCGGCTGAAACAGCCTTCCAAATAGTGCCTCCCACCTCCATCCCTTCCAGGATACAGTTTGCTTTTTAATATCCTAGCCAGGGTGATATTTGTAAAATGCAAATCTAGTCCTCACATTCAACTACCAAAAAATAACAAAATGGTAATATAAAACACCTTTAATGACTTTCTATTGCCCTTAGAAAAAGAGTGAAGTCCTTCAATGACCTGGAAGGTATTTTACAGGCAGGCATGTCCACCTCTGACCAGCAGCCTATTTTCCATGTAGCTCTTGAGCCTCAGACACATTGATGTCATTTCCTCCCCTCCTTCAGTAAGCAGGGACTTCATTCACCATGTTCCCTTTCATAGAATGCTCTTAAATCCTCAGCTGCCCACTCATTTCTTTCCTGGTTTAACACATATTTTTTGTCCTTCAGACTTAAGGTCAAATATAACTTCCTCGGATATTGTCCTTGATGCTCAGCATAGAGAAGACTTACCTTGTATAGGCTTTTCTAGCTCCCCTTGGCTTTCCTGTGTAACCTTCACCTCTGTTGGCAAATGTGTATTCACAAGTGTGTTTTTGTTGAGCATCTGTCCCTCCTATTTGTCTAGAAGTGCCATGAGAATGGAATCACATGTTTTGTCCCCTGTTTTATCCCTAAAACCTGCACCCAAGATGAAGTAGGTGTCTAGTAAATATTTGCTGAATGAACCATGAATGATTAATAACCTTGTCTCTGTTTAAATACTAGCCTCTCCATTTACTAAATGGGTAACTTTCTTAAAGAAGCTTTTCTTTCCCCATCAGGGAAAAAAAAGGATAGTTACAATCTAATGAGTATGATTATTCATGTAAGGCCCTTCACTAATAGAAAGTACTTAAAAAAAATCCAAAAAACTATTATACTACAAAAACATCGGAGATCTCAAAGAACAAAATGAACATTTGCTGACAGGGAAAAGGTCTTTTAGTGTAAATCAGTTGAAATAAAATACATTTTCATGTTTCAGTAATGCCTAAAAGGGATGTGACATATATAATTTGCTTGACAAAACTAATTTTATAATCCTAATTTTTAAATGGTTATTTTGAAAAATTGATATGCTTTTTGTGCCGGTCCTTATGGGCCGCAGAATTAAATATTAGTTTTTGGGAAAGTCAGAAAAACCAATAAAAACGAAGACAGTGGCCCATCATAGTATTAAGTTAACTTTTTGGTATGCTGATGCTTCCTGCTATCAGACATAAGGAAATTATGAAGAACATTCAAATGAATCACTAGCTTATGGCTCAGGAAATAAATTTAGGGCAACAAACCTAGTGTTATACTGAGCGCTCATCCTGTCATCTGTCATTTAAAACTTTATTTTTTTAAAGAGTTTCTTTTTAAGTAATCTCTACTCCCAATGTGGGGCTCAAACTTACAACCCCAAAGTCAAAAGCCACATGTCCTACTGACTGAGCCAGCCAGGTGCCCCTGGCATCTATCATTCATATGTTTCAGAGCCCTAGAATATATTTTCTCATTCACCTATGCAATACAAAAATTTCTTAATGTTACCAAGTTAAGAAATTAAACTAACGGTGTAAGAGACTTCTTTTTCTCCACATCCTCACTAACACATGTTGTCTCTTACATTGTTGGTGGGAATGCAAACTGATACAGCCACACTGGAAAACAGCATGGAGGTTCCTCAAAAAGTTAAAAATAGAACTACCCTATGATCCAATGATTGCACTACTAGGTATTTACCCACAGGATACAAAAATACTAATTTGAAGGGGTATATGAACCCCAATGTTTATAGCAGCAGCATCAACAATAGCCAAATTATGGAAAGAGCCCAAATGTCCACTAACTGATGAATGAAAGAGGATGAGGTGTATATATATATATATATATAATATATGTATATATTATATTTATGTGTGTGTGTATAATGAAATATTACTCAGCCATCAAAAAGAATGAAATCTTGCCATTTACAATGATGTGGATGGAACTAGAGGGTATTATGCTAAGCGAAATAAGTCAGACAAAGACAAATACCATATGATTTCACTAATATGTGGAGTTTAAGAAATAAAACAGATGAACATAGAGGAAAGAGGAAAAAAGGGGGCAAACCAGATAACAGACTACTCTTAACTATAGAGAACAAAGAGAGTTACTGAAGGGGACTGGGTAGGGGGTGGGCTAAATCGGTGGTGAGCATTAAGGAGGGTACTTGTGATGAGCACTAAGTGTTGTATGCTAAGTAGTGAATCACTAAATTCTACTCCTGAGACTAATATTACACTATAAGTTAACTAACTAGAATTTAAATAAAAACTTGAAAAAGAAAAAAATTAAACTAGCCTAAAACATAGGATTCCTTTTCATTCTGACACTCTCCATGGTTTTATCCCTTATCTGTCTACCTCATCAAGTTGAGTTTATCTGAATAATACTTCATGTGAGGACATATAATAAAAAATATATAACATTGGTATTAGTTCTGGAAACAGAAAGATGAACTTAATTCTCAAGATGGAGAAAGTGGGGAAATAATACTGTGTTATTTATTTTAAAAAGAGCTAAAGGTTGGGGTGCCTGGGTGGCCCAGCGGTTGAGCGTGTGCCTTTGGCTCAGGGTGTGATCTCAGGGTCTGGGGATCAAGCCCCACATCAGGTTCCCTGCATGGAGCCTGCTTCTCCATCTGCCTGTGTCTCTGCCTCTCTCTCTGTCTGTTTCAGGAATAAATAAATAAATAAATAAAATCTTTAAAAAAAAGATAAAGGTTAGTCTGGGCTTTAAAGTGCTAGTCTAGGAATCAAGTTGGGCCAAAGTTAGAATGCTTTCCTGCCCCACAACCTGTTTGCTCATTTATCTATTAGAAATAATAACAGGATTTACATTATATGGTTATTTTGTTAAATGGGATAATATCTGTAAAATCCTTATTTAGTCCTATGCACAGGCCACAATTTGCACTTGATAGAATGGTGGTCGGCATTGAAAGCATTGACCCATTACAGTCAGCCAAGCCCAGAGATGTGAATGATCTACCTTACCGAAGATGTCACCCACCTCGGGATTAAATGTTCAAAGGAGACTAACAGAAATATTTAAAAGGCAGAATGAGTGCTTGCTATTGCTGTGAAATAAATGTGAGTTTTGACCTACATACAAAGTATATTTTTTGTTGGAAAATATACGCAATCATTTTATTCGGGGATATTGTTACAAATAAATCTTACTTTTTGTTTAGGAACCACATGATTTATGCACACAGATTGTAACATACAAATTCTGCATTGTCTATTTGAATAAGCAAGTGGGCAGACAGATTTATCTCTGCTTATCCTTGAATAGCTTTCATTGTTAATTCCATTTTCTATTCCTACTGTACATATCACCACTTAATTTTAATCTCTGACAAACTAATTTACTAAATGGAATAGTTCTTAGAATGAAAAAAGAGATCTTTATTCATCTTTTAAAAATATTAAAATTGGCTGAAAAAAATGAAACAATGAATTTGGTTATAGTTTCTGTATTTATTAGTTTTACCTTAAAAATATTTATGCCAAAGATGAATTAACCTTTCATTTTTAAGGTATAGACTTATAAAAATTTGTCATTTACTATTTCTTTATTGGTAAAATTGAATAGTATAACAGAGCTGTATTTTGGGCATTATGGATAGAAATAACCAGCTGCAAGAGCAAAGAGGTTTATGTCATTCAATATGTATATATAAATAGAATTTTAGAAACAATATATTGAGTCCTGAAATGCCAAAATGCACTCTATTTCTTTGTTATTCTGTTCCTGTCAGTCACTAAAGACATGTTGATTATTCTTATAAGAATCGTCTCATTTAAGTCCCTGTATCCTGGCTGTTCTAACTGAAAATAGCACTATCCATGAAATAGGGGAAAATGCTGCATGAGGAATTCATTATGTGAATGCTGATTGTACAGATAAATGTGAAAACATGGGTACTTGGGGAAGTATTACAGTAAAGTAATTATGATAAGTTATACCAAGAAATCTAGGAAGAAAAATGGAAAGAACCAACAATAAATAAATTAACTTACACATAAATTAATTAAACACATGGGTTTAGAGAAGACTAATGTATAAATGCTGTTGTAAATTATGACCTACAAGACGATATAATACACAAATATTATATATATATAATATATATATATAATATATATAATGTGTGTATCTATAGACATGAAAAGTATGTAAAAGTGGCTTAGGCACCTGAAATATCGGATCTGTGAAGTGTCTCATCATGTTTCTTATTGTCTACCATATATGAATGCTGTTAGGTAAACACTTCCATTTCCATTGAACTATAATTCCTCCAAGCAACATGCTTAGAAGCCCATCCTCAGGTAATTCACAATCGAATTTGATTGTTGGTTCTGAATTATACACCCTTGAGAAAATATTTGACCATTTCCAGTCGTTTTTGAGTATCCAGAATTGCTTGCTATGTCTAGCTGAAGCCCTTTTCCATGATCTTTAGAATAATTATTGTCACCTACTTCATGATAGATATCATATTATCCCTTCACCAAACCTTAATATAAAAACATCTTTAAAAGAAATATTTCATGTGTTTCTTTTCATAAAGCCTATTCAGCTCTCCTACAGATTTTGAAAGACAGGAAGATCCTATGGGCACCCGGGTGGCTTAGTTAGTTAAAGGCCTGACCTGGGCTCAGGTGGTGATCTCTGGGCTCAGGTGGGCTTAGTTAGTTAAGGGCTGACCTGGGCTCAGGTGGTGATCTCCTGGGATGAAGCCCTCCCCATCAGGCTCTGTGCTCAGCAGGGAGTCTACTTGTCCCTCTCTTCCTCTCTCTCTGCCCTTCCTCCCACTTGTGTGCATGCTCTCTATCTCTCTCTCTCCCCCCTCTTCCCCTCTCTCTCTAATTAATAAAATCTTTTTAAAAAATACTAATATTACTGCTAAAATAGTGCTAGATTTAGAGTTCTTACTTGACATGTTCTATCCTAGGCAATTCACTTTTTACAGATGGGGAAACTATGACTTAAAAATGCTAAGTAGCTCAAAGATAATACTTAGAAAGCCAAAACAAAAAATCTCTGTTTGGTTCCAAATACCACAATCTAAATTACCACACACTCAGGTAGGACTTTTTTAAAAATTCAGAATCACTGAAAAACTATCAGTTATTACTATTTTGTTAGATTGTTTTATGCAATATACAGTTATTATTTTGTTATATTGTTACATATATCACATATAATATACTTTTTTTCAGATCTACTCTATACAAATCAATTACACATTTTTTTTCAGGGTAACTTTTTTTTTTATTTTCGACATCTGACATTACTTTTTTTATAAATTTATTTATTTATTTATTCTAATTTTTATTTATTTATGATAGTCACACAGAGAGAGAGAGAGGCAGAGACACAGGCAGAGGGAGAAGCAGGCTCCATGCACCGGGAGCCCGACATGGGATTCGATCCCGGGTCTCCAGGATCGCGCCCTGGGCCAAAGGCGGAGGCGCTAAACCACTGCGCCACCCAGGGATCCCTATAAATTTATTTTTTATTGGTGTTCAATTTGCCAACATGTAGAATAACACCCGTGCGCATCCCGTCAAGTGCCCACCTCAGTGCCTGTCACCCAGTCACCCCCACCCCCCGCCCACCTCCCCTTCCACCACCCCTAGTTCGTTTCCCAGAGTTAGGAGTCTTTCATGTTCTGTCTCCCTTTCTGATATATCCCACTCATTTTCTCTCCTTTCCCCTTTATTCCCTTTCCGATTTTTTATATTCCCCAAATGAATGAGACCATATAACGTTTGTCCTTCTCCAATTGACTTATTTCACTTAGCATAATACCCTCCAGTTCTATCCACATTGAAGCAAATGGTGGGTATTTGTCATTTCTAATGGCTGAGGAATATTCCATTGTATACATAGACCACATCTTCTTTATCCATTCATCTTTCGATGGACACTGAGGCTCCTTCCACAGTTTGGCCATTGTGGACATTGCTGCTATAAACATCGGGGTGCAGGTGTCCCGGCGTTTCATTGCATCTGTATCTTTGGGGTAAATCCCCGGCAGTGCAATTGCTGGGTCGTAGGGCAGGTCTATTTTTAACTCTTTGAGGAACCTCCACACAGTTTTCTAGAGTGGCTGCACCAGTTCACATTCGCACCAACAGTGTAAGAGGGTTCCCTTTTCTCCACACCCTCTCCAACATTTGTTGTTTCCTGCCTTGTTAATCTTCCCCATTCTCACTGGTGTGAGGTGGGATCTCATTGTAGTTTTGATTTGTTATTTCCCTGATGGCAAGTGATGCAGAGCATTTTCTCATGTGCTTGTTGGCCATGTCTATGTCTTCCTCTGTGAGATTTCTCTTCATGTCTTTTGCCCATTTCATGATTGGATTGTTTGTTTCTTTGCTGTTGAGTTTAATAAGTTTCTTTATAGATCTTGGAAACTAGCCCTTTATCTGATACGTCATTTGCAAATATCTTCTCCCATTCTGTAGGTTGTCTTTTAGTTTTGTTGACTGTATCCTTTGCTGTGCAAAAGCTTCTTATCTTGATGAAGTCCCAGTAGTTCATTTTTGCTTTTGTTTCTCTTGCCTTCATGGATGAATCTTGCAAGAAGTTACTGTGGCCAAGTTAAAAACATCTTGATTGCTTATTCTATGTCAGACATTGTGCTGGGTCTTGATATGTGGCCAAATTAGATAGGATTCCTCCTCTTGATGAATTTGCAGCCAAATAAAATATGCAGATAACAATGATTGTAGGAAGTGCCACATAGTGCTTATGAAAGAGCACTTTAAAAAGGTGTCTAGTGAAAGAAGACACCGAGCTTAGTTTTCTGTATTATACTTTAGGTATGCATAATGTTCCTCTGGAAACAGACACCTTCAAAAGCTCAGTGAAAGATTTTGAAAGATCTAGATTTATCCATGAGAAGTTAGTGTTGAAACTTGGAGAGTCAATTACTCTCCTGCAGGTTGAAGCTCTGAGAAAGAAGGACGAAAGACTAAGTACTGAGGGTTATTGTTAAAGGTCAGGAGAACAAAGATGGAGCAAAGTTCTCTCTCACTGGTTGCAGAGCAAAAGCAACAGAATATAATTTATTCTTAAAAAAAAAAGTCTGTAATTTAAAGGGAGCATTTTAAGGTTTCATTTATACCTCCAAAACACATCAATACATTTATGAACTGGCATTATAACTCCAGAGGTTAAAAAAATGAATCACAGAAATTGAATTGTATAATGTATAAGGTTGAAGGCTCTGCACACATGGCTGAGAAGTTTCTGTATTATTCTGGCACAAGCTTTCAGTAATTGAAAGCTATCCTAGTCTTCCCTAGATGGTTCAGTGATGACAAGCACCTGGAAATGCATAGGTAATGAGAGGATTATGTTCCTAATGTAACCGAAGTGCCAGATGACACCAACTTGGGCTACTATTATAATTATACACTAATATAGTATATCCTCTGAGGCCTGAAGAGTCTTGCAAGAAAAATGAAGGAAGAAAGGAGAGAAAAAAGAAAGCAAGGAAGGTTTTTTTTTCCTTTTCATTAGGGAGCCATCAGAAAAGGATTTATGGTTTATCAAGCATTGTCCCCAAAATGGACTTGGGGGAAATGATTATTTTAAAGGGGTCTGATTCCCCCATCACGTACACCACTAGTCTCATAGCCTGGATGAGACTCTGAAAAAGCCTGGGAAAGAAAGGACATCATGTCCTGTGTGGACATGAGTGACAGCACTGTTAGCCCCTCTGGGGTACCACTTGTTGTAGCCTCCTCCAGGGGACATTCCCCAGAATGACTCGGTATCAACAGAAGAAAATGTCACTTTTTAAAAATTTATTTTCAGTTTGCCAACATATTACATCAGGCTCACCTCATTATGCGACCTCCTCAATGCCCAGAATCCTGTTACCCCATCCCCCTACCCACCTTCCCTTCAGCAACCCTCACTTTGTTTCTTAGAGTCAGGAGTCTCTCATGGTTTGTCTTCCTCTCTGATTTTTCCCCATTCACTTTCCCCTCCTTCCCTTATGGGACCTTTCACTATTTCTTATATTCCATATTCCACGTATGAGTGAAACCATATGATAATTGTTTTTCTCGATAGTCTTTTTTCACTTAGCATTATATCCTCGAGTTGCTTCCACTTCCATGTAAATGGTAGGTATTCATCCTTTCTGATGGCTGAGTAATATTCCATTGTGTGTGTATATATATATCTATATATACATTAGTTATATATATATATTCTTTATGCATTCCCTTGTCGAAAGACATCTGGGCTCCTTCCACAGTTTGACTTTTGTAGACATTGCTGCTGTGAAATTTGGACTTTGAAAAGAAAAAGAATTTGTGCCACAGCACAGATCAAAGGTGAAAAGATGGTAACTAGAATTTAATGGTCATACAAGGATTACTTTTTTAAGCACATCAAGCTCAAATGTGCTTGATAACCTTGTCCATTACACATTTAGATAGAGAAACACTGACAAAGCTCTAGACAGGGATAGTCTACGGTCTTATCAATTTCATGGATAAATATCCAGTACATCAAATACCCTTACAGACAACGGGTTAGCATTTTCATATATAATAGCAAAAGCTTCTGCTAACAAAAGGAGTCAGTGTTCAAATAACACAGTACTTTAACATTTTTCTGAGACATTTCATACTACCATTAAATTGTACCTTCTGGAGAAATATCCTTAGCGTATAGTATAACTTACAAACATGAGATATATGATCAATAAATGAAAAAATTGTTAATATTAGTATAGTCCAGGAAGTTAATTCAAACAAAGTATTTGTTATTTTTTAAGAAAAAAAAATATGCAAAAAAGAAAGAAGAGCAATGCATCTACATAATTGATTACCTCCTTTTTCAGGTTTTTTCAGCTCTCTGCCTTCACTTACTTGGGTCATAAGTGTGGCTCCAGGGAGTGAGAAAGATCTAGAGGAAATTGAGAGACGTAGACACCAATTCCTACAGGTCAATGATTTTGATGTGCACCAAGCATTAAAAGCAAGGAAATGCAGGTATAATGGAACATACCCCATGGGAAAATGATATATTTCCTAGGATAATCCATTACACATTAGTCCTGGTGAAGTGTTACAGAGAATCAGTCTGTCCTTCAGCAGTTGGATTAGGTTATCCATCAGGCTGACTTGTGCACATATCGTTTAAATTGGGAAAGAACAGATAGTTGTCCTAAATTCTCTGTGCTCCTAAGGGAAAAAATAATTGAAAGCAGAAGTTGATGCTACTTATTGACCAAGTAAGATCATTGAATAACATTAAGTTTGGCATTATTCAATTTATCCATTCCCCCCCCCCTTTTTTTATGGTGCTTGATAGAGTTCTTTCTTTTCTACTATGTCATGGCAATCCTAAGAAAATAAATTACAGTCACAGTATCTACTAGTTTTAAAAATGTATTCAATTATTTTTGTAGCACTTTTGATAGCTGTAACACTTGCTAACTTCAGACAAATTGACTGCAGGATTAATGTAATCATTTCTATAGAAAGCATTTCAAAGCTTTAAAATGACAGCATTCTAAAATAAGATAGTGATTCCTTGACACAGGATGAAGCTAAATGGAGAAGGTTTTTACTTTCTATTCTTTCCTCAGTTTCAAAGGTCACTTTGCATTTGAGCTCTCCTCCATTTGAAACAGAATTTGACTACAATGAGCATCAGCATATAAAAGATACTACTGGAGGAAATGCTGTGTCTCATTCTTGCTGATTGTCTTCCTCAGCCAAGCTCCTACAAGTGCCTTTAGAGCAAATGCTGTCAATTTATGCTCAATATTTGAGGATATATTGGTCTACGAAAAGGGGTCCAATATTTTCGTCACCAATTTTATTCAGAGCTGGAGAGTCACTCCATAGAACCGAGTGCTAGAGAAGCTGGAACTACCTCTTCTGAACAACAACAACAACAAAAAAAAACAGCCTGAGGGGTAACTGAATAGCTTGAAGCTTATTAAGACAACCAAGAACATCTGGTACATCTATCGTAAGTGCTACAACAAAAAAAGACCACGACACAGGCATAGAATGTCTAGAAATAAATATATACTTGTTTGGTTGACATCAAAGGAAATTAAAGAGAGGAACATTATTCAGTCCTAGAAAGGAAAAATATCTGACACATGCTATTGGATGGATGAGCCCTGAAGACATAAGCTAAGTAAAATTGGCCAGTCACAGAGAGATAAATATTGTATTATTCCGCAATCATTCCACATCGCAATTATTATTGTATTATGAGGTACCTGGTATGGTAGGAACAAAAGTAGGATAGTGGTTGCCAGAGGATGGTCCAAAGGGGGAGTTACCTTGTAATGGGTATGAAGTTTTCAGTTCGGGAAGGTGAAAAGGTTTTGGAAACAGATGGTGGTGACTGTTGTACACCAATATCCGTAATTCTAAGCTCAAAGCTCCTTCAAACACCCCTGACCTCAAAGATTCTGGTCCCCATTCTGTGCAGGGCGGGAGTCTGAATCCCGCTGTGATGGGTTCCCAGACTCAAACCAAGTGTTCCTTGCTCTGCCTAAAAATGCTGGTGGATTGAGCCAGACCTTCTCCTACCTTTGCTTTTCTCTCATTAGGTCCCATTCAGGCAATGCAGGAAGCCACATTTTAAAGAGACAAATTTCAACTCCTCCTAGTGCACCCAGAGAACCAACTGCCTCATCTTTGGTGGGGAAGAAACTAGATTCCATTTAACTGTCCAACAGCCTCATTTAAAAAACACAGCTCGGCGGATGCATCAGCCCCAGTACTATTTGTGACCCACACTTTGAAAACCACCGATCTAAACTATTCACAGAAAGATCAAGGTTATTTAAGGGTTTTTTTTTTTAAAGGAAAATCAATAACTCTAGTTCACAGTTGCCTTTATTTTGCGACACTCTAAGGTACAGGCAGTTCTGCTATTAGGCTGGTTTTGCAATTGTGAATCCATTCCAAAGTAATGGATATACTAGAGAATAACTTAGGCATAGCACAGGTATCCTGCTTGTCTATATGTAAGTTCATCCAGGAAAAATTAGGTAAGTGTAGGAAACACCCAGCTGAACCTAGCCAAGGAGGAGCTTGCACACACCGCCCAAACACACACACACACACACACACACACACACACACACACCACCCCTCAAACATCTACCAACCACCTCAGCTTACTGGTCACCTTACTCCATCCATATCTGATGTACAACCTTCCTCATGACCTCAGATCCGTCTCTTCGCACCACTTCACATCAACGCTTAAGCTGCAGCTTTTCCAAGGACCACTTCCACGAGCAAACGTCAGGTCTTTTTTCAAAATACAATGCCATGTTTAATTGTAATGTTTATGGATTTCTTAATGGCCCAGCATGTGTAAGACTGTGCTATCATATTTAGTAGGGTCTTTTTTACTTGTTTTAAATGTATCGCTGATGAAATTTTGGAGTGCTGGCAACACCTGAATTTTCCCAGAAGCCCTGTAGTTTTCATTGTGCTTTGTGGCTCTGTACGGTGGTTGCTAAGAACATACATGTGTTATAGGAGAAGTGATGGTATTATGTAAGTCATTAAGTAAGTAAGTCGCAGGATTTACTGTCTGCTGCTCAGTAATGCAAAGAAAATGGAGCTTCTTTATTTTTCCGCAACTGTCCAGTTTGCCTCCCACTTGCTAGGCGGCACGGAGAATTTTATTCTCATGAGACATCTCTTACTTACACCAGTAATACCCTTCTGGGACCTCTCCTTCCAGAAGCCCAAACAGAAATGGGGCAAAAACCTTGTAATTTGGTCTTCTCCTTCAACCCAGCTATTGGACTTCTGGTGTGCATGTCCCACTGCCTCCCTCCCACTTCTGTCCCCATCATCTTTCTGCACTCCATGAGGCTAAAAGCATATGATGTCCATGTCCGTATTTTTGGGCTTGGACTTCTCATACACGGTATTCCTCTTCCAGAAGCAAGTAGCCTCAGAGTTCCGGCAGATTAGTGGAAGCAGTAGCCACTCCAGGCTATGGAAGAACCCAGGATTGAGCCTGCAAGGTGTCTCTCAATATTTACTAGGGAAGAGGAAAGGCATGGAGAAAATCCTTTTACCTCCCAGCAAAGCTTGGTTTTCAAGATTATTTTCTAGCTGCAGTCTCAAAAATCCTACTCTGGATATCAAAACTTAGAAGTTGACTCCTTTTCTCATCGCATGCCTGCAGCAACAACTTGGATCCTCTCCAAAAGCAATATAGACACCTCTCACAGGATGGGGGAAGTCACTCAAATAATAACAACAAGAAGAACAACAATAATAATAATACATTTTTCAACAAATGCTGGTTCTATCACAAGTGTGTGACTATTTGAGTTGGCATAGGTACAGTACTTTATATCAGGGAGAACATATATGAATATTAAAAAATATAGAGAACTGAAATTTTAGTGAAGCTTTGAGCATATTGAGAAAATTACCTTTCTCAAATTCTTGGATTCATATCAGACAAATTTGCAAGGACTAATTCTTTACCCCCGAAAGGGCATAGGAGTGTTTCTTCATCGTATTATGATCCAAGTGTGGTCTTCTGTGAAAAGAAAATAAGGGGACCAGTGATGGTCCGTAAAGGGGAATTTTGTGGCCTTTTTATTTTATTGGCTTATACCACCAAATACAACTCCTGAAAGGCATGCTTTCTCATAGTTTGTAGGTAGAAAAATAAATTCTATTTATTCCCTAGTAGGAAATTACATAAAAATGGTCTAGTGTTTCCTCAAGATAGCTCAGCAGAAACTACTCCATGCATGAAGTTGAAGGAATATAGAAAAATTTGTCAGAATATATCTGTGTCTCATACACTCAACAGTAGAGTCTTTTCAAATATTTAGTAAAATTGACTTAATAACCAAATCGTAAGTTACCATTTAAAATACTCGTGTATAGCATGAATTTTGTATGTAGATAATTAAATGTTATTTTTTATTTAAATTAACTTTCAATCCATTAAAGTTACACATTCAAGTCTTAATTTTCTTAAGATTCAGGTTGATTCATCTTACATACTTTGAAATTTAATTTATACATTTGGTAATTATATTAAAATAGTAATAATTATTTATTCTTTGACTAATGTCCAAATTAATTCTCTTTTAATAGACTGAATTTTCCTATGAGAGTAATCCCACTTAAAAACAAGTAATTATATTGTATTAAACATTTATGACATTAAATATATAATGTTAGTGTTTCTGGCTCCCTTGATATTTCAAATGCCTGAAAAAGAAGACTTACAAATCTAGCTTGTAAATTTTTTCTAAGTAGATCCTGTAAATATTAAGTTATAATTATTATTTCAAATACCTTAACTAATGAAATTAAATAGATTGAACTACATGTTTAAAAACTTAATAGAGGGATGCCTGGGTGGCTCAGCTGTTAAGCATCTGCCTTTGGCTCAGGTCCTGATCTTGGGATCCAGTATCGAGTCCCACATCGGGCTCCTTGTGGAGAGCCTGCTTCTCCCTCTGCTTCTCTCTGTGTCTCTTATGAATAAATAAAATAATTTTAAAAAATAAAATAAAATAAAATAATTTTAAAAAACTTAATAGAAAAATAGTATTAATGATGATTTAATTTGTCCTTTTGCTACTTATTTTTTCCTCTTTTCAGAGATTTAAAGATACTTAGATAAGGAGAACAATTACTACTATAGTTAGATACAATCTAAGATCATGACAAATATTATCTCTTAACCAAATATTTAAGGCCAAAGAAACCTTAGACCCTATGATCCTTCAGGTTGCAACCAAGTTACAGGTAAACACCTTGAAACTTTTCTTAGAGTTGAATTCTATATCTTTTGGCCAAAAATAAAAGCCAAGTTCTCATATTTCAGGTGAGAGTTAGTTTCACAACTTAGTGAATCACTAGTTCTCCTTGTCTCTTTTTATCTTACTCTCCTTAAACTCCTTTCAGCTGACTGGGGAAGAAGGTATAATTCTGTAGCCCTACTTAGGTGGCAGGTAAATTCCAGCACCAATTCAACGAATTCATCTAATCTTACTGCCTGGAAGGATTGTGCCTTCTGTTCGTATATTTTTTTTTCTAACTCTTGGCCATGATTCAACTGGGTTTTAGTAACACAAACTTTTATTTGCAGTTAGAAACACTAGATCTGGTGGTGGAATGTTAAGCACAGTTTACTTAATTGTCAAATACAGTGTGAGACGTCCAGGCATCATAGTAGAGCTTGAATCATATTTGGGTAATATAAGATGAGTAAGGTAGAAGAAGGGCAGCTCAGTTGCAAAGTGAGCAGATCTAGGTCTAGCCTGGCTCTTAGATTTAATCTTTGGAAAGTCTCTAGAGTCAAGATGATCTAGTATAATCCTTCCCATGTTCCTACATCTGAAATTCTTTGAGTTATTTAAAAAACAAAGGGAGCAATATGTTGTCTGATAAGCTTTTGAAGCCAGTAACTACTATAGCAAAAAAAAAAAAAAAAAATGTAGCTTCTGGTAAAAACATCTCTTTCTCATGTTGGCATTTTACATGAATAGATCACTTCAAATACATTGTCTTTGCATCTTTACTTCAAACTATGCTAATATTTAATCTTCTGATCAGAATCCAAAATCTGCTTCTGGTTGAATGCAGATATTTAATTAATAGTTGAATAATAATATGGAAGTATGTAACCACATTCAGAAGTCCCCAAACATTGTTATTAATACAAGACATTAGTGTTTATCCTATTGGTCGTATTTTGATGTAGCTTTTGATCCAATGCAGAATATCAATAAGCAGGCATTTTCACCAGTTTTCACTCCTGTCCTTTACATCCTTCATTTCCTTTCTACTTTCCCTGGCAGTTCTCAGTTGCCCTAACATCTGCTTCTCTGCAATAAACTTGATCATTTTTGCTTTTGCTACTTTTTGAAAAGAGAATTCTCTGTAATGGCAGCAGCATTGCTCTGAGGATTGAACTGCACAATAAGTTAACCTCCCCATTGTCTAATAACTAGTTAAGTGAGGCAGTGAAGTTAAAAAAATTATATGCCAAATGTTCAACGAAATGCAGATTGAAATCTAGACAGAAGAATTCTTCAGCAACTGATTATGGGAGTTGTAGGAAAATAATTATTATTACCTTTCTGCAGTGTTTCTTACCCCAGATGTTACCATTGTTTATAGCCTTTTAACTCTGCATTCATAGGATTTTAATAGTGTCTTAACTGATCTTGCTGTCTGATGTATTTACTTATAACAAACGTAAATTCGTAGCCATATTGCATTGCCTTAAACACAATTATGAATTTGTTATCTTTCTTCTGAGTCATGTGTTCATTTATTTTACAAACCATGTTGGAGCACCTGCAATGTGCTAAGAAACTCTTAGGCACCATCTTCTGGGTAACTCACCAGTAAGTATCATGTTCTATACACAGTGAAAGAGATAAACCCAAACAGCATAGACAAAGAATCTTTACCAGGAAGTCAGGGAAAATTGCCCACAAGAAACGATGGCTAAATTGAGTTTTGACCTAGTCAGCCAAAAATTCATGGGACATGAATTAAAAGAAAGAACAATGCATTTGGGGGCAATCACATGGCATACAACAAGTAAATATCTTTTTACTCAACATGATTAAGATGAGCTGTTGGTTAAATAGTGAAAGAGAAGGATCATTTTAAAAGAATATGTCAATACTATATTAGGTAGAGATTAAGCAACTATAACAAAATGCAGTGGTTTTACCAAGATAGAAATCCCTTTCACATGTTAAAGTCTGAACAAATCTATCTGATACTGATGTCGTGGCTTGGCTTGTGTGAGGACAAGGGCACTTTCTATTTTATTATGATGTTATCCCTACAATATTGCCCTTCTGCTCATGGTTTAAAATGGTCAACCAGCATTCTAGCCTGGGGAAGGGGCTGTAGTCCTCACCTTCTATATCCCCTCTTTCTTCCCTGCACTTATTTTGCTCATGTGGGGAAAAGACATAGGGACTCTAGGCATTGTCCTTTTACATATCTGACCTTGGAAAAGCATTAGCCCTTTTACGGCCACATCATTCTTCTTTTAAGCTTATTTTCTGTGTTTATGATAAGTATAGTAATGGCCTAAACAGGCTCTCTTGACAAGGAGTTTGGTCTCTGATGAGACCATGTCTTTGGTCTAATACCCAGTTAGTAGAATCACTTCATAATGTTCTGATAGGGATCCCTGGGTGGCGCAGTGGTTTAGCACCTGCCTTTGGCCCAGGGCGCGATCCTGGAGACCTGGGATCGAATCCCACGTCGGGCTCCCGGTGCATGGAGCCTGCTTCTCCCTCTGCCTATGTCTCTGCCTCTCTCTCTCTCTGTGTGTGTGTGTGTGTGTGTGACTATCATAAATAAATAAAAATAAAAAAATAATGTTCTGATATATGCATCTTCTTGTCCTCATGTTGAGAAAGTTTTAGTCGAGCCTATGACTACAAATCCCAACCCCTCATGATGGATAATTCATATGTGATGATGGGCCCGAGCAGAATCTGGATTTGAACTGTGAATTTGAAAAGATGCTCTTGCCCCTCTTTACTTGACCGTCCCACCTGCCTTCTTCCCAGTTCCCTTTCTCCTCTGCAGGTAACCCCAGGAAAATCAAACAAGCTTAGCGATTATGTAGACATTCAGTGTCAAAGCTGAATATCATTCTTCCTTTCATGCCAAAATCCTCACACTTTAAATGATTTTCCTAGGATGTCCTTCCCTTGGCTTTGGAGAGATAATCCAATTAGGTATATCTATCCTCTTTTTCAGTGTGATGATGAAAAGAAAGGCTAGTTCACATAGTTCACAAGTATTGTATACTACCCAAAGGCAATGCTTCCCATCCCAACATCTAATCTTTTATTAAATGAGGGACAGAGAGACGAAGAATAAAGAGGAGTGATAGATGGCCCCAACCAGGAGCCATGGAGAGGTGGATGAAAATAATGATTATAAGAATGAAGAGAGGAGAAGAAAAAGAAGGAAGAAGATTTAAAATAATAATACCTACAACAACAGCTAACCAGTGCTTACATTACACGCCAGGCTCTCTTCAAATGTTTTATAAGTACTAATTCATGTAATTACTCCCCAAAGCACTTTGAGATAGTACATTTTTTGGAAGGATGAGGTTAGCTAATTTGTCCAGATTTCCAGTCTAGTGAGTGTTGGAGCTAGAATTTGATCCCAGGTGTCTAGGCTCCTGAGCCTGGTGCTAAGACCAGCTATGAATATGTCAGTGTTTGGTCATCAAGGTTTCGTGGTCAAGATGATATAGGGAGAGGGCAGATGTTCAATTTGAAAGAGTTGTTGGAATATGGCAGGGCTACATAAGATGCTATAAGGCTACCAGAGAAGGGATGAATCAGAATAAAATGCCAGTGTGGCCCATCAGATGAAGAAGCAGTCATATCTCCTATGAACAGATGCTGTGTCTCCCCAAGCAAGTGGTAGTCTTTTTGTATAGACATACTCTGAAACGTTTTTAACCCCACATCAGTCTTTTCTGTCACAACTACACTGATATATAGCAAGGACTTTAATCTCCATTGTCCCTCCTTTATGTTTATGGTATCTCTGTGCACACATGTCCAAGACACACCATAACCACAAAAAAAAAAAAAAACAACTGGACTTTAATTCAGTTTTGTGAGGTCAAACTACATGTTTAAATATTTTCTTAATAGAATTGGCAAACCATTGTTTTTGCTGAATTAGTGGATTTTGCAACATGGTTGAATTAGAGTATGCGTGTGAGTATTGTGTCTATAAAAAATTGCCTCTGTAAGATATGAAAAGTAACCTGTCAATCTTATGTTGTTTTATAATATTGAACCATCAGTGTTGTAAATATTAATACAAAGGTAATAGTAGAACTATGTGGCCACAGTAGAAATCCAAGAAGATTCGAGTTCTATAATATTGTGACTAAATTTGTAATCCACTTAGTTTAATCATTCTTCACGGCAAGTGTTTTATGACTTGACAGCTATTATAAAAAAAGGTAAAATATAGCATATTGTTTAAAAAAAAGCCTCTTACTGAGTGTTCTTGACATTTGACAGTGCTATTAAGCTAAAAGTATTGAAGACAGAGTTTTAAATCATGTGAGCTGTAGTTAAGCTGGGCTCTTCCAAAAAGGTTTACAGAAAATTTTGTTATAATTTATTGACACAACAGAGGCAACCTACATTTTTCTGAATTTTTGAGATTAGTAATATACCCGTAACATATAAGGAACATACATTATCTGGACCAATATACCATGGACTTTATTACCCCGTGGCATCCACAATCCACCAAAAAGATACAATAAGAATATTTGAAATATGAGGTGATAAAATGTTTTTAAGTGCTTCTTATTTTCTAAGAAGAAAAGAAACAGAGTAAAGTGAATAAGGGAGGTTTGAGGCAAGAAGATATAAATTTATTGATAGGCAGCCCTCAAAAATGAAAGGAAACGATTATGAGATCAGCACACAGAATTACAGAGACAACTTGGATAAAATCCTGTAGGGCACATGACAGCCCGTCAGTGGCGGTCCCTTGACGCTTTCCCATAGAAGCCAAAACATGTGAAAATGTTCTGATGAGAATGAAATCATAGTCACAAACCACACTTTCCATTTCCTAAAAAGAAATATTGATGGCTGAGGGCCATTTTATTCAGATGTATATTTTAGGAATTCACTAGTAACACATGTCTATCTTCCCAACAACTGGACTATTAACATAGTAATTTCTATAGTGTCACCTGCTGATCCTCGAGCCCCAGTCTGAGGAGAGTAGTTGTGCATAATTAATCATATTCACATTTTAATATTCATATTGCTGATGATGCTTTCTTAGGCTTTCTTATCTCAGCTTCCTATGTGAGGCAAAGACATTATAAAAGATACATTTTAAAAGGCTGTTCTTCTGTTTTTTCATTAGCAGAACTAATTGATCTGTAGACAAGAACATTTTCCTTTACATAATGAAGCATATTTGGATTACTCTGTGAATAAAATCACAATTATTGTTCCCTTTTTAAGATGTACAAAAATTACTTTTCTTCTTTAACAGTTTCTTACTTGGTTTAAGGACAATGAATGTGAACTCAACCAGTTTTTTTAAGGTTTTATTTAAATTCCAGCTAGTTAACATAGAGTGTAATATCAGTAACATAGAGTGTACAATATGGTGATTCAGCACTTCATACAACACCTTTGCTCATCACAAATGCGCTCTTTAATCCCCATCACCTATTTCACCCAATGCCCCCGTCCCACCCACCTCCTCTTTGGTAACTGTCAGTTTATTCTCTATTAGTTAAAAGCTTGTTTCTTGGTTTGCTTCACTCATTTCTTTACTCATTTCTTTTTTAACTCAACCATTCTTATTTGAAATTTCTTGTGATGCTATATCTCATCCTTTCTTAATTAAGCAGTGAAAATATATGTATTGACACAATAAGAAGGAGAATTTATTTATTTGTTTTGTTTTTTGGTTTTTGTATATTTTTTATTGGAGTTTGATTTGCCAACATATAGCATAACACCCAGTGCTCATCCCATCAAGTGCTCCCCTCAGTGCCCATCACCCAGTCACCCCAACCCCCTGCCCACTCCCTTTCCACCACCCCTTGTTCGTTTCCCAGTTAGGAGTCTCTCATAAATATCAAGAGTCTCCCTCTCTGATATTTCCCACTCATTTTCTCTCCATTCCCCTTTAATCCCTTTCACTATTTTTTATATTCCCCATATGAGTGAAACCATATAATGTTTTTCCTTCTCCGAATGACTTACTTCACTCAGCATAATACCCTCCAGTTCTATCCACGTTGAAACAAATGGTGGGTATTTGTCGTTTCTAATGGCTGAGGAATATTCCATTGTATACATAAACCACATCTTCTTTATCCATTCATCTTTCGATGAACACCGAGGCTCTTTCCACAGTTGGGTTATTGTGGACATTGCTGCTAGAAACATCGGGGTGCAGGTGTCCCGGCGTTTCACTGCATCTGTATCTTTGGGGTAAATCCCCAGCAGTGCAATGGTTGAGTTGCAGGGTAGCTCTATTTTTACCTCTTTGTGGAACCTCCACACAGTTTTCCAGAGTGGCTGCACCAGTTCACATTCCCACCAACAGTGCATGAGGGTTCCCCTTTCTCCACATCCTCTCCAACATTGGTTGTTTCCTGTCTTGTTAATTTTCCCCATTCTCACTGGTGTGAGGTGGTATCTCATTGTGGTTTTGATTTGTTATTTCCCTGATGGCAAGTGATGTGGAGCATTTTCTCATGTGCATGTTGGCCATGTCTATGTCTTCCTCTGTGAGATTTCTCTTCATGTCTTTTGCCCATTTCATGATTGGATTGTTTGTTTCTTGGGTGTTGACTTTAATAAGCTCTTTATAGATCTTGGATACTAGCCCTTTATCTGATAGGTCATTTGCAAATATTTTCTCCCATTCTGTAGGTTGTCTTTTAGTTTTGTTGACTTTCTTTTGCTGTGCAGAAACTTTTTATCATGATTAAGTCCTAATAATTCATTTTTGCTTTTGTTTCCCTTGTCTTCATAGATGTATCTTGCAAGTTGCTGTGGCCAAATTCAAAAAAGGGTGTTGCCTGTGTTCCCTTCTAGGATTTTGATGGATTCTTGTCTTACATTTAGATCTTTCATCCATTTTGAGTTTATCTTTGTGTATGGTGCAAGAGAGTGGTCTAGTTTCATTCTTCTGCATGTGGATGTCCATTTTTCCCAGCACCATTTATTGAAGAGACTCTCTTTTTTCCAATGGATAGTCTTTCCTGGTTTGTAGAATATTAGTTGACCATAGAGTTAAAGGCCCATTTCTGGGTTCTCTATTCTGTTCCATTGATCTATGTGTCTGTTTTTTTTTTAATTTTTATTTATTTATGATAGTCACAGAGAGAGAGAGAGAGAGAGGCAGAGACATAGGCAGAGGGAGAAGCAGGCTCCATGCACCGGGAGCCCGATGTGGGATTCGATCCCAGGTCTCCAGGATCGCGCCCTGGGCCAAAGGCCCGCGCCAAACCTCTGCGCCACCCAGGGATCCCTATGTGTCTGTTTTTGTGCCAGGACCACGCTGTCTTGATGATCACAGCTTTGTAGTACAACTTGAAATCTGGCATTGTGATGACCCCGGCTTTGGTTTTCTTTTTCAATATTCCCCTGGCTATTTGTTTTTTTTTTTTTCTGATTCCACACAAATCTTAAGATGATTTGTTCCAACTCTCTGAAGAAAGTCCATGGTATTTTAATAGGGATTGTATTGAACGTATAAATTGCCCTGGGTAGCTTTGACATTTTCACGATGTTAATTTCTTCTAATCCATGAGCATGGAATATTTTTCCATCTCTTTGTGTCTTCCTCTATTTCTTTTCAGAAGCGTTCTGTATTTTTTAGGGTGTATCCTTTACCTCTTTGGTTAGGTTTATTCCTAGTTATCTTATGCTTTTGGGTGCAATTGTAACTGGGATGGACTCCTAATTTCTCTTTCTTCAGTCTCATTGTTAGCGTATGGAAATGCCACTGATTTCTGGGCCTTGATTTTGTATCCTGCCACACTGCCGAATTGCTGTATGAGTTCTAGCAATCTTGGAGTGGCATCTTTTGGGTTTTCTATGTACATATTATGTCATCTGCAAAGAGGCAGAGTTTCACTTCTTCTTTGCCAATTTGAACGCCTTTTATTTCTTTTTGTTGCCTGATTGCTGAGGCTAGGACTTCTAGTACTATGTTGAATAGCAGTGGTGGGAGTGGACATCCCTGTCTTGTTCCCGATCTTAGAGGAAAGGTTCCCAGTGTTTCCCCATTGAGAATGATATTTGCTGTGGGCTTAAAAAGATGGCTTTTAAGATACAGAGGAATGTTCCCCCTATCCCTACACTCTGAAGAGTTTTGATCAGGAATGGATGCTGAAAAAAAAAAAGATATGGATGCTGTATTTTGTCAAATGCTTTCACTACATCTATTGAGAGGATCATATGGTTATTGTGTTTTCTCTTGTTGATATGATCTCTCACGTTGATTGTTTTACAAGTGTTGAAGCAGCCTTGGTTCCCGGGGATAAATCCCACTTGGTCATGGTGAATAATTTTCTTAATGTGCTGTTGGATCCTATTGGCTAGTTGAGAATTCTTGTTGAGAATTTTTGCATCTATGTTCATCAGAGATATTGGTCTGTAATTCTCCTTTTTGGTGGGGTCTTTGTCTGGTTTTAGAATTAAGGTGATGCTGGCCTCATAGAACGAGTTTGGAAGTATTCTGCCCCTTTCTATCTTTCGGAACAGCTTTAGTAGAATAGGTATTGTTTCTTCTTTAAACGTTTGATAGAATTCCCCTGGGAAGCCATCTGGCCCTGGAGTTTTGTGTCTTGGGAGGTTTTTGATGACTGCTTCAATTTCCTCCCTGGTTATTGGCCTGTTGACGTTTTCTATTTCTTCCTGTTCCAGTTTTGGTAGTTTGTGGTTTTCCAGAAATGCATTCATTTCTTCTAGATTGTCTAATTTATTGGCAAATAGCTGCTCATAATATGTTTTTTAAATTGTTTGTATTTCCTTCCTATTGGTTGTGATCTCTCCTTTTTCATTTGTAATTTTATTAATTTGAGTCTTTTCTTTTTTCTTTTTAATAAGACTGGCTAATGGTTTATATATCTTATTAATTATTTCAAAGACCCAACTCCTGATTTTGTTGATCTGTTCTACAGTTTTTTTGGTGTCTGTTTCATTGAGTTCTGCTCGAATCTTTATTAACTCTCTTCTTCTGCTTGGTGTAGCTTTTATTTGCTGTTCTTTCTCCACTCTCTTTAGGTGTGAGGTTAGCTTGTGTATTTGATTTTTTTCCAATTTTTTGCGGGATTTTTAGGACTGATTTTGCTGTATCCCAAAGATTTTGAATGGTTGTACCTTCATTTTCATTAGTTTCCCTGAGTCTTTTAATTCTTCTCTAATTTCCTGGTTAACCCATTCATCTTTTAGTAGGATGCTCTTTAACCTCCCCATGTTCTTCTTCCAAATTTCTTCTTGTGGTTGAGTTCAAGTTTCAAAGCATTATGGTCTGAAAATATGCAGGGGACAATCCCAGTCTTTTGGTCTTGGTTGAGACCTGATTTGTGACCCAGTATGTGGTCTATTCTGGAGAATGTTCCATGTGCACTTGAGAAGAATGTGTATTCAGTTGCATTTGGATGCAAAGTTCTGTAAATATCTGTGAAATCCATCTGGTTCGTGTATCATTTAAAGGTCTTGTTTCTTTGGAGATGTTGTGCTTAGAATATCTGTCATTTACAGAAAGTGCCACGTTGAAGTCTCCTACTATTAGTGTATTTTATTTAAATATGTCTTTACTTTGGTTATTAATTGATTGACATACTTGGCAGCTCCCACATTAGGGGCATAATATTCATGATTGTTAGGTCCTCTTGTTGGATAGACTCTTTAAGTATGATATAGTGTCCCTCTTCATCTCTTACTACAATCTTTGGGATGAACTTAAATTTATCTGATATGATGATTGCTACCCCAGCTTTCTTTTGAGGATGATATGAATGATAAATGGTTCTCCAACCTTTCATTTTCAGGCTGGAGGTGTCCTTAGGTCTAAAATGAGTCTCTTGTAGACAGCAAATAGATGGGTTGTGCTTTTTTATCCAGTCTGAAACTCTGCGTCTTTTGATGGGATCATTTAGCCAATTCACGTTTAGAGTAACTATTGAAAGATATGAATTTAGTGTCCCTAGTGAATTTAAGTCCCTGTTTTTGTGGATTATTTCTTTGTAATAAGGATAATTTAAATTAAGGAGGAAAGGGCTTCTATATCCTCTGCATAGAAGTATAAATCCCAATTTGTTCTTGATGAATATGAATAGAATTTAGGAATATTTTCAATAGCATGATTATTGGATGATACAATGGTAATTAAACTCAGATCAGATGTGGTATAAAATATTACTATAGTAGTAGGGGCCATTACAAAATAAAACACATAATCACTATCCACTAGAAATTTCCTTAGGAGTTAGTTTCAAAAGGTAAAACTAGTTCTGATTTCACAGAGAATATAATGGACACTGATCTATTTAAAAATACTTTTCCCCCCACTATAACATTTAAATAAGGAAACTCATTCAACCTTATGAAAAAAAGATCCCCAGTGTGCAGTTTGTGTATCTTTTTTATATTCATACATACAGATGATTTATATACAAGTCAATTTTTAAGCTGGATTTGGGGAATTGTATTTTAGCAATGCTGGAGAAATGGATTTGATTAACTAATACATTTAAAAGAAGCTGTGAGTATTAAACCTTATCTGAATGTTAGCAAAACTAAAAAAGAGGATGAGGAGAGAACCTGGCTATTTGTCATGTAGTTAGGTTTAGCATGGCTAGTGTATGTATTCGGTTACCCAAGACAAGTTAGACTCCTAGAGGAAAAAAAAAAAATGATACTCTATTTCAATAATCATTCAATTTGAAATTCAACGTGAAAATATCATGAAGTGTAAATGGTTATTTTTCTTTGTTTAATGGATATGTGTGTGTTTCTATACACACGTACATATATTTGACTGAAAGTTATTAAACTTTATAAATTGCAGTCTAGAGAATATTTCTATATAGCTAAGTAAGAAACCTATTAATTAACCTCAGTTTATTGCATGCTTTGTTCCATTAAGTTTAGACTTCAAGGGAAAAGCAAAATAGAAGAAAGAACAGGGGAAAAAATTAGAGGTTAATTACCTTTGTTGATCTCAGTAGTTTTGACAGCTCTCATCCACTAAAATATGTGTAAAATGGATGAAATTATTGGTAGTAAATTTGCATGTTTTGAAAAATTTTATTCTCAACATTGAGGTTTTAATTTCATTTATAATCTGAATGACTAAATTATAGAAGTGACAACTTTTATAGATGTAATTGTTACACTAAAAATACTGACTTTCTCACAACTTTCCAATGAAACATGCACATTCATATTAGAGTTTATTTGGAGAAATGGAGCATTGCTCACCTAACTAGTATTTTTTTCCTTTTCTGCTTATTTCTTCTCTTTTGATAAATAAATACAAACTTTAGAGTCATTATATTAGCTATCTATCACTATGTAACAAGTTATTACAAAATTTTATAGCCTAAAATAACAAACATTTATTACTTTACCATTTCTGTGGTCAGGAAATCTTAGCATAGCTTACCTGTGTGGCTCTGGTTTAGAGCCTCTCGCAAGGCTGCCATCAAAGTTTTAGGGTTACAACCATCTAAAGGTTTGACTGATAAGGATATTCTTCCAACTTCACCCACGTGGTTGCTGGCAGGGCTTGGCTCTACACCAAGTAGTCTCTCCACAGAGTGCCTAGTGATATGGCATCCAGCTCCTGCAGAATGAGGATGAAATCTCAGAGAAAGAAAGATTATCCCTAAAGTGGAAGACACAGTCTTTTTATAACCTAATCTAGGGAGTGGTACACTATTTTCTGCTGTATTCTATTCATTAGAAGTGAGTCTCACATTCTATATTTTCTTAAATTAAGATTTTATTTATTTACTAATGAGAGAGAGAGAGAGGCAGAGACAAGGCAGAGGGAGAAGCAAGCTCCATGCAGGGAGCCCGACGTGGGACTTGATCCTGGGTCCCCAGGATCAGGCCCTGGGCTAAAGGTGTGCTAAACTGCTGAGCCACCCAGGCTGCCCAAGTCTCACATTCTATTGATTAGAAGGAAGTCCAGCCCGCACTCAAGCAGACATGAATTATATTCTGCTTCTTGAAGGAAGGGGTGTTGTATTAGCTTTCTATTTTTGTAACAAATTACCATAAATTTAGTGGATTAAAACAATGCAAATTTATTTTAGAGTTCTGTAGGTCAGAAATCCAGCATAGGTCTCACTGGGTAAAAGTAAAGGGGTCAGCTGGGCAGTGTTCCTTTCTGGAGACTCTCAGGGAGAATCTGCTTCCTTGCCTTTCTTAGATTTTAAAGGCTTCCCGCATTCCTTTGCTCATGGCTCCCTCCTTACATCTCTAAAGCCAACACTGGTGAGCTGAGTCCTGTTCACATTGCATCACTCTGACCTTTTCTCCTTCCTACCTCTTCCAAATTTAAGGACCATTGTGATAACAATGGCCCCACCTGGGTAACCTTGGATACTCTCCCTATTTTAAAATCAGCTTATTTCATCTTTGTCACAAAATGTAATATATTTGCAGGTTCTGGAAATTAGGCTCTGCATGTCTTTGGGGAGGGGGCACTATTATTCTGACTACTACATGTGTGAAAGAATTTGTGGACATATTTTCTGAACTGCCTTGTAATCAATCACTATTAAAAAATGCCCCTAGGACATGCCTTTTTCCCAAATACAACACGTTGAAGATCCTGTCTCTTTAGGATATTCATCAAAAGCTAATAAGCACTAACCCAAGTAGCAAATTGCCTGCAGTAGTCACTATTCAATATTCAATGGAGATAAACATCTCTATCTTTCTTTTGCTCAGGCATTTGTGGTTGCCAAGAGCAATAGGATCAAATTTCTACCCTTAAAGCAGGAACAGATAATTGGGTAGTTTGAGGAATGTACCTCTGAAGTCACAATCTAGTTTGATGTGGTTTCTGTCAGAATACTAGGTGCATGGCCTCATGCAAGTTATTCATCTCTCTTGCCTAAAGGTTTAGTCTCTGTAAAATGGGGAAAGCAGTATTGATATTGCATAGGTACTATGCAGATTAGTTTACAGTTCAGAAATTTATCAGAAAAAAATCTAGCAAATTTTTATAAAATGGCTACCATTAATCCCACTATAAATCTGTGATATTAATGTTTCTTTTAAGGCCCATAAGTCACTAATAAACAATATGTCTTTGAAGTCATATTTTAAACCCTCTGCAAGTGATTTGTACGTCTGAGCCCCTGAGCCAGTGGCTCGGGCTCCAGCCAACAAGAATTCTTCTTGAGGAAAAAATTGAAAATATCATTTGGCAAATCCACTTCCGGGTATTTTTCCAAAGAAAACAAAAACACTAGCTGGAAAATATATCTGTAACTCCATATCTGTTGTAACATTTTTTTTTATCGTAGCCAAAACATGGAAACAAAAGTATCCATCAGTGGATGAATGGATGAAGAAAATGTGGAATAGATAGATACAGATTTAGATATATCATTTGTATATATACCACTGCATATGTGTGTATATATGAATATTATTCATCCATAAAAAAGAAGGAAATCCTATTATTTGTTAATAACATGGATGGAACTTTAGAGCATTAAACTTAGTGAAATAAGTCAGACAGAGAAAGATAGTACCATTTATATGTAGGATCTAAAAAAAAAAAAAAAATCAGCAACCAAGCTCATAGATCCAGAAAACAGATTGGTGGTTGCCAAAAGCAGGATAGGATGGAAGGTGGACAAAATGGGTGAAGATGGTCAAAGGTACAAACTTCTAATGATAAAATAAATAAGCATGGGGATGTAATGTACAGCATGACAATAAGAGATAGAGATATTAGTGCTATATTATATATTTGAAAGAGTAAGTCTTAAACGTTCTCATCACAAGAAAAAAAATGTGTAATTGTGTGGTGATGGATGAATCTTAACTACTGTTATTGTCATGATCAATTCACATATATGCATATGTTAAATTATTATAATGCTATACCTAATTATATCTCAGTAAAAAATAAATTAAAATTTCAGAAACAGACAATTCTTTTTGAAAATCACATTGTCCTGGCTTCCCACCTTATGGGCAATTTCTAGCCTTAGTAATTATTCTTAAAGCCTTTTAATAACAATGATTGTTTTGTTCATACATTTTTAATAGGCCCTAAGCTAATTTATTTGTATCTTGAAATGTTTATTTTAAGATTAAAAACCTTATTTTTTGACTATTAAATGAAAACTATGAAATTTATGACATTATTTGTGAATGGCATTGTAATATTTAGTTTAAAAATTCAACATTGAAGATAAAATTATATGATTTTTACAGTGATAATATGAATACAAATTTAAGTAGAGCACAGCAGGTTAAAAAAATAACATTTTTAGCATATTATGAAAGCTATGGAGCAGAAATATACTTGGAACTGGTTATGGTATATAAATAATTCATAATTGCATCAAACAAGCTATGATATTTTACTAGTTTATACAAACTGACCTGTAAGTATCACATTTTATAAATATTTTTTATGTTTATAGAGTCAGGAAAAAGAACTACAAAATTTTTGGTGATGAATCTGATTGTGAACTAAAAACATCAGCTTATCATTACAAAATCTCTCCCTGCTACCAGTCATCAATTGAATTTCATATGTTTGATCTTTTAAAGAAGTACTCTGTGAATAATCTAAAGTTGGGTTACATTTTCTTTAAAATTAGTTGGAAATCTCTAATCAAAATGTTCAGCAAGATTCAAAAGTGGAAGTTTATAAAAAATTCTTATTATTAAAAGCAAATCTCATAAGTGAGAAAACAATTCTTGCAGAAGCAATGAATGGAATAAATTACATAGTGACAGCTCTAAAGATATACAAGATTTAATTTTCATTTTTCTATTATTATGCTTTGAAATGTCTCAACTTGAAGGAAAAGTCTTTTGACTCTTTATAAAGTCTTATTTATAATTAGGGAGTTTTATTTTGTATCAAAAAGAAATGAAACTGAGAATGCTGATGGTTGTATGACATCCGCCCTTCCTAAGACATTCAAAAGAAAATTAAGACATTTTGACATATTTTTATAAGATATAAAAACTTTATAAAGATTTTATAAAATCTTTTATAAAAATATGTCAAGAAATGTACTCTGAATGGAAGTAAAAAAGACAATACCTATGAAAATATTTGGTCTGATACAGTTACATATATCAACATAAAAATAGAATTAAGAATATTTTCTACTTATAACAGTTCTGAGCTGGTCTTCCTTAGTACCTGTAGAAGTATTTTCTCAATTAAAAATATTGTATTTATAGAGCAGAATAATTTGCGAGTGTCAGTAATGTCAAAACTAGTAATGGCAAAATGCAACTCTGAGGAAGACTTGTGCAATTTTATGAAAAATTTAAAATAAGATAATTGGAAACAAATTTTATGGAAAAATGTAAGAGGCATAGTATAAACTGATCAAAGTGCCATGGAAAATTACTAAAATTACTCAGTTCGTGTTATATTTCGTATTCAGATAATCAACTTAAATTTGTTTTAATATGTCTTTATTTTAAACAGATTAAGTTTTTAAAAATATTTTAATTACCCCCTCTTTATAGAACCAGTGATATAATAAACCAATTTGTTGATCAATTAAATAAATTTTTAATTACATAATTTTAATAATGTTAATGCCCTATTAACATCCAAAAGTGATTCGTGTAGATACTAAACTGCATGGTCACTATAACTATAACCTTGTTCTTTACTCTAACTTTCTACTTTTGACAGCCATGTTGAATCACTGAAGTTCAGATAAAACAGACACAAATTCATTGATTAAGTCATTCATATATTCAACAAACACTTATAAAGCCCCATCTATTAGCCAGATATTCTAGGTGCTTTGAATATATTTGTGAACAAAACAAAGATCCCTGGCTTCATGGAGCCAACATTTAGCATGGGGGCAGGGCATCGCCTAGTGATAAACAATAGGCATAATAAACAACTGTACTATGAATTAGGAAGTGATAAATAAAAAAAAAAAAAGGAAGTGATAAATCCTTCAGAAAACAGTTCAAGCAGCATAATGGGGATTGTGAGTGTGAGAAGTATAGGGAAATGAAATGCTGCACATTAAATAGGTAAGAAGGCGACATTTAAGCAAGGATTTGAAGGGATTGGGGGAATTAGCCATGGATTTATAGGGGGAAAGGAGGCTAGGAGAGAGGAGGCAGCTAATGCAAAGGCAGAGGGACACACCTGGACTGCCTGAGAAAAGGAGACCAGTATACCTGGAGAGGAGAAAGGTAGGGGATCATAGTAGGATATGAGGTGTGAAGGGCAAGAGAAGGAATGTGGCTGGATAGAGAGGGAATATGATATAGCTGGAGTAATTTTAAAATCCACTACTTGAGGGTTTTTTTTTTTTTAAGATTTTATTTATTTATTTTAGATAAAGACAGAGCATGAGCATGAGCGGGGGGGGGGGGGGGGTGGCAGACAGAGGGACAAGGAGAAGCAGACTCCACTGAGCAGGGAGCCTGACATGGAGTTCGATTGCAGGACCCCAAGATCCCAGGATTCCGAGATCATGACCTGAGCCGAAGACAGACACTTAACCTACTGAGCCACCCAGGCACCTCTCCTCTACTTACTGTTGCATAGCAATAGCTAAAAGAATTTTTATCTGATTAAACCCTGTGTATTCTTGTCTTTATCTTAGCTTGGCTTTATTAATTAAATATCAGGTAATCTATTTCTTTTCCTGCTCTTGGTGAAGGAAGTTAGATCCTTTGCCTTTCCTTGATTTCTGGCTCTTCTACGATTACATTTTTGGTCACAGAGCTCTTTGAAGTTTTGCTTTCTCATGAAATTTTAACAATAAGATTTCATGTAATGGTTTTCTACTTTATGTATATTCATGAAAACTTTGTGAAAAATTTATCTTCTTTAATAAATGAAATTATGAAATATATTAGTAATTTGTCATTAAATTCTATAAGCCATGCCAAAAGTGATATATTTATTTTTAACTGAAAAGTCAAACTTCACCTATAAAACATGTTTATTTATAGTGAGAACTCCTGAACTCAGAGTCTTGGCACCACTACCACTAGCTATGTTACCCTGTGTAAATAATTTACTTGTTCTTAACTTTAATTTGTATAAATGTGAGTCTGCAATAAGACCCACATCACAAGATTATTGCAAAAATGTTTTTAAGGTCTGTGAAAATGTGATCAAATATTAAACAATCTTCAAATGCTAGCAACTATATTTATCATCAAAGATGACATTAAGATATCATTATCCATACTAAGCCTTTAGAAAAGCATTTTTCAAGTTTCTTCCCTAAACACTTTATTTTTCTGCTCCGAATTTTTATTTTAATTCCAGTGTGGTTAATATACAGTGTTATATTCATTTCAGGTGTACAATATAGCAATTCAACAATTCCATATATTGCTCAGTGCTCATCAGGATTAAGTGTACTCTTAATCCCCTTCACCTGTTTTACCCATCCCTCCACCCACCTCCCCTTTGGTAACCGTCAGTTTGTTCTCTGTTTTTTGGTTTGATTCTTAAATTCCATATATAAATGAAATCATATGGTATTTTTCTTTCTCTGACTGGCTTATTTCAATTAGCATTATACTCTCTTGATTCATCCACGTTGCTGCAAATGGCAAGAGCTCATTCTTTTTTTATGGCTGAGTAATACTGCATTGCATTATATTAATATATATAATATATAATATATATATATCACCTCTTTATCCATTCATCTTGTGGATGGACACTATGTTTACTGCAACATTATTTACAATAACTAAATTAAACATAGGGGTGCATATATCCTTTTGAATCAGTGTTTTTGTATTCTTTGGGCAGATACCCAGTAGTGTGATTACGAGATCTTAGGGTAGTTTTATTTTTAACTTTTTGAGGAACCTTTATACTGTCTTCCACAGTGGCTGCACCGGTTTCCATTCCCATTCCCATTCCCACCCACAATGCGCAAGGGTTCCTTTTTTCCCACATCCTCACCAACATTTGCTTCTTCTGGTTTTGAATTTCTTCTGTCATTCTGACAGGTGTGAGGTGGTATCTCATTGTGGTTTTGACTTGCATTTCTCTGATGGTTAGTGATGCTGTCTGCTCAGAATTCTTAATACTTTCTTTTCAAAACAGTTTTTTAAAAAAGTAAAATCCTTAAAGAAAAATTAAGAGAAAAGATGTAAGCTAAATGTGTTAGATTCTATTGCTTCTCAAACTTGAATGTGTAGAGCAGTTACCTGGGTGCTTGTTGAAATGTAGTCTGATTTATTAGGTCTGACATGGAACCCAAATTCTGCAATATGACCAGGTTCCTACAGAATACAGATGCTATTGTTTGCCAACCAGACTTTGAGTGTTAGAGTTGTATACTAATCTGGACGTAGAATGCAGTTAGCTACCTAACGTTAGCTTTGGCATTTCATTATATTTATGAATTATAAAATACTCTGAACACAGTAGCTTTGGTGTTTTAAATGCTGAATGCAAAGTCAACACAAAAAGGACCTCAGAAAATAAATTTATCTATACATATATGAAAAGAGCAAGACTGGAGAAAGAAGGGAACAGAGAGAAACAATGCTCAAAGCTTGGGATCTGCTTTACTGCACTGACGGAAATCTGAAGAGTTCTCAAGGAAACTGTTAATCCAGATTCTGTGGTTGAATTTTACTTTCCTTAAGGAACATTTTGCCCTCAAGTATGAAACTAAATAAACTCTTGAGATGCAAAGAAATGAATGCTGTTAAACCCATGCACTGATAATAAACACATGGCTAAAATTTTTTTAGCCAGGTATTTTTGGTCTTTTTTTCACCAGGTATTTTTGGTCTTAATTATCACAGCAGTTGTCTCTACTATTAATGTCAACGGGTCATTAAGTATACTTGTAAAATTGGTAAGCAAGGTCCTAAACAAATTCACAATGCTGCTGGTGAACATAATTTATCTAAATTTTAGATTTGATTCATTTGGTTTCTGGAGCCTTAATGCCTTAATAAAACATATAGTCTTTCATTTTTACCTTTGTAGAGATTTTTAGAGGTGTTTATAGAATATAGAAAAGCATTCTGCAAAAAAAAAAAATACCCAAGGTAATATAAGAGAGAAAGTGACAGAGAAAAGATTATGCAAGTTGATAGTTCTAGGAATTAAATAAATTCAAATTTGATTTTTAAAAAAAAATTACTTTGTACCTGTGTGAAAAATGAGCTGGCATTCTCTGTTAAAGAACTTTATTTTTTTTTAAGATTTTATTTATTTATTCATAGAGACACACTGGGGTGGGGGGCGGAGAGAGAGGCAGAGGGAGAAGCAGGCCCCATGCAGGGAGCCCGAGGTGGGACTCCATCCTGGGTCTCCAGGATCACACCCTAGGCTGCAGGCGGCGCTAAACCGCTGTGCCACCGGGGCTGCCCAAGAACTTTATTTTTTATTATTTTTTTTTTAAAGAACTTTAAACTGGACATCGAGTAAACATACACCAATGCCACAAAGTTTCCTCAAGTTTCCTGGCCGCTATGCTTCAGGGAAATCAAAAGTATTTTAACCATTAGCTAATGAGAGTTTTGATGAGAAAAGCAAAATAAAACAAAGGAAAGGACAGAAACAGGTCTCTACAGCTTAAGGATAGAGCTGAGGCTTTTGCAGTTTGCTGATAGATGTGGGTCTGTGAAACTGCTAACATTATAACCAGTGTCTTGGGAGGAAACCACATCATGTACCAAGAGTAAACTCTTGAGATCCTTCTCAGCCATGGGGGGTGGGGGGATGCCACATTCCCAAAGCACAAAGTATTCCTCTTTATTGTGATGTTTCTCATATTTGCTGTAGTTCATCTCTCTCTGTGACATCCCAGAGAACACAATGTTCATATACATTTACCCAATACTTAGCACAACACTTGGCACATTCTGTAGGTTCAACAGTTATTTGATCAATGAACATGAATGATTTGTGGCATTTTTATTTTCTTCTTAATATAACCATTGAACACGATAGACAGTAAATTTAAAAAGGGCATCAACTATGCATGCCCACTCTTTTCACTTCAGTTTCTATTGGGGAAAAAACCATTTGAATCCAAATAAGTCACATACAGTGATTGGACTTACCAAGTAATTAGTAATACGTTCAAGCTTCCACTTTTATTTGCCCTTGCAGACAGAGCCTGGAAGCATAGAGCATTTTCTGGTAACGAATGGGAATCTGGCCAACCAGTGATCTTTGCATTAGCATTCTAATAACCAGAGGCCAACGTGCCATAGTGCTGTGTCAGAACTAATTTATGAACCCAGGTCCAAAGGCTCATTAAAATGGTCACAATTCAGTGACTGCCCAGTAAAATTAGACTATAGTTTCATTCCCATAACAGTGAATATTTTAACATACTATTAAAGACATATTTCAAGTGTTAAAACTAGCTTTGATTCCGTGAAGGGAAAAACAACAAGATTAGAAAGCCATTTACTTTTGTACCAAATTAGCTCCACTTTCAGCTTTAGGCTTAAAATACTTCAAATGTCCATATTTTAGAGCACATGGTAGGTTATACTTGCATTTGCAAGTCTGGTGCATTTTTTTCCTTGGAGTAAAAGCACTTCCGGGCAGCTCCAACAAACTGTGGAGTTGTGTTGTGAACCTACCTGGCCAGAAAATCTCAAGCCATCCACTGGGTCGAATATATTTCCCCCACTGCTGCCAGACAGATCTCCTTACAGCATTCTCTGAATCATGCATCCTCCCCCATGATGCCAAAACTCCTGGGGACGCAGAGTATATTACTTTCCACAGCCAAACCCGGATTGAGTGGCACAGAAAACGTGACATCCAAAATCTGATTATGAGCAATGAAAGAGAGTAAAAGAAGTTCTAGACGGTGAGTCTTGCAACTCTAGTTCAAGGCTGCTGCTCTCAGTGTTCTCTCTCGGGACAGGGGCAGGGGATCAGTCTGTGCCTGGCACCTGGGCCATGCCCAGTAACAGACACAGTTGTAGTGAACTGAGCTAGTGATATTATTATGAATGCCCTTTAATCTCTCAGTTCCTCAAACATCTGTGTACATGATGTGGGAATAATGATTCCTGCTCTGCTTATTTCACAGGATTGTTTTGAGGGTCTGAACTAATAAATGCACAAACACTCTTTAACAGAGGGAGCTTACACTGGGGAAATGTATGGTTCATGCATTCACTTGTCAAACATAACAGACTATTTTCTTTATCTCCTGCATTTTTATTCAATGGAATGGTAATGAATCCCTAAATCTTTTAAATGTGAACAATAAAAGGCTCTGAATGACTTTTCCTGGCAGTCTATATGCCATGGCTGAATTATTTAAACTTTTATTTAAACCTGGAGAAGGAAACAAAAGAAAACAAAAAAAAATAATCTCAAAAATAAAGATATTACTTTGGATTGATTCTTTTTGGAAAAATATTTCATTTAATTGTTTTTCTCCATCTAAAAAAAATGATATTGATAATGTGGCTGCTTTATTATGCTATAAGTTAGACATGACTTTGATATCAAGGTGAAATTCTTCTAGAAATGGCAGATGCCAGGGCATCTGGGTGGCTCAGTCAGTTGAGAATCTGCCTTTGGCTCAGGTCATGATCCCAGGGTCCTGGGATATAGTCACACATCAGGGGAGCCTGCTTCTCCCTCTCTCTCTCCCTGTGCTGCTCCCCCTGCTTGTGCTTGCTCTCTCTCTCTCCCTATCTCTGTCAAATAAGTAAATAAAATCTTGAGAAAAAGGAAAAAAGAAATGACAGATGCCAGCAGGGATCACTAGTGGTAGAGGTAAGTAGCAAGTGTGTGTTTACTGTAGTAGTGTAAATAATATGTGATTGAAAAGATTAAATTATCTTTTCACATGAAGATATTCCAAGTTGAAACATGGCAAAGAAATAAAAGTAAAATATTTTTTCTAAATATTTCAGGTATCTCATAAACCAGTATTCTGGGAGCACACTGTTTTGCTAGATGTTCACAGGTGTGCCATCCAAAATATACTATGTGTTCAGATAGATACATAGATAGATAGATAGATAGATAGATAGATAGATAGATAGATAGATGATAGATGATTGATAGATGATAGATAGATGATAGATAGATGATAGATGAAGATAGATAGATGATAGATGATAAATGATAGATAGATAGATAGATAGATAGATAGATAGATAGATAGATAGATGATAGATGATAGATATGAGTTAAAACACAACTGAGTATTTCTTTTGTCCAGAGTCTTGTCCTTTAATATGCATTATAAATATCCAAGAAAGAGATATATTATAGCATTTTTACCTAGCTTAGTTTACCATGATTTATTTGTTTGGCAACATACCTATTAACAGCTTCCAAAACGTACTTCAAATAAATAACCACTTTAGGAAATGTGCTGACAAAAATGTGTTTGGCTAGCCACACTACAACCTGTGCAAGGATATACCTTCTGGTCTGTGTGAGTTGAATCAACCAGTAGACTCATTGAACACCAATTGGATAAACAACACTGTGCAGGATAAAAGTCCAAAGTCAAAGGGAAGCACTCAGTAATCTGTGCTATTGGATGTAATTACATAAAATGGGGGTGCCAACAGGGAGAGTTACAGTGTTTGGGTGTCGAATTGGAGATACCTTCCCAAGAGCCGTAAAGCATGAACTAATAGAATGCCCTTACCATCACCCTAGCCTTACGGGAATTGGTCAAACAGATACATTAACATGTGTTGGATATCATTTCGGAGAATGACACTTTGGAGCAGTACCTGGTTTCTCTTTGCCTCATCTCATTTACCTCAAACCAGAATAGGTTCAGCTCATTGACTTTTTCCAGCCCTCTAACTTTACAGTTATTTCTGTCATAGTATATCGGCATTGCTTATTTGGCTTAGATAAAGAAGAAAGGAAAGCTGATTTAATTTTTTAGAATGTGTAATATTTTTTAAGTAGTTTACTGTGAAAAAAGATATTTAGTAGCCCAACAGGATGTTTTTCAGTTTTTTGATTCTGAGGTTTAATATTAGAAGAATAATTTTGGAGCAAATTCAAAAGTCTCTTAATTGGTCCTTATTGAGATTCATAATGTCATAGGACAAAATACAGATGTCCCCCCGCCCCTTCTTTGTGGTGCTCTGCTATTTCCAGTCATCTCCTATCCATGGGTAAAAGTTTAGCTCCTTCTGCTTTGTCCCTAAGGCCAGAAAGGGGTTGGGGGAGTTCTTCTACACAGGTGTGAGTATATTGTACCCAAACAGAACACTTCAAGAGACTTCTTTTTAATGGTCCTTACCTAATTTTACTGACTGTCTCTAGAAGAATATAATTCTAATACTCAGATAATAGAGTCCACCTTCTCGATATATAGGTTCCTTTATCGGTACTTACACAAAACAAGTAGGAATTTAGCTAGGATTTTTTTAGATGATCTCAAAAAAATTCATTGAGGATAATTAAGCCCACAGTCTTTTTTGAGAACACTATACTATTTCTCAATATTAGTATTTGGTATGACTCTGTTTCCAAATCTGGGAATTTTAGAAATAACACTTTATTTTCTGTATCTCAGTGTTTTGCTCCAAAGCCTCTATCTTATTCAAGGGGCAGAAAACTGAACTTTGGTCATTGTTCCTCTTGCCCTACCTATGGGAAACCTACACAGTGCCCAACAGTCAGGGAAGGAAACTTCAGGATGTCTCTCCAGCATTGACCAGAGTTTACTGTTCAGATGTTATTTGCATGGCCCCTTCAAGGCCAAAAGCTCTTGAGACACGAAAGCCTGAGCCTTGGCTTCCCAATAAACCATGGTTGTCCTGAAGACACAATTAAATCTTGTATTTATAAACTTCAGTATGGAAATGCTCTATGTTCATACAGAGCTAGGCAAGACTTTATGTTCACTGACTAGTGAGCTGGTGGAGCTCACTACCCACCATCCCTTCTTCTTGGACCACATCCAACCCCTTTCACCCTCATCCCTGTTCATTAACACCAAGTTGTGGAGGATTTCCACTACAGCAAAATGAAATATATAAAATATAAGTACTTCCTTTAATAAATTCTAAGGAAAATTATGCATTTGAACACTATTTATGTCTATAAGAAACAAAATATTTTCATCTCCATTTTTTAGAACTTGAACAGAGGCCAACATCTGGAAATACTGAGCTTAACCGCCTTTCCCCAAGGCTTTCCATTGTATGTGTATGCTGTCAAACTCCTAAGTTTATCCTCAGAACTACTGGCATCATATTAAAAAAAAAAAAAAAAGATGTTACAGTATTTGTGTTGAGACACTTAAGTCTCAAGGTTTTTATTTATGTATGAGAATATTTTTACATTTTCAGTTCATAATAAAGACTCATGGAGTCTGAACTAGAGACACACAATTGTGTAATTACATTTCATGAATGTGTATCCTTTACCATAATTACAAAGCTTATAAAAATAATAGAAATCTGCTTTTGTTTCACTCCCTTTTTTGTTCCAACTCTGTCACATGTGAAAGATTCAGATAACCTTGATCTTGGTTGTACTTCATCTCAAATCATACAAAAAACACTGTCTTCATGATTCATTGTCACAGCTGTCCTTTCCTCAGAACCCAAGATTATATCCCAGTCAAATTAGATGTAAAGTTCTACTTGGGGTCTCTTCTCATATCCAATAATCCACTCACCAACCCACCCACCTGTTCTTCTTTCCTAATATTTCCTCTTTCGTGATCTTTGCTGAAACTGTTTGCTAAAACCCACTGCCCTTGACCTGAACATTGATCCATCCACAACTTACCATCATTTTCCCATTTTCTTTTTTATTTTTTTTTTTTATTTTTTTTTTTTATTGGTATTCAATTTACTAACATACAGAATAACACCCAGTGCCCGTCACCCATTCACTCCCACCCCCCGCCCTCCTCCCCTTCCACCACCCCTAGTTCGTTTCCCAGAGTTAGCAGTCTTTATGTTCTGTCTCCCTTTCTGATATTTCCCACACATTTCTTCTCCCTTCCCTTATTTTCCCTTTCACTATTATTTATATTCCCCAAATGAATGAGAACATATAATGTTTGTCCTTCTCCGACTGACTTACTTCACTCAGCATAATACCCTCCAGTTCCATCCACGTTGAAGCAAATGGTGGGTATTTGTCATTTCTAATAGCTGAGTAATATTCCATTGTATACATAAACCACATCTTCTTTATCCATTCATCTTTCGTTGGACACCGAGGCTCCTTCCACAGTTTGGCTATCGTGGCCATTGCTGCTAGAAACATCGGGGTGCAGGTGTCCCGGCGTTTCATTGCATTTGTATCTTTGGGGTAAATCCCCAACAGTGCAATTGCTGGGTCGTAGGGCAGGTATATTTTTAACTGTTTGAGGAACCTCCACACAGTTTTCCACAGTGGCTGCACCAGTTCACATTCCCACCAACAGTGTAAGAGGGTTCCCTTTTCTCCACATCCTCTCCAACATTTGTTGTTTCCTGCCTTGTTAATTTTTCCCATTCTCACTGGTGTGAGGTGGTATCTCATTGTGGTTTTGATTTGTATTTCCCTGATGGCAAGTGATGCAGAGCATTTTCTCATGTGCATGTTGGCCATGTCTATGTCTTCTTCTGTGAGATTTCTGTTCATGTCTTTTGCCCATTTCATGATTGGATTGTTTGTTTCTTTGGTGTTGAGTTTAATAAGTTCTTTATAGATCTTGGAAACTAGCCCTTTATCTGATATGTCATTTGCAAATATCTTCTCCCATTCTGTAGGTTGTCTTTGAGTTTTGTTGACTGTATCCTTTGCTGTGCAAAAGCTTCTTATCTTGATGAAGTCCCAATAGTTCATTTTTGCTTTTGTTTCTTTTGCCTTCGTGGATGTATCTTGCAAGAAGTTACTATGGCCGAGTTCAAAAAGGGTGTTGCCTGTGTTCTTCTCTAGGATTTTGATGGAATCTTGTCTCACATTTAGATCTTTCATCCATTTTGAGTTTATCTTTGTGTATGGTGAAAGAGAGTGGTCTAGTTTCATTCTTCTGCATGTGGATGTCCAATTTTCCCAGCACCATTTATTGAAGAGACTGTCTTTCTTCCAATGGATAGTCTTTCCTCCTTTATCGAATATTAGTTGCCCATAAAGTTCAGGGTCCACTTCTGGATTCTCTATTCTGTTCCACTGATCTATGTGTCTGTTTTTGTGCCAGTACCACACTGTCTTGATGACCACAGCTTTGTAGTACAACCTGAAATCTGGCATTGTGATGCCCCCAGATATGGTTTTCTTTTTTAAAATTCCCCTGGCTATTCGGGGTCTTTTCTGATTCCACACAAATCTTAAAATAATTTGTTCTAACTCTCTGAAGAAAGTCCATGGTATTTTGATAGGGATTGCATTAAATGTGTATATTGCCCTGGGTAACATTGACATTTTCACAATATTAATTCTGCCAATCCATGAGCATGGAATATTTTTCCATCTCTTTGTGTCTTCCTCAATTTCTTTCAGAAGTGTTCTATAGTTTTGAGGGTATAGATCCTTTACATCTTTGGTGAGGTTTATTCCTAGGTATCTTATGCTTTTGGGTGCAATTGTAAATGGGATTGACTCCTTAATTTCTCTTTCTTCAGTCTCATTGTTAGTGTATAGAAATGCCACTGACTTCTGGGCATTGATTTTGTATCCTGCCACGCTACCGAATTGCTGTATGAGTTCTAGCAATCTTGGGGTGGAGACTTTTGGGTTTTCTATGTAGAGTATCATGTCATCGGCGAAGAGGGAGAGTTTGACTTCTTCTTTGCCAATTTGAATGCCTTTAATGTCTTTTTGTTGTCTGATTGCTGAGGCTAGGACTTCCAGTACTATGTTGAACAGCAGTGGTGAGAGTGGACATCCCTGTCTTGTTCCTGATCTTAGGGGAAAGGCTCCCAGTGCTTCCCCATTGAGAATGATATTTGCTGTGGGCTTTTCATAGATGGCTTTTAAGATGTCGAGGAATGTTCCCTCTATCCCTACACTCTGAAGAGTTTTGATCAGGAATGGATGCTGTATTTTGTCAAATGCTTTCTCTGCATCCAATGAGAGGATCATATGGTTCTTGGTTTTTCTCTTGCTGATATGATGAATCACATTGATTGTTTTACGGGTGTTGAACCAGCCTTGTGTCCCAGGGATAAATCCTACTTGGTCATGGTGAATAATTTTCTTAATGTACTGTTGGATCCTATTGGCCAGTATCTTGTTGAGAATTTTTGCATCCATGTTCATCAGGGATATTGGTCTGTAATTCTCCTTTTTGGCGGGGTCTTTGTCTGGCTTTGGAATTAAGGTGATGCTGGCTTCATAGAACGAATTTGGAAGTACTCCATCTCTTTCTATCTTTCCAAACAGCTTTAGGAGAATAGGTATGATTTCTTCTTTAAACGTTTGATAAAATTCTCCTGGGAAGCCATCTGGCCCTGGACTCTTGTGTCTTGGGAGGTTTTTGATGACTGCTTCAATTTCCTCCCTGGTTATTGGCCTGTTCAGGTTTTCTATTTCTTCCTGTTCCAGTTTTGGTAGTTTGTGGCTTTCCAGGAATGCGTCCATTTCTTCTAGATTGCCTAATTTATTGGCGTATAGCTGTTCATAATAGGTTTTTAAAATCGTTTGTATTTCCTTGGTGTTGGTAGTGATCTCTCCTTTCTCATTCATGATTTTATTAATTTGAGTCTTCTCTCTCTTCTTTTTAATAAGGCTGGCTAATGGTTTATCTATCTTATTAATTCTTTCAAAGAACCAACTCCTGGTTCTGTTGATCTGTTCCACAGTTCTTCTGGTCTCGATTTCGTTGAGTTCTGCTCGAATCTTTATTAGCTCCCTTCTTCTCTTGGGTGTAGGATCTATTTGCTGTTTTTTCTCTAGCTCCTTTATGTGTAAGGTTAGCTTTTGTATTTGAGTTCTTTCCAGTTTTTGAATGGATGCTTGTATTGCGATGTATTTCCCCCTTAGGACTGCTTTTGCTGCATCCCAAAGATTTTGAACGGTTGTATCTTCATTCTCATTAGTTTCCATGAATCTTTTTAATTCTTCCTTAATTTCCTGGTTGACCCTTTTATCTTTTAGCAGGATGGTCCTTAACCTCCATGTGTTTGAGGTCCTTCCAAACTTCTTGTTGTGATTTAGTTCTAATTTCAAGGCATTATGGTCCGAGAATATGCAGGGGACAATCCCAATCTTTTGGTATCGGTTCAGACCCGATTTGTGACCCAATATGTGGTCTATTCTGGAGAAAGTTCCATGTGCGCTTGAGAAGAATGTGTATTCAGTTGAGTTTGGATGTAAAGTTCTGTAGATATCTGTGAAATCCATCTGGTCCAGTGTATCATTTAAAGCTCTCGTTTCTTTGGAGATGTTTTGCTTAGAAGACCTATCGAGTATAGAAAGAGCTAGATTGAAGTCACCAAGTATAAGTGTATTATTATCTAAGTATTTCTTCACTTTGGTTAATAATTGATTTATATATTTGGCAGCTCCCACATTCGGAGCATATATATTGAGGATTGTTAAGTCCTCTTGTTGAATAGATCCTTTAAGTATGATATAGTGTCCCTCTTCATCTCTCACTACAGTCTTTGGGGTAAATTTTAGTTTATCTGATATAAGGATGGCTACCCCTGCTTTCTTTTGAGGACCATTCGAATGGTAAATGGTTCTCCAACCTTTTATTTTCAGGCTGTAGGTGTCCTTCTGTCTAAAATGAGTCTCTTGTAGACAGCAAATAGATGGGTCCTGCTTTTTTATCCAGTCTGAAACCCTGCGCCTTTTGATGGGGTCATTAAGCCCGTTCACATTCAGAGTTACTATTGAGAGATATGAGTTTAGTGTCATCATGATATCTATTCAGTCTTTGTTTTTGTGGACTGTTCCACTGAACTTCTTCTTAAAGGGGAATTTTAAGAGGCCCCCTTAAAATTTCTTGCAGAGCTGGTTTGGAGGTCACATATTCTTTTAGTTGCTGCCTGTCTTGGAAGCTCTTTATCTCTCCTTCCATTTTGAATGAGAGCCTTGCTGGATAAAGTATTCTTGGTTGCATGTTCTTTTCATTTAGGACCCTGAATATATCCTGCCAGCCCTTTCTGGCCTGCCAGGTCTCTGTGGAGAGGTCTGCTGTTACCCTAATACTCCTCCCCATAAAAGTCAGGGATTTCTTGTCTCTTGCTGCTTTAAGGATCTTCTCCTTATCTTTGGAATTTGCAAGCTTCACAATTAAATGTCGAGGTGTTGAACGGTTTTTATTGATTTTAGGGGGGGATCTCTCTATTTCCTGGATCTGAATGCCTGTTTCCCTTCCCAGATTAGGAAAGTTTTCAGCTAGAATTTGTTCAAATACATATTCTGGCCCTCTGTCCCTTTCGGCGCCCTCGGGAACCCCAATTAAACGTAGGTTTTTCTTCCTCAGGCTGTCGTTTATTTCCCTTAATCTATCTTCATGGTCTTTTAATTGTTTGTCTCTTTTTTCCTCAGTTTCCCTCTTTGCTGTCAACTTGTCTTCTAGGTCACTCACTCGTTCTTCCACCTCGTTAACCCTCGTCGTTAGGACTTCTAGTTTGGATTGCATCTCATTCAATTGGTTTTTAATTTCTGCCTGATTAGCTCTAAATTCTGCAGTCATGAAGTCTCTTGAGTCCTTTATACTTTTTTCTAGAGCCACCAGTAGCTGTATAATAGTGCTTCTGAATTGGCTTTCTGACATTGAATTGTAATCCAGATTTTGTAACTCTGTGGGAGAGAGGACTGTTTCTGATTCTTTCTTTTGAGGTGAGGTTTTCCTTCTAGTCATTTTGCTCAGTGCAGAGTGGCCAAAAGCAAGTTGTATTGGGAAAAAGAGAAAAAGAGAGGAGAGAAAGAAGGAAAGAAAAGAGAAAGAGAAAAAAAAGGGAAGAAAAAGAAAAAAAAACGAAAAAAAAAAAAAAAAGAAGAAGAAAAAGAGAAAGAAAAAGAAAGGAGAAAAAAAGGGGGTGGGGGAAGGAAACAGATCAAAAAGCAAAACAAAACAAAAACAAAAACAAAAACAAACAAACAAAAAAAGAACCACCGGGGAGTATCTTCTGATTCTGTGTTCTTTAAGTCCCTTGGCTTCTCCTGGAAGTTGTCAGTCTAGCTGGTCTTCTGGGGGAGGGGCCTGTTGTGCTGATTTTCAGGTGTTAGCAGTTGGGGGAGCTGCTGTGCCCCTGCCTGGTGCAGGGCTCGGTGGGGGTTGTTTACCCCGTGAGGCCGCAGGAGGAACAGCCCCAGTGGCGGGGCAGCTCTGGAAACCTGGATTCAGCTCCGGCAGGAACTCCTGAGCTCTCCGTCTGCAGGGCCTGGAGGCTCCGGGCGGGGCCGCTGATCTGCTCAGCTGGGGCAGGAGCGTCCTCGCTGTCCTGGGCCCTCCCGGCCTCTGCCTGTCCCGGGGGAGGCCAGATCCTGGGCTGTGTCCCGGCGCCCTGTGTCCCGGCGCCTGCGCTGGTGGATTCGCGCTCCCGGGCCGCGCAACCCCCTCCGCGGAGCCGCCGCCCGAGCCCCCCGAGCTGCTCCTGGAACCGCGCAGCCCCCTCCGCACGGAGCCTCTTCCTCTGCCCGAGCCCCTCCGAGCTGCTCCCGGGGCCGCGCAGCCCCCTCCGCGGAGCCGCCGCCCGAGCCCCTCCGAGCTGCTCCTGGAACCGCGCAGGCCCCTCCGCACGGAGCCTCTTCCTCTGCCCGAGCCCCTCCGAGCTGCTCCCGGGGCCGCGCAGCCCCCTCCGCGGAGCCGCCGCCCGAGCCCCTTCAGCTGCTCCGGGTCCCGCCGGGTCCCGCCGTGCGCGCTGCAGCCCTTAGGGAGCTCGGCGCACTCTCCCGGGGCGCAGGTGCCTGTTACTGTCCCAGGGAGCCCGAGGGCATCCCCGCCCTCCTGGGTCCTGCTCCAACTCCCTGCGAGCCCCTCTCCGCCCGGGAAGGTCGGTGCAGCTCCTGCTCCTCCGGGACGGGGCTCTCCTGTCCTGGGGACACTCCCCCGGCCTCAGCCCGGCTCCTCGCGGGGCCCCTCCCCCTTGGAGGCCTTTGTTCCTTTATGTCTTTTTCCCCGTCTTCCTACCTGGATAGAAGCGCGAACTCTTCTCACTGTAGCATTCCAGCTGGTCTCTCTTTAAATCTCAGGCCGAATTCATAGATTTTCAGGATAATTTGAAGGTTTTCTAGGTAGTTTGGTGGAGACAGGTGATTTGGAGACCCTACTCCTCCGCCATCTTGCTCCTCCCCCCCCCATTTTCTTTTTTAATATATTATTAGCGAGTATTGTATATACTTGTATATACAAGATAAAATTTATATTATAAAGAATGGCCCTAGAGGTACCTGAGTGGCTCAGTCGGTTGTGTCTGCCTTCAGCTCAGCTCATGATCCCAGGGTCCTGGGATGGAGCCCCCACATTGGGCTCCTGGCTCAGCAGGGAATCTGCTTGAGATTCTCTCTTGCCCCTCCCCCTGCCCATGTTCTCTCTCTCTCTCTCTCTCTCTCTCTCTCTCAAATAAATAAATGAATAAAATCCTTTTTTTAAAAAAATGATGCCGTATTAAAAATTCATGTTTCCAATACCCATGCACCCTTCATAGTACATTATAATTAATTTTAAAGCCTCCTAGATGTTCTCCCCAAGTTCCACATTCTTTTTGCCCTTTAAAGGTAGCCGTTCGTCCTAAATTTATTGTTTCTCTCTGCTTGCTCTTCTTTCATTTTACTACATGTATTTTAATTCCTATGTAACATTTGTTTAAATTTTTTAACATAAAGAATTCATTCTGTCAGTGTTTTCCCATGACATCATTCTTTGGTCGGTATTATGCTCCTGAGATTCAGTGTTGTTGCCTATGACTCTAAATCTCTGTCTCTGTCTGTCTCTCTCTCACCTATTGTATAGTATTTCATTTGTAAATGTAACTTAATTATCCTGTTACCTTTCAATGGATATTTGTGGGTTTTCTAGGAATTTTTTCTATGTTGGTGTACTGCAATGAACATTCTGGAGTATATCTTATGAGGCACATATGCTAGAGTTTCTTTGGGTTCATACCTCCTGGTTCATAGAGTTTGGGCATTTTAAGTCCATTATAAACTGTGAAATTATCTTCCAAAATCATTGTACTTCATTTATGCTTATACGTGCAATGTACACATATTCCAATTGCTCCCAAACCTCACCAAATCTTGATACTGTCAGACTCTGTAAATTGTAAATTCAATGGGTATCAGTTGTATCTCATAGTGTTTAAATTCTCCATTCCTGTACTCACTTCAGCAGCACATATAGTAAAATTGAATTCTCCATTACTAGTGAAATTGAGTCTTTTCATGTGTTTACTCAGCATTCATCTTTCCTCTTCTGTACAGTGTCTCTCCTGTGATTTTTGCCCAATTTTCTATTTGGTGGTTTGTCTCTTTTTCCTATTGTGTAAATGAGGTTTTTATACATTCCAGAAACAAATCTTTTCTCAAGGATTTCTTCATCTAGTTTGTGGCCCTTCTTTCCATTGTCTTTGTGTGAATTTGATGAGCAGAAATCCTTTTATTTTATTGTAACATAGTCGAATTTATAAGTCTTGTATTTTAAGGCTAGTGCTTTTTATGTCTGGTTTAAGATTATCCTTCCATATTCTGATCTCAAAAAGATATTCTGCTACCTTCTTCCTACGAGTTATATATGTTTGCCTCTTACACTTAGGTTTTTAATACAGTAGTGATTAACTTTTCTGTGTTAGTGTAAGGTAGAGGTCTAACTTTTTTTTTTTTTAAGATTTTATTTACTTATGAAAGAGCGCACACAAGCACAAGTGGGATGAGGCGCAGAGAGAAACAGACTTCCCACTGAGCCGGGAACCCAATGCGGGGCTCAATCTCAGGACCTTTGGGATCAGGACTGGAGCTGAAGGCAGACACTTAATTGACTGAACCACCCAGACTCCCCAGTAGAGGTCCAATTTCATATTTGTCTTTGTGGTAACTGGTAACCAGTTATTACAGCTTTAGAAGCCTGTCCTTACTCACTGGTCAGCTATGCCATCTCTGTTCTAATGCAGAAATCCACATCTGTGTGTGTCCGTTTAGAAGTCCTCTACTCTGTTGCAGTGGTTCATTTTCTATCCGTACAAATAGTACAGTCTTACTTACTATAGCTTAAAGTAAATCTTGATAAGGCAAGTTTGCCACCTTTGGGGCTTTTTCCAAAGGTTATTTTGACCTTTTGCTCTATACATATACATTTCAGAATCAACTTATCCAACTCTGCGGAGATATAAAAAGAATGTTTGGTGTTTTTACTGAAATTACGTGGAATCAATAAATCAATTTTGGAAGAATTAAAATGTCTGTTATAGCAAATTTTTCAATTTCTCTATTTGTGTAAGGTGTCTGTAAGATCTTCCAGTATAGCTTTATAATTTTCCCTATAAGCAGCTTTAAAATTTTATAGTGTATTTGTCCCTACGTACTTTACTTTATATACATTACATCTTTATAGAAATTATATGTTTTAAAATTATATTTTAAAATAAGTATTGCTGTGTAGAGACATGAAGTTTAATTTTGTATATTGGCTTTGAATCCAACAAATTTATTACATTCTTTCATTAATTATATTAATTTGTGGATGCTTTGGACTTTTTATGTGGACCCACTTATCAACAATTGTGACAATTTCACTTCTTCTTTCTCATGTCTGATACTATTTTCCTGTCTTATTTCACTGACTATGGAATGCAGTACAGCATTATACAGAATTTTTAATAGTGATCACCCTTTTAAATTCCTAGATAAGATGGGCTGGCTTAGTCGGAAGAATATCCAATTCTTGATCTCTTGATCTCGGGGTCATGAGTTTTGTCTTCATGTTGTATGCAGAGATCATAAATAAATAAATAAATACATAAATAAATAAATAAAATTTAAAATGAATAAAATAAATTCCTTGATATTAAAGAAAATGTGGCCAATGTTTTACACTATTAAGTATGACACTTTTCCAGAGATTTTTTTTTTGTAGATGTTCTTAGGTAAAAGAAGGAAGTTTCTGTCTCTTCTTAGTTAAGGGTTTTAACGCGTATGGATATTGAATTCATTGATTTTATAGTTCATTTTCTTTCATGTAGGCACTGTCTCTTTCCCCCTCTAATTCAAGTTCTGGTTTCAGCAAACATCTTCAAGTAACAAGACAGAGCCAGTCTCCCATTTCTATCTGAGTTCCTGTTTTTACTCAGATGTAGGCTTCTCTGAACACCTTACTTTCTAACTAGCTTAATGTTGTATTATTTTTAAAAGAGATACATTATACAGTTGACCCTTGAACAGCATGGGAGTTAGGGGCACTAACCCCTTGCACATCAAAAATTCACATATAGAGGGTGCCTGGGTGGCTAAGTCTGTTGAGCAACCAACTCTTGATTTAGGCTCAGGTCATGATCTCAGAGTAGTGAGATCAAGCTCCCGTGTCAGGCTCAGCACTCAGCAGGGAGTTTGCTTGGGATTCTCTCTCCCTCTTTCTCTCCCCTGCCCTTCTCACCTCTCTCTCCCTCTCTCTCTCTCTAAAATAAATAAATATTTAGAAAAAAATTCACATATAATTTTGACTCCCCCAAAACTCAGCTACTAATAGCCTACTGTTGACTAGAAACCATACTAATAACATAAATAGTAAACATATGTATTGTATCTTATATGTATTATGTACTGTATTTTTACAATAGAAGTAAGCTAGAGAAAAGAAAATGTTAAGGGAAGCAAAAAAGAAAATGTACTTACAGCACTATTGTACTTACTGAAAAAAAACTCTCATATAAATGGACAGTTCAGTTCACAGCAGTATGGAAGAGTCAGCTGTATTTTATCTAGAAATTTGGGTTTTCTTTTTTTAATTTAAATTGAATTAGCCAACATATAGTACATCACTAGTTTCAGATGTGGTGTTCAACTGCTGGGTGGTTCATCCATCCCTAATCCAGTGTATTGATTCCATTGGTAAGGGAGAGAAGCATTCCTTTCTTTTCTGTCAAAATAATGTCACTCACTTTTTTCAAAGCTTTTCTTGAAAAGCTTTTTTTTTAGGTTTTTTTTTTAGATTTTCCTTTTTATCATGCTTTAGGAATTTTAACTTTATTGAATCTTGTTTTTTATGTGATTTTCCAAACCTTTGTCACCAACTTTCCCATCTGAACAATTTTATACATTTATGACAGAAGTTGATTGGTTGTATATAAATACTCTTTTGTCATGTACTTGAGCATCTTACTGTCTTATCTTAGAGATATTTTCATGATTAGTTCATGAAGGCAAAGGCTGTGCTCTCTTCTGGCCACCCCAGAACTATAATTGCACATTCTGATTACCGAGTGGATTGTGTTGTTCCCTCAGTAACTCTGCTACACTCTACAGTCCCACCTTCTCTGTTCCTTTTCTAACGTAGGTGGAAAGATATTGTCGTGGGAAATTAATAATTCCTACTGTGAACAAAGTTCTATTCCATGCAATGTCTATGCAAACTGAGACATTCCCAGCAAAAATCCAATTTAGAAGGATACTGATTCTCTCTCATTATTTACTAAGCATTCTTGATTTCCCTACCTCATTCAACATTGTCTTTTTTCACAGTTCTTATCACTTTCTAATATGTTACATATTTTTCTTATTTATTTTGTTTGTTGTTTACTATCTGTTTCTTCCCCAGGAGAAAGTAAGATTTACAAGGGCATAGATCTGGCCTGTTTGGGACATGACATAGCTCTAACAGTGCCTGGGCTAAAGCAGATGCTCAGTAAATAATCGCTGAATAAATGAATGGTGTGTAACATTTGTATAAGAAAATAGCAGAAGGAAAAAGAAAACCTTATGATTTACTTTTCTCAAATGGATTAATTTTTCCTAAGCAGTACTATATTATTGTTTGCTTTTAGATATCAACATGGCAGGAGAACCCAAACCATACAGACCCAAACCTGGAAACAAAAGACCCCTTTCTGCACTTTATAGGTAAGTAAGCAATTTTACAAGAGACAGTAATGGAAACGTGTTATGGCTTTAAAAGGCAGCATACCCTATATGGAATCAAATGTTTCAAAGAACTATCTTTCCGGGCATAAAGTACAACAAAATGCTGATTTTCAACATATAAGTACATTACACAGCACTGGCAGGGATACCGTGCCCTTAACCTTCCTATCTCCACTTAACACAACCCCTGTACAAGATAGTCCTCTAATAAAACTTAATAAAATTCCCTCATAACTCCACCTGACAAAATGGTGGAAAGGTCAGTATCTTTTAATATTTAGCGTTCTGGTCTTTCCCCCTCTGCGTGCCCAGTTTTTCAGTGTCCACACCCATAATCTCAATTCTAGGGGGATAAGATTAGACGGTATTTGGCATCTTTATTGTTCCGTGTAAACTTTTGTCCTGTTAAGTAAAATTCAGTTCCTTTGGGAAAGAAGACAAGAGTAAATTCATAGAACGTTTAGTTCTTTAAAAACATCCATTTTTGGAGAAAAAAAGTTCTGCTGCTAAGCCATGTGTCCCACTTAATGAACCTTTGTCAGTGGTTTTCATATTGTTAAGTGGGGATTTTATACCTCTCTCTGTTAAATTCCCTTTTGTTATGCTTCACCAATTGTTCCAAGCTATTGAGGTCTCCCATCATCAAATTTATTTAGTCTTCTCCCAGATACGTATCTTCCTTCCATCAGTGTCCAAATCCAAAGAGCCAATGTAAGTGATGAGCAAGGCCCCTCCTTGATATTATTTGGGTAAGGAAATATTGAGTTATACTTGTCAAAATTGATTATATTCTGATATACTACAGTAAGAAGAGTATTCAAAAGGTAGCTTGGAGCTGTTTTTTTGTCTTTGTTCTCTGAGAACTAGCATATCTCTTTTTTTTTAGCCACTCACAGCCTCATTTCCCAAACATGAAATAAAAGGGTCAGAATTAGATGAGTTTCAAGGTCCTGTTCATGCCTAACACCCCAGAGCCCTCTAATGTATCAGAGATCCTAAAGGATATATTGAAAATATGTCTTAATTGCTCTTATTATTTTTACTGTGTGAATTTATTTAACTTTCACTTAAGTTTTACATAAAAGTGGAAAGGTGCAGGTCTTAACAAATTTGATAAGTGACCATAAGGCAGTATTGATGTTAAAGGTCAGAAATGAAGTCACCACCAAAGGCAAGTGATACTTTCTGTACATTGTTTGAGGTAAAGGATAATACTAATTAAATGGGCAAATGCAAGTTCTTTTTTCGATCAGATTCATTTTGAAGTGTATATGCAGAACTGCTGCTAATGCGGAACATTTGAAAAGTCGAATTTTCAAAAATTAACAAAACAAACTATCAGTGGCTTTTTTTTCTCATCAAAGAGTTACCACAGTGCAGTAATGTTAATTTTCGCATTTTCTCTGTTCTTGGACTGTTTTGATTTCCTTATGAGAATAGAAGCTTATGACAAGAAACAGATGTCTTTTTAACTATTATTTCTCTATTGCTAAATTATATTGAATTGTGAATTCAAACGAATCAGAAGCAGAAGCTCATTTAATCTGATATATTGTATACAAATCACATTAGTGGAAAAATGCTTATTTATCCTGTTTTCATCTGTTTACATAAATGAAGGCCAGGATGTCGTGAAATTACAAAGCTGTAACAAAGAGAACAAAAGAGAGCTGAGAAAGCCCTTTTATACACACCTTCTCATTCTTACATAAGCTTCATAATAGTAATACCTTCTTTTTATGTGGGCAAACTGTGTTTTCATAGTCAGTATTCATCTGTTCACCACAGAACTCCACAAGGTTGGTATTATATGCCTTGCATTATAAATGAAAAAACGAAGTTTCCAAGACATTAAAGGACTCACCCCAACTAAAATAACAAGATTAGGAACTGAACTGTGGTTTTCAGTCTTCAGTTATAATGATCTTGCCACAAGATCGCAGCTCCCCATATTTACTCACCTGCTACTATCTAAATGATAGATATTATTAAAAAGCAGAGATTCCTGCCCACCAAAACCAATAATCAGTTATATTTCTATCCATGAAAATCATGCCAGCAGGTGGCAAAGGGAAGACTTTACACTAGACGTAGTATAAGGACAATGGTTGCAAACAATTTCTGTGATCATAGGGCATAGGTTTTGAGCTTCAAGTTCTTTATCTCATATAATGGTTGTATAATTTTCTCCAAAGGGTAAAATTAAATAATTGAGGCAAAAGCACCTAGGTTATTGCAGAGACTATGGTAGCAGTTTGAAAAGAGATTGTTTCTGCTTTCCTTTTCTTTGTATCCTGGGTCTGTTTTCCTCATCTGTGAAATGAAAGAGCTGGAATAATTACATTTCTCCATTTGTTTATTCATTCATTCATACAGGACATGTTTATTGTGTGTCCACTATGGCTTAGGTACTATGGTGGCTGCTTTTCAAGGCAAGTGACATAGATAATGCCAAGGCTACAAGGCAGGAAGAGAACAAATGAAATAAAAGTAAATTATTTTTCTGGTTATTAGTAACTTCTGAAAGACCTTTGTGCTCTAAACTGCTATGTCGCTATATCTATTTACTCTGTTGGGGAAGTGTATGATTCTCTATCAGACTTTCTCCTTCACCTGTCTCCATTTTGTCTCCATCACCAACCACAAAGTACTAATTACAAGGAATACACACTAAGGCATTACTTTGCTTTGTTACTTCTTTTTTGTTTAAGATTTTATTTATTCATGAGAGACACAGAGAGGCAGAGATATAGGCAGAGGGAGAAGCAGGCTCCCTGCAGGGAGCCTGATGTGGGACTCAATCCCAGAACTCTGGGATCACACCCTGAGCCGAAGGCAGACACTCAACCCCTGAGCCACCCAGGTGTCCCACTTTGTTACTTCTTTTAATAAGATTTTCAGTTTAGCCAAACAACCTTCACCAAGCATTTATCATGTGCTAAATTAACACGGTATACATGAAAGACACACACAAAAAAATTTAAAACATACTGAAGCCTTCAAATATTTGCTGTGATTCATGAGTTAGACATACATATAAATAAGGAACATAAATAAAGTATACATTCAGGTCTATGAGAAAATAAATGCGTTACTGATCCTGCCTAGGGGGAGAGAGTTAATGATCCTGCCTAGGAGTGAAAAGCCTGGGTGACACCTGAGCCGGCTTCTAAAGAGGCAGGTAGTCACTCACTAGACAAAAAGAAAGAAGGGCATGATGGGCAAAGAAAATGTGAACAGGGTAATTGGCACAGAAAAAAAAAAAGAACATCTCATGCCGAGAACTAGTATAGTTCACTTGGTGAAGAAAAGATAACTGGAATGCTGTGGCAGCTCAGGCTATCAGGATTTTAATATGCCTGCTTATCAGATTAAGGAGATTTGGATTTTATTCTACAAGCAACAAGGACCCATTTGAAAATGATGTGCAATTGAAAATGGGATGGAGGGATGGGTGAGAGTCACAGACGCATCCAAGATTTCCAGCTTGGACAACTGAGGGGATTATCAGATGAGTCTGATAGAAGAAATAGGAAATATCTGATAAGCAACAGTAGGCTCAGGCATAAGTTTGGGGAAAGGAAGCAAAAGAAATTATTTAAGTCTTGGACATGAATTCATAAAGACAGACAATTCATTAAAATAGCACTTGCAATAAAAATGTCTCCCATTAGAGGCTATTTGTAAATGAAACATAATTAATCATTTGTGAACATGCCATAAATATTGGACCTAGTCCTAATGGTGAATAGCAAATCCATTCTCTAGGGAAAATATTGTAACTTTTAATAAATTTCTGCTTCACATGTGCTGTGTACATTACACAGTGTCTATGGTGCTCTAAAATAAAATTCTTCCCCCCCGGGAAGTGAGTTTCCCAGCATGCCAAGTTCCAATTAATGCTAAATAATAGCTAAATGAGAATTGTGTGATGGTTTTGTTTCTGCTTGTAAAGGAGACAGACCTTTCCTCTCTGATGTGAGTAAGGCTGACAACCAGAGAACAAAGATACTATTTATCAGAGCTGACCAAGTACAGGTTTTCACGCACCTAGAGGCAGCCCTCCCAGTCACAGGGAGCACTGCTCAGTAAGACACATGAAATGAAGCTTCATCCCACTCATTGCATGGATGATATTACTAGGTATCATTACCAAATATGGTTTTATGCCAAATATGATCATACAAATGTCTTTCATAGCAGCCTTCCCACCTCACAGAGATGACCGTGGAAATCAAGCTTGTCACTGCAAGTGACTTTAGGACTCCTTAAGATTGTCACAGGGTGACCTCTGTAGTATCACTCTTTTAAGACCAGGGATCCCTGGGTGGCGCAGCGGTTTGGCGCCTGCCTTTGGCCCAGGGCGCGATCCTGGAGACCCGGGATCGAATCCCACATCGGGCTCCCGGTGCATGGAGCCTGCTTCTCCCTCTGCCTGTGTCTCTGCCTCTCTCTCTCTCTCTCTCTGTGACTATCATAAATAAAAAAATAAAAAAAAAAAAAAATTTAAGACCATCACCGTGGCGATAACCATGAATGCAGGTTATTATCATAGGAAGTTCAATGACCAAAACACTTTCAGAGCCTGGGCCTAGTAAGATGACTCTATAGCAAAATATTTCTGACTGTTTACCACTTGACCTATGTAAATTCTGTTGTCATCCCGCATGGTGACTGTCACATCATGGGAAAGGGGGACCCTCAGGTGACCCAGAATGTTCCCTAGGACCTTGGCAATTGAAATGAAATTAGCAATAGCAGCTAATTTCAGCTAATGCTAAATAGCAAAAATCAATATGGAGGAAAAGCAGCCTGCACATCTCCACTTCATTGACTTTCTCTGTTTGCTAAGGAATGTTTGCCAATTAGCTATTGATTATTTTATTTATTTTTCTGTCTCCTTCTATAATGTCAAGGGATAATACACATACATTTTCATTTTCAGAAGCTTAGTATGTCTAGTGTCAGTGCTCCCTTCACACTGGTAAAGGCTTCCATTTCACTTACCTGGTCAGGTGGGCCCACTCAGAAAGCCATCTAGGAATGGACTCTATTTAATTCCATTTAAACAGAATTTGAGGGCAGCCTGGGTAGCTCAGTGGTTTAGTGCTGCCTTCAGCCCAGGGTATGATCCTGGAGACCCAGGATCGAGTCCCACATCGGGCTCCCTGCATGGAGCCTGCCTCTCCTTCTGCCTGTGTCGCTGCCTCTCTTTCTGTCTCTGTGTGTGTCTCTCATGAATAAATAAAATATTTTAAAAAATAAAATAAAATAAACAGAATTTGAGGAGGACAGGGGGAAGGACAGTTAACTCCCACCGTCTGTGATGATGAACCCTGTCCTTCTGGAATGGGCACAAGCCCCAACACTGACACGTCCACAAGGTTCAGTTTGAAAGTAAGTTGTTGCTGGGTCTAATCATGGTCAATTAGCTCCTAATTCAATCTCGGGCAATCAAATGACTGGCATACAAAAGTGTGGTGGCCAATATCCACAAGAGAAAATAAAAAGATCCACTTCTAAAACTCCAAGCTGAATACCCATACATCTGGGTAATTGAAGGTGACTTCTCTTTAATTTACACCTATCAAGAGAACATGAAATACTGTAGAACCAGAAAAGGTCCCAAATACTCACTTTGAAGATGATTTTAAAATGTGCAAATGTTTTATATGAGTATGTTGGATGGAAAGAGTGTCAAACTGGTCTGCATCCTAAAATTGGCTTAGCCGTATCAGTGATTTGAACTCCATCTCCTATTCAGCTGCTTGAAGGAAGAAAGTTTCCTCAGAGACGATATACTTAAGTAATCTGGAACTATTGTAGATGCTCTACAAATTTTAGTTATTCTCATTATTATGTTTGTTCAAAGAAAAAGGTCTATAATAAAGTATTTTAAGAAGTTATTTTAAATGAGCCCTGAGTAAAAAAATAAAAAAGTAATAATAAAATAAATGAGCCTTGAGCTACGATAATGTTGCTAAAATTCATACAGTCAGCCAAACAGGTTAACATTTTCTATAACTGCCTAAAATGATATTTTTGGGGAAAAAAATATTACATTTACTTAGAGTATGTCCCTCATATTTCAACACTAAGCAAATGTAATTTATAAACCCTTTAATTTAAAATGTTTGGAGAAATGCTGACACTATACCCATTAAAATAGTACTGCTACAGGCAGTTCTCTGCTAGGTTAAGGAATGGCCTATTTGCAGTCTTCTGTGACGTTTTTAACGCATAAATATCCATGAATAAATATCTTCTTGCATATGGAAAGAACGTGGTAACAGTAAAGGGAGACTGCATGGTACAATTTCTTAACACAGAGAATCCATCTCTAAGGCTTTGCTTTTTGAAAGAGTATGGTTCTATTTGTTTGATTTGAGGTAATTTATGATAAAATCAAAGGAAACCAAACCATGCAGCCCATTTTAAAAAAAGGTAAATCATAAGAATCAAGAATTAGGGAATTAGGAGTTGGGTGTGTCAGATAGGATCAAGCAAATTATACTTAGAAATCTTATGCAATAGTAAGAAGTGGGCATCAGACTTAGCTACAAGATTCCGGGCAGTCAAGGCAAAGAGGGCTTGCATAGTAATGTATGTAACCATCTATTAAAAGCAAGTACTCCAAGTTGTGATAAGAAACCATTTTTTGCTAACTCTCTCTTCTCAGATAAACATATCATATATAAAAAATCTAAACAGCATGGTAGTACCTTCAGTACTAGTTATACAATAAACACACACATTCATGCGCACACAGTATTTTTAAACTAATGGAACTTTCCTTGTGAAGTCACTCAATAAAAACCAAGAGTGAGCCACACGGACTTTTTTCTGCTTCTCCCAAGGCAGTTTACCATCTTGTGACAAATCGCATAAAACTGAAAAAAGAGTGATGGTCCAAAATAGCTAGATGTCCAGAGCAGTCCGGATTCAAATTACCCGTATTAGCTGCATACAAGGAAGAGATAGAAAGCAAGAGTGGACTGACCCCTTTGGTTGGCTTATATATTCAGCCCCAAGGACTGGAAGAGAAAGACCATGCTTGGTTTTTTTTGTTTGTTTGTTTGTTTTTTTAAAGATTTTATTTTATTTTTTTTAATCTTTTTTTTTAATTTTTATTTATTTATGATAGTCACAGAGAGAGAGAGAGAGGCAGAGACACAGGCAGAGGGAGAAGCAGGCTCCATGCACCGGGAGCCCGATGTGGGATTCGATCCCCGGTCTCCAGGATCAGGCCCTGGGCTACAGGTGGCGCTAAACCGCTGCGCCACCCAGGGATCCCTAGTTTTTTATGATCCTTTACATGAGAGCCTCTTGACCTGTTATTTAATACTCTTCTAATATGGGGAGAAATGGAAAAGGAACGATAAACTTAGCATGGGCTAGAAGGGGCTGAAATTTCACCTCTTCCTCATAGCTTGAAGGTACAAATGAAGACGTGCAACTCTTTTCTTGTACCTGGCAACTGTACTGTACTTTAGAAGCTGCAGTCTGTCCTAAAATAGTTGCTTTCTATCATTTGTGAAAACAGGGTTTTCTCTTGAACCAAAGCCTCCTTATCAGCAGGACTCAAGTGTTACGGACTTTTATGCTATATGTTCTTTGTGTCTCGCTATGTTTGTGTTCTTGCTTTACATGATGGCGTATTAAGGTTAGAGCACCAACAGAAATACCACTAGTCCCCAGGAAGCGTAGGAGGATGATGGTCATTTCACATTCCTGGGTCAATGTGTAAGTGCTCCCTGACTGGGAGAAAGGTGCTTTCTGGATTTTATCTTCTAAAAGAGAATGTCCTTCTTGTTCACTAAATGGAGTGTCTTCACGGTCAGTGTTGACTTTGTTTGTTTTCATCATTTTATTTATTTGGTCATTATTTTTAGATCCCGTGACCTGTTTTTTTAGTATAGTCCTGGGTAGAGAATTTGGGGCCTTAAGATTCCAACCTAAGATTATTTAAGTTGGTTGTTTTTTGTTTCAGAAAGTTATTTCATTCCTTTTTTGCCCACTGAGGGCTCATATCTCATCTGTTGTCTCAATCTACACATTAAGTTCACAATTCCAGGATATGTTTCTTCCTTTTCCACAAGACTACATGGAAGGACCATGAAAGAAATTGAAATGCATCTAAAGTCTTATTTTTTTTAAGATTTTATTTATTTATTTATGAGAGACACAGAGAGAGGCAGAGACATAGTCAGAGGGAGAAACAGGATCCCTGTGGGGAACCTGATGTGGGACTTGATCCCAGGACCCCAGGATTACAACCTGAGTAGAAGGCAGATACTCCACCACTGAGCTACCAGGCATCCCTGAAGTCTTATTTTTAAACAAAATTAAAGACTTAAAAATCTTTAGTGTGGGAGTGGTACCCTCTCCTTACACTGTTATTAATATAGTGAAAACCAAAATCTTTTCCCAACGCAGAAATCCTTTCTACAAAGACAGTGACGAAGGAAACAGCTTTTCTTATTGAATAAGTACCCAGAATGTGATGCGTATCATAAGTAATCTGTTAAGGGTTCACAAAGACAGAAAGAAATCTCACTCTTTAATATAGAAAAGCAGATATAACCCATCCTATACATGTTCTCAAGATAAACAATAACTAATCCTTGGGTAAGAGGACATAAAAACATCATGTGTCATGTGTAGTTCATTGTAAATTCACCTGGTAACTGAGGTGACCATTTGCATTAACTAATCTGGCTTTATCCAGATGAAAATTAAACTTCTCATATCTTTATGACAGGTAGTTTTGCAACCTGGAACACCTAAGTTAGACTCCTACACTCCCACAGAAACTGAAAGATAGGGATGCTATCTCCTTTGATGTTTACATTTCAAAGAGATGTCCTCAAAACATCTCAAAACATGGCTCCTATGTCTCCAAAAAAAAAAAAAAAAAATACCTAAGTCATAAAGACCTATTTAGTTTTTAAAGAGATTTATGTACCAAAGAGGGAAGAAAGTCTACAATGACACATTTTCTAAAGTAAATACTCAAAGAAAAAGGAAGGAGGGGAATATTTTCCCTAATTTTCAAGAGGGAGTTTTAAATTTCAAGGGTTTTATCTCATTTTTCTTAAAGTTCAGTTGAAAGTGATATTTACGGACTTGATTTGTACCACCTCACGGATTGCTCCTCTGAAGTACAGGGCTTTTGCTGAAACTTTCCCATCTCACATACAGGAATGCTTTGTGACCATACTGACTGCTTATCTTCTAAATAAGAAAAAAATAGTAATAAGAGAAGTGTCATGACGTAGAAGAATGTCTGAGCATTAAAAAAAAAATGGGGAGAGGAGAAAAGATGAAATGAATATTCATAATCTAGATGGAATGATTGGATTCGTAAGAAGCCAAACAGCTTTCTTTCTTCTATCATCTTTTCTCACTTTTACAATGTGATTTTTATTTTATTTATTTTATTTATTTATTTATTTATTTTTATTTATTTATGATAGTCACAGAGAGAGAGAGAGAGAGGCAGAGACACAGGCAGAGGGAGAAGCAGGCTCCATGCACCGGGAGCCCGACATGGGATTCGATCCCGGGTCTCCAGGATCACGCCCTGGGCCAAAGGCAGGCGCCAAACCGCTGCGCCACCCAGGGATCCCCTACAATGTGATTTTTAAATCACATATAATTATTTTATAAAAGTATCTGATTTTATTATCTTTGTAAAATGTATTTGGTCAATTGCATTTCAAAAAAACACAAATTCTAAAATAATAGAAAATGAAGAGTTAGAGAAAAATTTTTTGAGGTTTTAATTATGAGCAAGGTTGCACACTAAAAAAAGGGAAATTTGTTAGCTTTGGTTGGCTTTAAATATATTAATTAGAAATCGGTCCACAAATTTTCTTATAAAAATTAATAAACTAAATGCAAGAATAATTCTTCCAATTGAGTTATAAGTGCTAAAAGCAAAGCTTGAGTGCCTCTTTTTTTTTTTTTTTTTTTGAGGTCTAGAAAGATGAGGGCAGAAAAAGACAGCATAGTCTCACTAGATTATTAGTCAGCCATGTATGATGAATGTTTCTCACAAAACTTTGTTCTTTTAGAAATTAATTAACTCTATTAAACTTTCAAAATTTCTTTCTAGTGGAATGATGGCATGATTGATAATTCAAACTTACTGGGATTGTTAAATAGAATACTCGAGATACTAGTGGATCTTCTTCCAAACCCAAGGAGTGTGAAGTAGATTTCATTTAGGTTTGCTGTGGAATAAAAGGACAAGGGGCTTGTTTTGAGTTAAGCATATTACATTGCAAATGAAACTGAGATGTTGTATATTTTATCCTTTAATATTTGTCTGAAATATCCTCTCTCTGGCCAAATTTCTGCTTTTGTGTCAGAATCACTCAGTCGTGAAAAGACGTCTGGGGTCATTAGAAGGAGCAATGGATTGGAATTTAGGAAACTTACAACCACATCATGTATCTGCTAGTACCTGCCCATGCCAGCTAGGTGATTCTAAGCAATAGGACCTCTTTTAAGTTCAACTTTCTTAGAACATGAAGGCATCAAGTTAAACCATTTCTTAGTTGATTCCCATTTCTAACATTCTGGGTATTGTGCTTTTATTTTCTGATCCAAAAACAAAAGAAGGGCAAAGGTGCTTTATTATCAAGTTTATTTCTTTTTTTCCTTCAAAGTTGATCCAGTAACTAAAAATATTCATATCTTTTGACTAAGCAATTTCAGTTCCAGAAGTATAACTAAGAAAATAATTCTAAATATTTAAACAATATAAAAATATGTGAAATTATTCTTAAGATGTTCTTTGCAGTTTTATTTAAAACATTGAACAATCTGATCCAGCCAAAATATTATGCAATAATGAGTATGGCAACATCCATTAGATGGAATGCTCACGAAGTGTTCATAATGACATGGAAAAATTTCAGGCTTGAGTAGACGAAGAAGCAAAATTATATAAACAGCATATATAACAGCATATAATTACACAAACATTATATATTTTATAAACATACGACCAAAGCTATTTAACAAAAGAAACAAATATATGCAGAAAAAAATAGAGATCAAAATATTAGCTGTAATTCTTTGGACAGTGAGGATATGGGTGATATTTTTCTTGTAACTTTAATACCTAATGCAAATTTTCTTTAATGAGAATTTTATAACCGAGGGAGAAAAAAGAGAGAGATTTAAAAGCCAGATTTTTCCAGTGGTAGATGATAAACAACACAAAAGCACTCAAAACAGGCAACAATGAGGATTTTTTTTGTGCTTAGTGTTGTGCAAAATCAATTCAGTAGATAAAGCCCTTCATCTTTGGAACTACACTTCTTTAGTTACTGTGGTTATTCAAAAAGTTGGTGTTCTGAAAGGGGCAACTTCATTAACATTCAGTGCAGGCCAGCAGCCTTGTGTGGTGAAGCAGTTAACTGCCAGGACTAACTGCAGGAAGTAGCCTGTCAGTCAGTCAATACCATGATGGGATTAGGAGCTCAGTGTGCAGAGGGGAGTGTGAGGAGCAGGGTGCAGGGGAGAGCAGCTGAAGTCATCTAATCTCCAAAAATGAAAAGTCAAAATTTATGAGCCCTTAAGTGATGCAATAAAATAAGTAATCAGGAATGCATAGTGATGGCAGTTCTTCTGACTACAAAATAGTGAAGCAGTGGTAAGACAGTGGTGCTTGCCTGATGATAACGGTCCCTCTTTGTATTTAAAGCTGTAATTCAGTCACTTTGCCGCTGTTGATGTTTTGAAAGGGCATAGTGTATGAGAGCTACAAATGGTAACAGAATAATTTGGAATAAAGCCCAGGTTACGTCCTTAACATACAGAGAGTGGGACATGACAGAAAAAAGAGGGGATAGGTTCTGTGTTGCAAACTCTTAACAGAGAGAATCAGTCAATGCAGGAGAACCAGGGGTAATGAGTCTGGGTACAGTAAATATATTAGAATGTATTTATGAAAAAAAAAGGAAAAAGAAATAGAGCATGACTCACAAATTACAGATAATCATGTGTGAAATAGCATTTGGAGGCTGGATTACTTAGCAACTCTTAATGAAACTATCCACCAACATCTGGGTATAGACATTATTTGTGATATTGTGAGAATTCAGGAAGAATTGAAGTCAAATAGTGACTTCTAATTTCTTAATTTGCTAAAGGTTGTCTTTTTCTCATTTTTTCTTTACTCTTTATTACCTAATCTCAAGATAGTAAATTTAATGTTCAGAGTGTTTAGGAAGAAAAATTATATAATCAGTATTTGAAAATACAGACTAAATTGAATATAAAAATGTTGAAACACTTGACATGAAAAAATATAAAGAGATTATAAGAAATAAGTAGTATTAGACATTCCATTTTAACTGAAAAATCAAATACATTATTTTTTAAATGTAATGCTAAAGAAAACAGAAAGCAAGAAAGAACAGCTTTATGTATACATGAAGCATAATGCAGGCAGGCAGTTATTAGACAACAGGTAGAGACAGCACGAGGTGGTAAAGACAAATGAAAGACTTCACATGGGGTCAGCCCTGAGACTCTTTTGAGGAATGATAGAGACTTGGAGAAGAATCTCTGATCTCAGCAATTTTGAGTGAGCCACACCATCTCAAGCCTGGAAGGATAACTTATCCCTAAGCCTCTATTAATAGACCTGGCTCATAGATTTACCAAATTCAGCCTGTATTAGAGATTCTCAGTGGATCTAGTAGAGGAGAAGGAAACATAGAATCACTAATTCAATTGTTTATCAATTATTAAACACCTACTAGATAGTTTTCTGGGCACTGAGGATACATTAGTTAAAAAAATGGACAAAAATCCTTGACCTTGCCTTCAAGTGTGAGATAAATGATAATAAACAAAAATAAATAATTAAATGAAGCATACATTAGAAGGCAGGAGGTGTTATAGATAAAAGTAAAGCAAGGCAAGAGGGATAGGGGGTGGGAAGATGAGAAGTGATGCGACATTCAGTAGATGGTGAGTGAAGACCTGGTTGAGAAGGTGATATTTGAGCAAAGACTTGAAGGAGGTGATGATCAGGTAAGGTTTCACCTGGGGAAAAGCATTCTGGGCAGAGTGATGAGCACCACAAAGCCCTTAAAGCAGAAGCATACCCAAGTGTTAAGAAAAAGAAGGAAGGCCAGTGTTTCTGGAGTAGAATCAAGCAAAGCTGGGGGCTGGGAGGAGGCGAGAGGCTAAGGCAGAGATGCAATTAGGGTGCCAAGTCATGGAAAGCCTCACAGAGCATTGAAGTGCTTTGGCTTTAACTCGGGATGAAATGGAGGACCTCTGGAAGATCTTAAATGAAGGAGTACCATGACAGCAGTTAAATTTGGAATAGTCACTTTTGCTTTATGTTGAGAATAGGTTATGAAAGAGCAAGGGAGGAACATGGGAAAACACACAAAAGATTATGACTCAAACAAAGTGGTAATAGCTGAGATAAGAAGAGTGGTTATATGGTGGATATATTTTGAAAGTAGAGCCAACAAAATTACAAATTGGGTGTGGACTCTGAGAGAAGGAACAAAATCAAGGATCATAAGATCTACTGCTAGATAAAATTTACTGTCTTAAAAAAAGTATTTTTATCACATTTAGTTAGCTGGGATAGGTTTGGTTGAGTGGTCTTGCTCTTTGTGATGTCCACATGGCTTCTGTGCTTACGTGTCTGGCACTTCAGCTGGAGCTGGCTAGAACAGCCATGGTGACTGAGCATCTTTTTCCACCTGGTCTGTCCATGTGGTTAGCTTAGACTTTATTATGGCCCAGTGGCCTCTGACTAATCAGTTTTACATAGTGATGGAGCTCATGAAGGAGGAAGAAGCTGCACATCCTCTTAAAATCTAGGATGAAAATTCTGCAGTGTCACATCTGCCACAGTATCCTTCTGAGAGCCAAGTATAAGGCCAATTCATATACAAGATGAGGGGACATAGACTCCAGATCTTAGTAGGTGGAAGGAAAGAATTGATAATGAGCAGACCAGCTCCCTTAGAAATCTCCAAGGTTTGGACTGAGCACCTGAACATATGAAGCTGCAATTGAGATGCGCAATACTCATGGCAGGGATTGGAGTAGGCCAAGGTGGGCAGTAGAGATTAGGGTTTTGGTTTTTATTAAAGTAGAGAGATCTAAGTGAAAATGTCGAATACATAATCTGGAGGTCAGGGAGAGGTCTGAACTGGATACATCCAGTCTGAACTGGATACATTTGGGAGTCATCAGTGGGTAGATGGTCTTCAAAACCATGACAGTAGCTGATGGCAAACACCAAAGGGGTAAAGATAAAAAGAGAGAATGGGGACTCCTGGGTGGCTCAGCGATTGAGTGTCTGCCTTTGGGCCAGGACCTGATCCTGGAGTTCCAGGATTGAGTCTCACGTCGGGCTCCCTACGTGGAGCCTGCTTCTCCCTCTGCTTGTGTCTCTGCCTCTGTGTGTGTGTGTGTGTTTCTCATGAATAAATAAATACTTAGAGAGAGAGAGAGAGAGAAAGAGAAGAATTCCAAAGACTGGGCTCAAGACCATACCAATATTTGAAGTCAGCATCTAGCAAAGGTGACTCCAAAGAAACAACTAGTGAGGTAGACTAAGTAGTATGAAATTCAGCGATAAAAACATTTTCAGGAAGAATTAATCAGTTCGGTGAAGTGGTCTTCAAAGTCCATGGTAACTAATGATTTACCACCACCAGTCTCAGCACTGTGGAGACAGCTGGAGATTTCAACAAGACTGTAACCACCAAGTTTAGGGTCCTGGCTCAATCCTGCCTAGTTAACTCAGGGAGCAGCCCAGACACAGACCGGACCTGGAATGATAAACCCAAGCTCTCGTAAAATAGCTCTAGCTGCAGTTAGAGGGAGAGACTAACATGAAGCCAAGATGCAGCTCTGTGAGTCACATAGAACTTCCAGCACAACCCAGGAAGAGGTAATATGGAGGACTCCAGGCAGGTGATTGGCATCACACAATTTTGTCAGCATGTGGCAGTTGAGGTCATTACAACCCTGACATTTGATGCCAGGGTTTAATATTTTCAAAGATTAAGTGGGGGGTGGGGGTACTCTGGGTCTGAGAGAGGTTGAGGTTACCCAGACAGGAGGTTCATCTACTGGACAGGTTTGTCACTGGGAAGAGGGCAGCAGCACAGTTCAACAAAACATGCACGAGATGAAGGGTTGTTTCCCAGGCCCATGTCAGCCTTTAACTACCCCTTGGCTTGAATGAGTTTCAAGAATTTTACTAAAAAGAGGGCAAAAGAGAGGATGAGGCTGTGCCTGGGAACTGAGTGGGTATGAGACTATGGGGCCCAGATTGCAGCCAGCGTGTGTGTGTTGGGTGGGGGGCGGGGGGGGGCGGTGTTGTGAGGGAGGCAGGTGAGGACAAGAGCCAACTGCTGCTGTCAGCCTACTGGAGCTGGCCTGTGAGTACGCGCCTTATGTCCATTAGCACCATTCACACCCCGTACCACTTATTGTGACTGCCAATCAGAAGACTGTGCAGCACTGCATTGCCTCTGATCTCTTCATTTAGACTTGGGGGGGGGTGTAAATGACATCATAATGCTGCAAAAAGCAGGGTGGAGGATTGGGATTGGAAAATGGATAACTCTGACTGATAAGCTGCTCCCCAGTCTGTGCTGCTGGCAGATGCACAGTTTCTCTGTAGGATTCAACAGTTATTAGCAAGCAACTAAATAAGACAATGGAAAGAGACAGATGTATACAATGGAATATTCCTCAGCCATTAGAAATGACAAATACCCACCATTTGCTTCCATGTGGATGGAACTGGAGGGTATTATGCTGAGTGAAGTAAGTCAATCGGAGAAGGACAAACATTATATGGTCTCATCCATTTGGGGAATATAAAAATTAGTGAAAGGGAATAGAAGGGAAGGGAGAAGAAATGGGTAGGAAATATCAGAAAGGGAGACACAATATGAAGACTCCTAACTCTGGGAAACGAACTAGGGGTGGTGGAAGGGGTTGGGGGTGACTGTGTGACGGGCACTGAGGGGGCACTTGACGGGATGAGCACTGGGTGTTATTCTGTATGTTGGCAAATTGAACACCAATAAAAAATAAATTTATTATTAAAAAAAAAAAAAAAAGAGTGGAGCAAGGGTGAGACTCTATACTCTGCCTTGCCCAAGCATCAAGTACTCCTACTCCTACCCCGGGCCTCACCACCAGGGCTATTAGGGTAAGCGTTTCCAGTCCCCCAGGAGAATCGGCCAGGGGTTAATGATCTTTCTTGCCATGAGGTTGTTCTTTATCCTTCGCGTCCATTCCTCTCACTGCAGCTCAGTCCTCCTGACACAGTTGTGAAGATGCATTACAGCCTGTGTGAGGGAGATGAGCCCTGAAGCCTCAATTTCCAGTGTGGCAAAAGTCATGACTGTGAGTGCCGGAGCCGCCACGGAGATTCTTGGTTGACACCACAGCCATCCATTAAGCTGTCCCTGGAGTTAGGAGCACAGATGGTGGTAACTGCAAATGAAACTTACCAAGAGGTCTGATGATAGCTTTAAGCAGAAATTTCAATTGAGCATGAAAGCCCTTGCAAAAAGGTATCACAGGAAATTGAGAGGAAAGCTGCTTTTTACTCCAGAGAAATGGAATCCACTGTAGACAGATCTCACCTTAGGAGTGAAGGAGCCTGTCTTTCCTCAGCTTTCAGGTGAATTTGATGCTCTTCTAATGGCCAGGGAATGATACACTGGAAAGTGATACAAATATACTATAAGGTCTTCATCACACTGCCTGAATTATCATCCTGCAGTTCGACTTTTTAGCTTTTTTAAGATCTTGGGAAAGCTACTCAATATCTCTCTGCCTCAATTTCCTATGTATAAAATAGAGAAGATAGCTGTACCAACCTCACAGAGAAGTTATGAAGATTAAATGTGTTAAAAAGCTTAAGATAGCATGCCAGATTAAAAATACTGGCTATTGGGGATCCCCGGGTGGCTCAGAGGTTTGGTGCCTGCCTTTGGCCCAGGGCATGATCCTGTAGTCCCCGGATCAAGTCCCACATCTGGCTCCCTGCATGGAGCCTGCTTCTCCCTCTGCCTGTGTCTCCGCCTCTCTCTCTCTCTCTCTCTCTCTCTCTCTTTCTGTGTCTCTCATGAATAAATAAGTAAAATCTTTAAAAAAAATACTGGTTATTGTCATATGTGAAGCATTAAGGATACATGATTATTTATACACATTGGCATATGGACTGTATGTCTAGAAACCTGGGTTCTGCTGTAGAACTTTGTACCTCTTTATTCCTTGTATAAGTTTGAGCAAATTTCTCTACCTTCTATTAGCCCGGAGTTGGTAAATACATATGTGCACAACATTCTTCATTCCTTTTATATTTCTGTGGCAGACATAGGTTAATTACAACCATCTTCCATCCTGATGCCTGAAGGGTTTTAGAATTCTTGTCAACACTTTGTTCCCAGCAGCTACCATCAATTAGTCAGAATTGACAAAAAATTAAGGCTTATTTGACCTCTCAGCTTTAGAGCATATAAGCTTTTAAGGAAAGAAAGGATTGCTCCCACTCTTAGCCATCTCAGACCATGCCATCATGCTTTGCTACAAATTTCTCAGTGTGGTTGACAGGACACCATAAAAGGCTATCCTTGGGATAATCCCTGTGCATCTGTAAGAACACTATGCCCGCGTAGGAGCCACACCTGGGAAAGGGCTGTGGCTGGCAGGAGAATTCACTGTGAGGGCCTACTCGTGGTCAGGAGGCAAAAATATCTTGAGCTCTTATTCAACCAAAGACACTAACTGATGAGTCGTACTTAGGCTTCCTTGGGCAGATGGAGGTGAGGAGGTTGCTGCCTGTGTAGGCTTCAGGCCTTTTCTTCTGTGATGCACCAACATAGTGTGTTCCTCCTAACAAGCCTCTTGCTTCCCAGGCAAGAGCTTCTAGGCCTCTAGGCCCTGGTGGGCCAGCACAGCAACCTGGGCTGCTTTTGCTTTTGTTTTTTTTTTTCTCTTTAAGTGAGGAGAGGAGAATAGCCAAGGTAAGTACTACAGACAGATTCTGATTTTTATTGTATGTCACCTACAATTACCAATGAATATCCTGCCCCTATGCTTTTTCATTTTCTGGTGATAGATGAATTTTTAAGAATACTGATAGAATTGTGTTCTATTTTAGTATGTGAAATGTTCAGTAGAGGAAGATGTCTGCGAATCACTTTACAAGTGCTTAGCTTTGATCAAAATCATCATCTTTTGCTCACATTTAATCATTTATCTGGGAAAAAAAGCCTATTTAAATCAGAAGGCCTTGGAATGAAGAAAATGTCATGTGGATGTGTTTAGATTACAAATGATTAATGATGAAATGTAGACTAAAGTTTAAATATCAAAATAAGATTCCTGTAATTCAAGAAAAGCTATTAAGCTATTTGGAAAATAGCATGTCAAATTATTCCATAAATAATAAGCAGTTGGTTAGCTAAATGTTAACTCACAATGACATGGACCACCACGGCCATCATGTCCCTTTCTGACCTTTGCATCTACACACCTAGCAGCCTGTTAATGAGCCTGTATATCTCTTCTCCATCCTTTCTTCCTATTCTACACATTCTCTCTGGGGTTGGGGGGCCCGCTCTCTCCTTTGATGGCATATGCTGACTCTGCTTTGATGACATGATTCCTAAATCTGTATCTTCAGCCCTAATATCTTGCCCGAATTCCAGGTGTACATTTCCATCTGTTGCATACTTTCACCAACATAGCTCCACATGGTTCTTTGTTATATAACTGCTCCACCAGACTGTTCCCCAACCTGGACTCCCTATATCTGCTAAATGGCCATGAATGCAAGAACAATCAGAGCACTCGTGGATAAAAAAGTAACAATGATGGCAGAAATTTATTAAGTATTTACTATCCATTTATTTATTTATCTAATTAATTTAGGCCTCACCCAGTGTTATCAAGGATCCCCCTCCTCGGTATCTGTCCCTAGTGACTTCCCATCCACTGACCCCACTCTGCTTTCTGGCAGTCGATCCCCAGGGTCTCTGCTGGATTCTCTCTTCCTTATTCCAGTAGTCATGAATAAAGTCTTTTACTTTGAAAAAAAAAAATCTGTTTAGTTATTTACTTAATCCAATTCTCACAATAGCCCTGATAGTTAGGTCTATTAATACCCCGTTTTGCAAATGAGATAATTGAGGCACAAAGAAAAATGCCTTCCTTTTTCAAGGCCACACAGCCAGAAGATGTTAGAGTCAGAACTGGAATCAAGCTGTCTTTTTCTAGAAACTATCCTTAAACCCTTTGGAATATCTATCTTAAATGTAGGTCAGGCCTAGGTTGTTATTGCTAAAGAGGATAGATCTGATGGTAGTAAATGTGTTGCTGCTCAGCAATTTTTACTGCAAAATCATATAACTATCCTAGGAGAACATACTTATAAGTCACTTTGGAGTCATAAAAAAACCACTCGTTTTACAAAAACAAGGTAGTTGAAGTCCTTTCTGCAAAAATGCTGTATATGCCCAAGCACAGGGAGTGAGAATGCAGGATGCCACCCTGACGGTGAGCAGGCTTGAGCATAATATTTGGCTCAGCTTGGCTTGAGCATAGAATTTGTAGGCTGAAATGGTAGAAGACAAAGGCTGGGAAGGTACTTGAACAAGATTGTGAATAAACTTTAAGTTATATTAAAGGGTTTGGACTTTACTCTGTAGGTAAATAATGGAAGTAGGGGTGGGGGAGTGAAGCAGGGGAAGTTCATTTCACAGAATCATTACAGAGAGCCTCCTAATGAAATAGGCATGATTCTAGGTTTGAAATAAAGTGAATTTCAACTTTCAAGGAGTATACAGTCTTAATAGGGAACTTGGAAAATACACTGGGAATGTTTCATACATCATGATTAACTGTTAAGAAGCTCTCCTAACCAACTTAAGGTGCCTCATGAGAAAGTAGTTCCTAGAAGCACTCAGAGATGTATAATGAGGGGAATTACACGATCATATTTGTATGATAGTTATTTTAGAAAGATGATTGTTCTAGTAGATATGGCTATTCCAAAGACATACTGAGGAAGGAAGGTCATTGAGGAGATTATTCTAATAGACCACCTAAAGGTTGATGATCACTTGAACTGTAATAATAATAACTGAGAGATAAGTAAAGAATTAAGAGGATTTTCGGTAATAGAATACAGCAGAGCTAGGAGGATCTCCTGAAAGTGAGTGTCGTTGGAAAGGAGTCAAAGAGAAAGATTATGATCTTTCTGGTTTGGTCACCTGAGTGCCTGATTAGGCCGTTGAGTTGGGGATAAAGAAGAAGAATGAGAGAGGCTGACAATGAATTTAGCTTGGGACATATTAAGTTGAAGGCACCCACAATTGGAGTTGTATGATGGACAGATATAGCCACACATCATATATAGAGTGATACGAGAGACAAGAGTTGGAAATATCCAGCATGTTGACAGCATGCAAACCCAGTTAGATTTCTCCAGAGAGTATAGAAATTAGGAAGAAAGCAAATGTGACAGTGCCATAAGGCACATATAAACAAAAGAAATGTAAAAAGGGATGAAAAGCAATATACAATGCAAGACATGAACACGTGGGCTTTAGAGCCCGAATGCCTAAGTTCAAGCCCGAGCTCAGCCACTTTCTAGCCATGTGAACTTAGGCAAGACACTTAGCGTTTTGGGGTATCAGTTTCTTCATCTGTAAAATGAGATCTATCTCAGAGGATATTATAATGCTTAAAAAATCGGTGCTTAAAAAATCAGTGTTTATAAAGCATTTTTAATAACCCCTGCTCCTTAGTAAATTCAGCTTAGATTTTTTTGTCATTAAATACAAAATGTCATAAATCCGTTAGCTCCAAATATTGATCTTCATTTTGCAATCCATTTTATTTCTTTACTGTGCTGATTTTTCTGAAGGCTATGGTTTATCTTATTCTATTCCTCATTCTAGTGGATCTTGAATGAAATATTATTAAATTCACTACTCTGTTCATGCTAAAAGTAAATCTTAGGAAAGATAAAATCAATCCTTCACAAAACACTTAACCTTGTTAAAAAAAAAAAAACTCAGAAAAGTTCTCTCTGGGCATATCACAATGCAATCTTCTGTTTCTAAGAATTACATTGATAAACAATTTGCTCCAAAGAGATGTTTCTCCTGGTAGTTTTCTTCTATTACATTTTTTTTTTCACTTTTCAGGACTAAAATTGCAAAAATGAGCTTTTCATGAATTCAGGCAGTTTCAGCCCTTAGAACAAACCACCTGTCTTTGGCATAGCCTTGACCATCACAGTCTCCTCTGTACCAGGAACTGTATTAGTTGCTAGGTGTACATAATCTCTTATTCTTCACAGCAGCCTCTCGAGTTGGCTATGATGTTGGCCATATAATTAATGAGGAAAAAATGTAAAAATCTCTGAATCAACTCAAGGCTAGGGAATTTGAGTCTATGTAATGAATCAAAACAGAGCATCATTCAATATGGGCCAGTTATCACTTTCCTCTATAATGTGTCATTGTTTTGAAGATGAAACACATATAGGATGACCTGATGGTGGCTCTCTACAGATTTCCTGCTCTGTGTCACCACTGAAAATGCTTGGGGGTCTGGATACCTATGGTTCATCTTCAGTGGCTTAAGATGACTAATGGACAATCATCTTTCCTTTCTGTTCAGCTCATAGAGCATCAGCCACCACCTCCTCTGGGCCATTAGAAGATTTAACACAAAGCTTTCGGGAGCTTCTTGTCTAAGCAGACTTGCAAGTTTAATATTCTTACCGGTCTTAAAACCTGAAGCTAGCCATTTAACCCAGGACTATTGTCCTGAGAATATGTCATAGTAATGGAGATAATAAATAGAAGACATTTAGTGACAGGACTGTCCCTGTACGATGAAGGTGTCAGAATTAGCATTATAAAGGAGTTAGATAACTCATAAGATAAATAGATCATGCATAGGGCAAAAAAAAATCATATTATGGTATAGAAATAGAAGGCTTCCAGACACCAAAGCAAAAGAGATTTGTTTAGGTAATAAATAGACAAATTTCCTGGAATAAAGTGGTTAGTAAGAGAAGTGATAAAAGAACAACTAGGAAAGTTAGTGTGAGGCATGTTTGTGACAAAGCTTTCCAATGACACACTAAAAAGTTTGGGTATCATCCTATGGTTATCAAAATTGTCAATAAAAATGGTGATGTGAAAATACATTGTAGGGGGGTCTATCTGTCAGTAGTAGGTGCAGAGAATTGGTGATGTTGAGAAGGAATTCAAATTATTATGAACTTCTAATTCTAAGGCAATATTTTGATATGTATTAAAATAAAGAGTGCCTATTTTGAAAGGTAGTTTCCAGTTCCTTCCAACAATAAAATTATAGGTCATGCATTGGCATAGCTTTTCTGTAAAGGCCATATAGTAAATATTTTCAAATTGTGGACATAGAGTTCCTGTTACAACTACTCAACTTGCTGTGTAGCACAAAAGAACCCTTAAACAATATGTAAATGAATAAAACTGACTGTGTCCCAATAAACTTTATTTATGGGCTTTGAAATTTGAATTTCATATAATTTCACGTGTTGTAAAATATCATTCTTTTTTGACATTTTTCAACCATTTAAAAATGTACACCTGTGAGAACAGCATCCCATAGAGATGTTGAATCAATCACTACGTTGTACACCTGAAACTAACATTATGTGTCAACTATACTCAAATAAAAAACAAGATGTGAAAGCCATTCTTAGTTTGTGGGCTGTATAAAATCAGGTGGTGAGCAAGAACTGGCCAGTAGACCAACCCCCGGTTGCCAACCCTTGGTTTATAGAATGTCAGAATCTCAATCCAGTATCATTTTTAAAAATTTTGAATTTTCCCCTGAATTCTTCTATTGAAAATTTGGGAGGAAATAGTTGAAGTGAGTGAAGTGGTAAAAAGAGGAAACAGACAATTAACTAGTTAGTAGGACTGACCATATTAATCCCTGGTGTCATTGGGGCAACATATGCCCCTATATGCTTCAATCCAACAATGGCTTGTCTGAAGCCTTCAGGAGAAGAGAAGGAAAATCAGTAAGTAAATACTACTTCATTCTGGACTCAGTGTTTCAGTGATCATACAGAAAAGGCAAAATAGTGGATCTTTCTTTTATGCATATTGTTCATGATACCTTCAACGAAAGCAGGACCATGCAGTGCTTAAACAATTGATATGAGTGAAAGGAGCTTTAGTGGGAAACCGTGTGAAGTTGGAGCAACTGTGAACAATGAATGTACATTTGGAGACACCAGCTAGGCTGGGGTGAGTAATGAGAATTAGCCTGGGAATAGAGTGTGGAGGGAGATGTGAAAGTCACATAAAGGAGAAGTTGACAGGACATTGCTAATTGAGATGTGGAAGATGAAAAAGAGAGAGGAGTCAGATATTAAGTGTTTCTTTTACTGGGTTGGTCACTGCCACTAAAATCGGGCCACAGTGAGAGGCTAGGAGGGCACTGTAGGCAGCAGGAAATGATTTATTAAGTGTTGCTGATGAGAATGTAAAGGAGAAGTGATGTCGTCATGATGAACCAAATAAGCAAATGGTTCCCTGCATCACACTATGTAGAACCCCCCTCATTTCTTCAAGGTAACTTCTCTTGATCACTTAGCGCTGGTCATGTCTTATAAAACAAGCATATCCAAATATATTTCACTATTTATCTTCAACCTTTTTCCCCCAGATCTGTTTGCTATTCATATCACAAATATATGGGTACAACAAACACACAGTATGGCAAATAATTTACAGGGAGGTGCAAATAAAATAGGAGTTCAGAAAAGGGAAAGATTGCACAAATGTACATTTCTAAACTCTGAGCTTTTTTTAAAAATTAGTTTCAGAGGAAGAATTTAGTGATTCATCAGTTGCATATAACACCCAGTGCTCATTGCATCACCTTAAACACCAGGGTTCAGATAAAAATGTCTTTAATATTTGCTTACATTTAACGCATAATCATATGTTAAGAAACATATAAAAATTAAGTGGCCAATAGACAGCTACCAACTGGTTTCCTTAATTATTTTTTTATTTTTTATTTTTTTAAAAGATTTATTTATTCATGATAGACATAGAGAGAGAGAGAGAGAGAGAGAGAGACAGGCAGAGGGAAAAGCAGGCTCCATGCAGGAAGCCCTACACAGGACTCGATCCTGGGACTCCAGGATCACACCCTGGGCCAAAGGCAGGCGCTGAAATGCTGAGCCACTCAGGGATCCCCTAATTATTTTTTTAAAGATTTTATTTTATTCATGAGAAACACAGAGAGAGAGAGAGAGAGAGAGAGGCAGAGACACAGGCAGAGGGAGAAGCAGGCTCCATGCAGGGAGCCCGATGTGGGACTCGATTCTGGGTCTCCAGGATCACACCCTGGGCTGAAGGCGGCGCTAAACCGCTGAGCCACCCGGGCTGCCCTTCCTTAATTATTAATTAGGAAATATTTAGAAGCCAAAAGTTTCCTGACTGATTTGCTTTTTGCAAATAAGTTAATTTATGAAATAAAATTAACTGGAAGCATTCTTAGCCTATTTTACAATGAAAAAAATAAGCCCCAGAAAGTTTTTTTAAGTTGCTTGCTCAAGATGCCACAACTAATCACAGGCTACAGAATTAGAATTCTTCTTTAATATGTTAGGAGGTACAAAAAAATACCAGGTTCTCAGAAGACATTAAGAAAAGGCATTAAGATCCTAATGTATGACCTGACTCCTTCAGACTCACCCCCAGACAAGCTGCTGCTGGTATATGACCGTGAATGTCATGCTACTTCTCTCTTCGTTACAGAAAATTTACTGGAAATAAATTACTCAGACAATATGTAACTAAATACATTAGAAATTTCTTTACTGTTACAACAACTACAAATAGATATATCCAAGCTTCTTCAAATTATGGTAAAAAAGAAGATACAGAGAGTGCAAATCAGAATTAGACTAACAGTATTATTATCTTAATGTGTCATTTAAATACTACATTCCCATTCCAACTCTCTGGAATTTAAATTAGTTCAGATTAGATCTTCATATATTATGTATCCCTTTTTATTAGTGCTAAAGTATACATTTTCATCCAAACAAGTATAATAATTTTGTCAGATTCCTATGAGAGCAATTTTAAGTGTATAGCAAATTGTTATATTACAATTCATTTTTCATATTTTTTTTTCATAGACTCGAATCAAAGGAGCCTTTCCTGTCTGTTGGGTGAGTATATGTCTAAAGATTTTAAATCACAGTTCTGTAATTGATTTTTAACAAGGTCTGGGATGGTATTTGCAGTCACATAATTTCATTTTCAAAGTCATCCCATATCATTGGATGCGTTATATGCAGCATTGCTGTCTGTGTTTTATAAAGACTTCACCAAAATGTTCACCAAGCTATTTGATGACCTTGGAAATTCAGCAGATGAATGAATGCATACAACAGCCCGTATCCTCTACAAAAGCCAAATGAGGCATACAAGTAATTTTCTATATTCTCACCCTGTAAAGTTAATGCTCAGATTGGTTTTACTAATTCCTCTGTACCGCAACTTCACTATTCTTAGGCTCTAGTAATTTTTTTTTTTTACTTTTTTACTGTTTCTCTTGATCTAACCTAGTGTTTCTTCTCCCTTTTTTCCTAAATCTAGTCATTTTTTATTACTTTCTCTTGATCTAACCTAGTATTTCTTCTCCCCTTTTTCCTAAATCTTCAAAATCTGTGTCTGTCTCTTTCTCCTTTTCTCTCATTTCACTTTTATTTCTCCACTCCACTCACATTGATCACTCTTCTGAGTGTAGAGCTGAGAGCCATGAAGCTAATTGAGTAAAACCAACACCTGCCTCCTCTGATAGCAGCATTCTGAGTCACAATACATGTTCTAATAATAATATATTGTTGACAAGAATAGACTTGTACTATTTTCAGGTATTTTGCTAATTAAGAGTCAGCAAAGCTGTTTTTATTGATCTTCCCAAATAATCCTTTGACTAACATATAAAAATGTCTCGTTAGGGCACTTTTGCATACTGAGCATTGCGGTTGATGTTATAAAGTTTCAAAAAGTGCCGGAAGATACTGTAGCTTAAAGGCAATCATTCCATAGTTGATGGGGGAAAAAATCACATATAGGCAACCATGATATCGATGGTTAATGACCAGAAACATGGGATGGGGTAGATTTTTAAATAATCACATTAGTTTTCTTCTATGACTTTTATTCACAATCCTTGAATATTTCTGTCACTCCTTGAGCAATATGGTTCCCTTCCCACTTTCTACTCCTCATAAAAGCATTTCAGAAAACTATTTGAATCATGAGAATCAAAATAATTGTTAGGGATGCTGGGAGAGAAAATGGAGTAGATGCATTTATTAGAGGATTTTATGAAAAAAATTAAAGGTCAAGTTGATCTGGTCCAAAAAAAAATCGTTAGAGCATGCTTCTTTCCTTCATTGATCATCAACTCCTATTGTTAAAAACCTTTAAGCCTGAAGAGATCTTTTATTTTGAATGCATATGTGTCCTGCCCTCAAGTCAAGAGGGCTGAAATAGCTTCTCTTCATGCCTCACTTAATGCAGTTTCTCTGCAGCATTTCCTGTTCTCCCAACTTCTTTGAGATAGAATTCATTTTTTACTTTGTACCTCTCTTTTACAAGGGCAGACTCTAAGTAATCTTTGTTTTAAACTTATCAGGATCTTAAAACTCTGTATTAGAGACCTGAAAAAAGTTTCCAAAAAAAAATGACATATAACTCTGCAAATGCCTGAAATGGGAAAACTGGCATGGCAGTAGGAAAATACTGCTGTCCCTTAAATAGGTATTAAAAGTTAAGTGGGATAAAACATGCAACCCAAATGGTTCTGTAGACAGGATACTTTATTATACAGCTGCACTTCATCATTTTCCTCCAAGAAAATTATTTTAAATAAAATTGTCTAAAGTTTGGATGAGTCTGTCTCCTGACCTTGAGAGTGAACATAATGGACACATATGAGACTATCGGGCAAAGGTAGTCTAATATAGAGAACTATTATTCAAATTTGTGACTTTTAATTCTGTCGCTTAAAAGGAATTAATGCATGGTATATAGTCTTTGGTATGAGTTGACCTGTCAGTCCATAACACTGAGTTTTTCTAGGACCCTGCACACCTCACATTATAACTTTAATTCTGTGTGCAATAAAAAATCATATTAATGAGTAGATCAATTCTAAATATTGCATACTTCAGTCCATTCCCTGCCAGTGTCTTAAAGCACTTGTTAATATGTACTTCTAGAAGTTGCTTTTGCCTTTGTAGGCTCAGACACTTACAAGCTATGTGTATTGGTTTAAGCAATTACTTGAACCCTCAAGCTTTGGGTTCTTATTTGTGATATGGATATTAAATTAGATAAATTAGGGGCGCCTGGGTGGCTCAGTCAGTTAAGGGTCTGCCTTTGGCTCAGGTCATGATCCTAAGGTCCTGGGATCAACCCCCACATCAGGCTCCCTGCTCAGCAGGGTGTCTGCTTCTCCCTCAACCCCCCCTCCTCCCCATGTGCATGTGCATCGGTGCTCTCTCTCTTTCTCAAATAAATAAATAAAATCTCTTAAAAATAAATAAGAAAATTTAGATCAAGTATTTAGGACTGTTTTTGTTACATAATTGCTTGTCAGTGTTAGCTTTTATTACAGATATGGAAGGTACAGTCACTTATAACACTCCAAAGAGTCAATCAGAGAGCTCTGAAGTAGTTCAGAGAATGAAACTCCACTTTCACTCCACTTTAACACGGCCTTCTTTGAGTTACACATGGAAACTAAAAGATGTTTTCATAATGGAGAGAAAAAAAACAAAAATTGTGAATGGAATAAGCTATCAAAGATGAGTACAGATAATTGTTTTGTATTTTAATGATGAAAACTAATAATTGTCATTAAAATTTTTAAATGGAAAGAAATATTGAAAAAATTTAAATATGTATCTCTTCTTAATATACATTAGGGATCAAAATTCTTCCTTTCATAAATGTGCTATACTAATTCATTATGATATAAAAATGTTAAATGTCACAACATAAATTCAATCTGAATATACCAGTGGAAAAATTTGTCAGAAAGTTATAACATAGGAAATATTTGCTTATGGAAAAAGATTAGGGAATTGTAAAAGGAAGTTAAGTGAAACCTCAGATCTCAGAACTTCAACCGAAGATTGATATGAAAGGAGCTTTCTTTCATACGCACCAGTAAATGATTAATAAAATAATGTCATTAGGAAAAACAAAAAACAAAAAAAACCCAAACCTTAACCTGGAGTGAGGCAGGAAGCCTTATCCCAGAGTCTGATTCTGTTTACCCAGGGTTAGGCCAATAAATGCAGTGTTTTCCAAGGCTGTTGAGCCAAGCCTAGAAACCACTGTCTACATCATGGTTGCATTCTCCTGACTCGTTCTCTTACAGACATACACAGATTGTTCTCACAGACATCTTCAGTCCTTAGAATGTTTGCAGAAAATCTTTGAAATATAACTTCCCACAGTCTTTCCCTGTTTGGGATGCATATGGTGGAGGTAGACACATTGATCTAGAACTGTCTTGAGGTTAACTCATCAGAGACCAGGATACATGTAAAGAGACCAGATGATATGCCATGGAAGCTTCCGTGGTACATAAGGAGCTCACTACCTATGCTCAGGTGCAGCAAGACTCCTTCTGATGTTTTCCCAGACCCAAGGCTAGAAATTAATTAAATATTTACATTATTAAACAATATAATGTAAACATTTAATAAATATTCTATTAAATGTTGAATAAAATGTTTTATATTTTGCATATAAATGTATATGTAATAACATACTTATTACATACATTACATTTATTAAATATATGATACAAAAATATTTGTACTTTAAGTAAAATAAATTTAAATAATAGATTTAAAAATTAAAATTCTTCCCCCTCTCACTCATCCAACAGTAAAACACATCAGTTAAGCAAACTTGTTTTTTAGCGTGGAGCTTAGGCTTGCATGTTGCAAGAATACTAAGTGTGTGATAGTCTACTCACTCGCAAAACGTTCCATTTTAGAGCAATTAAGAAAATTCTTCTGACAAATGTTTCCTTTTATGTGGCATCAGATAGAGTCTGATTTTGGAAATAAGCTGGGAGAAAACAGGCATCAAGTTTGCATTTAAGAAAGTGAACAAGAACCAAGTGATCATCTCAATTAAGATTCTAAGATACAAATCTTAGTTTAAAACCAGTCCTGCCTTGAAAAAGCTTTTACAGCTTTTTAATGAAAAATACAGATGAGAGGAAAGGAAGCTCCTGTTCTTTGACGTTTAAGATTCACAGCATAAAAGGGCATGTCAAGACAATGCATGAGTTCTCTTCAAGTACAAGTGACTGTTGACACTTTGCAGACACTGAGCCACTTTAAAAATATACTCAAGGCACTAAATGAAATTTTCCATGTGAATTATTTCTCCTTACCTCTTCAGCATGAAGTTGACCTTTTAAAAGACTTTAAATATGAGTCAGTTGTATTTTGGAATCGAAATTTTGGTTCATACCAGTATTTCAGCTGATGAATTTTTGCACGAGTAGCTTTATTATAAGAAGGATTATTTATCACATGGGTAAAAAAAAATTGTTCAGACTTTTTTCACTGTATTTGGATAATTTAAGTAACTAAGGGGTGCCTGGGTGGCTTAGTTGGTTAATAACATGTCTAACTCTTGATTTCAGCTCAGGTCATGATCTCAGGGTCCAAGGATCAAACCCACATTGGGCTCCACACTCAACCAGGAGTCTGCTTGAGTTCTCTCTCTCACTCTCACTCTGCCCCTCCCCTTGCCCTCTAAATAAATAAATAAATAAATAAATAAATAAATAAATAATCAAAATAATTTTAAGATAATACTGATAGACCTCAGAATTATTATTTCTCAAGCTTGTCTGAGAGACATTCAAAACAAATCAAGGATAAAAATAGCAGAATTACTATATTTATCTCTATCAAGGCTCAATGAGTGAGCTAATCATGGCCCAGGCAAGCCTGGATCTCCTGTATCCCCTAAGACACAGTGGACCCATTCTATTAAGTCCAAACAAGAAGGAACGAACACTGCCAGGACAGCAAAGCTCACTTTACATCTAAAATTGGTCTTCACATAATTGCTAGTAGCTATATTTTTAAAAATAATTTTGCTTGAGAGATATTTTCCCCTTTTATTTCCAGTCTTCTAACTGAATTTGGATCTTCAATATACTTCTGCTGTTGGTATGAAGACATTATTAAATCTTGACACTCTTAGTAGGTCCAGTACTTACGTTATTTTACTTTGTCCAGGTTTTGTATGAGACCTTATATTTACTAATAGATAGTATACATTGTTATAGTGTTAGCTACCTATTTTAAGAGCCTAAATTCTTTCTCTCTTTTTAAAGATTTTATTTATTTATTTGAAAGAGAGAGAGTATGAGCAGGGGAAGGGGAGGGGGAACAAGGAGAGGGAGAACCAGCCTCTCTGCTAAGCAAGGAGCTTACCTCAGGGGCTCTATTCCAGGACCCTGAGATCATGACCCTGAACCAAAGTCATACTCTTAACTGACTGAGCCACCCAGGGACGCCTAAGAGCTTAAATTCTGTAACTTGGTTTCCTTGGTTTGAATTCCATTCAAGCTAGTTACTTCCTAGCTGGGTGCCTTGGGCAATTTGTTTAACACTTCTGAGCCTCATCTCCTCGCCTGAGGTAATAACTTACTCTTAAGGCTGTTTTGAATGAGATAATATAGCAAAGTGCTTAAAACTGTGTCTGACATCTAGTAAACAGGAAATAAATACCAATTACTATCAATATCCTGTGGAATAATTACATTATATTAATAGCTTTTTCCTAAAGGAGTAAGTTCCACCAAATGACAGAAGTGTCAACTAATTGAATCCCAAATACCTGAATATCCAAATCCTGGTAATGCAGGTGAATTCTGGGCATAAAAGTCCAAAAGAGAGTGAAATCAGCACAGGAATGAAGGCCTGCCTTACGGGGGAGATTTTTGAGGAAGATAGATAAGAAAAAGTAAAATAGCATTAAGACAGGAAGACAATTCCAGAAGGTACTTAGATTTATAGAAATATCACACACAACACTAAAAACTTTAATAATAAGAGCATGAAAAAGGGAAGGCAATACCAATTTAGGGATGGTTTCAGTGGGACATCAAAACATAAAAAAGAAAAAAGAAAAAAAAAACATAAAAAAGAATTATATGACCGCTATAAAATCATTCAGGAATTAAGAGTTTATCTTCATTTAAGAACTGAGAAGTTGAAGAAAATGGCCAGATTGTCAGGTAATTTTTCTAGACAAAAAGTAGGACCTGAGTTAATCCTCAAGGTGAGATTAAGAATTCAATACAAAAAAAAAAAAAAAAAGAATTCAATACAAAATTGAGAGAGGGAAGAGGATGAGCTTCCTTTTCATTCTGTGGATTCAGTAGAGTCATTGCATGTTGTATGTTTGCTTGTCTGAAGAGTAATGATATCCAAAGTGAGGTCATAGTGAAGGCGTTTAGAAGGCTTTTGCAATAGTTCAGGCATGACTTGAAAAGACCCATGACTTAAGCAGAACAAAATCACCTTACACTTGTTACAGTGGCTATTATCAAAAAGACCAAAGATAATAAATGCTGATGATGATGTGTAGAAAAGGGAACCTTTGTGCACTGTTGGGGAGAATGAAAATTGGTGCAGCCTCTACAGAAAACAGTGTGAAGGTTCCTCAAAAAAATAAAAATAGAACTACCATATAATTCAGCAATTCCACTTCTGAGTATTTATACAAAGGAAATGAAAACACTAATGTGAAAAGATATCTGTGTTCCCATGTTCATAGTAGCATTATTTATCATAGCAAAGAACACCTCCGTGTCCATTAACAGATGAATGGATAAAGAAAATGTTATATATATGAAATATTATATAGTGCTATATAATAGAATATGGCCCAGCCTTTAAAAAGAAGGAAATCCGGCCATTTGTGACAGCATGGATGAACCTGAAGGGCATTATGCTAAGTGACATAAGTCAGATGCCAGACATAGATACACAAATACTGCATGATCTCACTTACAGGTGGGAGCTAAACTAGCTGAACTCAGAAACAGGGAGTAGAATGGTGGTTGCCTAGGAGTTGGAGAATTAGCAAAGCAAAGTTTCAGTTATGGAACATGAATAAGTTACAGGAATCAGAACATGACTGTAGCTAATACTGTAATGTATACTTGAAATTTGCTTTAAAAGCAGATCTTAAGTGTCATTGTAAAAAAAAAAGGTAACTCAGTGAGGTGATGGATATATGTTAATTAGCTTTCATGAAAGCAATCATTTCCCAGTGAATGAAATGACATAAAGGCACATATATAAAGTCATGTCGTACACCTTAAATATATAAAATTTTCGTTTACTAAGATCTGTAAAGAAAAATAATAGAAAGGAAATGCCTGATGAAAATAACATTTTGGGGAGAGTTTTAGAATCAGTGAGTGATGGAGTGATGACTTAGGGGTTTTTCAGCTGAACTTTGTAGAATCATGGTGAGAGTAGGACAAGCCAAAATCCAGGTGTAGCATCAAAACTAAGGGAAGGTTAACAGGAAACTGTCCCTCAGCTCTTAAATACACCCATCGGACATCCTGAAACTGCTAATGGCCAACTCAGTGCCTATCTCTTGATGATGTGGCTTCGATTTTCTGTGAGTCTCTAGGGAGAAAGTGATAAGGGGATAAAGCCAATTTTCCTCTTCTAAAAATCTATTTTTTTTATTTGTTTAGACTCAGACAGTGCTACCACAAAATTAATGATTCCTTTAGCAACGACACTAACTGTTTCATTTTTTCCTAAGGCCCTCCAGGCTGCTTCTCTGGAGAGTACACAAAGTTTCCACGGCGCTATTTTTGTAATCTAAAGCAGTTGTGCTCTCAGGCCTGATGCTACAACTGTAATTTTAATTTATCAACCTGCCACTCAGGGAAATGCTGTAAAAACATTTGAAAGCTTAAACCCATTATTTATTTCTGCACCTGTCAATGCCACTCTTCTGTACTTGTCAAAATCATTTAAACTGCACTGTGATGGCATATACAATATCACCAATAAATTGGGTCATCAATCATGTATGTATATATTTTGACAGTGGTGTCTTGAATGCATGGGTTCCAGAACACATTTTTAAGGAGCAAGAATTCATTACTCTCCAATAATAAAATAGAGGAGAGTCATCAAAAACAGTCTTCCTCAGTCCTTACCATTTGAAAATGTCCTAGGAAGCAGAGAGACTCATGGTGACTGAAACGACTTTTATTTCTTCAGTGAAATGTTCTCCTCAGGGAAAAGAAAGTAATTGCAGATTATAGCAGGCAGGAGTATAGTGTTACTTAGAGGGAAGAAAATACATAGGATCATTAAATAGATTTATTTAAGTTCTGCTTATAAAGAAAGCAGTGGTGCAGGACTTTATAGCTGATGATATTTCAAAAGAGTGTTATCAGCACTTCCACTGCTGTCTAATTCATTCATATAATAAAGTGTCACATTAAGCCAAATGTCACAGTTCATATCAGTTTTACTTTGAGAATTGGTATTATTGTATATCCTAGGCAACCTCCCCCCTCAAAATTTGGATGAGATCTTTGATCATAATGAATTAAGGTATTTAAAAGTCCACTTATCATATATACATATATATAGAGAGAAAGAACGAGAGAGATTCAACCATTAAATCTATTCAACTCAGTAACATATCTAATGTCATACACACTATATGTCCATTTAAGATAAAAATGCTGTTAAAATTGTAACTTAAAAAATATTGGCTAAATAATTTCACCATATCGTCTAAACTCTTAGTCATAGCAATCCTAAACCACTTAATTATTTTAAAAAGGCAAGCCTAATGAGAAGCCCTTTAAAATCTACAAAGGATTTATGATCACTTAATATCATATAATTTTAAATTAGCCAAACTAATTTGTAGACACCAAATACCCATACATAAGAAAATAAATAATTAAACTTGTCATACATAAAATCTCACTCATGAGAAGAACTAATCTTATATGATGTTATGGAATCAAATTTAAAACAATCAAAGCTCTGACAGGTATATTAACTTACACAATTACCATGATTTCCTTGTTACCATCAGCACTGTTTTTGAGGAACATGAGTTTTTAAAGTGTCAAGCTCCATTGGGAAGGGTAAGCATATAATCTGACCAATAAAAGATATGTGTATTGGATGTATATATGAATAAAATACAAATGGTGGCTCAGATTATTTAGATGTCATATGTAGAAATACTACTTGATTGATTCAGTTGGAAGTAAGATCTCCATTTCATATACTTTTAAAATCTGTCTTGAAAATACTCACTAAGGGATGCCTGGGTGGCTCAGCGGTTGAGTGTCCGCCTTTGGCTTAGGGTGTGATCCTGGTGTGGGGATTGAGTCCCACATCAGGCTCCCTGCAAGGAGCCTGCTTCTCCCTCTGTCTATGTCTCTGCCTCTCTCTCTGTGTCCCTCATGAATGAATAGATAAAAATCTTTAAAAAAAAAAAAAAAACACTCACTAGAATTAAATATTCAAAATAAATAAAGTTCTTTATTTCACTCAGTTAAAATCAATCCATCTCCAAGGAAAGAAAACTAATTGACTTTACTTGAAGATAATAAACTCTTTTTCCAGGGCACCTGGGTGGCTCAGTCAAGTTAAGCATTGGACTCTTGGTTTCAGCTCAGGTGGTGATCTCAGGGTCGTAAGACAGTGCCACCAGTAGGGCTCTGCACTCAGCAAGGAGTGTGATTGAGACTCTCTCTATCTCTCTGTCCCTCTAATCCTCCTCTTGCACTCTCTCACTCACTCTCTCTCTCAAACAAATAAATAAATCTTTAAAAAAAAAAACTTTTTCCAATTTTTAAATATACCTAAAGTGGGTTTTCCAATGGAATCATACTTGCTTATCTAAATAATTTCTTGGCAGTGTTAGCTCTTCATAAAGGATTCAAAGTATTGATTAGCCTTTATTTTCTGTTGTTCAGTGAATCTATACTGATTCTCATATAGAGAATATAGATCAGAGATGTGATGTAAGCTCTATAAAGACACACAGCATATCAGTAGTCATTTTGGAATGGAGTCCATCCTTGGGATTTTGCTTAAAGAGCTGTCAATTTCATTCAAACTAATACTTCTGTCTTCTCAGTTTTATATTCATCTGAATCATCATGAATATCCACATAATAGCTTTAATTATTCAGGAAAATAATCATGTACATAAAGAGTTATTTATTGCTTCCAGAGGCAGTGTGAATCTCAAATTTACATTATGAAAGTGCTGGCAAAAGTTTGAAAGCCTCACTTCCCAATTAAATTCTGTTCATCCAGCCAAGAATGACTGATCTTTTTTTCAGCAATCTCAAAATATGACCTTTTCAACATTTTTAATGACATTTTCAAAGTACAGAATACTTTTGATTCAGAAGATTCCCTACTTAACTCTGCAGAACAAATCAGTTATCACAGTATAATCGATAGCTACCAAATATTAGCAAAAGCCAGACATCATTTACGCTTTAGGAGCTTATCGGGGAAAAATGCATCGAAGAGCTGTATTTTGGCATGCCAACTAAGGAAGATATCAAAATGAAAAATCAACCCCTAAATGTTTCATGTTTTTAGATACATCATTTCTTTGGTGAAATTTTAATTAGATCACATTCAAAACTTACCATTAGAACCTGCAGGCCACATTCAACTTCAAAATAATATTACAGTGCCTCTGGTTTAACTCAACAGTAGACAACCCTTGATTATACTGAAAGCATAAAAAAGATGAAACACTTGATGAGATATTTCTCCCAGATCTTGGTTAAATTATCCTATCATGCAAGTGGTATTTCAGTAAAGTGTATGTTATAACCCAGTTGGATGCTAAAAATCTTGAAGGCCTTTTAAAAAGTGAGGCTCTCTAAAGAAGTTATTTTTTAAAATGTGTTCCTTAATCATGGGCCTTTGATTGTCAACGTTATTCTCATGTCAGGTCACCATGTCAGACCACCAAGTCAAAGATTAGAGGGCTTCCCAATAAAGAAAGGCATTCATTCCTAATTTTCTTCAGTCACCAGGGTTTAGTTTGAAGCTCATGAGAAAAAAATTTGATAGCATTGCTGCCCTTTGTACAATGAACAGCTGTCTAATTGCATTAAGTGCATCAATTCATTATCTGAAGGGCACTCTAAGTGTGTGTGCAAAATATTATGTGATAACAATGTCAGCTGCTGTTTGAAAACCAGCCTACTAGACAGAAATAGTTTCCTATTACTGTGATTGAATATTGAGTTTTCTTTCCATATCACAAAGATCACAACACCAAATTACCATTAGTGGAGAATTTAGTAAAGTAAACCTTTACCTTTGATAATGACAGATGAAGGGTGGCACTAAATTATTTAGAGTTAAGTGTTGAATGTATTGAAAATATTCTGCAATTCACATTATTTTTGGGGAAATTGTTAATTGCTTAATATTTAAACATTCAAAGTACAAACCAAGGGTTAAAAGCAAGAAGTCGATATTAAGATGCCATTTCATTCTAATCAAGATCCAGGATCTTTATCTTGATTTCTAAATATCAATTTAATTATACTGTATAAAAATTAATTTATTCAGTACAAAATTCTTTGGAATCCTATTGCTAGGTGCAAAGCAAGGTACAAAGGTAGCCTAGAGCAGTGTTTCTCATAGCAGACTCAGTAAAATGGTGCCAGTCCATGAACTGTTTTTTAACCAGTGTGACTAGTGAAATACAAAAAGTAAGAGAAAGCATTTAGAAACTTTTATTGAATTTTTATGCCACTTCGACACCTAAGTGTACAGTTTTGTATTTTATGAAATTATCAGTCTGTGATGAATGGGAAATTTTAAGAATAAAAAGCTGATACTTCACTACAATAATTGAGAAATTGTGGGCAAGACTAAGTTTTTGCCTTTAAGGACCATATCATCTCATGAAGAGGATAAAAACAAAGAAGCTGGTATCTAATACAAGGCATGGGTTGGCAATTCTAATCTTCTAAAGAAGATAAAATAAAAATAAGCAAGTATTTGTGATGTGAGACAATACTTGATAATTCTTGAAAGACAAGTTATGAATGAAAAGTCATGAGGGGACACAACGAGACAGGTTTAGTTTCTGTTGTAGAAGTAGTGAGTAGCACCATTTGGCTGCACCAGAGGTATCTTAGAAGTGACACTGAATGACATAACTGGCAAATGAACCAGTAGCCACATCACAGGAGTCTGAAAAACTTCATGTTCAACCTTCTTCAGCGCCACCCCTTTCTCCCCCTCTCCTGCCTCCTCTTTCCTCTCCTTCCCTCTCTCTCTTCTTTTGTCTCCTCCTTCTCTCCCTCATCCTTTTCCTTCTACTCTCTTCTTTTCTTCCCCTTGGCAATCTCCTACTTCTCTTCCTACACCCCTTAGTACCTTCCCACTTCCCCTCTCTTCTCTTTCTCTTCCCATATCTCCATTTAAAAAAAAAAAGGCATGCCTTCAAAAAGGACCTTATGTTTTCATGTTTGATCTCCAGCTACTCCCTTTGCTTTTGCAAGAGATTCCACCATGAGGAGGAAAGTTAGTATATGTGAAATGTTCACTGAGGTGAAGTGTTGGGCTCAGGGAAGGGATGTGACTCCAGGATGGATCTGCCCCGCAAAAAAAATGAAAAAAAAAGGGGGGGACACCTGGATGGCTCAGTGGTTGAGCATCTGCCTTTGGCTCAGGCCATGACCCTGGGGTCCCGGGATGGAGTCCTGTATCAGGGTCCCTGCAATGGAGCCTGCTTCTCCCTCTGCCTATATCTCTGCCTCTCTCTCTGTGTGTCTCATGAATAAATAAATAAAATCTTAAAAAAAAAACAGAAATTACATAAATTCCTAACACTGCAATCCAACTCTTCACAATTGGGGGGGAACCCCACCAATATCTTAATGACCTTTGGAAAACTTAGGGCAACCCTACGATGCTATTATTTTTCAACATTAGACCAGAATGAAATTTCTCTTTAAGACTTAGCAGTCTGTCATCTCAGAAAACTGACCATCCCAGAAGATCTGGAGATACATTTTACAATCCCAGTAAACCCTTAGGACCTTGCTCCATCACACCCCAGTAGACCCTGTAGTTGACAAGTCCTGCATATATGTGGATACATGCACACACACACACCTTCCATTCATGTTGTTAAGTACCATGCTTTGAATTACGACCTACCAGCAAACAATCATCAGATATTTGACAAACTATTCTAATGTGAAAGAAAAAAACCCAGAGAAAATCAGAACTCCTCAGTAGAGGAAATATAAGGAGTATAAAACTAAACAAGCAAAAAAAAAAAAAAAAAGCCCTTAAAAGCCCTTAAAAACTTATAAATGATATCCCTAGAGATAGAAAAATATATCTATATAAAAAGTGTATTATTAAAAAGGAATATATGAACAACAAAAAAATTCTTATAAATATGAAGCATAACAGACATGAAAAATTCAGTGAAAGTCTAGAATATAAAAAGAGCACAAAGACAGAGATGGAAAATAGTAAAGAAAAGATTTAAAAATAATTCAAGGCTTACTTCCAGAGATCAATATCTAGTAATACTTGTTTCACAAAGAGAAAACAGAGGACATAATCAAATAAGTAATGCAAGATAATGTCCTAACTGTAACATACAAGTTTTCAAGTAGAATTATGCTCAGTGCCGTGAATGAAAGATGTTCTACACTTAGGTAGATTGATTACTATAGATAAGATCTTAAGCCAGACACCTGAGTGGCTCAGTTGCTTAAGTGTCTGCCTTTGACTCAGGTCATGATCTCAGGGTCTAGGGAGTCTCCTTCTCTCTCCCTCTGTCCCTCCCCTTCCCCTGTTCATGCACAAGAGCTCTCTTTCTCTGTCTCTCTCAAATAAATAAATAAAATCTTTTTTAAAAAAGACCCTAAACTTTCAAGCACAGGAGTAAAAGCCACATACAAAGACTCAGAATCAAAATGACATCACATTTCTCAACATTAGGAACTTGCAGACAATGTGATAATGCCCTCCAAATTCTGAGAGAAAATGATATTCAACTAGACTGTCAGTCCCACCAAACACATTATCAGCCAAGCATGAAGATAGGGAAAGATCCACTCCATTCTTGTATTTTTGTGGTAGTTCTATTCTGTAAAGTCACTTCAGCCACTGCATTAGCGAATACTGAGCCATTCGCCTAGGAAAAATACAGGATTAGGTTCTCATGAGCTCTGGTCACAACATTTTTGTTAACCACTTACTACATAGCCTTGTTTAGTGTATTTCCATTTAAAGACAGTTTATTTCATATATATATTGAATCATTAACATTGAATTCATGACCAACAGGACTATAACTCATCCTGAAGGAAACTCATTTAACACATGTATTTTTTCCCCAAGGCACACCATAGCCTTTTGTGCTTAGGAACACTAGGCAGCGCTTCTGCATTCTGTTTAGAGACCATTGCAAACAGGAAAATCACCAACGAAAAGCACAAAAATGCAAAAAAAAATTTAAAAATGTAGCACTAAGTAGACCACGAAAAGTATACTTATTTGCAGTGTCATATCTGAACAAAGAAACCAGCACGTCACCTCAGTTTCAGTTGCTGAGAGTATATTTGAGCAGTCAAATATGCTGCTTCAGCAACTCAAAATTTTTGCCACTCTGTGCATATCTGTGAATGACTATAAAAGCACTGCAAACATTGATTTGAGGGTTATAGGTAATCCTTGCAAATTCACAAATACAGAACCCACGAATAAGAATCAACTGTATTTTCAAAAATCTAAGAATTAACAAATCCTTTCTAAGAAATCTACTGATGCTTGTTTCACCCAAATCATTGAATAAACCAATACATAAATAAGTAAATAAATACATAAATGAAAGGTCTAACACAAGAAAGAGAAAACTCCCCAAGTCACTAGTGAAGAGAAGTACCAGGATGGTCACTTTTTTATAGACCCTGAGAGGAGCCATCTGAGTTACAGCAGGACAATAGAGATCTCCAGTAAGAATGAAAAAGTGAAGCCATCATAAAGGCCAAGTAAACAACAATTTGTACAAGAAGGAAATGTAATCATAATATATTGCTTAACTCTAAATAATATTTACGTAGTCATAATAATGTAAACGCTGAACATTGACTTAAAACAACAAAGAACTAATGAGAAAAAAAGCATGGAAGCTTATGAGAAATTTTTCACTACAGATAAGCCCAGTAATATTGTGAGGGCTCACACAGAACTCATTCCTCTGAGTAAGATTTAATTCTATTCAAAATGAATACGTGGTTGAAAGGTACATACTTCCAAGTATAGGATAAGTAAATCCCGGGGATGCAACAATATACAGCATAGTGATTATAGTTAATCATACTGTACTGTATATTTGAAAGTTACTAAGAGGATAGATTTTAAAAGTTCTCATCACAAAGAGAAACAATTTTGTAACTCTGTGTGGTGATGGATGTTAACTAAACTAATTCCGGTAATCATTTCACAAAATATCAAATCATTCTGTACACCTAAAACCAAGACAATGTTATATGCCAATTTTATCTCAATTTAAAAATAAAAACAAAAGATTTAACTCTAGAAACTGAAGAATATTAAATAAAATGTCTGTTAACTTAGTTCAATAGTGCTCAGAAGGAAAGTGCCTCTAAGAAACATTTGTAGGTTGTAATAAGAAGAGACTAATCTAGAAAATAGCAGTTGACTCTTTAAACTCCAGATTCAATATAAAGCCTCATATGAAGAAGTAAATGGAATATTTGATACTACACTAGGGACAAAAACCCAATACGTGATACTAGAAAAAAAAATTGATAATATTTCCTTAGTAAAATAGAGGAAAGTAGCAAAATGAGAACAAGGAAAAGAAATAGATGAAAGTTCATAGGGCTTAATCTGTAAATAATAGGTATTGCCACAAAGAACAATTTTACAGAACATGAAAAGAGTCAACATGAAAGATAAATTACAATTCATTGATTTTTTAAATAAGATTTTTACAATTTAAAATATAAAGAAAACTACTGGTATCCATGACAAAAGAGAAAAAGAAAAGAAAAGCTAACTTTAAGAGAAAAACTAAAGTTGGGCTCAGTTTTTTCTCTGCTATGCACTCCTGGAAAGACAATAACAGATATTTTTGAGGGAAAAGATTGTAATAAGAATCTTGTGTTCAGTTACATCATCTTTCATTTGTGAGGGTAACAGAAAGACATCAAGAGATAATACATTTTACCACATACTGAACCCAGATGGAATTTTATAAATGTAGCTACTGTCCTTGTTTTGGTTCTAGACACCAGCATCATAAGGACCAACTTATAAAAATATGTTTAACAAGTATGTAGTCATGTTCTTTAACTGAGAAGTTCATGAAGGGGATAAAATGATTTGTTGAAAAAGACTATAGGAAAATGATAGTGGTGGGGAAAATATGACAATATCTTTACAGTTTATCTACAGATGAGAAAATTATAAACAAAATTTTGAAGAATAGTAATTATGAAGGAGATGATCTCTTCTACAAATGTGTCATTTAAGGCAGTTCAGTGAGAATAAAATACAGACAATAAGCCATGTTTATACATGAAGGTACACAGGAAGGTAGTCATTGACAGAGTCCAAACCAAGTCAATAAAGAGTGGAAGAATTATTCAGTATTCCTTCTTGTTTTGGGCACATATCTATTTAAGTAGTTCTTTTCTTACTATTTTATTTAGAATATATTATAAGGAATGCATCTTAATTTTATCAAATACCCCTTTAGCATCTACTAATGAAAATAATATTTTTTCTCCTTTCATTTGTTGAGCCAGATTATGCTGATAGACTTTCAGACTAGAGCCTGATATTGATTTCCTCTCTCTATTTTGGCTTATTGTGTTGCTCTTTTTCTAGTAAGATTAAGACTGAATTCCTTTCTTTTTCATCTTTAGTCTTTAACAATGAACACATTTAAGCTATACCTTGATCTGAGTTAAGTACTAATTGTGTCCCATAGGTTTTGGAAGAAACATTCTTTTTATTTCTTTCTAGATAATATGAAAGTCCAATTTTTATTTCTTCTTTAATTCTGCAACAATTTGATTGAGGAGAATCAAAAAGACCAGAATTGGTGCTGAAGAGAAAAGGAGCCAGACTCAGGTCACCATGTTCCCAAAATCTGTAGGTGAATACTTAAATGTTACATTTTAATGAAGTAATTTTATTTAATAAAATCATGAAATTTCAACTTGGAAGATATCCCAGAACTATGTAATGCATCAATTCTCTTTTTTACAAAATCCTTAACAAATGATTTTCAGGCTCTTCTTGAAGCACATGTATCTGTTACACTGTGTTATACTAGATCATAGAGTGTTTTGTCATGGTATTTTTCTTTTTATGATTCTATTTTCTTTCCAAAACTACTAGGCACTCAAGATATTTGGAACTCATTATTCTATTTCTTTGTTATATTTAGCAGTAACATTGTTCCTTGTAATTACTACTCTTTAAGACTTGTTTTGCCTTCTGGGACCACAATGAATAAATTCAATGGCTCTGCCACTAGACAACCTTTCAAATATTTAAACAGTTAGCTGCCTTCTTTCCCAAAGGCTTTCCTCTCTAGACCAAACAGCCTTATTTAATTCAACCCTTTTCATACAGTCACTTTTGAGATTTTTTTTTTTTTGCCATCCTTATTTCTTTCATTTGTATGCATTCCAGTTGGTTAATATCCTTATGAAACTTTACGGAAATACACTAAACTGTTTCCAGGGATGTTTCAAAAGTGAGAGTCCAATGGAATTATTATCTTCTTTTTAGAAGACACTACACTCTGGCTAATGCCTGCTAAGATTTCACTGGCCTTGTGGTAGTGGTAGCACATTCCTGGCTTCTACTTCTGGCAACGGTAGCAATTAGCAAAAATACCTAGTATTTCTTACGCCCATATCTGGTAAGCCATACAAAATGTGGTTTATACTCTGGACTCTAATTAATCATATCATTGCCTTGGTTCTCTCTTTTATGCAATTGGAAGTATATTAACACTAACTCATACAACAGAGTTGTAACAGGCAATGTCCAGTCAGGAGACAGCAGACAGAAACCACACCAGTCATTTTAACAGAGTAAATTTAATATGAGGATTTATTAACTGGTAAAATACAGAGTTAAACTACTTTAAAATGGTAAAAAAAAAAAAAAAGGCTACAAAAGAATATCAGAATAGAAAATGTAAGGAACAACCACTATCTCTGTGGCTGAGAGTATCCAAAGAAGGAATAAATGAAGAGCCTCTCTCTCAGGCTGAGATTCACACCCCCATAGGAGATGGGGTGACTGCTGCCTACTGGATAGCAGAGAAGTTCATTGGGGTGTTAGTGGAATAGGGACATAGGGTAGGCACCCTTCTACTGGGGTGCCAGTGAGTGTCACTGGCTCTCTCACATGCTCTCACATGCTGCTGACAGCAGTGCCAAGTGAGCAAGAAGAAAAGGATATTGTAACCTGGAAAAGAAAAGCTGCTGCTGCTTCTTTGCCTTGTGATTTTCCTCCAGTGCCCTCTGACAAACCCTAGCCATCATAATGGTCTAAACATTTTTTTTAAAGATTTATTTGAGAGAGAGAGAGAGTGAGGGGGAAGGGCAGAGGAAAGAGTCTTAAGCAGACTCTACACTGAGTGTGGAGCCCAACTTGGGGCTCCATCTTACCACCTTGAGATCACAACCTGAACCAAAACCTAGAGTCAGATGCCTAACCAATTACACCACCCAGGCACCACTGCAATGGTCTAAACATTCTAATATTAATATTCAGGTATTTGAAAACTCTAATATAGATATTTGTTTTCCTACAAAAAGTAATAACAACAAATATTATAGCAGAAATTGCCACACACATAATATTCAATTCAAAAAATTTCAAATGGGTGACCGCAAACACTGTGCCTTTACAAAACGCACAGTCTTGTAAAATAGACCCCTGGATGGTCAATTGTTATATAATACATTCAGATAGAAGTATGCATAAGAAGCTCTAAGAATTAAATCTGCATATTTATGGCTGAGTTCACTTAAAACAGAGATAGAAATACTCTACAGGATTTTGACTTGAGTCCTCATGGAATACTTTACTCTGGAAACGTCAGTGTCAAGAAATTAAGACAAATTTGATTAAGTTCAAAGAGGGAAGACAAGAATGATGAATGGAATAGAGAGATTGGTTTGTAAAGGGAAAGGTTAACAGAAATAAAGTTAGATAGATTAGCTAAGTGACAGGAAAAGGAGAAAGCTGACAAGCAAGAATTAAGTGTAAATACAAAAAGACTATAATCAAGGAATAACAGAAATACATGGAATTTAGTTTCACCCCACAGGCTTTATAATTGGGGAAGCTGTGGGGCTTGAGTTTGGCCTTGAAGAATGGATAATATTCAACTAAAAGAAGATACAACATGTTGATAGCCGGAGAGCTTGAGCGAAACCCTATAAAGAGAAACTATTGAGCAACCAGTTGGGTTAATACAGAAGACTGGTGTAGAGATCCAAGGATGTCTCTCTGACAGCAAGGAGTGTTTCTTTGCCACAGAATAAGTGCTGGAAAATGCTGAATGGTTGAAAGAGTAGTTGAACAAATTATTAAAGAATATTTGAAGAAAGAGCCACATTTCAGAGAGTACTGAATATTGAAGAGTCTGAACGTTACCGTGTAGGCCATGAGGAGTAATTGAAGAGTTTGTTGTTGTTTTATTTTTTACATTTTGTGAAAGGAATGCTTTCAAGTGACTCATAACATATATCATGGGTGGGAGATGTGATTATACTTGGGACCAGGAATACCAGTTTAGAGACCATTTCATTGCTCCAGACAGGACTTTATCTCTAGGCCAGACTTTCAAAATAGCTAGATTATTGGTTCTCCTGCTTTCACAGTAGTTCTCTTACCAGGTGTGTCATGCTGTTTGAAAAAAAAAAATCATTTTCATGGTAGCTTTATCAAGTAATCATGAATTAAAAAGAATAATTATTTTCATTTATTCTAGATGAAAAGACAGAAGTGGAAACTAAATGCCATTATAGAATTCTGTGTGTAAAAATCTTTCTTAACAGAACACAGCTTAGAGAAGGGTAACAAGCACACCTCATTCGGGAAGATACTTCCAAAATCACAATCCCTGTGTTAACTCAGCCGGAAGACAGAAAAATAATTCTTTATTTCCCCCTCCCTTTTATCTCTTGAGAATTTCTCAGAATTCACTGTCTACACCTCCCTTAATTAAAGTAACTATCCTTTAAGTGTGTGAAACAGTAAGCTTGACTCACAGCAAGGAAGAGACCAGAACTCATGACTGGGCTGGATGGATCGTTTTTAACCTTTTCAATGTCTTAGTCACTGCATCGTGTTGAGCTCCCAGATCCTGATCCACAATTAGCCAGAAATCTGCAAATGTGTCATAATTCTTTAGGTTCCCACTCACCTCCTCCCTCAAGTCTGAAGTCCTTGGTGGTAAATCAACAATTTTGTCAATGCAGCTGAGGCTAAGCAGCTTCTCTCACTGTTTTTGCATTTTTAATGTAGGTGTATATGCCTATCCACTATACACACACACACTCTCCAAAAGTTAAAGTTTTCTGTGAATTCCCTAAAAGAAAATAGACAGATTTTTGTCCACATATTATCTTGACAAAGCTTATAAATCTGTTCAACTGTATATACTCTGACATTTGGAAACCTGCACCAGATTTTATGACAAGTTAGAAATAGATCCTGTAGGTACCTCTGAGGCTACTTCTACTAACAACCTTGGAGAAGTGTGCTCTGGAAATTTAGTCCATTAGCCTACCTTAAACTTCTGCAGTCATGACTTCCACGGGTACTCTGAAGAAAGGCTGTGCTAATGATGGGGAATAGTCTTCATAAAGCACTGTTCTGCAAACTTATTCCACATTTTTCTACCACCACTTCTTGACCTTCTAGAAGGGCCTCTTTTTGAACGCTCACTTGTCAAATTCTTAACCTTTACAAAGACCAATTTCAAATGCCATCTCTTTCATAAAGCCTTGTTTGAGACCTGTCTCCCACCAGCCACATTCTATTTCTTCTTCCCGTAGCTCTCATAGCAGTTTTTATTTCTGTTTTGGCATTTTTCAAATTCTGCTTAAGTTAGAGTCATATGTATATTTTTTATTTAATCCCGTGTACTTAGGTTGAGATTCCTTGAGGTTAGAAGCCATGTTCTGCTGATATTATTATCCACAACTCCCAGTATTGTGCCTGACTTAAAATACGCAGTAAGTGATTATCCAGTTTAATTTGGGAAGCCAGATAGAGTCACTGAGAAGGCTTTAGTAGTAGTTACTATTGGCAAGATGTCTGTAAGGAAACCATTAAAATGTTCCCTCCTTGTGCTGGGAAGTTTATTCATTTTCTTCAGATTATATTTTAATGAAATTCGGCGACAGAAAATAAAAAGAAATACTTGTGTGTATTAGTCTATTCATATGAAGCTGGTTTTATGAATTTAAAGGGATTAGAGAAAATTGATCTCATATATTGCAAAACCTAATGAGTTGTGGTTTCTTCTTCTGTAAATGAAAAAGCTTAAATTAAATTCCAGGGAAGTTACTTGGTGTCATTTAATCCTCAGTAATAAAATAAAGACTATGAGTGTGCAACTCTAAACAATTACTTTACTAATTCCCATTTCCCATTAAATTTTGAGGGAACCTGAGAAGTTAGAATAAAGATACAATGAAGAGTAGAATAAAAGTCATGAAAGTATACCAGCTTTAAAGTAGGAACTATTTGTGTGAAATATTCAAAACTGTTGTTCCACTTTTCTAAAAATTTGAGGATCTGCCCCTTGCCACATAGCATCCCTCCAAACAACAGAAGGCCTGATATTTCCTAGACTTCGTTCCTTCTTGGAAAGTGCCTAACACATCTGATTTATGATCGTTTGTTTCAGTAGCCTAAGAACCAGTTTGTCATAAGAGCTGCTACGATGAGTCTTGCAAAGGTTCCTCCCGTAAAAGTCCCCTCCTCCAAAAAAGAAAAAGTAAATTAGCCCATGAACAGAACAATTTATGAAGAAAGGAAAGGCTATTTTTTTTTTTTTTAACTTGAAAGACAAGTTTTTCCTTCCAATAAAATCCTAGAATACATAAGACGCCTTAAAAGCCTGAATATGACTTCTGGAAATGCCATTTTTTTGACAGGTAATTTCAAATAGTTTCACAAAGAAAGAGAAAGAAGGGATTTTTAAGAGAGACAAAATCTGGGGAAGGGGTAAAAAAAGAAAGCTGGTGGCAGGAACACTGGGAAAGCATAATTGCCACAAATCATACTTGCCCTGTGGTTATCTCTTTTCATTTCTTTGAATCTTTCTTCTTTGGAAATCCAGCTTGATTTTACAGCTTATGACCTGAGCCAACTACAGCCATGGTATTTCTGCTAAAAGCCCAAACCATTAAGACAAAAACAGGCTTGTGATTACCAAGACAGGTCTGTTTGTGCATTTCATTTCATTTTGAACTGTGACAGGTAAAATTGAGTTCCTGATGGCAGACAGTGGTTCTTGGAGATCAGATAGTTCAGGGTGCTTAGCTACAACTTGTTCTCGCAAATATGTCTCAGCAGTCAGTATTGAACAAAAAAATAAGCAAATTGGACAAGATAATTTAAGCAGCGACTAAGAAAAACAAAAATGATTTCCTTTTTCTCATGCATTTTTAAACTTCCAGAAGGCTGTTAAATTATTGAACTATTTCCTAAAGGTATGAAATACATGGGTGGAATCATCATTTTGAGCCACATTAATAGCATATTTATTAATCGGTCCCTGTGTCATATTTGGCACTCAGGGAATTTAAAAAGAGAGAGAGGACAAATATAAAAATCAAGATGAATTTATACATCTTTAATTAAATATTCTCATCATCATGTTCATAAACCCTTAAAATACTATCTTAAATATCTGAAGAAAAATAAACATATATACTAAAGCATTAAAATTATTAAGCTCATTTTAATTAACAAATGTCTGATGAAACATAACACAATAGGAAAAATCACCAACTTTCGATTCAGAAAAACCTGTGTTGAAGTATCAGCTCTATGAAAAAAAATTCACTGACTTGGGGATCCCTGGGTGGCTCAGTGGTTTAGCACCTGCCTTGGGTCCAGGGTGTGATCCTAGAGTCCCAGGATCGAGTCCCACATCAGGCTCCCTCCATGGAGCCTGCTTCTCCCTCTGCCTGAGTCTCTGCCCTCCCCCCCGTGTGTGTGTGTGTGTGTGTGTGTGTGTGTGTGTGTGTGAGTCTCATGAATAAATAAAATCTTTAAAAAATAAATAAATAAAATAAAAATTAAAAATAAAAGTTCACTGACTTATTACAATGTGCTAGAAACTGTGCTGTTGCATTTTGCAGGTGCAGTTTGCAAAGATTAAATACAGTGTTCAGTGTTGCCAATAAGCTAACTATGTTCTTCCAGAATTCACCTACTGAAGCCCTAACCCCCAGTACCTCAGAATGTGACTATATTGGGGGAGAGAGTCTTTAAAGAGGTGATAAAGTTAAAACGAGGTCACACTGGTGAGCCCTAATCCACTATGACAGATGTTCTTCTAAGAAGAGGAGAGTAGGGACAACCACGTGAGGAGACAACAAGAAGCTAGCCATCTTGCAAGGTAAAGAAAGTGGCCTCAGAAGAAACCAAACCTGTTGACACCTTGACCTTGGACTCCTAGCCTCCAAACCGTGGGAAAATAAATTTTTGTGGTTTTTTTTTTTGTTGTTGTTGTTGTTTTTAAGATTTCATTCATGAGAATACACAGAGGAGAGAGAGGCAGAGACACAGGCAGAGGGAGAAGCAGACTCCATGCGCGGAGCCGGACATGGGACTCGATCCCGGGCCTCCGGGATCACACCCCGGGGCTGAAGGCAGCGCTAAACCGCCGAGCCACCTGGGCTGCCCAAATCTTTGTTCTTTAGGCCTCCTGGTGTGTGGTATTCCGTTATGGCAGCCCTAGCAAACTAATACAAATGTCATACCAAGTGGAAGTCAGGGCCCAGACTTAGAGCTACGTAGTATCAAGGTCTGTCACCTATCCACATCCGACCTGACATTTTTGCTCTCTTCTCCTCTTCCCTTGACCTCTACAATTCTAGAATCCCTAGGACCAGCCTCCTTTCCCTTTCTACACTCACTCCTGCAAAACATCTCACCTCTTTAATGGCTTTATTGCTATCAGCATGCTCACAACTCCAGGACTTATTTCCCCAGCAGGCCCTCTCTTCGGGGCTGCCCTCAGTAAGGCAGCCGTTGGTCACCCGTGGAAGTGTTTCTTGATTGTCTCACGAGCTCCCAAATGCTATCTTGTCCGAAACTGAACTCAAGATTTTCCTCTAGAACTCTTCCTACCAATCTTTCCCCAGTTGTGAAAGGATAATGCAGTCTGCCCAGTTTCTTAAACTGACTCAGTGATATATTCAGTTGAATCTGCCTCCGAAATGTGTCCTGAACCTGTCTAACCCTCTCCATCCTGTCTGCAGTGTTGCCTAGGATGCTGCTATTTCTTGTCTGAGTGATGGCAGTAGCCCTGGACCAACCTTCTTGCTTCACTGAATCCATTTTCCTGACTTGTGTCTTTGTGCTTCTTTTTTTTTTTTTTTTTTTTTTTGTCTTTTTTTTTTTTGTCTTTGTGCTTCTGTTCCCCCTGTTCCCTTTCTCCCCTGGCTTCTGATAGGACCTTTCTCATCCTTCAAGTCGCCAGTTACATGTCCCCTCCTCAGAGAAGCCAGCCCTGATTAATCTCTTTTAATAGTCCTCTCTTTCTGTTTTTCATTATCCCATTCATTTACTTCTCCGTATTTCCTGTTTAAAATGTTTTTCTTACTCGCTTTTTATCTGTTTCCACCACGGTCCAATAAAAAAAAAATGCAACATAAAAATTAAATAGGTAAAGAAAAGACCGTATTCAAGATTATCTAAACAGAGGACAGAGGTTGAACTTAACTCTGCTGAAACAAAATGCAGGGGAGTTTGTAAGATGTGGAATGAGCTAGTGGGAATAGCAGGGAAATGGATCGATACAATTAGGTCATCTGTGTTTGCTAATTGGCTCTTACCAAAGTTAGACATCTATTTTGCTTCTAAACCTTAAGTGCCAAGTACTGTTCCTGACACACATGTCCTTAATCAGATTCTGATACATGAGCCCCTGAATGACTATGCTGTACTAGAACGCTTAACTTGCGTTATGTAGGGTATTTAAAATCTTTAGATCTCAGTGTCCTATAAAATTGGGATAATACTCTACATCTTATAGGTTGTTGTTAAGATTAAATAATATGTTCTTTCATTTCTCCTGACGTAAGAATAGTTGCAAACTAAAGGACTATTAAATTGATCAATTGGGAAATATAAAATTACATGCCTGTCCCATGTGGTTCCTCAAAAAGTTAAACATAATATTACTTTATGATCCAGCATCCCCCAAAAGGAGGAGAGCAAGGACTCTAATACTTGCATACCAGTGTTCATACTCCCACTATTCACAGCAGCCAGAAGGTGGGAACAACTCAGATGTCTATCAACAGAGGAATAAACAAAAAGCAATGTGTGCATACACATTATATTTTTCCGTCATAAAAAGGAATGAAATTCTCATGCGTGATACAATCTAGATAAACCTTGAAAATGTTATGCTAGCTGAAATTAGCCAGGCTATGAAGGACAAGTATTGTATGATTCCACTTATATGAGGTATCTCGAAGAGGCGAATTCAGAAAGGAGGATGGAGAGTACCAGGGGCTAGGGGGAAATGGGGGATGGGGAGTTACTGTTTAATGGGTATGGAATTTCTATTTGGGATAATGAAAAATGCTGGAAATGTATATTGGTGATCTTTAAACAACATTGTGAATATACTTAATGCCACTGAGTTGTATACTTAAAATGGTTAGAATGGAAAAAAATAAAAAATAAAAAATAAAAATAAAAAATAATAAAAATTTTTAAAATGGTTAGAATGGTAAGCCTTGTTATGTATGTTTCATACCAATAAAAAATTAATGAATAAACATTTAAAATAATAATTCCCATGTAGTATAGACACTTCACTCATCATGAGTTTAAATTTCTTGCAGGCTGGGGAGGGTTGCACAGTGCCATGGAAAAATGCCCCAGACATGGATTCAGAATACTTGTTCTCCAGTCTCAGCTCTGTCACTTACTAGTGATAAAAATTTGAGCAAGTCACTTAGGGCCTTTGCACCTTAGTTTCTTCTAGTTACAGTATCCTACAGAGTTGTTTTGAGTACTAAAACTAAAGGAAATAATGCAAATAGAGGGCTTTGTAAATTCCAACAATTATCTAAGTAGATGGGAGCAGTTTTTATTGTATATTCCTTAAAGAAGTTTAACACTGAAATGTACTTATTAATTGCTATTTAAGTGCCCTAAAATATTAAATAATTGATGGTAAGACTCAGACAAAGTGGATTTTTTTCCTCTGTGTATTAAATCATGTTTTTTAGAATAAAAAAATGCTGAATTTCTAAGGAAACCACATTTCTGGTTTTTTTTCCACATTTCTAGTTAGCATTCTTATCATGAATGGGTCATTAAACCGTTCCTTTCCAAACCTTTTGTTCATTGTTCATACTTACTGTACATACCTTAGTAAGAAAGCATAACTATATTATACCTCATCTGGAAAAAATGGCCTTCATTCATATTTAATTATAGGTATTAAAAAATTTTATTTTGCTATCTGCTTTCATCTTTCATTCCAAACCATACAAACCATTTTCATTCCTTGCATGTCAGGCATAGAACAGCTTGATGTGGCACTATATCCAATCAGACATTACTTGTAAAACTTTTTAGATATATAATTACATTGAAAAATAAATATTTAAAAGCATAAGTTTCTTGTTATAACCTCATAACAGTATCAAAATTAGTGTGGTTGAACAAATGTCAACTAATTTTTTTGTTTCCCTCCTTAGTGGTTATGTCTTTGACTATGATTACTACAGAGAAGATTTCTACAATCGGTATGTAAATTGTTTATTCTTGTTTCCCTTTTATTTAAATTATCTTTTAACTGTTTTGTGTATTTCATTCCTAGGTGTTCTTGAATGATACTTAAAGAAAATTCTTTACTAAGTCCCAAAAAGTATAATATAGACAGATTTTCTTATTTTCATTGTGCTTACTGAAGCACAGACATCTTGGACTTTTAGGTCTTCAGAGGTTGGTTGTTAAGGCAAAAATTCGGTTATGGAATAGTTGAATAATATGCCAAAAATTTAATTAACCAATATTGTTTTTGCAGGTCTGTTGTTGACTTAGGATCCAAGACTGAAAGTTTTGTAAACTTGGAAAATGACTCCAATCTTCTAAAATGCATCTGCTTTCAATATGACACAGTGCAATGCCGTATTGGTTAGATTTGTAAAAACTACGGACAGTTCTTGCTTTGCATAGTAGTCTTGGATCATAAAGGAAACCATACAAAGTGATTTTAATAACTAGTGGAAAAAATAGAAGTTTCGATCCCCTCTAAAAAAATGTTCATAAAAATATTAAAAACTCTCTTACTCTTGGTTATAAATAATAGAAAAATACAGTAAAATAGTTTTAAGTACACTGTAAGTTAAAACAGTAAAAATATTGAGAATTAGTGTGTTTTGGTTCTTTGTAAAAAGACCTATCTGAAAGTAGCTTGAGCAGAGCTTGCTTTCTTGTACAACTTACACTACAGAACCAGCATCCTTCTTGTGCCTTGGTCAGTTGTCACCTTCCTTTCTAAGGCCGAACCAACTTCAGCAGCTTATCGGGTGTTGTGACTTATCTCTGAGAGTTCCTCAGAGTAGGGTTCTTTTGCCCATGTCACTTCTTCTGGGGCATCGTCATCCCTTTTTATCACCTCACAACTGTATTCTTCATTCATGTCAATATACTTGCTTTCATGATGTACCTCGGGCTCCATACCTAGTGTCTCTTTAATAGAAGAGGGTCAACAATTCTCAGTCGGCCATTTCTCCTACAATTCCATCCCATTTAATCTTATTTCACTTCCAGTGTGATCCATCTTCTATTTTTTGCTGCACTCTCTTCTTTGTTGACCCATTTCCTCTTTGGATTATCCATTATTGTCAAGTGCCACGTGGGTTTGTCACTGGCACGAAGGAGACAAGACACCACACAGTTGCTGTCTGTGTGTGTGCCCTGAATAACAGATGCATGGCAACCAGACACCCTTTGAATGAAGTGATGTGACTGATCGCTGACCATGATGCACCTCTCTTATTTGCACAGTGATTTGTGGACTGCAAAACCAGCAGCAAAGTTTGCACTTTATGAAATCATTTTATGAATAGACGGTGGTAACTGAAATTTGATTTGCGCTGTGGGGAGATGTGCTATTTAACCAAAGATTGGTGACTGAAATTCTGAGATATGCAATCAAGGGCCCACACAGTACATAGATCATTAGACCAAACACACAACAATGAGGGTACATATCTTTTAAGCTTTTTAGTTGCAAGTTCTAGTCAAACAAACAAAAAAAATTGCAAGGTATAGAAATGCAAACTCAGAAAAATAGCTCATAATGGGCATGTTAAATAAGGAAGAAACTTCATAATCCCTTGGAAGGGCCTTCTTTTCAGTCCAGCCATGCAGCCCCTTTTTCAGTTCCACAAGAACACCATGTACCCTCCTCCCTCAGCACCGTCTTCTCTGCTGCTCCTTCACCCCATTCCTCTCTCTGCTATCTAGTTAACTTGACTTCATCCCTCAGATCTCAGCATGAACACCACTCTCGAACTAAATTAGGCTCCTCTGTTCCCCTCTCTCAGCACCCAGTACTGTTCCTTCACAGCACTTCTGCTTTTGTACTGCTGTATTGCTTTGTGATGACAGGATTTGATTCCTGTCTGCCTCTCTTCCTCCATGAAGACAGGAAGGATGCTCAGTTTTGTGTATTGTCGTATCCTCGGGCAATATCATTAAGTCTTAAACATAGTAGATACTGCATTTGTGTCCTTAATTCATCTCCTTAGATTCAGAGAGACTTTGGTTTTCCCAGGGTCATACAGTAAATTCATGACAAGACTACAATTATTAACTATTCATATAGATTCAGTAACCAACTGTGTGAATATGCAAAACAGAGGGGGAGCAATATTAGTCCATGGAGTTAAATGAAAGGAGAAAGCCTTGCGTAAAAGGGTATCAGACCAGAACACACCTTCATAACCACTATGTTCAACTACTCAGTTAAGAAAGTTTTCCCACTAATTATGCCTTTATGACCAAATATGAATTTCAAAGGACAGTTTTCTCAAATCATTTTTATAATTGCTACAAAATACAGTATTTTTTTATAAATATTAGTTTATAGTATCTTATCCTAAAAAATTATCTGGCAGCATAAAATAAGCCCATTTACTATTAAGAAAAGATAACATTTAAATAGTGTGCGTACTATTTGAAACTTTTAGTTTTTGACAGTTCTAAAAACATTTTCTAATACAACTTTTTTTTTTTCAGGATGCAGAACACTGTCCTAATTGCTATGAATAAAGTTTTAAATGAATACACATTGTCTTTTAGTCTGTCATTATGAAACTGAGCATTGTCTTAAGTGTTTTCTATCTTGTGATTTCCTTCTACATTTAAAGAATTTCTATGTGAAATGGAGTTTCTATCTAAATTATAGCCCAGTAACATCATTAGATAGATAGATAAATAGGTAGATAGGTAGGTAGGTAGGTAGGTAGATAGATAGATAGATAGATAGATAGATAGATAGATGTTAAAGAAATCTATCCTATCTACCAAAGAGCAAGAGCCTTAATCAGCCAAAGAGTTATAGAGCTTGAAGCTTTCAGATGATTCTCCACTACACAAAAAAGCTAACTCTGAACAATCCCCCAAATCATTTATTTGTCTTATATAAAAATCTGTTTGGCTTATTAAGGTACAAAAGATCAGTATGGTTGTATTGTTAACAGACTGTCTGAACAGACTGTGTCCTTATTAGTTTATTTTCCATTTTTTTGCACTTGGCTAAGAAAGATATAAGCATCCGCCACTAGTGGATAGAGTCAGGAGTTCCCTATGAAAATAGATTGTCGCAAAGGGAGAACAGAATGGAGAGGCTGGACGTTATAAATGGCTTACAAAGTGCTAACAGTTTTATCCACAGTAATTTCTCATAAATTACACTCTGCTTGAATTTGTGGTTAATTTTTTTTTTCTCTTTTTACTGGTGGTGCAAACTTAAGCGAGTTATTTAATACCACAAAACAGGTTGTCTCATCCATGAAGTGAGCAAGAAATTAATTCCTGCCTCATAAGATTGTTCTGAGGATTAAATGAAGTAACATGAATAATGATCTGCATTATGCCTGGTATATTTTTCCTGCACAATGTTAGCTAGTAACAGCTAACAGTAACCATTAACCATGATGGTGGATGCATTTCTTATACTGACAGTCATGTAGCATTGTCCCTATGACTGAGAAATCAACTGGTTGGTCAGTTGTTCCAAAATAGCCTATTGTGACACCTCTGGATTATTCTGTTTATCTTGTTTTCCCTTCTGCTCCCAGAGCAGAACAGCTTAGTCACTGCCAATACATCTATATCTTGTGGTTTTCGGGTTTCTGCCAGATTTGGGGATTCTAATGTGATTGGGGATCTTCAACACACTTCTTGCAAAGAAAGAATCCTCAGCTATTTCCTTTAACCCCAACCTGCTTTGGTTTTGGTTTAGAAAACAGAAATCATGTAGTTATATTTAATAGGAATAATTGTACAAAAATACTTTCCAACTAGGTATTAAGGAACTGAAAAAGCAAAAACACAACACTTATGGCATAATGGACTTAGCAACTACAGGAAGCAGGTACCAACTCTAGGAAACAGAGGAAAGGGTTGGGATTACCAAAACTTCATCTAGATAAAGGAAATTATAGAGCAGAAACTGGGACTAGGAGGTTCTGCTCAGCTGCTGCTGCCTTTTCTGAGCCCAGAGGGAGAACCCAGAGGACTGGAACTAGACCTCTTTGAGGGAATGTGAAGACACTCTTGTGCAGGTCTTGCAAAATGACTCATACTGGACTCAGCTGCTGCTCCCAGGATGCATCACTGCTGCCGGGGTGAAGAAATGAGGCAGGAGTGATGCCGACTAGAATAGGCAGCCAAAGAGGAAGGACCATGTCGTGTCTTCCTGCTCCAGTCTTGCAGTCTCCCTCTAGGTCCTTTGTTGGCTGAGCCCAGCAAGGAGCCAGCTGACCCCCCACAGAAATGCGGTTGGCGGAGTCCCAACCCCAGCTGTGGCTAAAGGTGGGTTTGAAGCTGAGAGATAATAGCTTGGTCACTGCCATACATCCAGATCCTATGGCTATCTGGTTTCTGCCAGGTTTGGGGATTCTAATGTGATTGGGGATTTTCAGCCCCTAGATAGTTGCAGCTTACAAAAGGACTTTACACCAAGGGCCATCATACTGTCATTGTTTTGATACATTGGCCCAGCAATAACTTTCTAAGGACTGAGTTAGTGTCTGTTTGTGGTTTCAGGGATCAGGAAGAGTATCACTAAATAATAGACCTGAGTGGTTATTCTAAACTTTTTTCATATTACACAAAGCACTGCTCAATAATTTATAGCATTAAATGGCATTTTCTTCTAAAAGGTCAAGTCTGACTCTAAATGAAGGACATTACATGTTATTAAAACTAAACATCAATATTTATACTCTTCCAAGTGAAGTGAAAGGATATATACCTAAAAGTATATTGAATCCCCCCAGGGGATGTTTTCAATTTATGAGATATTAGCAGTGTTAATCCAGTCTTTTTCCAGCAGTATCAGGAAAAGCACATAACCCCCAGTATAAGTAAACTTCTGTTAATAGAGAAAAAGAAATGCTAGAAGGGCTTCACCATATAGAACACATACATCCATATTAAATGATGTGAAATGGGCATTGTTCAACTCTGGCACAATTTGGACCTTGTGTAATTTTTTTTTTAAGATTTTATTTATTTATTCATGAGAATGCACAGAGAGGAGAGAGAGAGAGGCAGAGACACAGGCAGAGGGAGAAGCAGGCTCCATGCAGGGACCCTGACGTGGGACTCCATCCCAGGTCTCCAGGATCAGGCCCTGGGCTGAAGGCAGCGCTAAACCACTGAGCCACCCGGGCTGCCCCTGGACCTTGTGTAACTTAACAGAAGAGAAGCTACTGGAGTTGCAGTTAACGAAAAAAACTCCCCAATAAGTTGCAGTTGTTTCATTGATTATAGAGGACGGCATATATTCATGAATATTGGAAAAACATATTAGCAAGAGGCAATGAATGTTTCATTATGCAAGTTTAAATTACCATCTAATAAAATAGTATTCCACTTAAAACATTTAGAAATAACACTATGGTACACTTGACAAAGGGCCTATGATTTAGAGTCAGAAGACATGAGTTTCAGGCCTAATTGCATATGTGCTGACTGGTTAAACTTGGGCAAGTCACTTCCTCCATGTTATAGAATTATAAGCAATGAATAGGAGAATCATTTTACTTATTTATAACCTCAAAAATGCTATTTGAATGTATGAACTTTTTCATTACCCAGAGTTGTATACAAAATATAACAGAAAGCAAAGTTGTGCAAAGGGTGAAGATTATATTAAGGTCAAAAAACTGCAGAAAAGATCATTCAAGATTTCAGCCGGCTTGTCTTTAAAAGCATATTCAAGAAATACCTGCACAAGATCTAGGAAGACTTCACTGAAAATCTTGGAAAATTTTAATAACACAAAACAATAGAAATTATTCATTTACTGCTCTGCAGTTAAGTGTGCCTTTGAAATGTTCTAATTCAGTTGAAACCAAATGCTTACTTGAAATCAAGGTGGAAGTTATAGACAGATTTTATGAATTTTGAGTAATTCAAGCAGGGTACAAAATAAATATAGTGAGTAGGCTGTAAGAATTATTCATGTGGATTTCAAATATATCCCTTCTTAAAAAGGAATAGGTATTGGGGCGCCTGGTGGGCTCAGTCTGTTAAGCATCTGCCTTCAGTTCAGGTCATGATCCCAGGGGCTTGGGATCCAGGTTTAAGTTGGGATCCCTGCTCCCCAGGGAGTCTGCGTCTCCCTCTCCCTCCACCCTTCCCCCTGCCTGTGCCCACTCTCTCTCACTCTTTCAAATAGATAAAATCTTTTTAAAAAATGAATCAACACCTTAATTTGATTTTATAGACTATACATCTGTAGGAAGTTAAACATGCAGAAGAGAAGGGTTCGAGGTTGAATCAAGACACAGAGGAAGATCTTCTCTGATCCTCTGGTTACTGATATTCATTCACACTTGCTACAAAGCCCCAGTGAGGACATGGCTCTGAACCTGTTCTCAGTTTTGAGCTGTAGGCAGCCTCATTTTTTTGACCCCTAGTCCAGACCACATGTTTTTGTTAGCATTAAGCACATGGTGACTATAGCCTTTGATTCACAGTAAGAAAAATGAAGAACTCTTTTCATGAGGGAAATTTAGAAAAAGAAAAAACAGGTAATTACCAATTCTTGAAATCTATCTGAATAATTTATCTAAAATTAAAATTTAGTGTTCAGTAACAAAATATTATGCAAATGTTACATTAATTTTTTTTAATTTTTAAACCACAGTAGCTAACAGTGAAAAATAGGCATTAGGGGATCCCTGGGTGGCTCAGTGGTTTAGCGCCTGCCTTCCGGCCAGGGCGTGATCCTAGAGTCCCAGGATCGAGTCCCATGTTGGGCTCCTTGCATGGAGCCTGCTTCTCCCTCTGCCTGTGTCTCTGCCTATCTCTCTCTCTCTCTCTCTCTCTCTCTCTCTCTGTGTGTGTGTGTGTGTCTCTCTCTCATGAATAAATAAATAAAATCTTAAAAAAAAAGAAAAATAGGCATTAAGTCAAAGTCAATCAGGTAACGTTTATTAGAATACAATATATCTGTTTGAGAAAATGCACCATAGCAATTAAAATAAACATTAGGAAGACCATTTTGCAGGCTGGAGAAATGTTTTTAATATAAACCTAGGAGAATAGCCCGCATACAGGACTATGCATATATTATGTTCTCAACTATGTGAAAAAAATGGATACTTGTGGGGAAAAAAGATTAGAAAATGATAGTAGTTGTTTATTTATTTATTTAGAGGGAGAGAGAGGGAGAGGGAGAGGGAGAGAAAGAATCTCAAGCAGCCTCCATGCCAGGGCAGAACTTGACACAGGGCTCAATCTCACAACCCTGAGATCATGATCTGAGCCAAAATCAAGAGTCAGATGCTTAACCAACTGAGCCACCCAGGTGCTCCATAAAACAGTTGTTTTAGAATACGAGATAGAGAGTTATGTTTTTCGTGTATTTTTTCAAAAATGTTGCTTTATTATTAAGCTTAATACTAAAAAGCTTTTAATAAAAACAAGAATTCCAAAGTATATTCACTTTATATGCCAATATGCCATTATATTGCTTTGTCCAAAACACAGCTAATTTTTAATAGCAAATATCCATATTCTCCTAAAGACAACCTACGTGTATTTTTATCAGGTACATAAATATTATTTACCAGATTTTACCTTTTGCTAGGTAATAAAATTACATATCTCAGCTATCATTAAAGCAAACAGAATTCCAAACAAGAAATGAACACTTGAAAAGTGGAAATGTTTATTAAATAAGGCCAATTACATCCTCAGATTTCTTTAATGGGTTGTTTTTAGTAAAATCTGTTTGCATTTACTTTATTTACTGCTTGAGAGTGGGTCTCTTAGGGTTCTTATTTTAAAATAGACCTTGAGGAAGAAAAAATTGTGTGTTTGGCTTCATTATAAATCATTATTTATTTGACCAATAAATATTAGGGGGAAAACAGTATTCTATGCATATTAGGGAAAATGAAGAACTTCTGAAGAAAAGGAGAACCATTAAGGAGAAGGAATGTAATTCTAAGAGTGGAAGAAACCAAAAACTTAAGAAGAAAGAAGAAACTTTAAGCTTTTAACCGACCTTTGAGATTTGGATTCCTTTTAATTCTGTTGCATTGCAATCTTTGTTGTCAGTCTACAGTGCTAACTGGACAATTTCCTATGTCTCAACAATATTTGCTGATCTAACACCTTATAAAGGTAAAATTTCTTAGATTTTCTGTAAACAGAATTCTGATGAGAAATCCAATGGTTCTATCTCCCTTCATGGGTTACCTCTCACTTGCTTCCCTCTGCATTTAGAAGAACCCCTACATCCTGTCTTGAATTCCAGAAAATCTGCCTCTGCTTCCCATCCTTGCCTGGTTAAGGTTTTGTGCATTAGGACAATACCTAGTCTTCCTTTCTTTTATTTCTGGTAAACTCCAGTGTAGCCAATGAAAATTGAACCAACGCCTCCACTCCATGAAATTGTGTAAAATCCAGAATAACGCTGTCATGTGAAGTGCCCATATCCTTCTTTAGTTGGTTTTTTTTTTGGGGGGGGGGGGGTTGTAAATGACACATCCCTTTTTAAAATATAAGTTCTGATACTACATATCTTCCCATCAGAGTGGCGAAAAGAATTTGTAGAACCTTACCTGATTCCTTGATGAGGAAGACTTATTGCCCTTTAAAGCAACTCACCAAAATATCCAGGGAACAAGGGCTATGCTCTATAGGAATTGACAGCAAAGGACACGACACATATTGAGTGTGTGACTAAAATGTATGTCGCAGACTAAAAGTATGTCACAAGTGCAATGAACGAATGCAGCTCTGTTTTCTCAACATAAGATTAGGCCTGGCCAACACTGGAGGCTTTATAATCCTTGGCTGGGGGAAGCAATAGAAATAGTGATAAACATTTCACTCTCCTGTAAAACATTCTTGAATTACATAGTGGCTGAAGTAGTGGTGAATATGGTGGCTTTACTTGGCCTGCATTTTCATTACGACATTCTTAGTTCGCTGTATATTTTAGTTGTGCTTTTGAAATTTTCTTAACCCTACTTATAGATTAGCTTAATTAATGAACCAGCTAAATTGCACTTTCATGGCCTGGGGAAATGGTCCTTCCAAAAGAGCTTGCCTTTCATCTGAAGCAGCAGCATCTATGCTGGAAGAGATGAGTCAATTGCCATATTTTTTTTTTTCGCCCTCAGTAGCTTTGGGTGTTATAGCTCATAAAAAGTACCTTCATATTTTGCTTCACTAGCTTAAGGTGCTGTGTGAATTCAACTTATAAATAAATAATGTAGTCCTTGTTTTGTGATTGAAATGAGGGGCAGGTTTAGTTGACCCTTTTGATTTCCAGCCCCTAGTGGTATGGATGATATTCATAACCCTTTTCAGCTTCATCCTGCTTATACTCTTTGAAGTAAACTATAATGTGTTGACATCCATGACCTGTTCTTTGCTAGCAGTTCTTCGGCTCTAATGGACTTTGCTTATTCACAGAGGATGGCACCTCTCTTGAACTCTGTCTCATTTCATTTCTTTTCTTTCCAGACATCTCTTAGTTTCTCCCCAGCATGCTTCCAAATAGTTTTTGAACATTTTAGCTCTCTAAAGTAGGAGACATTCTCAGTACTAAGTTCAGCTTGAAGTGTGGTTTAGATACTACGTTTTTACCTCCATAGCATCATAGTTTTGAATGTTTTGCACCTATCTCAATTTTTGTTATATTTGACATATTATTTTCTAAAAAGGGATTCATCTGTATGCATAAATAAGATGTAATTTTATAAAATGGCCTATTACAGAAACTGTTTTCTTCCTATTATTGAAATTCATTTCTGACTTTCATATAGATTATTCATATTGACTGTTTTAAAACAATTATGAGAATGTAATCCATATAATGGTGTCACAATCAAGTAGTATCAATGATCATTCTAAGTCAATAACACGATTCTCTTTATAGTGGATAACACACTGGTTCATGGATAAATAGTTTTTTTTTTTTTAATGAGTGAGTATGAACACCAAAAAAAAATTTAATTTATGATTTAAATAAATAAATAAATAAGTAAATGAGTAAATATATGCTCATATTTTTTCTCTGACCTTTTATGTTTCTCAAATGTGCTAAGTGTGCAAAAAATTTGTGTATGAGTATGCAGTATGAACAATATGAAGCTTTTGAATCTATGAATTACATATTTATATAAAAGAGTAAATATTCCCATACTTTTATGCCTCTCGTTTAGTGGAAATGCATTGATTGTGCTGAATATCATTTTTCACTTTTTAGTAAGCTTCTAGAATTTTTATTGGTAGTTTTTTTTTTTTTTTTTTTTGGTTAAAGAAATTTTCAGTAGCTTACCATACAAATATCACTAGTTCAATTTGCATGTCTAGCAAATGGTCAGAATAATAAAAAGATACCTATTTCCACCAGTACTCTAATACCAGCATGGTGCCATTCTATTCAAACCCAGTCTTCCTTTTTCTACATTGGAGGAGCCTTTTGCTACTTAGAGACAGGTGTGGCACCATGTTGATTTGTGTGTTACAGTTCTCTTTAATCTAGACTTACTTCAAAATTATTTTCCTTATGAGCTGTTTCGTGATGGAACAATAATTTGCCTTGCTTTGTCCTTAATTCTGCATGACCTTTTCCTCTTTTCAAGCTAGTATGCTAATAAGCGTTGCTATATAAGAGGAAGATTTCTATTCTAAGAAGGGTAAATCTGTTAAACTGCGCAAAGAAATATACTTGAGAACATAGGTCAGCATGATTTCAACAAATTGCCGGGTACTGTTGGGGCAAAGTTCCTTGTCCTTTCATACCTTAAGGATGAGGTGATATTGGAGAGTCAGATTCTAATGCCCAGAATGCATAGACTATATTAGAATCCTGTTTCTAATAAATGCCTGTGTGAGAACAACAATAACAAGAGCATTTATCGACCTTTTTTACGAGGCCATTCTCTTAATTGTTTCACGCATTTGATAGAACGCTTAGGCATAAACCAACTCTCAGCCACACTTGTGTTTTGTGAAGGTTATTTGATTACCACGGGCGTGTGCCCCCACCCCCCCGTGCAGTGATTCCACTGAAGCGTCCCAGAGTGGCTGTCACAACGACTCGCAGGGGAAAAGGAGTCTTTTCCATGAAAGGGGGATCGAGATCTACCGTCAGTGGGTCATCTTCATCAGGCTCTAAGTGTAAGTACTCTTCCTTACTTGATTTCTGTTTAAGAAGGGAGGGGCTGCCTGTCATTGTGCAAATGCCTATATTCAATAAGTTAACAATTTTGGAGTTTCCATTATGTACAAAGTATTAGAGAAATATAAAATGATTAAGGAAGGGACTCAACCTTTCCTCATAGTGGGACACACACAAGCATGACTAATAAAAGGACCAATTACAAAACTTTTATCAGAGCAAGTAACATGCTTCTTGGCCCACCTGGCTTGTAACATGTTTAAGTTGTGAAATACAACATGTTGCTTTTAGGGAAGAAAAAAAAAATCACTTCCAAAGAGAGTGCACATACAATCTTTTCAAGGAAATAGTGTGCAAAATTAGTGCATACTTTGACTATTTGAGCACTGAGATAATTAAGATAGGCAAATGACATAATAGAGATGTGAAAAATGTGACTTCCCATACTACTCTAAATCACTCTTGGTTATGTGTCTGAAAGTATATATTATGCCATAAAAATAAAATATTAACGTCACTTCACATTAAAGTAGAGATATAAACTTTCCAACTAAAGACATCGCTAAATTTTTAGAGAGAGGGATTCAGAAAAACTAATTTATTAGAATATCATCCATTAGGAAAAGAAAATTTTCTCGCATTCTTTGAGATTACTTTGCAGCAGAGAAGAGACAGACAATAAGGAAATACGTTAGAATATGAGATGTTACACAGTAGATCATCCCTATATCAAAGAATAAAGCAAAAGAGAAAGTTTCATAGGATGGTATATAGCTTACCTCTCTCTGATGAAAGTAGCATTAGAACAGAGACTTGATGGAAGGAGGGAAGTGAGAGAGTGAGCCTGAAGCTCTCAGGGACAGAACATTCTGGGAGGGGAATGGTCAGTGCTGAGACCTTAGGTTAATAGTCAAGGACCAACCAGGAAGCCAGTGTGGCTGCAGCAGAGGAAGGGAGGGAAGATGTAGCTGGAAATAAGGTCAAAGAGTAGAGGGAGAGCAAGTTCCAGAGTAGCCAATTGGGCAGGCCGTTGTAGGGACTTTACGGTTACTCTGCATCCCCCTTTTAAGACCAACGAGGCAAACTATTATCCCAATTTTAAATTGGTGAGTAAACACAGATAAGGTCACCTAGCCAAGACTAGAACCCATGTCTCTTTATTTTCATCCCCACATGCTATCTACAATAGAACATTACCTTAGTACCATAAGAAATACTAGGAAAGAACACTATTACAATATTTTGATTTCACATAAGAATGTGCCAAAACATAGTTGCCAAAAGCACTGATGCTTCTGGTAAATGACCCAAGTTTGGTTTGCTCAGAATTTGACTTAGCCAAATAGCAAATTAAATTGATTTACAGTTCCCTGTGTACTTATTTATCCATTTATCTATCTATTCTGTGGATAAATATGAATTCCCTTTTTGAGTCTTAGTAATAAAAGAAAATTACTTTCTGCAGCAATCTCTGAAGAGTCTCATATGCTCTCAGATTATTGTCAAAAGCAAAGAAAGTTCTTGAATTTGGTTCTTGCTGTGAAAAATTGAACACTGAATTGCCTGCTAGTTTTAGAGAAGACTTTTTTACCATGGCGATACTAACTTAATTTCAAATGGAAATATCTTAAGCATCTGTGGTCTTTGCCCTGTCGTCCCCGTTAAAACAATGTTTGAAAATGGGAGCTTTATTGGCACTTTGACCATGGAAGTTCTATATTGTATAAGAGTATTCTGGGCTTTGTAGAACTTTAGCATTCTTCACCCCCAAACCCTAAATGTCAGTAGCATTCCTCGGTCTTTGTAACAACTGTACATAGTGTTGTACATTTCTAAATCTTCCCATAGGAGATAGTACCACCTCGTTATGAACCACTGGTCGGTGGCCATTCTGGGGCAAGTGCAACTGAGTAGGACTCAGCCATGTGACAGTCATATACCACGCTATTGCAGAGAAAAGTAGTACTCTCTAGAAGTTATTTGAAAGTAAATATCTTTTACTATTTAAAACAAAACAATGGTTACATTGTTTGGGCCCTTTTATTTTTTGATTTCTAATTTTCTCGGATCATGGAGAGAGAATAGGGACTATAAAAAAATCTTTTTTTGAGGATATTATTGAGGGTTTCTTTTGGCTCCATAATAATCAGATTTTCTAAATGAAAAACAGAATATATTTTCTGCTTTTCATAGAGAACAGAGTATGTGTTTTACCTTGTTGATTGTATTACACAGTCCTCTGTCAACTTGCTCTTTTGTGGAAAATTATGCCAAATTCTGAAAGTGATTACCTAAAAGTCCTCTACAACGATAGTGACTTTATAAAGTTTTTCTTTTCTTGAGGTTTGGTTATATATCCCACGTGGCTTGAATAGTTTTTATACAGTGTTTTATATTAATAATAGGGGAAAGAATAATAGTAGACACTCTTGGTGTTTACTCTATGACAGCTATTATTTCAATCATGCATTAATATATGTCTTCATTTATAGATATTAATTCATTTTATAATATTTTACATATATAAATTCATTTATTCCTTATAACTACCCTATAAATGAAGTGTTATTATAATTCTCATTTTATAGATATGGAAAATGAGGCAAAGAAAAGTTAAGTAGTATCTCTAAAGTCACAGAGCCATTCAATAACAGAGCGAGGAACTGTAGCCAGGTTCTAGAGCATCTGGTTCCAGAGTATAAACTCCTGAGTCTGTGGCCTTTTCAATACTGACTGTAACCTTTTGGAGAATTGTAATTTTTACATTTATATAATATCCCATTTGCTATTTTTAACTTTGACTTCTGCTGTGTCTAATACTTTGATCCTTTACTGATAAGCCTATGTGTTGGTTCACATTTCCCTCATATATCCATTTGCTCTTTGATCTTTTTATATGTGTTAGTTTCCCAGGGCAGATATAGTAAATTATCATGAACTGAGTGGTTTAAAACTCGGGTATTTGGAGCCTAGGAGTCCAAAATCAAAGTGTCGGCAGAACTGTGCACTGTCTCTGGAAATTCTAGAGGACAAATCTGTTCCATTCCTTTCTCTTAGTTTCTGGTCTGCTGGCTGTCCTTGGCACTCCTTGGTTTGCAGACAACACCATTTCAATCCCTGCTTAGAGTGTCTTTAGGTGCTTTTCTCTCAGTCTTTGTGTCTGTGTCTTTTCTCTTCTTAAAAGGACTCTAGTTACATTGGATTGGGGCTTACCTTGAATGACTTCATCTTGAATATATCTGCAGAGATTTATTTCCAAATAAGGTCACATTCACAAGTACTTCAACAAATCTTTTAGGTGAACATATTTCAACCCATAACACTGTCATTTTATTTATTTATTTATTTATTTGGGAGGGAGGGAGGGAGAGAGAGAGAAGGGGGAGGGGTAGAAGGAGAGAGAGAAAGAGAGAGAATCTTAAGCAGGCTCCACACCCAGCACAGAGCCCAACATGGGGCTTGATGTCATGACCCTGAGATCATGACTGAGCTGAAATCAAGAGTCAGATGCTCAGCCAACTGCACCACTCAGGTATCCCACAGTGTCACTTTATTTTTGTCTATGTCCTGAAAACAACATATATCTGGATTTTGTTTTTGAAAGCAATAAGAAACTCTGTGTTTTTTGTAGGGAAATTTGATTATTTTACATTTAATGACTAATATATTGGATTATATTCCTTCCGTCCTTATTTCAAGTATATAATTTATTGTTTTCTCTTTTTTATTTTTCCTTGTGCTTGCTTAATTAATTTTTTTTTAATTCCTATCTCTTCTGCCATAACTACCTTAATTTGGATATGCTACTAGGCCTCTCTATTTCATGGGTGATTATATTAATGTATTAAACAGTTACAGATAAATCTATACTTACCTATTAATCTCTTACAATCAAAAACTAGCTATTCTCTCAACCAAGACATGAACTTTTGAAAGCTTTTACTTTATCCCTGTCTCTACATCAGCCACCTTACCTCTATACCCCTTGCCACACCAAAAAGTTCAGGTTTTATACATGAATATTAGAGTTTTAGTTCCGGGCTTCTGTTACATATTTATATTTTATACATATTTTCTTTTCAAATATTCTGTACCTATTGCTTATTTGCCAACTCCCAGTATCTATCGTTATTATTATCCAATAGGACTCAATTTAAAATTTTATAAAACTTATTATTTACATATATTCTTCCTTAATTCATAGTTTTTATGTTGCTTCTTAAATAATTTTCTTGGGTAAATTAATTACATAATTTCTGAACCTATACATGTCCAAAAGAGTCTTTATGTTTCCCTCATATATGCATATTTTGGCTGGATCTAGAATTTTTGAATTATGTTTCTTTTCTCCCTAATATCCTTAGTACATTATTTCAACATTTTAAAATATTCTAATATCACATTACTTCCAGTGATTAACCCATAGAAAATTGAAAATATCATAAGTAGAAACCTACTGATCATAGCTTAGCCTAGCTTACCTTAAATGTGCTTAGAACACTTACATTAGCCTACAGTTGGGCAAAATCATCTAACACAAGGCCTGTTTATAATCAAGTGTTGAAAATCTCATGTAATTTAGTATTCATTAAATAGTAATTTAATTCAATTTAAAAAATAATTTAGTGAATATTAAATTATATGAGTATAAGTAAAAACAGAATGATTGTATGGGTACAGAATAGTTGTAAGTATATCAGTTGTTTACCCTCATGAAAACATGGCCAACTGGGGGCTCTGGTTGACTGTCATTGTCCTTCATCAGGAGAGAGTATCATACTGTATATTACTACCTCTGGAAAAGACCAAATTTCAAAGTACAGTTTCTACTAAATGTATGTAGCTTTTGCACCATCATAAAATTTAAAAATCATAAGTGGAGCTATCATAAATCGGGTGTTTTTGTTTAAGGGTCATCGTGGCATTTTAATTAACATTTTCTAATATTGGTTTTGCATCTGCGGTATTCACCTATTCTAGTTGTTTGCCTCATTTCTCTCCTACAAAAAGATGTGCTCTCTTAATTGTTTGCTTTCTTGTATAACTCCTCAACATCGGTGCATGTGAAGCTGTTTTTGTCTCTTGGGCAGTGATAAACTAAGAGCCAATAGAATTTTTTATAAAATTGACTGGTAGCTGTCCTGGACCTCTCTTTTGACATGTTGAGAAGACTTCTTTGTTCTCAGGTGTAAATTGAGATAAGCTGTCTACCCCTAAGAATGCATCTCCCCTCAGGAAATGCCTCTGGAGTCAAAGGGACCTTCAGATTCTCCAAGGATTATATATTGCAAGGTGCTAGGTATAGTTCTGTTCACCCTAAGAGAATTTACTGGAGCCCCTTCCTGCTCTCCCAGCAACCCAGGGATCAGCAACATTGTTCTCTGCCTTCTGGTAGAGGCAAGTAAGTTCTTTTCCAAACCACCTGTGTATTTAGTACCCTCCACATGTACAAATGCTGTGTTCCCATACCTCTACCTCCTTTCAGGAGATATGAGGCCTTAGGTATATATGAATGTTCTTCCAGTTTCCATGTCAGCTGTAATTTATTAATTTTATTTTAGAATTAATTAATATTCTTTTTTGGAAGTTGTGTCTGCCACACATAGACTATACTCATGTATCTATCACTCATTAATCTCCAAGTATTGAAAAATCTAATGACTTTCCTTCTTACATTGGAATAAATAAATACTGAAAGGATATTTATAGAAAAGCAAATCTCTAAAGTCAGCTACTTGGAAAAAATAATCCAAACTAGCTTTATTTTGTTTGTTACTGGACTGCATGTAAGATAATGATCTGGGGCACCTGGGTGGCTCAGATGGCTACACATCTGCCTTCAGCTCAGGTCATGATCCCAGGGTCGTGGGATTGAGCTTCTCATCAGGGTCCCTCCTCAGCAGAGAGCCTGCTTCTCCCTTTCCCTCTGCCTCTCCCCCTGCTTGTGCTCTCTCTAGCTCTCTATTTTTCTCAAATGAATAAATACAATCTTTTAAAAAAAGATAAGAATCTATTTTTTAAGATTTATTTATTTGAGAGAGAGAGAGAGAATGAGAATGCACACATGAGCACAAAGAGGAGCAGAGAGAGAGGAAGAGGGAAGGAGAAAAACATCCCAAACGGACTCAGCAGAGCGCGGAGCCCAATTAGGGACTGGAGGGGGGGTAGGGGCTCAACTGGGTTCAATTCAGGGTTCAACATGGAACTTGATTTTACAACCCTGAGATCATGACCTGAATGGAAACCAAGAGGGTGACCCTTAACCCACTGAGCCGCCCAAGTGCCTTAATAAGAATCTATTCTTAAATCCAGTGATGGAACCAATAGTTTAATTTGGTCTTCTCTTCCTGGTTTTGTGTGACAGATGTGATAGTCTTCAGGGAAGACTAAGCGAAGCTAGACTTCTTAATATAAACCAAAGATGTCTTGAAATAAATTTAGTGTTTATTTTCTATCAGCAATCATTTGGAAGTGTGCATTCCAGAGTATGTTTGTTACTCTGGAGAGATGAAGCCAGGATAAATAGTAGAGATATTAGAAAAATTATGGGATGAAAATATTTTGTGAGAACCATCCAGTAAAATAATTATTTGAAATTTATATTATTTGTAATTCTCAAATTATTTATTATTTGTAATTTATTTGTAATTCTCAAGTTACATTAATTTTAACAAAATTATTAGTGTAGAAAGACTGACAACAGAAAACAAGTATTCTATGTATGTTTCATATCATTTATACTTTCAGAGGCTCAATTCGTAAAAATTAACTGTAGATTAGTTTTGTGTTAGTGAAATATAAATCTAAACAATATTTATATATAATCCACTAGCAACCAAAACTAGAATCACAATTATACATTTTATAAAATCATATAGGCAGGCTATATTTTATATACACATATATGTGTGTATATATAAATATTCATTATTTAATAGTACTTTTATAATTAGCCTATTGCCTGGGAATAGCAATAATTTTCCAATTTAAATCACAAATGAAAAAAAAAAATCACAAATGAAAAATTCTAGTGAAATGTAAAATATACTATGTTAATATAGGCTTAAGTGAATGAATATTTACTGAGGTTCATCTTGCTCTTTTATTAATAGTTGTTTCCTAGTATTTAATGACGTGGCAAGTACAGAAGAGGAAATTAATATTATAGCTTGGACCATTTGTCACTTCTTATTTCAGAAATTTAATATGACTGAATTCTGCTGTGGAGAAAAATCATATAAAGAAAAAATATATTAACACTATAGTTTGCCAAAGTGGAATACTAAGTGTTTAAGATGGATTTCTCCTTTAAAAAATTAAATTACCGCTAGGTATTTGTCCCTTTGCAAATCAACTTGAACTAAAACTACACAATTGCCCCCCACTTATCTGTAGTTTGGCTTTCCATTTTGTTACTCTTGGCCAACCAGGGTGCAGAAGCAGATGCTCCTCCTTCTGATGATATATCAATAGTAGCCTAACATTACATCATAGCACCTACATCATTGCTCTCACTTCATCTCTCACGTGGGCATTTTGTCTTCTCACATCATCATAAGAAGGATGAGTGCAGTACAATAAGATATTTTCAGAGAGAGAAATCACATTCACATAATTTTATTAAAGAATATTGTTAAAATTGTTTTATTTGTTAACCTCTTACTCTACCTAATTTACAAATTAGGCTTTATCAAAGATATGAATGTAAAAAAATATGAATGTGTATGGAAAAATATAGTAGAATAGGGTTTAGTACTATCTGCAGTTTCAAGCATCCACTGGGGGTCTTGGAAAGTATCTCCCAACTATTGTAATCAATTTGTCCTGTCCCATAGAATCATAAGATAAACGAGATGTGATGTTGCTAATAAGCATTTTGCAAAAGAGTAGACATGAATACTTATGAGCTTTAGGTTCTAGTTTCTTAGTGGGAAAATGAATGCCCTCTGAAAAAAATATTAAATCCATTTTTAAGTAATTTAAATTCTAATGTCTAACAAGGAAAATCATTTTTAAAAAATATTTTATTTATTTTTTTAAGAGAATACATGCACATGGAAGCAAGAGGGGGGAAGGCAGAGAGACAGGGAGTGAGAATCATAAGCAGACTCCGCACCCAACATGGAGCCTGACCTGGGGCTCGATTTCACAACTCTGAGAGATCATGACCTGAGCCAAAATCAAGAATCAACTACTTAACTGACTGAGCCACCAGACTCCCTATTTTTTTTTTTTTTTTTACTAACAAGAAAAATCCTAGTAAATTTTGATGTCTTTGGGGTCCTGTCAATGTACTTTTGATGACTAGGATAGGTGATGGACTAACACAAAAGCCCTGAAATACCTAATAGGAAGTTAAAGACAATTCAACACAATTTAAGAAATAATTGTTAAGAACTTATCCCCAAGACTAAGGAAGTGTTGTGTTGGGATGTTTTTTTACTCCTTCAAAAGCGTGTTACTTAAATATGGAGACAAAGCATCAACCAGAGACAGAATGTTAAATACCCAGCAAAATATCATTAAACATTCCCATCTATCCACTATCTAGGCCAAAATATATATTCTGTTTTTAGGTTTAAGGAAAGAAATTACTGTTGGCCAGAGGATTTAAAGAAAGCTTACTAGAAGATATTGAGTTAGGTTTAGAAGGATAAGTGGATTTGAAAAGATAGAATGAGACAGACTCCTACTTTCCAAGAACAACAGTACCTCGGTGGAGATGAGCAGAGGCCTTGCTGTCAGACTGCTTTGGGTGAAACCCGCGTTAGATGACATACTCACTTTCAGCCTCAGGAAAATCCTTTAATCCCTGTACCTCTGTTTTCTCTCTGGAAAATGGAAATAACAATATCATATATGAACTAGGTTGTTGTGGGAATTAAATTACTTATGCTTGTAAAGTCTTAGGCAAGTCTTGTCAGTCAATGTTCAGGAAGGTTTATTATTATTGGTTGTTGTTGTTATTACAGCAGAGTACAGTAGTTAAGGGGATGAGATATGGAATTGCTTTAACTGGAATCCAACAGCGGCTCTGCCATTTACTAGCTGTGTGTTTTGGGGCAAGATGCTTTGTTTGCAGTACCTTGGTTTGGAAATAAGAATGATAATCTTATTGCCTTCTCCATAAAGTTTTTGTGAGGATTGAATGAGCCAACACAGATAAAGCTCTTAGAATGGTGTCTCATGTTCTAAAAGTCTTAATAATAAGCTATCATAGCAATAATAATAATATCAGTATTATTTATTATTATTAATATTACCTAAAGCAAAAAGTTATTGCTGGATGTGTCAGTTAAGAAACAGGATATTATAATTAGGCAGAGCAAAAGATAAAGGTGGGTAACAGGACAATGGAAAATTGTAGGGAATGTTTTTTTTTTTTTAAAGATTTTATTTATTTATTCATGAAAGACACAGAGAGAGGCAGAGGGAGAAGCAGGGTCCCCACAGGGAGCCTGATGCAGGACTTGATCCCAGAACCCCAGGAGCACGACCTATGCCCAAGGCAGACGCTCAGCCACTGAGCCACCCAGGTGCCCCTTTAGAGAATATTGAAGGGTTTGAATTTCATCCCCTGCTTGAGGGAAAAGACCCTCAGCAAAGTGCTACCTGACCAAAAAAAATAGTTTAAGAAATCTATATGATGGCTATATTTGTTTGCTAGGGCTCTCACAGTGAAACACCATAATCTGGGTGGCTTAGAGAGCAGAAATCAATATTCTCACAGTTTGGGTTCTGGAAGTTGGAAATCAAGTTGTGTGTGTTTCTTCAGGGGCTTTAAGGGCAGGTGCTACATGAGCCCTCTCGCCCTGGCTTGTAGATGGCCATCTTTTCTCTGTCTTCCCATCATCTTCCTTCTGTGCGTGTGTGTGTGTGTGTGTCCGAATTTCCTTCTCTAAGTACACTAGTCATATTGGAGTAGAGAATATTGGATCTAGTGACCTTGTTTTAACTTGATTACCTCTTCAAAGGCCCCATCCACAAATACAGTTTCATTCTGATGCATCAGGAGTTAGGACTCCAACATATAAATACTGCAGGGCATAGAATTCAACCCAAAATATGGATATAATATGCATATGAAACCTAAACAAAGTATGGAGATCTTGGCATATCCTTTAACGATTTCTTATTTTAAGAGCCAAATTTTTGGATATTACTTAGTTCAGTAATTAATTTAGGAGAGAGTCAGGCCCATTTAGCTCATCTTGGTAAACACAACCGAATTTCTCGGATGCACATGGCTTTACTGTCTGAACACTGACTAGCACTTTGTATAAACAGAGTAATAAATCCCTGTTAACATCACAACCTAATATTTAGATACAAAACAGCCCAACCAAAATAATTATAATGTATTTATCATAAATAAATACATTTGTGAGCATCTTTTCTTGGCTTGTTTCACTAGATATTAAAGTGGCTCATTAATATAACCAGAAAAAAAGTCCAATAGCAAAATATTTGATAAAATCCTAATACCAATATAGCGTGTGAGCATTTGAGATCGTTTTCTCAGTTCTTCTATACAAGTTATGTTTTTCTTTGTGCTCCTCTAAAAGTTCCAGAAAGGATCTAATCTTTCCACTGTGGGATTATAAAAGTTTGTGAGCATTAAATCCTATCAAAAAAATCTTAATAACAATTTTTACCTCTGCTGCTTCTGCTGCTGCTTTTCCCTAGATCATGTGCTGACAAGCAGAGCTTTGACCACTTGGGGTCTCTTGACTAGTTTTTTTTTTTTTTTTTGGCTCTTTGCTCTTCCCCAATCTCATTAATTCCATGCCAAATTGCAGGATTATTCAAAATGAAATACTTTGTCAATTCCTCACTCAAAACTCAAAACTGCTACTCATTACCTAGTAAGAATTGAAACTCTTCAGTGACTCTTTAAGATATATCAGATCTGGTACTTCCATTTTCGGGTTCTCTCCACCCTTCCACTAGCTTAATTGAACTCTTATTTAAATGCTTTTAAACTCATACTCATATATCTCCACCTGAAAACCCTTCCCTTATCTCAAGAAATGTGTTATCAACTGTGTTATCTATCTTATACATAGATAAGCATTATTAAAGATTTTACCTGGTTCTCGAGGTCCAGCTCAGGTAATACCACTCACATGAAACAAATTTGGACCCATCTATGCTACAAGGACATCATCATTAAGCCAAACCAGCGGCTTATCTTCCCATTATGGGACTTACGCCCTTGGCTTCATGTTACAGTTGTTTGTATGCACATCTATTCTCTCCATGTTAGATTACAGATTTATTCTTCAAGTTACCTTTGTATGGCATGAAGTATACTAAGTATACTCTTAAAACATTTGTGGAATATTTGTCACCAATATTATTTTTGCCTTTCACATTTTACTTTTCATTTTTCACATATTTCATCATTGACTATGAACTACATCTTTAGAAATGCTACAACTCAGAGAAAATTAGTTCTGGAATTTTGAGTTAGTAAAACAAAGGGACAAATTCTGGCCTATATTCCCAGGTCTAGGAGAAGCCAGGATGCTGAAGCTCCTTTTCAAGCTCTGGAATTCAAAATTTGCTACTTCCTTTACTTAGAAGATCTCTTTTGCTTGCTGAAATTCAAATCATCCTTCCAGTCACAGTTCAAGAACCCATTCTTTCATGAATATCTTCACATCCCTCTAGCCTCATGAAAACAAATTTTACTTGTGTTTGCCCACAGTGTTGACATACGTTCAATTCATCAGCACCTACTACATGACTACATACCTGCCAAACTAATATTCCGTAAATGAAATAGACAGTTTCAGGTTCTTACAATCTGGTGGGGGAAAACAAAAAGTGGGAGATAACTTCCATATCAAGCGATTGGGGATAGGTACATTTCACCTTCTCTCTCTCTCTCTCTCTCTCTCTCTCTGTATACACACACACACAAACACACACCTCATCTTCCTTTTTTCCCCTCAGATCTAGGGTTAGGGCTTAGATTAGGGCCGATATTAGGGTTAGGTTTAGGATTGGGGTAAGGGTATGTGCCTGGTATCCTGCAGTTCAGAGACCCCCCCACACACACATGAGTGTTAGGTTTGGGGTTAGCCTTAGGGTAAGGGTTTAAGGACTAGACGTATTGCTAGACAGTCTTAAACACATTATTTAACTTCTCCAACATTCACTGTTCCAATCCAGAAAACAATTTTAATATTATCTATTTTGTATATTTATCATAAAGATTAATTAAGATAGTATATGTACAGCTGGTAATGATATGCTGGATGCATAGATTCCTACAGCAGGTATTTGAGTAATAGTTATTGAGTAAAATAATGCATTCATTTTCCATTTCATTTTCTCTTTTGAAAAATATATAGAAAGAATTAGTGTAGATGTATGTAGGCATAGGTATTATGAATACACTCATATGTACATACATGCAATTCTTGTTTTCTAGGAAATTCCATCCATGGCTGTGGTAATTGTCAAACTATATTGACACATATAAGTAGAGAATTGCACAAATTGCTCCAACTTATTTTAGCAAAATGTTTTAAAGTCTGACTTTTGAAAACAATTTACAAAGTTGGCAAATTAAACTAGCTTAAAATATGTGAATAAGAGGAAAGGGACAAACGGGCTGAAGTAGACAAATTGAAGTGATAATGATAAAGATTTCTTAAAATCTATTTTATGGAAATAGATGGTCGTCAGTTTTTCTAGATGTGACTGAATTAAAAATAATATAATTCCTTAATGCATAATGAAGGAAAGAGCTAAACTGACAGTCATATTTTTCACATTAAATAAAGTTGCATGGGGCAGCCCCGGTGGCGCAGCAGTTTGGCACCGCCTGCAGCCCAGGGTGTGATCCTGGAGACCCTGGATCGAGTCCCACGTCGGGCTCCCTGCATGGAGCCTGCTTCTCCCTCTGCCTGTGTCTCTGCCTCTGTGTGTGTGTGTGTGTGTGTGTGTGTTTCTCATGAATAAATCTGTAAATAAATCTATAAATCAATCAATCAATCAATCAATCAATAAATAAATAAATTTGCATGGATCCATAAAGAGTGCAGAATTCATAGTCAAAAGACCTGGGTTTGAACCTGAACGCTGCACGTTCAGATTATTACATTACACAAAGTCATTATACGACTTTGAGAATATCATGTACATTGTAAGATTCTCTACTGGTGAAGTAGTAAATGTAAAAATGGTTGATAAATTAAATTCTATGCAAATTATGTTTATTCCTCTATTTTTAATATTTAAATAATTTATCAAAGGCTGGGGGAAATAAATAAAAAGAGAAACAAATTAATGGAATTATTGTTGAAGTCCACATGGTCACAAACATTTTTAAATTTTCTAAATAATTCCTAAGAAGCACGGTATTGGTCAAAGAGGGTATATAATTATTTAGATCAGGGTTTCTAAGGCTTGACGCTATTGACATTTTTAATCAGATAATTCTTTGGTATGGTATAGGGGGCTATCCTGTATGTTGTATGATGTTTAGCAGACCATATGCCCACCAGATGCAGTAACACCACCCTCTGTAAATTGTGATAATCAAAAATGACTCTAAACATTCATTGTAAATATCCCATGCAAGGTATTACCCTCTGTTAAAAAACCACTGATCGAGACAGGTAGCTGAAGATTCTGTATTTGTCCCTGAATAGACTTGACCCACAGGTGACTAAAATAAATTGAAATATTTTTCACCACATAAATCAGATATGCACACATTTTTTGATATAAACAGATGGTATCATCTTGTATGCCTAATTTCCTTTTGGGATTATATCTCATCTCGCAGGAAAAAGCACAAACTTTATCTTGTTGACTGTATCAGAATGTAATAACATTTATCAGCAAATCAATGAACTCTTTAGAGAAAGCAAGTCTGAAATGATTTAATGTGGCTTCTTTCTTTTTTTCCTGAGTAAAATACTAACTACAGTGATGGCTTTGGAAAAATATTTAAGATTATCTGTATGATGTAAACTGACTCCTAGTTTCTGTAGAATTGTGCTTGTCTAAAAGCAAGCTAAAGTAATATAGTCTAGGAACTTTATTTTTATTCATTTATCACTTTGCTAATCTTGAATAATAATTCTAAATTCCCTCCCTATAATCACCCATAGAAAAGTAAAGTGTCATCAGCTGACAACCAAATATTTTTTGTTATGACAGTTTGTTTTCCTTTGTCTGTAATTTTCTTTTGCAGTTTTTTGTTGTAAAATCTATCTAAATCAAAAGAGAAAAAGGCATTTTTCTTTTGAATACAGTATTATTTTTGTCTCAAGTTTTTGTTTAAATTCTAGTTAGTTTACCTACAATGTAATATTAGTTTCAGGAGTAGAATTGAGTGATTCTTAACTTAAAAACAACACCCAGTGCTCATCACAAGCGTCCTTCTTAATACTCATCACCCATTTAGACCATCCTCTACCCATTTCCCTCCAGCATCCCTGTTTGTTCTCTATAGTTAAGAGTCTGTCTTCTAGTTTGCCTTTTTTCTTCCCCCTACATTCATCCATTTTGTTTCTTAAATTCCACATGTGAATGAAATCATATGGTATTTGTTTTTCTTTGACTAACTTATTTTGCTTAGCATAATACTCTTCTACCTCCATCCATATCACTGCAAATGACAAGATTTAATTCTTTTTGATGGCTAAGTAACATTTCAGTGTGTGTGTGTGTATGTGTGTGACATCTTTTTTTTTTTTTTTTTCCCATTCATCAGCTGTGGACATTTGGGCTCTTTCTGTAAATTTGACTATTGTTGACAGTGCTGCTGTAAATATCGGGGTACATGTATCCCTTCAAATCAGTGATCCTTTAGGCAAATAACTAGTAGTACAATTGCTAGATCAGAGGATAGTTCTATTTTTTAACTTTTTGAGGAAACTCCATGTTGTTTCCCAGAATGGTTGCACCAGTTTATATTCCTTACCAACACTGTAAGAAGGTTCCCCTTTCTCCCACATCCTCACCAACATCTCTTGTTTCCTGTGTTGTTAACTTTAGCCGTTCTGACGGTGTGAGGTGGTATGTTCTCATGGCTTTTATTTGTATTTCCCTGATAATGAGTGATGTTGAGCATTCTTCCCTGTGACTGTTGGCCATCTTTATGCTTTCTTTGGAAAAATGTCTGTTCATGTCTCCTGCCCCTTTTTAACTGGATTATTTGTTTTTTGGGGTGTTGAGTTTTATAAGTTCTTTATAGATTTTGGATACCAATGCTTTAGCAGATATGTGATGTGCAAATATCTTGTCTCATTCTGTCAGATGCCTTTTAGTTTCGTTGACTATTTCCTTTGCTGTGCAGAAGCTTTTTATCTTGATGGAGACTCAGTAGTTCATTTTTTCTTTTGTTCCCCTTGCCTCTGGAGACATGTCTAGTAAGAAGTTCCTCTGGCTGAGGTCAAAGAGGTAGCTGCCTATATTCTCCTCTAGGATTTTGATGATTTCTTATCTCACATTTAGGTCTTTCATTCATTTTGAATTTATTTTTGTGTGTGGTTTAAGAAAGTGGTCCAGTTGCATTCCTTTTCATGTGGCTGTCCAGACTCTTAAATCTGGAGAACAAACAGGTGGTTACCAGAGGGGAGTGAGTGGGGGAATGGGTGGAATAGCTAAAGGGACGAAGAGGACACTTGTGATGAGCACTGAGTACTGCATAAAATTCTTGAATCACTATATTGTATACCTGAACCTAACATAACACTGTATGTTACTTATACATGAGTTTAAAAAAAAAATTTAAATGCATCCAAAAAATGCTAAATTGTTAATGTTGCCTCTATATTACTCAGAATAAAACCCATGATATTTATTTGGCTAACAAGACTCTCTATAATCTTCTCCATATCCCTTTTCCCTCTTCTCCACTCTCCACCTTACCTCTTGACTTCTTGTATTCTTCTCCCACTTGCCCCTTCCACTCTAGCCACATTGCCCTCTTGGCTGTCTCTAAAACATACTTTGTCTACTCCTATGTCAGGCCTTTGCATTTATCATTCCTCAGCCTTATATAGTATCCCATCTCACTACACTTTGGGGTTTCTTTTTTGTTTGTTTTTTTTTTAAGATTTATTTATTCATGAGAGACACAAAGAGAGCAGAGACATAGGCAGAGGGAGAAGCAGGCTCCTCATGGAACCCAATGTGGGACTCGATCCCAGATTCTGGAACCAGGGATCATGCCCTGAGCCAAAAGGCAGATGCTCAACCGCTGAGCCACCCAGGCATTCCTCTCACTACCCTTTGATATGCACATGACATGTTGCCTCCTCTTATTGAGATTTTTGCTCAAATATCACCTTATCAGTGAAACTTTCTCTTATCATTGTACATATATTGACAAATGTTACTCCCTAGCCAGGTCTTCCCTATTTATTTGTTGTCTTCTTCCACTGCTAGATGGATGTTCCATCATTTCAGAGACTTTGTCTCTCTTGTTTATGAATATATCTCCAGCTCTTGGGAAGGAGCCCAGCAATAACAGATCTTCATGAATATTGTTGAATAAATATGTTAGATACTTGAGTCAAAAATGAGAGCAGTTCCTGCTCTTGGCATGGAGAGAGATATTTAAAGAAAGGATCTTTTAAAGTATCATTTGAAAGAAATATGAGTACAAAGAGGATGAGCTTTTTAAATAAGAGGATCAAGGTTTGAGGATGACTTTACTCTGTAGGCAACATTTGAGCTGAGTATTTAGAAATTAAATGGCACTTACCACGTGGAGGAAATGAGAGTGTAGGACAGACAAATAAAAACAACAGAAACACAGGTATAGATGTCTGGAAACACAAGACACATAAAAGAACAATGAACAATTGTGACTAGAGCTTAAGATAATTAGAAAGGCAAGCAGGTGAGTCAAGGGAAGATAATTTGGAGCTGATTGGGAAGTAAACCAATTTTCTCAAATTCTCAAATTAATTAATTTTAAATTGTAGAATTTGTTATCTTCAGTAATTGACCCTAATTTTCCCAAGCCCCTAGCTTGTCTACATTGAGTTACTTGTACATAACAACTATGTAACAACAAGTTCACTAAAATTATTCCATATTATTCTTAGTAAAAAATACTTCTGACTTTCGTGATCTAATACTCTATATAAAAATAAAGGCACTATATTCTATGCAATGTGTCTTGGAAAATGAGGATATTGGATTTTGAAGAACTGAGGTGTAAATAGGGAAAAATACAAAAATGTGGCTGCCAAAGGTATGTGTCCTTCTCTTACTCTTCTATCATAATGCTTCTGATTAAGAAAAGGTATGCTTCCATACTAATTTTCTTCTTGAACTTCTTGTTTGCTTATCTGTCTCTCCATTAGACAGTCAATACCAATTTAGTGTCTGATACATACACAAAGCTTTAATTAAGATTTGTTGGTTGGGTTGCAACTGCATCCAGTGACCTACCTACTTATACACATACCTACAGATCTTCTGAAATTTGCTAATTTGTTGCTGTGTTTAAGACACTGAGCTGAATTCTGTTAAGCATGCAAGGAGAAAAATAATGAGATAAAGAAAGAGGAGGGGAAAAAAGATAAAGAGGAAGAAAGACAAAGGGAGGGAGGGAGGCAGGGAAGACGGAAAGAAGGGAGGAATAAGGAAAGAAGAAAAGGCAAGCAGGAAGGAAGGAAGAAATAGAATGAATTGGATGTTTTCTCTCCATTCAAAAGAGTTTGGTTGTTGAGAGCCTATGATGGGATAAATTCATTAATATGTCTTGCTTCACATAACTGCCCACAATTCCTTCTTTTTGAAATATTGTCTTGTCAGAGATCAGAATAATTTATTAATCTGGAATTTAAATAATTTTTATGGATCTAGTTTATAATGAGAGACAGAAAGTTTTCACTATTTACTGACTTAATGTAAGATCTCTTTTTAAACCAGTTAATATAATTTTCTAATTAAGGAGGACAGACTTCAAAGCCCAGAACCTTATGGTATGCAAGCATCAGGAGCCTCATCAATCAGTAATGGAAGAAGGAGCTTATTAAACACAGAAAACATTCAAAAGCAAGACTCCTGAAATTGAAATTCACCAATATCTAATCAGGTCTTCACTCTGAAGAAGCTCACAATGTAGTATGAAAAGTAGACATTCTAAATAATAAAATACATAGTACATATATACCAGTAAATATGAGATGCCATTAAGTAAATTACAGGGGAGAGATACACCCTCCAGGGGGTTAGTCAATAACCATAGGAGAGGGAAGACTTAAATGAACCCCTAAAAGGCATATAGAATTTTGATAGACATATTTGGGGGGGAGAGAGAGTGTTTGCTGGCATAACTATGCAAATAAATTATAATTAAATTTTATGAATAAATAAATAATTATAATAAATAATAAATTTAAAATAAAATTTTTATAAATAAAAATAATAGCAATTATAATAATAGTAACAAAAATAGTATCTTCTGCTACTATCATTTATTGGTTTTGATGATGTTCTGGGCATGGTGCTAAGTGCTTTATGTGAATTACCTCATTACATTTTTATAACAAACCTCTGAGGTAGAGAATGAAAATTACAGATGTTGAACTCAAATCTTAGTGATTATAAGTGACTCTTCAAAAGGACACAAAGGTGAACTAGAATCTACCTGCTTCCATGCACTGTTTGATTAAGCACTAAGCTTTTCTGTTCAAGTGAAGAGCATGCTTTGAGAGGAAATGGAATGTACAGCTGGAAATATACTTTGGAGCAGGCCCTGGATCTCAGTTTATAGAGTTTGGTTTGTGCACAGGTAACCAGCCTTTTTCCCACAGAAATGGGGACATTCAGGCAACCTGGGTGGCCTCAGCGGTTTAGCACCGCCTTCAGCCCAGGGCCTGATCCTGGAGACCTGGGATCGAGTCCCACGTCGGGCTCCCTGCATGGAGCCTGCTTCTCCCTCTGCCTGTGTCTCTGCCTCCCTGTGTGTCTCTCTCACGAATAAATAAATAAAATCTTAAAAAAAAAGAAATGGAGACATTCTGGAAATGTTCAATAGGAACGGTTTATTACTTATAATATTACTATGAAGGCACTATGCTATAGGTTGGGCAAATTGAGGGCAGAAGCCCAATTAAGAGTGGGAAGAGAATGGACAGGGGGAAAGAAAATGTGAAAAGAAAGGAAAATGAAGTGGGAAGCTTTAGATCTAAGGCTCTCCTTAATTCTGAACTCACTTTTATTTTTTGGAAAAGCATCAGAAATTAAAGTTGCACAAATTTAAGTTCTAAGTTTAGAAATCTATGCTACTAAAAGACACATCTATTTTGATGGAGCAGGGGATTAATGTAATCCACAGTGAAGCAGAGATATTGTTAACAGGAGCCAAAAAAGAAGTAGAAAAAGGCAGAGAAGAGTTCAAGAAGGAAACACATCAGATATAGAGGTGGCTCATCCCAGGAATTTCATCTGGAAACCGGACACAGTAGCACAGAACTATACCCAATCTGTAGATAGTGAATCCAACTGAAGAAAGGTAGAAACAAGACTATAGCCAACTAGGCCAGGCAAGTGGCAGGCCTTCTCCCAAGGACAGCAGTGAAGTGCAGTAAGAAAACAGCTTTCACAATTGCTCAAGAACCAGCCAAAACTATTTTTTAGCCATCCTTTGCAGGACCTTGATGAGCCCTTGTTGCTAGCCAATCCAAGATTGAATATGGGCAATTTGCAAAGGGCTAGAAATTGGTTCAAAATTTCCTGGAAAGGGCAAATAGAACTTATGCAGATCAGATCCTTGTTGTCTCTAATTTTAAATACCATTAACTAATTAAACCCAATTGTTATAATGATCTGACTTGATCATAAAAGGTGTCCCTACAGGGGTGCCAGGGTGGCTCTCAGTTGATTGAGCATCTGCCTTTGACTCAGGTCAGGATCGCAGGATCCTGGAATGGAGCCCTGAAGTGGGCTCCCTGTTCAGGGGAGAGCCTGCTTCTCCCTCTCTCTCTCTCTCTCTCACACACATAAATAAATAAAATCTTTAAAAAAAAAAATAAAAAGTGTTCCTACAGTGCTAAACACGAGTCTAGACTTAAAGCCAACCTTGACTTCCTGGACACAGGTAAGTTCCTATGTGGTGAGCCCAGATTTCCAGTGGTTTAAAATGTAGTTTCTATAAAATGGGGGTTTTGTTTATTTTTTAGGAAGATAAATAAATTAAAATTAGTCAACTGCATGCCTGAGCTGAGGAGTGGCTCTACTTACTAAGAAATATATCCTATCCAGCCACAGTCCCATTTCTCCTGCGTTGAAATCTAATGTTATAAGATAAAATATTTTCTATTAAATTTGATAGGTTTAAGTAAAACTACATGACGTGCTTCCATCAAAGGAAATGAAAATCATTCTTCAAAGTGGAATCAATTTGCAATTGTGACAGATGATGTTTTTCAAATTTAGCTGCAGTTCCACAATGGCACTTTGATGTCTCTAAAATAATTGACATAAGGAGTAATTCTCTATTTTAGACTGTGTTCTACTTTCAGTTTGGTTCTTCATAATAGGAACACTCCACAGGGCCCTGGATTCTTGCAGTTTTTATTTTGCAAGCTACGTTGCATCAGATAAAAATCTGCTTTTTGTAAAAAAATTTCGGATTTTTTAACAAAAAATTTTTTTCTCATTTTTATCTTGAGAAAAAGTCTGTTCTTCCTTTGAGCAATGAATGTATATTGATGCATAAGTTATCATATATATTATATCATATATCTTCGTCGACAAATAGCCCTATTCCAAACAAATATAGATTGCATTTAGTATTGATATAAAGTTTCTGAATACTAAAGAATCCAGCTAAATGCTTATTATCTTCCAAAATGCTGGGGAGTATCCAAGCTGAGATCATCATAAACTTGAGGCAAAAGTGACAGAGAAGGATTAATAGGCTGACATCAAGATCTGTGATCCAGATCTTGAAGCAGCTCTGCTGAAGCATGAACCCCCGACACCCCACCTACTGAAAGCTCCAGGCAGATGCAGATGTTCTGCAGCGATAGCTTCGAGATCCTCCATCTCTGGTTATTGTGGGTTATGGCACATTTCCCAATGGTTCTCAGAAAAAATGAGAAAATAGGAACAGTATAGTGAATTTTTCATAAACAAATATACTTCATTTAAACGGTTGTCCTTTAAATAGGAGACTGTCCTTTTCCTAAGCCCCTTCTTTATGAGATAATTATTATAATTGATAGTAGGATGTTTGTCATTGTTTTTAACATCCATACTTGGCAAAAAGAAAAATTGCCCATCTTGTGTTCATCCCTACTTGTTTTTCTTTGAATCCATGCTAAATACCAAAAACTTGGAATGGGAACCACTATTGTAGAAAATACCAGTGGGAACTTTGGTGAATTTTCTCCCTCCAGCCCCTCAGCTTAAAAAGGGACATGTACAGCCCATTGCCTCACTTTTTATTTAAAAAAGGAGGGGGGGCGGTGACTTAGCAAGAGTTCTGTTAGAGTTCTCTAGCGTCCAAGACATTTCTTCAGAGGATAAACATGATATCCTGGTTTCAACAAATCACCAGGGAACTAGATTACAAATATCACCAACGACTGAAATATGTATCACAACATAGACCTCAAAGTAGTATTAACATACCTATCGTGATTTTATCGCTCTTCAATCTGAATCCATTTTACAGGGCAGAGTCACTCTACTGCTTGCGAAAACTGAGTTTAGTATCACTTAGTTGTTTGATAAGATAGTTCCAGGTTACACCATCCCTTTTTGTAACTTGCAGTGAAAAGATTGAGTATCAGATGTTCACGTCACTGAAAATCACTGTAATTGCCAATGTCATCCCAGGATCGCTGGAAGTAACGAGAAACTGATAAGATTGAAAAGTATCCTATGTGACTCGACACAGTCTTGAGAAAGGTGCCAGTGAGTTGTGCTCTACGTGAGTAATGGTACATCTGACGTTCTGTTGCTTTCTTACCCTTCTTCCCTTTCCAGTGAAATCAGATGAGCTCCAGACAATCAAGAAAGAATTAACCCAGATCAAAACGAAAATTGACTCCTTGCTAGGGCGCCTGGAGAAAATTGAGAAGCAGCAGAAGGCGGAGGCAGGTAAGTGAAAAGGCTCTGTGGCCACAGACACACCAGAATTAAACCAGTGAGACAGAGTCAATTACAGGAACAGCGTGCAGGGCCAGGGGGACACTGGCTGAGTTTAACAGATTAATACAGACACGGGAAGAGTCTTTAAGCCAAGAGGTGCAACAGTGCAATCTGAGTTTTTACGTTTTAGAGAAGATGAACCCATTTGTCCAAGATTCATATTTTTAAAAAAGGAAAAAAATATTTTGATCCTATTTGTATAATAATTAAAAGTTAATTTCTCAATATCAAGAATCCTTTAAGAAAATAAAATCAATTACTGGAATAACATGAAGATGAACCAATTTGTCTAAATGCACATTTTTTAAAGAAGAAAATATATTTTGATCCTATTTGTATAACTAAAAGTTAATTTCTCAATATCAAGAATCCTTTAAGAAAATAAAATCAATTACTGGAATAACATGAAGATGAACCAATTTGTCTAAATGCACATTTTTTAAAGAAGAAAATATATTTCGATCCTATTTGTATAACTAAAAGTTAATTTCTCAATATCAAGAATCCTTTAAGAAAATAAAATCAATTACTGGAATAACATGAAGATGAACCAATTTGTCTAAAATGCACATTTTTTAAAAAGGAGAATATATTTTGCTCATATTCGTATAATAATTAAAAGTTAATTTCTCAATATCAAGAATCCTTTAAGAAAACAAAATCAATTACTGGAATAACATTGTCAGACTAAAATAATGCTCATATTTAAATAAACTAACTACAAAAATAAAAGAGATTTCAAAAACGATGATTATAAAGCCCAGTTCCTACATTGCTACAAACTCGTAAAACCAGTACCCAGTTTCAGGATCCTTAACATCAAGAACATGCCCCTGACTACCCACAGTCAAGTCATTTGATTATATCTTTTACAATTTAATGCCCCTCTCCTTTGAATTATCAGCCTTGGCCCTATTTCTCTTCTAATATAATTCTAATAATGCCCTTGTCTTGTGGCTACAGATATTTTTTAACATAGAATATGAAAACCAGGATAAAGTTAGAGATGAGCAAGTGCACAGTTTGAAAATCACGTTCTATAAGGCCTCACATGCCTCAGAGGCTCCCTGGAAATAGTATGACGGTTAGAAGGAGGCCCAGGAGGTAGATGAACTCATGCCTCCTCCAAATCTAGCCCTTGCTCTATCTGTATCTATTTTATTATTGAATTTCAACATAATACTTCATTTGCTGAAAGATCTTCACTTTTCAGGATGCCTGGGTGGCTCAGTCGGTTAAGTGTCCAACTCTTGATCTCAGAAAAAAAGAGAGAGCTTCACTTAAAAAAAAAAAAAATACAGTTTTGAAAGCTATCGATGAAATCCAGCCCCCTCATTTCACAAATGAAAAAACAAAGGTTCAAAGAGGTAAATTGATATTTCTGTAGTCACCTAACTAGTGTATGATAGACCTGGGTCTCAACCCCCCAGTCTCATGAGTGAATCCAGTGTCCTTCTCATTTATAGTTTCAATCTCAGGTTCTGCCCAGGGCCTAGTGCGAGGATTTCATTGACGTGAGGGCCCCTGGGTTCCTCCTAACTGATGAGAACTGGTTGGGATCCTGGGGTCCCTGAGCTACACAGGAAAGAGGAACCTGCTTATGTGTTCACTATATCACTGGGGTGAGGACTAGAGCTTTACCTCCTGGTGATGAGCCATATAGGACTCAAGAGATGAAAAGAAGGCAGATGTGAGTTTGGTGCTATAGCATAGTGAATGAGAGAAATAAACTCTGGTTCAGATTCTCATGCGCCACTGACTTAGCCTCAGTATTCTCATTTATAAAATAAAGATAGAAATCCTTACCTCACATTGTGAGAAACAAAGTATCATATTATCATATGTAACTTATATAGCACAGTAATTAGCACGGAGGAAAGGCTCAGTAATTGGAGCTCTTTGGCATATAGAGGCATACATAGGCAAATGAATATTTTCTACTATTTTCACACAACCCAGTTTTTACAAACAAGAGCCATATACCCAGCACATGGATGGCAGATTCTCACTAATGTGGATGAGAAACAGTAGATAAAACAATCATTTTATTAAAAATTTCTATTATTAACATATTTTCTACTAAGAAAAGATATGGGGGAAAGATTGGAATAGACATTTTTCTAAAAAAGGCATCAGGTACATGAAAAGACGCTCAGCATCACTAATCACCAGGGAAATGCAACTCAAAACCACCAAGTATTATCACCTCCCGCTTGTCAGAATGGCTAGTATCAAAAAGACAAGAAACAACAAGTGCTGCTGTGGATATGGAGAAGAGGGAACCCTGGTGCACTGTTGGTGGGATTTTAACTTTCCACTATGGAAAACAGATGGAGGTTCCTCAAAAGATTAAAAATAGAACTACCATATGATCCAAAAATCACACTACTGGGTATTTATTTGAAGAAAAAAAAACAAAAAACATTGCCTACACTTCTTAATAGAGAAATTTAGATTTTAGAAAGTTTTTTTATATGGCACTAAAGTGTTGCAGTAACTGAAATAGCCTGTGATGTCGCCTAAATCAATATTTCCCTTTGAGGAACTTCTCTGAAATTCGTTATTATGTAAAACAACCCTTACAGCAAAGGACTTTGATAACCAATTTGCACTTCAGTTTAAAGGATTATGGAGAACTCATTTAAATATAAATCACCTCAAAGAGAAAAATGCGATCCTTATTCTATCATATTATGCCTTCCAGTTTCCTGCAATGAATAATACCTTTCACATATCTTCTTGGAAGATCATCCATAAATGTAACGCCAAAATTCAAAGCTTGCATTTTCTTTTCATGAAAGGCTGTCACCTTATTTTTGTGTGTGTTTAAACTTTCCCAGTCATGAGAGAGTTATTTTTAAAATGATAGGCTTAGTCCTTTGATACTTATGTCTTTCTTACTTTAACATGTTAGGAAGAAAATGGGATTATTTAATTTGTAATTTCATTCACTTAGTAATTGTCGAACAGCATTCATAGTTATGGAAATAAGAAGATTACTTTCTATATTTTCTTTATGAAAAGAAATCAGGGTTGGAAGGAAAGAGTCTAGACTAGATTATGGGAATTGGAGAGAAATATAATAAAATTCTTTAAAAATACTCAATATCTCCTTACTAAATTTAAGGGAGCACTCATTTTCATGCTTATTTGATTGCAAATTATTTTGTAGCTGACTAATATTTACTCTTCATTATTATTCTTTTCTACATCTCTCATTCCCAATCTTAGTTATTTGATAATGAAAGTTTCCAGCATAAAGTACTGGCAGGAGATGGAAGATCACGAACCAAAGATGGGGAAGCCACACAACATGGAGATTGTCCAGTATTCAAGTTTCATACTATCATTTTTTTTCCTTTTTGTTTTTAGTGAATTTCTAAGCTGTGAGGAATAATTGTAATGAAGCATAACTACTTGATTTTGAATTCTCTATACTTTCAATTGCTTCTAATAGATATATTTGTATGGTGTCCTGTCTCTTTCTTTGAGATTGTAAACTTCCTGAGCATAAGGTCATGCCTTCTCTTCCTTCTCTAACTCCCCAACACCATGTACTATGTATCAGGCACAAACCTGGCAAGTCATTTAACTTCTCTAGGTCTCGACCCCTCAAATGTAAACTAGAGGAATGGATTATGACCTCAAATATACTATCCCAAGCTTTAAGTTACAGTTAGCCTAAATCCATGATGCATGTGTTATTTTTTTCTATTGAATAATTCAATGAACACAACTTCGGGACATCGTAGCTATGTAGATCATACCAATGTAGCCTACGGTTGTGCCTCCTCATTCCTAGATGCTTATTTTAAAAGAGCCACATATAAATGGCCACATAAGAGTAGCACAATTTATACAGTGATGTTAAATAATCAAAAAGAGTAAAAGAGGCAAGAAGGAAAACTAGAAACTGGGTATCCTATAAGAAGCACAATTAATCCACAGGAACTACATTTTTTTTAAATAAAATTTCAGGCATAAGGGCTCTGATGTGAAAAATCAAGTGGACGTTATTTAATTCAATTTTATTCTGTGTGGTATGCCTGATACATGGCCCGCCATTCTTGCTTGGACAATTCCAATGATAATAGCCAAAGTTTGATCTAAGCATTGGAGAGGTCACAAACTGGGTCTCATAAGATAAATTCACCCCAACATGTTTGGTAAAAATACAGAATTTTTAAAGATAATGTTTAAGAATTGTAATATTACAAATAAATATTAAAATACATAGCTTCTTTTGAAACGTTGGAATCTTTCAATTCTGCTGTCACACTGTGCATGCCATACTCTTTTCAGTTTGCTAATATTTTTATTTAGCCAACTCATACATTGTTATTTATTTGGTTGGTCCCTGTTCACATTTGTGTCTCTGACTTCTGTGGTGGGTTCTCCTCATACTGCACCAAACCAAAAGGTCTTTTGTTTTCACTTCGTTTGTTCATACTTTTTATGTCCCCTGAAATCAATGTAATGTCTCATCCATGTGAATGTAACAGACAATTAAATATTTTAAAGGAGTTATAATATTCTCACTCCCAACCTCTGAATGGAAAGTCAACATAATTGGACCATAGATGTTTGCTTTAGCTGCATTCAAATTTTTGTCACAGCATCTCTGAAGCCTTCTTTTCTCTTGATAAATATCAATAATTTTTTCAGCTGCTTCTCGTATAATTTGGTTTTGCATCTCGAACCATTGTCATCTCTCTTCTCTGGTCATTCTGTAGTTTGTCAACCATGTATTGAGGTACTCAGAATAGAAAAATGTTGCTCCATATCTGATCTGAGTGCTGTCACCTATAATGTAAATGTTTCTGTTCTGAATACCTTAGTGCTAACATTTGCACTCTGGATTAAGTTGATGATGTTTCTGGTTACAGACATTGGATTAAATACATGAATTGAGTTCTTTTCTCCTGAAACTGCATTCAAATGATAAATTTTAAAAATGAAAAACCCTAGACATAAAGAGAATGGGAACAAATGGGAACAAAACTTTAGAAGCAAAAAAAAAAAAACTTTAGAAGCTGGACAGCAGATGGAGAAATACACTTAACTTAGCATATCCTAGAAATCTGAGTCTAGTTTTAACCACAGAAATCCCAAAAGGCTCAAAACTAAAGACATCTTCCTCTGGAAAAGGAAGTATAAATGGCTGCAAGTCTGTTGAGGAATCAAATTCCTGTATTACCATTCCCAACTGTCCCTGACCCACTAGAAAGCTGAAGAAGGTTACTATAGAAAAGTTAAAATGGTAGATCTCAGAAATGGTAAACAACAAATTTGAGTGCAGTTGAAGATAAGGAGAGAAGTGAAATTTTAGACAATTACTGTAGAAATTCTAAGCATTCTCTCTTCCCCTCTGATGCCAGAGTACTGTCAAGACCCTAGAAGTTTTAATTGGGAATATGAACATCATAAAAGGAAAGATTTAAAGGTATTGGTAGAGGTGCCACCCAAGGAAATAAATGGTCAACCATGTCACCTTGCAAAAACAATATCCCTATGCTTGCAAAGCTGTCCATTGATATTTGATATTATTCATATTACTTGGTAATATGAATGGACGAGCATCACCCAGTAATAGAAAACATTTAACATAAAAAGGAGATATCAGAAAAGAAAAAGAAAAAGATTGGAGAAAACAGATTGTGCAGAAGAATAAAACTTCAAAAAGAAAAAAACCACACTGATTAATACACTCAGAAGGAAAGAAGATATTGCATTCATGAGATAAGACCATGAAACTAAAACTTGAGTATTCAGAAGACAGATAAAAGACCTTTTAGAAATTAACATATGATAGCACAAATAAATAACTCAATACAGGATTGGAAGACAAAATTGAAGAAACTCTCCCAGAAAGTGTAGGAGAAAATAGATATAAAAAATATGAGGGGAAGGGATGAAACTCACTGGATGAATATCTGAATAGCAGGGTTCAAAAAGAAAGAAAGGAGATCATCAAAAACATATTTTATAAAAAAAACTGAAGAACATAGTTAATCAGATTGAGAGAATCCACTGAGTGCCTGGAACAACGCATGAAAATAGATGCACATCGAAGCATCTCATTGTGATATTTCGGAACAGGAGGCAAAGAGAAGGTCCCTACCAACTTTAGAGAGACAGGAAAAGAGAGAAAACAGTTTTCATAGAAAGAAACAGGGATCAATACCAATGGGCTTCTTAGCAGCCACACTGAAAGCTGGAAGGCAATGAAAACATGCCCTAAAAGTTCTGAGGAAAGATTATTTACAAGGTGCAATTCTGTACCTAATACCCAAACTATTAAATGTGAGGGTGCATTAAAGACATTTTCAGATATCTAAATATCAAAATATATTCCTCCAGTTCATTCTTTCTCTGAAAAGCTTGGAGGAAGTACTTCACCAAAGCAAGGAGGTAAACCAAGAAGGGAAAACATGGCTTTCCCAAAGCAGGGAAATCCCAGAGCAAAGGGAATCCTCAGGGTGCTGGTAAAGGCGATTCTAGCATATGAGCTGTGCAGCAGGCCCAGAAAGAGAGAAGTCCAAATCAGAACTACTCAAAATCTCTGGGAGAGACTTTTTCAAGATGAAATTGACTGAATGGCTAATGAATGGGCAAGTGACCTAGTCAAAATGAGATTTACAGGTCAGGTTAAAGTTTGCACAACTACATAGAAATACATAGAGAACTAAATTTTGAAAAACAAAACAAAAAATCTAAGGCAGTTTTTAACACCAAAGAAACTAATATTATTCAGAAGAGAAAAAATATTTTTATATACTAAGAGCTGCTCAGAGCATTTTAAGAAATTCTTAAAATTATTTTTTTTTAATTGACCTGATCTACAGTCTAACTCCTTAGAGTGATGGGGACGTAAACAGGGAATGGTGGACAGAGAACTGAATCCTCAGCATTTTAAGTATGATGATATCAACAGACAGAGCATAAAATTGATCAAGAAATAGCAATATACACATGTTATTTAGAAACATGAGGGCATATATTTAAAAGAATGATCTCAGGGGAAAGCCTTTAGGGAATTGAAAATGGGGAGCAGATAGGAACAAAGGCTGCTATTTTTCATAACAAGTCTTGTGGAAATATTTGAGTACAAAAATTAAATGTTTTTAAGAAGCTAAATGGAAAGGGATGAAAAGAAAGTTGTGTTTAGCAACTGGATCAAAACTTTTCCCTCTGCTTAATGGAGAACTTCCTATGGCTACCCTCAGATAGTTATAAAAGAACAATTGCACTGAACACTTATTTAAAATGGCAAGGAAGGGCCACCTGGGTGGGTTAGCAGTTAAGCGCATCTGCCTTCAGCTCAGGGCGTGATCCTGGAGTCCCGGGATCGAGTCCTGCATCGGGCTCCTACGGGGAGCCTGCTTCTTTCTCCCTCTGCCTGTGTCTCTGCCTCTCTCTTTCTATGTCTCTCATGAATAAATAAATAAAATCTTTTAAAAAAATATGGCAAGGAAGACTTTATTCTAGACTACTGCAGTAGGGATCAAGACTAGTGCAATACAGGATGGAAATTGAACTCTACTTAAATAAAAGGATAATTTTTAAATGCTGGAGTAAGCTAATGGAAAAGTATTAGAGGACATTAGTACGGAGGCTGGTTGGTATGATTGGGCCATCTGTGTTTGCTAATTGACTATTATGGAAGATAAGCTTCTACTCTCCCACGAGACTATCTTTCTTGATGATTACATTTCAAGGGAATGGCTTCTAGGTCTTAACAAAGACATGCCTAGGTTATGAAAGATCAGCATTTCCCAGGAGTATAGAAAGAATTCACAATTGCAAGTTTTCTAAAGTTAACACTAGAAGAAGAAAAAAAGAGGTCAGGACCCCATAGTCAGGAAGAAGCCCGTCTAAAGTTCAGTCAAGCCGAGGGCACATTAAGGAAGGTCTTGGTAATAACTCCACACCATCTTTCAAAACTGAAATCTTTCTCCTCACTTTCTTATCTAAATATACTCTACTCTCTGTGTCCTGTCTCTGTCATGTCACCACTGCATAGATCCTGTCCATCACGTGCCAGAGTATCTTCTATTCCTTCTGTAGCCAGTGCTGTAAAATCTTACCCCAGCATCTTTTTATTCCATCCTTTCTCTCCATTTTTCCAGTACTACTGCCTATACCCAAACCCTTTTCATCTTTCACTTGCTCTGATGCACCCATCTTATTTTCTAACAACTTTATTGAGGTATATTTTACATAGCATACAGCTTACCCACCCCAGGAGTGCAGTTCAGTGACTTCTAAGTAATTTTACCAAGCAGTACAACCATCACCACATGTCAGTTAGAACATTTTCATCCTCCAAAGCCTCACCTGGTAGTTGTTTTCTCACTAGCAAAACATCTAAGGCCCGGGCTTAAGGATCAAACAGAAGTAGGTTCAACCCTATTAGAGATCTCCTCCCAAAACTTACTAGTTGTGTGATATTTGGGAAGGTTCTTCTGAAATTTATAAAATGGGGGGAAATTAAGATCTATCCCTTAAAATTATTGTGAGGTTTAAATAAACACAGTATCTGTAATTTGTAAAATTATTTATACTGTATTTGTGGTGACCTCAACAACCCAGGTACTCCACGAGAACGACTTTGAGGTCATTTTCCCCAGGAATATACCTATATAACTGACATTTTAACCAGAAAGCAACCCTCCTATGTAACTTTCCTGATGCTAATTTGTGTCATGATTAGTACATACCATCCATTAAAAGTTGCATCTTTTTAAATAGCATTTTTTTTAATCATTGAGTTAAATTCATGTTATATACAGGTGTTGTAATGTAGAATTTAAAAAAAAAATACAGCTTATACTGGTATGTAGAAACAATAGTTTCAGGATACTAGCTTGGCTCTAACGAACAATGTGACTGTTTTGTATCAACATTATTTCCAACCATCTGCTAAGTACAATTTAGCTAGCAATTAGCTAGCAATTAAGCCAGTTTGTCAAAAAACTTAATTGCCAACTCAACCAATTTTCAGAGTTATATTAATGATAATAGCTATGCAGCAAACGGAATTTAATAAAAATGCTTTGAACATAAATCCCAACAATTCTAACTTGTTTTCTCTATCATATATAGCTTTTGAAATAGAAATGCGATGTGCAAAAGAACGTTTGAATATGAAAGTTGAAATTTAATACAAATTCTTTTCTTTCATGGCTTATTGAAGCTTGAGGCACTTTCCCATGAACAGAAGTACCTGCCTAGCACTTGCACTTCTTTTCCTTTGATAGCCATTATTTAGTTGGAGCATGTGCCCCTAACTAAACAGACTTCTTCATTCTTTAATTTAAAATTGTCTGGTTACTGAAGAGAGTCAAAGCTCTGTCAAATTAGGCCTTTCTTCTAGTGATATATTAGGAAACAGCCCAAGCTATGGAGTCAGAAGACATTAAGCAGGAATTCTAACTCTTACACTTATTAACTGTGTGACCATGGGCACCTATTTCTCCATCTGTAAGATGATAAAGAAGGGCCTACCCTGCAGGATGTTTCAAGGTCTCTAGTTAATGAATTTTGCATGGTCAGCACTTTGTAAGCATTCACTAACTTGGAGTCATAATAAACCTTTTTTGTTGTTGTTGAAATCCATAGTTTATGTAATATTAGAGATATCTTTTAGTCATAAGCTGCTAGCTTTGTGGTTCCTAATACATTCTAAAACTCACTTTGCCCGCAAAAGAAACGCTGTGGTCACCCATCACTCTGACTTTAAAGAAGACAACTGACTCCAAAAGATGCCAGTGTTCGAAACCAGCCGTCTTCCAAGAAACCCTTGCAGACTTCACATTTTATTTTTCTCCTGAAGACTTATCCATGTAAAAACAATCTTCTAAGAAACTCTTAGATCCCACATTTTCCTTTGACTTAGTGGTATGGGGCTCTCATTTAAAATGTGGCAAGGATATTTCTTTTAACTTCTGTGACTTCATATTTTTGCTACCATGGTGCCAAATTTGACTCTATGGAAAGAATTTGACACTTAGACATTTATTTTCATTTTTTAGTTCCACAACAATTCGTGAATATATTCAGCAAATATTTCATTTGCCGTGTAAGGCTCTCAATTAGCCATTAGGTCTACAAAGATGAATAAAAATGTTTCTACCTCAAAGAAATTTAGAAGTAGAGACATAAGTGTGCATGCCCACACATACATACCATGTATGAACTCAACATTCACAATAAAAATGAAAAGTGATAAGTAGACAAAGAATTATGCAGGTAAAAGAGAATGTTACAAAGTCAGGAGTAAACTAAAAAATATTACTCATTTCTAGTAGAAGTAAAATTAGTTAACCATTCTTAAAAAATAGAACAAGTTGCTTTCTTTCTATTTTAACAAGATAATTACTGGCCTAGAACTGCTTGTTAAACTGTGAACCAACAGTTTAATAAACAAGATGTGCTTTCTTGTGTGAGTTTATTCCTGGAACCTCTCATTGTTTAGTGATTATAACATTTCTCACTGAGGCAATGACAAAAATCTATGATGACTACACATTACTGAAGCACAGGTTGATTGTATTTCTGTTAAATTGCTATGAATTGACTACCATTGTAATTAAAGAGTTTTTTTCTCAAACCAGATAATGTCTTCCATGCATTTAGCTTTCAAGTTAATGAATGGATGAATGAGGATAAGTCCTAAGGTTTTTTGCATCGAACTCTAATACACTGTTGCCTTTGAAATAGGCTGTCAGAGGAGTTACATGTATATTGTATAACATACACAAAAAAAGCAGAGAATAACTTAAAACACTATGTCTATCTAAACCGAAATGAAGCCAAAATTGTCTTTGTAATGTATGATTCTTAATGATCAGAAATGATGAATGATTTTGACATAAACTGTTTGTCTTCAATAAGAAGAAATCAAATTATTTGATTTGATTAATCAAATAATCAATACAGATTCAACTCAAGAACTATTTTTGAGCCTGTATGATAACATGTTTGTGTGGCCTTTACACTTTAGAAAACACATTCACCTCTTTTTCCTCATTTGAGTACACAGCAACTCTCGGAAAGATTTTATTTTCATGCTCATCTTTTAGAGAAGAAAGCTATAATTAATAGGACTAGTAATAAACAGAATTATGGATCACAAATCCTATATCCTTATATTATCTCTTTTGTGTATAAGGAACTCCGTAAGAGGTACAGAGGAAATCAGACTATTTCTTGATAATTGACCTGTATTGCATTTTTCACTTTACAGAAGATTAATCTCTATATTATCCTCTTTGTGACAATGACCTTTTGAGACAATAGCTCAAATATTAAGGAAACTTTAGCCCCCTGAAAAAAAGGTAAAACAACAGTAGACTGACTCTAACACAGCATTTGATCTGGGCCTTTGTTGCTCAGGAAAGAAGGGATTTCATTCAGGTAGGAAGATCAGGAGAATCAGCTAGGATTACAAACAACTCCAACAAATTGATATACAAAGCCAAATGAGGGCTACTCATCTTTTAAGTTCTGACCCTACCTGAGCTCTCTGAAAATCTTCCATGCTTCTTTGATCAAAGATTTTCCAGAGGGAGAAAAAAAGAATATTACTTTCAACATTAAAAAGTAAGGGTTCCCAGAGAAAAAATATTTCTGAAATCATTAGAGAAGAAATGTATATGTCAGATCAAATGAATTTCCAAAATGATATTAATCCTAAGCAAAAATACAGTTGTGTATTATAACAAAAAATTAACATAACGACCTAAAATTGAGAAAGTCTGGCTTCAGAAAAAGTTGTAGGACTCAAGACATTTTTCCTGTAAAAATTTTCCTGTACATTTATCCTGTATAGAATAATAATTGTCCAATCCCAAACATCCATTCTTCTCTCATGTCTAAATACTAGAACCAGGTCATGAGAACAATGGTATTTTTTTTTAAGATTTTATTTATTTGGGAGAGAGAAAGCATGAGCAGGGTGAGGGGCAGAAGGAGAAGCAGACTCCCCACTGGGCAGGGAGCCAGACATGGGGCTCAGTTCCAGGATCCCAGGATCATGACCTGAGCAGAAGGCAGATGCGTAACCAACTAAGCCACACAGGCACCCTGAGCAATAGTATTTTGAACAGGTAGCATGGTGACCTAGAATGGCAAAAAGGAGGGGCCAAGTGATAAATACAAAAATCACTCTTAGGAGAAAGACTAAAGGGTCAAAAAGCAGAGTTGCTAAATAACATTGTGCTGCCCACGGAGTCAGTGGTAGTAGAGACTAGAGGGTAGAGCATAGGGTGTGATTAACCTCAGAAGATTCAAAACTTCTTCAGTGCTCAGACTAGTCTGATCATCACAGCTTTTTCTCCGTCGGTCCTGGTTATAGGTGTGTAGGTATGGTTAAAGGTCAAGAACTGTATGGGATCCCTGGGTGGCTCAGTGGTTTAGCGCTTACCTTTGGCCCAGGGCATGATCCTGGAGTCCTGGGATGGAGTCCCACATCAGGCTCCCTACATGGAGCCTGCTTCTCCCTCTGCCTGTGTCTCTGCCTCTCTCTCTGTGTCTCTCATGAATAAGTAAATAAAATCTTTAAAAAAAAAAAAAAACTGTAGAGGGAGCTGATATGTAGAAGGAAGGTGAGATGAATAAAACCTAGCAATTTTCAGTAACAGTTAAGTTCAGCACACGTTTGGTCTGTATCTTTTGCCTGGTTAGCCTGCCTTTTATTTATTTTATTTATTTTTTTTCCGATTTGCCTCCCTTTTAATCCAGATACTTGGATCATCTTCTCCAGATTAGACTTTTTTGGTTAAGTTTGACAATAATCACTTTAGAGTCTTCACAGGACTTCCTATGCTAAAAGCAATGTAGACATCAGAGAAAAGGGAATTTATGCTACTTGCTTTCATGTGGACACTCACATTTACAAAGATAAATAATATAGCTTTAAAATTAGAATATACATCATCACTAACATTAGTTATGTTGTTCAGTGGAGAAAACAGAAACTAACAAGTTGATAGGAAAACATCTTGGAATGCATGGGCTGGATCTATATGTGAAAAGTAAATGTGAAGTAAAAGAGCCTAGATTTTGTCATTTTAAGATGCCTGTCATTAATTACTTTTAGCCTTTTTGGAACCACCAGCCCTTCTTCTCCTCTGAAATGGAGCTTCAGCCCCACAAGTTTTTCACTGTTATTCCCTAATCGGACCAGGCCTCTTGCTTCATGCTTACTGTTGTTGTTATCTTGACCTATTCACGCTGAAGAGCGTGCAGTCTCCTTTTTTGTACTATTGCACATTCACGTAGTCCTTTGGAGTGTGCAAAACATTTCCCAAGTATAAACTCTATTAATCCTCACAGCAAACCCCAGAGGTAGGTATTCTCATGAAAGCTTTTATATAGAGGAAGAAAGGTTGACCTAATGTGTTTAAATGTCTTGACCAAGTGGCCAAAACAGACTCAATCCAAGTGCTCATGATTCCACTGGTAAGTAGCTAAACTGGAACTAGAATCCTGTCCTCTGACAGCAGGGTCAGGGCACAACCCTATCCTTCTGCCTTATTTTCAATACATAAACTTTCTTATTTGGAGAATTAAAATACAAGAACACATATATTTATATGAGTAACATTTATTAAAATGTTAAACAATTTATAGAAGAGGATACATGCTTATTTATATATCATTTTTTACCAGTTTATTGATTTATACGTTAGTTGTATTTGAAAAGATTTATGCCAAGTCAAAATAAATGTATATCAATGCTTACTTTCTTTGTAACTCACATTATGAAAAAGACTAGGAAAGCCTCAATTTATTTGGCTCTATCAATGACCTTTAATGCCATAAAATATAAATAAATAACTTAAAATGTAGCATCTCTTAAAACTCAAATAATGGGATAATTGGTAAAATAACAATAACCAAAATGAGTGCAAACCACACAGCTTTTGAGATAGCCACGTTATACATAGGAGCAAGTTAGAGAAGGAGGTACATTAAATGATCTCGTTTATTCAATACCCACTGCTTCTTGATATTTTCACAGGAAATGAAAACCAACCACTAGGGGAAATAATTATTATGTTGTCAGCATAATTCCCATCTGGGCGAATTTCTGTAAATGGAATGCGCACACCCTGGTAATTAGAGGGATTCTATTAATGTAGGATGTAGCTTCATTTGTTGAGCACTTATTATTTGCAAATAGCTCTACTACACTCATTGATTTCCTATGCCAAACCCTGGAAGTTAAGAAGTAGTTATCCTAATTGTATGGATGAGAAAACTAAGGCATAAGGAGGGTTAAGGTTAACCATTTTGGCTTTGCATCACAAAGCTGGTAAATGTAACACCAGAATTTTATTCTCAACCATTGTAGTTAACCACGTCTGCCAACAGAATTTAGACTCTAATATGTCAGAGTATTGTTCACATAGACAAGTTGTCTGAAAGACAACACGTGTGCTTTTGTACTTTTTTTTCCCTCAGTGAATTTTTGTCTTTTTCACTTAGATTTCAACTTGTCAGTGAGCTTTCTTCATCTTTCCTCCTTGAGTGAACAAGCTCTATGTTTTATGTGATTTTTGCCCTTTGTTTTTGCTGTATTTTTTTCCTCAGAGAGAATGTCCCTATTAGAAAAGAATATATATAGCCCGGAAGATCCATCTACTTAATATGTAAATCTTTATTTCTTTATATACTAGTACCATCTGGACTTCCTAATTTTTGGTGATTCCATTTAAAAATAAATTCACTTACATGAAAATGCACATAGGTATAGGTACATAAGTTACATGACTGAATAAATTAATTCATCTAGAATATTATATTACCTTATCTTCCTCACACAGAGTTTAGCCTTTCATAGACTGTCTTTTCATAGTTTATCCAAATGGCTCATGAGCAACCCAAGGTAGTAGTCATTTGCTTTCTCCCCCCCAGAAGCTCAGAAGAAGCAATTGGAGGAGAGTATAGAGCTGATCCAAGATGAATGTGTGTCAGAGAATGCAGATCACTCTACAGAGGAGCCTGCTGAAGGAGGGCCAGATGCGGATGGAGAAGAAATGACTGATGGGATAGAGGAGGACTTCGATGAAGATGGGGGTCATGAGCTGGTAGGAACTAAACATTTGGTGTTCACATCCTTTGATAACAGCACCAGCATGTCAGCAGCTCATTCATTCTAAAATAAAGATTAAATATTTGGAGCTTAGTTCTTGATTATATGCATATATGTAAGGCAACATCAGTACAGTGCTTTGCACATAATAAGTGCTCAATACATTTCTGCTAACTTAAAATATGACAGAGTAAATGAATGGCCCATTGAAATATTACATATGAGATTAATTATATTTAAAGTGAAATGAAAGATTGTCTTTCCCAAATGCTCCATCTTGGAAGAAATCTTGCTTTTGAGCAGTTATACGTGAACTCTATGTGGTTATAATATCCTGGCAACAAATGACCATCTAGTGGAAGATACATGACTCCCTCTCTTATTAAATAGTGCATTCAGTGATGATAATTATCTTTACTAGCTGTATGGCCAACAGTTGTTTCTATAGTCAGCAGACTAAGATGACCCTTCATATATGGCCAGTTCACCATCCTTGGTGCGTTTGGTAGCCAGTTTTTATGAGCTGGGGATTTAACCAAGACTAGATTCTTTATATGCTTCACTTTCCTAATGTTGTGATAAACATAGTATTCATTTCTGATGTCCTTTCCTATATACATACACCAGAGACTTGGTAAATATATGCTGATGAAGATGCAATCTTTCATATTTTATCATCCATGAAATTAAATATACTATCTTAAAGGGTTTGACTAATAAAAATGATAAGAGGGAAAATGTGAGTGTGTGTGTGTGTGTGTGTGTGTGTGTGTTGCCAACTCTCAAATATCTGTGGACTGATCATATTAAACTTGACTTATTCCAGGTAGTATCAGATTCCAATTTGTCATAATACCTATTGTTGCTTAACTAATTTTGTGATGGTGTTTGTTGTTTTGGTATGGTGACCATCCTATTAATAGTTTCATTTAGGAAACCCTATATTGATTTTTAACATTCCAATTCTGTTTAAATTGTATGGGACCTTCATTTAAACTTTTCACATAGTCGTTAGAGTCTTTAATAACCACCCTTAATTCTCCAAAAGTCGGCATCAGTTAGAAGGACTTGTCCCTTTTAAGGATGGTTTTGATTTCAGGAATCTATGAAGCAGGGACTAGAGTGAAGTACTGACAGATCTTTCAGCTTTTCCTCAAGCTGGACTTTAGTTCAATAACTTAATTTCCTCAGCCCATTCTAATCAGATTTCTGTTTCTACCATTCTATTGTGAGTGCTTATGCCAAGGTCTCTGGAGCCATCTGCATTGCCATTTCCAATGGTTACCTCTTCGTTCTTATTGTCATTTACTTCCCAGCAGAATTTGGCTAAGAATTGATTAGGAGAATTTCTCAGAATTCTCCTTCCATAACCAATTGCTCATTCTCATTTTCCTATGTTAGAAACTTTCACTCCATAGTCTCATTTTAAATATTAGAGTAGCCCAGGGCTTTGTCATAGGCTACCTTCTTTTTCTACACACTTTCCCAGGTTGATGTCATTAAATAACAGCATTAAATGTCACCTATAGGCCAAAGATTCCTAAATTTAAATTTGTATTACTAATTTCTTCCTGGAATTCCATCTTGAGCATTTAGATGCCTATCTCTTCATAGATTTCCTCCAATAAACAGTTGAAACTCAACATGACCAAAACATTCTTGGTTTTTTTCCAGTCATCTTATCCCTTCCCAGTCCTACTCATTCCAGTGAACAACTTCATTATCCACACAGTTGTTAAAACCAGGAAGGCTAGGATGACCTTTGATTCTCTCCACCCTCCCCCGTTAACTCTACTTCCAAATCATAACCCAAAGCTACTTACATCTCCACTACAGCCAAACTGATTTTCTTGGTTCAGCTCATGCAATCCATTGTTCACACAAGAAAGATAAAAATCTTTATTAACTATACATCAGATAATGTTACTCCCTTGCTTAAAATCCTATAGCACTTTTTATGACACTTCAAGTCCCCAAGTGTATGAATGTAAATTGCGATGAGATTGGGTGAGAGATGCCAGTGGAGAGAGAGAACTTAATGAAGAGAAAGGGAGAAAATTCCTGATGCTGAAGGGAAAGGAATGTAGAGCACAGGTGTATGGGGCTGGCCTTCAACAGGAAGAGGAACACTCTTCCACGGCAACTAACTACCATACGTCTGAGGATTTGGTAGCATTGTTTGAGGGAGTTCAAGCACAAACTCTCTAAGTCAGAGGGGGATAGTCTCTAGAGGGTGAGGAGAGACAGGCAGGACCACAGATTAGAGGAGAATGGAGATTTAAAGAAGCCAGTATGTAAAATTTAGGGGATCACTAATTTAGAAAACATATGAAGATTGACAGCTACTGTTAATAGCCAATTGAGGTTAAAGACAAAGATTTCATACAGTAATATTTTTCAAACATTAGGGTATATCAGGATTTCCTAGAGAACTTGTTAAAATACAGATTGTTGTATTTCATTCCAAGAGTTTCTGATCAGTATGCTGAGTGAGTCTGGGACCTCGCATTTCTAACAAGCTCCCAGTCATGCTGATGTTGCCCTTCTAGGGACCACACTTTGAAAACCATTGTTGTAGACTCATCAATCAGCCCAGAGTGTGGGATTCCCTCCATTGGCTTATCTCAGCCATGATAGAAGCATGGAGAAAGCCAATATATTCAGTTGGACTTTTGTCAGATAAGTGCAAAGAAAAACAATACATAAAGAGCACTACGGACATTAATTAGTCAAGACTGGCTAACTAGATGAATCATGGAATTGAACCTGAGCAGGGAAGACAAAAACACAGGAGGAGGCTGGCCAGGAGAAAACAGAGGAAGAAAGGTAAAGTCTATGCCTTTAAAGGGAGTGGAAATGAAATGCACATGAGAGAAGTGAAAGCTGTGCTTAGAGATGGAGATATTTCAGACATGTGACAGTTAGTGATAAGATCCATAGGAGGCGGTGATGGAAGTGTGATCAGAGCAAAAGTAACTACATATGAAGGATTCAAAGAACTTTGAGGCTCAGCTGCAAGATTGGTCATCTCCATGGGCATGAAATCACCCCACATATCAGATAAAAGTAAAAAAGTAAGTAAAAGAAGGAAAAGAGTGAGACAGTTAGCCAAAAGTCAGCTGCCGTGAAAGAGACAGCACAGCCAGGTTAGTCCCAGATCTGTCACTATCCAATCCAAATGAATCGCCTTAAAACAAATAACTTCTCTGAGTCTCAGCTTTATCTGCAAAATAGTAAGGTTTAGATCAGAAATTTTATTCTATTTTTTTAAGATTTTATTTATTTATTCATGAGAGACACACACACACACACAGAGAGAGAGAGAGGCAGAGACACAGGAAGAGGGAGAAACAGGCTCCCTGCAGGGAGCCTGACGTGGGACTCGATCCTGGGTCTTCAGGATCATACCCTGGGCTGAAGTCGGCGCTAAACCGCTGAGCCACCCGGGTTGCCTAGATCAGAAATTTTAAAGTTCTGTTCTGTTCGATCTTTACTCTGAGTGAATCTGTGTTCCAGGAACACCACATCTGAAGGAACAAGGGTCTCATGTAGCCAAGAGAATAAGTCTAAGCCGTGGTGCTCGGTTTACACCCCAAATACACAGAAAGCAACTGACTAGCACTATTGCTGCCTGGAGGTACTTGGGTTTTCCCCCTCACCCCTTGCGTTAGAACTGGGGGCTTAGAATGCTGGAGAATTAAATCCTGTCTCTAATATCTCACTTTTGTTTCTATGACTTGGAAAATGAAAAATGAGGATGAGCAATCTAAATGGAGATTGAGGAGTCCCTTGTAGTGATTGGCCAAGAGAAAACCCGTCTCTGTCTGGTGTCCACTGTTTTCACCTTTCCAGACCAATGAATCAAATCATCCGTGGTTTCTGAAAAGGAAAGTAAAAGCATACATCTTCTCTTAGAAAGGCAGATCTGATTACAGATTCAGCAAGGATACGGTAGAATTGGGTTTTTAGCACACGCAGTAGGAGTCAGAAAGAAGAGCCAGTATCCACATGCTTAGGCAGGTGCTCAGAGAAAAATCTGGAATGAACAGGAAACACGAATTCTATCTGAAGCAAGGGAGATCCAGCAAAATGAGCTAACGGGACAGCGGTGGGTGGTGGTTCCCCTTCATGGAGCATGTGAGGAGCTGAAGGCGTGAGCTGTCCATTCGTGGTCTGGTTCTAAATATCCACTTCTAGAAAGCAATTTCCATGAAGCAATCCATTCAGCTGACATTTGGGTGCCTATTGTATGTGAACCAGATGCTACAAAAAATGCAAAGACAACTAAAACTATTGCTTTAGGTATGCAATGAAATGTTTAAGAAAATGATTCCTTTTTTTTTTTTTTTCGGGTAGCTGAGTGCCCTGCAGAGCACTGATTTCCTCGTGTAAAAAAAAAAAAAAAAAAAAAAATAGACTTGCACTTGTCAATTTATCAGAATCCAGCCAGAGCTAAACATCTGTGATTCCACAATCATCTATGCCTACGTATTTCATTACCGCATAGAAATTAAGACTTGAACTTCTTTAAAATTTAACTCTCTATTAATACACTATGCATTCACTAGCACACCACTACCATACTCCTGTTTCTGAATAAATCCATTAGCAAATATTTATTGATAGAACACTAATGAATGGCACTGAGGCTTTTGCTAGGGAAATAAAGAAGGAAAGTCCTGTTTTCCCTCAGGAAGGATATAAACTGAGGATAAAGGCTATAGATTTTTAAAAAGCAGCATGTTACGGTAAGAACCATACGAAGATACAGTTTACAAATAAGGAATCACACATGGCTAGGATGGTCTAGAAAGGCTCCTGGCAAAAGTCAGATTGGAGTTCTATCTCGAAGGATGCCAAGTTAAAGTGACAGCATGTGTTAAGGTTGAGAAGAGAATATTCAAAAAATCAGCCTTCATTGTTCCCAGATCATTTTATAAAATACGTATTTCAAATTCAAAGTTAGAAACTTCATATGATAGGCAGGTAGGGGGGTGGGGGGTGGGTAGATGGATGGATAGATGATAGATGTATTTTGTTTTTATAAAACTACTAGGGACTTCACAAACAAGACATTGACCTTTCAAGCTCTTTTACTTTTTTGATATGCAGCAAAGTTGTTACAGCCTTTTATATAAAATAACATGATCCAAAATAAAAGTAGCCTATGCCGTAATGGAAATATTCTAGAAAACTAAGTGCTTAGGACTCTGCTAATTCAAAAGGGCAAATGACCTCTACCAGGCGTATGAGAGAAGGCTTCTGGGTACACTCCAGGACACTACAAAGCTGTCAGATATGTTAAAGGGCCTTAGAGAGGCTCTTCATTGTTTTCCAAAGCAAAGTTCTTGGTTGATTTACATCCAAATACCTAAGGTGCTTGCTGAAAATGCTGATATAGATTATCTGGGAAAGAGCCCAGAGATCTGTACTTTTATCAGGCTGAGGTTTGAAACCGCAGAGCTAAACCATCAGTTCACAAAGGAAACTATAGACAAACCAAACACTTAAATGGATTATAAAGAATTTGAGCTCTTTTGAATCCTACTTGTAATTACTTTTGCTTTTGCTGACTACATACAATCAGATCAGGTAAATCTAGTAAGAATCCACAGTAGAATTACCTAGCAGGATTGGGTAACACTTAGGCAAGCAAGCTGAGTGCTACGTTGTAATACGTCATTCAGAATTTAAGAGAACATTCTAACTCAGCCAGTCGCCTGGGCTTATAAGGTATTGAATTTCTGTGCACGGTGGTGAAGGTCTGGACCCCAGATGGAACCCCATAGTTGAAGAGACCTCTAAGCAAGCACTCTGATACGCCACTGAAGATCTGAAGTGTGTAAAGCATTCTGATTGCTATTTGGGGTCTTTATGAACAAGACTGAAAATGTCTCCTTGTTTCTGACACTTTATGGGTTTTTCCCCCCCATGAAATCCTTTACCCAGATGCTCCCCTTTATCAACCATGCATCTGTCTCTTTTCATTTCCATCATTTAGGCTGAATGCTAGCTGGGGGACCAACAAGAACTTGGGAGACACACTCCCAAAGGTAGTGTCAACTGAATTCATTAGAAGAATACATCAAAGGAAGCAAGAAGATGGCTACTTCATCTGTTTGGTGTGGGCCTATTTGCATGCAGCTTTCAGACACCTGCATCTTGAACTCTGTCAATGTATAATTTGGACAGAGTGAGGGGCATGGTAAGCCATCATGGTTTATGTGTCCTTCAAGGGACCCGGCCTGGGTGGCCTGCTCCTGAAGCATGAATGGCTAGGGCTGCTACAGCTAATTGGCCAGTTCTTCTTCTCAACAGAAGTGGGAGATGGGAGGCAAGGGGTGTGACAGGTGGACATCTCTACTTCCCCGCTGTCCTCTTCATGGGCTCCGGTCTCTCGGTAATAACTGTTCCTCGTAGTGATTTTCATACTTACTCTGTTTGACATCTCTCTTGACTTCAGTTATTTTTATTTTAGCTACAGAACTATGCCTAGCTCATTAGGATAATTTTTTCCCCCAGGAGGTTTGACGGCTTAGTTGTTTTTTAAAACACAAACTCTGGGGTGCCTGGCTGACTCAGTCGGGAGAGCACTGACTCTTGATCTCAGGGTGATGAGTAGGAGCCCCATGTTAGGCACAGAGATTAATTTTTTTTTTTTTAAGGAACTCTCCCTGTAGTTTGACAGAAATAATTCACATCTCCATGACTCTGTACAAGCTGGTTACCTGTGTCCTCCCTGGTCTTGACTTTTTTTCATCTGTAAAAAGGGCTTGGTAATAATCTATGTCTGTCCAAGGACTGCAGTGAGCAACGATTGAAGTAATGTCTAAAAAGCACATGCATGGCACAAAGGAGACATGCAGTTAAAAATTTGCGAAGTTTCTGGGGTTTCTGTATGGCACTGCAACCTGTCAGATCTCCTTCTGTATCTTCCTATCCTGTTGAACGTCATTTATTTAATTTTGCTGACCCTAATGTTTACTCACCCATCCGGTAGGCTATAAGTTAGGCCACAGTTAGACTAATGACAAAAGGCTTCCAGCCTCACATGGAGCTCTGCGTAGACGCGGCACCTTGCCAGCCCCATCCCCACATCTCTCCCAGTCATTTCCGGGAATCCCAAGAAGTGTCTGATTGTGTGCTCCTGCCACCTGTCCACTGGCTGCCCTCCCCTTGAGGGTGAGGTCTCACCACAGCTTTTGCTGCTTCCCTTGGGAGAAAACATCACCCTCTGCATGAAACAGAACCAGGGTCCACCTTAAAGCTGGAATAGCAGTGCCCCCGTCCGCAGCTCCAAGTTGGAAGGGACACCCAAAGCAAAGCCTAGTGCCACTTGAGGCCCGAACACACCGACAAGAAGTCCGCCATCGAGAAAAGTAGCCACCTGAGTTGTTCGCAGTACATTCTGCAACATGGTTTTCCCAACAGCAGCCAGTTTGCTGCCATGAAGACTTAAGCCAGGTCATGTCGTTTTGTTGGAAACTCCCCAAGAGCTGCCCACCCCACTCAGAGTGGAAACATGTGTCCTCACAGTGATCTCCAAAGCCCTGCATTATGTAACCTGCTCTGGCTCCACTTCTCGCCCACTCACACTGGCCTCCAGGCCCACAGGTCTAGCTCCTGCCTCAGAGCCTTGGTGCTTGTCACACCCCTGAGTGGGAGAACAGGAAGGTGGAGTCCAGATCACAAAGGGCCTTGATGCCATGCTTACTGTTTGAAGCTTGGCCCATAAATTTCACGTAAGTGAGTTGGGGATTGCCTTTATATAAGAGAGAATTAGGACGCAAGGCAACCTAGTGCTCTGCTGCCAGTTTTTCTGAAGTGTAATACAAGTAGGGTTTTCAGATTTAGCAAATAAGAATACAAGACACCCATTTAAATTTGAATTTCAAACAAACTGCATAATTTTTCAATATAATCATGTCCCACATATTACACGAGACATGGTTATAACAAACAAAAACCCTTCTGGTATTTGTCCAAAATTCATAATTCACAAGGGCTTCCCATAATTCATCTGCAAACCTCCATAAAAATTGGTTGAGTACTGGCCTTGAACAAATTATTTAACTTCTTTCAGCCTCTGTTTTGTCATTTATGAAACCGGAATAATCATATCTACCTCATGAGTGGCACTTCAAGTCTCGGGCACACACAGTGTGAGCAAGGAGATTGTTATCATTGCTGTTATCATTATCATCTCAGCTTGCAAGTGAATCTTTCAATAAAACCTCACAACATTTCTAGCAACAATTTCCATATGGAACTTTGTTTCTTTTAAATCTCTGAAGATTCCAGTTTTTACAAAGCACTTCTTATTTGATAAGAAAGCCTTTGGGAAACAAATGTAATATTCTCAGAAAAATCATACACTGCTTTTATCTTGTTAAATTTTTCTTTGATTTTATACTTACTGGCTTATTCAATTCAAAAGAATCCCTTTCAAGTCCCCTTCTTATGCTTTCTCTTTTCTTCAAAAAAAAAAAAAAAAAAAAAAGATAATGCTAACCGTAGCCTGTGATGATATGTGGCTTTTATTTTTAGTTGTTGCTGTAGATTTGCTCTCTGGCTCCTATGATCTGGGCGCCAATGTAATGACAGATGGTCAATTGTAGTTTTAAAAAATCCGAGTACGTGAGAACCCTTACATAATTACATTTCCTATTAGTCATCCAGCCACTCATTCATTAAAACAACAATCCAAAAAGAATTTTAATAAAATAGTAGAAACTTGGTAATGTGCCAGATATTGTTAGTTGCTAAAGATTCAAAGAACAAGGCATAGTGGTTTCTGATTTTATAGCATTCTCGCTGAGTGGAAGAGGGGAGCGCTGCAGCCAGAACAAATAAACACGTATTAACCAGTGTGATAAATACAGTTACCACGTGAATCATGACAATAGAGTGTGACAATAGAGTGTAGAGTGAATCTGAGCTGACTTCATGAAGGTTGTGACTCTCCTGCTGGTTCTTGGAGAATGAAAAAGCACGTGCAAGGAACACAAAGAGTTAGATGGCATCTCAACAGGGGTAAGAGAATACAGCGGCGCGGCAAGAACGGCTCGAAAGAATTTGGGGTCTATTGAGAATTTGGTTCTCAGATGGTGGTCCCAGAACCAGCAGCATCCCACCATGTGTGAACTTGTTAGAAAAGCAAATTCTCAGGCTCTGACCCAGACTCACTGAATCAGAAACTCTGGAGGTGGAGCTCAGCAATCTGTGTTTTTTAACAAGCCCTCCAGGTGATTCTGATACCTGTGGATGAGAACCACTGGACCACAACAGTAAGGTTTTCTTTTTTTTTTTTTAATAATAAATTTATTTTTTATTGGTGTTCAATTTGCCAACATACAGAATAACACCCAGTGCTCATCCCGTGAAGTGCCCCCCTCAGTGCCCGTCACCCATTCACCCCCACCCCCCGCCCTCCTCCCCTTCCACCACCCCTAGTTCGTTTCCCAGAGTTAGGAGTCTTTCATGTTCTGTCTCCCTTTCTGATATTTCCTACCCATTTCTTCTCCCTTCCTTTCTATTCCCTTTCACTATTATTTATATTCCCCAAATGAATGAGAACATATAATGTTTGTCCTTCTCCGATTGACTTATTTCACTCAGCATAATACCCTCCAGTTCCATCCACCTCGAAGCAAATGGTGGGTATTTGTCGTTTCTAATGGCTGAGGAATATTCCATTGTATACATAGACCACATCTTCTTTACCCATTCATCTTTCTTTTTTTTTTTTTTTCTTTTTTTTTTTTTTATTTATTTACTTATGATAGTCACACAGAGAGAGAGAGGCAGAGACACAGGCAGAGGGAGAAGCAGGCTCCATGCACCGGGAGCCCGATATGGGATTCGATCCCGGGTCTCCAGGATCGCGCCCTGGGCCAAAGGCAGGCGCCAAACGGCTGCGCCACCCAGGGATCCCCCCCATTCATCTTTCGATGGACCCCGAGGCTCCTTCCACAGTTTGGCTATTGTGGACATTGCTGCTAGAAACATCGGGGTGCAGGTGTCCCGGCGTTTCATTGCATCTGTATCTTTGGGGTAAATCCCCAGCAGTGCAATTGCTGGGTCGTAGGGCAGGTCTAGCAGTAAGGTTTTCAAACCTGGGTGTACATAGTATCACCAAGAGTCAGTTTATATATATATATATATATATATATATATATATATATATATATATATATATAATACCAATGACAGCGGCCTCAACCTGTAACAATTCAGTCAGTCTGGGGGTGAAGCCAAAGCAAAAATCCAAAGATCTTTCAATGCATAGCCAGGGTTGAGAATCCTTGAGATAGAGCACATGGTACATGAAGAAGGAGGGCAAATAGGTACTTCACCAAAGAGGAAGTAAGCACATGAAAACTCCCTCAAATCATTAGTCTTCATGAATATGCAAATTAAAACTGCAAAGAGGGACACCTGGGTGGCTCAGTGGTTAAGCGTTTGCCTTTGGCTCAGGTCGTGGTCCTGGGGTCCTGGGATCAAGTCCCACATCGGGCTCCCTGCAGGAAGGCTGCTTCTCCCTGCGTCTTTCTGTGTGACTCTCATGAATAAATAAATAAAATATATATATTTTTAAAAACTGCAAAAAGGTAACACTGCACGTCCTCCAGGATGGCCAAACGGACTGATCTAGTGAAATGTCAGCAAAGAAGCAGAGCACTCAAACTCTCCAACGTGGTTGGTAGGAAGATACAATGTAGTGACCATTTAGAAACGTATGGCAATTTCTTATAAAACTAGACATAGTGAGCCAGAAGTTCAACTGCTAAGCATTCAAGAGAAATGAAAATATATGTCTGGAAAGTAACTGTGTAAGAATGTCTTAGCAGCTTTACTCAGAATATCCAAAAACTAGAAACAATCCATCAATCAAAAAATGGGTGTATGAAGTGTGATTATATATCCATACATTGGACACTTTTCAGCAACAAAAGGAAACAAGCTACTGATAAATGCAACAATGCAGAAAAATCCTTTTAAAAAATTATGCTGAGGGAAAAATGCTTTGTATAAACGAGCACAATACTGCATGATTGCATTTAAACGGACATAGGTTGCCTGCAGGGAGAGGGTTAAGGGCAGGATTAACTTTCCTGGAATGTCATTCCATTCCTCGGATGAACACCCACACTGAGTTCATTCCTCAGCTCCAATAATGACCCCCTCTAGAAACCTTCCTGATAGTCCCAGCTAGAGTTAGTGCAATCCTCCAGAGCTCACACAGACTTCTGTTAGAACACTCACTTCATCGTTGCTCCTACTTTTCAAAAAAGTCTCTTTCTCCAATTAGACTAAAAGCCCCTTGCAGTCTGGAGGATGTCTTATGGCTTTGGATCCCTCACGCATAGCACAGTATCCCACATATGGCGGGGGGTAGAGGAGTGGATGAGGTGGGTTAGACAGAGGGATGCTGGATTAGTTGATGGTCCTTGACATGCTATGTCATGCTGTATGTATATGCTGCCCCTCCTAATTTGAATACCCTTCCCCACTCTTTATTTTAGCTGGCTGGTTAGCACATCCTTGTCACACATGCCATGAATCCATCCCTGAACAAAGCCACCAAACTGTCCTGGACACATCTGGGTTTGCTTCTTTCTTTTCTATACATATCTCATCATACTGACTTGCTATATTATAATTAGCGATTTCCTTGCTTTCTGGCTTATTGATTTGTGAATTTCTCGGGATTTATTTTATTTTGTAGTTTTCCTTAGTATGGTGCTTAGCTCGTGTTAATGTTATAATGTTAATGAATATTTAAAGAAAGAGAGGAAAATGTTTTTAGCTTCCCTCAAACTATGAGCCCCCTCCTATTTTTTAAGCACATTTTATTGTGTATTCTAATCAGATTGGGTTCTAAACATTACTTTTGTATGCATGCCCTCTGTGATTTAGAGGATTATTATACAAAGCAGAGAAGCAAACAGTTTTCATTATAACTTAGTCACTAGGTCATTCAGGCAGCATTCTGTGCATCTTAAAGGCACTGAGGAGGAACATCAGAAGGAGGCTTAAAACCAACACATCAAAGTCAACACAGCACTTTTGACTCTGTTGTGTTGGTTTTTAGTGGTTCTGTATTATTACCTCCCGTGAGTGATAAAAATGCAAATTTAAAGTCACCTGAATTTAGTTAGCAAAGCTAGGACATCAAGTTATAAAACAAACCAGGAAATAAGCCTCTCTTTCATCCCCAATATGCAATTTTTAAGCCCACAAAAAGCTGAAAGTCACAAGTTCATAAGAATATAAACTTCAGAGAATTCAAAACTAAAGTATGCCCACATAAGTATGTAGAAGCTACGGTTCCACCTGCAGCTGGGACAAGAACATGGTCATTAGCAAATGGGCTTTAGAGTTAGCGGCCTCTGAGATGTGAAAAGTATTGTGGTAGACATGTAATTTCCAAACTGCCTGTAATGATGTCAAAAGGCAGCGTAATAAATCTAGAGTGTACATCCAAACAAAATAACTTATTTTCACCATCCCAGAATATCTATACAGTGGAAAACAAAAGAGGAGAGAATAGAAAGATTCTGAAACCTTCTAAGGAAGTGAGAGGCAGTCCAAAAAACAAACCCTAAATTTGCAAAAACAAAGAAAAGGAATTGCTTTTCTAGAAATGCTATAATGTTCTAGAGTAAAATAGAGCAATCTGAAGTATTAAAGCTGTCAGGTTTCAAAAGCAAGTGATGAAAGTTGTTGGAGAAATAAAACAATCCTACCAGCAAAAAGACCCTCCCCCCAGTACAGAACAGAAAATATGATTTTTGAGTAAATATTCACAGATTTACTTGCACATGAGGTGCCACCAAAGTGACCACAATGCTAGTGTCAAAGAGAAATTGCACTGGATAGAAGTAAATAGGTAAAGAAGACTTTATTCAAGACTATGGCAATGGAAGAGAAAGACCGAACTCAGCTCTGCTGAAACAAAAAGCAGCAGAGTTTTTAAGCCTGGGCTGAGTTGGTGGAAAAATACTAGAAGACATTAGCAGGGAGGTTGATCAAGGTGATTAGGCCATCTATGTTAGCTAATTGTCACTTATCCAAGTTAGGCTCCTACCCTCTCAAAAGAGACTGGAAGTTAGGGAGGCCTATATTCTTTGATGAGTAATTTCAAAGGGAAGGCTTTCAGATCCTTGAGAAAGAAATAACTAAATTGTGAAACTGGCAAGAAGCTGAGAAAAAGATTTACATCTCAAAGGGGCAGAGAAAGAATTTGCAAATACAAGTTCTCTTAAGTAAATGCTCTAAGAAAATGAAGGTCAGGGGACTCTAGACAGGAAGAAACCCATCTAGAGTTTAGCCACGCTGGGGAGAGAGTTAAGGCCATGTTGGTCATTAGGAAAAAAATCTTGAGCCTTTTATGCACCAAAACAGAAGAACAATTATCTCCCCCAAGGACAAAAAGCTGACTCTCGTGACAATCTCCTATACAGCTCCAAAGAGGTCTCAGAGCCAAATCCAGAGCTCTCCTTTTACATATGTCAAATTAAATATAAATAGAGTAAGCAGATGCATTATTTGGAAGGGTTATTTCAAGAGAGGATGGGGCTGTTGCCATAGAGAGCCATGACCATAAACTCTGCAAGCATCTTAAGAGTTAAACTAAAAGAGTTTTTCCTTTTATGGAGAGGAATAAACAAAGCTAGAGCTAACTGAATCTGGGGAAATGGGGTTAAAAGGGTGGCAAATTGAATAATAGATTGGGTAATTTTTTACTCTGGGGCCAGCCTGTTTTCTGGGAGGGACCCTTCCCCAAGGGTTGTATATTGGCTTAGGCCAATAGTGGGCCCAAGTTCAGGGTCCCGGAACTAGAAGAGGAACTTAGCTAAAGTTTAGCTAACAAACCATTTATTCTCATGGATCATCACAGATGGAACAGTTCAGCTAATCATTGAGGAGACCAAGAATGGGAATTCGGAGGGTCTGTGTCTGACTGTGTCATAGGTAAACAAGCAGGCATCACTAAGTCTTACCTAAGTCAAATAGGGAAGGATGGGTCTTTGTGGTAAGTCATTTCCCAAAACACAAAGGGTGGAATGGGGGGAGAAGGAAGAGGGTTGTCCTTAACCTTCACTGTTTTTCAGGATTACAGGGCTCAGGTAAAATCCAGCATCACCATATACCCAGAGGTTATCTAGCTAGTGATCTTGGAGTTATGCTACACTGTAAACATTGGAAAATGGGATTAAACCCTAATGGGATTTATCTTTCTGTTGAAGGTTAGAGGAAAGACCCAGATGCACTAGACCTCCAGAAAGACCCTCTAAGAAAAAACGCAAGGGGAAATTGGTCTCTTTGCCCTTTTTAAATGGAGAAAAGCATTTTCATTTACTCTTACAAAGCACCAGATGTAAATTTAGCGATTCAGAAAGGTTTATTTGGGTTTTAGATTCAGATGGGCAAACCTTTTAATAACTTCAGGACCTTAGGCAAATCACTGACTCTCTGAGGCTTACTTCCACATCTGTTAAAGGAAGTTTTTGCAGGTTACTGAAGGGATTAAATAAGATCATGTTTATAAAAATCTCTGCTGCAAGTGTATGTGTATGGCAAATTTAATCTCTTCCCTCAAGTAACAAAATTTAATGGAAGTGCCAGTTGTAAGAAGTTTTAATAACTTGGAAAGAAAAACATTTAAATGATGTCATTACCATGTTTATACATGTCCCCTTCAACTTTTGTTGTCATAAAATGCCAGCATATTCTATTAGCATACATCAAGATATTCTTGAGAGAATATCTGTTGAACAGAAATAGAGGAATTTATAGGCTAACAGAACCATTTGAAATCTGAGAAAAGTTACAGGGATTTCAAATTTGGAGAAATTATTTTCATTCCTATGGGGATACTAAGAAGAAAGGAACTAGTCAAAAAAAAAAAAAAAGGAACTAGTCAAGAAATAAAAGAAGGTACACAATGATCTCATTTAGGAAAAAGAATTTGCCCATTCTTTACTTAGCCATATGTAATCACACTTGACAAATTCTAGATTTTTGTGTTTTAATCTATAGACCTCACTCAACTCCCATCTCCTAACCCTCACCCAAGAGATCTTGGTCTTTTCACACTGATGTGAACACAGAGACTCAATAATTGATAGGCTAGGGTTCCTATCCAAGTGATCAAATGCACATATACACACACATAGGGAGTTCTATGGAATAGATGTGTCATATTCTGGGGCTTAAGGGGTAACTTCCATTTTTCCATTAAGGATGAGTAAGGTGCTACATACTGATATCAGTAACATAGGGCTCTTTAAATAATATATATATATATATATATATATATATATATATATAAACACACACACACACACATATAGTTTGCTCAGAAAGCCTATTTTTATGCCAGATAGATAAAACCCACACCATGGTTCTGATGTTGTGTAGACATGCAACATTAAATCAAAAAGGTCTTCTAAGATTCTGAGAGGCAAATATTTCTCCTCCTATAAATTATTCCAGAATTCCAAAAGGCACAAACTATTGGAAAGAGAGTCCCAGTGATGTTAAGAGTTTTATCCAACAGAAACAGTTTAACTAGATCCATGTTTTTCCATCCATGCCATTTTTATTCAGGCAACCAGCAAATAGTTATTAATGATTATTATGATTATTATAAGTGATTATTATGCTCAGACACCATTCTAAGCACTGGTCAAAGTCAGTGAATAAGAAAGAAAACGCCTCTTTTAGGGGTGCTTGGGTGGCCAGTCACTAAGTGTCTGTCTCTGGATTTCAGCTCAGGTTATGATCTCGAGGTTGTTAGACTGAGACCCTGTCGGGATCTGCACTGGGCATGAGGACTGCTTGAGATTCTCTCTCTCTCTCCCTCTGCCCTTCCCTGTTCCCTTGGAGGAGGGAGAGAAAGAAAAGAAAAGAAAAAAAGAAAAGAAAAGAAAGAAAAGAAAAGAAAAGAAAAGAAAAAAAGAAAAGAAAAGAAAAGAAGAAAAGAAAAGAAAGAAAAGAGAAAAGAAAGAAAAAAAGAAAAAAGAAAAGAAAAGAAGGGAGGGAGGGAGGGAGGGAGGGAGGGAAGAAAGAGAAAAAAAAGAGAAGAAAGCTAAAAGAAAAGGAAAGAAAGAAAGCCAGCCAGCCGACCTCTTTTGGGGATGGAGGTTGCCTCATTCACAGATGGAAGCTTACATTCTAGTTAAAGATTTATGTCCTAAAATGTATTGTTCAATCAGTACATATTTCATAAAACTAATACAATGCCTGAGTATTTATTTTTCTGTGTTGTTGTTGTTAAGCACCCCTTTGTTGTTACTTAAAGTTGAACTTGCCAATTAAAAGGTCTATTTGGAATTCACTGAAGAAAAGAGATATAATACGGGCACCTGGGTGGCTCAGTGGTTGAGCGTCTGCCCTTGGCTCGGCTCAGGTCATGATCCTGGGGTCCTGGGATCGAGTCCCACGTCGGGCTCCCTGCACGGAGCCTGCTTCTCCCTCTGCCTGTGTCTCTGCCTCTCTCTGTGTGTTTCTCGTGACTAAATAAAATCTTTAAAAAAAAGATATGATAGATATTTTAAATACAGGGCCTATTAAGGGTAAATAGGAATATAAGTACAAGGTAAATGTTGTTAACCGCCACTAGTTGACCAGTGCTTTCTAAATTTCTAGCTTTAAGGAGACAGTATGTATTAAAGTATTAAAACAATATGTGAAGTTTTGAAATGCTAATATTTGCACAGCATTTTTAAGAAATGAAGATAATTTGAGCAATTAATGTAAAGCGTAAGAGAACAAAAGAATTTTATTTCCATAAGAAAATAATTCCATAATATGCGAACGCTTTTCTTATGAATACGCTTAGCAAAGCTTATTACCGATGTTTGAAAATGTTTCCATTTTTCTCTAAGCCACACATGAGAAAGAAATAATTCAATGATTGCCTAGTGGGTGTAGATTTTCTTCATTTGGCTTTTAAAGAATCGTTTTAAGTAGAATTACCTCCAGTTTAGGGGGAGACATAAAATTTCTACAAATTGCATTAGTTAAAAGGGCATTAAAAAAAATGGCATTGTAACCATGGTGATATCATTTAGAGTCATAAAATTTAAGCCACACTTTGTCTATATTCCCGCCCTGGTTTCTAATGCTGCCTTTGTGCATATTAGATGCATACTGTGTTCAATCCTCTGGTGCCTTGTCACTCTTTCCTGTTTTATGGACAATTGTGTGTCAGTGAAGACTCCGGACACTGAAGCACAAACACTTCAGGGGAGTGTGCGTTCATCACATTTGTTTAACCAGGTGAAAATCAGTGTCTTAGACCTTGCCTAACTATCTTTATATTCTGAGAATGCACATAGAAGAAACCCCATTCATCCTATTAAATAATGAATGTTGGATTCCTGACACAACAGTGATATAGTCCTTGAATTTTCTGGCACTACCGTTATATGAATACTAAATTTTTAAAAAAAATTATCAGCATTTTATTCTTTCTGGATCTGCATATTAGTGATACTTCTTATTTTTCTATAATATTGAATCTATAAACACATCAGAACCCTTAGCTATGTGTTTCTTAACTCTAAATCTAAAATGTTACAAGTAATATTCTATATGAAAAGATCAGAAGCCATTTCTTAGATAAATCAGTCATTTCATTCATCTAAAGCCTTAAAGTATATTCAAACTACAGGAATTCATTTTCCAACACTATATTTACTGGATAGATGAATAGACGTTTGGGGAAGGGTTAGTTAGTTAGAGATATTCACCTCTCATTGCCTTTTCCAGAGGTTGTTGAACTTAGTGGCCTGAGCATTTTATCTGCAAAATGACTAGCAATTTTTTTTTCAAGTTTCAGGCTTTTTTAATGCCCTAAATACAGTTGATCCATTACCGAGTGTGTTACATGCATAGGAATTTACTGATCTTTTCTTTTCCCCCTAGCTAGTTTTAAAGTTACTGAGCATAACGAGCTTTAAAAATTCTTCAGAATACAAATAAATGAATAGATAAAAGACTACCTCCATTTGATAAATCATTCAAGAAAAAAAAAAAACTTGAGCAAGCTAAGAAAGTCATTAACAGCCATATTTCTGATGGAACTAATGTGATACCTACTCAAGCTACACTGAATCTAATAATCTGTGAGAGAAGAAATGGGAAAAGGTATGAAAGCACTTCATTAAACCAGAAATTGGAAGAAAGGAAAAAAGTGGCACTTCTTTTTCCAATTTTATTCATAGCTCGACAGGAGCACAGTGGAAAAGAGACTAATCGTTTAAGTGCTGACCTTTTACAGTTCTTACCCCATATTCTAGAAGTTAATTGCTTAAATCATGCATTTCATGCAATGCATGGAAGTTTTAATCCAGGCAGTATTCGAGGTGCAGAGGCAACTTTCAGTTCACCCAGCTGCACTGTGCATCTTTATCACCAAAGCAGTCAGGGACTATATCTGGCGGTTTCCCTCGCACATTAAAAGTGTCACGGGTGCAAACCTGGCCACCCTATCTGCCAAACCCTACTTAAGGCTCTTCCTTTATAAACCTTCGCTGTCTTTAGAATGGCTCTGAACGTGGAAAAATCACAAGCTCCAGGGTAGCCTGAGATCAAATGCAAGTACAGCCCTTGGGAAACCTGATAAGAATTCTTATCAACACTGGAACCTGATAAATATTCTGGATACCTTATGCATATTGAATATTTCCTATCTTGTCACAATTTTAGGAATACATTTTAATAATGTTCCCTGACAGCTTCTAAAAGCAAACTTTGCTAGCCTGTGGTCTACCGGTCTACCGGAAGTAACCTCTACCCCTGCCACTTAAAGCTATGTGAATGAAACAAGTTTTGGGATCACTCTGGGCCTTAGTTTTCTCAGAAATGTGGGAAAATAGCTCATTTTTAAAAGGCAGAAAGGCTGAGAAAGGATACAATGTGTACATACACACATGCACACAGAAGGAGACACAAAGATTTTTATTTTGTTCCAAGCCAAAAAAAATCTTTTGGCTTTATCAGTGTGATCTCTGCCCTTTCAGATGTGTACAGAAAATGTCCATATAAATTTTCATTTTAGTTGAATGCCTTTGAGAAACCTGTAAAGAGGAAAGAAACAAAAAACTGCAGTTCCCCATAAGTTTTTAAAAGTTGTATATTGTATTTGTAGTAATATTCTGAATGAGTTGTAAATAGGAAGTAGAAGAACAATGCTTATGTCAAGTCCTAACACTACAGTAGAAAAATGGAAGCAATGCAAATAAATGACTTTTTTTCCCAAATGCTAGTGGAATAATTTAAAATAAAGTGTGTATATTGGAAAAAAAAAAAAAGTAAAAGAGGGGAAAGAAAACAATTATTTTATTTTTTTTTTCATTTTCACTGCCTTCCCTGAATAATGCTGAGCTTTTTTGTATACATAATTTCCTTTATTGCCTAAAATAAAGGATAGCTATTTTTAGAAATAACTGATTTTAGGAAAGCTAAGTAGCTTCCTCAAGGTTGTACTGACAATAAAAGGCAGACTCAAGATTCAAGCAGGGTCTATAAGATTCCAGTGCCCTTAGATATTTTCACATATTAGTCCTTACACATTTTATTAATTTTAAATTGTGTGATTTTTTCCATATCTATACACCACTGGTAGTATTTTAACTTAATTTTAAAAATTAAATTGACTTTTTTTTTTTATTATTTATTTATTTATTTATTTATGATAGTCACAGAGAGAGAGAGAGAGAGGCAGAGACACAGGCAGAGGGAGAAGCAGGCTCCATGCACCGGGAGCCCGATGTGGGATTAGATCCTGGGTCTCCAGGATCGCGCCCTGGGCCAAAGGCAGGCGCCAAACCGCTGTGCCACCCAGGGATCCCGACTTTTTTTTTTTTTACTTAACATAAATGTATCGTTAGAACTAAACTTTAGTTCATTCCAAAAAATGAAAAACCAAGTATCCCTTTTCAGAAGTAGGAGGTATATTTAAGATAAACAGCATGAAAAGACAAAACATTTTTTTTTAGATTCAGCTCAGTGTTTTCGTAAGACAAAAAACCTGGTGTTCCTGCTTCTCACAACCAATCTCTTTCTCTGTACCTGTCTCTCAATCAGTATCTTTCTCTTGTTTAAAAAAAAAAAAATACCCATATTAGAGAAATGTCAGGACTAGCACCAGCAGAAACTTCCTCTTTCATGCAGTTGTTTTGAAATTAGAAAAACACTGAAAAGGATCATTTTCTCACTCCATGAGTCAATGTTTTTACCATGTCTTCCTGTCCAACAGTATCCTGGGGGTTGGCGATTTTTGCATCACTCTGGTAACACAGAGCTTGACAGTGTAGACCTGTACCTCACGCCTGATGAAATGATAACCGATGACATCCTGATTGGCTGTCACCTCCTGCAGCCATGTGCCTTGCCCCATTTTCTATTTGAAGTGGGCAGAGACTCTGCAGGCCACTTGACTTATTAGATTACATTAGAAAAGTACTCGGAACTCTATAGAATTAGATGCCTTAGAATTGATAAAAATGAAAGAACGTTTTCATGTGGTGTATCCCCAGAGCCCTGAGACTCTCGGGAGGAAGGTGGCCCTCTGGGTTAATTCTCACTGTTGGGAAGCCCTCACCTTGCTGCTAGCTGGCACCTGCTTTTAAAAACACCAAACAATTTCCATCACTATAGGGCATTGCCTTCTCAGACTGCCTCATTTTTCATAGGGAAAGTTTATGGTATAATGAAAAGGACACAGTCACGCATATTTTATACACATTTGGGTATTTTTAAAAGGTGTTATTTATTTATTTATTTATTTATTTATTTATTTATTTATTTATTTATTTATGTGAGAGAGAGAGAGAGAAAGAGAGGGAGAGAGAGAGAGAGAATGCAGGATGAGGGGCAGAGAAGCAGGCTCTCTGCTGAGCCAGGAGCCCAATATGGGGCTCCATCCCAGGACCCCAGGATCATGGCCTGAGCCAAAGGGATCATGACCTGAGGTGAAGGCAGAGGCTTAACCGACTGAGACATCCAGGCGCCCCTAACACATTTGTTTTTGTAGAATAGGTTGATTGTCCACCAAGAAGCTGCTGGCCTCTTGCCCAAATGCTCCTGGGATACTTCCATAAATACCTCCTTTAGAAGCCTGTTATTTTACTCTGGCAGATGTAAGGTAAAGGTTCAGTGTTCCTAGCTAATATCATAGACTATGTCCAAAGGGAATGGAAAATAAATTACCCAGAAATACTGAACTACATAAGATGAATTTTGCATAAACATTCTGTGTATAGCACAAAACGTAGTTGAGCATTAGCAGCTAAAATATAACAGTATAACTATTCCATAAAAACTGATGTTGAGGGCTTAGGCATGATCTAAATCTCCTTAAACAAAGTAGGAGGGAGTATATATAAATGTTAAGGAATGAAGCTGCACAGATAAAGCCCTGGATTAGAATCAGCAACAAATGAAAAACTATGTGACTTGAGCAAGTGACTTACCTCTCTGTGCCTCAATTTTCTTATCTGTAAAGTGGAAATAATAACGGTACTTTCTTCATGGTGTTTGTGTGAATAAAAATGGAAAACACTTAGGGGCATCTGGGTGTCTCAGTGGTTGAGCGTTCACCTTTGGCTCAGGACATGATCCCCGGGGTCCTGGATCAAGTCCCGCATCGGGCTCCTTGAGGGGAGCCTGCTTCTCCCTTTGCCTGCGTCTCTGCCTCTCTCTCTTCATCTCTCATGAATAAATAAATAAAATCTTTTTTTAAAAGAATAAAACGCTTAAAGTACTTAAAAAGAGTGCTTGGCATAGAATAAGCCCTCCATACATGTTAATTCTTAGCCAAATAATCAAGCATAAAAATTTTAATGTTGAGAAAAAAAAACAGTGACAAAACTATTTAAAGAAGCCAGACATTTTAAGGAGAAAATTTTAGTTTGAAGTTCTTTTTTAACAACCAATTTACAATTGCTAATCTCCCATTTTAACCAAGAGAATCAGACACTCAAGAGTTTTTTTTCTTTCAGCCACTAGCTAGGTAGGCTTTAATAAAGTGAGGTGCAGAAAAGCATGTGCACATTAGGAAATGATGTTGAGGTGGGGAGGCATGTAGGCCACACAACTTAGAATATGCTCCCTCAGCACACAAACATAATAATGCTTTGGATCAAGAGAAAAACATTTTTTGATAACACTTGAAATTGCAATCAAACATGAAGGACAATGATACATGAAATTGGATATGTAAATTCTGAACATGGCATAGTTTTATTTGTATGCAACAAGCAGAAAAATAAGGATTTATTTTTTTTTTTTACTTGCGTATAAATGACACACAAGTTTCAGGTATACACAATAGTGATTCAACAAGTTTATACATCCTGCTGTGCTCACCACTAGTGTAGCTACCATCTGCCACCATACACTGATAACACCATATCATTGACTATATTCCTTATGCTGTGCCTTTATTAAGAATTTTTTAATAAAAGGGGAGCCTGGCTGACTCAGCCGATGGAGCATGCAGCTCTTGATCTCTGGGTTGCAAGTTCAAGCCCCATGTTGTGTGTAGAGATGAATTAAAAATAAAAATCTATTTAAAAAAGAATTTTTTAACCAGATAGAAACTGGAAAGAAAAACATGACTATCAAAAAACATGACTATCTCACCTTTTTTGGTGAGGCTGTAAAACCCATGGGGCTGGAAGAAGTTAACAGCTTAAAAGTAATTATCTATTATCAACAGAGGTTCCCTAAAACACAATTAGTTACACAGATATTTCATAATTAGTGACAGGTGCCATATGTTATTACAAGTAAATAAGATAGCTTTCATATCTTGAGACAAAAAAAAAAAATCTGCCCTGATTTGAAAAGTTTGAAAGCTTGAAAGATTATAATGTATATATGAATTAAGTATGACTTCTACCCCAAAATTAGTGACTTGTCTAATGATAATTTGAATATGCTCTTTTGAAATCACATGCATAGCCTCTTGTCTTCAGTACCTAAACTGCACCTCATTCCTCTGAAATGTATCCATGTGTGCCAAAGAGTGACAATTTCTGTTCCTGTAAAAAATATTTAATGTCATCTGTTTTTAAAAATTGTCCTTAACCTTTACTCTAAGAAAAATAATGTTAATATGAATTTAAATAGCTTGAAGTCTCATAATATTCACATGAAAAGTAGCAACTGTGAAACCTGGTCCAATTATTCTTAGCTTTTACTTGGTTTCAAAATTCAAAATATATTTTATTTTCTGAAATTTGGGGACATATTTGATCCCCATATGTACTGCTGCTAACCAAGGATATTTTTATTTAAGCCATCTCTGTAAACATAAACTGAGTAACTATATCTGGAACTAAATTAGGTTGGAAAAGTTCAGCCTTTTAATTGATTTTTTTTGTATGATGTATGGTATTTTCTTACAGCATATAAAATAATAAAATTGGTCTTTCTTTTCATATCCCAAAAGGATTCACTTAATGAGAAAAAAAGATATAGAAATCTAGTTACAAAATATTGTCCATCACCTTCTAAAAAATAAAGTTTATTTAAAATTTATTACAGCTATGTACACATATAAAAGTAAAACAATTCTTTGTGACCGAAAATGAATTTTATGTGCTCTTTCACTTACCCATATTTATCTCAGCAAAATAGAGGTTTCTAAAATAGTGTCATAGGTGCCTGCCCAATTGGCTTCCCAGCACTCATCTACCAAAACCCCATTAGTCAAAATGCAGTTCCTGTGGCCCAAAGAAACAAAGTCAGTGGAAATATTCTGCCTAAAACTTCATTAAGATGACTTTAAAATGCTGTAGAAATAATTTAAAACTTCAGATGTACAGTGCAGATGTAAGATGTATTTCTGTGCCGAGTTATACCACACAATGTTTACTCAGCAAAAACTCTTCCTCTTTAGCACACAGCAAAGTATAGTGATCATGAGCCTTCCGTGCGTTATCACAGTCAAATCTTATGAACAGATAATGTTATATATAGCTTTCTGTTCAGGTCCATAAAGTGCGACTTGCTACAGAAATTTCATTATAAAGGAGAGACTTCAAGTAAAAAGTTTGATTTGGGGAAGATCTGTTCATAGAAGCCTTCCAGGAGAGAACTCAGCGTATATTGAATTACTTAATCAATTCATTAAATTAAATCCGTCCAGCTCTTATTTATCTTGATAAATAGAATCATATATCTGACCCTGTTTCTCAATTCTATAATATTTTGTAATAAAAAAGAAGAAAACACAGATAAGTGAGCTGATATCCAAAACCTATTTCAAAAAAGTAACCTACAGAGCATATGACACAATCAGTCATACATAAAACAGATAAAGTCTAATTTCTGATTCCTTCTATGTTACAACTCTGGGATTTTCCATAATCGTGGTAGTCCTAGACACTATAAAACTCTGAAATCCCTTCTGATTCATCCAGGATTCTATAATATCCAGCTTAATTTGAGTGCTAAGAGTATTTTGTTAATACTATTACTAGAAACTATTCTAAAACTTTAAGACTTAAGATTTATTTTTTGAAATCAATTATATTTCTAAAACATGCTGATAAAAAAAACAAGAGTTTATTAATAGAATAATAGCATACGTAGTCATCACTTTACTATCTCACTTGACCTTTCAGATCACTTTTTTCAATCTCAAAGTTGAAGCTATTTTTATATTCTAATACTTTGGTGTATACAGCAAGTTTAATTAAATGAGAATTGTTAAATAATGATGACAGCCTTTGCCTCAGCTATTCTGAATGATCATGAATTAACTATACAACTTCCAAAGACTTTTTAAATTATACTACAAGTCAATCAATTTTAATCACATTTTTCCGTTAGACATGAAATGATTTCTAAATATTTCTTCTTGTGGTGCCAAAACTAATTACCAAAGGAACTACAGAAAGCAGTAAAATGTGTGAAATTTCAAAGTCCATAATAATCTTAGCATTAATCAACATTTGGCTTCTAGCACTGGAATTAACTTAAGCAATTTGGAGTATTATCCTAAAATTATCATTATCATTTCCAGCACTGGGAGTTACTAACAGTTGTTAGACACTATATAATTAGCATGAAAAGTCAGAAATCGATGCATGATCAAACACAAGTTATGTGCCAAATAAAATTACTGTAATTTATCAATTCAACTAGTCAAATGTGATTATCAGTAAGCCCAGAACATTCAAAATACAATCATAATTATTTTCAGAAAATATCAAGGAACAGTTTGAGAAAAAAATAAGAGAAATATTCATGTGTTAATATATGTTTGACAGAGCATCCAACTTCTGGTAAATCATATAATTTAGCAACAGGATTATTTTTTTCAGTATTAACTAAATTTTTACACAGATGTTTTAAATAAAATTATGTAACCCACATTAGATAATTTTACTGTAAAGTTAAATGTTATTTTTTCTTAACCAAATGTATTTTTATAACACATAAGTTCTCCTTTAGACAGATGACCAAAGCAAATTTTTAATTAAAATGGTTTTTAAATTGGTTCAAGATGGAACTTAAAAAAAAGAAAAATCCAGGCAAATCTGTTACAAATCAGGGAAAGGCAGGTAGTAAGTTCTATGCAAATCTTGGAACATTTCCAGTAATTCTGGCTCTTTTCTCCCACTCATCATCAGGGACCAGTGTATTTTCATACCCTAGTTGAGATCACCAGCACTAAAATTGATGATGTATTCAGTCTGCTTTCCTACTGTCTTCCTTCCCACAACTGGGCAGAACAGAATATTAAGAAAAGTACTGTCCTAAAAAAAAATAATAAAAAATAAAAATACAAACAGCCTGCGTTTGACTTAGCCAAGACACTCACTCTCTGATCCAAGGATTAATAAATAATACGCAGATGATTCTTGCCCCACAAACTACCTCGATGGTTTATAAAGAAAACCAAATGAGACTATACATATGAAGGTGTTTCATAAACTTCTAAATACTATATAAATAAGCGTTATTATGATGATTTGTGGTCCATGCCCACAGATTTAGGCCAGTCCCAGATTCTAAGAATAACCCAAACCCAGTCTCTATGTGGAATGAATTAAAGGAAGCCTCAGCTAAGTAATTCAAATGCCTCAGACTCTCAGACGGTCTTGCTCTAAGCTTATTACAGTTGCTCGTGACTTTTTCTAATAACTGGATCCTCCCTTATTCCTGGGAACAAACAGGGTCCCCAAAAATAAATGAATAAATAAATCAAGACCAGAAAGTCTTATTCTTCAGATGCCTGTTTTAAAGTTCTAATGCCAATCCACTTCTCCCTGAAATAGATTTCTGCCTTTCTCTCTCCTGCCATCTTAGGCTGTCTGACTTGACCATACCTCGTAGATGGGACCCTTCTAGTACTTCTGTAACACTCAAATTCTGCCTACATTCCTGCCTTGTCACCACATTCTCTAGGTTTTGACTCAATATATAATCCAGCCATTTAGCAGATTGAAATTCAAGGTAGCAAATTCTTTTCTATGATTCTCTGCAAATAGAGCAAGATGCCTTATGAGCCAAAGAGTTCTGTATCCCTTACGATAATCAAGCCAAAGCTTCATACCTATCAGCCATGATTCCCATGCGGGAGTAGTGCTGCTCTGATTGGGAGCATGGACAAGATCGCTCTACAGTCCTAGGTCACCTGCTTAATTAACCACTCTGCAGCTCTGGTTCTCTGATGCTTCAGAGCAAGAATGGATAGACAGCATACAGCTCCTGACATCGCGGCATCCTACTACACTAAACAAATTGTTCCTATAATGAATCCAAGAGACCACATACTATTTGCCTTACTTGCATTTGTGCATAAACACAAATGTTCTTTGTGTGTAGATGTTAAAAACTGTTACTGCACTAATGTCCTTGTTAGAGCTATAATTAGTTATAGGAAATGATGTCATTAACTCTGAAAAGAGTGGATTTTTTTAAAATCACATATAGCAAGTCACGCACCAGACCAAACATCCATGGTATTTCTTATTTTTTTTATTTAAACCCAATTAACCAACATATAGTACATTATTAGTTTTCAGATATAGAGTTCAGTAATTTGTCAGTTGCATATAAAACCCAGGGCTCATCACATCACATGCTCTTTTTAATGTCCATCACCCAGTTACCCCATCTACCAACGCACCCCCTTCCAGCAACCTTGTTTGTTTCCTACAGTTTAAGAGTCTCTCATGGTTTGTCTCCCTCTCTGATTTCTCCCCATCCAGTTTTCCCTCCCTTCCCCCATGAGCCTTTGCACTTGTTCTTATATTCCACATATGAGTGAAACCATATAATTGTATTTCTCTGATTGACTTATTTCACTCACCATAATATCTTCCAGTTCCATCCATGTCAATGTTAATGGTAAGATTTCGTCCTTTCTGATGACTGATAATCTATTGTATTATGTTCCTTTATCCATTCATCTGTTGATGGACATCTCAGCTCTTTCCATAGTTTGGCTATTGTGGACATTGCTGCTATAAACACTGGGGTGGCAAGTGGCCCTTTCAACCACTGCATTTGTATCTTTGGGGTAAATACCTAGTAGTGCAGTTGCTGGGTCATAAGGCAGCTCTATTTTTAACTTCTTGAGGAACCTCTATACTGTTTTCCAGAGTGGTTTCACCAGCTTGCATTCCCACAGCAGCATAAGAAGGTTCCCCTTTCTCCACATCCATGCCAACATTTGTTGTTTCCTGACTTGTTAATTTTACCCATTCTGACTGGTGTGAGGTGGTATTTCATTGTGGATTTTATTTGTATTTCCCTGGTGGCCAAGTATAAACATCCATGATATTTATAATTACACTTTTACATTAGTTAACACACTATTTTCACTTCAATATCAAAATGTCCATAAGTAAATCTCATATAAACTAAAATATGAATATTGCAAAAGCTTGGCAATCACTTTATAATATTTGTAGGAACACCATGTATTTGAGCTTAGTACATAGAGTTAAAATATTTTAACATTAATTTTTTTCTCTTACTTTTATGCTTGTCTTATAGTATTAAATTTTCCTTCAGTTTCAGGAGAGGAAATAAAACATCTTAACATTACTCATGCAGTAACTTAAGTCTATTATATTATAGTAAGTGACTGATTTTTCCAGTCTTTTCATCTTTCTATTTGATTATGGAATAACAAAGCCTATTGATTTGAATATTTGTGATCCACTATAGTATAATGAGACCATTTTTGTCTTTTAGTCATACTTATTTCCTGAACATTGAGAGATAGATGGAGAATAGGATAAAGACATGGGAATTATTGTGCAGAATAATGGGTGTGGATTATAAAACTGAACCTATAGGAATTAGAAGCAAAATAATATAATAATAATAATAATAAATAAGAAGAGAGGAGGTAACATGGAGACAGAAAAGAAGTGAGGATGTCCCAAAGACAGTTTGCCAGTAGAGTCATGACTTGCCAAGAGCCCCAATAGTTAATCAAGAATTGACTCAACTTAAATAAGTTTGATTGCATGTAGAACTGAAATAGGAGAATGCCTACCAAAATAACTATTCAAGTGAAGAAGTTAAACATCCATAGTTCTATGGCTGTTGACAGAAGACAGGAGACTCCTGAGACAAAAGACTGTGCTACTCATAGCAAAAGACGTGAGAGTACCTGGATAGTTGTCCTGGTTCCTCAAACTCAAGACCCAACTCCAAATACCTTGAAATATACATGGCAAGTACTCCAAGATGGAAGGCCGGGTGAAGCCTGCATCCAGTGCAGTGCCTACAGGAGAGAGATTTTGAGTATAGAGAATCCAGCTTTCCACCAAGAAGTAAGCAAGTCTGTTTTTGTCCAAATAAGATTCATTGCAGAACAATGCAGTGCATTCCAGAGATGAGTTACCTTACTTCTATGGATTGCCAGCCAAATAAATAATTCTATATTCCTTGGGGAAGCAACAGACTTTCGTGATGTTAGCACATTCAGCAAGACCTGTAGGAGTGCAGGCGACCCGCTCTCAGAAGACTGCTGCTCAGCAGTGAAGTGAAGCAGTTCTCCAAGAATGGGATGCCCAGATCAGCATCACTCAGGAACTTAACAGAAATGCAGCTTCCTGGGCCTCACTCCACACCTGGTTGTCTTAGTGCATTTGGACGGCTACAATAAAAGACTACAGACAACTGTATAAGCAATAGACATTTATTTCTCAGAGTTCTGGCAGATGAGAAGTCCAAAATCATGGCAACATTAGGTGTCTGCTGAGAGCCCATTTCCTAATTTATAGACGGCAGTCTTCTGCTGTGTCCTCATTTGGTAGAAGCAAGGGAGCTCTCTGGGACCCCTTTTATAAGGACACTAATCTCATTGATGAGGGCTCTGGCCTCATGACCTAATCACCTTCCAAAAACTCTACCTCCTAATACTATCACATTGGGGGTTAGGATTTCAACATATGAACTTTGAGGAGCCACAAACATTCAGACCATAGCATTAATGAATCAGAAAATTAGTGATCTGATTTATTTGCCCGTTCAGTAATTCTGAGGCCCATTAATGTTTAAGAACCAAACATGTAATGGAAATAATTCTTAATAGCAGTCAATATTCTGGGTCTAGTTAGGGCTTCCACCAACTATGAGCACATGTCTTTCAAACTGTCTGGGCCTTGGGATCCCTGGGTGGTGCAGCGGTTTGGCGCCTGCCTTTGGCTCAGGGCGCAATCCTGGAGACCCGGGATTGAATCCCACGTCGGGCTCCCGGTGCATGGAGCCTGCTTCTCCCTCTGCCTGTGTTTCTGCCTCTCTCTCTCTCTCACTGTGTGCCTATCATAAATTAAAAAAAAAAAAAACTGTCTGGGCCTTAATATCTTATTATTATAACAGGAGAGGGTTAGATAATTTTTTATTTCTTATTGCTCAAATTCAATTTAGTTCTATATTTCTTGACATGTAGCTTCGTAAATATTTCCTATATCAAAGACCGTAAGGGGCACCTTCGTGACTCGGTGGCTGAGCATCTGCCTTGGGGTCAGGTCGTGATCCCGCGGTCCTGGGATCGAGTCCCACATCAGGCTCCCTGCATGGAGCCTGCTTCTCCTCCTGCCTGTGTCTCTGCCTCTCTGTGTGTGTCTCTCATGAATAAATAAATAAAATCTTTTTTCAAAATAAAATAAAATAAATACCTTGAAATATACATGGCAAGTACTTGGAAGCCAAGAGAGATAGCCAGCAAGGCAGACCCGCAAGGATTCATAGCCTCATAGGCTCACAGAACTTAGTTGTCAGCATGCTGGGAGTAGAACAGTACCTCAGACAAATGTGAAGTAACCAATCTGGTATATCGGAAGATCTGTTTATGAATTTGTAGTGGGACCTATCACTGAAAGAGAGTCCAGTCTTGTGCCCTCTGGCCTGAGTACTCTCTTCCAAGAGACACTGGCCACACTGTAGGAATGACACACTGGTAGGAATTAGACACACTGGTAGGAATTAGAATCAGAAGTTTTGCCTGTGGAGAGTTAATGGAATGTGCTGAGATTGCCTAATGTTCCACATCTGTCATCACAGGCCAAGTTTACTTCCAGGACTTGGTTGCCTTCTCCTGTGGAGTACACACCTTTTCCTGAATGGGCACAACGGAGTGACCCTCCAAGATTCTCTATTTTTTTAAAGATTGTATTTATTCATTTTAAGAGAGAGGGAGAGAGAGAGGAGGAAGGGGAAGACGGGGAGGTAGAGAGACAAGCAGACTCTACGCTGAGCATGGAGCCCTACACAGGGCTCAATCCCACAACCTCCAAGATCATGACCCCCAAGACTCTCCTATTTTTCTGTACTTGCAGTGCCAAACAAGTCTTTTTTAGACCAACACCTTTCTTTCATATATTTAGTAAGTTTCAGTTATATTCTAATCAAGACTCAAAAAACTATAAACTCTCTGCCTCTCTTAAGTGACACTGCATATTCTCTACCCTGATCATATAAGTCTTGACTTTAAAGTTAAAATCTCAGAAGGCAGCCTAATCATCTTATTTCTAAGTTTCTGATGGGCTACTATGTGTTTGTCTTTGCCTGTGTTTCCTGTATCCCCACAGCCCCTACATCCTAAATGGTCATCAACTATGGAATGGAGACTACTAAGCCTCCAAGAACTACATAATGGAACAGTTGGAGTTCCCTTCACTTGTTCCCAGTGAGTTAGTAGCCATCTTAGTTTCCATGCCATTTACAGTTTTTGTGATGTGATTATTTTAACCTAAAAGTATAATGCAATTCTGGTCCCAAGAGCTTATTAATCGAAGGCAAGTTTTAAATTATATTGAACAGTAGCTGCCAGGAATCTGTTTATGTTATTTAGAAATTTGAATTGTATTGTATCTCTTTTGTAAAAAAGGATTTGTAACAGCCAAATGTATTCACATTGTCTATAAAAAGTGAATGGCTAAACAGTTATTCAATAAACAGGATCAGTGGTGACAATAAATATATTTTTTTTAAAAATTTTTAATTGGAGTTCAATTAGCCAACATTTAGCAGAACACCCAGTGGTCATCCCGCCAAGTGCCCCCCTCAGTGCCCATCACCCAGTCACCCCAAACCCCCCCCGCCCACCTCCCTTTCCACTACCCCTTGTTCATTTCCTAGAGTACGTGTCTCACATGTTTTGTCACCCTCACTGATATTTTCACTTCTTTCCCTTTATTCCCTTTCACTAATTTTTATATTCCCCAAATGAATGAGACCATATAATGCTTGTCCTTCTCCGACTGACTTATTTCACTCAACATAATACCCTCCAGGTCCATCTGCATCGAAGCAAATGGTGGGTATTTGTCGTTTCTAATGGCTGAGGAATATTCCATTGTATACATAGACCACAGCTTCTTTATCCATTCATCTTTCGATGGACACCGAGGCTCCTTCCACAGTTGGGCTATTGTGGCCATTGCTGCTATAAACATCGGGGTGCAGGTGTCCTGGCATTTCACTGCATCTGTATCTTTGGGGTAAATCTCCAGCAGTGCAATTGCTGGGTCGTAGGGCAGGTCTATTTTTAACTCTTTGAAGAACTTCCACACAGTTTTCCAGAGTGGCTGCACCAGTTCACATTCCCACCAACAGCGCAAGAGGGCTCCCCTTTCTCCACATCCTCTCCAACATCTGTGGTTTCCTGCCTTGATAATTTTCCCCATTCTCACTGGTGTGAGGTGGGATCTCATTGTGGTTTTGATTTGTATTTCCCTGATGGCCAGTGATGCGGAGCATTTTCTCATGTGCTTGTTGGCCATGTCTATGTCTTCCTCTGTGAGATTTCTCTTCATGTCTTTTGCCCATTTCATGATTGGATTGTTTGTTTCTTTGCTGTTGAGTTTAATAAGTTCTTTATAGATCTTGGATACTAGCCCTTTATCTGATAGGTCATTTGCAAATATCTTCTCCCATTCTGTAGGTCGTCTTTTAGTTTTGTTGGCTGTTTCTTTTGCTGTGCAGAAGCTTCTTATCTTGATGAAATCCCAATAATTCATTTTTGCCTTTGTTTCTGTTGCCTTCCTGGATGTATCTTGCAAGAAGTTGCTGTGGCCGAGTTCAAAAAGGGTGTTGCCTGTGTTCTCCTCTAGGATTTTGATAGAATCTTGTCTCACACTTAGATCTTTCATCCATTTTGAGTTTATCTTTGTGTATGGTGAAAGAGAGTGGTCTAGTTTCATTCTTCTGCATGTGGATGTCCAATTTTCCCAGCACCATTTATTGAAGAGACTGTCTTTTTTTCCAGTGGATAGTCTTTCCTACTTTGGGTGACAATAAATATAGATAATTTCTGTTCGTAAGACTCTGCTTTTCTATAAAATGCTATACAGCCTATATTTTTTACATATTTCTATTCACCGTTTTTTGCTTTTATAGTTGTTATCTAAAAATATGATTATCTGTATTTCTCTAATTGCTTATTAGTTCTAGATCTCAACTAGAAAAAAATAGCAAGCATTTCTGATATTAAAATATTTTAAATATGATTTTTTGTGGAGCTATTAATAAAGTGCATTTTTCCACATATTGCTGTACCTGTAAAAAGATGTTCAACATCACTAATTATTAGGGAAGTGCAAATCAGAACCATAATGAGATATCACCTCACACCTGTTAGAATAGCTATTATCAAAAAGAAAAAGAACAAGTGTTGGAGAGGATGTGGAGAAAGGGCACCTTTGTGTGCCATTGGTAGGACTGTAAATTGGTGCAGCTGTTGTGGAAAACAACATGGAGGTTCTTCGCAAAATTAAAAATAGAATTACCATGTGCTCCAGCTATGCCACTTCTAGGTATTTATCTAAGGAAAATGAAAACACTAATTCAAAAAGATATATGTACTCCTATGTCCATTGCAGCATTATTTACAATAGCTGGGAATGGAAACAACCTTAGTGTCCATGGATGGATGCATGAATAAGAAGTTATGGTATATATAAACAATACCATTCAGCCATAAAAGAAGGAGATCTTGCCATTTGCAACAGCACAGGTGGACCTTGAAGATAGGCTAAATGAAATAAGACAGAGAAAGACAATTGCCATGCATGTGATCTCACTTATATTTGGAATCTAAAAAACAAAAAAGAAAACTCGTACGTACAACGAATAAATTGGTGACTATAGGGGAGAAGGAGGCTTGGGGACAGAAAGGCTTGTATGATGACAGACGGTAACTAAATTAATTGTGGTGTTCACCTTGTAGTATGTAGACTGAACTATGTTGTACACCTGAAACTAATATAATGTTATATATCAATCTTACACCAATAAATATATATATTAATTCATTAGGTTTAAAATTAAATGTGCTTTCCCTTAGATTAATACTGTCCTTTTTATCTTTGTCAAATAGAAGCAAATTGCTTGGTTCAGTACCATCCAGGCCCATCTGAGTGTCTCTTTTTTGTTGTTTTTCAGAAATGGGAGAGATTGAGAGTTGGAAAAGCATTCATCATCAGGATAATTGGTTTTAAAAGCATCCAGGCTCCCATATAGCCACTAGATAAATTACCCACTATTCAAAAGGAAAGCACAATTAGTTTCACATTATAGTTAAGCCAATCAGCTCCTTAAGTGACTGTCATTATTGAGAAAAAGGCAACAAGAATGTCATAGTTGTCCCCTTTCTCCCATGCCTTTAGAAGCAAAAGCAATCCTTTTCTCAGACTAGAAGATCCATGGGAAGCTTAGTGAATATATTTTGCCATTGCTTTTAGATAAGGAGAACTATATTCATGACTTGTATCCATATGGTTAATAACACCTACCTCACAATGCAAAGTTAATGAAGCTTTTGTTTTGTACTAGGGACAGGCAAATGCTTTGAAGCTTTATGGCAAGGAAGTAAGACTTCAATAAATTATTTTCAAACCTCCTTTTCTTCTTCCCGAAATAATTATTTTTATGTAATCATTTACAATCAAGGAGCAAAGGAAGGGGTAAGGAGAAATCATACCAGGGGTAATGGAATATGCACAAAAAATCTGCAGGCTGTTTTTCTCTTCTTAAAATGGATAGTTGCTAAACAACCGTTCATTACCTCTTTTGAGACAAGCAGGATGGTGAAGAATATACTAAATTAATGTCATCTGCCATGACTTAACCTGAAGAAACACAATGATTAGTAAACTTTACATACACAGCTGCTGCATTTTAAGCATGTTCCATCTGTAATAAGAGTGATCAATGGAGGCCTCACAGGAAAGAGGGTGACTGCAGTCATATATAAAGAAAGAGCTTAGGATCCCTGGGTGGCACAGTGGTTTTAGCGCCTGCCTTTGGCCCAGGGCGCGATCCTGGAGACCCGGGATTGAATCCCACATTGGGCTCCCGGTGCACGGAGCCTGCTCCTCCCTCTGCCTGTGTCTCTGCCTCTCTCTCTCTCTCTCTCTGTGTGTGTGACTATCATAAATAAATAAAAATTTAAAAAATAATAAAAATTAAAAAATAATAAAAAATAAAGAAAGAGCTTTAGTTCCTCCCTGCATGCAAGTGTTATCAGTCAAAATCTAAACCCACTATGCTTTATGTTCCCATCATTCTACAGGTTAAATTTAATTGTATTTATTAAAGTTTTCGTTTTCACATTGGGAATGGATCATTTTTGTTATGTGCATACAGGGAATGTATAAAATTCCCTTTATACCACACAGCACATGGCACGCCTGCTTTGGACCATAAGTTCAAAACTTTGTGCTTTAAAGACTCATCGACTCTATTGCCATGAACACTTCTTGCAACTGCACAAAGAACACATTTGAGTAACGTTTTCATTTTTAGAAATACATGTTATGTGTGACCAGTAAGCATATAGTATAGACTAGGTGAGAAAGAAGAGGGGAAGGAGGAAAAGAAAGAGGGAGTGGGGGAGAGAAGCAAAAATGAGAAAGAGAGAGAATATCACAGTATCAAAATGTACTTAGGCCTTCAAGCTTCTTTCCTAAGGATATAAGTTTTAAATGCTTTTGGCTGGAAAACAGACTATTTATGGTATATATTTTGTTTATTTTCAGTTGTTTGATTTATGAAAGTTTTAAAATCAAAATTATTAGGCATTTATTATTAAGTATAGCAAGGTTTACACAGTACCTAGAGTCCTCTGAAAAATGGTTGTCCCAGATTGCTTAATTAAATAGCATTCAAACAATGTAAAGGGCATTTGTGAATTTAATATGTTTTATGTTGTGTTTTTAAGTAATTCATTTGTCGAGTTTAACAAAATCTTTCTAAGAATATTTCTTAAAATCTAATGAATTCAATGTATCAACATGGCCTAAGGCTTTCTTAGACTTTCCACTATCATACACAAACGTAAGATTTGGTCATAAGATTTCAATTCATAAAACTGAAATCCTGTGTCTTAATCTACTTTTTAATGGCATTTTCTAAACTGAAATCACAGGACGGTCACACTAACAAGCTAAATCCTCTTATATAACACAAGTATTTACAGTATCAAATATCCAAATGCTTTCTTAACACAAAAATATTAATACTATGCCTCTACTCTTGCAAATCTTTTATATTTAATTCTACATCTTCATAGAATTAAAGATGTTTACTCACTAAGGAAGAAGACATCCCAGTCAACTGAAATTACTCAGGGGTATATGTTTTTGAGTGTGACAAATGCATAGCCATGAAGGAAAAGAAAGTACCATCCTAGATCACTGGCAACTTTCAACCAGGGACATTGGCTGGGGGAGATCTGGGGCTACTGATATCCAAAGCAATTCTCACCACCCCAGCTGCCATACTCAATCTTTTTCAAAATCTCTATATCATGGGCTTTAAAACTTTAATAAAAGGCCAAGTTACCTAATTGTCTCGCTATTAACAGAAGTCAGCAACTGTTGGAAAAGGCAACCTGCCAATGCAATCTTTCAACACCCATTCAGTCACATAAAAACAGGCCTTTGAATACTTCCAAGAAACAGAGAACCCCCAAAGCCTGTTGGTTTTATCACCTTGTATGGAAATATCTTTCTCTGTCCAGACTAGAGAAGAGTTTCTTTGTTCCATTTAAATATAGATGTTAATGATTGTCAGACACAATTTTCAGTATTTAAGTCTCAGGGGAGAGTTCAGGGTCCTACCACAGCAGCAGGAGAAGGTTATGCATAGGCCAATTGCCCCACATCTACCTGCTGTTTCAGGGACTCCCTAGCCACGAAGGACCAAAGCACACTACTCGAGCTGTAAAGCACTGTTCTCATCCAATGCTGTGTTTTGTTTTCCTGGACAAATTTAATACCAAATTACAATGGACAAAAACATTTGGAGAACTTCGCTGGGATTGATAACCAGTGAATGGTATTTGCTCCCCCAGGACCAATAACTGACACACGATGTTTTTCTCAACAGCAGTTCCCATCCTAATTGATACCTCAATTTGCCTGTCTTTGACTCTTAAGACACTACACAGATTTTCCATATAACTGCAAAAACTCTGAAGTTGACAGGATAATAGGTGTAATTATATTTTCTATCTAAATATAAACCTTGAGCTTGATAGGATTCTAGGATAAATACATGGCATTTCCCTCTACTGAAATCTTGCATTATTTTATCCTTATATTCATATTCAATTTCTCAATTCAATTCTTCTATCAATTGAATTTTAGCTCTTGTGTGATGTTTTTGGCTCATGGTTGCACCATGAGTTTTTCACTGCCCCTCTTGCATCTAGCTTTCTTTAAATTATTTTAATTATTTATTTGAGAGATAGAGAGCACAACTGGGTGTTAGGGGGCAGAGGAAGAAGCAGACTCCCCACTGACCAGAGAATGCAACCTAGGGCTCGATTCCAGGACCCTGAGATCAGGAACTGAGCTGAAGGCAGGCGCTTACCAACTGAGCCATCCAGGGACCCCACAGCTAGCTTTCGTCTCTTACAACCAAGATTATGTAACTCTGATCAGAGATCCGTATTGCTTTTTCTCCTATTCCAGGTGCAGAAGGCTTAGGACTGCCCTGTTCAAACCTCTTAGAGGGGAAAATTATCCCACGGTCACTCTTGTGAGGAGCCACAGAAATTCCGAAGAAGCCCAAATCTCTTTTCCTAGCCAAGAACTTCAAGTGTTTTCCCTCTAACTTGGTCAAGAGCTTGAACTGAAAGATAATTACTGATTTCAGACAATAAATGGACTGGATTTTAAAAACTTATAGCATACTGTAAATGTAAATAATTTTAGCAATGTCTACAGCAAAGGATCTAAGAACCTAAATTTCTCAAAAGTACTTTTCCTAAAGACTCAGCTCTTCTCTTATCACCTCCTATTTTGGCCTGAAAATCCCACTTGAATCTAACTTACATATGTTCATGCTATCAACAATGAAACCTAAATCTCAATATTTTAAAATACCTTTTTTTCTTTTCTCAGTTTCTACAGATAAAGTGATCTGAAGCAATGAATGATGCCACAAAAGCAGAAAAGAGAAACTGTGACAACCCCCAGAAATGTGAAAGGAAGTTTCTTACTGGATAGCAGCATCTTTGGTTCACTTTATAAAAAAAAAATACCCAAATAAATAAAATGGACAGTATTGTTCAATTTTAGAAATTCCATTTCTTCTATGTTCTAAGCTATATAATTGTCAGGTTTCTATGGTTTAGACTGTAAATGTGTTTTCCCCTTTGCTACTTATGTTGTGTTTTTTTAAGTCTTAAAAGTCTTAAAATGTGAAGGACATTTAAGAATGGTAAGGGAGACACTGTATACAAATGTATATTTGTAAAAGCTATTTTTATGATTAGCATGTTTAACTGTTGATCATATATAAAGTCAGGTGATATTGCAATTCTATGTTTAAAGCTTATTTCCAACAATGTCACGTAAGAAAAGATACATCGTAAGCTAGTTTTTATAATTTATTTTTAATTTATAGTTTAAAGTACTTCAGATCATAATGATAAAATACTTGAAAATGTTATATTTCTGCCCTCCATAAGCACCATTTTTATTAATAAAGAATGCAAATATTTCAGATGTGATTCCATAGCTAAAGGACTCTGTTGCTTGGACCTGTGATTAAATTGAGCATTCTCTACTCAACTGAAATGATCCAACTATTACCCAGTACTTCAGTCTGGGTAGGAGATCCCATGGACAGGTTTTAGTGCCAATAAAGGTGAAAACTATATTGGCAAGGAAAGATTGTCTTGTCTTTGGTTCCAAAAGTTTAAATAGTGCTTATATCACTTCATCTCCTATTACTACGAACGCTCCATTCCCAGGCATTGCAAGTGTTTTCCAGATGCTCTTTGCTGTCGTCTTGTGCTGTGGAAATGGAGGAAACCATCTTCACAGACTGTAGGAGAACTCAGCATATAATTTCTTAATAAATACTGTTTCTTTTAAAACGAAGTTGGTGTATATCTTTTCTTTGGGGTGCACTTAAGTTTTAATAGTCAGTTTGACTTTTTGCATTCAAAATGATCTACATCATTACAATGCTATAAAATCAGTGTGATAATGAAAGTAGCATAACTTTACTAAAATGTATATGTTTTATATGCCCACACTTTTCATGGAGTGACCTGTATTCTAGAGCACATTAATTTGCTATGTAATAGAAAGCAAGATGGCCTTCAATTCTTGACAGAAGTCACATTCTGGTTTACATTTCTAAAAGGCATATTTTTCGGGACACCTGAGTGGCTCAGTGGTTGAGCCTTTGGCTCAGGTCATGATCCTGGGGTCCTAGAATTGAGTCCCGCATCAGGCTCCCCACAGGGAGACTGCTTCTCCCTTTGTCTATGTCTCTGCCTCTCTGTGTCTCTCATGGATAAATAAATAAAATAATAAATAAATAAATAAATAAATAAATGTATTTTTTCATTCAAATGTAGAATTTTAAGAAAATATTTCAAGATAGCAAAACTACCTCAACAAAGTCATTTATAATCTGTCAGGCAAGTCTTCAGCTAATGGCTGCAAGCCCTTATTAAGAGCAGAGAGACAACATGTAATATCACTAAGAACAGTTAGTGGAATTGAGGCCTCCTTTTTCAAAGAAACTCAAGAGAATCTAAAATCACCTTGGTATGTTTTCTTATTTTCCTATTGTAATTTAATGATAATCTATCCTTTCTTTATGTGTTTCAAATATATGCTATGAAAAATTATACAATTCCATCCAACAAAGTTTACCTAAAACTAAAATTGTGAAAGCAGAGATTAAAAATTCGCACACTAGGATATAGGGTCTGAATCAGGAATGTACTTGCCTTTAGAAGAAATGTGAAAATCACAACGTGGCATACTATTTTTCATGGCCATAATGAGTATTGGAGAATTTGCAACTGCTGCAATTGAATTGTGAAGCCGAAAAAAACAAACCTGAATACGGTTCTACAAGAGAATAAAATCAGCAGAGTGATTTCTTGGTTTGCTGCCAACTAAATACACTCGCCTGAGATAATCTGATGCTCCAGAAAGGAAATGTTGCAGGTACAGTGTATTAGGAAAATGCACATGTAGATATTTTTTCCAACCTTCCATTTATCTGTCCTTAATATTCAATAAACAGTGTAGCATTTACAACAGACATTATCATAAATTAAGAGTATCATACTTTCCCAGATGCTCATTAACTATTCTCAAAGCAAAATGAATAATTAAACTGAATAATTCTTTGTTATTGGACTTCATTTTCTCCACACAGGCCTATGAAATCATGCCTCTTTCCCTTAATTAATTTACCCATTCCTGGCTTAAGAATTTCTTTCGATGACAAAGATGAAATAAAACATATACAAGATCAACAAAGTATATGGGATTATAACACCTGAGGATTTAGTGTAATAATTTAAAAGAGAACTTTTAAGGGATGATGAAGGGAGTGTAGACGTCTAACTCCAAAAAACATCAGTTCTATCAAAAAAGAAATGCTAAGGGAGTTGTGTTCGATTCAAGAAAAATGTGGGGAAATAGGCTCATTGTTTTGTGAAGTTAGGTCAACTAGTCACTGGTAACAATGTGAAAGAGAATGTACAAATTTTGCTTGCATCTTTCAAATAAAAATTCAAAGAGGAACACAACAAAGTAAACCGACATAGAAATAAAGCAGAAGATAAATAAGAAGGAAACTGTCAAATGGATTAAAATCCAGAGAACAGAAATTACAAATATAAATGCCAACAGAGAATTGATAAATATAAAAGAAAGAAACAGGCATGAAGCTGCTTAGTAGACATTAAATACAACCGTGCTGGTAAGGACAGAACCACCCCCCAGTTCCAACTGGCTGCCTGACCCCGAAACACAACCAATACTAAAGATTGGCCACGTGGCCTGATTTTTTAGGAGAGGGTAAATATCAAGAATTTTAAATGAGACATTCTATTTTTGTTTTAATATGAATCTAAAGGTGAAGGAAACCATATCTGTGATTTATATCGAGGATTTAATCATTGTAAAAGTTAAAGAAGTAAACCCACAATAATGAAAAACAACAAATTCAGGATTACCTATAGTGAGAAAAAGAAGGGAGAATAGAATGAGAGTATTGAATAACATCTGTAATATTTAATTTATTGGGAAATATATTTGAATCAAATATTTTGGGTTTTTAAAAAGATTTTACTTATTTATTCATGAGAGACACACAGAGAGAGAGAAGCAGAGACACAGGCAGAGGGAGAAGCAGGCTCCATGCAGGGAGCCTGATGTGGGACTCAATCCCAGGAAGCCAGGATCATGCCCTGAGCTGAAGGCAGACCCTCAACCGCTCAGGCACCCAGGTGCCCCAGAATCAAATATTTTGAATCAGACATCAAATGTTAAGGTTTGATAAAAAGTCTAAGTTATACTGGTACCAGCTCATTATATTTTCTCTATGTTGTTTTTGCGGGCTTCTAATATTTCCTAAAAAAGTATTGATATATATCTCAGTATTTATATATAGGTAGATATAGATGTACATATATTGATTATCTAGAGATGTAAGTGGTATAAGTAGCATATTGAGAGGCAGAAATTTGAATCTTTGAATCCATCAGAAGTTTGCAAATGTGTGATCTACCTTTTTTCTAGAGATGTGCAGATTCCTAGAAAAGTATGATTTAGAGAAAGAAGGACACACTACTCTAATGTTCAAAGGCATTTTTGGAGAGGAGGAATTTATACGTGAATCTTCTATTTGTTATTGAAAAGGCTTCCTATCAGCCTTTGAGATATTTAGAATCACTCTTGGAATCTAATTATGGTTCGTGTAAGAATGTGGGGCGCCTGAGTGTGCAAAAGAGTTCCCATGTTTATTAGGTTGCATCTGTAAGAATAAGGACAGAAGCTTCTCTACCTTTATATCCTGTACATATATTACCTTGTACATAACAGGTTATTTCTCCATAAATGTTTGGAGAATTAAAAGAAACTGGGTGTGTTCTAGGTTTTTGCCTTATTATAAAGTTTTAAAAGCTGTAATTTGCTGAATGACTACTATGTACCGAGCTAACAGCTGTCTATGCATCATCACTAAGGCGCACAGGAACACCGCAGGATAGGTATTGTTAGCTCCAGTTTCCAAGTAAAGAGAGCCGATCATTTATTCATTCATCCATTTTTTTATTAAGTACCAACTCCATGCCAAACATTGTTACTGACAATACAGGGTCCAGCTATATATAATAAAGACTAATATTCCTGCCCTTGAAAAGCTAATACTCTTCAGGGGGATGATACATAATAAGATAATTAACAAGCAAATGTAACGTATTGCAGATGATAATGATGATGAACACAGAGGAAAATGCAAAGCAGGGAAGGAAAGAGGGTGGTGAGGTTTTACATGGGTATTTTAAATAGCCTGATCATGGAAGACTCTTTGGTAAGACGACATTCAAGCAAAGATGTGGAATAGGTAAGGGGTGAGCCATGTGGCTATTTATGGGAAAGGTGTCCTGAGCAGGGAGGACAGCAAGTAAATGCCCTGAAGCAGGAATATACTTGGTGTGTTCAGGAACAACAATCCAGTGCAGCTGGATTGAAATAAATGAGTAAAAGAAAAATAAATGAGGCCACAGAAAAGCCAAGATTTCAGATCACAGAGCCTTAGAGATGATTCAGAGTTCACTGGTTTTATGCTTCGTTAGATGGGAAAACAGAAGATGGAGAGCACAGAAATGATAAAATCTAACTCAAATATTAAAAGGACCATTTGGGCTGTTAAATCCTGAATAGACTATGAGGAAGAAGAGAATCTAAAAATCCCTGCATTCTAGGTTGAGAAACAACTATGTGACTTTGGTCTGATTCTAGGCTGGTGTGAAACCTGCTCATTCACTCATCAAATATTTGTTGAGCCTTTATTCCATATATACACTTGACAATGGGCATGCAGTGGTGAACACAGACACATTTTCTTTTCTCAAGGCCCTTTGTCTAGTTAACAATGCTAGGAAACAGCTGAATAAAGATGGTAAGAATAAAGAAATTTTTAAAAGATACTGCAAATTAAAAAGAACGCTGCATGCCAAAGTCCTTTTCCTTACAGCTCTGATGGAAACGGTTCAAGAATTACCCTTGCTCAACCAGCGGATATAAGCAGCATAAGTGCCCGCAAAGGACAAAGGGACTCTTCTAGATCCTCAGGATACGTCAGTCAACAAAAGAGATGAAACTCTCAACCTGGGTGAAGTTTACAAACTAACGTGTCAAGTCTATATTTCATACAAAAGTCATCATTAATAGAATTAGAAATAGGGTATGTACCCTGCAAGTCCTCAAAAATGACAGAACCAAGCACCACACATTGTCGGCATCCCAAAAGAGAACGAAGAAAGCGAAAGAAAAGAAAAAAAGAAAAGAAAGAAAGAAAGAAAGAAAGAAAGAAAGAAAGAAAGAAAGAAAGAAAGAAAGAAGAAAGAAAGAAAGAAAGAAAGAAAGAAAGAAAGAAAGAAAGAAAGAAAGAAAGAAAGGGAGGGAGGAAGGAGGAAGGATGGAGGCAGGAAGGAGGAAAGCAAGTAGGCAAAACAACAGAAAGTGAAGCAAAGTATATTTTTAAATGCCTGAACACCAAATGGTAAATTAAAATACCATTTAAAACAATAAATAAAGGGGCACCTGGGTGGCTCAGTGAGTTAAGCATCTGCCTTTGGCTCAGGTCATGATCCCAGGGTCCTGGAATTTAACTCCAAGTTGCATCAGGCTCCTTGCTCAGCGGGGAATCTGCTTCTCCCCTTCCCTCAGTCATTTCCCCTACTTTTGCTCTTAATCTCTCTCTCTCTCTCAAATAAATAAAAAAAATCTTAAAAAAAGTAAAACAATAAATAAATGATATGTTAAACCACTATATCAAGTGGCAAAACAACCAACACAGGGTTAGCAAAATCTATGAAGTGGTCCTTAAGATAGTCATAAGAAAAATAATATTAAGAAGCTAAAAATAAACGGATAAACACTCCAGAAAACTTCAAGCTAAGAGGTTTTACAAGTGTTGCCTATTAAATACTTAAGAAACAGTTAACTTCCTTGCCACATAATCCATTTCAGAGCTCATAAAAAAAAAAACGAATCTACCCAATGCATTTTATGAAACTACCATGACTCTACTATAAAAATTTGACCCAAAAAATAACACTCATAAGGAAAATACAGGTGACTCATTAATATATATGTAAGAATCTGAAATAAAATACTAGCAAAAAATTCCAACAAAATATAAAATATTCCCAATGACCAAATAAGTCTTTATGACAAAAATTTACACTCACACACACACTTACACACTTGTGCATGTTCACACATGCAAGCACACACATACAAATATGCATCTTAAAACAACATTCTACTTCATCCAGAAAAGATGTTACAATTGAACTTGCATTTAAATAAAGAATACGGTCTATTTAAATTAATACTTCTAATTCATTCTAGAAGAAGGAGATAGTGCAATAAAGAAAAAACAGAAATGAATACTGTGACTATTAGAAAGGATGAGAACATCTTTTCTCTCTGGGTAGAATGTGATTATTAACCTCCATGGCCCAAGAAAGTGTGAAGAAACCCTATCAGGCTTAATTACGAGGGTTTTTTTATTTTTTATTTTATTTTTTATTGGAGTTCAATTTGCCAACATACAGCATAACACCCAGTGCTCATCCCGTCAAGTGCCCCTGCTCAGTGCCCATCACTCAGTCATCCCAACCCCCTGCCCACCTCCCTTTAATTATGAGTTTAAAATAAATTCAAATATCCAATAAAAGTAAAAACTTACATAGTTTTGTGATTTTCAAATAATAACTAGAAATTTCATAAAAAATATTCCATTTCATAATGTTAAAATACTTGGGAATAAAATTGATAAGAAATATACAAAGCTACATAGGCACACACCACAAAATTTTATTCATAGAATAAAAGGTATGAATATATGAATAGATATAAGATGTTCCTAGATGGTAAGTTTGGAGTTATAAATAAACCAATTCTTTATACACTAATTCAATATACATTTTTCCCTAACCCTCAAAGATTTCATCCACTCCTTTGATTTTTAATGGCATTTTATATGCTCAGTCCCAAGAGTATACTTACAGTCCTGACCTCTCTTTTTATACAGTCAACTTTTCATTGGACATTGTCGCTGGGATGTCTCATGACCCAAACCTTAACTCTGGTTTTTCCACCTGAAGTGGATCCTAGTTCTAGAGTACTCTCACTGTAAGTGGCATGACTGGCTACTCATTTACTTACCCAAGAAATCTAGGAGTCATCTCAGATTTCTTGTCTCTCACCTCCCATCTGCAGTCTGCCATATTTTTGTTGCATTTTGTTGTTTCTACCTCCACAAATACCTTGAAACCCTCTACTTTTCTCAAGTCCTTCTCCAATATTCCAGAAATCACCTGCTTCCTAATTCATTTCCTTGCTTCTATTTTACCTGCAGCTGCAATCTAAATGTCATCTTTTTAAAAATGCCAATGTAAATTGCTTCACCTTTGTTTAAATACTTCATACCATCCCAATGCCATTAGAGTGAATCCAAAGCCCTTTGTCATTGCCCATGAGGCTCTGATGTCTAGCTCTGCTGCCCTCTCCTACTTCTTTTATCTGTTTCTTCAATGCGCTGAGCTCCTTTGTACTTTAGGGCTTTGCCCTTGCTAATCCCATGTCTAGAATGCTCTCCCTCCATCTCTTCATACGGGCAGCATGCACTCACCAGTTTCCAGCTTAAGGGTAAATGCCATTCTGAGGTGGGTCTCCCCCATCCTTTGCCCTGACCCCATTATTCTTTATCAAACACCTTGGTTGTGTGTTTCATTGAACTTCTTGATTTGTAATTTGTGTACCTGTTTATTGTTTAATAAACAATGACAGGTCTTGAGAAGGCCAGCATCCAACATCCAGTTCATGCCTTGCACATAGGAGGAAAGACATGAAAATATGGAACTTGTCTCTTGTGTTCTAATGGAAATCTTGTTTATTCTAAATTCCACTTGGACTAATAACAAATAAAATAAAAAACAAATACAGTTAATAATGAATAAAAGAATTTTGAAGGAAAGCAATGAAGGAAGGAGAACTTGCCCTTTCATTATAATAACAATTAAACCAGAAGGTTAAGAAATCAAAGAAAAAGAGGAGGAAAGAAAGAAAAAAATGGCAGATAAGTTTTTGAATAAGTCACTCTGCTTATATATAAGAACTTAATATTTAACACAAATATTTATTATATTAATGACAATGTTGCAATATTTAATAAATATATCTGGGGCAATTGTTTGGGCACTTCTAAAAATATATAAAAGATTGGGTGTCCAGGTGCCTCGGTTGGGTAAGTGTCCAACTATTGATCTCAGCTCAGGTCTTGATTTCAGGGTTATAAGTTCAAGCCCTGCATTGGGCTGGACACTGGGTGTGGAGCCTACATAAATAAATAAATAAATAAATAAATAAATAAATAAATAAATAAATAAATAGATTAAGTAAGTAAGTAAGTCTATATGATTTATATATAAGTATGTATTTTACATATATATTTATAATTATATATAATTTAATATCACTCCTTACATTACTCATTACAATAAATTAAAGATTTACTTTTAGAGTCAATTTTTATTTAAAGATTTTATCTATTTATTCATGACAGACACAGAGAGAGAGAGAGAGAGAGAGAGAGAGGCAGAGACACAGGCAGAGGGAGAAGCAGGCTCCATGCAGGGAGCCCAACGTGGGACTCGATCCTGGGTCTTCAGGATCCGGCCCTGGACTGAAGGTGGCACTAAACCGCTGAGCCACCTGGGCTGCCCTAGAGTCAATATTTTTAATCAGATTTTTAAACTCTTTGTTTAAGATCTTCCCTAACATTATCCCTCTCTGGATGGAGAAGAACTTTTCATGCATAAAAGCAGAAAGAACTCACACAGAAAAAGATTTTATTACAAAAAAAATATTGAACATCTATAATTAAAAATATCAAACTGTAAGAAGTTTTGAACATTAAAATTGATATTCTTAATTTAGAAAAAGATCAAAATGATAAGAAACTTTAAGCACATCAATAGATACCTGGGCAAATGGCATAGACAATTCACAAAACCTGACGATCAGTCTTTTCTTGAACATCAGCTAGCTGGAGGCAGGGACTTTAAGTTCACCTGAGCACTGACTCACTGAGCACTTCCTCTTCCTTCAGAAGAGGATATGGCTTTGCTAATGATGTGTTTGGCTCAGGAACCAGGAGAACTTGATACTTGTCAAGATAACCTTACAGGAACGTTCTTAGTATGATGCTTTAGCAGTGGTGATGTAATCCTAGGTGAAATGATAATTCTAATTCTCTCTCACCTTTGGAAAAACCCTACGATTATCAGCCACGCAGGGAATGAGAATTAATGAGAAAGTTACATGGAGATACATCGCATCTTTTCTGATAAATTCTGCATCCTTAGCCAGATTGGGACTTTATAGCAATGTGTTTGTGTCATCTCTTCGGACTTATCCATACACAACTATAATACAAAAAAAAAACTAGCTAATAAATATAAGATCGCAATTTAAAGTAACATTGAGATTCTGTTTAACTACAAAATAGCAAATATTAAAACATAATAATATTTGAAAGGATTAGGAGGCAGTGGATGTTAACTCTAATTCTTATATTTAAGCGCTCCCATAGAATTCTAATGGGAGTACTAACTGGCAAGTGCTTGTGGAATTAATTTGACAATATATCTAAGTATGTCTCAAGAACATTCACTAATTGTATTACCATTAAAATTATAATTATGTAGGATTTCCAATGATAGGGTAGAAGATTTAGAATTAAAAAGGATGAAAAATCATATACACAGGGTTACCTCACCTTTATAAAAAGCAAAATTCATCGAGAAAAAAAATGTGGGATTATATATGATTTTTCTTCCATCTTTACACTTTTCTGCACTTTGAATAGATCATTCAAGTCTTGGTAACTGGAAGATGGTATTATTGTTTACAAAAATGGATGAATCAAGGAAAGATTAAGAAATAGATAATGTTTTTTATTTTAGGCATTTTGGATTTTAGAGAATATCAACACATCCAGTGTGAAATTTCCTAGCATGTGGATTCAATACCATGAAAGTGACCAGGACTGAAGGTGTTGTTTTGAAAGTCATCTACAGAGGTATCATGGAAAACTGAAGGAATGAATAAAACCTTCAGTGATTTGGGAACAAAGAGTGTAAAGGAGTTAACCTCTTGAAATTTTCCTGGCAGGAATGGAGAAGGCAGAGAAATTGAGTGATCAAAATAGAAAGTTGTACCTGTGGTATCCCTACTGCATGTATTAGCAGTCCATGTTGGTTTCACTGAACCGAAAACCTTTACATTGAACCCACAGATGGTCATTTTATTACATCACTGGGATTGGGGTAAGGGATCTATCAGAAAGAATAATCAGCAGGCTTTGACATCTTGTTATAAATCGTTACAAGAATTCCTGAACTTTTGAAATAAAGCCCTTCTAGGAATTAAGGACATAGCAAACAACGTTGCCTGATTAGTATAGACAGCTAAGTACCACTTACCCATCAGTTCACACTCTTATTTGGATAATGCATTTTTTATTCAAATCTCAGTCCTCAATTCCTGCTGTCTAATTTCCCCCTTGAAACCGTTCAACACTCGGAGCAAATCTTGAGTAGAAAAAGAAGTTCTTATTCATTGGTGATCAGGGCTGAATTAAGGGGTAGAAGATAAGGTCAAGACAATAAAACAAAAATCCATAAAATGTGCTAAATTGATTTATTGGCAATGGAAGGACAAAATTTTATTTACCATGACTTCTCTTGGAAAGGGAGTTGTAGGCAGTTGAAAGGATTACTATGATCTGCCTCTTAGCTCAAGTAATACTAGTAACAAAGGAGAGGGGGAATCCTACAAATCCAGATCTTTCCTTTCTTGCAAGCAATATTTAAAAGAGGGTTCAAACCGTCAGATATCTTTATGCGTTCTTCTTTCATTCACCTTCACATCAACACACACACACGTACACACACATGCACACACAAAATTGTGTCAAAGAAATCTCTAACAATCACCTACTAGAAAATGTCCAAAATTATTAGCCTATCCCAGGCACATGCCTCCTAGAGGGTCTATAGGTAAGACTACTCCTATGAAAGATATACTTGCTCTGATGATTTTGGTCACAAATAAAATCCGAAATAGCCTGAAATCTGCCCAAAGTATGTCTTCTAAATATGATCTTGCCCATAAGTCTTTCCCATGCCCCAGTGAGCTAATACATAGCTCCTTTTCAGGTTGAGGCTAAAAGCCTCTGGAAGAATTCCATCCATGGATTTCAGTTTTCTGATCCCTTGCCATATGGCTTTACTACTATTTGAGCCAGACTAATTTTTAAAATTTAGAAAGAAGTCCCATTTGAAGCCCCTCATCCCTCTCAACTTCACTTTTCTCTGATCGCCTCCAAACAAACAAACAAAAAGAGCATCTCTCTAAGATTAGCTTTGCTGTCAATTTTCTGTTCTAGCGAAAGAATCTTTGAAGTAAAAATCCTCTCTGGAGTCATAATTTCTCTTTATGCATTGTGTTCTGTTTATGTTATTTTTAGATATCTTAAAAATTCTAGCTTTAGCCTTATATTTTGGGGAAAGTATTATGAACTTTTTAATGATTTTTGTTTGTTGGGCTCTAAAGCTGAAAGCATCTATTCTTTATAGATAAATAGTAAAAAATATGTAGCCATTGTCACTGTCTTTTACAATTTATCCTAAGTCTATGTAGAAGATTGGCTTTCTTTTTAGCTTTCCCGAATTATATTTTTACTAATGCATTAAATTCCTTCTTGACAACTGTAGGATTCAAAGCAATTCAAATGAGATTAGCTCATTGTGGTTAATACAAAAAGCTTTATCTTTTAAAAAGTGTCAAAACCATTATCAGAAACTCCCAGAAACCAAATGCATTTTTACTGACCTTTATTACTTTCTCTTTTACCTTGCTCTACTAACTGGTAATGCAGTACGAGTTACTCAGTCTGGCATTTTAAAAAAAAAAAAAAGGCCTTTTATTATTTCAGTACATTTTCAATTTATTAATCTGCAACCTTCTCCATTAAATAGAATACAGATTCTTGCCATCTAAAACTCTCTGAAGCACAGATATGATCGCATCACTTTCCCTGCAAAAAAAAAAAAAAAAAGAAAGAAAGAAAAGAAAAGAAAAGAAAACCTACATTACATTTTAAAATCTGGAAGACTTGCCATTACCTAAATACTCAATCCAGCATTTAAGGCCCAAAATAATCTGAAATCAACATACACATCCAATTTCTCTTTTCCTAATTCTTCCCATGTAGGCAAAATGTTGATAGCAAAAACGAACATATTTTAGTCTCTCTTTCTCACAGAAGAATTGAACAAATATTTTAAACTATTTATGTAATATCCATTTTGACATATACTATTCTGGCTAGAAAACCTCTCTCTGCTCTGGGAGCTGCCAATGCTCAGATTCCCCCCTGCCCTTCCATTTAATAAAACCATATCTGTACATATGCATTTATATACACCCCATTTCATTAGGATTAAAGGTGAGCACTGTTTATAATTGTTTATTCATTCAAAACACATTTCCTGAGTGCATCCTGCAGACACAAATGCTGGTAAGACAAAAATCTCCATTTTCAAGAATTTACAATCTAAGGAGATGGACAGAAACATAAGCTAATGAGTAAAATCCCTGGTGATACTTTGACCCCTGTAGTTTCCCTTGGCAGGGCACTCCCTCACTCTAAGGAATGAGAGATGAGGAACCCACATAAACCAGAAATGAATCACCAAGAGGGAAAACAGCACACAGCTTGGATCCCAAAGATCAGCTGTCATACGCTGGTTGGGCTAGTGTGTGTACCTATCGATTTGTAACAGGCCCAGGGATGCTGTTTCAACTCTCTTAGTCTCATTCTCATTCTCTCCCTTTATGTCTGTCTAGTTTAAGCACAAACCGTACGTGTGACTTCACTTGAGGTGCTGATGAAGCCTGCCTTTCACGCTTGATTCTAACCACTCAAGGAAGCGCAAACCCCATGAATAAAACATGGCTTATCAAAAATCTATCAATAATTTCAGTGCTATAGTTGTGAAAAATGCTTCTGACACTAAATTGTGTCAAATTTGGGACTTATTAGCTTATCAATGTCATTAGTAAAGCTCATTCATCACATACAATGAACTAGATTAGATACTTGTTTCACTACATAATCAACAAAAGTTGAGTCCTTACAAAAGTTTGGATAGCTATGAAATATTAAAGTTCCTCTTTCTCATATGCCAGTAGAATTGTCACTTTTATGTTTTATATGTAATTTAAATTGAGCAATGAGGCTTTTTTGTTTCCAATAAGCATTTATTGAACACCTGTTGCATGTAGATCCCTACCTAATGGAAGGATACTAAGAAGCAATTCAAAGCAGAATTCAAGCTATAGCCTCCAGCAAAAATAAAATAAGAAGGACTTTTTCCAATTCGGTTTCTAGAAAAAGGGCTTCCCTTTCTATGCCTAAGAAGTAGAAGAGCTAAGGATATAAATGTTTGATAACCTGAAATAAATCTGTCAGGAAAGAATTCCAGCTGCAACCTTAAATCAAGAGTAGCCAAAAAGGAGATGAACCAGTCTGAATCCTCACTCCTGAAAAACCCAAGTTTATTGCAGAAGACCTCACAACTGGGAAGGCTTCAGGATAGCTCAATTAAATGATGTTCAACTCATTTTGGTTACCTCCCAGGATTCCTGAATGACAGTTTTAGGCAGTGTTAGGGAACAACAAAGTGAAATGTCTTGTAACTTCTTGGAAGGTTCCAGTGTGGCAAGTAATTCAAATATAGTGGTCTGTGAGGCCCTCATTGAAGAGTAGGGTCTACCTGTGAAGCAAAATGATATGTGAAGTATTTATTTTTAGTGGATTAATAACAGGAATCGTTGCACAAAACATTGTTTTCTGCTGTTAAGAAATATGGACTCGGGATCCCTGGGTAGCGCAACGGTTTGGCGCCTGCCTTTGGCCCAGGGTGCGATCCTGGAGACCCGGGATCGAATCCCACGTCGGGCTCCCGGTGCATGGAGCCTGCTTCTCCCTCTGCCTGTGTCTCTGCCTCTCTCTCTCTCTCTGTGACTATCATAAATAAATAAAAATTAAAAAAAAAAGAAATATGGACTCAAGGACAACAAAAAATAAGTTCAGTTATAAAATAAAATCCTGCTTTTCACCTCTGAGATGTATGTTCTGTCAAAACCACAAACACCATAATAGTAAAATCTAATCTGTCCACTTTGTATACAAGAATCTTACATGAAGTAATCATCAGAGAAGATACAGCCAGTCGAGTCTGTGAAATAGAAAGTACTTGTAAGGGTTATTTTAGGCCAGGTTTCTTGAAACTATCAAATAATTTGATAAGAAAGTAAAAAACTAAATGAAATGAAAATTATCCTTCCATACAATACAGATATTTCAACATAACTGTATTAACAACTTAAAAATACTATGTAACAGTTTTAATATTAATTTCCAAATATCTCTATGCTAAATTATTTGTCAAAATTATGTCAAATTATTTATCAAATATTCATTCATTCTATTCATTATTTCTTTCAATGTATTATTATGAAGCACCAAGAATATCAGGCACTGATGCTATAGAGACATAGTCTTTGCCTGCAAGGATCCTATGGTCTTTAGAGAGATAGATATATACACACATAATTATAATACAGCTCAGTAATGTAATGATTCAATAGTGAATGAGGTATAGTGGTAGGACAAGTTCAGTTTGGCTTGGGACAGGTGGAGAAGGCTAGCCAGGAAGAAAAGGGGACAATGGCAAAAAGCCGAATAATACATAGAAGTCTACAACAATGGCATTTCCAGGGAACTGTGTGAGAATAAGGATAACTTGCATTTGATCTCTATGATACATCTATGCTTGTCTCCAGGGAAGCCTGGAGCCATTGTAATGACCTTTGGTCAAGAAAGGAATAAGTTGTACCAGCTTGTGATTAAAATATACTGCTTAAAATCTGAAAGTCCTTAAGGCAATCTGTCTAAGTGTGTCCATGTTGTTGAAATGTAGACTTCTGGAGCGCCTGGATGGTTCAATTCGGTGGTTAAACATCTGACTTCAGCTCAGATCACGATCTCAAGGTCCTGGAATCGAGCCCCACATTGGGCTCCCTGCTCAGCGGGAAGTCTACTTGTCCCTCTCCTTCTGTCCCTCCTCCTGATCATGCTCTTCTCTCTATCCAATAAACAAAATCTTTTTTAAAAAAAGAAAAGAAAATGAATAGACTTTTGCTTCTACTCAAGATTGAGTTAACAGGGATTGGAACTAAAAATCTGACAAAATACAAGAAAAAAGAGCTTTCCAGTCATTGGACATGGCTAAATGAAGGGCAGTAATGCCCAAGACACAGAAAACAAATGAAATAAGTCCTACAATTGCCTCAGCCTACTGCCTGGAGACAGTTTCTAGGTGGTGGCAGTGAGTTGGAATCCAGGGCAAAACCCCAAGTTAGTCTACTTAAATTGAAGACATAGAGTTAGGAGTTCAGGAAAGCCAAGATGGCTATTGTTTACAGAGCAGTGTACAGAACAAGCAAGAGCTGTAGAGAGAGAACTCCAGAGATCAGAGACCATCAAAGGTTCTTCTCTGAGCACTGAGTTGAGTGCTGATTAGCACTTGCCTATGAGGGAACTACCTGAGTTTTTTTTTTTTTTAATTTTTATTTATTTATGATAGTCACAGAGAGAGAGAGAGAGGCAGAGACACAGGCAGAGGGAGAAGCAGGCTCCATGCACCGGGAGCCCGATGTGGGATTTGATCCCCGGTCTCCAGGATCGCGCCCTGGGCCAAAGGCAGGCGCCAAACCGCTGCGCCACCCAGGGATCCCCTGCTACCTGAGTTTAAAGAAGAACCACCCACAAAGGGAAAGTGCCTGGAAATCTCATAGTGCCAGGAATAGTGTCAATACCTAACAGTCGCAGTGATGCTGGTTACAGTATCAAAAAAAAGACCTTGTTCAATAATGGGAAAGAATTAGCCTTAAACTCAATGCTGCTTTGGTACCACCTAGCAAAGCTTAAAACAAGACTCAAAAAACCAAACTATTTTCTGGCATTGAAACAATCATCAGACTATAAACTATAGAAGAGAAATGAGGAGAAAAATGAACCAAAGAAAACTGAACCAAAAATGACACAGGTAATAGAATCTGCAGACAAGGACATCATAAGTTATTGTATTGTATTCCTTGAAGAAATTTGAATGTGTCAAGTATAGACATGGGAGACTTTTTTAAAGTTTTTTATTTATTTATTTATTCATGAGAGACACAGAGAGAGAGGCAGAGATATAGGCAGAGGGAGAAGCAGGCTCCCTTCAAGGAACCTGATGCAGTACTCGATCCCAGGACCCCAGGATCACACCCTGAGCCAAAGGCAGACTCTCAACCACTGAGCCACCCAGGCACCCTGACATGGGAGATATTTTAAAATATCCAAGTCAAACTTCTATAATTGAAAAAATACAATTTGAAAGATAAAAAATATACTGGATAGGATTAACAGCAGATGAGGCAGGACAGTAAAAAGATAGTGAATTCGAATACATATCAATGGAAACCATACAACACTTTCATATATTATTTTTAAAAAGATATATTAATAGTTTGCACCTGGTATAAGCAGTTATGCAGTCTGGTTTTAGTCACAAGACCCATGGCTTTAACTACAGGACTAGTAGTTTGTAAAAGACCCCACAGTATACTTGTGCCTTGGTTTCCCTGAAACCAAGGTGTCTTGCACTTTCTTGGTGGCATGATCTGAAGATGAAGAACATCTTGTGTAAAGAAAGAGCCCTGCGGGGGTACCTGGGTGGCTTAGGGGTTGAGCATCTGCCTTCAGCTCAAGGAATGATCTTGGAGTCCGGGGATCGAGTCCCACATTGGGCTTCCTGCAAGGATGTCTGCTTCTCTCTCTGAGTATGTCTCTGCCTTTCTTTGTGTGTCTCTCATGAATAAATAAATAAAATTTTTAAAATAAGGAAGAAAGAGCCCTATGAACTGTGCCTAGGTGTTTCACACCTCTCTGATATTTATCTGTGTTATCTTTCTCCTCCTACAACATATCCCTTATCTTTATTAAAGTCTGTGTGAATATACCCTCTGTAGTTTTATGTTCAATTATGACACCATGCAACTGAAAATGCACAGTTTTTTGAAGAAGGGGAAGTAGATTGTGGTTAATAATAATAATATAATGTAAGGTGGGGTGAAGGAAAGGTAGAAACAGCTAGGATTTCCATGTTTCTGGATTCTTTGTGGAAACAAAATGAAATTTAAGAGACAACACAGTGAGGTAGATAAGAACATGGACCCTAGCATCAGAACTTTTCTGTCCATTTCCAAGCTGTGTGACACTGAACAAGTTACTTGACCTTTTTGCATCTTAATTTCCTCATCAGTGTCTGGCAAAATGGCAAATGGTAAACCCTATATGAATGTGTGTTATTATAAATATTAATCATTTGATTTTGTTTCTATCCATAGGTTCTTTGAAGTCTGAAAAATATCCCTATTTTATTGATTTTACTAATTAATGTTATTGATTTTGCTAATTACTAATTAATATCCTTAAGATTTAGATTATATTTTATTCCAGAAACCAAAAACAAAACAATAAAATGATAACAAGAAAGATTGTATGTCATCATGAATAAAGTATCTTTTATCTCCAAACCCTTGACTCTCATGGTTATTTTCTTACCAATAAAAATCAATTTTTAAAAAGCAATTTTTGCCAACAGGCCTACATAGAATTGATATATGCTTCAATAAATTAAATACTTATTTTCATCTTAAATAATATAAAAGCAAATGTATTTAGAATAGAGTTATAGAAGACATTCTGGAATGAATAAAGAAAAAATTGAACAATTCACTGGGGAGAACAATGCCCTACAAGGGTGAAATAAATCTTTCCTTTAAATCACTAAATAGACTTAGAATCATCGACTATATCTTGGATGACTGCAGAAGGGGAGAAAAGAGACAGAATAATTTATATCACTATATTAGCCTAGAGTTTTTGAATATTAATAAGTCATTGTTATCTGCTTCACTAGCTCAAGTGCTTATCTACGTACATCAAGTTGTTAATAAACTCACAGTAAATTTGATACTATTTCTTAATTTCAACTGTTAGGAGGTCAAAGATTTTGCATTTTCAAATATCCTGCCTTCAAAACACATTTTGAGAGTGAAAAATGCTAATTATAGTTGATAAAACCCTAATTTATTAGAAAGCTTATTTGGAGGGAATATCAGAATGAGTCACCCTTGTCAAGAACTGTGAAAGGTCTCAAGTTTTACTCTGATAAGTTAGCTTGATACTATTTTATTGTTACTGACAGGAGACAGAAGACTCCTGGGTCAAGGACAATGGACCTTATTTCTTATGGCGGAGCAAGCACTGTGAGTTATATGTTTATGTTTGTCAGTTCCCTCTGCCACTAAGTCTGAACAATAGGGAAAAAAGGTAGAACTGACCCTTCACCCTCTGTCACCATCATGTCCTCTCTTCTCTGCTTCTATGTGCCACATCTGGTCAGTTCTTCAGCAGCAACTAGCCATTTACTGACAGACATATAGTCAAAGCTCTGGGTGCTTCAGTCTTCCAACAACTACAGTTTTGCTTAGGGCAGTGGCAAAAAGTGGTGAAGGCCAGGAAGATAATGGTGACATCCATGGAGTGGCTGATGGGCAGAGACTGCAGGTGGCACTGAGGAGATGGTAGCCAAGTTCATGGAAGCCACATGACAACAACTGAAGAAATAGCAACTGAGCAAGGTGAAGGACAAATTACCAGCTTTCATGGAGCTCCAAGAAGGTAAGTAAGGTAACAATTAAAAACCCACTTGTGATGTCAGACTCTGTTCTGGTGCTAGAAACATAACAGTGAACTGCTTCACGGAGCTAAAATTTTAAAGGACAAGTAAAATGCAGTGTATCATATGATGTGCCCCATCTGCTGGTGACTTTCATTCCTTCTATGATGATAACTCCCCACAGATAAATCTTGAGAAGAGGCCACATCAAAGAGGATAGGATAGGCTCCACAGCTGGGAGCCAAACTGACCTGCTGGACTGTCTGCAGGAGGGAGGGATGCTGCTGTGTGTGTTGAGAGGGGAGAGGACCAGACCCTGACACCTGCTACCCCAGCCACGGGGGACCCACACTGGGAAGAGGAACCCCCATAACATTTGGCTTTGAAAACCAGAGGAGCCTAATTTCACTAGTTCTTACAGTTAGTGGAGCTTAACACCTGGAACTTTACAAATCAGCAGGCATGGCTCTGGGAGAGCGGAGGGTGATAGGAAACGGAGTCCCATCCTTAAGTAGCACAACAAACAGCCCCAAGGAAATACAGCATAGAAGTAGGAGTTTGAAAAATGCCTGAGGTATACAGGAAGGAGATTTATTTACTTGTCTCAGGGGATGTGGTGGAGGGGCAGGGATCTTTAGGAGACTTCTCCAGGAACAACAAAGTTGGCAGTCACAATTTCTGTCCCCATCCCCTTAGCCTAGACACACAGTTGCTAGAACCAGCATAGTACCAACACTTTTCACCTAACTTGCTAACAGCACATCCTGCCCCCATGTTCTCCTACAGACACACCCCATCCAGCTAGGCTTTAGATTTAGGTCTCTTCTCACAGCACACCCTACCAAACCTTGCTAACATTGCATTCCTGCCCCTGTGTCATCCCGCAGATCTGCCCCCTCCAATGTGCCCTTGGCCAGAGCCCATCCAAAGTGGTGCCGCAAGCCTGGCAGTGTCCAAGCAGAGGCTAGCACCACTCCAAAGTGACTCTTACCCAGGGAGAGGGGGAGATAACCGTACACACCAGTCTGACTGCAGCCCAGCAGTGGGCTGAGCAGATATCTGGTCTAACTTCAGGCTCTGCCCAACAACTAACACTTCTTGGGAGACTACAAAGGGAAAGGACCTTGCAGTTTGGTGCTACTACATCCCTGGAAAATGCCTGGTCTGACTAAACTCAACCCCAAGGTAGCCCCAGACTGGCCTATTAACAACATAGGGACCTAATACTGTCCACAACAGGCTAAAAGAACCATTGCAGACAACTGGACTGAAGAAAAAAGGTGGCTCAATCACAATGGTAAGGCACACACAATACACATAAGAGACATTTTCAAGAGCAAGAGACATGGCTGACTTTCCTAACACATAGAAACAGATGGAGAGGGACAAAATGAGAAGACAGAGGAATATGTCTCAAGTGAAATACCAGGACAAAAACATATCAAGAAAGCTGAATGAAACAGAGATAAGTAAGATGCCTGACAGACATTTAAAGTAATGGTCATAAAGATACTCACTGAACTTGAGCAGAGTGGAGACCCTCAGTGAGACCCATAACAAGGAAAGAGAAAATGTAAAAAGGAACCAGTCAGAAATGAAGAACTCAGTAACTGAAGTTAAAAACAAACTAGTACAGTCAAGGAAGCAGATGAATGCATATATGACCTGAAGGACAGAGTAACGAAAAGCAATCAAGCTAAACAGGTGAGAGGAAAAAAAAACTAATACAAAATGAAGACAGACTTAGGGAACTCAGTGACATCATCAAGCATAATAACATTTGCTTTATAAAGATCCCAGAAGGAGAAGAGAGAGAAAAGGGGACAGAAAATTTACTTGAAGATATAATAGCTGAAAACTTCTCAAACCTGGGGAAGGAAAAAAAAAAAAAGCCATATCTAGAAGATACAGACCTAGGACTGAGTCCAGCATCGGGCTCCCTGCTCTGTGTGTCTCTCATGAATAAATAAATAAAATCTTCAAAAAACAACAACAAAAAAGAGTCCATCCCCTTTCTCCACTTGCCTGGCACTAAACATTAGCTTCTTACCATTCCTTCTACATATTTCTTTTGGAGCTCTTATCACATTTTTAAATTATTTGTATATGCTTCTGTTGCCCATGCTAGATTGTGAACTTCTGAAACACAGAGAACTTCTTTTGCCCATTCTTTTTTTTTTAAAGATTTTATTTTTTCATGAGAGACACACACACGCACACACACAGAGAGAGAGAGAGAGAGAGAGAGGCAGAAACAGGCAGAGGGAGAAGCAGGCTCCATGGAGGGAGACCGACGTGGGACTCGATCCTGGGACTCCAGGATCAGGCCCCGGGCCAAAGGCAGGTGCTAAACCGCTGAGCCACCCTGGGATCCCCATTTTTGCTCATTCTTTTATGTATCCTCTGCATGTCCCTTAATATGGGCACATTAAAAAAAAAAAAAGGTTAATCGACCAAGAAAGAAAAAAGTGTGTGCCATAGCAGTTCAATACTTTATTAAAAATTAATATAATGTTCAAGAATAAATCTGATTTAAACACATAGAAAATATGCAAAGTTATTTGGCCTCTTATTCATTCATTCATTCATTCATTGGGTTATATTTACCAGATGTTATTAAGCATCAAAGATTTCCAGATTAAAAACCAAGTGCCCATTATTTTTCAGTATGTCAAGTCATTCTCTTGTGCGTTTTCTGCCTAAGAAGGATAAAATGCATTTTATAGTTCCAGCTGAGCTGATGAGATTTACATTTCTGACAGGTAAAATACATGTTGCCTTTTTCTTTTCTTTATTTGCTTCACTGAAAACTAGGAAATAATTTAAGAGACAGATTTTAAAACTTAAAGCTCTCAAGTCTTTTGACTAGGCAATTGTAGAAAATATTTAACAAATCATTGATCATCCTATCATCATTTTACCAAATAGCATATTATAAAAAGTCATAAACTAGAATTAGCAGGATGTTATCATATTCTTCTGAGAATGCTATTTTTTGAGAATGGGCAACCACCCATTACATTATTAAATATACAGCTTAAACACAGAAATACTGCAGAGTTCAGCTCCTTGATTTAATGACAGAAAATATATTCCCATAAATAACATTAATCTCTAAGTAGCAATAGTTAATTTTCCAAATTCAGGTCCCATAACAGACTTGTTGTGTTTACACTGTGAATGTAAAGTAATGAAATGGATTTTTTAACAAGCATATCAGAATGTGTGCATCCAAATGTGTGTCACCACTCAAAATAGTCATCTTAAGATATTTTTAATTTATTACAAGAATGTTGCTATTCCTCCAAATATTTATTATGGCAGTAATAGAGATAAGTTTACATTAGGGTGATAGCAAAAGGAAGGACTGATCAATTTTACCTGGATTTTTGATAAGGGCTTCAAAAAGGGTTAAGATTTATGCATGTACTTAAAGAATAAGTAGACACTGGGATGCCTGGGTAGCTCAGCAGATGAGCATATGCCTTTGGCTCAGGCAGGATCCTGGAGTCCTGGGATACAGTCCCACATTGGGCTCCCTGTGGAGAGCCTGCTTCTCCCTCTGCCTATGTTGCTGCCTCTCTCTCTCTCTCTCTCTCTCTCTCTCATGGATAAATAAATAAAATCTTTTTAAAAATTTTAATTAAAAAAAGAATAAGTAGATGCGTTATCATAGACATATATGGCACATATCAAAAAAATTACAGGGATCCCTGGGTGGCGCAGCGGTTTGGCGCCTGCCTTTGGCCCAGGGCGCGATCCTGGAGACCCGGGATCGAATCCCACATCGGGCATCCCGGTGCATGGAGCCTGCTTATCCCTCTGCCTATGTCTCTGCCTCTCTCTCTCTCTATCATAAATAAGTGAAAATTGAAAAAAAAGACTAAAAAAAAAAAAAAATTACAGAAAAAATTTGGGGTGTCTATATTTATCAGTTGTTTAACATGATTGTGCAAGACTAGAGGTGGAAAGGTTTATAAGATGGGGCTCAAGAAGTAAGCAAAGACAAGGTCAATGAAGGCCTTGTAGATCACGCTAAGTAGTTTGAAACCAACCCTTTATATAAACAGTTGCACAATGGGATCTATATTTTTAAATTTTTAAAAGATTTTATTTATTTATTTGAGAGAGAGAGAGAGTGAGAGCATGTGTGTGCACACGAGTGAGTGAGGGGAAGGCAGAGGGAGAGGGAGAAGCAGGCTCCCCACTGAGAAGGGACCCAGGATCATGACCTGAGCCAAAGGCAGACACTTAAAGGACTGAGCCACCCAGATGCCCTGGGATTTGTAATTTTTTTAAAGATTTTATTTATTTATCCATGAGAGACACAAAGAGGCAGACATAGACAGAGGGAAAAACAGGCTCCCTGTGGGGAGCCTGATATGGGACTCCATCCCAGGACCCCGGGATCATGACCAGAGCCAAAGGCAGACACTCAAGCACTGAGCCACCCAGATGCCCCAGTATTTTAAAACAACTATTCTGATTATAATATGGAAGAGTGATTACAAAGGCATGGGGTTAGAGGAAAGATCAGTTAAGAGACAAGTGAGAGCTAAATTATTACAAAGTAAGGATTGATTTGAGAATTATTTACAAGGTAGAACTGATGAGTTAGTAACATGTTACACAAAAATTCCAATGAAGATAAAGTATAGAATGACTCAGGTTTCTGGTTTGTGTGATTGGGCAGATAGTGATACTAGTCACTAGATAAAGAAATATAAAAATGGGTCAAATGTGATGAAAGAGTATTCAGATTTGAAGATGTTGATCTCTACATTATCTGTAGAATTTGCCAGCTGAGTCTGATTAAAGAGATTGATCTAGCTTAGTGATAAGTATCTATGGTTAATGAGAATATATGTGGTAAAGGAAACCATGAAATAGATGAATTCACCCGGAAGTAATATAAAGATAAGAAGAAAAGATAACCAAGAAGGGATTTGAAAAGAAAGATAGTATTGTAAAGCAGACAATTTTGCTAAGTATTGTGCCAAGGGATAAAGGCCTACCCCCACCCCACCCCTGCCAAAAAAAAGGAAACAATAAGAAGCAATAAAAGTATTAAGTAATGTGTTATGTGCTTTCTTCTATGTCATTTTATTAAATTCTCAAAACATGCCTCTAAAGCAAGTATTTCCCATGTTACAAGTAGGTAAAGTGGGCCAACTTGACCAAGGTCAACAGGTAAAAAATTGTGGAATCAGTATGTGGACTGAGGTTCATCTGTCTCCAGGACACATAAATGCTGCCAATAGCATCATAACAAGGAAGACAGGAAGATGGACATAGCATGTGATAGAGTAAAATCAGTGGAGTGACCAGAACTATGGAAATGAGAAAGTAAGTCTAGTGAACACTGACTTTATCTTCAAAGGGTTTGATTTATGGGTTTTAGTGAAAGGGGATCCTAGGGATATGGGACTTTCTTCCCAAAATTAAAGGGACTTAATCATGTTGATGAGAAAGAACCAATAGAAAGGGAGAAGATAAAGTAGAAGAATAAAGATCATTAAAGGATAAGGTCTATAAAGAGATGGGATGAATTGAGGTTTGGGACATAAGGTCAAACTTGAGCTTTGAATCTGTACCTCAATATGATCTCTAGCCTTAATGGATATCATCAGAGTTATAAATTCCAAATTGTGCTTTTTCTTAGTGGATTAGAGATGCCCTCCTAAAAAGGGGGATGAGGGTCATTGCCAATGATTTGAGGAATTGCTAGGTAAAATAAAGTTTCTTTACTAAAGAATGTCACTGAGATATTAACACACTAATGCACATCATAAGTATCTAGAGTAACAAAAAGGGAATATGTAGTATTTTCCAAATATATTTAATCTCGGGAACTATTTAGTCTTTAATTTCCCTTAGAGCATGTAGAAATATTACTCTAGAGCATATGCTTCCTAATTGCAAAAAGGAGATCTCATTATCTGTTATAACAAAGCTCCAAAGGAAAAAAATTTTCCTGCATCATTTTCCAGATAAAAGCTTTCCTCTATGAGTTCAAATAATCTCAACATATTTAATAAATATTCAGATTAATTAGGGTTCCTGGAGAAGCAGACACCAAGACAGGGTGAGATATGCAAGAGACACATCAAGAAAATTAACAGGGAAAAAAGGAGGAAGCAGGGAGAGAGAAGGAGGGCAGAGACATAAGATTGAGATGCAAGTCTGAGCCCTAGGATGGAAAGAGGAGGAAGGAGAGATCAATATGATGAGTCTCAGACTCGGATCTAAGAAAGATTTGGTCAAGCCAGTGAAGAGTCATTGAGCCAAGAGAGGAACCCCACAAGAAGGGACCTGCCTTGTTTTCCTGCCAGTTCAGCTGTTGGGGGAGAGTAGTCTGTGAGAAGTATGGCCTCCATGCCAAAGTAGTGGTGGAGTCATAGACAATTTGGGTGGCACATTTGCATACATAGAACAGTCTACCCTGGCCTGCACAGTTCTTCCATGATCCCTATGGATCTTTCCTCTTGAGAGGAAAATTTGAAAGGCAATTTAGTAGGATAATTGACAGCCACCATTGGAGTAGCTGATCCCAGAGCCACAACTGATACTTTCTCCATTCTCTTACACCATTTATTCTAAATTCCTCTCATCCACAATTGTTATACTAGCAGGTCTTGGTGACTTTCCTGATGGTATGACCCAAACCTACATCCCTGAGGCGTCTGAATGGTCTGTGAATCACCTAGATTCCACATGTATTCTCATTTATGTAAAAGCTGCCTACCTCATTCTACTGATGAGGTTCAATCATTCCTTTCAGAATGGTGCCTCCCCTTCTCTCCTTTGACCCCTGGGCAACAGGAGCCTAATGTGCCATGTCAGCAGCCATAGCTTGATGTTCATTAGAGCCTTTGCTGTGTTCCCTGGCAGTAGTGTGATCCCGGAGGAAAGAGGACCCCAAATCCTGTAGAGTGAAGACTAACGGGGATAGGAAGCATAAATTCCCCAATTATCATTGGGAATGACTGTACATGGCTCACTCCTGTTTCTACCTCTTGTCTTTTGGACCCTTGCATCTTTCCTACTGGAGACAGAGCACCATATAAAGGTCTGGTCGGGTTTTATGTATATTTTCTGTATGTATATCCTAAAGGATGGCATTCCATCCTTTCTTCAGGTTTGCCTTTTGAAGGCCATACCAGCACTCTATGAGGCCAGCTGCTTCTGAATATTATGCCTTAATACAACCAAAGGATCCCATAGTCCTGGCCTGTTTGCTTGCCTTCTTCACTGTGTACTGGGGCCCCTGGTCAGATATCATGATATGTGAGATCCATGTCTGTGGACCAAGCATTCCATAAGTCCCAGATAGTGGTGCTGGCAGAGGCTCTTGAAGGCCGGAAAGGCAAATCACACTCAGAATTAGATAGAAAGGACCTAATCTACTCAACTTGCCACCCAGTAACTGCTTGGTATCCTTGAAGAATAGTGCCTTTTATTGGGGCCGGGGGAGGCTCTTCTTTATTCTGTTTCTGACAGATTAGACATTTAGAGACAGTAATTCCTAGATCAGCCTCTGTAAATGGAAATCCATGCCACTGGGCCCAGGCAGAGCCTATATTGATGTCACCATGGCAATGCGAGTTTGAGGATGAAATCAGAAGAAAGCAAAATTGTCCTTTAGGGAAAAGTCGCCAAATCATTTACATTGTACTTCACTCAAAACTATCTTTAGAACTTATCCTTACTTGATCCTGAACAAACTAGTAAATATAAATTATAAATATCAGTGAGTGTTCTCACCATAATTCTAACTTCTTAATATCATACCCGTTTAGTACACAGTTCACAATGCACAGCTTTCATAATTTATGTGTCAAAATTATACAGCATCATATGCCCCAGGTTTGCTGTGGTAACTCAGATTTTAAGTAATTCTGTTCTTTTCATAAAAGCAATTAATTTAATGAAAAACTCAAATTGTATCACTCTCTCTTCAATATTGAAAAGGTGTCTTATTTATACTAAAAGACTGTGGTAGAATGTAGCAGCCTGGTCTCATAGGACCTTTCCAGCAACCAAGGTCCAATTTTGTTCAGAGAGCACCAAATGAGTTAAAGGCAACAACAAAAGGAACTCTTACAATTATTTTGGAAAGAAATATCTATTAAAATTAAGCACACACACACATACGCAACTTTGACCCATCAATCTGACTTCACATAAAAATAAAGCCATCAGTATATAAGGAAATATATCAAGGAACATTTACTATACTAATGTATGTATTGGCAAATAATAAGAAAAACTAGAAACAACTTTATTATCATCTCAAAGCAATGACTAGGCAAATTATAATATATCTACATCCTGGAAAGGCAGCTATTGAAATAATTATGGAAATGGATTTCTACAAGGTTATGGTGAGAGAAAAAAGTAATGACAAAGAATACTCAATATATGCTCTATGTATGTATACATATATATTTGTTTTATGATCATGAAGGAAAATAGAGAAGGGTACCTACTATGTTATTAATTATTAACATCAGTTGCTTCAAAGGGGGATGATTTGTGGATGGAGGAGGCATGAAGAAAAGGATGAAGGAGGAGCCACCAAAAAGCATGGAGAAAAATATTGCCCTAAAAGACAAAAAGCACAAATATTATAATACTGTAGCAACCAAAATTCTCTGGTATCAGCATAAAAATAGAAACATAATTGGTGGAACAGAAAAGAGAGCCTAGAAATAAACCCATACACGAATTAATTTTCAACAAAAGAGCTAAGAATATACACTGAGAGAAAGACCATTTGTCTCTTCAACAAATGGTGCTGGAAAAAGTAGATATACACATGTAAAAGAATGGAACTGGACCCCTGTCTTACACCATACACTAAAATCAACTCAATGGATTAAAGACTTGAACATAAGACCTGAAACCATAAAACTCTTAGCAGAAAACACAGAGGAGAAAACACAATGCCCTTGACGTTGGTCTTGAGAATGATTTTTTTGGGTAGGACTCCAAAGCACAGGCAACAAAAACTAAGACAAGTGGGACTACATCAAACTAAAAAGCTCCTACTCAGCAAAGGAGACCATCAACAAAAAGAAAGGGCAAATCATGGAGTGGAAGAAAATATTTGCCAATTACATATCTGATAGGGGTTAGTGCCTTCCAAAATACCAAAGAACTCATAAAAAGTACAAGTACAAGTACAAGTAACCCCCCCCCCCAAAAATAAAGTACAAGTAACCCAATTTAAAAATGGACAAAGGATCTAAATAAACATTTTTCCAAAGAGGAGATAGGAATGGCCAACAGGTATGTGAAAAAGTGATCAACATCACTAGTCATCAGAGAAATGTGAATCAAAACCACAAATGAGATATCTCTTCATATTTGTTAGGATGGCTATTACCCAAAAGATAAGAAATAACAAATACTGGTGAAGATGTGGAGAAAAGGAAACTCTCATCTATTGTTAGTGGGAATGTAAACTGGTATAGCCACAACGGGAAATAGTATGGAGGTTCCTCAAGAAATTAAAAATAGAACTACCATGTGAAATGTGAGCCAGCAATTCCATTCTGGGTATTTATCCAAAGGAAACAAAATCCATTTCCTGATGATATATCTGTATTCCCATGTTCATTGCTGCATTTTTCACAATGGCCAAGATAATGGAAACAACCTATGTGTCCACCAATGGTGAATGGATAAAGATTGTGGTATAAATATACAATGGAATATTTAGCTTTCAAAAATCCTGTCATTTGTGACAATGTGGATGAACCCCAAGGGCATTATGCTAAGTGAAATAAGCTAGAGAGAGAATGACAAAGACTGCAAGGTATTGCTTATACATGGAATCTAAAAGATAATAATAATAAGTCAAAATCATAGAAACAGGTAATAAAAAAAATGGTTGCTAGGGGCTGGTGGTAGGGAAAATAGGGATAGGCTGGTAAAAGGATACAAACTTAGCTATAAGATGAGTAAGATCTGGGGTACTTGGGTGGCTCGGTAGATTAAGTATCTGACTCTTGAGTTCAGCTCAGGTCATGATCTCAGGATTGTGAGATCAAGCCCTGCCTTGGGGCTCCATGCTGGCCATAGATCCTGCTTCAGATTCTCTCTCTCCCTCTCCCTCTGCCCCTCCTCACCTCTTAAAAAAAATGAATAAGGTCTGATGATGTAATTTATAACATAGGGACTATAATTGGTAACACTGTATTGCATAATTGAAATTTGCTGAGAGTAGAACTTCAATGTTCTCGACAACAGCAAAAATTAAATATATGAGGTGATGGATGTGTTAATTAACTCAGTGGGGGGATCATTTCACACTGTATATGTGTATCAAATCATCACATTGCACACTTTAAATACCTGACAATCTTATTTTTCAATTATGCCTCAATAAAGCTGGAAAAAACCCACAGTGTGTATAATACAATCAACTTTAAAAATATCGAATCATAATAAGAAATTCAAATAAAATGAAATGGCTACAGTAGACAGTGGGTTATTTCTAGTATACAGTATTGCCAAACAAGTTTGGCAAGTCATTCTTGATCCTTTGAACATTGGCTTTTTCACATTGATCAAAGACAGCTACAACAAAGAAAGGAGGAAGCAATGGGGGGGGGGGGTAGGGTAACCTGGAGGGATGCCCGGCAAATAGTAGTCTCACCTTGCAACAGCTGTTGAGGTTCCTCTAAAGAAAAGGATCTCCTTACAAAATTAATAGCTCAGTTTCATCTTCATTACTGAGAGGAGACCATACAACGCATAGTTCTGACCAGGACATTTTTGAAAGAGAAAGTGGCTGCTATATATAATTACTGTGGGACGGCAGATTTATTCTAGAATTGCCCCAGTTAAATCAGGATATGTGATCACCCTAATTACTCATCACCCCATTAAGAACTTTGTTAAGAATGAGGGATGGAGCAGATGAGGACATTGGGAGCTACAAAAAGCAGGAAATACAAGTTGCCCTCGAGGAATTGCAATTTGAAGAATGAAAAAAATTGAAGTCATTCTAACATACAGTTGTGACAAGAACGAAATTTTCTCCTCCTCTCCCCCCACCCCCCTGCAATGTGGCAGAGATGATTAGTGGAGCTAGTTGGGAAAGCCTGGCAGAAACTCGTAAATTAAATTATTCACCAAATAAAGTGTACCACATTGCAAAATGTTTTTTTTTTCTCAGAAAGGGTATGATAAGTGTTTTGCTTTTAGTTTTCACTTTGCTGCAATTGATGCTGCCTTTATTACAAATTTCGCATCAGTAAGATAAGAATAAAATGCAATTCAAACTAAGACCTCCAGTTTCCTAACTATAAATCTTTATAAACAACATAGAAATAATGAGTGGGAGTGGGCGAATTCAATTCTAGCTTCAGACTAAACAATGAACTAGTAAGACCAAGCAATAAACTTCGCTATGTATAGGACAACCAACAAATATTTTCCCTTTTGATTTTGCATCTTCACTCTGGTTCGTAAGTGAAATTTTTATGTTCAATTTTTGGATAAAAAGGTCAAAACCCTTTCTATAAAAGTTCTTGTCAGTGTTTTTAGAACTTTGATGTGCATACCAACCACTTAGGGATTGTGTTAAAAGGCATATGCAAATGTTAAAATTATACACCATATCTGAGCAAAGGCATAAATCTGCATTTCTAACAAGATCCTGGGTGAGGCTGATGCTACTGGTCCATGGGCCGCACATTGAAAAGCAGTGGTCTATGCTGTTCTTCTAACATCCCTAACAACACAACCTACTTTTGTTATCCCTAACAACACAACCTACTTTGGTTATTTTAATTCAAATACAAAGAAGTATAGACTAATCTGAATCATCTCTAATTACGATTTCATCAATCACTTGAGGAGATTTGTAAGAGATAGATGATGTTTTATTAGATAGGGCAAATACTCAAGGATATGTACGTTTAAACAGTTCTTTAGGTAGTTCTACTGGCCAGCCAGGTTGGGGAACCACTTCCCTAAATTATGGTGGAAGCAAATATGAGAACACCAAAATATTCACATAAAAACTGGGTAGGCACTATTTGCTTCAACGTGGAGGGACCTGGAGGGTATTATGCTGAGTGAAATAAGTCAACTGGAAAAGGACAAACATTGTATGGTCTCATTCATTTGGGGAATATAAAAATTAGTGAAAGGGAATAAAGGGAAAGGAGAGAAAATGAGTGAAAATATCAGTGGGGAGACAGAACATGAGAAACACCTAATTCTGGGAAACGAACAAGGGGTAGTGGAAGGGGAGGTGGGTGGGGGTTGGGGTGACTGGGTGATGGGCAATGAGGGGGCACTTGGCGGGACGAGCACTGGGTGTTATGCTATATGTTGGCAAATTGAACTCCAATAAAAAAATTTGTTAAATAAATAAATATAAAAACTGGGTAGCAACTAGACTTGCCTCTGTTTACTGCAGAATAAAAATGTTCAGTCTTCTACACCATACACCATCAGTTCTCTTTATGAGCTTTGAATTCCTGGAAAATGAATTAAATGAGGTCCTTAGACTCGATGTGGGAAAAAAATAATTTTATTTTCTGAGTAGAATATAAACAATGCACCTGGGAACATATTTCCTTTAAATGCACTTGAGTCCATAGTAGAAGCTGTTGTAATATTCCCTGAAGTGGGTGATACAAAGCTTCCAATTCAATTGTTTTCATTTTAGTCCAAGGCTTTATAAAAATCAAGCTTGCCAAAACGAAATGTATCAGCATGTGAGAAAATGAATTTGCAAGTATCTTTTTCTAACCAATGCTTTCTAATCACCTTCTCGGTTTCCTTTGACAGGTGGATATATTCCAAGACTTCAAAGGAATTTTGTGGTTTAAACCAATTTCATAATGCCAAAATGGCTAATAAGCCAAACTAGCCTATGCATATAATTTTCTGTACTATTAATGTTATTTTGAATAATAACTTCTATCAACTTTTGAATACCTTTAATATATAAGCCTCCATGCTAAAAACATTATGCTCATGTAAATTATCAAATATAGAACTAAAAGCAATAATGCAAAATAGCCAATATTAAAAACTTTCTATAAGTAAGGGAAGTGGGGCTTGGAAAAGTTCAGGATCTTGGCCTCTGTCAAATATGAGTCCTTATTTTGATGCATACCTACCTGAATCTTATGCAAGTAACATAAATTCCACTATGACTTTCAAAACCTGTGAATTAAAAAAAACAGAAGTGGAGGCCATATTGACTTCATGAAATTAAAGAAGTGTCATAACATCAATGATCCCTATTTTCAAGAAACCAAGACAGTTATCATGTATACTCCAAACAAATGAGTATACTGATCCTTTAAGTTAGAAGACCTACTGTTTTAGCTTCACTTCGGTTTTCTACATAATACAGATTCCAAATTATAGCTTTCCACATAAATAGATTTCTAATTAAAAGCATTTATAACCACCACTCACAGTGTTACTAAAAGGAAAAGTCCCACAAAATTCTGATCAGTCCCCCACTAAAAGGGGGACAATACCCAAACACTAGACCAGAGATGTTTGGGGAGCCCAGCAGGAAATGCACAAAAATGTGTGTGTGGGGGGGAGGAGTCTTGGCAGAGTTGGAACGCAGGACCAGTCAGAATAAATCTCCCAAGGAAAAGAGCTCTATGCTGAAAAGAAACTTCTAAAAGCAGGTCCCATGTCTTGTGGGTCAAACACTGGAAAAGGAGAATTATAATGAGGAGTTCGGGAAAGTGCATCTGGGGTAGAGAAAGAGACCCACTTTGGAAGGCAGAGGCAGTGCGTTTAGAAGTAGCACTTGATAGTAAATGAAAGGGAAGGAAGGAAGCAGATAATACTATGGTCCTACTGAAACAAGATGGACTCTAAAAATCAGGGGGAGTCTGAGCACATAAGAAAACATCCTATACTAAAGAAACTGCTCTTCACACAGCAACAGAAAGACTCCTTTAAAAAAACTGAAACAGAAATAATAAAAAGAATCAGAGACAACATGATACAAATGAAAGTCAGGCAAAGAAGATTGCTATTAGTTTATTGGGGTGACAGTACTAAGTACTACAAGTTGAGTGGCTTAAAACAACAGAAATTTATTGTCTGTTGGTTTTGGAAGGTAGCAGTCCAAAATTAAAGTGTCATCAGGGCCATGCTTCCTCTAAAACCTTTAGGGGAGGCTTTCCTTGCCTCTTCCTAGCTTCTGGTGGTTTGCATGCAATCTTTGGTGCTCCTTAGCTTGTAGATATATACCCCCAACCTCTATCTTCATTGCCACATGGCTTCCTGTCTTGATCTTCACATGGTCATCTTCTTAGAAGGAACACCAGTCATATTGGAGTAGGGACCCAACCTACTCTAGTAAGAGTAGAGTTATAACATCATAACTTAAAAAATTACATATGCTATGACCCTGTTTCCACATAGGGTCATATTTAAGGTATTGGGGATTAGGACTTCAACATATCTTTATGGGGAGAGGGAGGAAGGACACATTTCAAGTCATAACAATTTTATATATATAGATGTATATATATAAATTAAATATAAATATATAGAATATATATAAATATAAAATATATGTGTATTTTTTCCTGAAGAAGAAACTAAAATGATTACACATAAGTATTTAAAATCATAATTTAAGATTCAAGAAAATTTCTAGGAATAAAAAAGCCCTGTGTGTATATACCGCAACCAGATACTGTACACTGAGTAAAATGACAATAATGTTAATGTGTATTGATTAACACATTATAAAATTATTAGACTGATAAAATTATTAGACTTTAAATATAAAGAAAATAATGTTCTAGGTCTCTGGGGGAAACAAAAGAAACAAAAAAAAACAAAACAAAAAACCCACTTTTCTTATAAAGGACAGAAAATTAGATTGTTATAATCTTCTGCACATAAACACATCGAACTCCAAAGTGTAGTCAAACAATATGTATAAGGTACTCAAGGCAAAGAGTGTAAGCACAAGTTTTTATCTAGCCCAGCCTATTCTCAGTAACAAGACAATTTGCCTTCTTCTGGAAGAATTTAGTACAAAAAAAAATCATTCAACCAATAAATCATAGTGCAACTTCGGAAAAAAAAACTGGTGGTGAGGTGTGAATTTATTGAACTATACAGATCTAAGATCAAAACAAAGTTTGGAATTGGGTGGTTTTAAAATATGTTCAAAATTACTTTATGTGTTTCCCTTCAAGAGGTCTAGCCTAACTCCCCTCTTGTTGAGTGAGGGCTGAATTTAGAGACTTCTTACAAGTGTAAAAAACAAAAAAGTAGAAGTGATAGTGTATCATTTTTGAGACTAGGTCATTTTTTAAAAGTATGGGTTTTGGCGTGAGTGGGTGGTGCAGTTGGTTTAGCCTCTGACTCTTGGTTTCGGCTGAGGTCATTGTCTCAGGGTTGATATCAAGCCCTGCATCAGGCTCTGTGTTAAGTATAGAGTCTGCATAAGACTCTTTCTTCCTCTTCCTCTGCCCTATGCCCCCTAAAATAAATACATAAACCTTTAAAATAAATAAATAAATAGCATGGCTTTCTCTCTCTCTTTCTTTCTCTGTCTCTCAGGACTCACTCACTCTGGGGAATATCCACTGTCACATCATAACAGTACTCAGGTAGCTCTATGGAAAGAATAAGGAACTAAGCCTTCTGCCAAAAGCTATGTGAGTGAGCCATCTTAGCAGAGGAAGCTCCAACTCCTATCAGAACTTCAGATGACGTCAGCCTTGGCCAATATGTTGAATTTACATAATCTTGTGAGAAACTTGAAGCCAGAATCACTGAGTTAATTCCACTCCTGGACTTCGAACACTGAGAAAAAGTTTTCATTGTTTGAAGTTACCACATTTTGAGGCAATTCTTTACATAGAAAGAGACAGCAAATACAGACTTTCATAGCTGTGAGTGGATGTATTCTCACAGGAAACAAGTGAAAATGTGAGTGTGCCTTTGGAACCTGGCAGTGGGAAGATCTGCAAGGACTTTGCAAAGTTTGTTAGTGAAACCATAAAGTCCCTTGAACAGACTGTGGGTGGAAGTCTATACAGTAGAGAGGCTTTTAATGAGACCTTAAAGGGAAATGAGGAACATGTTATTGGAAACCCAAGAAAGAGAATCTTTGTTATATAGTGACAGAAAGTTTAGCATTAATGTGACCTGTAGCTCTATAGAAATGAGAAAACATACCTAATGAACTGGGTGATATAGCAGAGGTTTAAGCATAATGTTAAACCTGTTTTAGTCTTGATGCTTATAATAGTATGAGAGAGGATAAAGATGACGAAGAAGAAGAAGAAGGCAAAGATGAAGAAGACAAAGATGAAGACGAAGAAGACAAACAAGATGAAGAAAACAAAGACGATGAATACGAAGACAAAGAAGAAGAAGACAAAGATGAAGAAGAGAAAGAAGAAGAAGAAGAAGAAGAAGAAGAAGAAGAAGAAGAAGAAGAAGAAGAAGAAGAAGAAGAACTAGTAAATCAAAAGGAGTGAGGATTTGCTAGTTTGAAGAATCCCAGCCTCATCAGATCACAAATAATGCTAAAATTAAGAAATGCCTTCCAAGTAAAAGTGAAATCCAGGGCACTACCAGGAACACTTGGTCTAAAGATGAAGCAGAACATGGCTTCAACTTTTATTAAAATTATTCCTCAAGACTGCAGAAAGCTCTAAAGTGGTGCTTAAGAATACCATTCAGTCAGACAAAGGCACTCTAAAGAGCATAAGGATATGCCTCACTGGGACATGTCTCCCAACAATAGCATTTCTAAGAAGCTTAAGAGCTTTATCCCTCAGGTTAAGAGACAAGAGAGGGTGTTTATCCTGAAGAGATCTGTGGGCATGGCTCTTATCTAATGGAGTGAGATTCACAGGAAACCCACCAAGTTTTTAATGGAATTACATTTTTCATTAACACTTCCCACTTAGAATAAAAAGTACAATGATAATACATAATGAAAAGAGTTCTTTATACACAGAATTCTGACATGAAGATGGCCGAGAAACTATGCAACTGCAAGCATGAGTTACCATTCTTGGAAAAGGAGAATGATTCATAGGGTGAAACCAGCAGTCCAGAGGGTTTAGCCAAGAGCCATGGATATTATTCCTGGCAGGAACAGAACTGAGTCTTAATCTAGAAATTGCCAATGTTTGCCCAGCTGAGTTTTCATAATTCCTATAGATGAGTGACTCCTTGAATCACCAATCACCTTCCCTCTTTTAACAGGAATTTGAAAGGTTATCTTTTTTTAATTAATTAATTAATTTTGGAGAGAGAGAAAATGAGGTGGGGAGGGGCAGAAGAAGAGGGAGAGAGAATCTTAAGCAGACTCCCCACTGAGCATGGAGCCTGAGGCAGGGCTCCATCCCAGGACCCTGAGCCACCCAGGCACCCCAGAATTTGAGACATTACCCTGATGCCTGTCCTACCATCATATTATTTGGTAGATAAGGTGAAGATAACTTGTCTCTTTCAGATCTAGAGAAACTGTACTGAAGGAGTTATACTAAAGGAACTATAACAAGGAGCCTCACATGTACCTAGCTAGGGCTGATTTAAGCAACAAGATTCTTAAATTTAAGGTGATATTTTAATGGTAGGAAACAGTTAAAGGTTCTGGGAGAAGAAGGTGTATCTTGAATATAAGAAGAATACTTTGTGGCCAAGAGATTAACAGTGGATTTTTTGTTTGTTTGTTTTCAAAAAGTCTACAAATTCTCTGATATGGCCCCATTCAAGAGGTACAGCCTAATGCCTCCTCCCCTCAGTGTGAACTAGACATAGTGACTTGCTTCTAACAAATATTACAAAATGCAGAAGTAATGCTATGTGACTCCAAGATCAAGACTTTGAAGGCACTGCAGCTTCCTCTTGTTCTGTCTTGGAGCACTCACTCAGAGAGAACCCACCTGCCATGTAATGAGGTTACTCAAATAACACTGAAGAAAAGCTCATATGATAAAGAACTGAGACCCAGTCACTAGCAAGGAATTGAAGCTTCCTGCCAACAGCCATGTGAGTGAATCATCTTAGAAATGTATCCTCCAGTGGCAGTTAAGCTGTCAGATGACCACTCTGCAGCCAACAGCTTAACTGCAATTTCATGAAAGAACCTAAGCTTGAACCACTCAGCTAAGCACTAGTAGACTTCTTGCCCTCACAAACTATGTGATGTAATAAATGATAATCTTAGATTAAGTTTTGAGGGCAATTTGTTATACATAAAAAGTATCTTTAAGAAACATAAATAAAGAAGATGTGGTTTATGTATACAATGGAATATTCCTCAGCCATTAGAAACGACAAATACCCACCATTTGCTTCAACGTGGATGGAACTGGAGGGTATTATGCTGAGTGAAATGAGTCAATCGGAGAAGGACAAACATTATATGGTCTCATTCATTTGGGGAATATATAACAATCGTGAAAGGGAATAAAGGGGAAAGGACAAAAAATAAGTAGGAAATATCAGAAAGGGAGACAGAACATGAAGGACTCCTAATTCTGGGAAACGAACTAGGGGTGGTGGAAGGGTAGGTGGGCAGGGGGTGGGGGTGCCTGGGGGACAGGCACTGAGGTGGGCACTGACGGGATGAGCACTGGGTGTTACTCTATATGTTGGCTAATTGAACACAAATTAAAAAATAAATTTATAAAAACAAACATAAATAATATAGGGGTTAAATGAATGCCATAGGATTGAACAATGTGGAAATAAAATAACAAAAAAATGGGGAAATAGGTATAGAGAGAGAAAGAAGAAACAAGTGCATCAATTATCTCAAAGGTGGACATCAAAGAATATAATAAGCTGATAAATCAAATAATAAATCTGAATCAAACCTATGAGTAAACAACACTTAGAAAGCTAATACCATTGATTCAAACTGAATGAAAGGCGAGTGAGAAGAGACACGGTTCTAATCAAATAAAACAATTACTAAAACTGGCAATTAACTAAAGCAAACAAAATAAACCTAACTGTATATTAAATCAATAACATTAACATCCATTTAACAGAATCATTTCAGATTTGTATGTTCTTAGTGACAGAGATTAAAAAGAAAAACAATGGGACTCCTGGATGGCTTGGTGGTTGAGTGTCTGCCTTGGGCTTGGCTCAGGTCATGATCCTGGAATCCTGGGATCCACCACAGGCTCCCCACATGGAACCTGCTTCTTCCTCTGCCTGTGCCTCTGCCTCTCTCTGTGTGTCTCTCAGGAATAAATAAATAAAAGCTTTAAAAAAATTATTTCTAATAGTTAATGAAAACTCAAAGGACATTGTTAAAAGAAACGTGCACAAAATGAACACACACACAAAAATTAAATTCATAGGTCGCTGGATATCATATTTAAAATACTTTATCACGTAAACTTGATTCTTCTGAAAGAAAAAGCAAAATAAATAAATATAGTGGATGATTTCATTCTTTGAAACACCCAAGATTTGGGATGCCTGGGTGGCTGAACATCTGCCTTCGGCTCAGGGCGTGATCCTGGAGTTCCAGGATCGAGTCCGACATTGAGCGCTCTGTGAGGAGCCTGCTTCTCCCTCTGCCTGTGTCTCTGCCTCTCCTTCTGTGTCTCTCATGAATAAATAAATAAGATCTTTAAAAAACAAACAAACAAAGAACTGATGAGGAAAAATACTCAGCTAAATTCTTTTTATAGAAAACAGTAGTAAAACATAATTACACAGAAATTATTGCCAGTAATGAGATGACAAAGATATGTAAAAGAAGTACTAAGTGAAGTAAAGCTAGATAGTTATATTAATATCATGAAAAATTGTTTTCAAGGCAAAAAAATATTAGAGATAAATAAGGTCATTAAGTGTGGTGAAAGAAGCAATGCATCAAAAAATATAATTCAGAATAACCTACCATAAACTCAAAATATCTCTAAGTGACAGAATTATAACCAGAATTTAGACAATTTACAATAAATGAAAGATTTAAACAAACCTACACTACAAACAAGTAATTGATAAATCATGTAGACAGAAAATTAATAAAGATGAATAATATACTTTGTGAGGCTGACTTAGGAAATATATATATAAATCTACAACAAAAAATCAGGATATATGCATGCTTGGAAAGCAGTCATAAAACATTTAAAAAGCTGCTGATCAGGGCTTAGGCCACAAAACAAATCTCAACCAAAAATACTAAAAACACTACTTTCTCATAACACAATATAGTACAACTAGAAAGTAACGTCAAAAGTGGGCCTCCAAAGCTCATACATCAAAAAAATAAAATAAAATAAATGTGAATAACTCATATGTTAAAAAAGCTTAATAAGAATTGTTCTTTTTAAAAGATTTTTATTTATTCATGAGAGAGAGAGAGGGAGGCAGAGACACAGGCAGAGGGAGAAGCAGGCCCCATGCAGGGAGCCCGACGTGGGTTGGGATCTGGGGACTCCAGGATCACGCCCTGGTCTGAAGGCAGGCACTAAACCGCAGAGCACCCAGGGATCCCCAAGAATTGTTAAATAATTAGAACTACTTGTAAAATCCGGTTAAATTAATACATAGATGATTTATAGACTTGAATGTGTATATTGAAATGTAACAAATATTAAGAATTATGATTTACATAGTGATTTAAGAAATCAGATAAAGAACAAAAGACTAAGTCCAAATAAAAGGAAAGAAATATTGAAGGCAGTATGAAGTAATAAAATAGAAAACAAAGAATGATAGGGTGTAGTAATCACACACAGAAGATATTTCTTAAAAATGTTAATAAAACAGACAAACCTCTGCCATAGTTGATAAATATTAAAAAATAGATAAATTAGCAATATTAGCAATGATTAGTTTATTATTTAGGTAATGCTCACTGCTAATAAACTTCAAATGTCAGTGACTAAACAAAATGAAAGTTTATTTCTCATTTATTTAACAGCTGAGTACAGAAGGTTTTCCTCCATTCGTTGATTTAGAGAACAAGAATTACTCTGTCTCAGAGGTCACACATTCCCCAGGGTATGAGGTTTTTCATCTACACTAAAAGATTTCTGTAAAAGGCCAAATAGTAAATATCTTTGCAGCCTACATATGGTGTCTGATGCATACTATTTTTATAAAATAATTCTTGAAAATATTTCAAAAATTCTTAACTCACAAACTATGAAAACAGGCCAAAGACCAGATTTGGCCCTAGGTCATATTTTGCCTATTTCTGACCTACATGAAAGAAAAAAGAAAGTATATATATATATTAAAAAAAAAAAAAAAGTAGATCCTCTTAACCAGCTTGATTCATAGGTGACTTCTACCATTTTTGTTCAAATTCCACTAACAAGAACTAGTCCCACGACCTTAGTGAGATACATAAGGAGCAAGAAAAAGTCTCTTCCAGTGAAATTTCCTCACTATGGAAAAAAAAAAAGAGAGAAATTTTAGTGGAAAGTTAGCCATCTCTGGAACAGGCATGAAGAAGGACATAATGAAATTTTTAAAAAATGAAATCACACAAAATGTATCAAGACCATGTAGGTTACTTCTCGATATTGCAAGAAACATTTAAAATAGAAAAAAGTTCACCATTTAAAGAAAAATTCTATGAACATCTCATTTTATACAGAAAAAAACTGAGAAAATATATTTGTTCACAATAAAAACTCATTCAAGTTGGAATCAAAGTGAATCTTGACAAAGAATATCTATCAAAAACCTACAGGTATCTGTCCTCACTTAGTCAATATTATACCCAAGTTCTAGCCTCTACATGGGCAATGTGCAATTCTAGCCAATGCAATAAAACAAGATAAAAAAATGAAAATTACTGGGACACTTGCGTGGCTTAGTCAGTTAAGTAACAGACTCCTGATGTCACTCAGGTCTTGATCTTATGGTGATGAGTTCAAGCCTTGTGCTGGGCTCCATGTTGGGTGTGGAGCCTACCTAAAAAGAAAAAAATGGAAATCACTGATAACTATTAAAGGACAAGTCGCAGCATATGGGTTTATTAGTTTTTAATTCATATAATTGGGGAAAAAAGCTCTAGGAAACAAAACTGAAGGTCAACAATTCATATAAGAAAGGATAAAACACAAGACCATGTCATTCATAGGACACAAAAATACAAAAAGTCATTAAATATATCTTTAAAATTAGGAAATACACATTAAGGGCACCTTGGTGGCTCAGTGGGTTAAGCATCAATGATCCCAAGGTCCTGGGACTGAGTTCTGAATCAGACTCCCTGCTCAGTGGGGAGTCTGTTTCTCCCTCCCCCTCTGTCCCATCCCCCTGCTTACGTGCATTCTTGCTCTCTCTCTCAAATAAAGAAATCTTAAAAAAATAAAATAAAAATTAGGAATTACACATTAAAGAATTGCCACTTCCTACTAATCCTTTTTTTTTAACTTTTTAAAAAATTTTTTTATTTATTTATTGATAGTCACACACAGAGAAAGAGAGGCAGAGACATAGGCAGAGGGAGAAGCAGGCTCCATGCACCGGGAGCCCGATGTGGGATTCGATCCCGGGTCTCCAGGATCGCGCCCTGGGCCAAGGGCAGGCGCTAAACCACTGCACCACCCAGGGATCCCACTTCCTACTAATCCTAATGAAGGGAGAAAAAGTATTCTAAGTTCTCTTAATGTTGGGAGTGAATAGTACCCACTTGTTGATGTGTAAATTTGCAAACATTTATGAGAAGCAATTAATAACATCTAGCAAAACTTCAGACTTGCATACATTAGAATCCAGTGATTCTGACCACTCACAGTGAATACTGCTAGCAAACCTTCAAACAACACAGGTCAGAGGGCCAACAGAGTCCTCTATTATTTCAATAATAAAAGCTAACTAATATCACACATACAATCATTAGGAGGCACCTTAAAGGTTAAGCTTAACTTCTAAATGTTTGAAAAGTTTTTCGGGAAAAGAATGCTTCCATGCATTACTTTGAGACAGGAACCAGTTGACAAGTCATCATTTCTTATTAGCATATAAATCAGAGTCATATAATGGATCATCTGCCAAAAGCATAGTCTACTGACATCAAGCCAAGGCATTTAAAGTAGACTTTCTTTCACTTAGAAAAATAATGAAAAAAAAGTACCAAGGATGCTCTGACTTCCAGCAATCATAGTAGTATGGATATACAGAGAGCAGAGGGAGCCAAAGTAGCTGAACCTATTTAGAAGTGTTGTAAATTGTTTAAGGATCCAGGGAATTATTTTTTTTGCTTCAAATTAAAATACTATAAAATGCTATACCAAAAGAACAAGAAAATAGTGGTAAGGAGAAAAAAATGTTAAATGAATGACTTCCACATCATCCCAACCCCAAAATATAATTCATGGGGAAAAATGCACCATAAAGTGCATGGCCCCACATAAAGGTGACCTAAGATAACAATTAATATTTATTCACTGGAGGGGCACCTGGGTGGTGCAGTCAGTTGAATATCTGACTCTTGGTTTTGACTCAAATCGTGATCTTGGGTCCTGCTTCTCACTCAATGAGAAGTCTGCTTAAGACTGTCTCCTTCTCCCTCTGCCCCTCCCCCCAAAAATAAATAAATAAACATCTTTATTTTTTTATTTTTATTTATTTATTTATTTATTTTTTTATAAAAATCTTTAAAAATATATTTATTTTTATTTATTTATTTATTTATTTATTTATTATTTTTTTTTTTTATTTATGATAGGCACACAGTGAGAGAGAGAGAGGCAGAGACACAGGCAGAGGGAGAAGCAGGCTCCATGCACCGGGAGCCCGATGTGGGATTCGATCCCCGGTCTCCAGGATCGCGCCCTGGGCCAAAGGCAGGCGCCAAACTGCTGCGCCACCCAGGGATCCCCAAAATATATTTATTTTTTGGAATTAAATAGGAGTACAAGAATACAGAGAAAAAAACAAATTTCTCACCAAAATGGTCAGAAAATCTTTATGAAGTCTAATTTCTTTTACCTAGATATAAAATATAGAAGTTCACCACCAAGAAAATACAGATTATTTTTAATTCCTGTAACTATAATCAATTCACTACAGTTAATGATCTAATTACATTACAATGTCTCCTTTTAGAGAACAGATTTCAATCATTTATGTGCTTTTCTGCAAGGCTAACATCATAATATAAAGAGTATATTAAATTTATCAGGATATTATACATTCACTTTCATAGATGAAAGAAAGGCTATAGTTCCCTAGATAGTAGAAATAAAATAACCTAGAATAAAATAACCCATATGTATATTAAAATAGAATTTGTGAAAATGAAACCTGCCAGATATTAGAAATGATCTCATTATAAAATCTTCAGGTTCTCATTTCTCAGAAAAGCCATAATTACAACCTTATCTTTTTAGTGACCAATTACTGTGTTCGGGGTATTTTCTGAAATAAATGCTTTGCTATTTTTATGACTTGCCTATCTGTGTTTCCAGTCCCAAGAATAGAAATCTACAATACAGCCATTTCCATAAATAAGAAGTCAGAAATAAATGACACTGTTCTATCAAAACACAAGACAAAACCTTAAATTTTAGATGAAATGTAAAATAGAAATCTTTATTAGCATAAATAAGATACTTAGATGAAAACCTTGATATCTCTCCAATTTTTAAAATTAGGTCATTAAAGCTTCCAAACTAACAAGAAAAAAAAAATATGCCTGTGCCATACAAAGTAAATTGGGCAGCTTTTCTAACGAGCTAGTTTCTTGTATTTGAAGGAAAGAGTAGCTGATTTGCATTCCCAAATATAAAGGTTTGAAAAATCTTACTGTTCTAAAGAGGATAACTTTTTCCTATATAAATTAATGTTCTTATTTTCCTTTTTTGTTACTAAACTAGATATTCACAATGTAAACACTACTCTCCAGGGATAGGTATGTGTGTATTGGGATAGGGGCTGGTGAAACAGAGGGTAGATGAGCGTGACAACATCCCCAGAAAATACCGTCTTCCGACACATGCCATGAGAAACACCACCAGAAATAGCATTCCAATATGACCATTGTTCCAGTACCTGACCCCCAAAGTCATTTGGAGGATACAAAACAGAAGTATTACATAATCTCATTAGAACATGCTAGATATTTACGTATCGCTTGAAAAATGATGGATCATCACTGCTCAAAAGTTACACATACATGCTCCAGCTACCTTTCAAATTGATACGAATAGATCTCTTTCCTTTACAGCACTGGCTTAGGAGAAAAGCATCTCCTATTCAAGGCTGATATAATCTCTCAACCTTCATATTGAGCAAATGAATGAGGACCTGGTAAACCAGCTTGGAATAGAAGTCAACCAGATATTGTAGGAAAAATGATCGTTAAAACCTCTAAGTGCCTCTGGTCATCTTTTTCAGGATCCTTCTTTGCTGGAAATACCCTGCTCAGTTGAATTTTTTTTTTTTTAATTTTAGCTCCTGAAATCATTTATTCTTTCAATTTTTGGGTTTATTTGATGAACAAAGAGACCTCTTTAAGTAGTCCAAAACTGAAACTGATATTCATATCTTTCTTGGATTATAATTGAGGGTTTTTCAACAGTGGTAATGTTGATATTTAGGCCAGATCATTCTATGTTGTATGGGGCTACCATATATTTAATAGCATCTTTGACTTCTGCCAGAGGTGATCTACCAAGGGTGATCCCTTTGTATTCTTAGCTTCGTGATAACCAGGAATGTCTCCAAATACTACCAAATGCCTTTGGGATAAATACAGCCCCTCTCCTTGAGGACATATGGATTAATGTGAGTTTTTTTTCTTTAACATTTGTAATGGAAATGCAGAAGAAATAAGTCTGCACACTCAAATAGAAAAAAAACAAACAAAACAAAACAAAACAAAAAACAATTAAGTATCCTTAATTTGAGATAATAATAAAAGCACTCAGAGGCTCTTTCCAGGGCATAACAAGCTCCAGCCTGCTGTTTCCAGATGAGATTAACACTTAATTTGGTAGACTAAGCAAAGTAGATTGCCCTCCCCAATGTGGGTAAGCCTCATCGAATCAGTCAAAGGCCTAAATAGACCAAAATGGTTGACCCTTCACCTAAGCAAGGGAATTCTTTCTACCTGACTGCCTTTAAGCTGGGACATAACCAAAACATCTCTTCTTCTGACATAACAAAAACATCTGTTCTTCCTGAGCTCAATCCTAATGGCCTTTGGACTAAAGCTACACCATTGCTTCTTCTAGTTCTCAGGTCATCAAATTCAAACTGGGACTACGTCATTCTCCTGGATCTCCAGCTTGCTGACTCACCCTACGGATCTTAGAATTTGTCAGCCTCCACAGTAGCATGCCCCAATTCCTCTTAACAAATATAATATATGATTAACTTATATATATTCTATTGGTTTTTGTGTATACACACACATGAACAAATATGTAGATACATATATATCCTATTGATTTTGCTTCTCTGGAAAATGCTAATACGAATGACCTGGTCTTTTGAGGGAAGAAAGTAGATAAAAGAAGAAGGGAAGACCTGGTTAAACATTTTTACACAAACAAAAAAATCTGTACACAAATATGTGTTGGACTATATTGAACTAGTCAGTGGCTCAATACATGAAAACCATAATTTAATTCTCCTAAGTGTTACGTTCAGTTTCCAAAAGGGAAAGTTAATCTTTATACCCAGGTCACGGGCACTGCTTACTTTCTTTTTCATAAGCCTTATGTGAATATAGATCACTTTATTAACTTTCCTTGCCTATGAAATAACACAATCTAATCTCTTTAGTGCAACTTCCCTAGATCTCCTACTTATAATTCCATTAATTTTGTAATAAATTTTTATTTCTGCTTCATGTTCAATTTGTGAATCCCTGAAGAACTTTCCCCTTCTCGTGTGACATGTAGTTAGAGATGAAAATTATGTTTCTGGAATTCCCTCATCCGATATATTTCAAGGTTAGAATTGGCCAAAAGAGTTGCTAAGGCAAATTTTGGAATGTTGGAGTGAAAGTTTCCATCATCAGATATGATGACACACAGTTACAGGTAGGCCCAGCAGGTCCCACTTTATCCTTTATTCTCTATCTAGTCGTTTTTTCTAATTGCTCAACTTCCTGGCTGACAGCGATTCCAGACCCAAAACAACTGTTTGCCTGTAGATATACTCGGTGAGAGCCAAATAGAAACAACAGATTCCCATGCCTTTCCCCATGAGCTTCTTTCCTTTCAGTTCCACTTTGGTGACTAGATGTGGTTGCTTTTTCAGATGGATATGTTAATGACTCCCTTCCTGAACTCCAACTCCCCTTCTGAACCTTTCCCCACATCCTGCACTTGTGTAGATGTAAGTCGCATAATAAATCCCTTGTTGCAAAACTCATAGTGACTCTGCTCCCCTAACTGAAACTTGATTGATAAATACCCCACATTGCGTATATTTTATAATATAGCACAAACCCACAAAAATGATGTGTCTATCATGAAAATGGGAGTTTCCTAGTTTCCTAGTGGTTCACTTCTATTCAGGATCAGATACCTAACATTCTTCTTCCTTGGCTCAGTTGGTTAGGCTGCAGACTCTTGATTTCAGTTCATGTCATGATCTTGAGGTCTTGGGATCAAGCCCTGTGTTGGGCTCTGTGCTCGGTCAGCACAGAGTCCGCTTGAGGATTCTCTCTCTGCCTCTCTCTCTGCCTTCCCACACTCACATGTTCTCTCTGGCTCTAGGATAAATAAATATTTTTTTAAAAAGTTAAGCTGTCTTTAAACAAAAATACACATAAAATAAGGTTATATAGGGCAGCCCCGGTGGCCTTTAAAGTTTAGCGCCGCCTTCAGCCCAGGGTGTGATCCTGGAGACCTGGTATTGAGTCTCACATCAGGCTCCCTGCATGGAGCCTGCTTCTCTCTCTGCCTGTGTCTCTCTCTGCCTCTCTCTCTCCCTGTGTCTGTCATGAATAAATAAATAAAATCTTAAAAAATAATAATAATAATAAGGTTATATACTGATTGGTTGATGATTAATGTTGTGATCAGAGGCTCACAAGAACTTATTACTGTATTTCTCCTAGGAACAATAGTTCCATATTTGCTAATTCAGTGTTCACAGTGATATTACGGAACATAACTACAGTGAATAATGAGGATCAACTTTATCTTGTACTCTGCATGCTAGATAGAAGAAAATGAAAATCCTCTTTGACAAAAAATAACATACTAAGTCTCCAATTATTCCTACAAGTAGGTTTTCAAATATAATGTCTAGCACATAGTCTAAAATAATACACACAGGAGTTAAGAGTTCATGAAGAATAGTGCACAGAAAAACAGATAATGGAAAAGTGCTTCTGATACTGGAATTATTAAACACAGACTTATAATTAATGATGCTTTTGTTTGAGGAGACAAAATACTACTTCACAGAGATTTTTAAAAGATTCTGTATATTTAAAAAAGATTGTAAATATAGCAAATAACTAAGATATACACACAACTGGCATGGCATGTTTGAAAAAGTACTTTTGGAAAATCTAAAATTAAAAAATAAAATATGCAAAATTGAGAACTCAGTGATCAGGTTTGCTATGGACTGAATACCCCCCAAATTCTTACGTTGAAATTCTAACCCCCAGTGTGATGCTATAAAAAGGGGGGCATTCGGGAGACCATTAAATCATGAGGGCAGAGTCCTCAAATAGGATTATAAAAGAGACCCCAAATAGCCCCCTCATGTCTTGTGCTATGTGAGGACAAATGAGAAAATGGAGGTCTCTAAAATAGGAAGAAGGACCTTATCAGATGCCAAATCTGCTGGCACCTTGATCTTGGACTTCCCTAGCCTCTAGAACTGTGAGAAATAAATATTTGTTATTTAAATCACCCAGTGTATATTTTTGCTATAGCAGCCCAAATGGACTAGACAGTGTTTAATGTCTACTTATTCATCTAGTCCAATATAATAAAACTGGTGAAAATAAAGAAAATGAGAAAATGTCAAGAGTAAGAAAAGATTACCTTCAAGGGAGCAAAAGTAAAACAGACTTCTAATTTCTCAACAGATTTAGTGAAAGTCAATAAATAACAATGAAATTTATAATGTGCTGAAAGATTTCTACTAACCTAGAAATCTGTAACAAAGAATTTATTTCATTTTGAAGAATTAAGAAGAAATGACATTTTCAGATAAATAAAACTAAAATGATTTGCTACTAGCAGAGCCACACTAAACAAAATATTAAAGTGTATTCTTTAGGCAAAAAAAAAAAATAACATGTAAGCAAGAAAGAGATACAAGAAGGAATAAATGAAACAAAAATAATACGTGGGTACATCCAAATGAATAATGACTATATAAAATTGTTTTAATTCTTGAGAGATTTAAAATATAAGAGAATTAAAATAAGAAGGCATGAATAGGACAGAAGACAGAAGAAGGATATGTGGTGTTAAAGTGTACTAAATTTCTTGATTGAGAGGACAAAAACACCAATTAACATTAGAAAAGAAGTGTAGCAGAATTATTTTTTAAATAGTCAAAGAAATGAAAGCAATCCACATTTGCATCAATAGTAAAATAGATTAATTATAATATATTCATGGTTTAATGCTGCACAACAATGAAAGTAAGCTAACTATAGCCTATGAATAAACCTCAGAAAATTCATGTTTCAAAGAAAGAAGCCAGACAAAAACAAAACAAAACAAAACAAAACAGAAAACACATATATAATTATTCTAGATGTATAAAATACAAAAACAGGCAAAACTAAATTTTGGTTTTAGTGATTATGCTTAGACAATAAAACTACACAGAAAATCAAAAAACTAATCATCATACAATTTAGAATAGTGGCTACCTTTGGGTGGGAAGGATTGGGGGGACTGGGAGGAAAGCTTAAGAGGGTTTCTGAACTGCCAAAGCTGACAATGTCGGATTTCATGTGACCCTTGTGGTGATTACAAAGGCGCTTGCTTTGAGATATAATGTTAGGCTGTATATTTTATTTTCCATACTTTTCTGTATGAATTTCATAATAAAAATATTTCTAAATGCAAGTTACAATGCCAAAAGTATAATAGGTTCCCAATCTTGTGTCACAATTTTATGTGCATATATACATTTGAAACCCTGGAAGGGCTTTTTCTAAACTGTTAGCAAAGTCATTTTTTATTTCTGATTTCACATTTTTATTTTTGTTTTCATACTCTCTAAATTTTCTACAATGACGAACGTGTGCTTCCAAATGTACATCCCTTACACAAAAAATGTATAATTAATTTAAGCAAAATCATAAGAGACATTTATACTCTTCCCATTTTTTTCACTCATAAGTGTAACGGTCTTTCTACATGTATATTGTTGTGAAATAAATTCCTAGAAGCTAAATTACTAGGTTGAAAGTCTAAATATTTGGCATCTGCTAGGTACTGCCAAATTGATCTAGAAAAACATTTCCACAAAATCTTACTAACATTAGATGCTGTGATGATCTGAAAAATGGCCTCTAAAGAACTCAGTCTTAACCCCTGGAACCTGTTGATTATTACCTTAAATGGAAAGTGCATTTTGCAGGTGTGATCAAGTTAAGGTTCTTGAGGAAATTTTTCCTAGATTATCCGAATGGACCCCCAATACAATCAGAGCCCCAAATATAGTCACAAATGTCTTTATAAGAGAGATTTGATATAGAAGTAGAAGTGATGATAAAAGCAAGACATTAGAATGATGCAAGGAGGGAATGTAGGTGGCCTCCAGACACTAGAGACAATTTCTCCTCTCGCTTCTCCGGAAGTAACTATCTCCACTAATGCCTTGACTTTAATACAATGAAACTGCAGCCTTCTGGCCTCCAGAACTGTGGAATAAATTTATGTTGTCTTAAGACACACCGTTAATGCTAATTTGTTACAGCAGCCATAGGAAACTAATATAGAGCTCATCACTTTTTTTTTAGATTTTATTTATTTATTCATGAGAGGCACAGAGAGAGAGGCAGAGACACAGGCAGAGGGAGAAACAGGCTCTACACAGGGAGCCCAATGTGGGACTCGATCTCCGAACTCCGGGATCACACCCTGAGCCAAAGGCAGGTGCTCAACAACTGAGCCACCCAGGCATCCCAATCCTATCACTTTTTAATTTTTGCCAATTTGGTAGTTAAAAAAAATATCTGCTTATTTTCTTTCTTTTCTCTTTCTTCTTCTTTTTTTTTTTTTTTATTGCTACATCAAAAAGGCTGGTCATCTTTTCTCATGTTTTTTTTTTTTTTTTAGTAGTATTTTTTTCTATGAATCATCTGTACATATCCTTTGCCCTTTCTGATATTAGATATTATTGCATACATATATATATTCATATTAGACATGCATTACATATACATAATTCCTTATCTTCCTATACCTCACCCCAAAAAATTAAAGTGTTTGATTTTGAATCCTTTGAGTAGTTGAAGCCTTACTACTCATGAAGGACATCCCTAAAGCTGACTGCTTATCTGAAATTTTAAGACAAGCTAACTGCTTGTCTGAATTTTGAGCCCCTTGTTGGCCACTTCATTTCTGCAAAATATTCAGACTAATACTTCACCTCCCTTATATCAACTGTGTCCTCATGCCTCAAACAGCCTTATGCCTGTAGACTGGTAAACTCACTCCTGTTATATACGGCTAGCACCACCACCCCCGAAAAAAAACAAGGAATTCATTATTGTTTTCTTTTTAAAACTTTATGTCCTCCCTCATCTCCTGGACTTGACCTTACTGCCCTGGCTTTCAAAGTTTAATGCTGGCTCCCAGGTACATAATGAATGCTGCTACCCTAGACTGAGCTTTGACTTACTTGGTATTTTCACTATGGACCAGGTATATCATTCTTTGGCTTTTAAAACAAATACACTGGAACCCTATGCCAGACTTACACAATACGTCGTATGTTTATCTAGCTCTGTGAATGCATTCCCAGTAATTATAAATCCATACTCCTTCTTGGGGACACCCTAGTCTAGTCTTTCCTGTCCCCAGATCATATTCCTGCCAAGCGAAACTCCTTCCCACACACAGGAACTGAACATATTGGACAATCATCAATAGCATACACTTTCATACATAATCCATACATCTGACAAGTTCTTTCTGAAATGTGAAATTGTGTTCTATGCTCCTAGCACTACCCTTCCATGCACCTAAGCCCTCCCACCCCTACTGTTCATATCCCACTCCACCACAAAGGTCCTGGCCCCTTCCAATTACTCCATACCACTGCAGATAACTTTTTCATGTCAATTTTTATGCTAATATAATTTTATCTACTTTTTGAGGTTGTTAGGTAATGGATGGAATTGTGTATATCTAAGGCATGATTATTTATCAAGTTAGTTGAAACTGAAATAAATTTATACTTGAATGTCGTCTGGAATCATATCCATAGCTCTGATTATAATTCATTTTAAGATCTGGCATATACTCCTATTTCCGTTATTAATGAAATGAAATGTGATATCAAAGACAATTATATTAAACCTCAATAAAATCTGATTGATGTCAGGTGAAAGCCTTTCTATTGAATTTTACTTAAGTGAGAAATCTATATTTTACTCACTTTGCTCAGAATCAATCAAGTTACCAAGGACATAAAATATTCCAAGCACAAATTAATACCTCATAAGAAAGGCAGTTTGAAAAGGTAATCTACATATATAATCAATAGAGAACACTCAAAGGCAGTATTTTTATAGTTTCAGAAGTATTCAAAGTAAATTTTACCTTTATCCAGCACTTCTTAAGGCCTGAAGTAAAGCTTTTATTACAAGGTAGATTAAAGAAAATGACCTAAAAGTAAGTCTTTTTCTCAAATAAATTGAAATACTATTATCTTAATTCTCAATTCATTTCTGAGTATAGAAAGTTATTGGGATATTCAAAAGATAAGATTAATGATATTCCACTCTGTCTTGATGGTTATAAAGTAATTCCAAAATTGGCTTCATATTATGGTCTCACAAACTAAAATAAAATATACTTATAGCAGACCTGGTGCACTATATGTGTGTGTGTGTGTGTGTGTGTGCGTGCATGAGAGAGAGAGAGACAGAGAGAGAGAGAGAGAGAGATGCAACATCTCTTCCTTTAGAAAAATATCTCTGATTCATATCATTGGTGAGATGGAGTTGACTTCCATCAGATAGGTCTAATGAGAGTTCTCCCTGGTGCTTCCACAAAGCCTTAGGAAAATTATATACTTTCCCCAGGATCTGCAGCTTTGAGTGTCTTGTAAGGCTAAAGGCTCTGCTGGCCATTTTCCAACTTCACAGAGAGTCTTTATAAAAATGAAGCCATAGGGATCCCTGGGTGGCGCAGCGGTTTGGCACCTGCCTTTGGCCCAGGGCGCGATCCTGGAGACCCAGGATCGAATCCCACGTGGGGCTCCCGGTGCATGGAGCCTGCTTCTCCCTCTGCCTGTGTCTCTGCTTCTCTCTCTCTCTGTGACTATCATAAATAAGTAAAAATTAAAAAAAAATAAATTAATTAAAAAAAAATGAAGCCAACACAGAGACAGAGAGAAACAGACTTGAACCCTATATGCAATGTTTAAGTACTTGTCATGAGGTCATACATGAAATTCTACTATTTTTTGTATACTTATTAGAATCATTAATAAATACTTTCTAGGTTAAGATAATGGAAGAGTAGTGGGACCCTAACCTTGTCTTGTCCCTCAAACACAGTTAGATAGTTATCAAATCATTCTGAAAACCTAAGAAATTAATCAGAAATCTGAGAAAATAAAAACTATAAATTAGAAAAGCGACCACCTTTTGGGAAGTAGGAGGTGTAGAGAGTTGATCTGGGGGAGATATAACTCCCGAGTACTGCAGTGGGGAGGGAGCTCTGCTTACTGAGGCTCCTGCAGAGTATTATAAGCAGCAGAATGCAAAATCTTAACTTTTAGAAGTCAACTACCTTGAGGAGGTACCAGGCTTAAAGGTGCTCAGGTGGTGAAGCAAGTCAGAGTCCCAAGAACTACAGCATGGTCTGAGGATGCTCTGGGTCACAAGAACAATGAGTGGTGCCCCAACATGCTGCACTGTTTGCAGGCATAGGAGCAGGGATGCCAGCTGAGCCAGCAAGTCTAGGTGCTGGCTTTTTGCTCTGTTTTGCCATAAACTCAGAACCTGTGCGTAGTAGTTGGACTGCTTTCCTGGGACTGGACTGCAAAAGTGCTGTGAGACCGTCCTCCAGAGGATCAGTGTGGGTTCATACTATTTAGGAGTCCCTAAATTTGGAGTTTTGAAACTCAGTCATGCACCTGATATACAAAAAGGTCAGACACAGGGTTCCAACAGAAATTAGGGACACAAGAGGGGTGATTGACTGCTCTTCTCTGATGGCTCCCTGAAGGGGGGGTGGGGAACAAACTTCCAGCTCTAGAGATAGAGAGCAGGGCACACCATATTCCACCTTCTAATAGTAATGAAAGACTTCAGGGAGCAAAACAATGCTGCTTAGTGGAGGCCGGAGCTGCTTTCAAGCCCCTTCCCTGAGCCCTGGAGGCCCATTTTCACTAGAGCAAGTCCAACTGAGAATCAAGGCAACAGGCCCCTGCCCCAGACCAGCACAAACAACTCCCTAGCACCAAGTCTTCTTCTTCTTCTTCTTCTTTTTTTTTTTTTTACATTTTTTTAATTTAAATTCAATTTGCCAACATATAGTATAACACCCAGTGTTCATCCCATCAAGTGCTTTCCTCATTGACTGTCACCCAGTCATTCCCATCCCCCCCACCCACCTCCCCTTAGCACTGAGTCTTCTAATCATAGAGTGCTGCAAAGCTCCAGTGCTAAGGGAAATAGGATCTAGCTTCTTTTTTACTTTTTTTACTTTCTATTATTTTTTTCATTTATTTTCCTATTTTTTCAATTCCTTTCTAAATTTTTATTATTTCTTTATTTTTCCATTTATATTTGTATATAGACATATGTATATGTTTTTGTTTATTTCATTTTATTTCATGTTACTTTTTTAAATTTTTGGACCAAGATTCTTTTAACAAGCAGATCAATACACACCCAGGATCTAGTTTTTCTGTGTTTGGGGTTTTGTTTTTGTTTTGTTTTTTTCTACCTTCTTTTCTTTTCTGGACAAAATGATGAGATGTGGAAATTCGCCCCAAAGAAAGAACAAGAAGTAGAACTCATGGCCAAGGTTTTAATCAATACAAATATAAGTAAGATGTCTAAACTAGTATTTCAAACAATGATTATAAGGATACTAGCTGGGCTTGGAAAAAGCATAGAATACTCTAGAGAACCCCTTACTGCAAAGATAAAAGAACTAAAATCTAGTCAGGCTGAAATTAAAAATGCTATAACCCAGATGCAAACCAAAATGGACGCCATAAAAACGAGGATGGATGAATCAGAAGAATGAATCAGTGATACAGAAGATAAATTGTGGAAAATAATGAAGCTGGAAAGGAAGAGGGAAGCCATCTGGCCCTGGATTTTTGTTTGTTGGGAGATTTTTGGTTACTGATTCAATTTATTTGCTGGTTATGTGTCTGTTCAAATTTTCTATTTCTTCCTGTTTCAGTTTTGGTTGTTTGTAAGTTTATAGTAATTTGTTCATTTTTTCCAGATTGTCTAGTTTGCTGGCATATAATTTTTCATAATATTATAATTGTTTGTATTTTGTGGTGTTGGTTGTGATCTCTCTTCTCTCATTCATTGTTTTATTTATTTGGTAAATATTTTTTCTTTTTTCTTTTCTTTTTGGTAAATCTGACTAGAGGTTTATCAATTTTATTATTTCAGAGAACCAGCTCTTACTTTCAATGACCTATTCTCCTGGATTTTATTTGTTCCTATACTGTTTATTTCTGCTCTAATCTTTATTATTTCCCTCATTCTGCTGGCTTTACATTTTATTTCCTGTTCCTTTTCTAGCTCCTTAAGGTGTAAGGTTAGGTTGTATATTTGAGACTTTTGCTTCTCGAGGTGGGCCTATATTACAAAATACTTCTGTCTTAGGACAGCCTTTGCTGCATCCCAAAGGTCTTGGACTGACATGTTTCATTTTCATTTGTTTCAATGTATTTAAAAAAATTTTTCTTCAATTTCCTGGTTAACCCATTCATTCTTTAGTAGGATGTGTATTTGAAGTTATTCCAAATTTTTTTCTGTGGTTGACTTCAAGTGTCATAGCGCTGTGGTCTGAAAATACACGTGGTATAATCTTGCTCCTTTTGTACTTGTTGAGGGCTGATGTGACCTAGTATATGATCTATTCTGAAAATGTCCCATGTGCACTTGAAAGGAATATGTATTCTGCTGCTTTAGGATGAAAGGTGCTGAATATACCTGTTAAGTCCATCTGGTCCAGTGCGTCATTCAAAGCCAAGGTTTTCTTGTTGATTTTCTGCTTTGATTATCTGTCCATCACTACAAGTGAGGTGTTAAAGTCCCCTACTATTATTGTATTGTTATCAATTCTTTTTTATGTTTATTATGAATTGATTTATATACCTGAGTGCTCCCATATTGGGGCATAAATATTTACAATTGTTAGATATTCTTGATGGATAGACCCCTTAATATATTGCCCTTCTTTATAGGTGGTTATTCATCCCTTCATTTTCCATCTATATATGTCTCTAGTTGTAAAGTCAGTCTCTTGTAAGCAACATATAGGTGGATCTTGTGATTGGTTTGTTTTTCCATTCTGATACCCTATGTTGTTTGATTGGAGCATTTAGTCCATTTACATGCAGAATGATTATTGAAAGATAGGAATTTAGTGCCATTGTATTACGTGTAGAGTTGGTATTTTGATAATGTTCTCTCTTCGTTTCTAGTTGCTTTTGGTCATTTTTTTCTCCAGAGTACCACTTAAAATTTTCTTGCAGGGCTGGTTTAGTAGTCATGAACTCCTTTAGTTTTTGTTTGTCTGGGAAACTCTATCTCTCCTCCTATCATGAATGACCACCTGGCTGGATAAGGTATTCTTGGGTTCATATTTTTCCCACTCGGCACATTGGATATATCCTGCCAGTGTCTTCTGGCTTGCCAAGTTTCTGCTTCGAACCTAATCTGTCTTCCCTTATAGGTTAAGGACTTTTTTCCCGGTGTTGCTTTTAGTTTTTTTTTTTTATTTTTTTTTTTTATTTTTTTTATTTTTTTATTTATGATAGTCACAGAGAGAGAGAGAGAGAGGCAGAGACACAGGCAGAGGGAGAAGCAGGCTCCATGCACTGGGAGCCTGATGTGGGATTCGATCCCGGGTCTCCAGGATCGCGCCCTGGGCCAAAGGCAGGCGCCAAACCGCTGCGCCACCCAGGGATCCCCCGGTGTTGCTTTTAGGATTCTTCCCTTGTCTGTGTGTTTTGTGAATTTGACTATGATATGCCATGGTGATGGTTGGCTTTTGTCAAACTTGGTGGGAGTTCTCTGTGTTTCTTGGATATTGATGTGTGTCCTTCCCCAGATTAGAGAAGTTTTTTAGTTCTAATTTGCTCAAATAAACCTCTGCCCCTTTCTCTCCCTCTTCATCTTCGGGGACTCCTATGATATGAATGTTATTTCATTTTAATAAATGCTGAGTTCCCTAATTCTGCATTCATGATCCATTATCTTTGTTTCACCATTACTATTTAACATAGTACTGGAAGTCTTAGCTTCAGCAATCAGGCAACAAAAAGAAATAAAAGTCATCCAATTTGTAGGAAGAAGTCAAACTTTCATTATTTGCAGGTGACATGATATTCTATGTAGAAAACCTGAAAGACTCCATCAAAAAATTGCTATAACTGACACATGAATTCAGCAAAGTTACAGGATATAAAATCAACATGCAGAAATCCTTTGTTTCTTAAGATTTTATTTATTTACTTGAGAGAGAGAGAGAGAGAGAGAGCAAGCAAGGGGGAAGGGTAAAGGGAGAAACAGACTCCCGAATGAACAAGTAGCCAAATGCAGAACTCAATGCCAGGATCCTGAGATCATGACCTGAGCTGAAGGCAGACACCTAACCAACTGAGCCACCCAGGTGCTCCAATAAGTTGTATTTATATATATTAATAATGAAGTAGCAGGAAAAGAAATCAAGGAATTTATCCCATTTACAATTGCACCAAAACCCATAAGATACCAGGAATAAACCTAACCAAAGAGGTAAAAAGATCTGTACTCTGAAAACTATAGAACGCTTATGAAAGAAATTGAAGATGACACAAAGAAATGGAAAAACATTCCATGCTCATGGATTGCTATACAACCCAAAGCAATCTACACATTTAATGCAGTTCCTATCACAATACCACCAGTATTTTTTACAGAGCTAAAACAAACAATTCTAAAATGTGTATGAAACCACAAAATACCCCAAATAGCAAAAGTAATTCTGAAAAAGAAAAACAAAACAGGAGACGTTAGGATTTCAGATTTTAAGCTATATAACAAACCTGTAATCGTCAAGACAACATGATACTGGCACAAATACAGGCACATAGATCAATTAACAGAGTAGAGAACACAGAAATGTACCCACAACTATTTGGTCAACTAATCTTCAACAAAGCAGGAAAGACTGTCCAAAGGAAAAAAGACAGTCTCTTCCACAAATGCTGTTGGGAAAACTGGACAGCAACATGCAGAAGAATGAAACTGGACCACCTTTTGTACACTATACATAAACATAAATTCTAAATGGATGAAAAATCTAAATCACCAAAATGCTAGAGGAGGACACAGGCAGCAACCTCTTTGATCTCAGCTATAGCAACTTCTTACTAGCCACATCTCCTAAGGCAAGGGAAACAAAAGCAAAAATGAACAATTGGGACTCCATCAAGAAAAAAATCTTCCACCCAGCAAGAAAACAGTCAACAAAACGAAAAGGCATCTAACAGAATGGGAGAAGGTATTTACACATGCCATATTTGATAACATCACTCATCATTAGGGAGATACAAATCAAAACCATGATGTGACACCACCGCACACCAGTCAGAATGGCTAAAATTAAAAACTCATAAAACAATAGATGTTGGCAAGTATGCAAAGAAAGTGAAAACTGCTTGCACTGTTGGTGGGAATAAAACTGGTGCAGCCACTCTGGAAAACAGTTTGAAGCTTTCTCAAAAAACTAAAAATAGTACTACCCTATGATCCAGCATTTGCAGTAATAGACATTTACCCAAAGGATACGAAAATAGTGATTGAAAAGGATACATGTACCCTGATGCTTATAGCAACATTATCAACCACAAATGTTGGAGAGGATGCGGAGAAAAGGGAACCCTCTTACACTGTTGGTGGGAATGTGAACTGGTGCAGCCACTCTGGAAAACTGTGTGGAGGTTCCTCAAAGAGTTAAAAATAGACCTGCCCTACGACCCAGCAATTGCACTGTTGGGGATTTACCCCAAAGATACAGATGCAATGAAACGCAGGGACACCTACACCCCGATGTTTATAGCAGCAATGTCCACAAAAGCCAAACTGTGGAAGGAGCCTCGGTGTCCATCGAAAGATGAATGGATAAAGAAGATGTGGTTTATGTATACAATGGAATATTCCTCAGCCATTAGAAAAGACAAATACCCACCATTTGCTTCGACGTGGGTGGAACTGGAGGGTATTATGCTGAGTGAAGTAAGTCAATCAGAGAAGGACAAGCATTATATGGTCTCATTCATTTGGGGAATATGAAAAATAGTGAAAGGGAATATAAGGGAAGGGAGAAGAAATGTGTGGGAAATATCAGAAAGGGAGACAGAACATGAAGACTCCTCACTCTGGGAAACGAACTAGGGGTGGTGGAAGGGGAGGAGGGTGAGGGTTGGGGGTGAATGAGTGACTGGCACTGAGGGGGGCACTTGATGGGATGAACTTGACTGGGTGTTATTCTGTATGTTGGCAAATCGAACACCAATAAAAAATAAATTTATTATAAAAAAACCAAAAAACAATAGCCAACCTGTGGAGAGAGCCCAAATGTCCAATGTCCATCATCTGATGAATGGATAAAGAAGAGGTGAGATTATATATTATATAATATTAATTATATATTAATATATTAATATATCTATTATTACATTAACAATGTAATATAATATAAATATAAATATAATATAATATATTAATATAATTATATATTAATTTATATTATTATATATAATATTATTATAATATATTAATGTTATATATTAATATATAATCAATTATTATATAATTATATAATAATATGTTATTAATATATTAATGTTATATTTTAATAATATAATTAATATTATATAATATATTATAATATATATTAGCCATCAAAAAGAATAAAATCTTGCCATTTGCAATGACATGGATGGAGCTAGAATATATTATATACTAAGCGAAATAAGTCAGTCAAAAAAAGAGAAATACCACATGATTTGACTTATATGTGGAATTTAAGAAACAAAACAGGCAAACATATGGGTAGGGGGGATAAAGGAGAGAGGGAAACAAACCATAAAAGACTCTTAACAATAGACAACAAACTGAAGGTTGATGGAAATAGGTTGGTGAGGGGATGAGTTAAAGGGGTGATGGGCATTAAGGTGGGCACTTGTTGTGATGAACACTAGCTGTTATATTAAGTGATGAATCACTAAATTCTACTCCTGAAACCAATATTGCACTGTATGTTAACCAACTAAAATTTAAATATAAACAAACAAATAAATAAATTCTTTCTTTAAAAAAGTATATTTCTTAATAAAGTCCTAATTCTTCATTATGCTCATGTTAGAGTTCTCAGCATTTCTACTGACACCAAAACAGCATTTCAGACTATGATCTCTATTAGAAAATGATCATTACCTGTCTATAGGTTTTCAATAACTGTTCTTCCTTTTACTTCAACCTTTTAAATAAATTTGAATTTGTAGATCCTGTTGTCCTAAAAGATTATCCAGAAAATTTAATCAAGTCTAATCTGATAAAATATTCATTATTTAAAGCTCGCTATGTAATTTACATTTGCAGCTACGGTTAGTATTTATCTTGATATTAGACTTTTCCTTCTCATAAAGGAAAGAAGGAATCAGCCTCATATCTTTTGTTTGATCAACAATATTTATAACCATTTCCAAAAATCTATTCTCTAGTACTAAGGCTGCACAACCCAAACAAGAAAAATATTATCAGAGATGGGAAATAACTTTGGTTCCTTCATTTTCTAGGAATGGTCTACATTCATGATGATGATACACAGCTTTATTAGAACTTTAGTGCATCTCTCAGATATTGTTTCACATTCAAGCAGTATTTAACATAATTTTAAGTATAACCTGCCATCATAAGGCCACAGATATTTTTTGACTTGCATGGCTAAAGAAGAGGATAGTACACAGATATTCATCCCAGAGATTAAAACTCAAGTAGTGTGTGGCTCTCAGATTTTAAAACTGTTGAATTATTCAGTTCTAAATTCAAATTCTGAGGTTTGGAGTTATGCTTTTAAATAGAAATGTTAAGATATTTTGTTAAGGGAATCCCTGGGTGGCGCAGCGGCTTAGCGCCTGCCTTTGGCCCAGGGCGCCAATCCTAGAGACCCGGGATCGAATCCCACGTCGGGCTCCCAGTGCATGGAGCCTGCTTCTCCCTCTGCCTATGTCTCTGCCTCTCTCTCTCTCTCTGTGTGTGTGACTATCATAATAAATAAATAAATAAATAAATAAATAAATAAATAAATAAATAAACAAATAAATAAATAAATAAATAAAAATTTTTAAAAAAGATATTTTGTTAAGATATTTTGTCCTGACACTTAAAATATGACCAATTTAAATATTTCAGATGAAAATGATGAGGTTGTTTACAAAAGCTGAGACTATTTCTGTGACAGAAAAAATAGTCACTTTAATTTTATTGAACATTAATTTTATATCCACGTGTTCAGCTAAAAAATTTTCCATCATCCCTTGCAGCTACATAATTAAAACATGTTGCTAAATTTGGGTCAATGAGATATTACCAAAAATGTCATGTGGGTGTCCCTAAAGGGAGAAGATAATCTCCCATTCATTCTGTTGCTTGCCACCAAATGTGATGTGGACTTCAAGATAAAACCACATACTGAAGGGCAGAACAGATATATTAAAACCAGGATGCCTGATGATATAGTGGACACTCTGTACAGTCCTGAATTGCCAAATTCCAGGCTCGTTTTATGAGAGAAAGAAATAAACTTCTGTCTTATTTAAGCCACTCTGGTGTATGGACCTCTTTTCTGTTTGCAGTTGCAGCTATACCAATTTTTGAATTTCAAACTGGAAATACCTCTTGCTAATGCTATACCAGCAGTTCCATTAGGTAACATTATATGCTTAAAATCCTTATTTCCCATGTCTCTTTTCCAATTCTCCAGTGGTCAGTATAAAGAAGAAACAGGAATTAATCAGTGAAATTGAGGCTCTGCAGAAAACTTCCCTAAACAACAAGGATCATGTATGTGTGGGGCAAATACGTGTATTGCATAGTGATAAACATAAGGCATGTATCTTTTTTCAGGTTCTAGCTTAACAAGCATCCATATAAATCTATGTGGCAAAGTATGGAAACAGATAATCGTGTTTTCATGATAGACATGGGCTAAGATTATTCAGGATGAAGTTACCAGATCACCTAACTTAATTATGTATCAGTTAACAGAGAGTGAAAGCTAATACTTCAAAAGTTTTCTTTCTTGTATGTCTTTCTTCTTTCTAAGTGTAAGAATTCCTGGGCCACTTTCTCCTTCTTTTTCCAGCTTCATTATACTATTTTCTAGAAAGTCCATTGTCATTATAACCGATGGTGGGGGGTGGTATTTCAAAACACCATTCATGTCCTTTTTTTCCCAGACCATAAGACAACTGACATTCTGAAAAATCAACTTTAAATAAGTCACTAGTGTAATGAAATACTTTCTATAGGCCATTGAAATTCAATTTTCAGATCAAATAAAAAATAGGTACATGTAACATTTTTCCTACATAACTTTTTCAAACCCTGAAATGATTTTTTTTTTTTTTTGGTTTGGAAGAAAAAAATATTCTATTATCCTCCTTTCCAATTTCCAAGATAATTTATTGGAAAGAGATGGCCTAGAACTCACCCTAAGAATTTTCTGTAGATATTTAAGGGTATTTAAGAAATGCTGTAATTTTAGAGTTTTCTCCCATTGTCTATATGATGAAAGGTAAAATATGGGTCCAGTAGAGCCTTTGGTACACAACAGAAATTCAGTTCAAATTATAATCTGCAAACCCTGAGACTTTCACAGTATCTGTAAGGTTAAAATACATATGTAAATTCAATGAAGGGGGCTTTTTGGAATCCTTTGTGAAAGATTTTTGCTGGCTCATTGTGGAGTTGTTGGCAGTCCTCTACTCACACTTAATCTCCCATTTCTACTTTTTTGGTGGATAATTCCCTTCTCCCTTACCCTGAAGATGGTAGCATAAATCATTCTACCAGTGTATTGCTTTCATCTTGAAAAACTGGATAACTTATTGAGATATCCACTAGGTAATATTGTTTCTGAGGGGAAAATATTAAGATAGTCTCCCTTTTCCTAGATTCAGTGACCAACAAATTATAAAAATAAGCAATGCTAGGTAAAGTAAAAAGAAAGAAAAGATCCAGGGTCAACACTAGCGATAGCTTCTCTGTAGTTGTTAAAACTAAATAATTCCCAGAATATGAAAGCAACCCTAATCTTTGTCATTCCTTGATTTTCTTTATAAGAAGATTCAGAAGTGAATGCAACTCCACTAGTGAAGAGTATAGCTCTCCTTTTAGTTGCCATTATCACAAAAATGAAGCTTAGAACATTCAAATAGTAAACAAGACAAATTCTTTAGGTGAACCATGAGGTCCTGAACTGTACTGTCATTTTGATGTTGAAACTACAGGCAGATTCCAAACATCAGCTATTTACCATTTTGAGAGCCTCGAATGACAAGTGGTATATAAATAGGTGTTGCTATTACTATACTTAGGAAATCATGAGCGTTGATGTGCAAGACTCCAGGATAATGAGTTTTTGAAAGAGATGTTCCCACTCTGGATAGCAATGCTATTATTAACTTGCAGATTTTTCAAATATGTTTTATAAAAATCGATCATCCTTTCTAGCATCCTTCCGAAGTTAGCCAGTAACACTTCTTTATGCTTTAACCAGTTTTTCTTATTCTCTCCTTTCTTCAGGGGCCCAATATGAGAAAAGCCATCATGTTGAACCTTAAATGTTTAAAATCCTCTGAGTCAGGTCCATAAACCTAAACCCCAGCCAGTTTGACCAGTATTCAAGTATTAATATTAAAGTTGACTGTGAGACATACAGTCAATATTTCCCAAAATCTAGGAATTGAGAATAATCAATATTGCAATTCCTATGACTGGCTCAATAGATAACCTGTGTCATTACATATTTGCTTTCTAGGGTCACAAGAAAAATCCTCTGTGAGTCCAGGGCAACAATCATAGCAGATAGTAAGTGAAACTTGAGAAACCAACTTTGAGCTTCCATATTTTTTTTTCAAATAAGAAACAGGAGTAGTCTATGAGAAGGCCAAGAAAGTTGAAGAATAATATCTTCATTTGCACATTGAAGATGAATTTCTAAATAGGAACAAGTGACCTCCCAATACTTGGAAGCTTGAGACAGGAACAATGTAGACTCACATGGCACACATCTAAATTTTTAAAGTTATAAATTGAGCCAACAAATTCTAAATAAAATATGTTATATCTTCCTGACTTTACATTTCTTGGACTTCTCAAAATGCCACTCAGGAATATGACAGTGTAGGGAAAGTCATCCCTACAACACCCACCTCAGCTCCTATTCCTGGCACCACTCTCTCCACTTCCTTGCACCTGGCTTTGTCTCTTACCATGAGGATTCTCATGACACAGGTATTTCTATCCCACTTACACATCCAAGTTCTATCTACATCCCTCATTCAGCAACTAACCACTCCTTAGTCACCCCTTGGACCAAAGGGATCTACTAACCATTGATGCTGTTTCCCCTTTGGCCAGAGTCTCACTAATCTTTCCAGAGGCCAAATTTGGAGAAAAAGATTCATGTAAACTCTACAAGCAAGTTCAGCATTGGGAATGGAATTCTGGGCCCTCACATACTCAGAACCTGGCCTAGGTGGGGAGATGGTGCAAGAGTTGCAAAGGCATGTCCCACTAGTCCCATAGACTCTTTGACCCATTAAAAATATCACAACCAATGGAAAACCAGACCAAGGTAAGGGCCCCTCTTGTTTGAGTGTAAGGATAACATTGTAAATTCATATCATTTACTGATTTTCCAGAGCAAAAAAATTACATGAAATGTAATGTTTTGTTGGTCTTTTTTATGCCATTGTATATTCTAGATTTTCTGGAGGAAAAATTACATGAAATGTAATATTTTGTTGGTCCTTCTTATGCCACTGTATATTCTACCTACCAATCAAGTGGCCAGTGATAGTCTAATGCAAGGAAATTTGAATTTAAAAGGTCAGGAATATTGGATGCAGAGAAAAAGATGGAAAATCATTGCCAATATTCATTTTACAAGGCACAGAAATCATCATTTTCTAATGATACCATTTGTCAAAGAAGAACTTGGAATTTTGATCGCAGTGAAGCCGCCGTCAGATCTGCACGTCTGTTCAGAAGCATGCAGTATGTTTGTTCAAATCTGCTTTACTTTGGATGCACTCTGTACATTGGAAAAGGTAACTGCTCTTGTTGGTTCCTAATGAGTACTCTGCACTAGGCATCCAGACTAATTCAAAGGAATGAGCATTTGTTATCTGAACAGTGGTACTGGATAACAAGTTGCCTAGTTGGCAAGAGAACAAACCCATGTAGGAAAGCCTGAGATGAACTGGGCATGTGAAACTCTGACCCCTCTCACTGTAGGCAAAAGAGAAAGGGAGTTTCACAGGATTTCCCTGATTTATACAACTGCTTCTTGATGGTCTCATCCATGAAATGTGGGTGTTCTGCATAGAACTGGCACCAAATTTTTTTTGTAAATTAAAGAACTGTGCTTCTAATGCTTTGTGTTTCCCATTGTCATGACCCTGTGGCTTCCTTCTTTGTTGGCCCTCAGATTCCTGGGACTTCCATTACAACTCCATCTGTTCATATCCACAGAAGACTAAATTACCACCGGTATCTCAAGGACAGATCTGAGGGAAGTCTGCCGAAGCACACCGCTCACTTCTGAAATCACCAGATGTAAGAATGCAAAGGACTGTAGCCCTCACTTACTCAAAACCCTCATTTTATAAATGAACAAGATGAAGCCTAAAAATCTAAGTGCCATGTGCCTGATCACATGGCTTGGGACTAGAATCCAGGGTAGGAAAAGAAACAGAAGTAGCTACTTGATAGCTATTAGTTTTTTATCAGTATGTGCAATGTGCCAGGCATTTGATTCAATTCACAGCTTTTTAACATCCACATCAATCACATAAGATGAGTATTTATTAATCCCATTTACAGATAAGAGAACAGAGGCTCAGATCAGGTGGGTAACTTAGGTCACAGTTCAAGTAAGTGGCAGAGCCAGGATTCAAAGTCTCAGCTCTTTCCATTACACCAGGCTGCCTCTCATATTCTATACACTTTTATGTTCCCTATAGTGTGTATAGTAAACATGGTGCGCATTTGCCAAGTGATTATCTAAAAATAGCTTCAGACAAAGTAGAATAACAGACAGGACAACTTGGAACTCTCTTTCTATTGTTGACACCGTGATAAAGATGGCAATAAACTGAGTTGCTTTATTTAGTTCATAGCAATGTGAATAACAACCCAGTGTGCCTTGCAGTCACACAGAATTGTTATGATTCTGAGCTCAACTGCCTATAAGGTTATTGCCATTTTCATTTCCATTTTTAAAACAATAAAACTGAAAAAGAAATAATGGAACTGAGACACAGCAAAAGACGTTGAGAAACATCCTTCAAAGTCACAAAGGTAAGCAGGAAACAAAATAAGAATGGAAAAATGAATTTCTGCCCATTCCCCTACACTCCTCCCGTCTGGCAACTACTAGTTTGTTTTCTGTACTCATAAGTCCATTTCTGGGGGGGGGGGGGGGGGGTTGTTGTTATTTTGATTTTTAGATTCCACATATAAGTGAAATCATTTGTCTTTTTCTACTTTATTTCACTTAGCACAATACTGTCTAAGTAACCATGTGGCAAATGGCACAATTTCACTTATTTTATGCCTGAGTAATATTCCATTGTAATATTCCATTCCACATATACATATACATATACCACATCTTCCATATCCATTCATCTACCAATAGATATTTAGGTTGCTTCCCTACATTGGACATTGTAAATAATGTTGCAATAAATATAAGGGTGTATATATCTTTTAGATTCAGTGTTTTTATTTTATTTGGGTAGATACACAGAAGTGAAATTACTGGTTTATATAGTATTTCTATTTTTAATTTTTTGAGGGCTCCCCATACTGTTTTACACAGTGGCTACTTAATGTATAGTCCCAATAACGGCCTACGAGGGCTCCCTTTTCTCCACATCCTCTTGACACTTGTTTTTCTTGCCTTTTTTTCTTTCTTTTTTTTTTATTTCAATTAGTTAACAAACAGTGTAATATTAGTTTCAGAATTTAGTGATTCGTCACTTACATACAATATCCAGTGCTCATTACAAGTGCTCTGTAATGTCCATCAGCCATTTAAAAACCAGCCCCCAGGCCACCTCCCCTCCAGTAACCCTCAATTTGTTCTCTATAGTTAAGAGTCGGCTTTCTAGTTTGTCTCATTGTCCCCTCACCTCATATTCATCTGTTTTGTTTCTTAAATTCCACATATAAGTCAAATCATGTGGTATTTGTCTTCCCTGACTGACTTACTTCACATGGCATAAAGCACTCTAGGTCCATCCACATCTTGCAAATGGCAAGATTTCATTATATATTTATTTACTTATTCGTTTGTTTATTTATTTATTTATTTATTTATTTATTTATTTATTTATTTATATGAATATATATAAATGTTTAATTTGATAAGTTCTTTCAGATTTTGGATACTAACTCTCAGTCATATATGTCATATGCAAATATCTTCTCTCATTCTGTCAGAAGCCTTTTAGTTTTGGTGGTCGTTTCCTTTGCTGTGCGGAAGCTTTTTATTTTGAAGTCCCAATAGTTCATTTTTTCTTTTGCTTCCCTTGCTTCAGGAGATGTGTCTAGTAAGAAGTTGCCATAGCCAAGGTCAAAGAGGTTGCCGTCTGTGTTCTCCTCTAGCATTTTGATGGTTTTCTGTCTCACATTTAGGTCTTTCTGCCACTTTGAATGTATTTTTCTGTACAGTGTAAAAAAAGGATACAGCTTAATTCTTTCACATATCACTGTCCAGTTTTCCCAACACCATTTGTGGAAGAGACTCTTTTTTTCATTGGATAGTCTTTCCTGCTTTGTTGAAGATTAGTTGGCAGTACAGTCGTAGGTCTACTTCTGTGTTCTCTGTTCTGTTCCATTACCTATGTGTCTGTTTTTGTGCTAATACCATGCTTTCTTAATGATAACAGCTTTGTATTATAGCTTGAAGTCCAGAATTGTGATGTCTCTGGCTTTGTTTTTCTTTTTCAACATTACTTTGGCTATTTGGGATCATTTTATGGTTCCATGCAAATTTTAGAATTGTTTGTTCTAGCTCTGTGACAAATGCTGGTGGTATTTTGATTACTTTAGGTAGTATAGACATTTTAGGTAGATTGCTTTAGGTAGTATAGACATTTTAACAGTATTTGCTCTTCCAATCCATGAGCATGGAATGTTTTTCCATTTCTTTGTGTCATCTTCGGTTTCTTTCATAAGAGTTCTGTCATTTTCAGAGTACAGATCTTTTACCTCTTTGATGAGGTTTATTCCTAGGTATCTTATGGTTTGAGACACAATTCTATATAGGATCAATTCCTTGATTTTTCTTTCTGCTGCTGCATTAGTGGTATATAGAAATGCAACAGATTTATGTATATTTTGTACCTTGTGACTTTACTTAATTTGTTTATCAGTTCTGGCAACTTTTTGGTAAAGTCTTTCGTGTTTTCTACATACAGTCCACGTCATCTGCAAAGAGTGAGAGTCTGAGGGTTTTTTTTTTTTTTTTTTTGCCAATTTAAATGCCTTTTATTTCTTTTTGTTGTCTGATTACAGAGGTCAGGACTTCCAGTACTATGTTAAATAACAGTGGTAAGAGTGGACATCTCTGTATTGTTCATGACCATAGAATAAAAGCTCTGTTTTTCCCCACTGAGGATGATATTTGGTGTGGATTTTTCATATATGGCCTCTATGATGCTGAGGTATGCTCCCCCAATTGTTTTGCTGAAGATTTTTTATTATGAATGGATATTGCACTGTCAAATGCTTTTTCTGCATCTATTGAGAGTATCATATGGTTCTTATCCTTTCTTTTATTAATGTGTTTTATCACATTGATTGATTTGTGAATGTTGATCCACCCTGGGCAAGCCAGGAATAAATCCCACTTGATCACAGTGAATGATTCTTTTAACATACTGTTGAATTTGATCTGCCAATATTCTTTTGAGAATTTTTGCATCCATGCTCATCATAGGTATTGTCTGTAGTTTTGTTATTTATTGGAGTCCTTGTCTGCTTTTGGAATGAGGGTAATGCTGGTTACACAGAATGAGTTTGGAAATTTTCCTTCCATTTGTATTTTTGGAACAGTTTGAAAAGAATAGGTATTAAAATTTCTTTAAATGTTTGTTAGAATTTCCCTGGGAAGACTCTGGCCCTGGACTTTTGTTTGTTGTGAGATTTTTAATTGCTGATTCAATTCCTTTGCTGGTTATCAGTCTGTTCAAGTTTTCTATGTCTTCCTGTTTCAGTTTTGGTAGTTTATATGTTTCTAGGAATTTATCTGTTTCTTCTGCATTGTCTGATTTGTTGGCATATAATTTTTCATAAAATTCTCTTAAAATTCTATTTCTGTGGTGTTGGTTATTATTTAACTCTCATTCTTGGTTTTATTTATTTGGGTTCTTTCTTTTTTCATTTTGATAAGTCTGGCTAGAGGTTTATCCATTTTATTGATTTTTTTCAAAGAACCAGCTCCTGGTCTCATTGATCTACTGTTTTTTTTGTTTGTTTGTTTGTTTGTTTGTTTCTTTATCATTTATTCCCACTCTAATATTTATTATTTCCCTTCTTCTGTTGGCTTTAGGTTTCATTTGTTATTCTTTCTCTAGCTCCTTTAGGTGTAAAGCTAGGTTTTTTATTTGAGAAACATGGAGTTAGGCCTATATTGCTATATACTTCTCTCTTATGACCACTTTTGTTGCATCCCAAAGGCTTTAGACTGACATGTTTTTCATTTTCATTTGTTTTCCTGTAATTTTTTATTTTGCCTTTAATTTCCTGGTTAACCTATTAATTCTTTAGTAGGATGTTCTTTAACCTCCATATATTTGAATTGCTTTGTTCCAAATTTTTTCTTGTGGTTGACTGCAAATTTCATAGTGTTGTGTTTGAAAATATACATAGTATGATCTTGATCTTTTTGCACTTGTTGGGGGCTGATTTGTGACACAGTATGTGATCTGTTGTGGAGAATGTCCCATGTGCATTCAAAAAGAATGTGTATTCTACTGTTCTAGGATAGAATGCTCTGAATATATCTGTTAAGTCCGTCTGGTCCAGTGTGTCATTCAAAGCCATTGTTTCCTTTTTGATTTTGTACTTAGATGATCTGTCCATTGATGGAAGTGGGGTGTTAAGTTTCCCTACTATTATTACATTATTATCAATGAGTTCCTTTAAGGTTCCCTACTATTATTACATTATTATCAATGAGTTCTTTATGTTTGCTATGAATTGTTTTATATATTTGGGTGCTCCCAAGCTGGGAGCATAAGTATTTACAGTTGTCAGATCTTCTTGTTGGATAGTCCCTTTTATTATGATATTGTGCCCTTCTTCATACAGTCTTAGGTTTAAAATCTAGTTTGTCTGATATAAGTATAGCTACTCAGCTTTCTTTTGACATCATTTGCATGATAGATGGTTCTCCATTCCCTCATTTTCCATCTACAAGTGTCTGTAGGTCTAAAGTGAATCTCTTGTGGGCAGCATATAGATGGGTCTTGTGGTTTGTTTGTTTTTTTTTTATCCATTCTAACAACCTATGTCTTTTGATTGGAGTGGTTAGTCCATTTATATTCAGAGTAATTATTAATAGATATGTATTTAGTGCCATTTTATTACTTGTTTTGTCATTGCTTCTGGAGATTTTCTCTGTTCCTTTCTAGTCTTTCTCACTTTTGGTCTTTTCTTTCCACTCAAAAAGTCCCCTTTAATATTTCTTACAGGGTTGGAACTCCTTTTGTGTTTGTCTAGTAAACTCTATCTCTCCTCTTCTGAATGATAGCCTTGATGGATAAAGTATTCTTCGCTGCATATTTTTCCCATTCTGCATGTTGAATATATTATGCCACTCCCTCCTGGCTTGCCAACAGTCTGTGAACAGATCTGTAGCTGCCTTCTTGGTCATCCCTTGTAAGTAATGGACTTCCTTTGCCTTGTTGCTTTTAGGATTTTTTCTTTATCATTATATTTTGCAAATTTAACTACAATATGTCTTAGTGCTGGCCTGCTTTTATTGACTTTGATGGGAGTTCCTTGTGCCCTTTGGATTTTGATATGTTTTTTACCCACATTAGGGAATTTTTAAGCTATAATTTCCTCAAATAAACTTTCTGCCCCCTTTTGTTTTCTTCTTCTGGGACTCCTATGACACGAATGTTATTATGTTTGATGGAGTTACTGAGTTCCTAAGTCTACCTTAATGATTTAATATTTTTCTTTCTGTCTTTTCTTCAACTTCATTATTTTCCATAATTCTATCTCCTATATCACTTATTCATTGTTCTGCTTCTTCCATCCTATGACCATTACATCCAGTCGGTTTCAAATCTTGGTTGTTGCATTTTTCATTTTGGTCTGATTGTTTTTTAGCTTTTTTTTTTTTTTTATCTCTGCAGTAAGGGTCTTCTTGATGTCTTCCATGCTTTTCTCAAGCCTAGTTTGTATATTCTTATTATATTGTTGTTTTAAAATCTGGATCAGGGATATTGCTATTATCATATTGCTTTTATCTATTTTATGACTTATTCTTTCTTTAGGAATGAATTCCTCCATCTTGGCTTTCTATCTAGGTCTCTATCTTCTCTATGTAGGAAAAGCCTGTTATATTTCCTGCTTATGAGAGTAATGGTTTTATAAACAAGAGACCATATAATGACCAGGACCTGGTGCTTCAGAAAGTGTCTCTGGTGTATGTTGTGTGTACTCTGCTGCTGTGTTTTGTTTGCTCTATCCCTCCGTTCAGTCCTCTGCAGAGTTTCTCCTTGCCTGCAGAGGGGAGCATTTGGACCTTGGCCAGACTATGGCTAGTTTTAATGAGGTGTGCTCTGGTCGGCTCGCTGAAAGAGACCTTATGCTAATTCTACTAGTACTGATACTTTGCAGAATTGTATGGTCAGGAGATGTGGTGCATGCAGCTGTTTCTGCTGGTCTTTTGGAGGAGGACCCTGCTGCTCTGGTCCTTAGGCACATTTGCCTGAGAAAAAGCAGTACCAACAGAGTTTAGGGGGTGGGATTTGGTGTAAGCAGATTTAGGCAGCTTGTGTTGCTGCTGTGCCATTTACTGAAGTTGGTTTATGCTGAGGTGTGGGGGCAGCAAGATGGAGATAGCACTTTGTCCTGGAGATGAGAGTCTATGCTTACTGCTCCTTTTCCCCTGAAGGTGGAAGTTCATGCTTGTCTCAGGCTCTCAAGGAAGTGGTTTCAGAGGAGCAAACAATTTCCCCTCAAACATCATAGACATTTTTGATATTGCTGATTTCATGCTCTCTGTCTCTGGGTCACTTGCCTGTCTAGAGAAGCACAGCACCCCTTGAGCTCTACCCCCATCCAGGTCCCTGGCTTTTAAAATTCCAAACTTCAGGGACTTGTTGTGGTAAGGACCTATACTAGTCCTCTGAGAAAGGGCCTCACTGCACTGGGACGAATGCAGGTTTGATCCAGATGGCAGTCATGCCAGAGCACAGGAGCATGGGATTGGAGCAAAGCGGACTAAACAAACAGTATCTGGGTTATCCACCCTCAACAGGTACTTCTGCACCTATGCCAAGGGGCAAGGGAGGAAATGGTCCTCATTGGCTCTTTTGTCCCTAGATAGGCAGGGCCATCTTTCTGAGATGAGTTCCAAAAAGTAGGAACAGTCTCTCCCTTGCACCTTAGGCAATCCTCAGATCACCTGGTTTGCCCCTGGTTTGCTTATGTGCATGCTTTTCTGGAATAGGGCAGCATCCTCAGGTCTCTGTCCCATCTAAGCCAGGAGACCTCTGAAACTCCAGACTTTGAAACCCACTCATTGCAAAACTGAGCCCCTCTCATTTTCCAAGCGAATGGCTTTGTAAGTATTCCCTTTGTGCATATCTCTGTGTGCTCCACTCTCTCCAAGAATGAGACTCCCTTTCCTCCACAGCACCCATAATCCATTTCTTTCTTTTACTTAAATTCAATTTGCCTTCATATAATATCCAGTGCTCATCTCATCACTTACCCTCCTTAATGCCCTTCACCCAGTTACCCTACCCCCCCATCCATCTCCCTTTCTGCCATATGTATGCTTCTCAGAGTTAGAAGTCTCTCATGGCTTGTCTTCCTCTCTAATTTTTCCTCCCTTCAGTCCCTTTCACTATTTTTTATATTCCATACATGAGTGAAACCATATGATAATTCTCTTTCTCCAACAGAAGTATTTCATTCAGCATAATACCCTCCAGTTCCATCCATGTCAATGTCAATGGTAAGTACTCATTCTTTCTGATGGCTGAGTAATATCCATTGTATCTATACATCTTCTTCTTTATCCATTCATCTGTTGAAGGATATCATGGCTCCTTCCACAGTTTGGCTATTATGGACATTGCTGCTATGAACATTGGGGTGCAGGTGCCCCTTTGTTTCACTACATCTGTATCTTTGGGGTAAATACCCAGTAGTGCAATTGCTGGGTCATAGGATAGTTCTATTTTTAACTTCTTGAGGAACTTTCACACTGTTTTCCAGAGTGGCTGTGCTAGCTTGCATTCCTACCAACCATGCAAGAGGGCTCCTCTTTCTCCACATCCTCACCAACATTTGTTGTTTCCTGTCTTGTTAATTTTAGTCATGCTCACCGGTGTAAAATGGTATCTCATTGTGGTTTTGATTTGTATTTCCCTAATGGCAAGTGATATGGAGCTTTCATGTGCTTGTTGGCTATGTGTAGGTCTTTCCTGGAGAAATATCTGTTCATGTTTTCTGCCCGTTTTCTGACTCAATTGTTTGGTTTTGGGGCTTTGAGTTTAATAAATTCTTTATAGATCTTGGATACCAGTCCTTTATCTGATATGTCATTTGTAAATATCTTCTGCCATTATGTAGGTTACCTTTTAGTTCTCTTATGACTGTTTCCTTTACTGTGCAGAAACTTTTTATCTTGATGAAGTCCTAATAGTTCATTTTTACTTTTGTATCCCCTGCCTTTATAGACATGTCTTGCAAGAAGTTGCTGTGGCTGACATCAAAAAAGTTGCTCCCTGTGTTGTCCTCTAAGATTTTAATGTATTCCTGTCTCACATTTAGACCTTTCATCCATTTTGAGTTTATCTTTGTGTATGGTGTAAGAAAATGGTCCAGTTTTATTTTTCTGCATGAGGCTGTCCAATTTTCCCAACATCATTTATTGAAGAGATTGTCTTTTTTTCCATTGGATATTCTTTCCTATCTTGTCAAAGAAGAGTTGACCATAGAGTTGAGGGTCCATTTCTGGGTTCTCTATTCTGTTGCATTAATTTATGTGTCTGTTTTTGTGCCAGTACCACACTGTCTTGATGATCACAACTTTGTAATACAGCTTGAAGTCAGGCATTGTGATGCCCCCAGCTTTGGCTTTATTTTTCAACAGTCCTCTGGCCATTCAGGGTCTTTTATGGTTCCATGCAAATCTTAGGATTATTTATTCCAACTCTGTGAAGAAAGTCTTTTGTTAGGATTGCATTGAATGTCTAAACTGCCCTAGGTAGCATAGACATTTTCACAATATTTATTCTTCCAATCCATGAGCATGGAATGTTTTCTCATCTCTTTGTGTCTTCCTCAATTCCTTTCATAAATGTTCTGTAGTTATTTGGGTACAGATCCTTTACCTTTTTGGTTAGGTTTATTCCTAGGTATCTTATGGTTTTGGGTGCAATTGTAAATTTGCAATTTCTTAATTTCTCTTTCTTCAGTCTCAGTGTATAGAAATGCAACTGATTTCTGTGTGTTGATTTTGTATCCTGTCACATTGCTGAACTGCTGTATAAGTTCTAACAATTTGGGGTGGAGTCTTTTAGGTTCTCTATATACAGTATCATGTTATCTGTGAAGAGTGAGAGTTTGACTTCTCATTTGCCAATTCAAATGCCCTTTCTTTTTGTTGTCCAGTTGCTGAGGCTAGGACTTCTAGTACCATGTTGAACAACAGTGGTGAGAGTGGGCATCCCTGTCATTCTCAATGGGGGAACACTGGGAGCCTTTCCCCTAAGATCAAGGATCTTAGGGGAAAGATCAGGGATCTTAGGGGAAAGGCTCCCAGTGTTTCCCCATTGAAAATGATATTCACTGTGGGCTTTTCGTATTTGGCTTTTATGATATTGAGGTTTGTTCCCTCTATCCCTACACTTTGAAGAGTTTTAATCAGGAAAGCATGCTATATTTTGTCAAATGCTTTCTCTGCATCTATTGAAAGGATCATATGGTTCTTGTCTTTTCTTTTATTAATGTGATCTATCACATTGATTGATTTATGAATGTTGAACCACCCTTGCATCCTAGGGATAAGTCCAACGTGGTCATGGGGAATAATCATCTTATAATGTACTATTGGATCCTATTGGCTAATATCTTGGTGAGTATTTTGGCATCCATGTTCCTCAGGGATATTGGTCTGTAATTCTCCTTTTTGATGGGGTTTTTGTCTGTTTTTTTTTTGTTTGTTTGTTTGTTTGTTTTTGTTTTTGGGGTTTCTTTTTTTAGTTTTTTACTTTTAATTTTTAAAATTTTTTTATTGGAGTTCAATTTGCCCACATTTAGCATAACACCCAGTGCTCATCCTGCCAAACGCCCCTGCTCAGTGCCGATCACCCAGTTTTTGTCTGGTTTTGGAATCAAGGTAATGCTGGCCCCATATAAATAGTTTGTACATTTTCTTTCCATTTTTATCTTTTGAAACAACTTCAGTAGAATAGGTATTATTTCTTCCTTAAATTTTTGGTAGAATTCCCCTGGGAAGCCATCTTTCCCTGGACTTCTGTCTTCTATGTCACTTACTCTCTCTTCTGCCTCATTTACCCTAGCTGTGAGAGCATACAGTTTAGACTGCATCTCAGTTAGAGTATTTTTAATTTTTGCCTGATTAGATCTCATTTCTGCAGTGAGAGATTCTCTAGAGTCTTTTATGCTTTTTTTTTTCAAGTCCAATTATAACTTTATAATTATAATCCTGAATTCTATCCCCAACATTTTACTTACGTCCATATCCATTAAATCTGTAGCAGAGTATTACCTCTGTTTTTTTCTTTTGGGATGAATTCTTCCTTCTAGTCATTTCATTCCCTGCAGAATGGTTGTGTAACTGAGTGGAATCAAAAAGATCAACCACAACTCAAGCAAAATACACATTAGACAATTCCAAAGAGGTGAGGAACCAAAAAATAAAAGAAAAAAGACAAAGAGAAAGAGAAAGAAAAACAAATTTTAAAAAGAGTGAGGAGAGAATATTATCTCACAGAATGGACCAAGATGGTGATCCACTTGGTTCTGAGTGTATTTTGGTCTGTATGATAGAAGGTACTAAAATCCAAAATTGAAAAAAAAAAAAAAGCAAAACTTATATATATACAAAAGTAAAATTGAATACAGTGAAAGGAAGCCAAAAATGACGAATATATTTATAACATGTAATTGTAAAATATGAAAGTCAAAAAAGGAAAAAACTTAAAAATGAAGAGTTGATAAAATATCATAGTTAAGATGGGAAAAAAGAAAGAATATTGGAAAATTTTAACCTGAAAGATAAAGGAATCATAATTTAAAAAAACAAACAAACAAACAAACAAACAAACACCCTCAAGTTCTATATACTATTTTCCTCTAGTCCTGGAGTTTTCCAGTGCTGTTTGGTCAGTAAACTTGCTGTTTCCCTGTTGTTCCAGCTCGTCTTCTGGGGGAGGGCCTGCTGCACTGATTCTCAGGTGCCTGTGCCTGGGTGGAGATGCCCCACCCCTTGCCAGGTGGCCAGGGTCAGTGTAAGCAGTTTGCCATGTGAAGCCTTTGTTCCTGGAAGCTGTGCCTCTCTTGAGAGTGAAAGGTAAAAACAAAAGTGGCCACGCTCAGACCTCCAGCCCTGGAGCCAGGAGATCCTGGCATGTGCCAAACTGCAGACTTCTATAGTGCCCACTCACTCAGATCCTCCTTGGAGGCAGAGGGGAGATGGGGAACATTGATTTGTGCAATGTGGAGGGTGCGAGCAGGGAGAGGCTTTGCCTACCTGTGCATGCACCCACTCTGCCCCTCCCAGAGGAAGGGGTAGAGCTTCTGACTGGCATGGCCCAGGGCCATGGCATGGAGAGCATTCACCCAGTAGAGTGTCTCCCAGAAGAAAGCAGAGGGTTGCTGGGTTCCAGTCCTTTGCAGGGACCCAGCACCGAGAGCAGTCACCCAATCTATCCCCCATTTTCAGTTTATTGCACAACGAGCTGAGCCTTCTCCTGGGCTCACTGACTTAAACTCACTTCCTGCTCTGTTTCTCCTCTCTGCACTCCTACTTTGCAAGAAGTGATCACTCTTGAATTTGTAGAGTCCCAGCCATTCTTTCTTTACATCTCAGGTTGAATTCATAGGCATTCAGGATGGTTTAAAAGTTATCTAGCTAAATTTGGGGGACCAGATGAAAGCAGACCCCTACTCTTCTGCCATCATGCATCAATCCGATAATCCATTTCTTCCCCAAACCACAATAGCCTCTCCTCCTACTCTCCTTGATGTGGTCTCTTCTCTCCCTCTAGTTGTGCGGTTTGTTCTTCAGTCGTCAGGTCAACTTATTGGGTATTCAGAATGATTTGATAGCTATCTAGCTTTGCTTGAGGGAAGAGGCAAGCCTAGGGCCCTCTTCCTATGCCACCATCTTAGCCCCCGCCCCCTTCTATTTCTTGTCTTTTTGATACTAGAATCACTAGATTCTGACCGGTGTGATCTGGCTCCTTGTCTCATCTCCTCTCAATTGCATTCAATCAACAACATTTGTTAGGTATTAATTATGTGTCAGACATTGTACCAGAGTATTTGAATGCAGCTAAGTCAAAAACACAATAGCCCTTTTCTCCTGAAGCTTACAGATATTAATCAAATTATCACATTAATGCAGAATTAGGCATTCACTGAAACTTTCAGAGGCACAGCCCACTAGGTGCAGGGTCTTTTCCACCAGATGCTTCCAGCTCAGTAAACCTACAGTGATGCAGTTCTCCTTGGACTAATTCAATGATCAGTTGGCCTTTCAAAAATATGAATTATCCTAATCATGTAGAAACATCCATTTCTTTTTTTTTTTAAGATTTTATTCATTTATTCATGAGAGACAGAGAGAGGAAGACACATAGGCAGAGGGAGAAGCAGGCTGCCCACAGGGATCCTGATGCAGGATTCAATCCCAGGACCCCAGGATCATGACCTGAGCCAAAGGGAGACATTCAACCACTAAGCCACTCAGGTACCCTGAAACATCCACTTCTAAAGAGATAATTTTTTTTGGTGTTAATAATAATTTTTTAAATTTTATTTTAGAAAAACATTTCTGACTGGGATGCCTGGATGGCTCAGTGGTTGAGCGCCTGACTTTGGCTCAGGTCATGATCCTGGCATCCTATGATCGAGTCCTGCATCAGACTCCCCACGAGGATCCTGCCTCTCCCTCTGCCTATGTCTCTGTATCTTGCTCTGTGTCTCTCATGAACAAATAAAATAAAATCTTTTATTTAAAAAAAGCATTTCTTACTACACACTCAAGCTTTTGATGAATTACTTAAAACTTTGAGGGGTTTGTAAATAGAGAATAGTATCTTATTAATGCTAGTCTATGAATATACATTTATTATTTGAAAACTGGCAGAGAATTATGACCCTTATCTACCTCAATTGCTTTGAAGCATTCACAGAAATTTAATCTGTTAATAACTGAGCTTGGGAAAATAATAATTTACACTTAGCAAATGCACTATTTCAGTGTCACAGGTGAGACAAAGAGCGACTGAGGAGCTCATTAATCATGGCTTTCCTCTTACTGATTACAGAAAAACAAGAAACTCAGTTCAGTTCTGCTAAAATAGAATTAAAGAAATTCTTTTACAACAACACATAATCCTTGAATTTCCTGAAAGAACATCTTTGAGTCATGACTGAAGTCAAGTATGATTCCCTCCAGGAGTTTTCTTTAAATAATTTTATTAGTAAACTAGGGTAAACAATATTTTAACAAGGAGATTGTACAATGATCTTCACAGGTAATGTTTCTATGAATATACCATTTTGGCTTAGATGAAAGCAAGCAAATAAAAAGATGAATTACTTCATCTAATTCTCTCCCACAAAAGAATTTAAATAACATCACTTAAATTACCATATTATGTACTGCTTTCATAAATCCATATACAAAACAAAAGCAGAAAGAATAATAGTTTGAAAGAACTTGTATTTATCTTATTAATACACAGTGGTAAAAAATTTTTACAGTATATGTGTGATATTATAATAAAGTTGTGTGACTCTTTTTTAAGATATTAGAACTTGTATTTCCAAATAAGTGTTAGCCTTTCTCAAACCTTTTGGAAATAAGGTGGAATAAAAATGTACAAATGAAAAGTGAATGACGTTGCCAGCTCACCATACACAATCTTATAACACTTCTATTGTTCAAGCTGTTTCTATTCCCTTTTTAAAATTACTTTCAAAGTCTGTGACATATTCTTTTAAATGAATGTAATGATGACAAATGCTCATTTTTTGTTAGTCTTTTATTTTTTATTTTTGGAACAATAAAAAAGATATTTATTTCCAAGTCTAGTAAGTATTGGGAGTCTATGGAATTATATTTAGAAGTCTATTCATCACAAAGAAATCTTAACTTGAGAGCTAAAAAAACCTGCAAGTCTTAAACAGAATGCCAGTCTAGACTTGACAGATATGGGGTTTGGTTTTCTGGGGGGGAAGATTTTTTTCAGTGGGCTAAGAGTGGTACAATGTGAAGGAGTGGGCATGTTAGCAGTACATTCTTTCCATTGTCTTCTATCTAAAGAGATAAAGCAAGAGAAGGGAAGAAGTAAAGATGGTGGAGAAGTAGGGTGACCCTAAAATTGCCTCCTACCTTGAAAACAGCTAGATAAATATGAAATTTTTCTGAACAGCTAAGAAATCAATCAGAAATCTTCAAAACAGAGCTGCATATCTACAAACAGAGAAAACCACCCATGAAGGTTGGAAGAATTCACCCCAAAAGAATGAGCAGAAACAAAGGCCAGAGATTTAAGCAATATGGCTATAAATAAGATGTCTGAACTAGAATTTAAAACAACAATTATAAGAATGCTATTCTGGCTTGAAAAAAGCATAGAAGACACTAGAGAAGCCCTTACTGCAGAGATAAAAGAGCTAAAATTTAGTCAGGCTGAAATTAAAAATGATATAACCAAGATGCAATCCCAAATGGATGCCATAACAATGAGGATGGATGAAACAGAGGATGAATCTGTGATATACAAGATAAAATTATGGAAAATAATGAAGCTGAAAAGAATAAAACAAAGGTAGACTTATGGAATTAAGCAACTTACTAAAATGGAGTAACATTCATATCATAGGAGTCCCAGGAGATGAAGAGAAAGAAAAAGGGACAGAAAATTTATTTGAGCAAATTATAGCTGAAACCATCCCTAATCTGAGGAAGGACACAGACATCAAATTCCAAGAAATATAGAAAACTCCCATTAAATTCAACAAAAATCAGTCATCACCAAGGCATATCAGTCAAATTCACAAAATACACAGACAAGAAAAGAAGCTGAAAGCAATAAGGCGGGGTGGGGGGGTGGGGGGGGTGGGGGGGTGGGGGGGGGCGGGGAATGTCTTTACCTACAAGGGAAGCCAGATCAGGTTGATAGCAGATCTGTTCACAGAAATGTGGCAGGCCAGAAGAGAGGGGCATATTCAATGTGCTGAGTGGGAAAAATATGCAGCCAAGAATACTTTATCCAACAAGGCTGTCATTTAGAATAGAAGGAGAGGTGGGGGGGAAGGGGGACGAGGAATTGAATAGGAGAGATAAAAGTTTCTCAGACAAACAAAAACTAAAGGAGTTCATAAACTAAACTAGCCCTGCAAGAAATATTAATGAAGAGTCTTTGAGTGGGGAAAAGCCTAAAAGCAACAAAAGACAGGAAAGAGAACATCAGCAAAAACACCAATTTTACAGGTAACACAATGGTACTAAATTCACATATTTCAATAAACACTCTGAATGTAAATGGACAAAATGGTCTAATCAAAACACGTACTATATCAGAATGGATAAAAACCAAGATTCATCTATATGCTGCCTACCAAGAGACTCATTTTAAACCTAAGAACATCTGCAGATGGAAAGTGAGCAGATGGAGAACCATCTATCATGCTAATGGATGTCAAAAGAAAGCTGAAGTAGCCGTACTTATATCAGACAAACTAGATTTTACTTATTTTTTGAATATTTATTTATTTATTTTAGAGGGAGAACATGGAGGAAAGGGAAAGGATAAGAGAATCTTAAGCAGACACTGGGCTGAGTGGGGAGCCCAATGCAGGGCTTGATCTCATGACCCTGAAATCACAACCTGAGCAGAAACCAATAGTCAGACATTCAGCCAACTATGCCACCCAGGTGCCCCCAGACAAACTAGCTTTTAAAGCAAACACTGTAACAAGAGATGAAGATAGGCATTATATCATCATTAAGGGGACTACCCATCAAGAATATCTAACAGTTGAACATATTTATGCCCCCAACTTGGGAGCATCCAAATATATAAAACAAATTATTAACAAATATAAAGAAACTCATTGATAACAATACAATAATAGTAGGGGACTTTAATACCCCACTTACATCAATGGATCTAAGCAGAAAATCAATATGGAAATAATGGCTTTGAATGATACACTGGACCAGATGGAAGTAACAGATATACTTAGAACATTCTATCCTGGCCAACAGCCTGCAGAGCAACATGCCTAAGTTTTATTATGACTACTGCGACTCTCACTTCACCCATGACTCTCCATCTGTGAGGAAGACACACTGCAGTGGTAGGAAACACAAAGAGAATGTGAAAGACTACTATCAGAAATGGATGGAAGAGCAGGCTCAGAGCCTGATCAACAAACTTCTGCATTTCAACAAGGAAAGATACCTCCTACTCCATTCTCTGCTCTACTTCCTGCAGGGGCAATGATCCCACCTTCCCCCCCGCCCCAGTCTCCCGGGTCTTCCTCACCCTGGTATGATGCCAGCCCCCCTATGGGGGACCCTCCCATGATGCCAATGATGGGCCCTCCTCCTCTTGGGATGATGCCAGTGGGACCTGCTCCTGGAATGAGGCCACCTATGGGAGGCCACATGCCAATGATGCCTGGGCCTGCAATGATGAGACTTCCTGCCGATCCCATGATGGTGCCCACTCGGCCAGGAATGACTCAACCAGACAGATAAGGAGAGACAGGAACCTCTTTATATTCATTTTATATTACTTGTTCTACTTCACCAGGAGATCATGGTGCTGTGACTCTGGGTGTTTTTTAACAGAATGACAAGGAAGACTTGCTTCCCCTTCCTATCAAAGAGAAAATAGTTTTTGCAGGGGAGTAATGGGATCAAAAAAAGGGCAATTTTCATTTGTATTGTAAAATGTGAAAATAAAATTGTCAACTGTTCTGGTTAAAAAAAAAAAAAAGAAGAAGAAGAACATTCTATCCTAAGGCAGCAGAATACACATTCTTTTCTAGAACACATGGGACATTCTCCAGAACAGATCACATACTATGTCACAAATCACCTCCCAACAAGTGCAGAAAGATCAAGATCATACTATGTGTATTTCCAACACAACACTATGAAATTGCAGTCAACCACAAGAAAAAAAATGGAAAGAACACAAATATATGGAGGCTAAAGAACATCCTACCAAAGAATGAATAGGTTAAGCAGGAGATTAAAGACAAAATAAAAAAATACATGGAAACAAATGAAAATGAAAACTTGTCAGTCCAAAGCCTTTGGGATGCAACAAAAGTGGTCATAAGAGGGAAGTATATAGCAATACAGGCCTACCTCCAGAGGCAAGAAAAGTCTCAAATACACAACCTAACTGTACACCTAAAGGACCTAGAAAAGGAGCAACAAATAAGACCTAAAGTGGGCAGAAGGGAAATAATAAAGATTAGAACAGGAATAAACATATAAAACAAAATAGTAGAACAGATCACAGAAACTAAGAGCTGTTTCTTTGAAAGGATTAATAAAATTGGTAAACCCCTAGCCAGATTTACCAAAAATAAAAAAGAAAGAACTCAAATAAATAAAAACATGAACGAAAGTGGAGAGATCACAGAAATACAAATGATTATAAGAACATATTATGAAAAGTTATATGCCAACAAACTGGGCAATCTGGAAGAAATGGACAAATTCCTAGAAACTTACAAACAACCAACACTGAAACAGGAAGAAATAGAAAAATTTGAACAGACTCATACCCAGCAAAGCAATTGAATCGGTAATAAAAAATCTCCCCACAGACAAAAGGCCTGGGCGGGCTGGCTTCCCGGGGCAATTCTACCAGACATTCAAAGAAGAGTTAATACCTATTCTTCTCAAACTGTTCCAAAAAGTACGAATGAAGGGAGAACATCCAAGTTCATTCTACAAGGCAATATTACCTTGATTCCAAAACCAAAGACTCCACTGAAAAGGAGAATTACAGGCCAATATTCCTGATGAACATGGATGCAAAAATTCTCAATAAAATACTGGCAAATCAAATTCAACAGTACATTAAAGAATTATTCACCACAATCAAGTGAAATTTATTCCTGGGCTGCCCAGCTGATACAATATTTGCAAGTCAATCAATGTGATAAACCGTGTTAATACAGTAAGAATAAGAACCATATGATCCTGCATTTGACAAAATACTATGGATAAAGACCCTCAACAAAGTAGGAATTGATGGAACCTACCTCAACATCAGAAGAGCCATAGATGAAAGACCAACAGCTAATATCATCCTCAATCGGGAAAAACTGAGAGCTTTTCCCCTACAGTCAGGAATAAGACAAGGATGTCTACCCCCACCATTACTATTTAACATAGTACTGGAAGTCTTAACCTCAGTAATCAGATGACAAAAAGAAATAAAAGGCATCCAAATTAGCAAGGTGAAACCAAACCTTCATTATTTGCAGATGACATGATACTCTATGTAGAAAACCAAAAGACTCTACCAAAAATTGCTGGAACTAATACCTGAATTCAGCAAAGTTGCATGTTATAAAACCAGACACATGAAAAAAATGCTCAGCATCACTCATCATCAGGGAAATACAAATCAAAACCACAATGATATACCTCCTCACACCAGTCAGAATGGCTAAAAATTAACAACTCAGGAAACAATGGATGTCCTTGAATATGCAGAGAAAGGAGAACCCTCTCGCAATATTGGTTGAAAGGCAAAGTTGTCCAGTCACTCTGGAAAACAATATGGAGTTTCCCGAAAATGTTAAGAATAGAATTACCCTACCATCCAGCAATTGCGCTACTAGATATTTACCCATAGGATACAAAAATACAGATTCAAAGGGACGCATGCACCCCAATGTTTGTAGCAATATTATCAACAATAGCCAAAGTATGGACAAAGAAAAGGTGGCATATACATATGACGGAATTTTATTCAGCCATCAAAAAGAATGAAATCTTGCCATTTGCAATGATATGGATGAAGCTAGAATGTATTATGCTAAGCAAGATGTCAGAGAAAGATGAATACCATATGATTTCACTTACATATGGAATTTAATAAAAAAATTTTAAGAAACAAAGCAGATTAACTATGGGAAGGGGGATGGGTAAACAAACCTTAAGAGACTCAAAGATAGAGAACAAACTCGGTGTTCATGGAGGGAAGTGGGAGAAGGGGATGGGCTAGTCATTAAATTCTACTCCTGGAACCGATATTGTGCTTTATGTTAACTAGAATTTGATAAAAAGTTAAAAAAGAAAGGAAGGAAGGAAGAAAGAAAGAAAGAAAGAAAGAAAGAAAGAAAGAAAGAAAGAAAGAAAGAAAGAAGGAAGGAAGGAAGGAAGGAAGGAAGGAAGGAAGGAAGGAAGGAAGGAAGGAAGGAAGGAAGAAAAGAAAGAAAGAGGAAAGAAAGAAAAGAAAGAGGAAAGAAAGAAAAGAAAGAACAAAAGCTATTCAAATATAGAGACACATCATATCTTGATTTCTATTGTCAGGATTATAAGTTAAAATGCAAATATTATTCCCATTCCCATTCACAATAATAACTCTGAAATAGAGGAACCAAATAGATTTTCTGAAAGCAGTCAAGGAGTTTCTCAATTGACTTTTTCTAAACTCATACAGCTAATACAATACCACAATTTTGGGGTAAATCTTCCCTAAGACAGTACCTATAATATTTTAAGGTAATTATGGAGAATGCAATAGCCAAGTGGAGAGAAACATAGCATCTTTTTTATAATTTATTTCATTTGCAAGTAAATTATTCATTCATTACAATTAGTAGTAGTTGTATTATACTGCACAGAAGCCGTCCACGTGAAACAACCTAATGAAAATAGACTTTGCTTTCTTATTTTTTAAAAAATAGTGATATTATTTTGGCTTTTCATTCTATGTGGAATATTTCTGGGACCCAATATAAGATTTTTTTCTCATGTGAAGAATCTTCTTCATTCCTTTAAAAATAAACTATTGCATTAACTGCTCAGCTTCTCTCTGATTGGGTCAGTGCATAATAGCTCTAGAAAATGTTCTTTTCATTCAGTAGCATCAATGAATGGACCAGGATGTCGAATAACTTGAGATATAAATACACAAATTTAAGCAAAATAAAAATTTTAATGGCAAATGATAAAAATAAATGTAAATATATGAAAAAAGCAAGATGTAACTGAACTTCTCTGCCTCTAATATACTTCCACCCACTGAAACTTTTGCTGCCTGATAGTGCTTTAATTCAAATACTTTTTGATAGTGCTTTAATTCAAATACTTCTGTATAGGAAGTTGAATTTTTAGTTCACCCCGAGGTCTTCATGGAACAGAGAGAAGAAAAACAATCACCAAATTATTGTTATTCTATGCCAGCAAAATGACTCTCATTACTATAGATTATGAAGAGGAAAAAATTAGACATGCTGATCATTTAACATTATCTTAACTAGTGTTGTTTTGTGATAGCACTTTCACCAGCCGCAACAGTAGTAATAACTACATTTCTTCACCATGTGCCAGACTCCATTCAGTGTTCTATACAAACATATGTCACATATATAACATCCTGTGAAGAGGAAACCACTATTATTCTCATTTTACAGATGAAAAAATTGAGGTGCAGAATGGTTGAATTATATTTATCAAACAAAATTTTTCATAAGAAAGATCATCTGTCACGCAAAGACAAAATTGCACTGTATATGTATGAATAAAACAGATACACTCAAGGGGTGCCTACATGGCTCAGTCAGTCAAGTTATCAACTCTTGATTTTGGCTCAGGTTGGGATCTTAGGGTTGTGAGACTGAGCCCCATGTTGAGCTCTAAGCTGGGCCTGGAACTTGCTTGAGACTCTCTCTCTCTCCTCTGCCCTTACCCCTCTCTATAAATAAATAAACAAAACAGAAATATTTAATTAAACATCCCACCAGATTAACTCAGATTAACTGGACTACAGGCCCTATGCTCATCTGAAATCTTGCCATAGACAAAGCAATTCACTATTTCCAAGCAAACTTCAATTTACACTGGGAGATTATATACCCACATTGAATAATAATTTGAATGGACAAATACACATTAAGGAAGTATACTGTTTACATGTTAAAAGGATTAAGTACTTAAATAGAATTTTAATTAGGATACTTGAGAAAGAATAATTTTTACTGGCAGGAATTGAATAAACATATTTGTTGAAAACAAGGAAGGGATCACAGCCTGCCTTTTAATTAATTTACAACTCAAAAGACAAATTCTTGTGGGCCTTGATTGTATTATTTGTTGGAAGAATTGTTAGATGGTTCTAATTGATTGCATGTAACTCATTACTTTATAACATTCACCAATTACTGAATTCCTAATATTAAGAATTATTCACTCATTGTGTTTAAAATTGAGTTATGAGGTTAAAGCTGCATTGTTCAAGTGTTAAAAATTAATCCAAGTTGGGAATATTAAATGAGAGGTTGCATTGTAAAACCACAGAGCAGTAATATGTTGAATTTTTCATTTCTCTTGCAATAAATGTTTAGTTTTTTCACAAATGATAATATTGAGGTTATGAATAAATGGTACACAAAATAGACATAAAGCAACTAACTAATAATTTTAAGTGGTAGGTGTTAACTGCTGTTTTTGACAAAAATTTTTACTTTCCACAGGAATTCAAGAAGGAGGAAGATGATTCAAATCTGAAATATTTATAGAAGGATTCCTAGCAGACAGGGAAGGTGAGAGGAACATAATGAGCAATCATTAAGCACTGGTGAGAAGAGAGGAATCTGGATCACAAATCATAATGGAAAAACACAAAAGTTTTTTGCATGCACATACAGCTTAAAAACATTGTTTTTTTTAATGATCAAGCATTATCCCTAATCTATAATTATCACTAACCTATCATTAGTCAAAAATTTTGCTTTTATACTGGACTGATAGGAAAGAGCAATTGTATTGTTGTATTATTAATTGAGGTTTATGTTACACATAGATTTAGTAAAGAGCATGCTGATTATTCCTATTATGTGTTTTGTGGTTACTATGTCTTACCCTAAAGTCTCATTTCATTTCTTTTTTTTTAAGGATTTTATTTATTTATTTTAGAGAGCAGAGAGCCCTACACAGGGCTAGATCCCAGGACCCCAGGATCATGACCTGAGATTAAGGCACGCGCTTAACCAACGGAGCCACCCAGGAGATGCCCCCATTTCTTTTTATAATCATATAATTTTGGATCTTTATGTGTAAAATTCAAAAGTTATATCGGTTTTTGAGAAGAAATGGGAAAAATGTTAAATGCTCTTGTCATTTCTGGATTCTTTATGAAACTACATATATCATCTTTGAGTAAGTAGCTATAATTTTTTAACTTGATTTTTTAGGGTCTTTTTGAGCAGAGTAAGTAATTTTGCAAAAATAGACATGAGTGGGAACAGAACGATTTGCCAAATAAAATTTAATATTTTTGACCATTTACAGAAAGTAATTTTAAATGAAACAGATTTTCATCCCATAAAGCCATTAATCATAGGAAAAGAAGCATAGAAGCAGAACAAGAAAAGGTGTTATAGATTAATTTCTGTATCACAAGAAGCTACAGGGAATTTCAGAGTAAGTGTAAAATCACAATATTTTAAACAAAAGGCCCTTTTACATGTGCCTTAATTTCAAAAATGTCTTTGAAAGCTTTGGAAACTTCATTGTCATTGATTAATTGAATTGCAGAATTAAAGAGGTTATATGTTTTATAGATTTCCTTTTATGTACAATTTAAATCAGAGTTTCATTCATCAAACCTTAGAAACAGATACAGCAAATAATTAAAGATCTGCTTCTCTTTTGTCTGAATTCTCATTGTTGCCTTCCATCTCTAAGCCAATGTTTAACTCTCTCCAAGCTCCACACATGATCCTTAGACAAGGGACCAGTCGGTGGGACTCCAGTCAGTGCATGCACTAGAAGGGACTTGTGATGTCCCCAGATGGAATGTCTGCAGGTGAAGGCACAAGTGCCATGGCAAGGATAGCCAAGGTAGCACCATGGGAAAGAATGCAGGGATGAAATCAGGGCTGGGAATAAAGAAACAGGTTGCCCAAGAGTTTCCCCGGTTTCTTAAGTTGTTAGATATGTTAACCATACAACCTGTCAACAAGAACAAAGCAAACATGCTACATTCAAGAAGACAGTGTGTGTGTATCTGTGTCTCTGTGCATCTTCTTAGTACATAATAGTAGAAATATGTGTATCTTGAGATATATAGATACATACACATATACAACTGTGTGCACATATACACACATATATGTATTTATACATACAATTTCTTTCATTGTTCCTAAAATAGAACATGGACTTATTATATCTACAAATTGTTTCTCCCTGGATAACTTTTTGAGATAAGCTGAAGAACTTATACTTGGGCATACCAATTTTCCCAACAAAAAAAGCAACAATCAAAGAAAAAGACTAATAGCAGAGTTCTTTCTTCCCAAATTTTATTTAAACTCAAGTTAGTTAACATATAGTGTAGTACTAGTTTCAGGAGTAGATTTAGTGATTCATCACTTACATATAACATCCACTGCTCATCACAAGTGACCTCCTTAATGCTCATGATCCATTCAGCCTATCCCCCCACCCTCTCCCTCTGGTAACCACCAATTTGTTCTCTAAAGCCAAGAGTCTCTTATGGTTTCCCTCCTTCTCTGTTTCTATCTTACTTTATTTTTCCTTCTCTTTCCCTATGCTAATCTGTTTTGTTTCTTAAATGCCACATAGGAGTGAAATTATATGGAACTTGTCTTTGACTGACTTATTTCACTTAGTATAATCACTCTACTTCCATCCATGTCATTGCAAATGACAAGATTTCATTCTTTTCAATGGCTAAATAATATTCCATTGTATATATGTATACCACCTTTACTTTATCCATTTATCAGTCAATGTACTTTTGGGCTCTTTCCATATTTGGCTATTGTTGATAATGCTGCTATAAACATTGGAGTGCATATGCCTCTTCAAATCTGTATTTTTGTATCCTTTGGGTAAATACCTTGTATTGCAATTGCTGGATTGTAGAGTAATTCTATTTTGGGTTTTTTTTTTAAGATTTTATTTATTTATTTGAGAGATAGTGGGTAAGAGAACACAAATAGGGTGAGGGGCCAAGGGGGAGGGAGAAAGAGAAGCACACTCCCCAATGAGTAGAGAGCCCACTGCAGGACTCAATCCTGGGACTCCAGGATCATGACCTAAACCAAAGGCAGCTTAAACAACTGAGTCACCCAGGTGCCCCTATTTTTAGTTTTTTAAGGAAAAAACAAAAAACAAAAAAAGGGGGGAACAGTCACTGTTTTCCAGAGTGGCTGTACCAGTTTGCATTCCCACCAACAGTGCAAGAGGGTTCTCCTTTCTCTGCATCCTTATCAATATCTGTTGTTTATGTTGCTAATCTGGCCATTCTGACAAGTGTGAGGTAATATCTAATGGTAGTTTTGATTTGTATTTCCCTCATGATGAGTGATGCTGAGCATTTTTCATGTCTGTTGGCCATCTGAATGTCTTCTTTGGAAAAGTGTCTATTGATGTCTTCTGCCAATTTCTTAACTGGATTATTTGTTTATTGTATGTTGAGTTTGATAAGTATTTTAGATTTTGTATACTACCCTTTATCAGATATGTCATGTGCAAATATCTTCTTTCATTCTGTCAGAAGCCTTTTTGTTTTGGTGATTGTATCCTTTGCTGTGCAGAACCTTTATCTTGATGGAGACCCAATAGTTCATTTTTGCTTTTGCTTCCCTTGTTTCAGGAGATGTGTCTAGTAAGAGTTGCTATAGCCAAAGTCAAAGAGGCTGCTGCCTGTGTTCTCCTCTAGCAGTTTGATGGTTTCCTTCTCACATGTAGGTCTGTCTTTCATCCACGTTGCATTTATTTTTCTATACAGTGTAAAAAAAGTGATTCAGTTTAATTCTTTCACATGTCACTGTCCAGTTTTCCCAACACCATTTGTGGAAGAGACTCTTTTTTCCATTGGATAGTCTTTCCTGCTTTGTTGAAGATTAGTTGGCCATTATAGTCATACGTCCATTTCTGTGTTCTCTGTTCTGTTCCATTATCTATATGCCTGTCTTTGTGCCGGTACCTTACTGTCTTGATGACTACAGCTTGGTAATACAGCTTGAAGTCCAAAATTGTGATGCCTCTGACTTTGCTTTTGCTTTTTCAACATTACTTTGGCTATTTGGGGTCTTTTTATGGTTCCATACAAATTTCAGATTTGTTTGTTCTAGCTCTGTGACAAATGCTGGTGGTATTTTGATAGGAATTGCACTGAATGTGTAGATTACTTTGGGTAGTATAGACATTTTAACAGTATTTGTTCTTCCAATCCATGAGCATGGGATGTTCTTCTATTGCTTTGTGTCATCTTCAATATCTTTCATACGTATTCTATAGTTTTCATTTTACCTCTTTGGTTACGTTTATTCTAGGTATCGTTTGGGTTTTGGTGCAATTGTAAATGGGATAATTCCTTGATTTCTCTTTCTGCTACTGCATTATTGGTGTATAGAATTGCAACAGATTTCTGTATCTTGATTTTATATCCTGTGACTTTACTGAATTCAATGGTAGAGTTTTAAAAAGAACTTCAGCATAAAATTATCTCCTATAGAAATATAGAATTATTTTTATGTGTGGAAGAATTTATGATATGATTTAAAAACCATCTGGAATTCTAAACTGAATGCATCATGGAAGTATGGTGGTATTCTCATCTCTTTTTTTTTTCAAAAAATATAATATTAATTTTCTGCTATTACTTTGGATCATAAAAAAAGAACACCTGATTTTTTTCAAATGGAATGATGCATGCAAATAATTGGCAATATTTACCTATTTCTTTTTTCTTTGTATTGAACTTTGTTTCAATGTTCTGAAATTTCTGAAACATTAACTCTCAATCAGAAATGCATATGATGTATATGTTTAAAATATTTTGGAAAATGAGAGAGAAGGAAGTGAATAAGCAAAAGAGAATGGCAGGATGTTGATAGCTATTAAGCTGAGGGATGAGTATATGGGAGTTTATTGCGTGATTCTCTCAGCTTTTGTGTGTTTGGAAATCTCCAAAATAATTTTTTTAATCTGGTAAAGATTTTTTCATTAAATGGTTTCCACTTAAAACTACAGATTTCAAAACCTAACAATAACCACAAAACAAATGATCCACAAACATTTTTCCTTCCAATTTTTACACTACACTGTCATCATTTGTCTATTTTATACTATTAAACTTGAATGGTCATTTGAGAGACACATTTCTGAGGTCACTCTTCTGATTTAGCTTACTGGCTAGAGATCTGCAAGATTGTCTCTTACCATCTCCTGCAGCCTTCCTGACAAGACTTTGAAGATACACACAACAACACATACATGAATTTACATGAAAATGTCTCAATATCAGAGCCATTATCTGCTTCCAAGAATTTGAGTCCTCTTTCAGTTTCTTAGCAAGATGGGCATTCTCCCCTTAAGCCAAGTAAACTTGTAAGCAACATGAGAAAAATAAAACCAAATTCAAAGACAGAACCAGCTCTGCTTTGTCCTGGATGGTTCAGGATGGTAACTTATGCAGTGAAGCAAGTCATTGCCATTGGTGGACATTCTTGCTGCCACCAGCCACTTTGCAGACACAGCCTCAGTGGTAAAGCCCATATTGTCTCCTGGTGAACTAACTATGCTTGAGCTGTTATGGTGTTATTTAGCAGACTTCACTATAGTTGACCATTTGATTGGACCAGAGGTAAGCACTATGCTTGATCTTAGAATATTAGTCTCCATGGAGCCCATGGTAATGGCTTATTCTAAATTTAAAGATACTCTGAAAGAATGGATAGTAGATTTTGTAGGTTAGCTAAATTGGTAACATAATGTAATCCAAAATTTATCCCATGAGCAAAAGCATATCAGAACTTGGCTCCAAAATTTTGTCACAATTTGAAAAGAAAGTTGGCATAAAGCATTTTAGTCAGCTTTCTGAAAACAACTGTTGATTCTCTTGACAATCTCCTCATATCTTGTCAGGTTCTAGAATGGCTTGGTGGAATGTATTTGCTAACACCAACAATCAGTGCTGTAAAAAGTATGTAAATCAGAACAATATTCCTTAAAGTGCCAGCTTATAAATGCAACAAAAACAAGGCATCTACAATCAGATTTATCAATATTAATTCACAATGTCCCAAGGTATCAGTGTGACTCACATAGTGTTTGTATGCCTTCAGTTTTCCACAGGGAGATATTAATAGTGATACCACATTCACGGACATTTTCCCAAGACTCAGGCTTTTTCCATCTCAGCAGCCTCCTTCTCAGACTTCTCAACAACCTAGTTCCTGATTCCACTAATTTTCTCTTTTTCCAGTCACAGATCCCTTATATATATTTTTAATGCCCAGAGTTTTTAATGTTTGCATGAAATTATCACATTCAGTTTTTGTATAATTATAACATGGTATATAGATCAAAGAAGATGACAGCACTATTTCATTCTGCAGTTTACTAACAATTCTTTGAGTATTGTCTTTGGTTTGGAGCCACACACTTAAAAATGAACATTTTTTTAAATGAAGGATATACTGTGAAAATCCATTATAATGACAAAGTGACCCAGAATCACATTACATAAGTAGCAACTGGAAAGAAAAAAAAAGAGGAGAAGGGGGATAAAGGACCAGAAAATGAGAAGATTTGGGCTGTAGTTAAGAAAAGGATAGAAAAGGGAGCAATGGGGTGGAAATAACAGATATAGATTTGGACTCAATTGAAAGAAAGAAGTAACAAGATCTGTTAAAATAAAATGTGATGCCCCAGGAGACAAGCATATTCCATCACTGAAGGTGTTTAAGAAAAAATGAGATAAGCATCTGTCTGGAAAACTTCATACTATTTGTCTGAATGACTTCTAAAGTCTCTTCCAGTTGTAAAAGCCTCTAAGCTTTTCTTCCATTCTGAAATTACTAAATAGAATTCTCTACTGTGAACAGGACTGGCCGTGGGCTTCTTTCTTTTATAACAGTAGTGACGAAACATCAGTCCCTCCAAATCTTAATGTTCTCCAAACATTAAAAATGTTGCTAGAACATTTTATGTAGGTTTTACTTATTGTTTGTTAAAATCTCAAAAAAAAAAGACATTTTTAACTCAAAGTAGTTGAATGCTTATTATTTTCCCATGTTAATAAGCTCTTCAATAAAGTATGTTTCTAACATATTAAAACATTTCCATCCTCTGGTATATAGTCTTAACATATTTCATAGGAATGAACTACCAATTGCATATTTAATTCCAAGGAAAGAGGAGGGTTAATTTGTGCCAGTGTTCTTTTAGGCTACTCTTACAGCCTTGATGAAGAGCATGATGGTTAAGAACACCATCTTTAGCACTGAACAGATGTGGGTCCTTTTTCAGGCTGTCCCAATGACTTAACTATGCATACCTCTGCCAGCCAACCTTCCTGTCTGAGTCTCTGTTTCTTCATCTGTGAATATAGATACCATCACTGCCTATCTGTATTATTATTGTAAATTAAGTAACACGTGCAAAGTATCTATCATAGTATGTGACATATAGTGATCATTCAATAAATATGAGCTGCTGTTATTGCTTCTGCTGTCAAGAAAATTCTGTCATTACAGCAACATGGATGGACCTTGAGAGCATTATGCTACATGAAATAAGGCAGATGGAGAAAGACAAATGCTGTATGATCTCACTTATAGATGGACTCTAAAAAAAAAACCAACTCATGGAAACAGAGAACAGATGGGTAGTTGCCCAAGGGGGTGAGGGCAGGGACCAGGGGCAAACGGATGAAGGTTGTCAAAAGTACAAACTTGGGGCAGCTTGGGTGGCTCAGCAGTTTAGCGCTGCCTTCAGCCCAGGGCCTGATCCTGGAGACCAGGGATCGAGTCCCACATCGGGCTCCCTACATGGAGCCTGCTCCTCCCTCTGCTTGTGTCTCTGCCTTTCTCTCTCTCTGTGTCTCTCATGAAAAAATAAATAAAATCTTTAAAAAACAAAACAAACAAAAAAGTACATACTTATAAATAAGTCCTGGGGATATAACTATAGTTAATATTACTGTACAGTATATTTGCTAGTTGCATCTTGTCAGTTCAAATGAAAAAATGAACACTAAAGGTCATATTTCCCCCAGGTGTGGCTGGACCAGCCAAGGAATGTATAGGAATGTAACCCTAGTAGCTTGCAAGTAGTTAATCAGCACTACTCTAAAGATATGATCACCAGATGTACCTAATGAAATCTTTAACATAGCGAATAATTATATTTTTCAGATTTCAAGTTTCTTAAGATGGAGAGGACCTCTGGGGAACCGGACAAAGTGGCACCAGAGCACCTGCTAGCATTAATCATGGGTCTCCAATCAAAGGTGTCCACCCTCTCAGGTGAACACTGCCCTAAATTTTTGCCCTTTAAAACCCTCACTTGCAAGCCATTGGGGAGTTCAGGACTTTAAAGGATTAGCTCCCCATTCTCCTGGGTAGTGCCACACCAATAAATAGCTTGTCTCTCTTCATTGCAAAAGCTTGCTATCCATTTTTATTGGCTTGCTGTGAATCAGGTGGACAAACTCTCATTTGGTGAAGCTACACTAAGAGAACCTGTCTTAAGAGTTCTCATCACACACAAAAGAATTGTAAGTCTGAGAGGTGATAAATGTTAATTATACATACTGTAATCATTTTGCAAACATATACCTATGTCAAATCATTATGTTGCATAATACAATGTTATATGTCATTTATATCTCAATAAAACTGGAAAAAATATCATGGCTAATTTTCAGACATTGAAATAACAACTAGAAGGAGGGAGAGGAAGAAGAGGAGAAATAGAAGTAAGAGGGGCAGAAGAAAATTTATCTTATCCCACATAATAAATCAAAAGGAAAATTTACATGATAACCCAATGCTAATGACTTGACTTCATATTTTAATAGCTCCTTCACTCTCCTTGTAACATGAGTATTTTTTACAGAAATAGCTAAAGTTTTTTAAGCTTTTGGTTGAAACAAACCAACAAAAAGACCTAAACTAACTCATTAAGTTTTATGCTGTTAGTATTATTTTTCAATTCAGTAACTATATTTTCCTGTTCATTGAGTCATGGACCAACATATAAAAATATTCATGGAAGACAGTACTCAGACCAAAAACACAGTGTGTAAAAGCTCACGCAAAACATTTGTAAAACTCTAAAATCAATTGTGAATCCTAAAAACTCTTTTAGTTTGTTCAAAGAGAGAGAAAAACTAAGAATATAGCATCATTACTTTCAAGTAAAAACGTAGGATGTATTTAAAAATTACTCTCACAAGTCTCAGGAAGATAGTTCAATAGATCTGTGAAGAAATACAGGGGACTCCGTGGCCATGGATGACAGCACAGCACAGTTAGGGGCCTGGGTCTTGGACATGGAAAGGCCTTGGTCAAATTCCACCTCCACCACTTTCTAGGCTGCATAAAATTGGGCAAGTCGTCAACATTTCTTATTCTTAGATTTATTTTCTATAAAATGAGGGTAACAATAGCCCCTGTCTGCTAGAATTCTGATAATGCATAAGTGCTTAGCAAAGTACCTGTCCATGGCAATTATTCACTAATAAGATTACCAAAATTAAGGTCTCTTAAGCAAGATAGATGGCCACTCTACTGGCTTATTCCAGGATAAGCAAGAAACAATTCCTATTTCAAAAGAGCTTTACTGAGGATTCCTAGGAAGTTTCCATGATCTGACGGTCCATAAAGCAAAGCAGAGGGAAAAGAAACCTCTAGAGAAAAATTGCCTCTAGCACAAAAACGCCTAGTTCCAGCTCTGCATTTTATTAACACATTGGGAGAAATTTGAAGTAATCTGGTAACATAGTTCTTAAAATGGGATTTTTCTCACATCATTTCAATAGTACCTTTCAACACTCAAGTAAACATATCCATTTGGAACCTAGTCTACCACAAAGAGCAAATCAGGAGGGAACATAGTTTTTTCGTGTTGTCAATCCAAGTCATCACATGAGAATATGTCAGTAATAATCAAAAGGTACCATGAATATAAAAATTATCATTTTAGAGACAGTTATTTGAACAGTTTCATGCTATTTGTCAGAATCAGAAATTGATTCTTCCAGAAAACTAGAGAATAAAATAAACGAGCTCCCTTCACAGTTGATGATGTGGAATGGGGAAAGAGAGGTGCAATTTGTTCATTAAACACATTGAAACTTAAAAACTTTGCAAAAATGTTATAAATAAATGTTTCAGAGCATGAAGTGGTTTTTATTAAAAAGTCATTCTTTCAGCCAAGTACTTGATCTTTTAGTTCTACTTTTTTTGTTCTTTCAATCTTTAGGCTTACAAGTCCTAGCCCACAGTAAATACATTTCAGTAAAGAAATGATAACCTTAGACACCAAGTACCACAATTTTTAATTTAGTTATTGTAAAATGGCACAGAAAACTAAGTGGCATATTCAGAACCATACAGGCTTAGAAAAGGAGGGAAAAGAGATAGTCATGCTAGGTTTGAATACTGACACCTTTTACTATCTATAACTCTGACATCCTAAGCTCTCTGAACTTTAGTTTCTTTTTGTCAATGGTGTATAGCAATAAATACTTGCAAAGTTGCTGTAAGATACACCAATACATAATAAGAGCCTAGTACTTTATAGGCTCTATTCATCATGACATCTACAAAGAAATCTCATATTCTCAAGGAGAATTTGCTGCTTAGAGCAAGCTTTGGAATTTTTGTTGTGGACTGCTCCAAGTGTCTTCCCAGTTACCAGGCTAAGGGAATGTTCTGCTTCCAACAGATACAGCTGGACATAACTGAATTTTTAATTCAGCATGGCCTGTCCCTATCAGGAAATTGAACTGCCCATGCAGGACTCCAGATCAGTTAGAATCATGCAGATGCCCACTGGGCAGGCAATACTGCCAATGAGAGCTGAAACCCAAATGCAAGGCTTGAGCAGGCGATGGGCCAGGTACTCAGAAAGAGCTCAGGGCCACTGGCTCAGAAATGACAGACACTAGAAAAAACAAAATTGGCAAGGGCTCATCATAAGGGAGATGGGAGGAAGAGAAGTTCCATCTTTATCTGAAGCAGTCCTGAAACCTTTTATTCTAAAAATCCTAGGCAGATTTACGTGGATCCACGCTGTTTCTAGTACTGCTTTCCTTTAGTCAATAAACCTAATGCCACCAAATCTTTTAGCCTTTTTCATCAGGTGGAAGAATTTCCTGTAGTATTATCGAGGCTCCAACTGATTGTTTAGTTGCCTAAAAGTCCTGAAAGAGATCTTTCATCTTCTTGGCTAACAATAGTTTATGTTTTTATTACATTCTCTCTCCTAGCTCTGGATCAACTTTTCAGTCACCCCTCAGTCTAGAGGATATATATCATCATCTTTTACTTTCTAAAACTTCATTCTTACATCCCACCCCACTAGCTAATAGATGCTTTCCTTTCCCTGCAGCTGGTTATAATTAATAAATTATAAATTAGACACATCTCAGCTGTTTCCCTTTAGCAATGTCTTAGCGATGGCTCTCTGTAGGAGCTTGGCAAAAGGATTTCTTCAGAAACAGTTCCAAGCAAAAAATTTTGTAGTTATCAAGTAATAGAATCCAAATCTTCAAACTTGTCATTTTGGATAAAAGCTGAGGCTGTGAGGATGTTTGTCTAGGGACTCCTCTCAATTTAAAGAGCCAACACCTGGCATCAGAATCTAGCTCTTTTGAATCTTGGTTAATTTTTGCATTATACCACATGCTTCTCCTCTTAAAAGTTCAGTATAATTTAACGAAATGAAGAAATTTTTAATAGGATTGCATAGAAATTTGGAAAAAGATTATGTTGATTCCATCATCAAGGCTCAGATGAGAGAAATAAAGACAGCTAGACACAGGATTCATAAAGGTCGGTAAGAGGTGGGAAAAAGATAATTTGAGTCAATTCATTAAATCATGAAGCTGCATCTTTGATATACTTCCCCAAGAGAACACTTGTAAATGAGTCACCTAACATCTCCAATCATCGGATCACAAATCTCTATGTCAATAGGGGAAACTATTATCCCATACCTATCTGCAAGTACTAATTGCCTGATAATGACATTTACATAATGAGTCAATGAGACAGTGAAACAACAAAAAAATGTCACTTAAAAATGTGCTTAAGGAGGCACACAGTCCTCACAATGATAGTTTTACTCCCCTCACGACAAACTTTTTCACATCCTTTAAAGAATAATCCCCAGAGGTTTAATGAGCTGAGCTCTGTACAATGGGAATTATAGGAGATATAAGATTAGCATTATGAGACATGAGGCTAAAATTCTTTTTTTTTTTTTTTTAGGCTAAAATTCTTATTAGGGCTACAAAGTTTCACACATGTATAATAATTTAGGAACTGCATAAGTACTCTCTAAGTTCTAAAATGTGAGTTCAACAAAAAATTAAAAATAAATAAAAATTAAAATTAAAAAATGTGAGTTCAGATAATAAGTACCTCAATTGTCTGATGATGGAAATGAAATTATTCCATATTAAAAAGATGTCTGTGTCTTGTTATTACTATATTTAGTTATTGTATTAGTCAAGGTTCTCCAGAAAAAAAAAAAAAAAAGAAGAATAGATACAATGACACTTATGGGTAGGGTGGGGGAGAAAGATTTATTTTAAGGAATTGGATCATGCACTTATAGGGGCTCATAAGCCTGAAATCCATAAACCAGACCATCAGGAAATTCAGAAAATGTGCTGTGGTTGATGCTGTGGTCCTGAGCTCAAATTCAGCTCAAGAGTCTTTATTCAATCTTTGATCTTTCTGAAAACTACCTTCATGACAACTTCTAAACTGGTGTTTAACTAAGCCAGTGGGAACCACAGCTTAGCCAAATTGACACATAAATTTAGCCATTACTGTTATAGACATCCTTATCATAATCAAGGAAATAAGTACTTGTAGGAAAATCACACTCATCATAGTATTTACCACAACATATGGCATTTTAAAATTCTTTGGCATTCCTCCCACTGAGAGATTGCAGGGAAATCTGTCTCTCTCTGTGGCCTGAGCTTCTCACAATACGATGGCTTCATTCAAAGAGAGAGTATCCCAAGAGGCAACTTCTGAGAAGCATTTCAAGATGCATTCAAGGAGGAAGCTACACGACATTTTATGACCTGAGCTCAGAGGTCTCATGGTGTCACTTTTCCATGTTCTACTGGTTGATGTGGTCACAAGCATTCCCCAACTCAAGGGAAGGGGACATAGACCCCATCCCTTTCTGAGAAGAGTGTTCAAGAATTTGGGGCTCATGTTTAAAAACTGCCACAATTAATTAATATTAATTGAGCTGCTACTATGTCCCAGGCTCTATGATGGGCTTTTATGCTTCACTTAATCCTCCAACTTTCCTGAAATGTGATTATTATACATAAGTAAACTGAAGCTGAGAAATATTAAAACTCTTCCCAAATTCACACAACTAAAATGTAGCAGAACCAAGATTCCAATTTGGCATTCTGACTCTAAATCACCACACATTTTGTATAATGCAATACTGCCTCCTATCTAGAAATACAGAGAAGTACGGGTCAGTGAGTTAAGCATCTGACTCTCGGTTTTGGTGAGGGTCATAATCTCTAGGATCCCTGGATCAGGCTCTCAGCTCAGTGGGGAGTCTGCTTGGGATTCTTTCTATCTCCTTCTGCCTCTACCCTCCATCCTCTCTCTCTCTCTCCCCTCTCAAATAAATAATCTTAAAAAAAAAAAAAACAGAAGTAAAGAAAATCAAATTTAACCATAATTTTTTAAAAGATTTTATTTCATTGAGAGAGAGAGTATGTGAGCTGAAGGGAGAAGAGAGAACCTGAAGCAGACTCTGTGCTGGCACAGAGCCCAGTGCAGGTCTCTCTCCCATAACCATGAGATCATAGCCTGAGCTGAAACCAAAAGTCAGACACTCAACTAACTAACTACCCAACACTCCCATAATTTTTTTAAACTGCTACCCTTTTGTTTAGGTCTACTCAGCTTTCATTCATTCTTCTGAATACAGTGTTCTGAGGCAAATTTTAAAAAGTTTCCCATTTAAGTAGATACAGCCCCAATGTATCATGCCCTGGCAAGTGGAGCCCAGGCTAGATTTCAGTCCCTAGTCATCGCCTTGCAGGGCACCATCCTGAAATGCAAAAATATTCATGAAAAACTATGCAAGCTGACCTTGCCCACACCATTCCTCAGAGAGATGAATGAGGCAAACTCCTCCCTTTGCTCCAACTGGAACATGACCCGGGTCTGCCTAATGAGACTCAATTCCAGGGTTCTTACTCAAACTGTTAGAAAAGTAAATTATGTTATTTGCAGAGACACCCACCAATAAATAGCTTAAGACAAGAGTGGCTGGGAAATGCAAAACCTGAAGTAAAGCCACCACAGCAGAAAGCAGAATAAAAAGCTAAAGAATGTAACCCTGGATCCAGCCTTGCCTAAAAGCTAGACTTATCCCTGGACTCTGCAGATACTTGGGCTTAAAAACCACCCTCTTTTCTTTTTAGTTTTAAAGACCAGTTTCTGTTGAGTTTATGAGACAAAGTGTTCCAACTAATACATCTCCTTGGTCATGACTTCTTCATTTTCCTTATCTGTAAAAAAACCAAATAACCTTGAAAATCCTTTCTAGTTTTATATATATATATATACCTTAGTTTCCTCGTTTTACAACTACAATGTAGGACAGAAGGGTTTTCAGCTCCCTTCCAAAGCTAATAGCTATGAATCTGTGATTTTGTATGGATTGTGGCAGAAAATGTCCTAGGAAATTATTTCTATCCAGATTACATCAGAGAATGCAGCAGGTTGAGAACAGCTCTGTAGCACTGCCACCTGGTGACTCTTTGGTTCAGCTATGCTTCACCTTTCTAATCAACAAGTAGAAACAAGTACAATTTCAAGATTTTGTGAAATAGTGTTCTAGGACTGAAACATATAAAGTTAAAATATATCATTACATTTCAAGCAACACTGATTATCAACTGGGCACAGGTCACCATAAAGATCATATGAAAATATCTGACACAGTCTCTGCTATCTCAGGATTTTAATTTCATGAGGACAATCATATGGTTCATACCAAAAGAAGGTAACAGAAGAAAGTAATAGAGGTAAATGATCAGAAGGCCACAGATGATGAAGGATTCCAAAGATATTAGAGGAATTTTAATTTTAATCATGAATTTTAAACATGAATGTTGAAAGTCTACAATGGGATACTATCACTATAGATAGAAGCATGGTCAGAAGGCAATACAGTGACTTATCACAGAAGATATTTAAGAAATAACTAGAAGACCACTTGGAAAGGAATACAGATGTGTTCAAGGGATGACTAGGACTAAGGGCTTAAAAAGGTAGTTATAAGTCATATTTCAGAAGCCTGAAAGTCAGTCTAAGGAAGCAGAGCATAGAATGAATTGAGGGTGAAACATCAGAAACAGGAATACAGGCAAGAACATGAGATAAATATGTCATGAGGACCTAACCTAGGGTGATAGTGGCAGGAAGACTGGATTAGAAAAAAAAATGCCAGAGCCATTTCTGAGTCAGACTCTACATGGTTTGACAATTAGTTAAATTTGCACTAGGAGAAAGGAATTCTTTAGGATGGACAAATGGAATCTCAAATTTTTTTTTAGCACAAATGGCCATAAAAACAGACATGCTGGGATACCTATGTGACTCAATCGGTTAAGCATCCAGCTCTTTTTTTTTTTTTTTTTCTATTGAAGTTCAGTAGCACCCAGTGCCCATCCCACCAAGTTCCCACCTCAGTGTCTGTCACTCAGTCTTGATTTCAGCTCAGGTCATGGTATCAGGGATGTGAGATCAAGGCCCACATCAGGCTCTGAGCTGGGTGTAAAGCTTCCTTATGAGTCTTTCTCTCCCTCTCCCTTTGATCCTCCTCTTATCCCTCTCTTAAAAAACAAAACAAAACAAAAAAACCAGACATACTATTGAAAGAAACAGAGGACTCAGGAAGAAGAGCTTTTTCACGTGAAGAAAAAAAATATCCTAATCCTCTATTCAAACATGCTAAAGTTAGAGCTCAGAAGGATTTCTGGTAAAAGATGTCCAAGCTACGTAGAGTTAGGAATAAATGTTTCCGTCTCAAGAGAGGGTCTGGACATAAAAATGCAGGGTTTGGAACCATCTTCGAAATAATTTAAACACATGATAATAGGTAAAATGCCATGAGTAGTTTGTATACAGAGAAGATTAAACACAATACACTGATGAACACCAACTTTTAGGAGATGGAAAGAAAAAAAAGAAATCAGTAGAGGCAGCAAAAGGAAAGAATCATAGCTAAAGGGAGTTTTAGGGTGGGGCAGTGTAAAGAAGCCAAGATAGAAAAGCATTTCAAGAAAATCAACAAGGGAAAATGCATCGGAGAATCGGAATGAGTAAAAAGATAAAAAATAACAAAGACTCTTTGTTGAACCACTAGGCAGTTGTTAAGAGGATTGTTAAGAGAATCTTAAGAGAATTGTTCCGGTGAAATTCTGAGGACAAAAGCAAGAGAAAAAGTAATGAAGGAATTCAGAGATCCTAGCCTACTCTCAAGTAATCTGTTGTAAGAAGGAAGGAGAGAGACAAAAATGATAGCTAAGACGAAAAAGGCCAAGGGAAGTCTTTATGGATGGAGGGCAGAAACTTGGTGAAATGGAAACATTTAAAAAGATGAAAAGGAGGGATGCCTGGGTAGCTTAGTGTTTGAGCATCTGCCTTTGGCCCAGGGCATGATCCCATGGTCCCAAGATCGAGTCCCACATCAGGCTCCCTACATGGAGCTTGCTTCTCCCTCTGCCTGTGTCTCTGCCTCTTTCTCTGTGTGTCTCATGAATAAATAAATGAATAAAAATAAAATAAAATGACAAAAAGGAGATGTCAGTTGGAAAGGCAAGATTCCAAAAAGAAAGGCCAATAAATCAGGACACGGCTGTAGGTATCATATTTGTAAAGAAGGGAAAATAATTTTTCCTCATGTGGGAGTAAATTATCAGCAGATGGGAAAAACAAAAAATTATTTTATGGCAGAGAGAAGGTAAAGTCCCATAAGCTGTCCCTTAGGTTGTTATTCTTGATAAATAAGACAGGAATACGTAGGGCAACCAACTCATCTCAGTTTAGCCAGGACTCTTCCATTTTAACCCTGAAATGCTCCATTCCTCAGGAAATCCCTTGGTCCAGGGCACACCAGAATGGTTGATAACCATAATCAGGGGTCAATTGCTGATGTCATGTGGGTGTGGGTTCTTATCTCAGTGAGATTAAGGAAGAAATTTTAGAATAAGTTTATGAGGAAACCTGATAGTTCATCAAAGATGGATAAATAGCTGAGTAAGAGTGATGGGCTATTTTATATCTTATTAGATGGCTGGAATTTGTAATGTCACTCAGTACAGTGTCATCTGCACAGGTTTGTGCTCAGCAGTAAGACAGGGAAACTGAAGGATTCCATAGAAACCTGCTTTCTGTTCCTTTTCCTGCTTCTATTTTTGCTAGGACCTGCACCTCTACTTTACGCATGCCTCAAAATCCAAATAGTGTAATCTTCCTTGTAAGGATCAAGGAGTTAGTGACTTCTTTAGAAGAGATAATATCTAAGGAAGGACCATGTGAGAATGACTGGATCATATTCATCATATTTCACACCACCAGAACTAGACATCTCTATGCCCAGATCTCCTGGCTCCAAGGAATAACACTTGGGCCCTTGTTTTTGTTCTAATCGGTTCCTTGATGCCTTACCAGGATCCTCAGTAAAAAACCCCAGACCCCAAACAAAGACAAGACCCCGGCCTTTCCTTCTTGAGTCTCCCAAACACTCTATCTGGACCTGAACTCTCTCTATACCTTCAATAAACTCTGCTTTCACCTTTTGCCAGCTTGCATTTGATTTCTATCCTGCATGCAGTCAGGGACCCTGTTGGCAGGTCCTGTGGGAGCCCCTCTGGGTCCTGGGACCTGGCCTGCCAGCATCAGCAGCACAGGACTATGAATTCAGAAAGGAAGGAAAAAAGGAAAATGCAGTTTATGGAGTTTGTTTCAGCTAGTAGGAAACGTATGTAGATTGTTTTCAAATGTGGGGAAATGACAGTTTCTTTTGTATATAAGCTGGAAGATTTTATGAATTTTGCTAAGATTAATTTCTGGCTCTGATGATTTCTCATGTGATCCTCCTTACTACCTTCCTGCTGGTGTTGGGCACCAAAGGACACACTCACATGACAATATGACCTCCTAGCCCTACATCTTCATGTCTCGATGCTCAGTGAGTTGGTACAATGGATTGTATGTAGCATTCCCGGACGTTATTCAGAAACAGCTAGCAAAAATTTAACTATACAGAGAAGTGACTGTGAATCACATAATGCCACTAAAGTCAAATAAAAGAATCCCTAGCCATCTTCCCTGATACTTGATCAAAAACCTCCTGCAACCATCCCTACACTCAACATGAGAAGTGTGATAAAAGTGAGTCAAAATGAAAAGAAACCATGTTCTAACCAATTGCAGTTAAAATATCTTCCTTTTACAAATTTTACAGAACCATATAACCTTCTAAATACATTGATAAGGGATCCCTGGGTGGCTCAGCGGTTTAGCGCCTGCCTTTGGCCCAGGGCGCGATCCTGGAGTCCCGCATCAGGCTCCTGGCATGGAGCCTGCTTCTCCCTCTGCCTGTATCTCTGTCTCTGTCTCTGTCTCTCTCTCTCTGTGTGTCTATCATGAATACATAAATAATATCTTTAAAAATAAATAAATATATACATTGATAAGTCCTCCTTCAGGTCCTCGAAAGGAGTTCATGCAACTGAGGGATGCTGAAACTTCATTAGCTTATCCACAAATCTACACCAGGTTTGCAGCCAATACTTGGATCGATGCTGCCCTACACACAAATATAGAACTTAAGTTAGGCCATATTAAAAGCACCATACTATGTCTTTACACATATTGTTGCCTCTGTCTCTGGAGACTTTTCCAGTGAAGAGCTTTCCAGGTGGAAGGAATAGCAAGTACAAAGGTCCTGAGGTAGAAATATGCTTGATAAATATGTGTCCAGTAGATTTTGTGTTCAAGGAATAGCAAAAAAGCCAACAGTGCTTGAGAAGAAGGAGAGGGGAGTAGAGTAGGACAACATGAAGCCAGAAGGCTGACCAGGCAGGTCTTGCAGCTCAGTAATAATACAAAGACCCTAACTTACTCTAAGTGAGTTTGGTTGCCAGGCACATTTTTCCCCAGAGGGCTTAAGTGAACCGACTCACAATTTTAAGGTTTCACTCTATTGAGAAGGACCTGTTGAATTCACAGTGGAGAATTAGCAAATATTGTAGCTTGTTTATCTTTGAGTTAAGGGTGATGATGGAATGTTATTTTAAAGCTGGCAGTGGAAAGATTTGTTTAGAAAAATAAAGCCCTCAGGACAATGGCCAAAATGGAGGAAGACAGGCATAGAACTGAATTGCTCCACATAATAGAGTTGGAGAAACATTGAGCCCTGGGGTCTGTGTGAGAAGGAGATTAATGGGTAGTGAGCCTTTTGGAAAGCCTGGAGCAGCCCGAGGCAAAAGGATGGAAGATTTAGGAACAAAATTTCCTGTAGTGGGGGAAGAAAAATATGAAATACTCAGTTTTGGATGTCCAACAGACTATTCCAAGATACAGGAAATCCTTCAGAAAATAAAAGATCTAATACATACAAATGCCTCCATGAGTAGTGTTTTGAGGAAAAGAAAGAAAAGAATGGTGACATGTTGGGGTTGACTTGAGTGGAGAGAAAAGATCAGTAAGAAAGGACAAGATATGAGGACCCAACAACTCAAGGAGTATAAGTAGAAGCAAGAGAGGGCCCGAGAAAAACGTTCATGGGAAAGATGTTGGGTACCTCATCACAGCTGGAAGGATTCAAGACATATTTTTAAAAATATTTTATTCGTTTATTTGAGAGAGAGTGAGCATGGGTGGGGGAAGGAGCAGAGGGAGGGGGAGAAGGAGACTCCCTGGTGAGCAGGGAGCCTGACTTGAGACACAGATCTCAATCCTACCAGAGAAGACAGAGACACTCAACCAACTGAGCCACCCAGGTGCCCCAAGGCATTACTATTTAAATAGTAAAAGAAGGGACACTTGGGTGGCTCAGTGGCTGAGTGTCTGCCTTTGGCTCAGGGTGTGATCCTGGAGTCCCGGATCGAGTCCCACCCTGGCTCCTTGCATGGAGCCTGTGTCTCCTCCCTCAACCTCTCTCTCTCTGCCTTTCTCTGTGTCTCTCATGAATAAATAAATAAAACTTTAAAAAATAAAAATAAAAAAATAATAAATAGTAAAAGAAGAGTAACTCTAACACTAGACTGGATAGAGGCAGGCAATAATCACATGTAAACCAGTGGGGTTACATTTGTATTCACAGTGTGCTGTGCATAATAATAAAGTATGGGAATGAATCAATCATTGTCAAAGAATAAAATTCACTTAAAAAATGAATTTTGGGGATCCCTGGGTGGCGCAGCGGTTTAGCTCCTGCCTTTGGCCCAGGGCTGATCCTGGAGACCCGGGATCGAATCCCACGTCAGGCTCCCGGTGCATGGAGCCTGCTTCTCCCTCTGCCTGTGTCTCTGCCTCTCTCTCTCTCTCTCTCTCTCACTGTGTGCCTATCATAAATAAAAAATTAAAAATTAAAAATTAAAAAAAAAAGAAATGAATTTTGAAATAGCTAACCATGATTTCTCACTGGGTAGTACTATTTATATTTTATATGTATGTATATGAGCTTTGGAGTTCCATTATGTTTTTGCTTTTCAAGCCAACATTTATTTTTAGCTCACTGTGTTCCAAATCCTGTGCTGTTTTATAAGAGCTCCATGACCTAGGTTTCATTACCATCCCACTTTATTTTTTTTTAATTTATTTTTTATTGGTGTTCAATTTACTAACATACAGAATAACCCCCAGTGCCCGTCACCCATTCACTCCCACCCCCCGCCCTCCTCCCCTTCTACCACCCCTAGTTCGTTTCCCAGAGTTAGCAGTCTTTACGTTCTGTCTCCCTTTCTGATAGTTCCCACACATTTCTTCTCCCTTCCCTTCTATTCCCTTTCACTATTATTTATATTCCCCACATGAATGAGAACATATAATGTTTGTCCTTCTCCGACTGACTTATTCACTCAGCATAATACCCTCCAGTTCCATCCACATTGAAGCAAATGGTGGGTATTTGTCATTTCTAACAGCTGAGTAATATTCCATTGTATACATAAACCACATCTTCTTTATCCATTCATCTTTCGTTGGACACCGAGGCTCCTTCCACAGTTTGGCTATCGTGGCCATTGCTGCTATAAACATCGGGGTGCAGGTGTCCCGGCGTTTCATTGCATTTGTATCTTTGGGGTAAATCCCCAACAGTGCAATTGCTGGGTCGTAGGGCAGGTATATTTTTAACTGTTTGAGGAACCTCCACACAGTTTTCCAGAGTGGCTGCACCAGTTCACATTCCCACCAACAGTGTAAGAGGGTTCCCTTTTCTCCACATCCTCTCCAACATTTGTGGTTTCCTGCCTTGTTAATTTGCCCCATTCTCACTGGTGTGAGGTGGTATCTCATTGTGGTTTTGACTTGTATTTCCCTGATGGCAAGTGATGCAGAGCATTTTCTCATATGCATGTTGGCCATGTCTATGTCTTCCTCTGCTAGATTTCTGTTCATGTCTTTTGCCCATTTCATGATTGGATTGTTTGTTTCTTTGGTGTTGAGTTTAAGAAGTTCTTTATAGATCTTGGAAACTAGCCCTTTATCTGATATGTCATTTGCAAATATCTTCTCCCATTCTGTAGGTTGTCTTTGAGTTTTGTTGACTGTATCCTTTGCTGTGCAAAAGCTTCTTATCTTGATGAAGTCCCAATAGTTCATTTTTGCTTTTGTTTCTTTTGCCTTCGTGGATGTATCTTGCAAGAAGTTACTGTGACCGAGTTCAAAAAGGGTGTTGCCTGTGTTCTTCTCTAGGATTTTGATGGAATCTTGTCTCACATTTAGATCTTTCATCCATTTTGAGTTTATCTTTGTGTATGGTGCAAGAGAGTGGTCTAGTTTCATTCTTCTGCATGTGGATGTCCAATTTTCCCAGCACCATTTATTGAAGAGACTGTCTTTCTTCCAATGGATAGTCTTACCTCCTTTATCGAATATTAGTTGCCCATAAAGTTCAGGGTCCACTTCTGGATTCTCTATTCTGTTCCATTGATCTATGTGTCTGTTTTTGTGCCAGGACCACACTGTCTTGATGACCATAGCTTTGTAGTACAACCTGAAGTCTGGCATTGTGATGCCCCCCAGATATGGTTTTCTTTTTTAAAATTCCCCTGGCTATTCGGGGACCACCCCACTTTAAATATCAGAATACCAAGTCTCAGGTAAAGTAATTTGCTCAAGTTTGTACAACCAGTTGGAGGAGAGGGTAAGGGCAAAGCCAGGATTTAAATTCAGGATGAGGATTCCAGAGCCCATACCTTTAATTATGTTCCTGTCTTCTTTTGTTTCACATGTCATATATCCGTCATCGTGTTTCAGCTCATAAACATGCCATTAATTCAAAAAGTGGAGGAACTGAATCTATTTGGAGAAAAATCCATAAGAGATACTAAAATGCACAAGTGGAAGATATTCAAATCCAATGAAAAATTCACCAGTGTTTACATTAGAGAAAAACTAAATATTGTAATACAGAAGAGAAATGGACAAAGTAACCTCATTTCACAGAATTAAAAACAAGATGAAAGAAATCACACGGAATCATTACAGTTTGAATAAACGCATTTTCTAAACATTTGTTTGGAGCTCCATGTGTTCAATATAGCTATTTTACCAGTCTGACCCAGGTACCAATGCTATAGTTAGGATACTCTAGTGACAAAGAGAACTGGAGATTGTACAATTCATGGTACAAATAAGAGGAGTTTTAACCAACATGTCTTGACCAAGGTTTTTTCTGTTTTTTGTTTTTTTTTTTTAAACTCTTACAGCTGCTTCCAAGATAAATTCAAAACGATGAGTCAGCCATCCTGTGCTTGTGGAAGACTCACAATCAAAGTATAACATGATTAGATAATAAGGAAAAGGACAGAAATCTCTTTCTGTCAGGAAGAGATTAAGCAAGAAGAGCCTTGAGATGCTGATAAGACTTAAACTTACATTACTTTTTTTTTTTTTTACTATAACTAGAAAACTCCATAGCTTATAAAGTGAGTGTGAAGAAGTAATGAGGGTTTTGCCCTTGAAATGCTTTCTTTTGGACAAAAAAAAAATAAAATGAAAGTCGTTCCAGTTTTATGATATAATTGACTCTAGAAAGAAGGAATAAAAGATTATTGGAAATTAATGAGTGCCCAGTATCTTAGGTACTTTTGTAACTGCTTGCCCTCAGGGTTGTCAGCTTTCTTCTAAAAGCAAAGCTGTTCAAGCATCGTTTTCCTTTCATTACAAGCTCGTGCAACATAGCTACACTCACTGAGCACATGAGCCTGTCAAACACCAAGGAGACACTGGAAATTATTTGTCCGTTCATCTAACAAATATTGATTAGGCATCTACTATGAGGCAAGCATTGCCTTAGGATGTGGAATCCAAAATTATAAAGACACAGTTCCTGCCATTGCCTCACTCATGGTCCGGAAGGAGAGACAGACATGCAAGCAGTCAGAGCTGATACTTGACTAGTGTGCACCAAATGACCTTCCCACCTGTTTATAGCTAGGTTCCTTCTATTATGTAAGTACCTATGCCAAAGTGGCCATTAAATACTTTAAACAGCACCCCTGTAAGCAATTACAGTGTAATGTGGTATGTCCTATATTAAAAGCACATATAAAATGCCAAAGAAACGGAGAGAGAAGATATTTGTCACATCCGAGATCGAAATGGAAATAATAGTTAATAACTTCATATCCTCTGTGACACTCTCTCCAAACATACCAGCTCACAGTGATATTTACGAAGAAACATAGACCTTTAAGGTTGGAAGAGACCATAGAAATTAGCTTGATCAACCTCCTCATGAGAGAGAGAGAGAGAGAGAGAGAGAGAGAGTTGGAATTCCAAAATAGCTTCACTGACTTCCTGCCATCACCCAGTTAAGGTCACAGGTAGGATAAGAATTCAAGGCCCAAAACTCTCTGATCACTATCCCACAACTAGTCAATAACACACACTATTGTACTTACCTGAGCCCTGTTTGTTTTATGCTCATTGTCCTACCTTCAATGCCTTCCATCCACTTTCTTACCTAAAAACCAGTAACTTCTCCAGAAGAATGGCAACAAAGACAACACCAAAGCAGCTAGGCTAAGAGGCGTGAGGCCAAATCCCATTTCCGTGAGATTTAAAATAGACCATGGGTATAAAACTCCTTGAGACTCCTTGCCTTCAGACTCTCTGACTTCAGCCCATTCTCAAAGTGATCTTTCTATTATAGATTTAATCAAGTTATTCTTCTGCCTTAAAGGGGAAAAATAAACATCTAAACATACAGAATTCTTGCAACCTTAACTCAGTCTTCATCGTAATCTCATCTCCAAACGCTCCCCACAGTATTCTGCTCCACTGACATTGAACTACGTATTCTTATTTCCCAAATCTGCCATGGTCTCCTACAGCTCCACTTTGTGAATTTCTACTCCCTGGCGTGTCCTCTTCCCTCTAGACTCACCTCCTACTCATGGATTCATCTATCTCCCTAATTCATCCTTAAAGACCTTGCTTCAATGTTTGGCATTTTAAAACCTCGAAAGTATTCATATACTACTTTTATAATTAAAAGACTAAATAATATTGTACTCCAGAGAAAAAGTATGACCACATTAAATGTTAACTTTTCTGTTATAATTTCCTAACTCACCCTTGCTCATGTAATGGCATTTCTATGCTAACCAGGTAGCTGTACCCTCCTCTGTTATTAATATCATAGTAAGTTTATGTGTCTGCCTCTACTCTGGGTCACTGAAACAGGAAAAGTGTCCTATATATCTCCACCATAAGCGTGCCGAAGAACTTAACTTACAAAGAATGAACAAAATGTGAGAGGCTACACGTTGAATTAGAGTTGCATCAGTTATTCACAGGCAACCCAGACCAGAGCACATGTTAGAGCTTTTCTCTTTCAGGTCAGGAAACAGACAAATGTCAGGAAACCCAGTTTAGGTTTCTATACAATACCCTCACAGTGATCCTCCTGTTCTGAAAACTGCCATGTGTCATGTTGTCTGACATACTGGAGAAAATCACTAGACTAGATTTGCTCCTAGAAACTGTTTTCTCAATTCCTTAAACCTCTTAACACTACATGCGCTTTTTTCATCTTTTTTTTTTAAAGATTTATTTATTTAGTTATTATAGACAGAGAGAGAGAGAGAGGCAGAGACACAGGAGGAGGGAGAAGCAGGCTCCATGCTGGGAGCCTGATGTGGGACTCGATCCCGGGACTCCAGGATCGAGCCCTGGGCCAAAGGCAGGCGCTAAACTGCTGAGCCACCCAGGGATCCCCTCATCTTCTTTAAAAAAATAAAAAAAATTAAGTCCACTTAGCCAATATATAGTACATCATTAGTTTTAAATGTAGAGTTCTATTATTCATTGGTTGCATATAATATCCAGTGCTCATCACATCATGTGCCCTCCTTAATGCCCATCACCCAGTTACCCCATCCCCAATCCCACCTCTTCTCCAGCAACCTTCAGTTTGTGTCCTATAGTTAGAGTCTCTCATGATTTGTCTCCCTCTCTGATTTCTTCCCAGATTTCTTTCCCTTTCCTTATAATCCTCTGCACTGTTTCTCATATTCCACATGAGTGAAACCATACAATTGTCTTTCTCTGATCAACTTATTTCACTCAGCATAATACCTCCAGTTCCATCCACATCGATGTAAATGGTATGATTTCATCCTTTTTGATGGTTGAGTAATATCTATCCATTCATCTGTTGTTAGATGTGCTTTTTAAAAGGAACCTCTAGGGTGGTTAATTTCACCCAGGCACTATGCACACTCTTTGAATGCATGATCCTTTGGAAAAATAATATTAGAGAAACTAATGACTTGATTCTTCTCCTTTTCAGGGAGGATAAATAAGATGTGGGTAGTATACTGCCCACTGAAAATTTTTAAAGAATATAATTATGATTGTCATATAAATATTAAATGAAGATGTCTCAAAGATATTGTTTGACTCATTAATTCTTGGGGAAAAAAAGGGCAGGGAGAGGAGATGGTAGATATATAGATGATAAACAGATAGATAGTAGATTGATATGGACAGAAATGTTGAAATAATAGATTTTTCTTAAAACATGAAAAATTGGTCAATACCAATAGGACAATAACTAACTACATTTGCATAGGACACAATTTGTCTTTCTATGGAAAATAATCATTCATTTAATCATTATCAATATTCTACACTTACAAAGTTGTAAAATAGCTTTCACTCTATAATATATAACCTGGAAGTGTGTGTTAGACAATGCTAATTTTCCATCGAAGACATCCAACAATCTTTTTGTCCATTTCCAAGTCTTTCACAATTTTTTCCTATACCTTTCTAATGCATTGATATATTATAGCACTAAAGTTTAGGAGCTAGTATTTTTTCTGCTTATCCTACTAAATATTCTGATTACTCTTCAACATTAACTTAAAACAATACAATCTACAAAGTAGAACGGTGTCTTCCAAATTATTTATTCATAAGATTTAATTGAGGGTACTTTTTAACATTCACATTTCCAGGTCGTCCCCTGGACAACCATTGAGTATATATGGAAAGGGACCTGAAATTAAGCATTTTTAAAAAGATTTTATTTATTTATTCATGAGAGAGAGAGGCAGAGACACAAGCGGAGGGAGAAGCAGGCTCCATGCAGGGAGCCCGACGTGGGACTCGATCCTAGATCTCCAGGATCAGGCCCTGGGTTGAAGACAGCACTAGGCTGCTGAGCCACCCGGGCTGCCCAAGCATCATTATTTAATATGCACCCTACATGATTTTTATGATCAGGTAAGTTGGGAAGTGTTTCATTAAAGCAAGGCTAAAACTAATCCTGTAACTAAATATAGTTTTGAGTACCCTTAAATTAATTAAACAATCATTAATTAAAGTTTTATTTAACTCAGGAGGTTTATCAAATCTTTTTTTAGATATGCCTAAATTTATGACCACTTACTATCTCCTAAATCACTTAAGTATTTTATGGAAATATAAATATTAATTGCATCTGAATTAATTGCATTAATTGCATCTTTTAACTTTCAAAGGTCCCTGTGCTCTCTCTATATTCTCCTCATTTTATATTGAATAGTGTAATACCATACTTTGAACTGCCAAAATTATAGCAAACTAATCAACAATCAATAAACTGAGGTTAGACCTAACTCTGGGTAATGAACAGGGGTAGTGGAAGGGAAGGTGGGTGGGGGGTTGGGGTGACTGGGTGATGGGCACTGAGGGGGGCACTTGGCAGGATGAGCACTGGGTGTTACGCTATTTGTTGGCAAATTGAACTTCAATAAAAAATTAAAAAAAAAAATAAACTGAGGTTAGTTACCTGGAATGCAGAGACAGTTGATCCACCAAATCCTAAAATATCATTAGATGTGAGGAGATGCAAAAATGAGATCATGAGTCAGAGTGATACCTGAATCTGAAGGGCAAAACCAGAAATTCACAAATGGCTAAGTGAAGAGGTTTTAAGAAACAAATATGGTAGGTCCACATATATTTCCAGCACAGTGGTTTTAAAAGAAACTATTCCCATAACGGGGGCTATATCTCATCCAGAGCACATCAGTATATTGAAATATTTTTATTCTATTAGTAAATGGTTATTATCCTAAATTCCTCATCCATTCCTCCTAGTCAACCCTGTATCCAAAACTGAAGGATAATATCCAACATGGCAGGGGAATCCCCCAAACCTTGCTCATATAAATATTAATGAAGCCCAATTGCCAACAAACTTTCTGATTGTTTTAAGCCCGCATCCCACCGTGGTTAAATACTGAGATTATTATTCCTACTCACAGGATGTCTCCACTGATATTTCATGGTGCTCTTAACCAGACTCTTAAAACTACCAAAAAGAAGTCCATTTTCTTCTAGAAAAAAAAAAAAAAAAAGAGTATTTGTCCTGTTATTCCAGCATTTGAATCTTTATGTCTTACTAACCTGAAAAGGGCAGTGAGGTCCTTATATACACATTGTGACTTTGAAATAATCCAGTGCACTAATTGGGGGCTTTTGTCAATTTTGTCAATTCTTAACTGAGAAATATTTTGCTACTTCTTCTTTACTAATTTCTGTGCAGCTTCCTTCTAAATACTTCTAAAAAGAACCAGAAAAAAATTAATGGACATCCATTTACCTGTAAGGGGTGATGGTAAGTGCTATTATACCTAATCATAGACCTAAATAAAACAGTATAATTTAAGAAAGAAAACTACTCTAGCACTCACTAGTACAACGTTTTTGTTGTTGTTGTTGTTTTCTTTTTTTCGCCCACTGTATAACTCTTAATTCCAATCTTCTCTGGGAACTCTATTATTAAAATAGCTGGGTTTTCTCTTTAAAACAATTCAAACAAAAATAAAACAATTCAAACAAATCCATTTACATACCAGCATATTTGTGTGGGGAATAAACTTAGTGAGTTTCTGGTACTAGATGTCTAGGAGCAAGTCTTGTTTCTTTCATTAGGACCTGGAAAAATCCATTTACAATCTTTGTCCTCAGTGTCCTCCCACGAAAATGAGTATTTGGACAATAACAGATCTTTCCAGTAGCAAAAAGCTCTCTTCAAAGAAAACATTGCACAAAAGTTCAACAGATAAGCACAACTTCTTCAGTTAAAGGGGAAGGATGGGCAGAGCGTTGCCATCTTGAACCTTCATCTACTTCCTAGGCAATCCTGAGATACTCTGAAGGAATTGCTTAAGATTCCACAAAACAGTGTGAAATCCACAAAAATATGATCACTAATATTCTTTCCAACTCTAAAAATTCGATGAAAATTCCTATAAGGTGTTCCTAATGCTTGGGGTTGTTCAATCAGACCACATGGAGGCTCAAAGGATAAAGGCTAAACTAATACAAACACACAGCAGAGGACAATATTATGTTACTTATAAAAGAAATGACCATTTCTGTAAAAAAAAAAAAAAAAAAAGAAAGAAAAGAAAAGACCAAAAGTAGGCAAACTTATGCCATTGTAACTCAGTATCAGTCCCTTCCCACCTCATGATATAATCCAAACCAAATATCAATTGAAGATAAAGTAAGAGCAGAAAAAATAAAATCATGATAATTAATATAGGTCATGTTGACTGTGACCATTTATCCAAGGTTCTCTCTCTCTCTTCGTGTGTGTATGTATATATATATATATATATATATCACATTATATATTCATACATTCATGCATACACATGCATACAATAAATACTAATACATTCCTACATATTTCTCTTCTAAAGTTTCCTTCGATTGTTTCATTTTGGGGACTTTTATGTCTTCTAGGTTAGATCCTCAAAGCCACTGCTTCTATACACTGATTTCAGTTATTTTGGGTGACCATTATCAACCCAGTGATTTGAACAACTTGAGAAAAGTTGGAAACTTTACAAGATGGAATCCATATTATACTGCACAAGGTAACAAAAGCTCTCTGTTAAAAATGTAAATTCAATCACATAATTAGTGTGCATAGAACACTTCACAGCTTCTCAACTCTCCTAGACTCATTATGAAATCCCAGACCTTTCATAATTTTCTTCTGTGGACCTTCCCAGCTTTACTTTGTCCTATTCTCCCCCTGCCCACTTCTGTACCTGAAGTGGCAGCTTGGTCATGCTCTGTGTTCTCCCCTGCTGTCACTGGGGCCTGAATTATGCCATTCCTCTACCTGGAAAACACATCTTTTCAGCCAACTGCTTAACAGTCTATTTATCCTTCAAAACAGCTTGAGCCTCATGTTCTCAGCAAAGCATTCCCTGACCCAGTCTAAGTTAGGAAACCTGATATATATTCCAAATAGCGTTTTATACCTTTTCACAAAACTCTGAATACTTGAAATTGTTTAACATATCATTTGTGATTATTTATTTCATATCTGAATTTTTACTGCCAGTAAATTCCCTATAGATAAGGCCATGTCAATCTTACTTACCCCTATAGCCCCATTATTTCTCATAGTACTTGGCATTTGGCAAATATTTGACAAATATTTATTGATAACAAATAGCACTTAGAAAATTTACAAATTTCTGAATTCACTCCTTAATAACTAGCAGTGATTTTAAACACATTTTCTGGGCCACCTGGGTGGTTTAGTCAGTTAAGCATCTGCCTTCAGCTCAGGTCATGATCCCAGAGTCCCAGGAACCAGCCCTGCATCAAGCTCCCTGCTCAGTGGGGAGTCTGCTTCTCCCTCTGCCCCTCAACCTGCTCTTGCACTCTCTCTCTCTGTCCCAGTTTCTATCTCAAAAAAAATAAATAAGATCTTTAAAAAAACCTCATTTTTTATAACTAAAAAATTAATTTTCTTTTGTTATCAAAGATTTTTATGATGCCTTCAAATTCTTGAACTACATGGAATGTTCTGAATATATATGCTTTTACAGAGCCATCTAGTGTCCATTTTATTTAGTGATGCTTAAAATGAAATAAGGCCAAAAGAAAAAAGAAAAAGCCCATAATATACTTAACAGTGAGAAATATATAATCTCCATCTGGCAGTAGCAATTTAATGCATCAACTGCACTTGAATAACTTTTTTTCTTCAGCTTCCTCTGTCTTTCACCTTATAGACATTATATTAGTCATTCTAGAATTTTGATAACTAAAACTGTGATGAGAGATCTCTGTTTCATGTGGTATATTGAAGAAATATGCTGCCACCTACCCCCTCCTAAAACCCCACTACAATAACAGGAGAAGAATAAGATATGCACAGACATTTAAGGATAAATAAAATAGGATAAGAAATTTCAGCAGATAAGAGACATAACAAAATTTTGGAAGTTAGAACAGAGAAGAATCAATAGTAACTCACACTGCCATTAGAGAAAGCTAAAAAAGCAAAGGAAAGGGATGCCTGGGTGGCTCATCCCTCCCAGGATGGTCAAAAAGGGAAATTTCAGGATTCCATTTGTGAAGAAAGCAACCAGTGTAAATTGGAGTGGAAGGACAGGGTCTCTAAGAAATATCAAAAAGAGGAAAAAAAGAAAAAGACACAAAGAAACAAAAAAAAATGCTATTTAGGGGATCCCTGGGTGGCTCAGCAGTTTGGCACCTGCCTTCGGCATGATCCTGGAGACCCAGGATCGAGTCCCATGTCGGGCTCCCTGCATGGAGCCTGCTTCTCCCTCTGCATGTGTCTCTGCCTCTCTCTGTGTGTCTTTCATGAATAAATAAATAAAATCTTTTTAAAATGCTATTTAAATATATGGAGAAGATGAAATCGAATCTCTGCTAGAATATTTGGGGATGAATGTCATAGGTACACAAAAAATTTAGAGAAATTTTTAAAAGGCCAGAAAAAAAATATGAGCACAATAAATGGTCCAGCTGAGAATCATATTTAAAAGGTAATAATAGGGCCCCTGGGTGGCTCAGTGGTTGAGCATCTGCCTTCATTCAGCTCTGGGTGTGATCCCGGGGTCCTGTGATCAAGTGCTGCATCGGGCTCCCCGCAGAGACCCTGCTTCTTCCTCTACCTGTGTCTCTGCCTCTCTCTGTGTGTCTCTCATGAATAAATAAATAAAATCTTTTTTTAAAGGTAATAGTAATGTAAAAAAAAAAAAACTAAATATTGATTTAATCAGTTGTGACAGCTACACTCAGAAGATGGGAAGAGACATACATGGGAAAGAAGAAGTGGGTGCATATAAAGGAGCTAACTTCTTTCGCTAAATAGTTGGATATCTAAATTAAAATTTTCTAAAGGAACAATAAAATTATATCGTTTTAAATATAGAGACAAAGTCTGAGAAGAACAGAATGTGGTTTTCTCTGGGAGAAGGAATCAGGAGTGAATGGGACTGTGACTAAGGACAGATTTCTCTTAATTATGTCTTAACTTGTAATTTATGAGTGTATAGACAAAATTTTAATTAGTTCAATAAAAATAGGTATCTTATATATTTTTCTTTCTTTTCTTTTTTTCCCATTGTGCATTCCCTCGCTGAGCTGCATGAGACAATACATTTTCAAGTTCTATCTAAGATGCACCAGCATTGCGTGGAACCAGAGGGCCCCATGAGGGGTGACTGGGCTTCTGCAAGCGGGAGGAGGTGCAGGCCTGCCCCAGGCCCCTCAAGTCTGTGTGTCTGTCCCCAATACTCTGCAAGGCTAGAAAAGGAAGAAGAACCTGTCCAGAATCCCCGCAGGGCAAGGAAAAGAAGGGAAAATCTCAACATGGAAAAACTCTACAATGAAAATGAGGGAAAGCTGGAAATTGAGAGACAGCCAGAAGATGAAGGAGAGCCTGAAGAGGAAGGAAATCAGGGGAGGAAGAAAAGCTGGAAGTGGAGGGGAAGTCAGGGCATGAGGGAAAGCTCCAGAATAAGGGACAGCCAGATGACGAGGGGCAACCAGAAGATGAGGGAAAGCAGGAAAAGCAGGGCAAGTCTGAGAATGAGGGAAAAACCAGATGGTGAGGACAAGCCAGAATCATTGGCAAAGCCCGGGGGTGAGCGACCAGCTGCTGGAAAGTGCCCAGCTGAAGATTACATGCCCAGGAAAGAAAAGAAAACCGGATGGGGGGATGGACAATCTCCCCAAGGACCATCAGGAGGACTTACAGGAAAGGCACTTGAGCAGTGAGGAGATAATGAGAGAATATGGAGATATGTCAAAGGCTCAGGAAGAGCTAGGAAAAATAAAAAGAAAAGGGATGGTTTTCACTGGATGCAAAGAGATGTACAAGATCCGTTTGCCCCAAGGAGGCAATGGAGTGTCGGAGGAATGAGGGGCCAAGGTAGGGGCCAAACGGGTTTACATGATATCCCATATCCTTAATGCCTTTGGCCTTCAATTCTAACTTCTCTAATGAGAGTATTGCTGACCCTGCTTTCCGTGGCTGGCATTGGGCAGGCTGATCCTTCGCTTTAGGTGTCACTCTTGTTACCAGCAGCCTTTTGATCCAATTACAAGTGTTTTTGGTCTTTCAGGAGGGGATCTTTCACTCATGTGCATGGAAGAGATGTTCATGGTACACTGTAAAATAACAATAAAGAAAAAAGTTTTCAGAGCCACAAAAACAATAAATACAATACAATAAAATAAAATGTACCAGTGTTAATAGCCTCACTTGGTTTCATCCAGAACTCTTGATTACATGATACTGACAAGATTTTTTAATATTTTAAGACAAGCACAAAAGACCTTTCACCAGTTCTATAATTGTTTCCCATCAATGGTTACTTGAGGGTACTGGCCACTGCATTCCCTCTGTGGGGATGTTTTTGCAATAAGTGTGATAAGTTCTGCCGTGAGGGCTGATTTTACCTCTGAAAAGAGGTCATATTCTAGGCAAAAACAGTTGAACATATTGCCTGCACATCTCCTACCTTGTGTCTCCTCAACCAAAATATTGGGCTGCCTACCATTATAACCTGAGAAATATGCATTTCCAAGATTGGAGAGATCTTTCCTAGGACTAGACTCTTGTGGGCAAAATAAGACAAGCATAGGAACAGTTTTCATAAGGTTTTTGATAAGTGACAAACACAAGCAACCATGCCATTCTAAGGAGAAATCTGAACTCCCCAGGTCCTAGGACTGACTTGAAGAACAGATCTCATATTTCACATATGGTCACATAATCAAATGATTCTTAAAAGAGATCTAATTTCCGAGGAGGCAAAATTAATTTAGCATTTGAGAGCACAAACAAAGAGCAAATCATAGGTCAGACCCAAGGTGAATTTCATGCCACTACTGTGATCACAGATGCCCCCAAGCAGGAGATGCAGAAGCTCCATGGAGCATACTGTTTTTGAGTTGAGAGTCTTGGGCTATAGCAACGAAGGTTTCTTACACAGACCTTGGTAGAAATTCCACATCGTTGAGTTCCTAAAATACCACCAAAGCTTAATCAAGCAAAGTTAATTTATTACAATGTACTGCAGCACAATAGAATTTCACTTCATTTTTTATCAATCAAGCATACAAGGGGATCTCTAATTTGCTTCAAAGATCTCTAATTTGCTAATTTCTGATGCTAGCACCTCTCTCTCTCTCTCTCTCTCTCTTTCAAAAAACATACCGTGGGGAAAAATACTCTGGCCATATATTTGAATCTTTCTTAAATACATAGTTGACTAGGAAAAAGGGTCCTTTTTTATAGACTAGATATGCATACTGGTCACATAAAATTGGGGCAGACTGGGCAACCTTCTAATGCTATATGAAATGCCAGGTAAGGTTCAGGAGCCCACACCGGACACATATTCTAGTCATCTCCTGCCAGCCAGTAAATGGTGAAATAACACCAATAGATACATAACATACCAGCAAAAATAATATCTTACAGTTTTTGAATTTTCCTCCTTCTTAAATACTTCTGCTTTTCTGGCTTTATATGTATTTTTAGGAAGATATGCAGAGGAGACATATCATTTAAAGTTAATTTTGAAACAAATTTCTCATCACTCTCAAACTCCTACATCAGTTTAGAAAGATAACTTGGTATTAATAGCAAATTGTTAAATATAAGTTTTCAGTTTGTCAAATGTAGCCAGTAAACTTGTGGGAATAAGAAAAAAATAGATGAGAGAGAAAGAATACAGAGATTCCAAACTTCCATCATTTCTTTTCACAGAGAATTCACTGAGACAATGCATAAATAAAGGTAAATTTCATTTCAAACAAAAATTATTATGTATTTTGTCCTTTAATGTGATAATTGATCCAAATATTTTCTCTCTAATCTTTCCAAAACAAGTTACTAAGTTAATTTGCTCGAATATTTATCAAAAGATAGAGATTTTTAGATTGTGTTCAATTAAATAGAGTTTAGAGAAAATTGGATATTTGGACCAATATCACTCAATGATTAGCTAAATATCAAGCCCTACAATGTAAATATAGATGTCAAAGGCAGATTAAATACCTTTAATAAACAAATGAACAAAATACCTTTGGAAGGTGTGGGTGTGTGTGATATTTTTATTTTTATGAAGTTCACACAAAAAAGTTACAAGCATACTAAAACATAATTCCCATATAGCCTTCAATCAGACTCACCAATTGTTAACACTGTATCACCTTTGTTTCATCATTCCTCTCAAATATATAATCATTTAAGAGCCTACTCATAGATAACTTGTCTCTTTACCTCTAAAGAATTGAAGTACTATTCCAAAGAATAAGGGCATTCCATAAACTGGTACAATTCACTTAACAAAATTAGGGAATTTAACATTGATACAATGCTGTTATCTAATATGCAGCCACATTCAAATAACACTAATTGTCCCAGTAATATTCTTATGCCATTTTTTCCCAATCCAGGATCACACATTGCTTTGTCATGTGTCATTAGTGTGCTTAAATCTAAAAATTACCTCAAACTTTTTTTCATGGCATTGACATTTTTGAAAAGTGTGGTCACTTTTATACAATGTCCTTTAGTTTAGGTTTCTTAGAAGCTTCTTTGTGGTTAGAGTCAGGTCATGCCTTTTGGCAGGAATGACCAATAGCTATCAGTTATTGCAGTACTAGTTAGGTTAGTTTTGAAAACTTGGCTAAGATGGGATCCTTCTCCAATGTGGTCATTATTTTTCCTTTGAAACTAGTAAATAATTTCTAGGGAGAAATTTTGGAACTGTTTAAATACTGTTATAAAACTTTCACCCAAATTTTAGAAGCCATTGATTATTCTTTTTTTTTAATTGGAATTCAATTTGCCAACATATAGCATAACACCCAGTGCTCATCTCATCAAGTGCCCCCCTCAGTGCCTGTCACCCATTCACCACCACCACCCCCCCGCCCACCTCCCTTTCCACCACCCCTTGTTTGAGAGGATGTGGAGAAAGGGGAACCTTCTTGCACTGTTGACCATTGATTATTCTTATCTGAATCAATTACCATCATGGTGGCAAAATGATTTTTAATTTTATTATTTCTTCTGATTTTATTGACTAGCATTTTATTGTGTAGGATATTTAAGACTCTGGCGTAAGCCTAGATCCCTGTAATCAATTTCTCTCTCCAATGTGAAATAAAACAAAGAGATTTACCACTATTTGGGTTTAAATTTGATTTTATAGTAATTTTTTAATATTTTAAAAGCTCTTCCAAGATAAAGGTGAAGTCCACCAGGCATAATATTAGAAATGTATGAATCCAATATTTATTTAATGTTAAACATTAAATGCCAGCACTGTCCCTTTTTAACTTAGTTGCATTTCTTGTGTTAACTGAGTAACATGACTTGCTTTTTAAATATATATTAACCATAGTATTTCTGAAAAAACAAGAAAACTGAGTAAAATTATGTTTCATAGAATGAGCAATTATTAAAACTCAGAAGGGCTTAGGGGTACCAAATTCCCACATTTTACAGATGAGGAAACAAAGTTTTCAAATGGACAAGGTAATCACCAAAGGTCCCATCAATAAATAATAACAATACGGGCTGAGAGTAGAGATCCCCAGTCTTCTACATGCTTAATTATTTATAAGGTATGTTAATTAAGAAAAATAAAACTTCCTAACACAAAATAGTTATAAAATAAGCTTCCGTATTTCCCTTCAGATAGTTAATGGAAGGTCTTTTCAGAGCCAAATAAGAAAAAATTATAACTAATGACATTTAAAATTATTTTAAATTACAAAACGCAGAGCACTAAGCTCCCAAAAGCAATAGGATTTTTCTCCAGGAAGCAGGGCTTTTATTCAGTAACAGATGCTAGGATCTTTTTGTTTCCGAAAGAAGTATTGAAATACTTCTCAGTCAGTAAGAAAATCACGCCAAAAGGGCAGCCCAGGTGGCTCAGTGGTTTAGCCCACCTTCAGCCCAGGGCCTGATCCTGGAGACCCGGGATCAAGTCCCACATCCGGCTCCCTGCATGGAGCCTGCTTCTCCCTCTGCCTGTGTCTCTGTCTCTCTCTCTCTCTGTGTCTCTCATAAATAAATAAAATCTTAAAAAAAAAAAAAGAAATAAAATCATGCCAACAGTTAGGGCTGTGCGCTTAGTGGTATCCAGGCTGTCTGCTTTCAATCATGCAGAGGACAGCTTTCTTAGCAGTGGAGCACACTGCTCCATTACCAGTCAGTCCTGAGGTTCTCTATCTTTAGATTCCCCCTACTGTCCTCTCAGCATGTGGTGCCTAAACAACTTTGTTGCCACCTGAGTTTATTACCCAGCTTTTCCATCCCTGGTATTCTAAAGTAAACCTTCTAAGACAGGATTTTGTTTGGTGATTTTGCAGGGATTTTGATTGAGACTTCAAGACACGGTTTCAATCTGTACGGGGATCGATGTCATCACTTTATTTTCTTAACTGGAATTGTGCTCAGTTACAGGAAGAAAGGAGTTTGGAGCAGGCTTGTGAATGTTCTCTGTGATGAGCTTTCTGATGCCTCTAAGAGTATGGAAGCTTCTGGCCAAGGACTCCTTGAATATGAACCTCTGAAGGTCTGGATTCATACAACAGGGAAATATATTTCCCCAAAATATAGTTTCCTTTCTTCGTTCCTACATTTTTTCAAAATATATATATTAAATGCTTACTTACCTGCCAGGTCCTCTTCTAGAAGTTGGAGATACATTAGAAAACAATCAGAAATGCCCTTGCCTTTATAGACCTTGTATTCTAATAGAATCATAGAAAAAGACAGAAAACAAATAAGTAAATATAGAATGTATCAGAGGATGATACTTACTATATATACAAACTGAGCAAGTTAAGGAAACAGTAACTGAACTAAGCATGCCTAGTTAAGATGCTCCTCATGAATTTCCACTTGGATAAGTTGTGATTCTCTGTATCTGCCCACATGCCTCTCCTATGTAGGGGGCAATAGTGTTCCCTGTGATTTCAGTTCTCTGACAGCTAAAGACAGGGGTTGATTTTAAAGTTTGTTCAACTGTAAAAGCTGCTGTTAGGACAGAGTGAAGACTTCTAAGCTTTTTACATGCCACACCAGAAATCAAAAGTTTGGTGCAATACTTTAATTACCTTCTTCAGTTCCCTGGTTTGGGTATTAATTCATAATCCACAGTCTCTAACTGTTCCATTGAGCTGATTAAGTGACCCCAAAATGATCACCCTCTCCATCCTGCTATCAGTGCTATTTTACAGAGATTTTCTGTTTAGGTCTTTTCTCTGACAGGATGAAGGCACACAGGAACCTTAAGCCCAAGCTCACTGCTTCTACATCTCCCCAAAAGTTTCCAATCCCTGAGACCAGAACATATACCATATGGATCCAAGTAAACTACATATTATCTTTCCTGGTTCCCCTTCCAACCCTACACATACCCCTGTCCTGACTTCTCTACTCCCTGTTTTTCTCATCACCATGTCTGGATTTGGCATCAGCAAGACAGAGAAATTTTGAAAAGGAACCACAATTCTTCCTGCATGCTGATCTCCAGCCATAGGTGTTTCCACTTTTGCAACTTTTATTGTCCAAACAAGATCATTTAGAGATGCCAGAGTTACAATGGTGAAAAAGATCCAGACTATGTCTCAATCATCTCTGTGACATGCATTGATTAACATAGCATAGTATCTAGCAAAAGGCAGATGTTCAAAAGACTGTGCCCTAATCAATAAGAAGCTGTAAATATAGGAAAAATAAATAATGTTGAAAAGATGAATCATGCCTCTGTAAGAGTACTGATAGGGGAAATGTAAAGCCCTAAACATGTATACTAAGTGACGCATTTGTCAAAATTGAATCTAGTTTGCAATGAACTACAAAGTGCTTTTAAAACACCTTAAGAGATGCTGATGCAGTCTCTCTATAATGCAGGTCATGATAATTAATATTACCAGATTACAAAACTAATATTTATGGATCCCTAATGTACACTAGTTACACTATTAGGTGCTTTTTAATAGTATTTGCCTTCTTATCTCATTTAATCTTATTGAAGAAAAAATAAGGTAGGGAATAAAATAGGGATTATCAGTTCCATTTTCAAAACAGAATCAATAAGTTAAGTCACATAGATTTGCTAGTAAGCGGCAGATGTGTATGTTCTTCTAACCAAGATCTGCAAAGAAGCGGCAAATATGTGATTCAGATCTTTGCACTTTTTATCATTCTATACAAGCTTTCTTTTTTTAAAAGATTTATTTATTTATTTATTTATTTATTTATTTATTTATTTATTCATGACAGACATAGAGGGGGAGGAGGGCAAAGACACAGGCAGAGGGAGAAGCGGGTTCCATGCCGGGAGCCTGATGCGGGACTTGATTCCGGGATTCCAGGATCACAGCCTAGGCCAAAGGCAGGCCCTAAACCGCTGAGCCACCCAAGTATCCCCCTATACAAACTTTCTTAAATAATTATTTGGTTAGGAGTCAAAATTAATGAGGGTACATACCCATAGAAATAACCTGGTTTGGAATTTTTTTTTTTTAATCTCATTCTCAATTAGCTATGTCTAACTTGTTTAAGTGTGCATAGCTTTTTAAATACTTAACATGTAAAACACTTTAACTCTAGTATTAAGACCTCAGAAACTTTAGTTCAGTTAACTCAGTTAATTTTAGTTCAGTTAACTCAGTTAATTTTTTTATATTAGGTGCTGTAACAAAATATATTCGAGTACTAGAGAAGGAGAAAAGCAAAGTGTTTTTCTATAAGAAGATTGGCTGAAGCCTTTCAGAAACACAACAGATGAAAAATTGTGAATTCATGTTAGCCTTTAAAATTAAGTTTCAGATTTAAGAAAATGAAAATGAGAGGAAGTCCTTAGCTCCAAAGGGTAGTAGGATGTTTCCATGGAACAAATTTTTATTCAGTATCATCCGAGGTGCGGGAATATTAATTTCTCCTAGAGGGGTATTAAAGTGCTCCTCACTCAATGTGGGGGGTCTTCCTGTCTGGGCTCTCTGTGCTAGTGTCTATGATGGCTGCTTTAGTCATGCAGAGCTCGGGACCAGTTTCCCTACAACTGGAGCACAGTACTATTTCCTCAAGAGATCTCTTAAATCCTTTACGACTTTCTTCTATCTGTGGATCCATCTGTTTAGTACCCCAGCAGGAAGTGCTGCACGTGGCTTGTTACTAGCAGGATACATTATACAGCCTTTCCATCCTGGATGTTTTATGAAATGTTCAGAAATTTTATGAAATGTTTAGAAATGTTTAGTTTGGGAAGTCTGAAAGCTTGAAGAGTGAAAGAGGTGACTTGGTTTCAGACTGTCAGTACAACTGTGAAAATGACAGTTATCTGCTTCATATCTCTAACTGGAATTGTGTTGTTGAGAAAAAGAAAAGAGAACTTAGCCAAGTTTGAAAAAGCTTTTGATGCTGAAGTTCCAGATTCCTCACAGATTGCAGAAGCCTTCTTACAAGGATTATATGCATATTCAGGCTTGGGAGTCCTTGTTGGAATAGCAGGAAAAATTAATTTTTAAATTATAAAAGCCAACACTCTACTATAAACATATAACACTCAAGCACCATAATCTAAGAAAGAAATACTACATTGTTTTCATATGATGTGTGTCTCTCTAGTACTTTATCAAATGAGTAGAAACACATTAAACCCTCTATGAATGTGGCCGTCATACTTCAGAAAACAGTATTTTCCAGATATTTACAATTAAAACAAGTAAACACGAAACCAGCCACTTAATGACCTCAGGACAATTGCACTGTTCTCATTGAACAAATATTTTAATAGTCTATATATTTCCTAATGATAACAGACTTTCATCAGGAGAAAATTTTTTAAAAGATTTATTTATCTGAGAGAGAGAGAGAAAGAGCACTCAAGGGGGCAGGGGCAAGGGTAGAGGGAGAGGGAGAGAGAAAACCAAGCAGACTCCACACTAGCTCTGAGTCAGATTCAGACTCATCATGGGGCTTGATCTCAAGACCCTGAGATCACAACCAGAGCCAAAACCAAGAGCTGGGCGCTTAACCAACAACCACCCAGGAGACCCCATCAGGGGAAAATTTTTAAATGCAGAAAATGTAAATTAAAGATGGCCTGTAACCATCTTGTATGTATGTACACACATAACGATCACACTACACAGGCACTCTAATAACTTTGTTTTATTTGAAGTGTTTAGTGAGAATTTACAAGCATTAACAAGTATAAATGGCTTTTAATGAATACACATTATTCCACCATAGGAAATTTGACCATTATTCAAACATTTTCCCATTGTTGGATCCCAGAGTTGTTTCCAGTTTTTCACTTTTAAATTTTAAACTTATTGTTGCAATAAGCATCCTACTATGTAAATCTTTGTGGATTTTCATGTTGCTTTATTAGAAATAAATATTTTTTGTATATTTTTTATTGGAGTTCCATTTGCCAACATATAGTATAACACCCAGTGCTCATCCCGTCAAGTGCCCCCCACAGTGCCTGTCACCCAGTCACCCCATCCCCCCCCCCCGCCCACCTCCCCTTCCACTACCCCTTGTTCGTTTCCTATAGTTAGGAGTCTCTTATGTTAGAAAGAAATCTTGAAGTAGAATTACTAAGTAAAACATATAAATATTCAGAAATGAGTTAAGAAGTTGCCTTCCAGAAAGGCTCTATAAATCTATTAGTGTCAGTTACAATGACTACACTTGGCATCATCATGCTTTTTTCATTCTTTTGTCCCTTAGTCTGTAGAAATCAAAGCTCAGGATTATAATTCACTTTTTCCTTGACTACTAATGGGAAGGACGAATTTTTCAAATGTTCACGATGATTTATATTATTTCCTTTTAAGAAGACAGGAAAATATTTTTCCCAATCTGTTCTTTGTTTTCTTTTTTAAAAAAGATTTATTTGACAGAGAGTAGGTATGCACATGAGCTGAGGGAGAGGCAGAAAGAATCTCCAGGAGACTCCCCACTAAGCAAAGTCTGAGGCAGAGCACAATCCCATGACCCTGAGATCAGGACCTGCGCCAAAATCAAGAGCCAGACACTCAAGTGAACTGAGCCACCCAGGTGCCCCTGTTTTGCTTTTTAATTTTGTTCATTAGACTTTTTTAAATCATAATTTTAATACTTATGGTATCACCCTACTGATCTTTTACTTTTTCATTGTTTTCATACTTGAAAAGTCTTTCTCCACTTCAAGATTTAGATTAATATATATCTTTGCTTCTTTTTCTAAATCTTTATGGTCTTATTTTTTACACTTTACTCTTCACTACATATGAATTACTTTGAGGGCATTATGTAGTATAAGTTAACAATATAACTTAGTATTTTCCAAATACTTAAACACCTGTGTCAGTTTTGGTGTTGGGAATATACACTCAGATTTAACCCAAGTTTTAACTAACCTACAGACTTATTCCAAGGAATAAAAAGAACAGGAGTGCCTCCACTCACATCTTAGACTAACGGATTCACTATTCCAGCCCTTCATTAACAGGCAGTTATAATTCTACCTGTTGACCATAGATAGGAAAAAGGTTCACTCCAGTTCTTCTGGCCTAGAGTTCAGGGTTTCTGAACTATTCTGTTCTCATCCAAGAGGCTCATGTTGAGTATCTCAGGGATACCCCACTGACACCCCAGAATTTAACACACACTATTGCTACTAGAATCAATAAATTACCCAGGACATGGTAAATGAACATTCAACAAAAATGAGCTCTTTTGCAGAATCATTTCCTTTTCTTACTGTATGTCATATTGAAACCACTTTCAAACATTATATAATTATGTTTCATGACTGGTCTTCTTTTTTCTTTTTCAGGAGAACTAAAAAATCCTAGTGACAATATCTCCAAATGTGTAAATACTGACTGAACTCACCCTTGTGGCACCGATCTACATATTGGTTACTAGTTGCTACTTAGTAGTTCTGACTCCAAAGGAAATCATTTCTTCAGATATAGTGACATAGAACCAGAGGGAAGACATTTTGTCCCATTCTCCTGACTAATGGGAGTTTCTAATATACAGTGGCTCTTTTTGCGTACCTTCAGAGAATTATGATAAATTAGCTCATGTCTGGGTCAGTTATTTATTTACCTACTCAAAGATAAAAAGTTTAAAAGGTCAAACAATCTTTAATTTTGAACATATACTAAACGTAAAGTCTAGCAGCAGAAATATGGAAAGCATAAAGAATTAGAAAAGAAAAAAAGCAGAACAGAATAGATTAAGTTGATTAGAAAAGAATAGAAATTATGGGAATATTTTTCAAACTTCATTAGAATATACTCCTTAAGGACACAGTGGGTATTCTGGGTTAACATTTGGTCCTAGAAAATATAAGTCATATGCTTTGTTCCTAAGCATATCCTCAAAACCTACTGGGGACACAGAGCTTAACTATTTAACTTTTCTTATTACTGAATGTATAAAACCTTCTGCAATATATCTCCAAGCATATAATTTTAGTTTACTGTAAAAATCATTCAGATTTTCAAAATTTGTTTTAATTACTACCTCAAAGATAAAGAAACTGTATTTTTTTTGCCCTAAAGATAGGTAAATTGAAGAGCTTCGATCTCAATTAAACTTAACATACACACAGACACATTAATAAAGTATATACTTTTAAACTTTATATTTCCAGTTATCATCAGGCACTAAAAATAAAGGATAATTGGTAAAAGGCTCTCATTAAAAAGAAAAATAAGGTTTTACACTGTATGCAAGCTTGTTGCTCCCCCTTTGCAACTTTTCAATAACTAAGAATGTATTATTCACCCACCTCACACATTAGTGGTGATAATCAAGTGTGAAAATATATGTGAAGGTACTTTGGAACTCCTACAGCACACAAATATTCTGCTATGAAAAGAGCAATGGCTTAATGAAAACAGACATATCTGAAATAAAATGACCAAATACCAAAAATTGCTTTCACACATTGCAACTTTATGAATTTCATGAGGATTTCTATTTTAATGTCAGCAGAATGGGGAGGAAAATTGTTGTTTTCATATTGCATAGGAAAATTAAGTAAAAGTATGAAAAAATCACGTTATAGTATTTATAAAATCAAGTTACATTAGTTATAGTTTTCAAAACATAAGGAACAAATATACTCTGTAGTGATCCTAAATCTCCAAAAGAGAGTAATACTTTTCACCAACAATAGCCCTTTAATGTTAAGAAATCAGACCTGTTAGTTCTCAGGATTTATAGTATAGAAAGATAGTAAATAGCTTCATACATTAAAATTTTAGACATGTTAATATTAGTAGACTTGATTTAGGCAGAAGGTGAAGACCCACAAAAATGCCTGCCTGATGTAGTAAATTAAATAGGAAACATAAAGATAAATCCCACATCTTTGTTAGCCTGAATTTGTGGTCCAATTTGGAGTTTATCATCAAACCAGTCAGTTTTCAATAAAAGTAGGACCTAGATTAATTCTTTGCACATCTCTGAATGACTGAGGAACTGTACACATTTGCAGGGGACGACCATGAAAGTCAAGCAGTAAATAAAATCCAAGGTGACTTAAAAATTGGCTGAAGTTGAGGATCCCTGGGTTGCTCAGTGGTTTAGTGCCTGCCTTCCGCCCAGGGCGTGATCCTGGAGTCCTGGGATCGAGTCCCATATCCAGCTCCCTGTATGGAGCCTGCTTTCTCCCTCTGTCTGTGTCTCCACCTCTCTATCTATGTGTGTCTCTCATGAATAAATAAATAAAATATTTTTAAAAAATAAAATAAATAAAAAATTGGCTGAAGTTTTGGGGCATCTGGGTGGCTCAGTTTGTTAAGCATCCAACTCTTGATTTCTGCTCAAGCCATGATCTCAGGATCATGAAATTGAGCCCCACGTCAGGCTCCACACTGGGCATGGAACCTACCTAAGATTCTCCCACCTTCTCCCTCCATTCCTCTCCACCGTCTCCCTCTCCCTCTCACTAAAACAAAACAAAAAGGCTTAAGTTTTAATTTGCTTCTCAACACACACAGATTGTGTGAGGATGGAAGTCTTAGGTGCTTGAGCTGTTTGAGCATAACATCTGTTCAAATTATTAACTTACAACTTATATATGCAGTAATATACAACAGTAATCTCTAGGAATCCAAATGTAAAAATTAAAATTAAGAATTAAAATGTGGGCAGCCCCAGTGGCTCAGTGGTTCAGCGCCGCCTTTGGCCCAGGGTGTGATCCTGGAGACCCGGGATCGAGTCCCGGATTGGGCTTCCCTGTATGGGGCCTGCTTCTCCCTCTGCCTGTGTCTCTGCCTCTCTCTCTCTGTCTCTCATGAATAAATAAATAAATAAATCTTTTTAAAAAAAGAATTAAAATTAAGGGGCACCTAGGTGGCTTAGTGGTTGAGTGTCTGCCTTTGGTGTGGGTCATGATCCTAGAGGTCCTGGGATCAAGCCCTACATCAGGGTCCCAGAGGGAGCCTGCTTCTCCCTCTGCCAATGTCTCTGTCTCTCCTCTCTGTGTCTCTAATGAATACGTAAATAAAATCTTTTAAAAAATAATAAATAAATAAATAAATAAATAAATAAATAAATAAATAAATAAATAAAATTTGAGCAGACACATCAGTAGATTTACATCATGAGGGAAATGGGATTATGTCAGTTTAAGTCAAGGCAAGTTAAAAACAGAAGAAAGGAAAACTTGAGAAAATATATGGAGAAGTAATGGCTTGTAAATGCCAGAAATTTATGAAAAAAATCAATAAATGGGGCCAAGAAATTCAGTGAACCCACAATGAACACAAAGAGAATCAAATCTAGATGTAGCAAAGCAAACTGTGTTAGGGGATCCCTGGGTGGCTCAATGGTTTGGCAAAGCAAACTGTGAAAACCAAAGCAAAAAGAAAGGGAAAGCATCAAGAGAGCAACTGTGCATTTTGCACAGGAAAACAATCATTGACAATTGACATATTAAAAAATGGAAACCAAAAGGCAATGGAATAACACAGTTAAAGTGCTGAAAGGGGAAGAAAAAAAAAAACCTGTCAAGCAAGAATTTGATATCCAGTGAAAACACCCCTCAGAAATGAAGTAAAAATAAAAACATTACAAGAAAAACTAAACAATTTTATTGCTACCATACCTGCCCTATAAGAAGTACTGATGGAAATTCTTCTAGCTGAAAGAAGCTAACGTAAATCAAGAGGAAGGAAGAAAGAGCACCAAAAAACAACAAATATATGGGTAAGTACACAGGTCTCTGAGTACACACTTGTATATATATTTCTCTTTTCTGTGAATTAAAAAGAAAACCTTGAGATTATATAAGGCAGTAAGTTTAAAATGAAGGCATAGGCTTTATAAAATATGCAGATGTAGTACATAACAATAATAGTACAAAGAAAAAAATGAGGAAATGAGCTAGAGAGGAGCAAAGCTACTATATTTTACTGGTATTTAGTAAGAATTAACTTGAAACTTATTTTGATGAATTTAAAGGTGCATATTGTAATTACCAGACCAACAACTAAGAAAGTAACTAAAAAAACGTAGATTAAAAAAATCAATAGAGGAATTAAAATGGCACCTTAAAAAAATTTGCTTAACAGTAAAGGAGGCAGGGGCACCTAGGTGGCTCAGTGGTTGCACGTCTACCTTTAGCTCAGGGTGTGAGCCTGGAGTCCCGGGATCGAGTCCCACATCGGGCTCCTTGCGGGGCACCTGCTTCTTCCTCTGCCTATGTCTCTACCTCTCTCTGTGTCTCTCATGAATAAATAAATAAAATCTTAAAAAAAAAAACAGTAAAGGAGGCAGTAAAAGAATAGAGGGACAAAAAAGACTGACATCAAAAACAAACAGCAAAATTGCAGATGTAAATACAATAATATCAATAATTATATTAAATGAGAATATGCTAAACAATCTAGTTAAAAGGCAGAGATTGGCTGAATGGATAAAATAATCCATCCAATTATAGCTGTCTAAATGAGACACATATAGATTCAAACCCACAATTAAGTTGAAAGTAAAAGGATGGAAAAAGATATACATGCAAACAGTAACCATAACAGAGCTAGAATAGTGATATTAACAAGAGACTGATTAAATTTAAGACAAAAAAATTACTAGAGACAAAGAAAGGTATTTCATAATGATAAAATGGTCAATGTATGAAGATGATATAACAATTATAAATGGGATACCTGGGTGGCTCAGCAGTTGAGCATCTGCCTTCAGCTCAGGGTGTGATCAGGCAGTCCCAGGATCAAGTCGTGCATCAGGCTCCCTGCATGGAGCCTGCTTCTCCCTCTGCCTGTGTCTCTGCCTCTCTCTCTCTATCTATCTCTCATGAATAAATAAATAAAATATTTTTTAAAAAAATTATAAATGCATATCTACCTAATAACAGAGTCCCAAAATATGTGAAGCCATACTAATGTAACTAAAAGGAGAAACAGGCAATTCAACAACTGTAGTTGGAGATGTCAGCATATGACTCAATAATTAGATAAAAAATTAATAATGATATAGATCTGAACAGCAGTATCAATCAAATTGATCTAGTTGACATATAGAGAATACTCCACCAAACAGAAGCAGAAAACACATTTATTTCAAGTACATATGGATCATTTTTTAGGACGGACCAAGTGCTAGGATATAAAACAAGTCTCAAAAAATTTAAAAAGATTTAGGTGCACCTGGGGGCCTTGGGATTTAGGGGCATCCGGGTGCCTCAGTTGATTAAGCGTCTGTCTTCAGCTCAGGTCATGATCCTAGAGTCCTGGACTGAGCCCAAGGGCAGGCTCCCTGCTCAGCAGGGAGTCTGTGTCTTCCTCTCCCTCTGCCCTTCCCCTTGCTCCTGCTCTCTCTCTCTCACTCTCAAATACATAGTCTTTTTTTTTTTATTTGAAAAGATTTATATCATACAAAATATTTCTTCAACCATGATACAATCAAAATAGAAATCAACAATGTCATTTGGGAAATCACAAATATTAGAAATTAAACATCTAGGGGTGCATGGGTTGCTCAGTTGGTTGAGCATCCAACTCCTGATTTTGGCTCAGGTCATGATCTCTCAGTTGTGAGATTGAGCCTCATGTTGGGCTCTATGCTCAGCAGGGAGTCTGCTGGAGATTCTCTTCTCCTTCTCCCTTTCCCCCTCCCCCCTCTAAAAAAAACAGAAAGAAATTGTTTTTCTTTTCTTTTCTTTTTTTAATTTATTTAGGATAGTCATACAGAGAGAGAGAGAGAGGCAGAGACATAGGCAGAGGGAGAAGCAGGCTCCATGCACCGGGAGCCTGACGTGGGATTCGATCCCGGGTCTCCGGGATCGCACCCTGGGCCAAAGGCAGGCGCCAAACCGCTGCGCCACCCAGGGATCCCGAAATTCTGTTTTTCTAAACAACTCTCTTCTAAATAACTAATGGGTCAAAGAAGAAAGGCTCTCAAGAACTGTGATGCATCTACAATATAACCCTACTTGGAAGGTCACACATTAGCCTAGCACAATTTCATGAATGCCAGCACTGGAGACAAAAACAATTTATTATTCATAGCAATACCAGTAGCAAAAATACCATTTTTATGTTGGTTCCCCACACCTCAATTCCTACAAGACAAAGTAAAGAAGGCCAAATAAGACTTGCACATGACAAAAGAGGAACCCAAAGCTTAGGGAATCCAATTGTTTTTTAATGGACAGTAAGTCTCCTTTACCTTTATCCCAAAGTAAGTCACTGTCTTTATTATATAGTAAACAAATTTGCCTTTTTTTTCTAGATAGAAACACTATCTCTATGTCCGTGACAGTTCACTACACAAACATCCTTGAGAATATAGTCTAAGTGTGGTACTGGCACAAAAACAGACACATAGATCAGTGGAACAGAATAGAGAACCCAGAAGTGGACCCTGAACTTTATGGTCAGCTAATAGTCGATAAAGGAGGAAAGACTATCCATTGGAAGAAAGACAGTCTCTTCAATAAATGGTGCTGGGAAAATTGGACATCCACATGCAGAAGAATGAAACTAGACCACTCTCTTGCACCATACACAAAGATAAACTCAAAATGGATGCAAGATCTAAATGTGAGACTAGATTCCATCAAAATCCTAGAGAAGAACACAGGCAACATCCTTTATGAACTCGGCCACAGTAACTTCTTGCAAGATACATCCACGAAGGCAAAAGAAACAAAAGCAAAAATGAACTATTGGGACTTCATCAAGATAAGAAGCTTTTGCACAGCAAAGGATACAGTCAACAAAACTCAAAGACAACCTACAGAATGGGAGAAGATATTTGCAAATGACATATCAGATAAAGGGCTAGTTTCCAAGATCTATAAAGAACTTCTTAAACTCAACACCAAAGAAACAAACAATCCAATCATGAAATGGGCAAAAGACATGAACAGAAATCTCACAGAGGAAGACACAGACATGGCCAACACGCACATGAGAAAATGCTCTGCATCACTTGCCATCAGGGAAATACAAGTCAAAACCACAATGAGATACCACCTCACACCAGTGAGAATGGGGCAAATTAACAAGGCAGGAAACCACAAATGTTGGAGAGGATGTGGAGAAAAGGGAACCCTCTTACACTGTTGGTGGGAATGTGAACTGGTGCAGTCACTCTGGAAAACTGTGTGGAGGTTCCTCAAAGAGTTAAAAATAGACCTGCCCTACGACCCAGCAATTGCACTGTTGGGGATTTACCCCAAAGATACAAATGCAATGAAACGCCGGGACACCTGCACCCCGATGTTTATAGCAGCAATGGCCACGATAGCCAAACTGTGGAAGGAGCCTCGGTGTCCAACGAAAGATGAATGGATAAAGAAGATGTGGTTTATGTATACAATGGAATATTACTCAGCTATTAGAAATGACAAATACCCACCATTTGCTTCAACGTGGATGGAACTGGAGGGTATTATGCTGAGTGAAGTAAGTCAGTCGGAGAAGGACAAACATTATATGTTCTCATTCATGTGGGGAATATAAATAATAGTGAAAGGGAATAGAAGGGAAGGGAGAAGAAATGTGTGGGAAATATCAGAAAGGGAGACAGAACGTAAAGACTGCTAACTCTGGGAAACGAACTAGGGGTGGTAGAAGGGGAGGAGGGCGGGGGGTGGGAGTGAATGGGTGACGGGCATTGGGGGTTATTCTGTATGTTAGTAAATTGAACACCAATAAAAAATAAATTAGGGGATCCCTGGGTAGCGCAGCGGTTTGGCGCCTGCCTTTGGCCCAGGGCGCGATCCTGGAGACCCGGGATCGAATCCCACATCGGGCTCCCGGTGCATGGAGCCTGCTTCTCCCTCTGACTATGTCTCTGCCTCTCTCTCTCTCTCTGTGACTATCATAAATAAATAAAAATTAAAAAAAAAATTTTAAAAAAAAAATTAAAAATAAATAAATAAATAAAACCTAGACTATAAAGGCAAAAAAAAAAAAAAAAGAGAATATAGTCTAGGACAAAGGCAGTCATTGTCTCTGCCCACTAGATGTTACATAAATGCAAGAAACCTATAGACAATTGCCTCCCAGTAATACCCACCATTTGTTTCTACATTTGGCTTCTAGTGAACTGTCCCATGAGCTTATCAAACCATCAAGTATTCTGATAAATCTAACTAACAGAGGTTGGGACCACATGCATTCAGTCTGTCTCACAGAGCATTTAATTAAGGCTGCTGTTTACAAGATCCCAAACAAGATGAAGTAGTACTGACCTCAACCTTGCCCCCCCTTCCTTCATAGGGTTCTGGACCTAACCAGATGAAAAAAAATCCCAACAGAATGGCTGAGTAACTATTATAGAGATGGAGGCAGAGAAGATATCTGTAGATATTAAAAGTTGTTTTGTATAGGAGGTACTGAAGTTGAGGCCACCACCTCCTGTTTCAGAGAGACTTCTTGGTAATGTTAAGGGAGATAGCAATCAGATCATAGCCATTTGGCTTGGAACTGTTTCAAAGAGAAGCACCAGGGTATTTTCCTCCAAGAGGAAGGTCCTGGGAATGGCTCTGAAGACAAAAAGTTATTATTGTCCATCCAACCATATTTTCCAGAATCTAAAATATTCTTTCCTGGAGACCTACAGTGACCACTGTGAGAAGACTCAGCAAACTGTGTACTTAACCATGTGGTCATTATCTTTATAGTCTAAGACCATGCCAATCCAACAAGGGGATCCAGGTAAATGAACCAGGATTAATTTTGAATTCCCTAGGCTTTCTTTTGGCAAGTCTGATACTCAGAGGTTATACCACCCAAGTGAGCTTGAGGTTGCTGTGTAAGGAAAGGAAGGAGCATAATAACCTGCAATGATCAAGAAAGCCTCCTAAATTTACAAAATAGGTCTATATAACTCCCTATCCCATTCTTCCTGATTATTACCCAGGAAGCAGCCAAGAATGGTTTCACTTTCTAACAAAGGTTATATTCAATGTCTAAACTACCTAAGGCATGTGGACTACAAGAATGTGGGGGAGGTAGAGTCAGAAATATTTTTGTGCTGATTTTTGACAATGTCATCCAAACATCAAACTTTTCTGTTGAGAAACTGCTGACAGTCTTATGAGAGTTCTGTTATATGTAATATTTCTCTTTTCTTTTTTTTTTTTTTTGCTCTTAAAATTCTTTCCTTGTCTTTGACTTTTGACAATTTAATTATAATGTACCTTGATGTATTCATATTCATGTTCAACCTATTTGGGATCTTTTGAGCCTCATTGACTGGACGTCCATTTCTCCAGATTCAGGAAGTTTTTAAACTATTATTGTTTTAAATATACTTTGTCTCTTTCGGGGATCCCTGGGTGGCGCAGCGGTTTGGCGCCTGCCTTTGGCCCAGGGCACGATCCTGGAGACGCAGGATCGAATCCCATGTCGGGCTCCCGGTGCATGGAGCCTGCTTCTCCCTCTGCCTGTGTCTCTGCCTCTCTCTCTATCATAAATAAATAAAAATTAAAAAAAAAAAGTACTTTGTCTCTTTCTCTTTTTCTTCTCCGTCTAGACTCCCATATTGTGAATATTTGGGGTTTTTTTCTGCATGCCCTCTAATTCCCACAGGCTTTCTTCACTCTTTTTCATTCTTTTCTCTGTCTAATCCTCTGACTGGGTAGTTTCTAAAGTCCTATAGTCCAGGTTGCTGATTCTTTCTTCTGCATGATCAAGTCTACTTTTGAAACTCTCTATATATTTTCACAGTTATTGTATTTTTCAACTAGGATTTCTGTTTTATCATTTCTATTTCCTTTTTGAACTCTTTTTTGTTCATACATTGTTTTCCTAATTTTGTTTACTTGACTACATTTTCTTATAGTTCACTAAATTTCCTTAAAAGGATTATTCTGAATTCTTGTCAGTTCATAGATCTCTATTTATTTAGGTCATATTTACCTGACTTTTTTGTGATCTGTTATTCCTCACATTAGTAGCTGTGCATTTGAGTAAGCAGGCTCTTCTTCCAGACTTTACAGGTTTACTCTGACAGTTTTTCACCGGTTAGCTCAGTTTGGGTTTCTGGGTGTGTCTGTTGGTGATGACACTGGGGAGATGGGGCCTGCTATTAAGGTCAATTTTGGAGTGAGCCAACTGTTTGGGCTCTGAAGACAGAGATAGAGGTTGTGCCTCTGGCTGAGAAGTGGATAGGACTGTTTTCTTGGTTCCCTACCCAACAGAAGCTGAAGGATGGGCTCTGTGGTGCCTGCATTCTCTAGTCAGGCTTACTAGATGGTTAGGACTGGGTCCCATCTATATTCAGTAATATATGGGACTATGAGTTAGCCTCCCTACTCTGGGAGGGCAGCCAGATGTGACCTGTACAACTTATTGTTTAGAGGCTTGAATCAATCATGTGCAATGAATTCCTTGGTCAGGTGATGCCACTGGTTTTGCTTGCAGATGAGGGAAGTCACAGGCTGTACTCTCTGTGAAAGCACTACTGTCCATAGGGCTGTTGAATGGGCTACGCAGCTGCCCATGCATTCTGCTTACGCTTCCTGGCCAGATAGGCTAAAGGCTGTATTCATCAATGTGCAGGGCTACAAACTAGATTCTCTGGCCAGGCTCAGAAGAGAAGTGACTTTAGGGGCACCTGGGTGCCTCAGTTGATTAACCATCTGCCTTAGGCCCAGGTCATGATCTTGGGATCCTGGGATTGAACCTGCATCAGGCTCCTTGCTCAGCAGGGAATCTGCCCTCCCCCCTCTCTCTGCCCCTCCTCCCCTTCTTGTCTGCTGTCTCTCTCAAATAAATAAATAAAATATTTTTAAAAAATTTTAATTAAAAAAGGAAGTAACTCTAAAGCTGGTAAAGCTTTTGTTGTCTTAACTCAAGCCAACCTACATCCCAAGTTTCCTGGCCAAATAGGGCCACTGGCTTTGCTCTGCAAACTATCAGATCCACCTTCATCTTAGCTCAAGTACTCCTGGGCTGCACAGCTTACAGGAGTTGTTACTTGCCCTCCTGGTTAGATGAAGCCAGAAGGAACATTCCATAGTGGGTGGACCTATGTCTCAGCCCCTTGTTTGGGTAGGAAGAAAAGGAGACATTCCAGGCTATTCTCAATTTCCCAAACAGGATCTCTCCACCTCAGTCGGGGATATGAATTAATTCCCCTGCCTGGGAAGCCTCCATGCCCAGTGCCAGCTTTTTTCTGGGGGTGATCAGCTCTGCCCACCTGCCTCTTAGCTTGAGTATCATTGGGTCATCAGCCTCTCTAATCAGATGCTGGAAGTGGTGGAAGATACTCTCCACAGCAGGTGGAGCTGTGACTCACACCCCACCTTGACATAGGCAAACCAGCACCCAGGGCTGGCAAAACTCCTCATCTGAAGATCTGAAACAGGTAGATCTACACTCGCAAAGAGTTTCTTGATAAGAATGTGCTACAGACTTGATCTTGCAGGTGATCAAACCACTGGTTGGGACTACTACCTTGGGTATGGCAGTTATGAATTTAGTTTGCCAAAATCCATTGCTGGTTGTTGCAAGCCCCTCCTCCACTTCTTCATCACACTCAGATTGCCAATGATTGAACCCCACAGATGCCTCTGAAATCTCTGTGGTGCAGCATCAGAGTAAAAGTTCTCAGAAAGTGACCCACAATACCGGAGGATTCCTGACTGTCCCCCTGGGTTCTCTTTTCCCACTAGAGGAACTAGAGGTTCAGGAGAGACCTCTCTGCATGGTGATTCACTGGACTAGGGGAGCAATGCAGTGAACATGTAGCCACATCTCTTATCCTTCTAATGTAGTTTCTCTTCATCTGGAGAAGGTGGAGGAGGATGCTTCAGCCTCACCCCTATATTCTAGGATTCTCTCAGTGGTGTCTTGCTGTCAAATAGATGCTAATTGTATACCAACTAGCATCAATCTATACAATGGTTTTCATTACAGTCTCAAGGCCTGGAACAACCAACCAGAGCTATAGGAACAACTGAATTCAGTTGGCAATACATCTACTGTAAACCTGCAGCTCCCAGTAGCTTTTGTCACTGGCCATATAGTAACAGTTGTATTGAGATGTGCATCTTTTATTACTCCAGCTGCCTTTAAGTCTTCAATCAAGTTTATGATATTTCTTCTACTCAGATTCTACATTGTTTTGGGCTATTTGAACTACATAATGAGGGAGAAAGAGATGAATTTGGGAGGAACTTGTATGTCCCACTAGTACTCCCTTATCTTTACCTGAACAGGAGAATCACCTCTGGACTTTTTGATCATTCATACTACAAGCATATAAAATACCAATACCAATAATACATTCAACAGAGGAGGTCACAAAAATATGGTACATTGAACTGACCAAAAGGCTTTATCAACAAAGAAACCTCTGCAGATGGAGGGCTTCCCTTCCACACTGAATTCCACCCAAATTCCTTTAGCTGCATGTAGCTCACAGGACTAAGTTTGTTAATAACTTTGGAACCTGTATCTAAAAGCCTTCACAAAGTTTCCCAGAATATTTGGGTGGGTATAGCCAGGGAGACCTCAGTTACATCCCTAATTGTCCTTCCCCTCAAGATACCTGCAGTTGAGGAAAAGGGAGAGAATGGCCATGGAGAAAGAAAGAATGGTTTTGTGCCACTAAATAAGATATATTTTTTAAACCTCAAATTAATAAAACTGCCTCCAAAAGAAACATAATATCTAAATATATCCATATTAGGGAAACAGATTACTAATTCAAAATCTTCCCATAAATTAAATCCCAGGACAGTGGCTTCACTGATGAATTGTATCAAGCATTTAAGAAAGAAATAATACTACTCCTACACAAAGTCTTTCAGAAAATAGAAGAGGAGGGAACACTCTCAACTTATTTTATGGAACCCGTATTACTCTGATACCAAAGTCAGAATAATTCTTTACATGAAGAAAGAAAATTACATACAAATGCCACATATAACATATATTGTTGTATGAACTGCAATGAAACACTTCTTAAAGACATTAGCAAATTGAATCCAGCAACATATTTTTAAAAATGACAAACAATGACCAAAGGAGATTTATCATCAAGGTTGGTTTATCATCCAAAAATCAACTAAGGTTTTACTCTACTAACATACTAAAACACAAAAATCGCATTATAATATTGGAGATTCATAAAAAGCATTTGACAAAAATCCAACACTCATTGATTATTTTCTAAAACCTTTCAAAAAAAAAAACAGCGATAGAAGGGAGCTTCCTTATTTTAATAAAGGGCAGCTACTACCTATTGATATGTGTCTGGCAAAGAAACTCATAAATAGCAGGTATCTTGCAGGGCAGATAGCATATATTCTGTTTGAAAGTTGATTCAAATACTCTAGAATCAAAGCCTTGGAGTTAAAATTTGGTATTTATAGTGATAAGTAGGAAGCCTCGTTTTAAAACACAGGTCAAAAGAAAACACCATATCTGACACTTGTGGCAGACTCAAACCAACTTATAGGTACAAAACTGGCAGATTACAGGTAATCTTATAGATTCTGTACAGCCCAGGAAGGTGTGTTTGGCTGTGCATGGGGCAGCTGGGGCTGGATGCACCAAGTGGCTGAGTGCCACTTTCAGACAGGAACTGATCACCTGCCACTTCACATTTTTTATAGAGAGGTTGTGAAAGGGTGGGGATTACTCAGCTGTATAGAAAGATTCTGAACTTGGCAGTTAAGATGTCGATCCAGCAGGCATGAGCAAATAAATTAGTTTATTGCTCCATGGTTCACCGTTGGCCCCAGATTTAATAGCTTACCAAAAAGAAAAGGGTATCTCAGGTGGCCACGATACTGCCAAAAGGCCACTTCACCAGGAAAATGGACCCACACATAAATATTTCAAGGTTCACAGGTCAAAGCCAATAATAACAGAAGATAAAGATGCAGTGCAGGGTCAAAGAAGTTTATAGATACAGTGCTATGGGATACCTGAGGCTCCCCCGACTCCTGACATTTTTATGAATAGGTGTGATTACCCCTAGATGGTACAAAGGTTTTACTCCAGAAAAGGCCCCAATATTCGGAAGATTCATACATTTATAGAGAAAAAGTTGGGAACAGATACTCTCTAAACAAGTCCAAAGCCTCTGAGTTTGGTAATGAGGATTCTAGTATTCCCTTTAAATTCATCCTCATGAAAAAAAATAATAATAAAATAAATTCATCCTCAATGAAGCAAATATAAAATTGGTTCAGCAAAAATTTAAAGTCAGTCCCTTTATCTCTACCACCAGCCAATAATCAAGGCACAAATGAACAAAAAGAATAGGTACTTCTGCTTTTAGCACTAAATCACCTAAAATGATTATGCTGTGTAATTATTATGCCATATATATGCTATAGACCAGAGACCATCAAACCAGGCATCTAAAAAATCTATAGAAAACTTAATAGAAGCATTATAAATATGAACAGTCAGCAGATTAACTGTTCTGAGGTACTGAAAAAAGATCAAGAGAAAAAAATTTCTCTATACAGAAGAGATCACTAAAAAATTATTCATCTGGCTTCAGCTAAGGTCGTTATGATAATTTGACCCATATTTCTAACACATAGTGAGAAAAGAAACTGATCTAATAATTTGAACAGAATAGAAATCATTTTGCAAAAGTTCATGTGTAGACAAATAATTTTAAAGTCTGAAAGAAAAGCAGGTCAAGTGACATATATTAACTTTCCATCTTGCCACTTACTGGGAAAGAGTTTTTGACCACAATAGAGATACAGTATAGAGCAACAGTTTAGAGTATGAAATTTAGAATCAAAAGACCTAGGTTTAAAACTTGGCTTCGACTTGATATGTGGACATCTGACAAATTACAGAAGTTCTCTGAGCCTATTTACTATCTCTAAAATAAGAGTAAGTCGATTGGAATACAGATTAAATGAAATAATTCCTAGCAACTCTTAGCATAAATAGGTGTGAAATATCAGTATATGCCTTTATCTCTTTTTGGAGCATCCACGGAATAAGAAAAAATGCAAACATTTGACTTCTGGAGATTAATACTATATTGATTCCATAACCTCAAGTGAACACAAATACCAGAGCTGGACAAAACTAATTCACTTCAGCATGGCCAACTACTCCCCTGGGTAAGTTCCAAGTCTAGTCATCTTAAGTGGGAAGATGCTTGACAGGAGTCACTAACTGCTGAGAATAACATTTTTATGGCCAGCCAAGTTCTTGAAGCAGTAGAAACAAAAATAGGAATGTATTCACAATCTTCAATTCACAAGCAAGGAAGATATAAAATAAATCCTACTGTTAATTGAATGCAGAGATACTTCCTGGGTACCTCATAAGGTAGCTCTAATTTATGGCTTCCAATTCCCACTACTATATCACACTCACCATATCCCATCCCCTTTGCATTAGCTTTAGTTCCTACTGTAGCAATGCTGGATATATTATTTATTTATTATTGTGTAACAAACCACCCTCAAAACTTAATGATTTGAAACAACAAACATTTATTACCCCATATTTTCTGTCAGGAATTGGAAGACCATTAGCTGGGTGGGTCTGAATAGAGTATTTCAAGATTGCAATCATGAGGGCTAGGACTACAACCCTGAAGGCTTGACTGTAGCTAGAAGATCTTCCAAGATGGTTCATTCACATTCTCCTGACAAGAGGCTTCAGTTTCTCACCAGCTGAATCTCCCCATAAAATGTCCTCATGACATGACCAACGTATCCCCCTCCACTGCAGGGAAAGGGAAAAAGAGAGAAAAAGGGAAGAGGATGGGACAGGAGAGGAAGGGGAACAGAAGCTTCACTGCCTTTTATAACATAATCTTGTAAAAAAAAAACATAATCTTGTAATTGACATACCATCTCTTTTTTTGTATTCTTTTGTCACACAGAACAACACTGGTACTAGCACAATATGAGAGAAAACGACACAAGAATAGTGAATACCAGGAGACAAGGATTATTATGGACCACTTCGGAGGTTGATGACCCCAATCAGGACCTACCTGAGCTTACTGTACAAATATAATACCCATTATTATATAATTTTGTAAGCTATAAACTAAAGGACCCTACTTGATTATTCCTCTGTCACTTGCCCCTTCACTCTCTACAGTCCAGCCACAACACTTTTCAGTACATGAGCACACCAAGTTGTTTTTCATCTAAGAGGGTTTGCATATGCTCTTCCTCCTGCCTAGAATTCTCCTCCCTCTCATTCTCTGCCACTTAAATTCTCAGTTTAAATATCACTTCCTCGACAAACATTATATGGTCTCATTCATTTGGGGAATATAAAAACTAGTGAAAGGGAATAAAGGGGAAAGGAGAGAAAATGAGTGGGAAATACCAGAGAGGGAGACAGAACATGAGAGACTCCTAACTCTGGGAAACGAACAAGGGGTGGTGGAAGGGGAGGTGGGTGGGGGGTGGGGGTGACTGGGTGACGGGCACCGAGGGGGACACTTGATGGGATGAGCACTGGGTGTTATGCTATATGTTGGCAAATTGAACTCCAATAAAAAGAAATTTTAAAAAAATATATCACTTCCTCTGAAATGTCCTTCATGATTGAATTATGTCATCAGTGTTATTTGTAACAACAATGCTAACTGTTTATATATTTACTAAGTTTATCCTATATGCCAGGTACTGTTCCAAGAACTTTTTATATTCTAATACATTTAATCCTCACCACAACCCAATGAGATAGGTACTTTTATTATCCACATTTTACGTATGAGCAAATAGACATAAAGAAGTAACTTGCTTAAGGCATGAAAGCTAAGAATTGGTGGAAGATGTGAGGAATAAAGTGATTGAAGTGTCTGAACAAGAAGAGAGGAAAATGAGAGGATACTGGAGAAATAGGAAACTCATCGACCTTGTTATGTTGATATTATTCTAGTGGCAATAGAAGCATTTGGAGAGTTGGAAGCAGGGGATATAAGTGATGATTAAAGTAATAGTTCATTTTTAAAATATAAACAATAATATAATAAATACCATGAATACTCAAGAAATTAAACACTACAAATATTGTTGAAGAATCTGATGCACAATCTCTCCCTTCCCATTTCCCCATGTATCCCTAGAGGTAATCCTTATGTTGAATATCATGATATTTTTATTACATATGTACATATTTATACATAATATAACATTCATTTTTAACATTTTAACATTATATGGTTATGTGCTATATATATATTATGCAAGTTGTCTTTTTTGTTCAATTTTATGTTTTTTAAATATACACATGCTAACATTAATCTCACCTTCATTCATATAGACTACTTTGATATACTGCATCATGTGAATGTAGCAAAATTCATATTTTCATTTTCCTACTGATGGACATTTACATGGCTTTAAATTTTTTACAGTGACAAACAACACTGCTATAACCATTCTTTTACACTGATCTCTGTAAGATAGATCTAGGTATAAAAGGATTTAAAAACGATAGAAAGGAAAAGAAAAAAGACATCAAAACTCACTATCTATGAACTAAATCATTATCAATATATTGTATCATTAGGTAAATAATTATTAAGCAATAAAGCTGGGTTTAAGATCACTTATTAGTTATACACCAACATCAAATAGTAAGGATATGCTTAAACTTACAAGCGAATTTTTAGAATTTACAGGTTTAGACTTTAAAAGCAAAATGGGGATGCCTGGGTGGCTCAGTGGTTGAGCGTCTGCCTTTGGCTCAGGGCGCATGATCCCAGTCTCCGGATCGAGTCCCACATCGGGTTCCCTGTGAGGAGCCTGCCTCTCTCTCTCCCTCTGTCTGTGTCTCTGCCTCTCTCTCTGTGTCTCTTATGAATAAATTAAATAAATTAAAAAAAAATAAAAGCAAAATGAACATGATGCCAAGCCTAAATTTAACAACAACAATAAAAAGGCATTAAAACATTTACTCTTAGAATATTCTATCCTTTCCTGAAGAATGGATCAGGAAAAGACAGGGGCTAAAAGCAGGAAGATAAGAGTTTTTGCCATTACCTAAAAGAAAATGATAGTGGCTCAGACCAAGATACTTGTCAGAGAATCAGACATATAATCAGAAATAGATAGGATTTGGAAATAGAATCAAGAGTTGGTGAAGGATTGGATATAAAGAGTAAAGGAAAAGTATCAAAGCTATTTGGACATAGTTTAATCAATTGGGCATGATAATGAAATTTACTGAGGCTTGAGATAAAGAGACTTCTGCTTCCAACTGAGTGAACTAGCTTTTATCAAAACAAACCTCCCACCAAAAACAATAAAAAGCTGTATTCAATATAAAAATGTCTCTTTGAAACCATTCGAAATAAATCAAAGCAGCAAGGGCTTAAAGAGTCAGAGTCCCAGAGAAAAAGGAAACCTAGAAAGGTGAACCTGACATTTAACATCACTTTTCCCCTAGAAGCATTTGACAACATGTAATTGGTGAACTAGAAGAACATCAAGTAAAATACCTAGACAGAAGCATGAAAAGAAAAAAGATGGAAAATACAGAAAATAGAATAAAAATGTATAATATGTGCAAAGACTAATATACTTTTGAAATATAATTTCACATCCATCAGATCAACAGAAACTTTTAAGTCTGACAATATTGTGTTGTCAGAGGTGAAATTTGAAAGCATCTAATAAAACAACAGTACCATGTCACCTAGCAATTCCACTCCTTTATGAATATCCGAGAGAAACTCAAACATGTATCTAAGAATAAACTGTAAAGCATGTTCACTGCTGCTTTGAATTTAATAGTGCAAAAATGTTCTCCAAAAGGCAAATAGATGTATTTGTGCAATAGATAACTATAAAGACAAATCCATTCTTCCAATTGCCAGGCCCACACACTTTGGTCAGTCCTCTTGTCCATCTCTTACAACCCCACATCCAATCCATCAGCAATTGTGCGGTGTCTACTTTAAAAATATATGAATATTCAATCATTTCAAACCTCCGATGCCAATATTCTTGCCCGTAAGCTTAAATACTTCATAGTTCTATATACCTGGACTGGCCCAAGTCTAGCTCCCTTTCTTTCATGAGTGAAGCTCTAATTCAAAAATTACAAGTTATACAAGAAATAACCCAGACTGCCAGCTACAGCATGCTTAAGAACATCCTTCAATCAGAAATCAGCAAATAGGGGGGAGGAGCAAGATGGCAGAAGAGCAGGGTCTCCAAATCACCTGTCTCCACCAAATTACCTAGAAAACCTTCCAATCATCCTGAAAATCTATGAATTCGGCCTGAGAATTAAAGAGAGACCAGCTGGAATGCAACAGTGAGAAGAGTTCGCGCATCTATCAAGGTAGGAAGACGGGGAAAAAGAAATAAAGGAACAAAGGACTCCAAGGGGGAGGGGCCCCGCGAGGAGCCGGGCTGAGGCCGGGGCGAGGGTCCCCAGGACAGGAGAGCCCCGTCCCGGAGACGCAGGAGCTGCACCGACCTTCCCGGGCGGAAAGGGGCTCGGGGGGAGGTGGAGCAGGACCCAGGAGGGCGGGGATGCCCTCGGGCTCCCGGGGACAGTAACAGACACCTGCGCCCCGGGAGAGTGCGCCGAGCTCCCTAAGGGCTGCAGCGCACGGCGGGACCCGGAGCAGCTCGGAGGGGCTCGGGGGCGGCTCCGCGGAGGGGGTTGCGCGGCCCGGGAGCGCGAATCCAACAGCGCAGGCTCCGGAGCACAGGGCGCCGGGACACAGCCCAGGATCCCGCCTCCCCCGGGACAGGCAGAGGCCGGGAGGGCCCAGGACAGCGAGGACGCTCCTGCCCCAGCTGAGCAGATCAGCGGCCCCGCCCCGGAGCCTCCAGGCCCTGCAGACGGAGTTCCTGCCGGAGCTGAATCCAGGTTTCCAGAGCTGCCCCGCCACTGGGGCTGTTCCTCCTGCGGCCTCACGGGGTAAACAACCCCCACTGAGCCCTGCACCAGGCAGGGGCACAGCAGCTCCCCCAACTGCTAACACCTGAAAATCAGCACAACAGGCCCCTCCCCCAGAGCACCAGCTAGACGGACAACTTCCAGGAGAAGCCAAGGGACTTAAAGTACACAGATTCAGAAGATACTCCCCGGTGGTTCTTTTTTGTTTTGTTTTGTTTTGTTTTGCTTTTTGATTTGTTTCCTTCCCCCACCCCCCTTTTTTTCTCCTTTCTTTTTCTTCTTCTTTTTTTTTTTTTCGTTTTTTTTCTTCCCTTTTTTTCTCTTTCTCTTTTCTTCCCTTCTTTCTCTCCTCTCTTTTTCTCTTTTTCCCAATACAACTTGCTTTTGGCCACTCTGCACTGAGCAAAATGACTAGAAGGAAAACCTCACCTCAAAAGAAAGAATCAGAAACAGTCCTCTCTCCCACAGAGTTACAAAATCTGGATTACAATTCAATGTCAGAAAGCCAATTCAGAAGCACTATTATACAGCTACTGGTGGCTCTAGAAAAAAGTTTAAAGGACTCAAGAGACTTCATGACTGCAGAATTTAGAGCTAATCAGGCAGAAATTAAAAATCAATTGAATGAGATGCAATCCAAACTAGAAGTCCTAACGACGAGGGTTAACGAGGTGGAAGAACGAGTGAGTGACATAGAAGACAAGTTGATTGCAAAGAGGTAAACTGAGGAAAAAAGAGACAAACAATTAAAAGACCATGAGGATAGATTAAGGGAAATAAACGACAGCCTGAGAAAGAAAAACCTACGTTTAATTGGGGTTCCCAAGGGCGCCGAAAGGGACAGAGGGCCAGAATATGTATTTGAACAAATTCTAGCTGAAAACTTTCCTAATCTGGGAAGGGAAACAGGCATTCAGATCCAGGAAATAGAGAGATCCCCCCCTAAAATCAATAAAAACCGTTCAACACCTCGACACTTAATAGTGAAGCTTGCAAATTCCAAAGATAAAGAGAAGATCCTTAAAGCAGCAAGAGACAAGAAATCCCTGACTTTTATGGGGAGGAGTATTAGGGTAACAGCAGACCTCTCCACAGAGACCTGGCAGGCCAGAAAGGGCTGGCAGGATATATTCAGGGTCCTAAATGAGAAGAACATGCAACCAAGAATACTTTATCCAGCAAGGCTCTCATTCAAAATGGAAGGAGAGATAAAGAGCTTCCAAGACAGGCAGCAACTAAAAGAATATGTGACCTCCAAACCAGCTCTGCAAGAAATTTTAAGGGGGACTCTTAAAATTCCCCTTTAAGAAGAAGTTCAGTGGAACAATCCACAAAAACAAGGACTGAATAGATATCATGGTGACACTAAACTCATATCTCTCAATAGTAACTCTGAATGTGAACGGGCTTAATGACCCCATCAAAAGGCGCAGGGTTTCAGACTGGATAAAAAAGCAGGACCCATCTATTTGCTGTCTACAAGAGACTCATTTTAGACAGAAGGACACCTACAGCCTGAAAATAAAAGGTTGGAGAACCATTTACCATTCGAATGGTCCTCAAAAGAAAGCAGGGGTAGCCATCCTTATATCAGATAAACTAAAATTTACCCCAAAGACTGTAGTGAGAGATGAAGAGGGACACTATATCATACTTAAAGGATCTATTCAACAAGAGGACTTAACAATCCTCAATATATATGCCCCGAATGTGGGAGCTGCCAAATATATCAATCAATTATTAACCAAAGTGAAGAAATACTTAGATAATAATACACTTATACTTGGTGACTTCAATCTAGCTCTTTCTATACTCGATAGGTCTTCTAAGCACAACATCTCCAAAGAAACGAGAGCTTTAAATGATACACTGGACCAGATGGATTTCACAGATATCTACAGAACTTTACATCCAAACTCAACTGAATACACATTCTTCTCAAGCGCACATGGAACTTTCTCCAGAATAGACCACATATTGGGTCACAAATCGGGTCTGAACCGATACCAAAAGATTGGGATTGTCCCCTGCATATTCTCAGACCATAATGCCTTGAAATTAGAACTAAATCACAACAAGAAGTTTGGAAGGACCTCAAACACGTGGAGGTTAAGGACCATCCTGCTAAAAGATGAAAGGGTCAACTAGGAAATTAAGGAAGAATTAAAAAGATTCATGGAAACTAATGAGAATGAAGATACAACCGTTCAAAATCTTTGGGATGCAGCAAAAGCAGTCCTAAGGGGGAAATACATCGCAATACAAGCATCCATTCAAAAACTGGAAAGAACTCAAATACAAAAGCTAACCTTACACATAAAGGAGCTAGAGAAAAAACAGCAAATAGATCCTACACCCAAGAGAAGAAGGGAGTTAATAAAGATTCGAGCAGAACTCAACGAAATCGAGACCAGAAGAACTGTGGAACAGATCAACAGAACCAGGAGTTGGTTCTTTGAAAGAATTAATAAGATAGATAAACCATTAGCCAGCCTTATTAAAAAGAAGAGAGAGAAGACTCAAATTAATAAAATCATGAATGAGAAAGGAGAGATCACTACCAACACCAAGGATTTCGGCTTTCCTGTGTGTGTGTGCGCATACACACACACACACACATATGCATATGTATACATTTGTGTGTGTGTTACTTGGTTAGTGTTATAAATATAAAACCTCTTTCTTACTGGGAATTTTTATAATAAAAAAAAAAGAAGGAAAAAAAAAAGAAATCAGCAAATAGAAACATCAGCAAAACACTCATTTATCTCCAATTGCAATAAGTTCAATTAAGCATAAAACTTTTCTCAAGTATCCCTGTGCTTAGGAAAATATTATCTATTAACTGCTAACCTTTCCATTCCACACAAACACCACCATTACTACCACCCCTATCATCTTTCATCAGTCATCATCATCTGACATATTATACACATGTGTTTCTTGTGTGTTTACTTCTCTTTCCCCTAAGATATAAAAGTATTTATGTCTGTCCTGACTAGAATACAAAAAGTCTTTGCCTGCTATGAGCTTTGCATATAGTCAAGTGCTCAATAACTTTTTGTTGAAAACAAAAAATCTACTAAAAGAAAAATTAAAAGAAAATAAACTATTTACCAAAACAAAAACAAAACATAAATTAACTTCTCTATAGTTTATTCTGCTACAAACAAATAATGGGTGAATGAATGTATAAGTTAATAAAAAACATGTGTTGGATGTATTAACATTTATATTGCGACACAAGCTACACATGTGATTTAGACATTAGTGGCCTAAATACATTCAAATTGTACTCCTCTTAAAAGTGAGAAGTCATTTGTCTTGTAGCTTTCAAATTTTTTTCCTTATCTCTGGTGTTTAGAAGTTTGATTATGACTTTATTTGGGGATGGATTTCTTTGGATTTATTATGTTTAGGACTCACTCAGTGTATTATATATGTAACTTTATATCTTTTAACAAAGTTGGGAAATTTTCAGATGTCATTTCTTTCAATATTTTTAAGGCCTACCATCTTTCTCCTCTCCTCTGGAACTCCAGTGACATATGTGTTAGATATTGTGTTATATTCCCACAATAATCACTGAGATTCTATTCCTTTTTTTAATCCATTTTCTTTCTATTGTCAAACTGGGTATTTCTACTGTTCTATTTTCAAGTTCACTAATTCTTTCCTTGTGTTCTCCATTCTGCTGTTGAACCCATCCATGGAGTTTTTAATTTATTATATTTTTCCATTCTAAAATTTCCATTTAGTTTCCCTTTATATATTTATGTCATCTGGCTCCTTCTATTTTGTCATTATTTTCAGGCATATTTGCACAAGCTTACTGAAGAATTTTTATGATGGCTACTTTAAAATCCTTGCCACATGATTCCAAACTCTGTGTCGTCTCAATATTGGTGTCTGTTGTCTTTCTTCATTCAAGTTGAGATTTCCCAGGTTCTTGGTATAATGAATGATTTTCTATTGTATCCTGCATATTTTGGATATTACATAATTAAATATGAGATCTTACACTGGACCTGGGAGCTCCTAAATATATTTATTAATAGACAGGTTTATATCTACCGGGATGATACTGATATCTAATCTAATTATAATAAAAGAATGAGTACTTCTACAATATATTTTTATTATATACAACCTAATCTATACTGCTAAGATGGCCGAAATGGCCTCTGCCTCCTGGTATCAATGGCCTAAAGTAATCCCCTAGCCTTGAGTGTGGGCAGGACTTGTGAATTTTTATTTCCAATTAATGGAATACAGCAAAAGTGAAGGGATGTCACTTCTAAAACTTCTGTCTTGTTATCATTCTCTGTCCCTGATGGAACAAACAAGATGGCACACTATGATCGGCCCTATGAGGAGGCCCACACAGAAAGAATGAAGGAAGGCCCCCAGCAGATAGCTTGAGACTGAGGCCCTTAGTCCAAAAGGCTGCAGTAAACTGAATCACAACCATATGAATGAACTTGGAAGTGGATTTTTCCCCAGAGAAGCCTTGAGATGACTGCAGTTCCAGCCAGCTTTAAGAGACACGTAAAGCCAAGCGTCCGAGGTACCAGCATCCAAGTTTCTGCCCACAGAAACTGTGAGAGAATGTTTTTCAGGTCACTAACTTTTGGGATAATTTAGTAGGCAGCAGTACACCCAAGTGCAATTATTAAGCCATGACAGGTCAGTACTTCAATGAGTGTTTCACAGAGGTCACTTATTCAGTTCCATGGAAATGACTCTCCAATAAAATGAAATTATTATCCTCATTTTACAGATGAGGAAATATTAATTCAAAGAAATAAGACAACTTATTAAAAAATCATGCAGCAGCTACTAAGTGTCAGACGTGGGATTCAAACCTTGGCCTACTTAAAGTTTACATGTTTTATATTAAACTCAGTTCCTCTCTTTAGAATACACTTTCAAAAGTATTAGCTCAAAGTTATATAATATCAATGTTATACCTCCAAAGAAAAAAACCTCTGCCCAAAACTTAAATCTTTCTTAATTAGCTGTGACTAACTTGTTTAGTGGCATATGTGATTTTTTAAGACAGATTTGTTGAGATTCCTATACTATTGAAATTCCTGTACCCATACAATTCATCCCTTTAAATTGTACACTTGGATGGAGTTTTTGGTATATTACATTAATAACTTTTTAAACTTACAGTAAAATATACATAACCTAAAATTTTCCATTTTGACCATTTTTAAGTGTACAGTTCAGTGGCATTAATTATATTCACAATGTTGTGCAATCCTCACGAGGTATATTTGAATTTTTAAATAATTAACGTGAAACGTTTTAACTCTGGAACTCTTTAAAAGAGTTCACAAAACCCTAGAACAATTCACAAGTTAATCATTTCTAAAACAAAGTGCAAAAAAATGCTTATGTAAGGATGATAGCTAAGTCAACAAAGTGTGTTGCAGAAGAATCATGTGGGAAATGTATAAAAGTAATCAATCCACATGAAATTTTTAGAGCATTTTTTAGGATTAAAAAAAAAGGGAAAAGGAAAAAACATGCAACTCCTGAGGGAAATAGGATTTTTCCATGGAAATATTTTATTATTTTGTGTCACAACAGGTGCAGGAATCTTCGTGTCTCCTAAAGGGGTATTAAAATATTCCTCACTGAATATAGCTGTCTCCCTGAGTATTTGGGCTGCTTGTGCTGTTCTGACTTTGATCACCGCTCTCAGTCTTGCAGAGCTGGGGACAACCTTCCCTAGAAGTGGAGCACCTTACTATTTCCTCAAAAGATCTCTTGGCTCCTCTGTCGCTTTCCTCAGTCTTTGGATCAAACTTTTTATTTACCCCTTAGGAATAGCTACTCAAAGCTTAATAATAACCTATATAATTCAGCCTTTCTATACCAGGTGCCCAGCGCCAGAGCAACCAAAGAAGTGTCTAGCTTTGGCCATTCTGTGGTCATTGGGACTTCTGAATACTCGAGGGGTGCTAACTGTGGCTTGGTTTCAAACTATCAGTATTTTGGTGAAAATGGCTGTCCTCTGTTTCATTTCTCTTACTGCGATTGTGCAGTTAGGGACTGGGAAAAAGGAGAATGTGGCCAGGTTTGAGAACGCTTTGGACGCTGAATTTCCGGGTGCCTTACAGATTGCAGAAGCCTTACTTCAAGGATTGTTTGCATATGCTGGCACATCAATCCTGATCAACATAGCAGGTAAATCCATCTCTGAAATACTTTTGTAGAAAGCATAAAGTATTGCCTATAATCCTATAGAGAAATATATAGCTGATTTGTTTGTATTTTGGAATCAGATTTACTCTTCTCTGCACCAGTTGGATGTATCACAGTTTAGTCATCATTAAGGCTCAGTATATAGCTATTTATATAAAAAATGTGGAAATTGGGCACCCCGGGTGGCTCAGCGGCTTAGTGCCGCCTTCGGTTCAGAGCGTGATCCTGGAGACACAAGATCGAGTCCCACGTCAGGCTCCCTGCATGGAGCCTGCTTCTCCCTCTGCCTGTGTCTCTGCCTCTGTGTGTGTGTGTGTCTCTCAGAAATAAATTAATAAAATCTTTTTTTTTAAATGTGGAAATTAGTATTCTTCAGGTCATGTCCCTTATTCAAAACTTGGGAATTTTATAAAGTTTTAAAAAGAAAATTAAGACCAGTCTCAGACTTTACTGCTTTTTTTTCTAACATTTTTTCTTCCCATGGTGGCTGTGATTTATATATTGGTGAATACATCCTACCTGGCAGTTTTGACCCCTCAGGAAATCATCTCTGCAGGTATGAATGTGTCTAGACAAAGGGTAACTAGTCACTACTAGTACCTACCCTCAATAAACATGGACTTCTTTGTACTGTAGATATGCTTGATACACCCATTAAGAATATAAACATGATGTGTTCATGCTTTGGTTTTTATAAGGAGAGGAAAAACAATCCTCTAAACAAACTATAAAGAAGGGGCACGGGAATCCCTGGGTGGCTCAGTGGTTTAGTGCCTGCCTTCGGCCAAGGGGCATGATCCTGGAGTCCCAGAATCGAGTCCCACATCAGGCTCCCTGCATGGAGCCTGCTTCTCCCTCTGCCTGTGTCTCTGCCTCTCTCTCTCCTCTGTGTCTTTCATTTCATTATTTCAATTTATTTATTAATAAATAAAATCTTTAAAAAAATAAAATAAAATAAAATAAAGAAGAGGCACATGCTAAGGACAAAGGTCTAAGGGTAGTAGAATGTGAAACACCAAGAATTAGAAAGAGGAAGAAGAGGAGGAGAGGGCCATGGAAGAGAAAGGGGAAAGAGATGAGGGAAACGGGAGCAAGCACAGCAAGAAAGCAAAGCAAAGATAGGAGATATTTTGTTAGAAGTACCTATAGGACATCTGGATGGCTCAGCGGTTGTGTCTGCCTTGGGCTCAGGGTGGGATCCCGGGGTCCTGGGATTGAGTCCTGCATCCGGCTCCCTGCAGGGAGCCTGCTTCTCCCTCTGCCTCTCTCTGTGTGTCTCTCATGAATAAATAAATAAAATCTTAAAAAAAAAAAAAGATCTATGACAAAGGCTAATAGTAAATGGTGTCATCTGAATAGTAAGATTACAGTTTTTAATTTTATTTCTTTTTGTATATTGTTCATACTTTCCATGATTTGCATGTTGTACTTAGGATCAGAAAAATGTCAATTTTCTAATGCCAAGTAATAATACTTCTACAGACTCAAATGATAAATTTTTATGAAGACACCAAGTCTTTAAGAAAATGTTAAATGGGGGTGCCTGGGTGGCTTAGTCAGTTAAACATCTGCCATTGGCTCAGGTCATGATCCCAGGGTTCTGGGATGGAGCCCCAGTCTGGCTCCCTACTCAGTGGGGAGCCTGCTTCTTCCTATCCTCCCTACTCATGCTCTCTCTTGCTTATCTCTCTCTCAAACAAATATTTTTTAAAAAAAGAAAGAAAATGCTAAATTATATTCAGTTTACTTTATTTTATTTTTTTAAGATTTTATTTATTCATGAGAGACACCAAGAGACACAGGCAGAGGGAGAAGCTGGCTCCATGCAGGGACCCTGACACGGGACTCGATCCCAGGTCTCCAGGATCAGGCCCTGGGCTGAAAACAGTGCTAAACCACTGAGCCACTGGGCTGCCCAATATTCAGTTTACTTTAAAAAAGGCAGAGTAGTATTTGAAATAGATTCAAAAAGTTCCAACAAATCCTAATTTTAAAAAAGTTATTCCTGAAAGAAAAGAAGCTATCTAGAAAGTTCATTTACTGAGAGCAACTCATTCTTTAAATATTCTAGATAAAGTCCAAGTAATACACCAACAAAAACATAAACTACAAAAATATTGTATAGACAGATATGCACAGAAGTATATGACCATGTAGAAACACTTCTCTTCCCTCTGCCCATGTCTCTCTGCCTCTCTCTCTCATTGTGTTTCTCATGAATAAATAAATAAAATATTTTTTTAAAAAATGTTTGAAATGCAGTTTAAAATCATGAAATGGAGTATAATGAATAAATAGAATAAAATTTCAATTATCCTGCCATGAATTTTAGGATTGTTAACATTATTAATAACAAGTTCTCTAAAACTTAGAACAGAAATTACCTATAGAAACAAAGCTTTTAATTTTGCAAATAAATAAAGGCAGAACCGTAGGTGTCCAAGCACTTATGATTGGAAAAAGAAGGAAAAGAACTGAACTATGAATTTATCAAATTATCAATGAAAAATACCAGCATATCATAGGTAGTAAAATAATGAAATCATATCATCCAATTTTGAACTCCTCTTAATTATAATCCAAAGCCAATAATTTTGGAGAAATTTTGCAGCACATTTGATACCCTTATAACAGAACTTATGTTTCTAGTATCAGTTATTTTTCTTAAACATATGATACTTACCCCCATTGAATTTTCCTTTTTTATTTTTGATCCTAGTATTTATGGCTGTATCATTTATTTATTGTTGCAAAACAAGCCTCCTCAAAATGTACTGGCTCCCAACCACCACTTAGTTGGTTCACAGTTCTGCAAGTGGACAATTTATGCTGAGTCCAGTGAGGCAGTTCTGGCTGTCTGCTGAAGTCATACATGTGTCGATACCCTGCAGTTTCAGTAAACAGCTGTATTGAGGTTAGCCATGCTTTCCTATTTATTTGGGGCCTTGGTTGGTAGGATAGTTGGAATCCTTTGAAAAACAAATGCCAGAGGCACTTGGCTGGCTCAGTCAGTAAAGCATGCTCTTGATCTTGGGTTTGTGAATTCAAGACCCACATTGGGTATAGAGAGTATTTAAAATCATAAAGGGGTGCCTGGGTGGCTCAGTCAGTTAAGTACTTGCCTTAGATCAGGTCATGATCCCAGAGTCCTGGGATGGAGCCCCATAACCCATGTCCAACTCCCTGCAGAGGGGGGAGTCTGCTTCTCCCTCTCCCTCGGACCCTCTCCCTGCTCATGCTCTCTCTCTTGCTCATTCTCCTCTCTCTCTCCCTCTCTCTCTCTCTCTCTCATATATAAGTAAATAAATCTTTAAAAAAATAAGTAAAATCTTAAAAAGGAAAGAAAGGTCAATAAAGCTAAAAGAGAGGGAAGCAAATGCCAAGAAATAATTAAATGTGTAAGGATTTTATTAAGAGAAATGCTTGCGTTAGAGAAACCAAGAAGGAAACCAGGTAAGGCTAGGAGAGCAAATTTGACTCAAAGTGAAGGAGAAAAAGAGGTAAGGATAGGTAAAAAACACCCTAAGTTGATATGCAGTATAGAGAAGGTCTGGCACATCTCTCAGGGAGCCCATTAGCCAAAGTCAGCCATCAGATACAGGAGTACTTCTTGGTATCTCTACCTCACTCATTAGCTGGGAACAATCTAGGAGCATGGCTTTGGTAGAAATGCCACAGTGGATTTCATTGTGCAGTAGCTGGGGCCCTAGATCAATTATGCTCCCTATATTTGGAAGTCTGTAAGGTGCATTTTCATGGCTCCAGAGTTACTACGGCTTGTCTCTGACAGACTAGATTGAGTTTGTTCATATTGTAGCTAAGCAGTGTCCCAAAAGAACAAACAAAAGTCCATGATACCTCTCAAGGCATAGGCTCATAGTTGGCAAAACACTACATTCAATGCATTCTACTGGGCAAAATAGACAAGGCCAGCAGTTCATATTCAGGAATTGATAGAGAAGCTCTCCCTCTTGGAAGGAGGACCAAAGTTATATCACAAAGAGTACAGATGCAAGAAGAAATAAGAATTATTCCCATATTTGCAATCCAGCAAAAGTGACTAACTTTTTTGAAAAAATTTTTTAGAAGCTGTTGCTGTCACCTGGATGAACAAAGTATTCCCTTCCATGGAATGGGTCATCTCTTTTGGGATTTCAACTTCAATAGTTAGCAACATGTGTTGTACAGTACTTTCAGCCTCAAGGCTGTTCTACACAGCAAGCCAAGAAGGACAACTGCCTTTGATCAATAAGTACTTCAGTCCAACTGTTGCTACCACCCAGATAATCATATTAGCTTCTTTTCTTATTATATACTCAGATTTAATCAATTTAATAAAATATTCAGGATTAGCAACCTGGGTAAAAAGAGGGCTATGTATGACAGGTCTACTTAAACTAAGGTACCAGGACCCCAATCTACCCAGACCTTATAATCAAGATAAAAATGTTAATATTAAATCTCTACTTTCTTTCTAGGAATATAATTTTTTTAATCTATAGGAGAAGCTTCTAAGTCCAGAGCAGAGGTTCATAAATGAAACTGGACTTGCATGTCCAGTTTACTGATGTATAATTGGCTGTATGAGCTACTTTTGGCTTGATTTTTAAGGAGTAAATGGTTCTTGATTCTCCACAAGGACAATAGATGTTACCATTTTTGCTATCTTTCAGAAACTAGATAATAATGCTTTTGAGGGGGAAATATTGGCCCAACTCAAAATCATCCCTTCAGTGCACAACCCAACATAGGTGATGTGGCATTCCATTCTTGATTATGTCCTTGATAGAGTCTTCATTTTCTATAAGATGTTTAGGTGATTATAAAATTGTGAACCTGAACTTAAAATAAAATCACTATCTTCTAGGTAATGTCAGTAGGGCCATTGTAGGTGCCTAGAGTATCTTTGTGTAAAATATAAAAAAGCACCCCTTCCTCTAGGTGGACATAGCTCCGTGCCCTGGCAAAGAGCCTAGTGAGCAGAGCACAAGCTAGCTATCAGTCCCCTCACATGGAAGCACTTGTGTATGGAGTGACTACCTAAGCAATCAAATGCATAAGAAATAAAATCAGACTCATTTGAAAAGACCATTCTGACAATAGTGTAGAGAATAAATTAGAAGGAGGCATGACTAGATTCAGGCCAAACAGCCTGCAGAGGTTCACCTCGTCACCCGGTTTAACCCAAGAGAATTCCAATACTCGGAGATTAAGTAATTATCCTAGCTAAAAGGAGCAGGGTTGGAATTTAAACCAGACATTCTGATTCCAGAGCCCATATTTTTGTTATATGTACTAAAAGAAAACTGGTGAATATTTTATTCCATAAGGACTTACTAAGAAAATTTTTCTGATCTTAGCATCAGGAATATTGGGCCTCCCCTAAATAACCGATTTGCTTATACATTATAGATGGTCTGCTCTCAGAATCTATATGGGGCTTTGTTGCATGCATTTTGTGAACCAAATCCATTCTTTATCTATTTGCCTCTTTCTCTTTCTTATTTTCACTTATTTTGTCTTGGTATAATGTAAGCTATACCTTACTATAATGTAAATCCTAGTAAGTTTCAAATAGCCTGTTTTATTCTTTAATCATAACTATGGTATGATTTTTAAAGATATTTTTTAAGATACTTTCTGGCTGCAGGGATTGTGTGCAAAGTAAAACGAGAGTCCCATATTTCATGCCAGTGACCATAAAAACCACTTGAGTGTGCATTTTAAAATCTGAATTTTCAGATTTGCCCTTGGAGATTCTAAATCAGTAGGTGTCAGTTGGGCTCCAGGAATTTATGCTTATCAATTATCTTGGGGGTTTTTATGCCGAGAGTCCACTGACCATATTTTAACAAACACTAGTCTAGGTAATCCTGACTTTCTTCTCACAATAGCTCCTTCTTTGGCCATGCCTCCTATTAAAAACAGTGAATGATAATATCTTGGATTTGAGTCATCCATTTATTCAAGAAATATGTGGTAACTATCCATTGTGTTTCAAGCACTCTACTAGGCAGTTCAGAGAAATACAAATGAATCTTTCAGTCAAGAGTCTTATAAGCCTCATAGAAGTGTAGAAAGTGTAAAAAATCACCGTTACAAATTTAATTAAGAAATGGCATTTTGTTGAACACATTCTACTGAAATACCCTGTATACAATTCTCAAGAAGATTTCAAAAGATCAGCATTAAATAAAACCTCATTTTGCATATGGGTCTGAGAGGACCCATTTTCCCCCAAACATCCAGACTTAATGTTTAAGTGGCAACAACACAGGTATATCATGAATATTTTGTTAAAAATCTATGAACACAATTATCTTGTAGCACTCACCAACCCACCACGTAGCTTTCCTCAGTTGAGACAGAGCACAGGGACCCAGAAGTCTCGCTGTGCAGTGACAGTGACCTGGGCACTGGTGGTAGAGGACCCACAAGACTGGCAGTTGGGAGTCTTCTCTTGGCTCCTTCCTGCAAATGGTTCTGAGGACCAGATTAATTAAATAGCCCAAAGTTATACAGCTGGACAGTGGCACTAAGCTCCTGAAGAGGAACCTTCTTTATCTCTGAGTATGGCAAATGGCACATAGGAATAAGTGAATATTTCTTGAAGGAATGAACAATATAGATAGCAGAGTTTGTTGGACACCTGGGTGGCTCAGTTGGTAAAGCATCTGACTTTAGCTCAGGTCAAGATCTCAAGGTCCTAGCACCCAGCTCTGCTCTCAGCAGAGTCTGCTTCTCCCTCTCCTTCTCCTTCTGCCCCTCCCCCTACTCATGCTCTCCCTCTCTCTCTCTCTCTCTCTCTCATAAATAAATAACATCTTTTAAAAAAAGGTATCAGAGCTTGCATTTCCAATCAGACTTTTCTGATTCCAACGTTTCTGTTATTTTTATTACTTAATAGTGCCACTCTAAGAAAAATTGGCACGTGCCCGAGTAAAGAAGCCTTATAACCAAATACAGTTATGCCAACATGGCTGGTTTCCAAATTCCCAAAACTAAACAAGCTTCAATAACTAAAACTAGAATGACATAGCTAATGTTTAACTTTTGACAAAGATTTCTTATAATGTATCTTTTTTCCTATGCCAGAAAATAAAGTACTGATTTTAGTAAATAAATGACAATATCTGATGAATGGAGTAGGCATTCATAAAAACTATGGAATAAATATAAATAAATAAATACAGTTCCACTTTTTTTTTACAATCATTAAGTCTGCCACTGATTTACTTTCTATAATATAATACTGAGACTGTCTCTTTAAATATTATGTGAAAATATATTCGCAATTTTCTCCCTGGTGTTTGAAAACATTTGTTCCAAATACAAAGGGAATGTTCTTATGTTGTTTACAGAAACTTTTGAGGAAAAGGTCATCACTAATCTTAATCTTTTTTTTTTTTTAACTTTCAGGTGCGTTTGCCATTTGTATTTGGATCCATAGCTGTATCTTTGTTTCTAATCATGACACCAATGATTCAGTCTCCTAAAGTAGAGTATATCTATGGGTTTATCTTCATTTTTAGTGGACTTCTGTGTTACTGGCTTCATGTTCACCTTAACTGACATTATGCTTGTTTTGACAAAATCATTTGTTATCTACAATTACTATTTAATGTTTCACCACCTGAAAACCAGGATGATGGTATTTTAACAGGAAAAAAAATTCTTGAAGAAATATTTTTGTAAATAAGAAATTCTAAATGGCTAATAAGTATAGTTTTAAAGATAATATTTGCTTTACCCCAACTACATATATCAAATCCACCTCCAGCTACATATTCAAATTCTCTACAATTCAAATTCTTTTGCTTGTAATTGAAGCCTAAGTTCCTAATGCACAACATATTTTTCACCACTTTCCTTCAGGTCAAAAATTTTAAGCAAACACACACACATGTACACACAACAGATAAAAGGGCATAATATGCCTACTTCTGTGTGTAGAAAATATTTTAATGCTGTACACCTGAAATCAATATACTGTCATATATCAATTATATCTCAAATAAATAAACAAATAAACAAAATCAAAGAGTCATTGTCAGGAAGACAAGTTCATGGATGAACAATGCCTAACAGATAACAGTTTTTTTTTTTTAAGATAAGTTATTTTAATCAACATTTATTAAATCAATGTAAGATGCACCTGCAAAAAAAAAGCATAATTCTAAGTCCAAAATTTATATTAATAAAAACTATATATTGCTTCTTACTCACTTTGTCTAAATTCTTTATAGTGATACCAATTAAAGAATATGTTTTATTTCCAAATCCTTGCGTTCACCTCTATAAAGTGTAATAGGCTAAATCATGACCTTCAAAAATATGTCCAGATCTAGATGGTGACTTATCATGGTGAGCATAGTGCACAAAATTTTCAAACCATTATATTATATACCTGAAATTAATATAATATTTTATATAAAACTACATTTTAATTCTTTAAAATGTCCAGGTCCTTTTCCTGGAAACTCTGTATCTTACTTTATATGCAAAAAGAGTCTTTACAGATGTGATTAAAGATCTTGAGATGGGCACCTGGGTAACTCAGTTGGTTAAGCATCTGCCTTCAGCTCAGGTCATGATCCCAGGGTCCTGGGATGGAGTCCTGCATCAGCAGGCATTGGCAGGCATCAGCATCAGGGATCGGGCTCCCTGCTCAGCAGGCAGTCTGCTTCTCCTTCTCCCTGTGCCCCTCTCTGCTGCTTGTGTGCTCTCTCTTTCTCTCAAATAAATAAATAAAATCTTTTTTAAAAAATAAAAAATAAAGATCTTGTGATGAGGGACATCTTACTAGATTATCTGGATAGGCCCTAAGATAGATATATAGATATATATCTTTTATAAAAGGTATATATCTTTTATAAAATATATATAGATATATTTATATATTATTAATATATATCTTTATAAAAGGGACGTAGAGAGATATTAGTCAAGACAGAAGAGAAAGGCAGCCCAGGTGGCTCAGTGGTTTAGTGCCGCCTTCAGTCCATGGCGTGATCCTGGAGACCTGGGATCAAGTCCCACATCAGGCTCCCTATATGGAGCCTGCTCCTCCCTCTGCCTGTGCCTCTGCCTCTCTCTCTCTCTCTGTGTCTCTCATGAATAAATAAATAAAATCTTTTAAAAAATAAGTTTCCTTAAAACTGCTATTTTGAACTCTGTATCAGGTAAATCACAGATCTCTACTCTTTGGATTCCTAGAACATTATTATATTCCTTTGGTGGTGTCATATATCCTCATTTTCCGTGTTCTTTGAAGTCTTGAATTATTGTCTTTGCATTTAAAGAAGTAGTCATCTCCTCAGTCTTTATTGACTGGCTTTGGGAAAGAAATACCTTCTCAGCTCTACTAGAGATTCTGAGGTTTTTCTCAGACCTTTTCTACGGGTACACCCGCCCCACACTTCTTACTCCCCCTTGTGACGGAATTCTCAAGCATGTACGCATTTTCTTGATCCTGAAAAGCCAGGCTTGCAGTCTCCCCTTTGCTTTCCCTAGCATGATGCTGAGTGCTCAAGTTTGTGGTTTCTCCTAGGCCCTCCTGCTTGAGCCAGCTTTCTGCACATAATCACTAGCTGTCTGAAAAAGCTCTCTGCACCCTTGGGAGCATGGCCAGGGAGCCAGCCAAAGAGTGGCATTGTGTATAGGTGAGGTGCACAGAGCACACACAGTACCTGTTAGTGAGTTGGGGGGATTCCCAGCAGCTCATGGCAGGCTTCCTGATGGAGACTGTGATGTGGTTAGTAGGATCCACATCCCTTTGATATGTTACATTCTGGACCTTTGCTCCTATTCTCTCAGCCACTGAACTCTCCCCATCATCCTCCCCACAACTCAGTACCTGGATGAGGCAAGAGACAAGTGGGCCTCTTTGGCAGTATCTTGAAGCTAGACACTCACTCACACTCTCACTTTCTTCTGTGGGAAAAATCACAGGTCAAGAAGTCCTGAGCTGTGCTGTACTGGCAGAGGGATGACATGGGTAGAGTCAAGCTATTTATTTCACCTTCTTGAATGTGTCAAATCTTGAAATTTCTTGTTCCAACAGTGTGCTAGAACTTCACTACTGGAATCTTGGACTTCCACAAAGGTTCTGTCATCCATGGATGACTGCGACATCAGTGTTCTTTGAGGGGTAGATGGGAGAAAACTCCTGTTCCACCATTTTCATGACAACACTCTCCTTTCAGTTAGTTACAATTCTAACGTGTTAGCCACAGTTCAGAATTTAGCTCCATCTCCCACTTCTCTCAGATGGCCCGGCATTTCTAAGCTGTTGGATTCTCATCTAAGAGGCTCATATTTGGATCAGGGAAATAGCACTGAGACTCCAGAACAAAACATGATTCCATTGCTTCTTGAAAAAATAATTTATTCAGGACAAGATAAGTGTTAAAAAAAAAAAAAAAGTTCAAATGAGCTCATAAGGTTTGCCAGATCACCTTCTTTTTTTATTTTTTGTTATAGTTAAGCCACTTTCAAAGATTATGTAAGAAGTTATTTTTTATAAATGGCCTTTATTTTTGTATAAGAGAGCTGAAATACTCAGTGAAAATATCCCTACATATAAGATTACTGCACTTACCCTTATGGCTAATTTACTTTACTGATTTACTTACTGGTTAACATTTCCTACCTAGCAGTCCTGACTCCAGAGGAAATCATGTCCTTATGTATGGCTGCACAGAACCAGAGCGAAAACACTGCCCCATTCTCCTGAAGAAAGTGGGCTTCTAATACACAGTACGTCTCTTTGCATACGTTAAGAAAAATATGCTGCATTGATTCATACCTGGGTCATCCGTTTATTTAAAAATAAACACTTAAAAGTTCTAAGCAATCTTTAATTTTGGTTATCTCCTAAAGGGCAAGATCTAGCAGCAGAAATATGGAGATCATCAAGAATATTATAGAAAAAAAAGCAGAATACAATAAATTAAGTTGAATAGCTGATCCTGCTACAAAATTAATGAATGAATAAATGTTTAAATTAATGAATACATATTAGGTGGACTAATACCTGCAGATTGAGATAAATTAGGGGAAGAGTACTAGCCTACATACATTTAATACTAGACAAGGTTATATTTCCATGGCCAGTGTAGATATATAAATTAATCCTAATATGTGAGGTAATCCAATAGATGTTTCACATATAGGATCTCATTCAATACTATGCCACTCATCCCACAATATGAAATTATTATCCTCATTTTATAAATGAAGAAATGTGGATTCCAAAAAAATAACATAACTTGCTAAAAACCATGCTACCGGTAAGTGACAAAGTGGGATTCAAATCTTTGCCCACTTGAATGCAAAGTTCACATTTTTTTCCATTAAACTACAATTTCTTCTCTTGGTACTCATCTACAAAGTATTCCTTCAGAGTTAAATAATATCAGTGTTACACCCCCAGTGGAGACTTCTCTTTCCAGAACTTTAAAAATCTTCCTTTCTTAATTAGCCATGACTAACTTGTTCACTGGCATATGTGATTTAAAAAATAATAATAATAATTAACATGAGAAACACTTTATGGCCTTAAAAGAAGTCACAAAATCATAGAACAATTCACAAGTTAATCAATCATTTATAGAACCAAATTAGATTCAATAATAAAATGCTTGTGGAAAGATGAGATGGCTAAATTAAGGAAACATCAATGTTTGAAGAGCCTTTCAGAAACACAGAAAGAAAGTGTAAAAAAAATTGCAATCCATGTTGTTTCAAAATTACTTCTCAGAATTTAAAAAATGGAAAAAGGCAAAAATATGCAACTCCATAGAGCAATAGAACTCTTCCATGGAAATATTTTAATATTTAGTGGCTCAACAAGACAGGAATCTTTGCATGTCTTATAAAGAGTATTAAAATATTCTTCACTGAACTTAGCTGTCTCCCTGAGTATTTTGGCTGTTTGTGCCATACTGATTATCATCACCATGCTTAGACGTGCAGGGCTGGGAACAACCTTCCCTAAAAGAAGAGCACCAAGGTATTTTTTCATAAGATCTCTTGGATCCTCTGTTTCTTTCCTCAGTCTTTGGATCAAACTTTTTGTTCATCCTTAAAGAATGGCTGCTCAACCTTATTACTCTCTGGCTGCATGGATGTACCATAGCTCTTCTATGCAAGGTTCTAGATGTCCATGGAGCACAGCTGGGCAAGTAGAGAGGCTAGAATAGAGCTGGAGGAGGTACACAACAGAGGACTGTGAAACAAGTAATTTTGTGAATTTATTGTTTACTTGTGTAAGCAAAGTTTCTCGTTGATGGTGATCATCAAGAACTTGAAGACACCATCATCAAAAATGATTAAATCAAAATCATAGTCAAGGGACGCCTGGGTGGCTCAGCAGTTGGGCATCTGCCTCTGGCTCAGGGCGTGATCCTGGAGTCCTGGGATCGAGTCCCACATCAGGCTTCCTGATTGGAGCCTGCTTCTCCCTCTGCCTCTCTCTCTTTCTTTCTCTCTCTCTCTCTCTCTGTGTCTCTCATGAATAAATAAAATCTTTAAAAAAAAAAAGCATTGTCATTTCAAATATAAAATCTCTTTTCACCTCCAAAATTAATTTTTGAAATCATATACATTTTAGAATAATTTTGTTAAGTTCCATAAAAGATTAAGTTGGGATTTTTATTGCGATGGAATTTTATTTGAAGTATATTTGGGGAGAACTGACATCTTTACAATAATGATTATAGCTTTCTCTAGATTAAATCTTTTTTGGGGGGGAAGGGGTCCTTTTATAAGCTTTAGGTTTTTCCATAAAATTTTACACATCTCCTGTTATATTTACTCCATAAACATTTATAATTTTTGTTACTATGTCAATTGAGAAAATCCAGGAGAATATATGTAGAAAATCATATTGTCTGCAAATAGAAGCAGTTTATTTTTTTTAATTCTTAAAATTGAATAAAAAATTATTTTTCTTACAGCATTGGTTCAAGTTCATTTTAATAGAGCAGGAATCCTTATCTTGCCCATGACTCTAATGAGAATACTTGCAATGTTTTAGGATGATGTTTGCTGTAGGTGGTGGGGAAATGCCCTTTATTTAATTAAACATCATCACCTATTCTCAACTTACCAAGATTTTGTTTAATTATGACAGAATATTGATCCTACCAAATGACCTTTGGTTCTTTCAGGATAATTACAATTTCTTCTTTAATCTACTAAATTAAGGTATATTTTGATCTTTTCTAGCTTAATGAATTTTTTTTTTCTGCTAATCTAGATAACAGTTTATCAATTTTATTTAACTTTTCAAAATACCAACTCTTTGTTTTGTTGGTTTTTTCTATTGCTTTTCTATTTTATCTATTGCTAGCCTTTATGTCTTTTTTTTTGTAAATTTATTTTTTATTGTTCAATTTGCCAACATATAGAATAACACCCAGTGCTCATCCCATCAAGTGTCCCCCTCAGTTCATGTCACCCAGTCACCCCCACCCCCTGCCACCTCCCCTCTCCCCACCCCTCGTTTGTTTCCCAGAGTTAGGAGTCTCTCGTGTTCTGTCTCCCTTTCTGATATTTCCCACTCATTTTTCTCCTTTTCCCTTTATTCCCTTTCACTATTTTTTATATGAACAAAATGAATTCATTCCCCAAATGAATGAGACCATATAATGTTTGTCCTTCTCCGATTGACTTATTTCACTCAGCATAATACCCTCCAGTTCCATCCACATCGAAGCAAATGGTGGGTATTTGTCGTTTAGAATGGCTGAGGAATATTCCATCGTATACATACACCACATCTTCTTTATCCATTCATCTTTCGATGGACACCGAGGCTCCTTCCACAGTTTAGCTATTGTGGACATTGCTGCTATAAACGTCGGGGTGCAGGTGTCCTGGCGTTTCATTGCATCTGTATTTTTGGGGTAAATCCCCAGGAATCCAGAAGTGGACCTTCAACTTTATGGTCAACTAATATTCGATAAAGGAGGAAAGACTATCCATTGGAAGAAAGACAGTCTCTTCAATAAATGATGCTAGGAAAATTGGACATCCACATGCAGAAGAATGAAACTAGACCACTCTCTTGCACCATACACAAAGATAAACTCAAAATGGATGCAAGATCTAAATGTGAGACAAGATTCCATCAAAATCCTACAGAACACAGGCAACATCCTTTTTGAACTTGGCCACAGTAACTTCTTGCAAGATATATCCATGAAGGCAAGAGAAACAAAAGCAAAAATGAACTATTGGGACTTCATCAAGATAAGAAGCTTTTGCACAGCAAAAGAAACAGTCAACAAAACTAAAAGACAACCTACAGAATGGGAGAAGATATTTGCAAATGACGTATCAGATAAAGGGCTAGTTTCCAAGATCTATAAAGAACTTATTAAACTCGACAGCAAAGAAACAAACAATCCAATCATGAAATGGGCAAAAGACATGAACAGAAATCTCACAGAGGAAGACATAGACATAGCCAACATGCACATGAGAAAATGCTCTGCATCACTTGCCATCAGGGAAATACAAATCAAAACCACAATGAGATACCACCTCACACCAGTGAGAATGGGGAAAATTAACAAGGCAGGAAACCACAGATGTTGGAGAGGATGCGGAGAAAAGGGAACCCTCTTACACTGTTAGTGGGAATGAGAACTGGTGCAGCCACTCTGGAAAACTGTGTGGAGGTTCCTCAAAGAGTTAAAAATAGATCTCCCCTTCGACCCAGCCTTTATGTCTTTTTCTTGAGGAGCCTATAATCTTTCTCCCTCTGGTGTCTGACTGCCTTCCCAAGGGCCAGGCCATGGAAAGATGCTCCATCGTTCTTCCTGTGAAGCCCAAATTCTGCAATTTCTTCCTATTTAGCAGAGCTGTGCTGGGCATGCAGCAAGCCATTCTTCCCATTTCCTTTGTTCTTAGCTGCCTTCATGAACTATGGCAGGTCCATTGGTGCTATGGAGAAACCAACCCCTCCAACAGCTCCCAGATAGGCTAAGACCTTTGTGGCATGCTCTACCCTTTCCTCTGAAAGAGGCCAACGTGATTTCTTTGTACTGTGCTGGCTTAGGGAGAGACTGAAGTAGATAAAGTGGATTGTTCTAAGCCTTTTCAACACGGTGGCTCTTAGTTTGTACTACTCTGAAGCATTGAGATTTTTTTTTAATATTATTTATTCCAGAGAGACACAGAGAGAGGCAGAGACACAGGCAGAGGGAGAAGCAGGATCCATGCAGGGAGCCCGATGCGGGACTCGATCCCAGGACTCCAGGATCACACCCTGGGCCGAAGGTGGCACTAAACCGCTAAGCCACCCAGGCTGCCCGCATTGCAAAATCTTAACTGCATTCTGGACTCTTTACTTAAAGGTATTTTGGGCACATTATCATTGTTAAATCGGTGTCTCTGAGGGGAAATGAGAGCTGGAACTTCCTTTTCCACTATCGTGCTAATGCCACTCCTCTCTCTACCATGAATTAAAAGTTTGTTCATTAATTTTCAGTCTTTTTTTTAAGATTTTATTTTTTATTCATGAGAGATACAGAAAGAGAGAGGCAGAGACATATGCAGAGAGAGAAGCAGGCTCCACGCAGGGAGCCCAATGTGAGACACAATCCCAGGACTCCAGCATTACGCCCTGGGCAGAAGGCAGACGCTAAAACTGCTGAGCCACCCAGGCATCCCTACTATTTTATTGTTATGTAATAAACTCATTCAAAGTTCTGGTTTTCTCCTGAGAAATTTTTGGCCAAATGCCACTGATCTTTTTTTTAAGATTTATTTATTTGAGAGAGAGAGAGAGAGAGAGAACACACACCCAAGAGCAGAGGGAGAGGCAGTGGGAGAGAGAAAATCCTCAGACTCCTCACTGAGCAGGGAGCCCAAAGCAGGACCTGATCCCGGGACCCTGATATCATGACTTGAGCCAAAACCAAGAGCCAGATGCTTAACCAACTGAACCACCCAAGTGCCCCCAAATGCCACAGACGTTGAAATGGATTGCTTTAATTATCATAAAGGTATAAACTGTGATTTACATTTATTCAGGAGTATGGTTTTTAAACATCAAGTTACACAGACTTTTTTTCGATGAACATGTCTTTATTTTGTTCAGGTATATTATTGTGGCCAGTGAATGTATCCTGTTGGGAGAAAAATTTAATCCACACTTAAAGGTTCTTCCACTGGTGTAAGAATTAAACTAACATGAGACAGTTTAACAAAAGAAAATAAAATTTAATTTTGTATATATGGGAACCCCACAGCCATGAAAGGTTCAAAGACAGAAAGGTAAAATGAGGTATACATACCATCATGAGCTAAGGAATGGAACAGGAGTCTATAGCATCAAAGGCAAGGAGGTCAGTGCATGAGGCAATAAGAACAGGTGTTTGGTAACTAGATGTTTCCCCTGCCATACAGATAGGCCATTCAGATAAAATGTATCTCTGGTTAGGACGCCTGGGTGGCTCAGCGGTTGAGCCTCTGCCTTTGGCTCAGGGTGTGATCCCAGAGTTCCGGGATTGGGTCCCCCAGTGGGCTTCCTGCAGGGAGCCTGCTTTTCCCTCTGCCTATGTCTCTTCCCCTCTCTCTCTGTGTCTCTCATGAATAAATAAATAAATAAATTTTAAAAAAATGTATCTCTGGTTATAACTCCTATTCAGGGAAAGAATCCCCCAATTTAGATTCTTCTAGGTAGTTAAGGAAGGGGCAACAGTTTCTCTTGAGTCTGCAGAGTCTCAATTGCCTTCCACTCAAAACAGTACATCTGCCAAAGCAGTGCATTTGGGGGAAACTTGTTCTATATTCCTTTAGCCCCACCTTTGAAACTTGGAAGAAAGTTTCATAATCCAGAAGCTAAACTGATAGATTAGTCCATATCTCAATAAATCAGCCTCAGTCTTGAGAATAAATAAGTCAGTTGAGTTAAATAATTGTGTCTCATTTCAGGAAGCAGTCTTATAGGTGGGCTCCCAAAGTTAGGCCTATATTGTGCAAGCAATCAGGTAACAAAAGAAAAACAAACGTTAATGACTGGAGCAAATTATAAACCCAGGATCTGAGTCTTGAGTGCTGCGAGATTTCTAGATGTCAGACGAGAGGCATCTTCAGAGAGAGCAATGGCAGACAGTGGCAATCTCAAAGATTTTCCTGATTTGAAGTTTGAATGTCTCTGGTGATCTGAGTGGCCCATTCAGTAACAGGCACAAAGATCATCTAAACATGGGCTGTTGGGATGATTTCTCTGACATTGGTATCATGTCATATAGCTTGAGTTTGCCGGACTTCAGGAGAAAAAAAGGGCAGCTTTAGTTCTCAATGATTCCAAGTCAAAAAGAAGGGAGAGGGCAGCCCCAGTGGCTGTGGTTTAGTGTTGCCGTTGGCCTGGGGTGTGATCCTGGAGACACGGAATCGAGTCCCACATTGGGCTCCCTGCATGGAGTCTGCTTCTCCCTCTGCCTGTGTCTCTGCCTCTCTTACTCTCTGTGTCTCTCATGAATAAATAAAATCTTTTTAAAAAAGGAGAAATTGTAAATTTTAGTTTGGAGAGTCTTAGCCAGATATTTTAGGAAATCAGAATTCATGATCCAGTCAAGTTTATAGGCAAAAACAAACTCTCAAAGATCTAATATCCACAACGGTGTGTTACTGAAACACAGTTTTTCACTCTAAAATCACCCTCATATCCACCAAAGATAGCCAAATTAGATGAATTTATTTGCAAAGTAAGTCTGGTTTCAAAAAACTTGGCCTGATTATTTACATAATTGCAGCAAGAAGAGTGAGTGACCATATAGGCTCTTTTTAAATCTACGTTGCTAGAACTTTTTACAAAGAATCTTCAGATTGAACTTTTAACAGCCTCTGAGGCCTAAGCCAAATACTTCCCATCAGACTTGCCAGCAATATCTATATATTTGGGTAAGTTCCTTCTTCTCAAGGTCCCCAAAATATCTTGAGGTGCCTGTCAAGCACCTGTGACAATATAGGCAAGTCTTGACAATATAACCAATGTTTCCAATTATATCCTATTACAAAACACAATTTTATTGAACTTATGCAAATAACTATATTGCCATGAAAATAAGAAAAACCTCTGAAAATGTCCAAATTCTAGAGGGATCGAGTAGGAAGAAAAAGATAAATGTTTTGTATTTGTTTACAAAGGTATATTTTACCAAATTGCTAGAAGTCACAGACAGCTTAAAAGAAAGTTTCTTTAGATCTAAAAAAGTAAACACTAGAGAACCACCAATGTTTCAAATAAGTCACAGAAATTATAATCCTCTTCTTCAGTTCATTCAGTCCTGTGTTATTTAATTCTTGTTGTGTTCGAATCCAGTTTTCCCACCAGTTCTGGAAATTCTTACCCAGTTCAGTAGTAAGGTTAAGAAAAACCTGTATTTGTCAAAAGTTCTTTCCATGAATCTCCTTGAGGATGAAGCACTTTTGTAAGGAAGCTTTTGGAAAAGTATCAGAATAAAACAACAGCTGTCTGTATATGACAAAAGACTTTTTAAAAAATTGTAATCATTAGAGAACTGATGAGAACTCGTTATAATGGACTTGACAAGGAAATGTGGTTATCTCTGTGACATATGACACTTCAGTAATTAGAAGTACAAGTGCATGTACTTGTACTTGAATGTAGTAGTACATTCATTATACTACGACATATTAAAATTTTAAAAATTTCATACATGTTATAAATAGTTATATTAGGGATTCCTGGGTGGCTCAGTGGTTGAGCATCTGCCTTCTGCTCAGGGCATGATCATGGGTCTGAGGATCCAGTCCCACATCCAGTCCCACATAGAGTCTCACATCAGGCTCCCTGTGGGGAGCCTGCTTCCCAGTCTGCCTATGTCTCTCTGCCTCTCTCTGTGTCTCTCATGAATAAATAAATAAATCTTAAAAAAAAAATAGATTAGTATTCACTCATATAATATAACCTAAGACAGTTTATCATTATTTATTTGACAATGCTTCCCATATAATTTAACATACCAAATAAGCTTACCTAATTTAATCTCTCTAAGGTCAGAGAACAAATCTTTTGAGATGTTTCAGGGACTCTCGGGAATATCTCATATCTCAATAGTAAGCTTCTTTTTTTTTAATATTTTATTTATTTATTTATTTATTTATTTATTTATTCATGAGAGACACAGAGAGAGAGAGAGAGAGAGAGGCAGAGACACAGGCAGAGGGAGAAGCAGGCTCCATGCAGGGAGCCTGACATGGGACTTGATCCTGGGTCTCCAGGATCAGGCCCTGGGCTGAAGGCGGCACTAAACCGCTGAGCCACCCGGGATGTCCCTCAATAGTAAGCTTCTACATGAAAAAGAATTTAGTCAAAACTTGATTTCTGGGAGTTTGTAAAAAAAAATATTTATTTATTTTTATTTATTTATTTCAGAGAGAAAGAGCACACAAGCAGGGGGGAGTGGCAGAGGGAGAGGGAGAAGCAGGTTCTTCTTGGAGGAGCATAGCAGGAAGCCTGACACAGGGCTCCACAGAGCCAAGGACTCTGGCATCATGACCTAAGCAAAAGGCAGACGTTTAACCAACTGAGCCACCCAGAAAACGCTGTCAAAAATATTTTTTTAAAAAAAGGTTCTAAAGTTCTTGCCTAAATAAGATCAGAGGCCATTACAAAACTTAAAACTTAATTATCTATTCAACCAATGTGGCAATAAAAGATTTTAAAGGCAAACACAGAAGGTTACATAGGTTACATACATAGGTTACAGAAGGTTACATACATAACCTTGCTAACATAAAAGGTTAGCAAAACTTATTTCTTTTATTTACTTTTTTAAAAAAGATTTGATTTATTTATTCATGAGAGACACAGAGAGAAGTAGAGACATAGGCAGAAGGAGAAGCAGGCTCCCTGCAGGAAGCCTAAGGCAGGGGCTCAACCACTGAGCCACCCAGGTGCCCCGAAAACTTAGTTCTTTTAAGATAAGATATTTAGTTTTCCTAAATAATCAAAAACTTTATAAATATAAAACATAGAATCTTTGCTTTGAAACATATTATGCTAAAGATAAAGAAAAACCTTTGTTTACAATCTTATTAGGAATAGACCAATAATCTGAGAAAACTGTCATTCTAACAAAGAGAAAAACAAAATTCTAAACTTGCAGTATACTTTTGATAGTAAAGCTCATTTACATAATTAAATTCTTTCTATCTTAGCCAGTCCTGACTGATAAAGCTTTGAATGTAGGTAAAGCCTGGAGATGACAGCCAAGAATTCTTGGACGTCTTTGGTATAAAAAAGGTGGTTTTATTAAAGCATAAGGACTGGACCCCTGGGCAGAAAAAGCTGCACTGGGGTCATGAAGAGAATGGCCCACTATACATTTTCAAGTTGGGAGGGGATTAGGGAATAGCATTAAGTCTCTAAGGAATTTTGGAAGCAAGGTTTCCAAGACGTTGAGGGGCTAGATATTGTTGGGGAAAGGTCATTTATTATTGTCTAATAAAACCTGAGTCATCAATGTACATTTATGGGTCATATGCTTGGGAAGATGATCGCCAACATATACCTTGGGAGGTAAAGATAAAGGAAGTTTCCAAAGGAATTTTTATATGTTAAAGTAGACTTAAAAGGATCCTGGGGGTCCAGCTAAGATAGCCTTTGCTATTAGCAAAGTATTAACAACGAGGCAGCTTAGTTCTTAGAGGAATGTCTGTTTCAAGAACTTGTCAATGGGCTATAGGTAGTACAGAAATTTAATAGTTTTTCTTCTGCTTTTGTTTCTTACCTCACTGACCATGCATAAAATTCCTTTCTGAAGATCCCTTTCCCTGAAACCTCCTACAATTTTCTTTTTTATAGTCAGATTTTTTCTTATGTTTTCCCTTTTTAAATAGAGACAAATTTCGTCCTAAAGTCAACCTCACTTTAGGACAAAATTATTTTCTTTTTCTTTAACCAAAAAAAAGCATTTCTACTCCTTATATCCTTTCTTACTAAAAACACACATCATATTCTCTTTACACACAGAGATGTTTCCATGATTATTTCTAGTAGCTTTAATTACATTAGAATCCTTAACTCTTAGAAACCTAATTTCTAATGAAAACTATGAAGTAAACAACTGTGTACCATTATACTGGCAAATTTTTTAATTGGCAAATTTTTTAATACGTTTCATAATTTCTAGAACCATTACTATGTGCTTCTTCATAGTATAATCTTTCAATAAAGCACAAAACATGTTTACCAATAGACCCAAATGTATCCTTAATTTCTCTGTAATAAGGAATTCAAAAGTAAATAAATTTATATTCAGTAATTAAAGTTTCAATATTTTACCTTATTTGGAAGTGATCTAGATATTCAATGAATTTAACTTAACTCATCACTTAACTTAGCAACTTTAAAGTTTTAAGTTACCAAAAGAGTTTGGTAAAACTATTTTAAAAGTTTACTTAAAAACTTTTTATCTTATTTGCATCTATTCAATTTAATTGCTCCTAATAATTACGTTCAGATTACTCACATGAGACATCAGACAAAGCCAACCATTCTCCCAAAATGTTTTTTTGTTGTTGTTGTTGTTGTTTTTGCTGTTTAAAATTTTTTAAGAGTTATAATATAAACTTATTTGGTTAGTAAACCCAAGTACCATAAAAGTGTTATATTTAATATTGATAACTCTAAAGGCATGTCTATTTTAATTAAACCAACATACTTCAATTAGCTTTTATTCATTAAAGATTTATCCTAGATCACATGAACTAAAGAGTGTTTGGGTTAGTTTTTATATTTCTGAGGGCTTTAGAATAGCCAATCCTTACAAGTGCTTGCCTTCAAATCAACTATATAGAGCTACTGTACAAATATTGGCAATACTATCTGTAGAAAAATATCACATATATACAATATATAACATACATATACACACATATATATACACACACACAGAGACATAGAGATCTGTAGTTACTAATATTTGTAGAGAGAATTTTTCATTTGTCCAATTTCCAAATACGTCCTCTTTCCTCCTTTTTTTTTCCTTTTCCTTCAGTTGAGAAACCTCTCCCTAAAGAAGAAAATCGAATTTAATTTTGTATGTATGGGAATCCCACAAACATGAAAAGTTAAAAGATAGAAAGGTTAAATAAGACATATATACCATCCTGAACTAAGGAATGGAAGAGGGGTGGAGGTGGTTAAAGCACAGGGCAATAAGAACAGATGATGGTAATTAGATGTCTACCCTGCCATACACATGGGTGGGTTCAGATAAAATTTCCCTCTGTTCAACTCTTATTCGGGGAAAGACTCTTCCAATTTAGATTCTTCTAGGTAGTTAAGGGAAGGCAAAATGTTCTTTTGAGCCTATTGGGTCTCAAATGCCTCAGCTCAAAACAGTCTGCATTCCAAAGTGGCACATTTTGAGAAGATTGTCTCTGAACCCTGTTAGTCCCATAAATTTTAAACTTGCTACAATTTCTGAATTGTAGTGCAGTGAATGTCTAATTTTACTACAATGAATTTTATAAATACTCATGTTGACGTATATGTACATGCATAGACATGACTAAATAGAGGTAACAAAAGATTAACAGCATTACATTTTGATCCTACGGGAATGAGTAAAACACTAACGGTCACTCAAACACTATGAAGAAAAGGAAGGAGAAACAACTATGGTTGCCTTATACCTTACGTTCAAATCAGTAAACAAAGCTTATAAAATCTAACTTATTAAGTTCTCCTTAGGTATTGTCTCATCACTCTGACTCTTAGGGATTTTGTCTAGCCATTCATTTTTCTCCCTTGGTTTACTGCAACAATCTCCTTAATTTATAGCTCTAATCTGCCTCCAATTCAGCCTCCCCACTCAGTTTCTAGACATAATGTCATAAAACACAAGTTTAATCCTGTCATACACACACACACACACCCCAACTTACTCTCCTGTCTTGTGGTCTTCCATCTCCTTCCTACCTCACTCACAACTGCCTGCAACCATCACACTATTACCCCATCACCACCTTCCTTCACCAAATACCAACTTCTAACTGACCATTGCAGGTTCTCCAAGATTGGAGTCAAGCCTAACTTTCTATTCTCAGCTCTTGCTTCCTTATGTGCACACACACCCTCAGCACACATCAGCCTTTCTAAACAACTTACCATTTCTAGAATAGACCCTATTATCTCTGCCTCCCCCACAATGCTACCTTGCTGCCCCTTCTGACTGCCTATCTCATCCCTGATCTCACACTAGTAAGACAGATTTCAAACATATTGCCCATTTTTGTACCCCACAAACACTTTATAGATAGCGTGAAAAGCAAGTCCAAGACAAACTTAAGTGATGTTTAAAAATATAAACCACGGCGGCACCTGGGTGACTCAGTCTGTTAAGTGTCTGCCCTAAGCTCAGGTTATGATTCCAGGGTTCTGGGATTGAGTCCCTGCTCTGCAGGGAGCCTGCTTCTCCCTCTCTCTCCTGTGCTCTCTCAAATAAGCAAAAATAAATAAATAAATAAATAAATAGATAAATAAATAAATAAATATAAAAAAATAAAAAAATAAATAAATAAAGCTAAAAAATAAAATATAAAGCACATAGTAAAGTTGTTTACATATTACTTAGAATATTAATGATAGGCTCTTTGAATTTGAGAACTGAAGTCTCCTATAGAAACTTATTGGGAAGTCGGGTGGCTCAGCGGTTTAGCACCGCCTTCAGCCTAGGGTGTGATCCTGGAGACCCGGGATTGAGTCCCATGTCGGTCTCCCTGCATGGAGCCTGCTTCTCCCTCTGCCTGTGTCTCTGCCTTTCTCTCTCTCTCTCTAATGAATAAATAAATAAAATCTTTTTTTTTTAAAAAAAGGAAACATTTAACAAATTGTTTTGCAAATAAAGAATTTTGAAGCAACACCACAGTTTCCAAACATTTGTGCTAAAAAAAAAAAATAAACAGGCAAACAATAGTGATATTAGTTTATCAAACTCTGATTTTAAAAAGTCAATTCTAAAGTGCTAAGGCAATTCAGACACAACCTGGATTTTTTAACTCCACTAACAATAATCAATATTTTAATTAATCAATTAATAATGATGCCCATGATTTTGGAGGAAAGATCCAATACATTTAACATCATCACAACATGATTTGTTTTTTGTATCAGTTATTTGTTTTAGGTAAGGCTATAAGGCTATAATACTTATCCCCACTGAAAATCTCTATTTTAATGGATCGTCCTAGATCAGTGACTATTACCAATCATCTAATCCCACGTAACACATTCCCTCCAGAATTGACTGGCTTAACACAAAACACTTTATTTAGCTCACATTTCTGTTAACTTGCAGTTTGGGGGTGGGTTCAGCTAAGCAGTTCTGGGCTCACGCATGTTATCTGTATGTCCTTAGCTAAAGTGACTTGTTCCTGCTTCTCATAGTCACTCCTCCTCCAGCAGGCTAGCCTGGGTTTGTTTGAATGGCAAGTCAGCCAGACTTCCAAGACAGGGAGCAAAAGCATGCAAGGTGTTTTGAGGTCCAGCACTAGAATTAAATGAATTCTATTGGGGGGGGGATTAAAAAAAAAAAAAAAAAAGCAGAAACAAGGACTCCAGAATCAAGGAGCCACTGAGAAAATTCCACCTTCACTTCCTGTTGGAAGGAGCTGCAGACCTATGGCAAAGCACACGATTATAGGAAACAATAGATTGTGGCTACAACTTTTAGAATGTGACAGGTATAGCCAAACAATCGGAGACCGACGACATTTATGTATGAAAATACCTTCGGTATTAGATTAGAAACATTAGGTTAGGCTTTTATTTGCGTGCTAACAGGGACCACCAAAGATTTTAGTTCAAGATAGTGACGGGGTCAGAGCTGACATTTTTTTTTCCTTTTTCATTTTTCTAAGAGATTTTATTTATTTATTCGTGAGAGACAGAGAGGCAGATACACAGGCAGAGGGAGAAGCAGGCTCCTCGCCCGGAGCCGGATGCGGGTCTCGATCCTGGGTCTCTGGATCTCGACCCTGGGGTCTCTCAGTCTCCATCCTGGGTCTCAGGGTCTCGATCCCTGGTCTCTGGGTCTCGATCCCAGGTCTCCATCACGGGTCTCTGGGTCTCAATCCTGGGTCTCGATCCCTGGGTCTCCATCCCTAGGTCTCAATCCTGGGTCTCTGGGTCTCGATCCTGGGTCTCAATCCTAGGTCTCTGGGTCTCGATCCCTAGGTCTCGATCTCTGGTCTCTGGGTCTTGATCCCGGGTCTCCATCCTGAGTCTCTGGGTCTTGATCCTAGGTCTCCATCCTGAGTCTCTGGGTCTTGATCCTGGGTCTCGATCCCTGGTTTCTGGGTCTCGATCCCTGGTCTCGATCCCTAGGTCTCAATCCTGGGTCTCTGGGTCTCGATCCTGGGTCTCTGGGTCTCGATTCCGGGTCTCCATCCTGAGTCTCTGAGTCTCGATCCCTAGGTCTTGATCCTGGGTCTCTGGGTCTCAATCCCGGTCTCCATCGTGGGTCTCCATCCTGGGTCTCTGGGTCTCCATCCCGGGTCTCCATCCCGGGTCTCTGGGTCTTGATCCTGGGTCTCGATCCCTGGTCTCTGGGTCTCGATCCCAGGTCTCCATCCTGAGTCTCTGGGTCTTGATCCTGGGTCTCGATCCTTGGTTTCTGGGTCTCGATCCTGGTCTCGATCCCGAGGTCTCAATCCTGGGTCTCTGGGTCTCGATCCTGGGGCTCAATCCTGGGTCTCTGGGTCTTGATCCCGGTCTCCATCGTGGGTCTCCATCCTGGGTCTCGATCCTGGGGTTCAATCCTGGGTCTCTGGGTCTCGATCCCAGGTCTCAATCCCGGGTCCCTGGGTCTCGATCCCTAGGTCTCTATCCCTGGTCTCTGGGTCTCGATCCCTGGGTCTCAATCCCTGGGTCTCGATTCCTGGTCTCTGGGTCTCAATCCTGGGTCTCAATCCTGGGTCTCTGGGTCTCGATCCCAGGTCTCAATCCCGGGTCCCTGGGTCTCGATCCCTAGGTCTCCATCCTGGGTCTCTGGGTCTCGACCCTGGGTCTCCATCCGGGTCTCTGGGTCTCGATCCTGGGTGTCTGAGTCTCGATCCCGGGTGTCTGAGTCTCGATCCCGGGTCTCCATCCTGAGTCTCCAGGATCACGCCCTGGGCTGAAGGCAGCCGCTAAGCCTTGGGGCCCCTGGGGCTGCCCTTTTGTCCCTTTGTCTGTCTGAAGTAGGCACCCTGCCCAAGGCGGGGCTTGCACTCCCCTAAGATCGAGTCAGATGCTCCACCCTCTGAGCCAGTCGGGCGCCCCTCCTCCATCTTTTAAATATCCCCACGACCTAGAGAGCAACCCGACCAGGTCTCTTCCACCTCCCTACCACACTCTTTTCCTACCTGGCATGCCCCTCGCTTCCAGAACGTCCCTTCACCTAGCAAGGCTCTGCTCAGTCCCTGGGAACTTATTTCGAAAGCCTCCCCGCAACCCAGGCCGCTACTCAGGTGGCTCAAACGCTGCTGGGCTACTTCCAGCGCTCACCCCGCTGCACGGCGATGCTTCGTCTCCTCCCCTGACCTGCGAGTGCCTCCGGGAACGAGAACGGCCTTCCACGGATTCCGCCCGGCACACGCGGGACACCCCGTGGGTGTTTACTAAATCCGAAGTACGTGCAACGGCCGGCGGGGTACGGGGGGCGGGTAACTGATAGGCGTGTACGACCATAGTTCCGCAAAGACACGCTGCTGTTAAATCGCCTTCAGGAGTCGGCCGCCTCCGAAGCAGAAATCATCGAAGGGTTTCGCAGGCAAGACGCAGCCTTCTTCAGCCCACACGCGCGCGCGCGCGACGGCCTTCCCCTTTACGGCAAAAAAAAAAAAAAGTCCCAAGAGTCGCGCCGTAGATGCCGTAAAAGGGAGGGAAGCTCTTGGGGAAGGAAAGCAGGCTGCCCGCTTTGCGGCACTTGTCAAGGCGGGAGAGTGCCCGGCTGTCGGTTGGAGCTGCAGGGAGGGCGGGGCCGGGGGAGCCGTCGCCCCGCCCCCTCGGACAGGACTTCCGCCCACTCAAGAGGCGTGTTCCGGGCTCTCCCACCCAGCTCTGGGCGCCGGTTAAGACCACGCTCCCCGTCGCCGGTGCCATGGAGGCGCCGATGGAGGCGGAAGTCGAAAATGAGGACGGCGACAGCAGCTGCGGGGATCTGTGCTTCATGGACAAAGGCCTACGGAGGTAAGAGTGTGCCCCGCAGCGTGGAGGGGCCCGCGCCCGCCCCGGGCGCCGCGGAGGCGGGCGGCGCCGCTTAGCGCAGACCCGCCCCAGCGCCGCTGGCTTCCGGCCGCCGGGCTGCGCCGGAAGTGCCCTGAGCCCTCCTCCCTGCTCCGGGGCCCTGCAGCCCGGAAGCTGCGCCCCGACCTCCTCCTCCATCACTCGAGGCCGGTCCTCCCCATTCCCTGGCTCTCCTCTCTTTCCTGACGAGCCTTCCTCTGCTTGCTCTCTACTTGTCGGTTTTCTGGGTTCTCTCTTGTCTCTCCTGCTCTTTCTACCTTCACTAGAGAGTGGCGCTCCTGCATCTCTCTGGCAACCGTGGAGCGAAGGTTTACCGCTCTTCCTTGGTTTTGACCCAATTCTCTTTGCCTGCCCCCCCCCCCATTCTGATTTCTCCTTTGCAGAGCGCTGGGATGCATACGTCCTTCTACTTTGTGAGAGCGCTAAACCATACGTGGCTAAGGATTTCCCTCTTTGATGCAGCCCAAATCTCTGCGGTTCTTGCTCTACTGGCTGGCCCCTACCTTATCGTTTCGGTCTTAGGATACGGCTCTTACCATTTCTCCATTTAACGTCTGTGATGAGCCGGTACTGAGCTACAGGCAGTTCCGTAAATAGGGTTCTCCTTGGCTTTGCACTTAACTGTTCCTTTGTGGCACGCCCTGCTCCATGCAGAACCTTGCTGCCCATAATTAAACCATCTTGCCCCGGATCATGGTCTAAAAATGGGCCAGAAGACCCCAGGGAGATGTTTTCTAAAGGAATATTTAAATTAGGATTAAGTATTTAATCCTAATTAAATAATAGAGGAATATTATTAAATATACTTGATAATAAATGTCACCTGCCGAACGCCATCCACGTGTACATATTATTATGTATGTTATCACGGACCCTCACGATGGTTCTGCAGCGTCGTAATTTCACAAGTGACAGATCTGAGACTCAGAGGATCTAAGTCGTGTTCTCAACTTCTTGCAGCTGGTGAGCAGTTAAGTTCAAATCCAAACCTGAGCCTGTCTAATTTTCACCGTCTTCCTTTTTTTTTTTGCTGTACCGCATTAATTTTCCCAGTACTGATTTCCAGAAACTGCAATGTGTCGGAAAATACGTGGCTGTCATCGAGAGCGTGTGTTAATAAGAGAAGGATAGCTCGGTTAAGTGACAGTAGCTAGGTAATTGGGAAATATTTCAGTCACATGTAGGGATTTTTTTTTTTAATTTTTATTTATTTATGATAGCCACAGAGAGAGAGGGAGAGAGGCAGAGACACAGGCAGAGGGAGAAGCAGGCTCCATGCACCGGGAGCCCAACGTGGGATTCGATCCTGGGTCTCCAGGATCACGCCCTGGGCCAAAGGCAGGGGCCAAACCGCTGTGCCACCCAGGGTTCCCTGTAGGGATTGTTAGTTTCAAAGTGACAAATGCTTTATCTTTTTCTGCCCCAGGTTATTAGGTGCTTCAGTCTGAAGCCTAAGGGAGGAGGTAAAAGACCTACCTGATGGCATATTTAAAGTGTTTATGATTTTTTAATTTTGAATTTGAGATTCTCCGTGCTAATTTGGAAGCAAGCACACCAGAATTCCTTGTTTCCCTTTTACTCCCTGGCTACTGAACTTCTCACTTCTCTGCTGCCAGAGTTAAGCTTCCGCTACAGTAGCTGCTACGGAACATGGAACAAATGCCCATGCATTGTGTGTGCCTATTCCTGACAGTCCTCCCTCCAGCATATCTGAACTATATGCACTGTAGGTTTTATTCCTGGAACTACCATCTTGAGGAGAGGTTCAGATTATAAATGGCAGTACTTAAAAAAAAAAAAAAATGGCAGTACTTGGGAGAATGGAGAAATGAGTTGTGTTTAGGGGAGGTACATTCCAGATTTATAGAAAGGAGGGAAAAAAAAGAAATGAGGATAAATTTTTTTCACTAGAAATAGCAAGAACTAGTGGTTTCTTTTGAAATCAACTACATTCTGGGTTAAAGAGGTGTTGGAGTCCGTAAAGAAAGTAAGATTATAAACCACAGTGCCAGATCTGGATTTATACTGCCTCAGGTAACAACGACAAGAACGTGGACAATTTATTTAATTTCTGCTGCAGACTACAGTATCCTTATGATACCTGTTGCTTAGAATTGTGGGGATTAAATGAAATGAGGAAACGGAGGCTTAGACAAATTAACTCCTTTATTCAAGTAATTTAACAAAGGAAAAATAGTGATAGAATGCAGATTTGAACTGGGGTATTAGGGTTCCAGGGCCTTGACCGGCACCGAATCACAGCTTTCATTATATGTTGATGACTTGGTTGCTAATAGAAGGTAGAAATGCCCAGGGTCTCTTATCCCTTTTGAGTGAGTTTCTTGTTTATCTTTATGGTCTAAAATACCAATTAGTGGTAAGAAGCACTGTACCCTACGAGATATTAAAAGGCTACCAAGAGGAGGAAGGATTTCATTATAGAATGAGTAGAATACGTACTTAACCATCTACATGCTGTTTGGTTAATTTTAATTATTTGGTCATAATTTTTAAATCTGTTTCTTACTTGTTTTGGTAATATATATTTTCTTTTATAGCATGTCAGAGTTATCTTTAGATTCATCCCTTCATGCCATCAATCTTCATTGCAATAACATCTCAAAAATCGAAGCCATTGATCATGTTTGGAATTTACGACACTTAGACCTGTCATCTAATCAAATAAGTCGAATTGAAGGGCTAAGCACACTGACAAAGCTATGCACTTTAAATTTGTCCTGCAATTTGATCACAAGAGTAGAAGGTTTGTAAGTGATTTTCCTGTGATACTTTTCTTAAGGAAGATGATTTAAGTCCACTTTTCTTCTTCCCGAAAGAATGGAACAAATATCATAAACTTTTGAAAACTGGCCTTAAAATTTACTACGTAAAAAATTTTCTTCTAGAAAAGTTAACAATTAAGTATTTTGCAAAATACTAAGAAAATTGATTTCACTGTTACCAGAGTATAAATTTGCTTCAAAACTGTCTGAAATAGTATTGTAATACTGTATAGCTTTAAGTAATTATTTGAATTCTGTAAAGGCTTTATTTTATTTTATTTTAGGACTTGAAGCACTAACTAATCTGACTAAACTGAATTTATCCTATAACCACATAAATGATCTTAGCGGTAAGTAGTTAATCGTATGTTTTCTATAGTGCTGAATGTTTGCTATGTGATGAATTAGGCTAAACTCAGCCTGCTGAAAACTGGATAATCCTGTTTTTGACCAAAAATACCCCTAGAGAATGTGCTTCGGTCATAATTCTTTCTTGCTGGTGCCAAAGCTAATGCTGAATAACAAATAGGAATGCAAACTAGAGTGATCAGTAACAGAAAAAACTTGGACTTACTTCAAGAGAATACTGTTTTAATCTTATATAATCGATCAGTAATATGTTATTTAAAAAATCGTTCCAGGGCAGCCTGGGTGGCTTAGTGGTTTAACGCCACCTTCGGCCCAGGGCCTGATCCTGGAGACCTGGGATCAAGTCCCACGTCGGGCTCCCTGCATGGAGACTGCTGCTCCCTCTGCTTGTGTCTCTGCCTCTCTTTCTCTCTCTCTCTCTCTCAAATAAATAAATAAAATCTTTTAAAAAAAAAGATCTTTAACATTTTAAGTAAATAAACTAAATTAAATTAAAAATAGTTCCAAAAGAACTTTTACGATGATGACAGTGTTACATATCTGTGTCGTCTGACATGGCAGCAAGTAGCCAGATGTGTCCTTAGAGCACGGGAAATACAACTTACGCAGTGAGGAACTGGATTTGTAATTAAATTTTAACTTGAATTTACGAAGCGGCTTGTGACTAATTCTGTCCTACTGGATTGTGTAACTTATTGGACCATACTGCGCTCCAAAAGCCGTGTTGTACGTTGAACATCAAATGACTTTCTGTTTGACCTTCAGCAGATCTGAGGAGGTTAAACATTGTTACCTATTTTTTAATTGATTAAAGTGATACACTGATAAATCGAACACACTTTCGTGATGTGTCAAAATTGGTGGAATTCTTCTACTTACCTTCATCACCCTGTCAGCAATGGAAGCAGTCTTATCCATGTGTTTATTTTTCTCTCATGCTTGGAAAAAACTAGCCTATGCCGGGTATTTCATATACAAAAAATTAAAGCAGTCTGTTCCCTACCAGTAAGCTGGAATAGCAAGAATATTTTAATTTTTAAAAATTTTCCCCAAAAGATCTGAAAGTATTAGAATTGAAATTTGTTTAAAGATCTTATTTATTTATTCATGAGAGACAGAGAGAGGCAGAGACACAGGCAGAGGGAGAAGCAGGCTCCATGCAGGGAACCTAACATGGGACTTGATCCCACGTCTCCAGGATCAGGCCCTGGGCCGAAGGCAGATGCTCAACTGCTGAGCCACCCGGGCGTCCCTAGAATTGAATATTAACCTTACCTTTGTCACTGCTATATGATGTTGAGCAAAGAATATTACTGTTTGGATACAGTTTCTTTATCTGAAAAATGTGAATCTTGGATAAGACTGCTCATTCATTTACTCAGCAAATGTTTATTGAAGATCACTGTATCAAATAATGTTCTGTAAAGATTTAAAAAAAATATATAGTTCTTGTCCTAGAGCTTACATTGTAGTAGGGAAGAAAAACAAAAAATGAGATCATGTCAGCCCCTCAAAAATAAGCAAAACATTTGAGCAGACCCTTCCCCAGAAGGATATCCAAATGGCAGATTGGCACATCTGAAGATGAGAAGAGGGACACATGAATTAAAAGTGATAGAATGGTCTGTATCTCAGTTATAGTAGTGGTTACACAGTTGTATGTGCTTGTTGACATACATAGAGTTGTACATGTAAAAAGTGTATTTTAGTGACTTTATATAAGATTGTGATAAATATGAAGAAAATACAACAGGTAACGCTGTAAATTCTAATCGATAATTCTTAAAATGATATTTTATATGTTCAATATTTATTATTTATTTGTTTGTTAAGTGCTGCAAAGACACTAAGGTACTTCCAACCTCAACCTGATAAAGGGACAGAAAGGGCAGTATGGCCAGAGCATAGCAAATGAGGGATTAGTATGCTAAGAAAAAAGAAGAGAAAGTAGGCAAAGGCCAGATCCCAGCTTCACACTCATGGTAAAGAAAGGTTTGCATATGATTCTAGGTAAAATAGGAAGTTTTAGGAAGGATTTAAACAAGTGACATATATGTGTTTTTAAAGGATCACTTTGGTTGCTGCATGGGTCAAGAATGGATTTTAGGAGACTAGGAGTGGAAGTCAGGTGACCAGTTAGGAAGCTATTCCAGAGGTCTAGGTGAGATGATGGAAACTTGGAGTAGAAATAGGGTAGAAGAGCAAATGGTTATATTTGCAGGTAGAGTTCATAGAACTTGCTGACAGATTGAGATAAGGAAATGAAGAAAAGAGGAATCAAGGATAATTGAGTTTTTCCTGTAGCAATAGGTAGATGATGAGACTGGTTCCTGACATAGGAAAAATTGGGTGAGAAACAGATTTAGAGATAAGAGGATGAGAAATAAGGATTCTATCTTAAACTTGAGAACCTTGTTAGACATTATGTATGTATGTATATATGTATATGTGTAATGCACAGTTTGGGGTGGGTTATGGTTGGAGTTGTAGATTTGGCGCATCAGTGGTATTTGTAACCTGAAACTATAAGGGGTTCTGGACAGTATGTGACTAGAGAAGGGCAACCAGGAATGAGCCTTTAAAATTGAATAGTAAGAAGAACATAAAACAGAAAAAACCAGTAACATGAAACAAGAACATAGAGATACGGTGGTAAATTAAGAATTGCTAGTGCTTATAAGAACTCATGATAGGAAATCTGATCTTGTAGACAGTTGTCAGAGAAGACTTTTCTGAGGACATGAGGGATGAATAGAAGTTAATGATGAGGACTATAAACAAAAGAAAAGAGGCAACCCTGTAGAAGAGAAGTAAAAGTTAACCCAAGAAAGATGGAGGAGAGAAGAGTATTCCCATCAGGTTGAAGAAACTGAGGGTAAAAGGGGGGAAGGTGGGTAAAGTTAAATTTATGTATGGAGTACTAAAGGAAGCAAAATTGTAAAATAAGATCTTAAGAGGAACAGTGTAGAGTGCATCTCAGAGCGGTCCTTCCAGAAGAAGGGAGACCAAGGCTTCATTCACTGACTCACTGACACTGACAGTTCCCCTTTTGTTGAGGATAGCCCCTGAGGGTGTTGGCTCCCTTACATTTCTCGATTGTACCTTTGCTCAAAAGCTCCATTTTGAAGAGAGTTCTGAGGCAAAAAAAGAGAAACATGAAGTGCTGCAGTGGGGCAGACTGGCAGCATGCATGGCCCCATCCACCGCAGCTGCAGCTGAAGTCAGAGGCTGGTCAAGGAGATGTGGTACCAGGCACCAGTAACCTCTGCTGGAAACCTAGTTCCTAACATTACCATGCTCTAGTTAAACTCATGTAAGAACTGAATCAAATTGTATTTTATGCTCAAACCAATAAAATTGAAGGGTACTGCAGTGTTTGCTTATTTCTGCTAATTAAGAATAACGTGTTGATTGAGAGCCTGAAGCCATTGCTTTATGCTTCTCATAGAAGTACGTACATTGGCCTTGGGAGATCCATATGTTCTGTTTGAAGAGAACCAGAGACAAGGAATCTGTGGGCTAGGGCCTCAAAAGTGATGCTGAACCCGTGTTTCTTCAAAAGAACAACCGAACCCGTGTTTCTTCAAAAGAACAATCGTCTTTACTCGTACTCAGTTTATTACATGTAGCTGTTTGCAGAAACTTAATGCTACTTCTTTGCATCAAAATCTAATCTATATAAAAATTATTTTTAATTAGCTATTGGAAAAATGACTTCAGTGGCATCAAAAGAGTTTTTTTTTTTTTTTTTTCTTACTGCAGGTTTGATTCCCCTTCATGGAATTAAACATAAACTTAGATACATTGACCTACATAGTAATTGTATAGATAGTATCCATCACTTACTTCAGTGTGTGGTAGGATTAAACTTCTTGACTAATCTTATTTTGGAAAAAAATGAAGAAGATAACCCTGTCTGTCGTGTACCAGGTATGAGCAATTAATTTAATGCTTTTTGTAACAGTTAATATCCAAAACTCCTTTGTTTCCTGCAACTGGTGTTTATGATCTCCTTTTATTTGTCTTAAGCTTTGTGACTTTTTATTATACATTTGGAAAATTATAATTGCAAATAAACTTATTAATATAAATTATGGTTAAAGAACACAGGATAAACAGATAAGTAATTTTAGGCACTTTTATATTTGATAAGTGAAGACCTCATGATTAAATTATGTTATTATAACATAGTCTTATAATACTATGCAGCCATAAAAAAAGAAGTAGAATATTTAGCTACTGATAGGCAATTATCTCCCAAGGTATATTTATGTTAAGAGAAAGAAAAGCAAGCAAGTTACAAAACATTGCATATAATAGGTTACCATTTGTGTGCAAAGAGCAAGGGATTTGCAGAATATATATATAAAATACCTAGAAGGCTACACACACACAAAAAGAAAAACTGATAACAATGGCTAATTCCAGTATTAAGTAGCTAAGGATCAGGAAATGGAGAAAGGATGGAAAGGGAGCTGAGAATCAGGAAATGTCAGGAAAATTTTTTCCTGTGTACCTTTTTAATTTTATTTGTGAATGTGTTAAATTATTAATGATTTTTGTAAGGAAGGAAACTTAATATGCTATGTAGAAGATGCTGCTGAAATGCCATTTGATCTAATTCAGAATCACTGAAGTTGGCAAGTACAAAGCAGACCAGACTGCAATTTCTAGAACTCCCTTATTTCAATGGCTTAACCTAGCAATAAGAAACAAATGTGGAATATGAATATATATTCTAAAGATCTGCTTGGGTAGTTGGCTACAAAGTTGGCTCCATTCTATCCTTAATATGCAACTATATGAAGGCTTTTCCGAGAGTGGAAACCTGTTTTGATAATTTTATTTCACAGAAGAATATAATAGATTTGAGATGAACTCTTTTCTTAAGGCCGTATAATACAAGTCACCCTAAGAATGAGGATAGACTTCAGTTTTCTGGGGGAACCCTGTTTTTGAAAAAAGTCTTATTTCTAGAGCAACTTTATTTTTCTTTACCCACCCAAGTTGGATTTTTTTTCTAACAATTTATCTTAAGAATCTCTGGCTCCTACAGTTTGAACCTTTGTTTTTCACGTTATTTAATAAGATATTTCAACACAGTTGCCTTCCCTCCTAGAATCGAAGGGATACTTACTACTAAAATTACTTTTCTCCCTTCAAAATCTCTAATATTAACTTGCCAGACTTTTTTTATTTCTTTTGGAATTCTTCCAATCACATCATTGGCCTTTGTTAGACATACTTGCTTTTAAAATTAGTCAGGCAAGTGAAAGTGTTTCTTTTAGCCTGAACACCAAATCAATGTTAATTTGTCAGATTTCTTATACTTAACTGTATTTAGGGAAAATAAACATATTCTTGAATAGTTGATAGATTATTTTAAACTTAGTTATATGTAAAAGGGAGAAAGATAGGGGCATTTAATTTTACTAAAGGCCTCATTAGTAAAATTCTGGGTTTCTAGTTGTTACCCACATTGTCTTGATTTATATTTGTGCTAATCATATTACAAATAAAAGACATGTTTGGCTTTCCGTTCAGAATAAACTGTTACTGGTATCATGCATTTATAACTTTAAGCAATTTTAGAAAGATAAATCCAGCAATGATTTCTAACTTTCTGATCTTCACCAGGAAGATTATGTGAGAGGGATAATGGGGAGTATTTTGTTTGTTTTATGTTTAATGATTACATACTGAGGGACTAAGTACCTTTTATTACAAGTTTACTAGTTGCATTCCAGGACTAATTTAATCATTCAAGTGATATATCTGGTTGGTGATATATTTAGTGTATTTGAGAAATAACTAACTTTTGAATGCCTGACTTTTCATTTTGAATGATTTGTTTCCAGGGTACAGAGCAATTATGCTCCAGACATTGCCACAGCTTAGAATCCTAGATTGCAAGAACATATTTGGTGAGCCAGTAAATCTATCAGAAGTAAATTCATCACGCCTACAGTGCTTAGAAGGTCTTTTGGATAACTTAGTTTCTTCTGATTCTCCCCTAAATATAAGTGAAGATGAGGTATGGTATTGTTTTTTTCTAATATAAAAGATACCTTCAAATTTTAAGTAATAATATAAATTTTAAAGGTTTTGGTTTGTTTCTGTATCATAGATAATTGATAGTATGCCAGTGGTAACACCACCCATCGATGAGATAGTTCCCTTGGATCAGTTCGCAACACCAGCAGATACTGGTTTGACATCCTTTATATCTATATGTCCATCTTCTGAGCCGGAGAAAGTTAATCATGAAAACAATTTTCATAATGACATGAAACTTCAGAAATTAGATGATCAAATTTTACAGCTTCTCACTGAAGTAACTATTTTTCCTTTATTTCTAAGCAGTGTGTTTGTTGAAAATAAAAAAGTCGTTAAGAAAATGTAAAATAAAAATAGCATAAAAGCTAACCAACCTGAAACAATTTATAGTTAACATACTGTCATATATGTATATTTTCCTTTATAGAAATGGGATTATGTTTTATAAAATAGTAGTAGTAGAAAAATGTACTTTCCTTATTGTCCTTCAAATGTTGATTATGTAATTCTTTTGTTCTGCTGTACTTCACATTATTTCTGTGCACCCACTTTTTGACCTTGAGTAAACACAGAACTCTTCTGACTCAATGTTTATTAACATAGAGGATATGTGAGTTACTTTGGGCCTCTACTATTTTCAGTTGTTTAATGATCAAAACTGCTTCTAGAACTTATAGCTGAGTGACAGGTTAACTTATATAGTTCCTGCTTCAATTTCTGTTTACATCAAACCTCATGAAATTACTCTCTACTTTCTTTAGATAATTCTTTTTTACCCCTGCTACTGGTCCACTAGCTATTAGAATCTTTGAATTATGTGGATGTACTACAGTGCCTAGATTTTATTGCTATTTGGGTCTCCAACCCTTGCTCTAGCATTCTTGACTGTGATGTACAGTAACAGCTGTTTTCTTAAACACCACACCTCTCAGAATGCAGTGGATTATTACTTAGCCCCTACCTGGATATAGGATAGAGATACTGTGGTACAGGCCAAGAAGCTATTAATCAAATGTCAGTTTGACCTACATATTTGTAATTAAATTTTAATATTCAGAATTTTTTTGTCCAAATCAGGTGGGGGTGGGAAGTGAAAACACTAATGGTGGAATTATGGTTCAGAGGCTTTTTAATAATTCTGAATTATTATCATAGTTATAACAGTAACATAACAATGCTGGATAAACAAAAAGTCTACCCTGGGTCAGTAAATGAATAAAGCTGTAAGGACTTTGTGTGCTGTAAATCCCTAGATGCTTCATTTGGGCCACAGATGTAGGTAGGAATAGAACTGGGATAAGAATGCTAGTCTAAACATTCTTTGACATCATTGATAATGTGTCACTGAGTTCTTAGACTTCTCCATTTCCTCAGATTTCATCGTTCATCTTTTCTAATGGCTGACTCTTCTACCAATGTCAGAATTTAGATTTAAATTTAGTAACTTAAATTTGAAGTGAACTTTTGTGCCACCTTTTATGCTATCCTTATTTCATTGTCACAATACCCCAGTCAAGTAGCTAGGGATTAATATATTGTTCTTGTTTGTATAAAAGAAACCCAGGAGTCTGTGTCCTTTATTAGCAAGACAGAGTTAGGCTTCAGACCCAAATCTCTGATCCCCATTCTGGTATTTTTTCTACCATCATGCTTCTCACTCAGTTATGGTGATAATTCTTCCTACTTTGTAACCAAAAATACGAGTCTAGCTATCTGGGGGGAGAAACATGATTCATTGCTTTGCATATTAAAAAATTAGGTGAATGACTTCTTGTTTGCTAACTTGTGTGAAGGATAAACATGCAGTTTTAATTTCAGTTGATGTATACCCTCAGTGTTATATCAAAAGTAGCAATTTATAAGCAAAAATCGTAAAATTACTGAAAATGTGCTATACTACAATATTTTTCTTAACTATGGGATTTATAATTATTTTACGATTTTGAGAATTGTCTGTGAAGACTCTTGTCTTTTAGTTTTTTCATACCATTTTACTATGAAATTTTCAAATATAGAACAAATTTGAAAGAATTTCTTAGTGAATACCAATATCACCAACTAGATTCCACAGTGAACATTTTACTTTGCTTATTTTGTTGTATATCTATCCATTTAGTCAGTTACCCGTCTTATGACACATTCAAAGTAAATTACATCAGTATACCTCCCCCCCAAAATTCTTAAGAATATGTATCATTAACTATAGATTCAGTATGTTTTTAGTCATTTCTTTTAATATAAAATACAGATGTGTGTTTTCCCTGAATTGATAAAAAAAAAATATACCTGTCACCCAAATTTCTTTGACAGTAAATATAGCCATCATCGACATTACCCCTTTCCCAGTCAGTCTTCTCCCCCAAGGCAATCCCTTTTCTTCCTTTTTCACTATAGATTATTGAATGCTTCTATCAGAATCTAGTATAAATGTAGTCATACAGTAAATATATTCTTATGTATAAAGTCTCTCTTATTCAGCATCACTTTGAAATCATTCCGTGTTGTATATCTTTTCTTTAGATATTTTTTTTATTACTCTAAGCAGTTGTTTTAGTGTACAAGTTTTACATACCTTTTATTAGATACATTCCTAAGTATTTTATGTCTTATAAATTGTAATTTGAAGAGTTTTTGTGGTTTCATGTCCCATGATTGCTACTTCTTTGTGAAATACCATTTTTATATATATAGCTTGGATCCTGTGACCTTGCTAATAAATTTACTTATTAGTTCCAGTCCTTATTTTGTGTATACCTGGTGATTTTCTTCATAAACAGTCATGTGGAGACGCTTTTCCCCCTTATTCCCTGACATTTATGCTGTTCCTTTTTGTTTTATTGCAATAGCTAGGGTCTGCAGTGCAATTGATAGTGAGACTGGGCGCCTTTGTCTTATTCCTGATCTTAGGAGAGCTTTCTATATTTCACAAGTGTAATGTTAGTCTTATGTTTTTCATAGATGTCCTTTATCAAATGAAGGAGTTTACTTCTGTTCCCAGTTGGCTGAGTTATCTGATGTTAATTTTTTTTGTTAAATGCTTTTTCTGCATGTATTGAGATAATCATATGGTTTTCTTTTTTACTCACATAATAGTATGAATTACATTGATTAATTTCCAGATGTTGAACGAATATTGCAATTTTGGGATAAACCTCATTTAATCATAGTAAATTATTTCTTTAGTGTATTCTTGGATTTAGTTTGCTAATATTTTATAAGGGTTTTTATATATATTTCCTCATGAGGGGTATTTGTTTTTCTTTTATAGTAACATATTTGATACTGATGTTAGGTTAATGTCTACCTAAATGAGTTTAAAGTTGTCCCTTCCTATATTTTCTAAAAAATTTTTGTAAGATTGGAATTATCCTTTCTTAAATGTTTGATAGAGTCCAGCAGTAAAATTATCTGGGCCTGGAAGTTTCATGATCATGAATTCATTCTTTTTAAAAATTTAAATAAGGCAGCTCATTTTCTATCTCATTGTGTGTTGCTTTAGATGAGTTGTGGTTTTTATTTTTTATTTTATTTTTTTAAGATTTTTAAATTTATTTATTCATTGAGAGGCAGAGACAGAGTTAGAGGGAGAAGCAGGCTCCATGCAGGGAGCCTGATGTGGGACTTGATCCCGGGCTCCAGGAACATGCCCTGAGCTGAAGGCAGAATCTCAACCACTAAGCCACCCAGGCATCCCAAGTTGTGTTTTTTAATTTGTCTATTCATCTGATGTGTCAACATAAAATTGTTACTACAATATTATCTTACTGTCCTTTTAACATGTATAGGATCTGTAGTGATAGCCTTTCTTTTATTTCTGATAATGAAGATTTCTGTCTTCACTCTTTCTCATTTTGTTTATTGTTTTTGTCCTGGTCAGTTTAGTCAAGCATTTTGTTTCTCTCTACAAGGATTAATCTTATCTGCTTTCTATTTTCTGTTATTGATTTTGACATTTTATTATTTATCCTTCCTTTAAATTTACCCTTTTTTTTTTTTTTTTACCTTTTTTTTGTTTTGTTTTTAAGATTTTATTTATTCATGAGAGACACAGAGAGAGAGAGAGAGAGAGAGAGGCAGAGACACAAGCAGGCTCCATGCAGGGAGCCTGATGTAGGACTCAATCCCGGGACTCCAGGATCATGCCCTGGACCAAAGGCAGGCGCTAAACCGCTGAGTCACCCAAGGATCCCCCTTTTTTTTTTTACCTTCTTAATGTAAGTGTTTAGATTATTGATTTTAGACCTGTCTTCTAATTTAAATTAACTATTTAAAGCAGTAAATATTGGGATGCTTGGGTGGCTCAGTGGTTAAACTTCTCTGCCTTCAGTTCATGGCATGATCCTGGAGTCCCGAGATCGAGTTCCACATCGGGCCCCCTGCATGGAGCCTGCTTCTCCCTCTGCCTAGGTCTCTGCCTCTCTTTCTGTGTCTCTCATGAATAAATAAATAAGATATTTAAAAATACAGAGAGAGAGCATTAAATATTTTTAAATACTGCATTAGCTACATTTCGCAAAATTTTATTCGTTTTCAGCATTATTTAGAAATATTTTTCTGATTTCTCTTGTGATTTCTTCTTTCAAAAATTACTTATATTTTGTCAGAGAACATTCTGGATAATTTTAGTCTTTTTAAATTTATTGAGATCTATTTTATAGCCCAGCATGTGGTCTAACTTGGTGGATGTTCTTTGTACACTTGTTAAGTCAGGATGGCTGGTAGTATTTTCAGATGACTCCTGTCATTATTGATTTTTTTTTTTTTTTGTCTTCTGTCAGTTGCTGATACTGATTTTTTAAAATTTTACTTGTCTGATTTTATCATTTGCATGCAAAATGTTAAAATCTCCATCTAAGAATGTGGATTGGTCTGTTTCTCCCCTAATTCTCTTAACATTTGCTTATATTTGGATCTCTGTTAATAAGCACATACATGTGTATAGCTGCTTTGTCTTTCTCATGAAATGTCCTTCTTTGTCTTGAAGTCTGTTTTAGCTGATATTAATATAACCGTTTCAGCCTTATGCTTATAGTTTATATGATAAATCTTCATCATTCAGTATTTTTGGAATAACAACTTTATTGAGCTATAATTCACTTACCATACAGTTCAGTGGTTTATACCCACTAGCAGTCACTACCATTTTCCCCTAGCCTAGGCAGCCACTAGTGAATTTTATTTTATTTTATTTTAGTTTTTTAAAGACTTATTTATTTGTTTATTCATGAGAGAGACAGAGACACAGACAGAGTGAGAAGCAGTGTCCATGCAGGGAGCCTGATGTGGGACTCAATCCCGGGACTCCAGGATCATGCCCTGGGCCAAAGGCAGGCATTAAACTGCTGAGCCACCCAGGGATCCCCATTGAATTTTATTTTTATATAGATTTGCCTTTTTTGGAAATTTCATGTAGATAGAATCAATGATATGTTGCCCTTTATGACTATTCTTTCACTTCGCATGTTTTCAGGTTTTATCAAAAAAAATTTTTTTAAGGTTTTATCAATTTTGTAGCATATATTAGTAATTCAGTTTTTTTAAATGTAATCTGTTGTATGGATATACCACATTTTATCCATTCTTCATTTGATTGGTTAATTTGGGTAATTTTCTACTTTTTGAACATTAGGAGTAATGTTGCTGTGAACATTTATGTATAAGCTTTTGTGTGAACATATGTTTTCATTTTTCTTTGCTGTATATCTAATAGTAGAATTGCTAGGGCTGTGTGTTTAACCTTTTACGGGATGATCAGACTGTTTCCAAAGCAGCTGTACCATTTTACATTCCTACAATCAGTATATTCTAATTTCTCCACATCCTCACCAACTAGTTATTACCTGTGGTTTTGATTATAGCCATCCTACTGGATATGAAGTGGTAACTCACTGAGGCATCCATTTACTTTTAACTTTCTATATCTTTATATCGAAGTGAGTCTTATATATAGGTGGGTCTTGTTTTTTAATTCACCCTGGCCCATCACTCCCTTTGAAGAATCTATAGTCCACTGAAATTTACTCTAATCGTTGATGAAGTTGGATTTAGGTATACCACTTCATGTTTGCTTTTTGTTCACTTTTTTATTCATTTTCTCCACCCTTTCTACCTTCTTTTGTGTATTTTTAATAGTCAAATCTTAATTTGTATTTGGTTCTTTAGTCATACATTTTTTTCTGTGTGTGGTAGCTCTAAAAATAGACATATCAGTACTATGTTATTTCATATAAAATGTAGAATTCTTGCATATACTACACTTTGTCATAGTTGCCATATGTATTTCATTTGGATGCATTGTAAACTCCAGAAGACAGGTGTTTTAGATTTTGCTTTAAAGGAATTAAGAGTAGGGACGCCTTGGTAGCTCAGCAGTTGAGCGCCTGCCTTCAGCCCAGGGCGTGATCCTAGGGGCCTGGGATCGAGTTCCGTATCAGGCTCCCTGCATGGAGCCTGCTTCTCCCTCTGCCTGTGTCTCTGCCTCTCTCTCTGTGTGTTTCTCATGAATAAATAAAATCTTAAAAAAAAAAAAAAAAGGAATTAAGAGTAAAAAAATATTTAAAAATTATTTGTATTTACCTAGATGTAAATCATATATGATACCCTTTATTTCTTCCTGAAGATTAAATTTCCTTATAATATTACTTTCCTTCAGCCAGGACTTTCAGCCTGAACTTCTGTGGCAAATCTTGTAGTGGACCCATCTGAGAACAACAAATTCTCTTTGTTTTGTCTTTTTGAAGGGTATTTTTTGCTGAATATAGAATTCTGTATTGACAGCTTTTTTTTTTCTTTTAGTACTGTCTTCTAGCCTCCATAGTTTTGAATTCAAAGTCAGTATTAATGAGAATCCTTGATTTCCTATATGTAATGTGTAATTTTTATTTGCCTGCTTTCAAGAATTTATCTTTACTTTTATTTTTTAGCAGTTTGGCTACTTTATCCTACTTAAAGTTTCTCTGAGTATTTTAAATCTATAAATTGGCCTTTTAGCTAATTAAATTTTTGGACATCACTTCAAATAATTTTCTGTTCTATATTCCCTTTTCTCACATTCCACTTAGACCTTTTACTCTTCCATAGTTCCCTGAGAGGCCATACATATCAACTTTTTTTCTTCTGTACTCATATTAAATAATTTTGATAAACTGATCTTCAAGGTCACTTATTCTTTTATCACCTCATTCTCTTCTTAAGCTTAGTCAATTTTTACTTCAGATGTTAATATTTTTCAGTTGTAAATTTTCATTTTTTATGATTTATCTGCTGAATTTTCTTTTCGTTCATGACAAGCATATTTTCTTTTATATTATTAAATATAGTTATAATCACTGTTTTAAAGGCCTTATCTTTTTTATTGAAGTAAATTGATACACAGTGTTAACATAGTTTTAGGTGTACAACATGATGGTTTGAGAACTCTATGTATTACACTCATCACAGTTGTAGCTACCATCTGTTACTATACAATGTTATTGTAATACCATTGACTATATTCCCTGTTCTCACTTATTCATTCCATAACTGTAAACCTCTGCCTGCCAATCCTTTTCACTCATTTTATCCACCCCACCATCCTCTCCCATTGGCAAACACCAGTTCTCTTATATTTAAGGGTCTGTTTATGTTTTTTTTTTTGTATGTTTGTTCTATGTTTTGTTTTTTAGATTCCACTTCTATGTGAAAACAAGATGTTTGTCTTTCTCTAACTTATTTCACAAGCAAAATACCCTGAATCCATCCATGTTGTCACAGATGGCAATATCATTCTTTTTTATAACTGAGTAATACTCCATTGTTCTTTTCTGCTTATTTGAACATTTGGGCCTTCTCAGATTAGGTAGGTCTCCATTGATTGTGTTTTCCCTTGAGAATAGGTCGTATTTTGTTGGTTCTTCTATGATGAGTAATTTTGGATTTTATCCTGGACATTGGGAATGTTACGTTGTGGAGGTTTTAGATGCTATTATAGCCTCCAAAAAATGCTGATCCTTTTGTCGTAGCAGGCATTTAACTTGCTTTCACTTAAACTATAAATTTGTCTCTTAGGCAGCAGGGTTTTTTGGGGGTTATTTTGCTGCTGTTGTTGTTGTTGTTTTTAATCATCCTGTACTGGGCTTCTTACAGTCTGTACTGTTCTATGATTCTTCAGGCCCAAAAGTCTGTGGTTTGTCTACCTGACTTTTAAGACTCTCTGTGTACCACTGATTGTGATAAGCTCTCAAGTGAAAAACCATAAAAGCAGAAGCACCTTGTTCTGATCATTTTTCCAAGTGTCAACTCCTCTCCAGAATAAGTCTGCTTTTGTTCACTGTCCAGGGCCTCCAAATACTTTTGCTCGTTGTTTGTTTATATTTTTCCTAGAGTTATAATTGTTACCTTGAGAGTCAATCTCTAGGAACTTATTTGTCCATACCAGAAGCTGAATTCCTTGTCTTTAATTCTGAACATACCTAGATTATGAACCTTTAATCTTGTGAAAGTTCTAATACTTTAGGAAATTTCACATTTAAATCTTTTACACTTAATTGAACTTTTAACAAACTTTGTTGGCTTTTTTATTCTAGACCTCCGATTCTTTCATAGATAATGTTCCTGAGAAAGATCTCAGACCAAAAAGAGATACAGATATAACATCTGAAAGCGACTATGGCAACAGAAAAGAATGTAATAGAAGAATTTCTCGACGATCAAAAGTCCCATATTATTCCAAAACTATTCAGGCTATTAAGCACCACACTAAAAACAACAACCCTTTTATGAGGTAACTGTTTTAGTTTCAGAAATCCAATAAGGCACACAGGCATAAGTTAATACTGTTAACTTGTTCCTTTAAGCTTTTTCAGAGTGGTATTTCTTAATCTTCTAATATCAGAGATTTGACTTCTCAGCCTTGCTGATTCAGATTTGTTCACTCTATTTATTTAAAATTATACAAAAGGATCCTTTTCTTTGATAGACTGCCATTTATCCAACTTGTGAAAAGTTGTATAAGTACTGTATATTTCTTTCGGTCATTACCTATGTTTTATTCTTTGCAGTTGTAATCGTAAAATGAAACAACCTTTCTTTAAAGAATTATATGTAAGATCATCTTTAGCAAACTGTAATATGTTAGAAGAATCAGAAGAACAGAAGACTGAAATCATTAAAGTAGACAAGAGTAGTTCAGAAGATACCACTTACCGGGTATGTATGATATGAAAGGTCAAGGGGGCATCTGGTTGGCTCAGTCGGTTAAGTTTCTGACTTGTGATCTCTCTCCGCTCGGGGCTTGATTTCAGAGTCATTGGGCTGCATGCTGGGAGTGGAACCTACTTTAAAAAAAAGAGGGAGGGGGGGTGCCTGGTGGCTCAGCAGGTTAAATGTCAGCCATTGGCTCAGATCAGGATCTTGGTGTTCCTAGGATAGAACTCTTCACCCGGCTTCCTGCTCAGTCAGGAACCTCCTCCGTCTCCTCCCTGCTTGTGCTCTCTCTCACTATCTCCATCTCTATCAAATAAATAAAATATTTTAAGAAAAAAAAATAAACGTGAATAATCTTAGTTTTTTTTTTTTTTTTTTAATAATCTTAGTTTTAAATATGAAATTAGTCCCAGTAAAATAATGCATGTTTTTATGAGCAAAAGATATTGCGTATAACTTACTGGGGTGAGGGGCACCTGGGTGATTCAGTGGTTGAGCATCTATCTGTGGCTCAGGTCGGGGTCCTGGGGTCCTGGAATAGAGTCCCTTATCAGGCTCCCTGTGGAGTGCCTGCTTCTCCCTCTCCTTGTGTCTCTACATCTCGCATGAATAAATAGTCTTTAGAAAAACTTTTTTTTTTTTTTACTAGGGTGATAGATTGGGTTATTTTTCCCTTCCTGATTTCCAGATTTTGTATATTTTTTTGAGTTGTAAAGGAATGGAAATTATACATTTAAGGTCAGATTATATTTTATTTATTTATTTTTAAAGATTTTATTCATTCATGAGAGACACAGAGAGAGAGAGAGAAAGAGGTAGAGACACAGGCAGAGGGAGAAGCAGGCTCCATGCAGGGAGCCCGACTCAGGACTCGATCCCGGGCCCCCAAGATCAGGCCCTGGGCCGAAGGCGGCACTAAACCACTGAGCCACCCGGGCTGCCCTTAAGGTCAAATTTTAGTGAAATCATTTGTTATTTGCTTGTGGAGGAAAAAAAAAAATCAAAATTTTCAAATTCTTCTTAAAGCAGTAGTTCCAAACTTTTGGGTCTCAGACCCTTTTTTAAATAAGGAGTTTACGGGTCTTCTCAGAGAAACTTTATTTTTTTCCTTTTATAAAGATTTTATTTATTTATTCATGAGAGACACAGAGAGGCAGAGACATAGGCAGAGAGAGAAGCATGCTCCCTGCAGGGAGCCCAGTGCGGGACTCCATCCTGGGATTCAGGGATCACAACCTGAGCCAAAGGCAGAGGCTCAACCACTGAGCCACCCAGGCATCCCTTCTCAGAGAAACTTTCAAACACTCAAAATGTGTATAATTTCAAGGTTTTTCATGGACTCTGCTGAAATCTAGTTTTGGGTGCATGGATCCCAGATTAAGAGGCCTTCAAGAAGCGTACCCTGCTGACTCAGTCGTTAGAGCACAAGACTCTTGGTCTTAGGGTTGTCAGTTCAAGCACCATGTTAGGTAGTAGAACTAAAAAAAAAAAAATGAAGAGGCCTTCAGGAATTTAAATATTCTTCAGTATTTGCCTTAATAATCCTCATGTTAAGATTTTTTTTTTTTAAGATTTTATTTATTCATGAGAGACACAAGAGAGAGGCAGAAACACAGGCAGAGGGAGAAGCAGGCTCCATGCAGGGAGCCTGACATGGGACTCGATCCCAGGTCTCCAGGACCACGCCCTGGGCTGAAGGCAGCACCAAACCGCTGAGCCACCCGGGCTGCCCCTCATGTTAAGAATTTTTAGTACACATTGATTTGTATTTTTCTAACATTAACTTGCCCTTGTTTTACTTGTGAAGTGCAAATTACACTTTCAACTGTACTGTGCACTGTTCTTCCAATAGTATGATTGCTTTTTTAACAGTTTCAAACCTTTCATGCCATTGGTTTCTTCCCCCTGTTCTCCAGTATAGAGACTTTGTTGTTTGAAAAATATTTATCATTGGGACAACAATAACCACTAACATTTATTGAGTGCCTATTATGCACCTCACACTGTTCTGCACTGTTCTTTATACTTCTATTAATTCTTACCACAGCCCTTTGAATTAGATAACTGTTATTCCTATATTATAAATGAGAAAATTGAGGCAGTGAAAAGTTAGGTAATATTTCCAAGTTCATATAACACTTTAGTTTTCTTCCAGTCACTTGTTGAACAACTAGACCAAGAGAGAGAGAAGAGATGGAAGGCTGAACAAGCTGAGAAGAAACTTCTGGATTATATTGACGAACTGCACAAACATGCAAGTGGAAAAAAAGATCTTCATAGCCTGGCTCTACTTACCACAGATAGGTAAGGGAAAGTCTATAAACCTAAAGGTTTCCTAATGCAAAGAATACATTGGAATTGGAACTGGAATACCTTAGTTTACACTAGGTATAGTAAGATCAAAAGCAATGTCTGTGTTGTCCATATTTACCATATTACATATTCATTATTTTCTTGAAAATTCAGCTTCAGTCTTTTCTGGTTCTACTTTTATTTATACTTCAAATGTTTGTTTGGCATTAGATCCTCACATGTTTTCATATTCCCTTATGTGACTTGGTAGGGATTTTGCATTCCTCATCCCTATACAGAGTATATCATCTAGGTGCCATGGAGTATATATTATTTCAAAAACTGAATCTTTTCTATTATGCTTTTAAAACCTAATCTATAAGCTTCCAAATCTTTATCATCTAGACTTCCTTAATGAAGAGATATGATCAGCTAATTATCTACTAGAAGTACCTTGTGTACATTGCTCATAAGTCTCTTAAATCAGCATATCCATAACTATACTTATCCCACTCCTTATTCTGTGTTCTCTGTCCTAATAAATGGTGTCTCATCTAGTCAGCCACTAAAGCAGGAATCTTTTGTTTGTTTCCTTTCTTGTTCTCATATCCCATAACCAGTTGGTATTGATGTCTTCTTTATTCTACTTATTAAAAGAGGTCGAACTGTGTTTTCTTTATCCCAAACTTCTGCCTTAATTAAGGCCCTTATCTCTTGCTTAAATGATTGCTCTAATTCTACTGCTCTGTAGCTACTCTGTCACCATCCACCATATAGTCTACAGAATAAAGTCCAGTACTCTATAGTATACCAAACTGAAGTTGAGAGAGTGAACAAAGGAAGACCAGTTCAGAGACTAATCTTAAAGAAGATGAGAGATAGTAAGGATAAGAATTGGAGAAATGACTAGTACAGAAGCTGATGGATATATAGACTTTTTCAATTTTGGCTTGGAAATTACAGTAGATGCATATAGGAGTGGGTACCTAGCTCAGTAATTTCTTCGTGGGGCTGTCTTTGCTATTTGTTGTCTCATTTTCGAAAGTTAGACTTGTATTCTATCATCATTCGCCTCCCTGCATGTAATACTGGTCTAGAGATGAACACCTGACCCAGGCTGGGTAAATATGTCTTAGTCCATGGCCAGAGTGATTGGTGTATCTAGTGGTCATAGGATCCAAATTGGACTAATCAGAGCCTTTCCTAGAATTCTCCTAAGCTGAACTAGAGAAAGATAATCTTTTCTATTTGGTCCTCAGAACTGTTAGAATGTGAGTCCAGGGATGTTTGTAGCTTTTTCCTTCTCTCCTTCATACTTTACAAGGAAGCCTACAGGAGGAGAAATGGAAACCAGCCTATAGAAAAGTAGTGTCCTTATGGTCTTCACGTCCTTGATTTTGGTGGTCCCTCAGAATAATGCACCCCATCCTCTGAATAGGTTATGTAAGTCAGTAAGTTCTCCCCCCCTTTTTTTTTTTAGATTTTATATATTTATTCATGAGAGAGAGCGAGAGAGGCAGAGACACAGGCCGAGGGAGAAGCAGGCTCCATGCAGGAAGCCCTATGCGGGACCCGATCCCGGGACTCCAGGATTACGCCCTGGGCCGAAGGCAGGCGTTAAACCACTGGCCACCCAGGGATCCCCAAGTTCTCCCTTTTAACTTAAAGTAGTTAAGAGTTTTCAATTGTAATCAAAGGGCTCTGATAGAAAGCTAGGATCAATACTTTTTGTCTGGGGAAGATACAAGGAAGTCAAAGTTAACTTTTAGTCCTCTTTTTATGTATCACTTTTCTCTTACAGCTTTATAACTGTATTCTAGTCTGATTCTTCTCCTAGATGTTGAACTCCTTGAAGGCACAGGCTTTATCTTAATCCGTCTTACTTGCTTTGAAGCCCATACTTAGCACAATGTCTGACACAAATTAGGTATTTAGTGAAGTTTTGCTGTTGGATAGTAAAGTTCATATAAGATAAGGTTTCATTAATTTATATACAATTTCCCTTTTGGCACAGTGTTAATTTCAGGGACTGGAGAGAGGCATATTATACTGTTTTTCAACCATTTTTACTAAAGAGTTTCTGAAACATATTTCAAAACTTCCTCTTTACTGTAATCTTTAATTTTACCTACAATTTTTATCTTTTTGTATGCATAATGTACTTACAGCTACATTTGATTTCTGCTTTAGGCTAAAGGAAATTATTTTTAAAGAGAGAAATTCCAAAGTACAACTCGAAGTTATGGTTCACAGACTTCAAAATGAAATAAAAAAACTAACTATTGAATTAATTAAAGCAAGGGATCAACAAGAGGATCACATTAGACACTTAAGAACCCTGGAAAAAGCATTAGAAAAAATGGAGAGGCAGAAAGGGCAACAGCAAGCAGCACAGGTATTTCTCTTCTTTAATCTCTGAGTCCTATGAATAAACACAAATTATAACTTTCATCTTGAAACATTATATTGTTACAGAGTAAACTTAAAAGTTATTAGGCTATATGCAAAAAATAATTTAAACATAACAATTCCTATGGAATCCTTTCTTTTTTTTTTTTTTTTTTTTAAGATTTTATTTAAGTAGGGGATCCCTGGGTGGCGCAGTGGTTTAGCGCCTGCCTTTGGCCCAGGGTGCGATCCTGGAGACCCGGGATCAAATCCCACATCGGGCTCCCTGCGTGGAGCCTGCTTCTCCCTCTGCCTGTGTCTCTGCCTCTCTCTCTCTCTCTGTGTGACTATCATGAATAAATAAATAAAATCTTTTAAAAAAAAAAAAAAAAAGATTTTATTTAAGTAGTTTCTTTACTCAACATGGGCCTCAAACGTATAACCCCAGGATCAGGAGTCGCATGGTCTACCAACTGAGCCAGACAGGAGCCTCCCTCTTGTCCCCACTGTGGAGGTATTACAGGGTGTTAGGCTTGTGTTCTGAGAGCCAGGTTTTTTTTTGTTTTTGTTTTGTTTTGTTTTATTTATGATAGTCACACACAGAGAGAGAGAGAGGCAGAGACACAGGCAGAGGGAGAAGCAGGCTCCATGCACCGGGAGCCCGACGTGGGATTCCATCCCGGGTCTCCAGGATCGGCACCCTGGGCCAAAGGCAGGCACCAAACCACTGCACCACCTAGGGATCCCCTGAGAGCCAGGTTTTAAAAGTCTCTTTGGGGAGCTTGAAGATAGATACTTCATTTTCATACCTTTTTTTTTTTTAAGATTTTATTTATTCATAGAGACACACAGAAAGAGGCAGAGACACAGGCAGAGGGAGAAGCAGGCTCCATGCAGGGAGCCCGACGAGGGAGTCAATCCCAGGTCTCCAGGATCACGCCCTGGGCCGCAGGTGGCGCTAAACCACTGCGCCACCGGGACTGCCCCCCCCCCCCTTTTTTTTAAGATTTTTTATTTATTTATTCATGAGAGACAGAGAGAGAAGCAGAGACATGGGCAGAGGGAGAAGCAGACTCCCTTCAGGGAACCCGATTCAGAACTTGATCCCAGGACCTTGGGATCATACCCTGAGCCAAAGGCAGATGCTCAACTGCTGAGCCACCCAGGCCTCCCTCATTTTCATGCTTTCTGAGTGGAAATTATTGAGACGTATGATGTAATTAAGCAATATAGTTAATGTTAGTATGTTTGATGCTTCTAAGCCTATTCTTTATGTGATCATAGTATCATTAACTTAGTAAATTTTGAAAATCAACTTAGTCACCAGGTCCTATTATTTAGAAGGTACTTTTCTTTGGCATTCAAATAGAAGCAGGGAGAATATTATCTAAATACAGTAATTGTGTATATTTACTCAGATGCGACTTATCCAAGAGGTGGAGCTCAAAGCTGCCGCTGCTGATAGAGAAATAAACTTACTTAGAACTTCTCTTCATCAAGAAAAGGAACAAGTGCAGCAACTTCATGAACTTCTTGCTTTGAAAGAACAAGAACACAGGTAAATGAAACCAAACTGCTTAGTTCTTCCTTAACCCTGCTCTCTCTTACCTAAAACTAGACTGATTGATCAGTGGTAAAATCCTAACAGAACTAGTTCATGGTAAATAACGTGTTTGTGTATGGATTAAAATCAGTCTTACAGGGCAGCCTGGGTGGCTCAGCAGTTTAGCGCCGCCTTCAGCCCAGGGTACGATCCTAGAGACCCGGGATCAAGTCCCACATCAGGGTCTCTGCGCGGAGCCTGCTTCTCCCCCTGCCTGTGTCTCTGCCTCCCTCCCTCCCTCCCTCTCTCTCTCTCTCTCTCTCTCGAATAAGTAAATAAAATCTTTAATTAATTAATTAATTAATTAATTGATTAATTAAAATCAGTCTTACAGTAAGAACTAGCTTAAAAACAAATAGGTGGCAGGACACCTGGGTGGCTCAATGGTTGAGGGTCTGCCTTTGGCTCAGGGTATGACCCAGGGTGCCGGGACCAAGTCTCGCATCAGGCTTCCCGGAGGGAGCTTGCTTCTCCCTCTGTCTGTGTCTCTGCCTCTCTGTCTGTGGCTCTCATGAATAAATAAATAAAATCTTAAAAAAGAAAAAAAAATAGGTGGCTTTACTGAGGTAAGAGCTTGTAACAGGCTTATTTTGCATATTTCCAAGCTCAACCAAAAGTTGGTCATTGTAATACAGAGAAAACTGTTTTAATTGACCTCTGAGTAACTACCTATTAAATTAATCAATAATCTATTCCTCTGAATTGCAGATGTCAATGGACTTTTTCTGTGAAGGGCCAGAGAGAAAACTTTCAGGCTTTGCAGACCCTAACTCACTATATTTTTATAGTTAAAAAAAAGTAGCCATAGGTAACAAATGGGCATGGCTTTGTTCCAGTAAGTTTATTTCCCCCCCAAAAAACAGTTGTCAGGGCAGATTTGGTCCATCAGTGTAGTTTACTGGCCCTGTTCTATGGACTCCATGATAATTTAAACACTTGCAGCTAGTTATCTACTTACTGCCCTACCAGTTGAATTGTATATTTGCCATGGGTTAAGTGATCCCAAGCCTGTTGTGTTTTTGCTCTTACATAAATGAAATTTTTAAAGTATAAATTAAATTTTGATGCGCTGGGGAAAATTGTCATCATATGCAGGGTAGAACAACTATAAAAAAAAGTTGGGGAAATAATTGTAAAAATCTAAAATTTTGCAATTAGTTTCCTTTAGGAATGTCTTTTAACTTCTTGTTCTAGTTCAAAAGAAACAAAAACTAGGGATGCCTAGGTGGCTCAGCAGTTGAGCATCTGCCTTTGGTCCAGGGCGTGATCCCGGGATGCCGGGATCGAGTTCCACATTGGGCTCCCTGCGAGGAGCTTGCTTCTCCCTCTGTGTCCCTGCCTCTCTCAGGAATAAATAAATAAAATCTTAAAAAAGAAAAGAAAAGAAATGAAAACTAGAAATAGTGAATTTTGTATTATGGGTTTGACTTATTTGTGAAAAATAATGGAGAACTCTAAAGAATGAACTCACATTTAAATTTTTAAAAAGTTTATATATGGGATCCCTGGGTGGCGCAGCGGTTTGGCGCCTGCCTTTGGCCCAGGGCGCGATCTTGGAGACCCAGGATCGAATCCCACGTCGGGCTCTCAGTGCATGGAGCCTGCTTCTCCCTCTGCTTATGTTTCTGCCTCTCTTTCTCTCTCTCTCTCTCTCTCTCTCTCTCTGTGACTATCATAAATAAATTTTAAAAAATTTAAAAAAAAAAGTTTATATATTGAAAGATTGGTAAATAATTGCCCACTTTAACTGATTTTTTTCTATTAACCAACCACCAGTACCAGACAGACTATATTAGTTGTATGTCAAAGGTTCAGCCAAAGTAGAAGATACAGTGAAGTAGAACTTGATTTCTACAAATGCACCTAAAGAATTTTAGAAGCTATACAACAATTCTGAACTATTTCAGTTAAGATATGGCATAGTCCTTTTATCCACATCCCCACTAAATATACAATCAAATAAAACTTGTCTTCTTCCTCTAACTACTTTCCTGTGCCAGTTTCAGTGCTTGAAAGTGAGGAGCTGATTTTAAATTAACAATAGAGAATGTAGAATATTTAGTAACTATTTAAAAGCCTTGAATGTTTTTCTTTCCAAGTGAATAGAATGCTATGATTTTTATTTGTTTTTCATTCCAGGAAAGAACTTGAAACAAGGGAGTTTTTCAGTGATGCCGAGTTCCAGGAAGCCTTAGCTAAAGAAGTAGCTAAAGAAGAGAGAAAGCATGAACAAGATATAAAAGAATACCAAGAAAAAATTGATACGTTAAACCAACAATATATGGATTTAGAAAATGAATTCCGTATTGCTTTAACTGTTGAAGCCAGAAGATTTAAAGATGTAAGAATTGGCATCTAGCTTTTTATTGAAAACAGAAGCAGCAAGATATAGTTGGATGAGAGGACTACATTTTAGAATTCTAGCTCTATTTACACGTTGGCTATATGATTTTAAGCAAATTAAATTCTTGGAGCCTTAGTTTTTTTACATAAATATAGCCACTCTTCAGTGCTGTTGCAAAAACTAAGTGAAATTGTAAATGGTCAAGTAAATGAGTGCTAGAATAGAAATGGGGCAGCCTGAATTCTTCTATTCCTATAAGCAGGGATTAGCAAAATAAAGCCCCTGGGCCAATTTTTATAAATACAGTTTTATTAGAACACAGCCACAGAAACAAATAGTTTCTCAGTATTTGGAGAACTGCTATTTATAATGCAATTTTGAAATATAGGTTAAAGATGGTTTTGAAAATGTTGCAACTGAGTTAGCAAAGAGCAAGCATGCTCTTGTTTGGGCTCAACGAAAAGAAAATGAATCTTCCTCTTTAATTAAAGATCTGACCTGTATGGTGAAGGAGCAAAAAACAAAACTTGCAGAAGTTTCGAAATTGAAACAGGAAACAGCAGCAAATTTACAGGTAAAACATTACAACATTATATTTCTTTTTAGATTTTTTTACATCATTGTCTCAAGTATATTGTGATGATTTTAGAAAGTAACAAAATTATAAACTTTTAAATAATGCTAATTATGTATTTGATGTGTATGAGAAAAGTAATACAGGATATTAAACTATAAGTAAAAAAAATAGTATAAGTATTTAGTATAAGTAATAGTATTTAAGTAAAATAAGTGTATTTAAGAAATGTGTACTAAGTAATAGATGCCATTTGTACAGTGATAACAGCAAAAATTGTGATGGTGATGCTCAGATGGTTGAAGTTTGGGAAATACCACACAAATTGCAGATAATTTTTTGGTGTTGATGGTTGGTTTTAGATATATCTAGCTGTAATAATTTTTAAATTAACTTTTTTAGTGTTCTTGTCTCAATTTTAAACATTAGTGGTATTTTGCCTAAGAGAACTTAATTCCTAAAAGTGACCTTTATATTATTAATATAAATGCTTGGTGAGAAAATTTGAGTATTACATGTATAGTTGCTCTTTTTAAGATACTGATATTAGAATAAAATTAATAAAATTAAGAGTTCTTAAAGGAATAGTCTCTTAAAATTTGACTTTTTATTTTATGACCTATGTCTATCTTTAATAAAATCAAAACTTTTTCTGATGTAAAATTTAGGAGCATTTACTTTGTATTTGTTCAAATAACATTTTTCCTAATAAAACACAAAAAAAATGAAAAATAAAGTAATTAAATGTAGTAATTATTTTGCTTTTCTTTTCTCCAATGTTTTTGCGGATATACAGAATCAAATCAACACCCTTGAAATCTTGATTGAAGATGACAAGCAGAAGAGTATTCAAATAGAACTTCTCAAGCATGAAAAAGTCCAGCTTATTTCTGAGCTAGCCGCCAAGGAATCACTAATTTATGGTTTAAGGACAGAAAGAAAAGTATGGGGACATGAGCTGGCACAACAGGGTAAAATTTTCAAATTTTCAAAGGGAAACTAGCCCATCCTTCTAGACCAACAAATCTGGGTATTGAGGGATGCCTGGGTGGCGGTTGAGCGTCTGCCTTTGGCTCAGGGCATAATCCCGGAGTCTCAGGATCGAGTTCCACATCAGGCTCCCTGCATGGAACCTGCTTCTCTCTCGGCCTGTGTGTCTGCTTCTCTGTGTCTCTCATGAATAAATGAATAAAATCTTAAAAAAAGAAAAAAATCTGGGTATTGATGAGAAGAGGGCTTATTAACTCTGCCCTAATACACATGAAAAATAAGGTGACTATATGGAAAGATAAGTAGGCATTTGCCAGCCAAACAGCCAAATTATATGCCTCCTAAGGTGTGAATATATTACACTAGTTATGAAGTTAGAGCTCTGATGTGGTGGTGGTGGTGGTGGTGGTTTTCTTCCCAATATAACTTGGTTCCTTTTCTGAACAGGTATACCTTTACAGTGCTATAACTAAGTCATTGGAATAACTCTTTCTAATATAGTGATTTTAAATTATACAGTATTCTAAAAAAAACTTTCTAAAATGTAACATTTATCTTGTGTGGAGAAATGTGCGATAGTGTATGAACGAAAACCAATTTAGGTTTAGGTAAATTTACTTAGTCTCCTTTCTTTTCCTGTCACTATAAAGCAAGAGATAGACACTGTTTTATGGCATTCGTAGAAACTTTACAAATTATGAATGGCTAAATGTTAGTTTTAATGGAGAATTTGCTCATTTGTCCTTTCGATATGAGAATCTTGAATATGATATTTTTGTTTGAATGCCATAATTTGACCAATTAAGTATTACCTGTCTCAGTTCCTTGTTTTTGATTCGTAGTTGTAGGTTTTCCAAATAGCAGCAGGTGTTTAAAAGGCCTTTGGGTTCTCTTCCCCTTCCCTTTCTATTCTGCTTTATATATTTTGAGTTTTTATTCAGATTTTCTTTTTATTTACTGTATTACACATTGTTAAAATAGATGTTCATAAAATACAAATCCTCCAAGGTCTTTTACAGTTTGGTACTGATGATGTTTATTTCTCAGGTACATCTCTCATCTCAAATCGTGAGAAATTAGAGGCTCAAATTGAAAGTTTATGTAGAGAGAATGAGTCTTTAAGAAAGACAAATGAATGTGATAATGATGCATTAAGAATTAAGTGCAAAATCATAGAAGACCAAACTGAAACCATTGGAAAATTAAAAAGTGTAAGTTTGATATTTTATTTTGGGAAAAGAGCATGTGGCAGATTGTAAATCTGTGGATCAAATTATCCAATAAATATCTGTCTCAAAGGATCCAGACTGTTGGAGAATTTGGGACAGATTATCATGTGTATATGATATCTGGTATAATATATGCCCTTTGCCTGTTAGAAAGACTGTAAGGGGGGATCCCTGGGTGGCACAGTGGTTTAGCGCCTGCCTTTGGCCCAGGGCGTGATCCTGGAGACCCGGGATCGAATCCCACATCGGGCTCCCGGTGCATGGAGCCTGCTTCTCCCTCTGCCTATGTCTCTGCCTCTCTCTCTCTCTCTCTCTCTGTGTGACTATCATAAATAAATAAAAATTAAAAAAAAAATAATATAACTGAAAAAAAAGAAAGACTGTAAGGCTTTTATTTATTAATTTTTAATTGCTTTTACCTCAAAATTTTATGGGGTAATATTGCAGCCTGTGAAATAACTGGAAATAGTGTCAATAAAGGGTTAGGAATCTTAAGAAAATTCATGTTTTACCTATTTCAAACCCCCTTTTAGAGCATTGTTTAGGATATTCCAGTGTTGCTAAATCACTTCTCAAAAACTATTCTATATTTAAAAACATAGTTTGTGAAAGATTCATGCTTGTTCCCAGGGAAAAACATTTTTACTCTCTCCTTCAATATGGCCTATCTTAAGAGAGATAACTAAAAGGATTGGTTGCTTCAAAGTATGTTACATGGGTGCCTGGGTGGCTCAGTTGGTTAAGTGTCTGTCTTCAACTCAGGGCATGATTTCAGGGTCCTGGGCTAGAGCCCTGTGTTAGGCTCCCTGCACAGTGGAGAGTCTGCCTCTCTCCCCCGCCCCTCCCCCATGTTTACAAGTGTGTGTGCACACATGGGCACACACTCTCAAATAATAAAAATCTTTTAAAAAGAAAAAAAAAGCATGTGACATGAAAATTTTCCAGGGAAATTTTTTGAAAGTTACGTTGAGCACTGAATCAAATTGATCTCCAGAATTTTCTTCAAGAGATTCTCTCTTAAAGTATAAAAACTGAGAAGAGTTTTTAAGAAACTTCTAAATGAGATTAACACCCATTGAAGTTAATTCATTTTCTTCAAAGTAGCAATGATTACCTAAGATTTACTTTTCTTTTTCTAAGTCCTTTCTAATCTCCTTGAGAACTTTATCAAGTACAGAAAATAAACATTTATCACCGTGTTGCTATATCCATAGTTAGATTTAGGCTGTGTATGCCTGAACTGTATCACCCTAAATAATTACATCAGTATTCTCTCAGCTGAATTTGGCTTCAGTATATCCATAATTTCAAATATATCTGTCATACATGCCAAACTGCAGTGAAAATTATTGAAGTGCAGTAAGCCTTTTTCTTGTTTTAGAAGCCTAGCCAAACATGTTTTCCTTTGAGTTAAGCTAAATATGAAACACAAAGACTTGTGATTTGCTTTTAAATTTCACAAGGCAAAGCAGATGATATGCTGGGCATAATACATTGTTTTTGACAAAGCTACTGGAAGACTACTGTCTTGTCAATCTCTAAGCGGGAAGGAAATGACTAGTAATGAATGATACAGTTGATCTGAGACACAGATGAGTTTTAGTTTTAGATTTGGAGTTGTTTTTTTTTTTTAAACTTCAGCCCTTTTTTTTTTCCCACAATGTACTACATTTACTCTAAAGAACATTGCATCAGCCTCAAAGATAAAAGGATCAATGGTGCTTTCCCACTAATCATATAACAGATAGTTTGGCATAATTTCTTTCAGCAGTAAATTCATCATCACTAATAACTAAAATGGGTAATGACCCTTAACCATTGTTAAATTAGATGTTCATAAAATAGAAATCCTCCTGGTCTTTCCAAGTTTGTTACTGATGTTTCTCAGGTTTGTCTCTAGCCCAAAATAATGGGAAAGTAGGGGCTCAGACGGAAAGTTTATGTAGAAAAACAAGTCTTCAAAAGGCAAATGAATATGATAATGATATTTGACATTTTCAGTTTGGAGTTTGTTATTTTCAGTTAAATAGATTCTATAATTAGCTTCTGACTATGGAAATCAGAAGCTGAAATTTTTTTTTATTGTTTCCTCCCCATATGTTATTTTCATATTTTTTTGTATATGTGCCTCACAGTACTCTCCGGTGATGCAATGCTTGTTATTTTTTTTTATTATTATTAATAGGGTTATTTCATAAGACTCTTTTATAACTCTTTTGGACTCTTGTAATATGTGTCAAGACTGCTCATTCTTAAGTGCTTCAGAGAGTCATGGGGAGAAAATAAACAATTCATGACTTCTGTGCAATTGTTGGTCAGACTACAAGACTACCCAACATCTTTGCTTTAGAATTTTTAGATATGTAACACACCGAGGAGTTGAACCACATTCCTTATAATACTTATGAATACATACTTAAGTTAGCCTTTTCCCGTATTTGATTGCCTCTGTCTTCTTCCCAGAAGGATGGGGGGGCGGGGGGGGGGGGGCAGAGAAAACAGGTTATAAAAATCAGAGCCACCAATTTCATCTTTTCTCACTCGCAGAGACTGATACCAGTAGTTGGTATATTGACAGGGCTATTTCAGACATCCAGTCATGCCCTCATAAAGCAAACAAATGTTCACTGGAATAAATAACCTATATGAAGCCTAGTACCTGCAAATATTTAACTGTACTTACGGTGGTTTTGATCGTTCATTATCCTTTGATTTGTATCCTGTATGTAAATGCAGGCTAAAATCTGGCTCACAGTATAGAAGATAGAAAAAAAAATGTTTTGGGAGTTATAAGACCTGTTTTTATGTGACATTTTATGTTTTAATTTTTTTTTTTTTAAGATTTTACTTATTTATTTGACAGAGCACAAGTAGGGGGAGCTGCAGAGGGAGAGGAAAGAGCAGGGAGTCTGATGTGTGGGGCTCTCTGGTATGTGGGGCTTGATACCAGGATCCTGGGATCATGACCTGAGCTAAAGGCAGATGCTTAACCAACTGAGCCACCAGGCGCCCTTTATGACATTTTAATAGTGATAAAATCGTATTTTATTTTGAAGAAAAGTATTTGTTCATCCTGATGCAGAAAGCACTTCTGTTTAATACAGTTGAAATAGCAGTATAATTTGTGCCGTACATAACTGTGAATATCAGTCTTTGCTGTATCAGTCACTCACCCAGAATTTTCTGTTTCTGTATGAAAGCATCTTTTCTAATGCAGAAGTGGTAATTGTGCTGCTTTCTTTTCCTTTCCTCTCCCTCTATGATTGATAATTGCTACTTATTGAAATAAAAAATGTGAAGGGGATAAAAATTTATTTTCTTAATAGCATTAAAGTAGTAGTGATGTTTCTTATTGATTGTGATTTTAAAATGTCCTATAAATCTCTTTGAAAACATTCGATAAAAATTCATTTTAATTTTTTAATCTGAGATTTTTAGAACAGTGTTAAACCATATCTAAACAATTAGAAAATGAGACATTTAGGGTTAATATAAGTAAAGTGCTGATTTTTTTTTCTTGAAGTGTTTACAAGAACGAGAAGAACAAATCAAAATATTACAAGAGAAGATGACTGAAATACAGAAATGTACTCAAGAACAGCTTGATGAAAAATCTTCACAACTGGATGACATAATTGAAAAACTAGAAAGACACAATGAAAGAAAAGAAAAACTAAAACAACAGTTGAAAATAAAGGAATTAGAACTTGAGGAAATTAGAAAAGCTTACAGGTATTATACAGCGTAATACTGTATTATACAGTATTTCCTGTTGAGAAATAAAATGTGGCTAAATAATTTCATATAACCGGTTTTATTTCTAAATTGTTTCTTTTTGTATTAGTACACTTAATCAGAAATGGCATGATAAAGGAGAGCTTCTAAGTCATCTTGAAATGCAAGTAAAAGAAGTGAAAGAAAAATTTGAAAACAAGGAAAGGAAACTTAAAGCAGAAAGAGACAAAAGTATTGAACTACAAAAGTAAGCACTAAGTCCTAAAGTATGTGGGAGATCTTTAAATATAATATACACTGAATTGGGATGGGTGAGATATGTAAAAAGAAGGAAAGAGAAAAGGGCTAAACACATGTTGGACTATGTGTTTTGCCAAGTACTTTATTTCCATTCTATCTATAAAATGAAGATAATTACAATTCCTACCTCAAATGTTTGATGTGAGGTTTTAATTTTGTGTATATGTTTCTTTATGTATATAGATATAGATATAGATATATATAGCTTTTATGAGTTTTTTAGCCACCCCGGCGCCCCATTAGTTGAAAAACTTTAATGCAGAGCTTGTAACTTACCCTTAAGTCAAATGGCTACTAAGTGTTGCAACTGGGATTAAAAAAAGACTTGATTCGGGATGCCTGGGTGGCTCAGTGGTAGAGCATCTGCTTTTGGCTCAGGGTGTGGTCCCAGGGTCCAGAGATCGAGTTCCACATCAAGCTCCTTGTGGGGAGCCTGCTTCTCCCTCTGCCTGTCTCTCTCTCTCTCTCTCTCTCTCTCTCTCGTCTCTCATGAATAAATAAATAAAATCTTTAAAAAAAAAAGACTTGATTCATGAACGTAATGTCAATCCACTATTACTATGAGCTATTCCAAAAGCAGAAAATGTATTCGTTACAGATTTTTTATAATAAAATTATTCATATTTAATGTAAAGGAATTGGTTTTTTGCCTCTAAGAAACTTAGCACTAAAATTTAGTGAATACTTTTTTTTTTTAAGATTTTATTTATTCATAATAGAGAGAGAGAGAGAGAGGCAGAGACACAGGCAGAGGGAGAAGCAGGCTCCATGCAGGGAGCCTGATATGGGACTCATCCCAGGTCTCCAGGATCACACTCCGGGCTGCAGGCGGCGCTAAACCGCTGCGCCACCAGGGCTGCCCTAGTGAATACTACTTAATGTATTTACTAACATAGGGTGTTAACTGTTAATCCTTAGCATAGAGAAGTCAGACACACATAATTCATAAATTTAAACCTGCCTATAATACATATCTCTCAAATTATCATACTACAAACACATGGAAAAAGATTGATAATAGTCCTCTGTGAATGTTTTTATAAAACATATCCTTAGGCTCCAAATAAATGAGAAGCAAAGTACTCTTAACTTTTAGAGAAAGTGTAACAAATTTTCGTAGATGGTACGATGGACGATGAACTACTTATATCTTTAGTTACCCAAGATAGCCCTTTGCTGCTTAATGGAGTTATAATTCCATTAAAATTTGAATATAAGAGTTGCCATTTAAGAAGAAAAAAATCCTAATTTTATGCACAAAGATAAATGAGTTTTTTGTTTTTAAGGGATGCCGTGGAAAAGCTTCATAGTATGGATGATGCCTTTAAAAAACAAGTTGATGCAATTGTTGAAGCTCATCACGCTGAAATAATACAACTGGCAAGTGAAAAGCAGAAATACATCGATTCTGCAAATTTAAAGGTACTATAAACAAAAAGTACAATCCATCACTATTTTAGAAAAAGTTTCCAAACAGTATTTTATTAATTATGGTTTAAGACTATCACTGATCGGGCAGCCCCGGTGGCACAGTGGTTTAGCGCCGCCTGCAGCCCAGGATGTGATCCTGGAGACCGGGGATCAAGTCCCACGTCGGGCTCCTTGTATGGAGCCTGCTTCTCCCTCTGCCTGTCTCTGCCTCTGTGTGTGTGTGTTTCTCATGAATAAATAAATAAATAAATCTTTAAAAAAAAAAAGAAAAGACTATCACTGATCATCTTGAATGATATCATTTAATATCAGGATATCATTTGACAGAGGGATTTAGGGTGATGTTATAAATCAGAGGTAAACATCTATATAGAGTTTTTTAATATTATACATTCATGAGCTTCCCCTGAGAGACTTTAATTTCTTAAGTCTCTGTTTAGATTCAGGTATTTTTAAAACTCAACAGTTTGGTTTGATATGACCCCTTTGTTGATATCCACTAGATGAGTGGACAGTTTTAAATTTCCCTTGATTTTGAAGCAGCACTAATAGCACTAGAAACTGAGCTGTGAGACAGAGATTCAGAAATCAATTAACTGGGAAAGAGTTCATGAACAAATTGTAACTCCATATAATTGTAATGGCAGTGGTGTGATTAGGTGACATTACCCTCAGGAGTCTGTGAGAAAAAAAAAAGAAGCAACAAGATCTTTGGAAATAATGACAATAAGGAAGTATAACTTGTTCAAAATGTAGTTCTTTATTTTATTTCAGGTCAACAGATGTTTCAGAAGTTTTCTTTAAAATCTACCAAGTGTTAACAAGGGTGCATCAGGTAATACCAAATAAAGATAAGATTAGGCCCTTAGTTGAAAGGAAAATACTGAATTTAATTTTGGACCTCTGATGCCATTATGATGTGTAATATCAAACGGATGTATCTGTTAGTTGCAGAAATGGCACCAGAGCTTAAATGTGATAATCGTGAAAACAATTATAAATTATTACATAAAGATGATAATTTAAACATTAGTTTTCTAAGAGAAAAGAATTAGGAAATCTGTATTAGAGATTAGGAAACAGAACAGAAAGGAATGGTCATATTGATAGCACTATCAGAATGTTGTCATAGGAGAAAGTTTTAAGCAGAAATTAATAGTATCTAATACAGAGAATCCTAGAAGAATACAGAGGAAGAAATGATAAAATTAACTCTCAAAAAGATGGTAATTTATAACCAACAGTGATTTTAGAAATGCAATAGGCTAGATTAAAGTATTTCTTTGGGAAGGGAGGTAATTTTGGTTTTACAAGTCTATAAGGAACTGATGTTTTAGTTGAACTCATGACTCATTCATATGTAGCACAGGACAGTGGAAAGATTAAGTCAGAAAACTGAGTTTCTGTTCATATGTGCTGAGAAACTGCACATCCTTGAACAAATTTTCTAAGCTCTAAAATACAGTTAAAGTAAATTACCATGTGCTCATCACAAGAACCTGTGAGATCTAGACAATATAAATGTAAGTACTTTGTATAGAATATTAGTATTTGAACAAGTTATGTTATACTTACCTCTTTGCCTTAAATGAATACTACAAGTTACAAAATTCATGAGAGTAAAGTTTGACTTTTTTTTTTCCAGAATGCATTTTTAAAATAGATTTTCTTTAAAAAATTTAAATGTAAAATTTACATGTTGATTTAGGTTCATCGAGTTGAAGAAGAAATGCGTGAACTTCTGCAAGAAACATGCAAGAACAAAAAAGCAATGGAAGAAAAAATTAAGCAACTTGCTCTTGCTCTGACTGAAATTCAGCAAGAAATGTGATAGTTCTGAGAAGGAATTTAATTGAAATGGAACAGCAGACCTATTGTAAAAATTATTAAATATTGTAATAGTAGTAACTGCTATGACTTTGAAATGCCTCTTTCTACACATTTCATTCTGATTATATTTTAAAAGACTTTTGATGAAGTATTTTTTAATTGTATATGTAGGTTTTTATAATAAATTGTTAATTATGTGTTTTAGAAAAACCTATCAAAATAACTAGACTTACAACACTTTCTTGTTTCTGTGCTATACATTGTTTGGTAATTACACATTTGCGTTCAAATATGTAAATGGAAATTAACATTAGTATTTGGACTATATGAGGGAAAGTACTTTCATCGTTGTTACTTTGTTGTGTTGAAGAACTAATTATATTTATTGGTCATCCTTTAGTTGATGTAGCTCCATTTTTTTTAAATGCTCGTAAGTGTAGCTGAAAAGTATTTGAAGTCTATATGATAAAAGATGTGGGATTCTTAACAAAACATTTCCACATCACTCATAATGGCCTCTTTTTTATAAATGCATATGACTTCTTCATGAGAGATAACATTTAAGGTTTTGTAAACATTGTACGTTCCTCAAAAGGAACGCTACTGTTGCACCTTTATTTTCCCTTCTAATCACACTGTATAGAAAGCTGATTTTCATTTTGCCATCTCTTATGTTGCTATGTATGCAGAACAAAAACCTAAGTACTATTTCTAAAAGAATGAATATAATATCACATTTTTAACTAATAGCCACTGAACTAATTTGTTTGAGGTTTTTTGGGTTTGTTTTGTTTTGTTTTGTTTATCGTAGGGCTGTAATCAAGACCTGAACCGAGATCAAGAGTTGGATACTTAACCAGCTGAGTCACCCAGTCACCCCTGAGCTAAGTTTTAAAAATTAAATGCAATCAGAAAAAAATGTAAAGGCCTCTAAAAGAGAGGGCTCCATTTCGTTAGAACAAACTTATTGAAATCTGTGGGATGACATCAAGCATACCAACATGCACAGTGGGAGTGGGAGGGCAGGGCATAAAAAAAACAATTGGAAAAATAATAGCTAAAAAATTCCTAAATTTGATGAAAAGATTAACCCAGAAATCCAAGAACTTCAATAATATCCAGGATAAACAGACAGTTTATTGTCAAACTCCTGGAAATTCTTGAAAGCAGCAAGAAAATATGATTTATGTAAAGGAACAATGTAATTAACTGTTGACTTCTTATCAGAAAGTAAAGACCAAAAAAAGAAAGAAACAGCGGCCAGAAGGCAGTGAGTAACATACTTCAGGTATGGGGGAAAAAGTCAACCGAGAATTCTACATCCCAAAAAAAGAATCTACTTCCAGCAAAACTGTTAAGATAAATGCAAAAAAATGGCATGTTTAGACAATTGACAAAATGTATCGCTGGCCAACCAACCTTAAAAGAAATGTTGGAAGTTCTAAAGGCAGAAAGAAAATGATTTGAGACAGTAACTCAAATCCACTGGAAGAAATGAGTAATATTGGGAACAGTAAACATGTAGTTAAGTTCCCATACGACTATACAAATTTATTTTTCTTCTGTTAATTAGAAGACATTGTATATAACAACTTCAGTACTATATTGAATTTACAGCATGTATAGGTGAGATGTGTGACAAAACAAAGTCGGGGAAGGAAATAGTTATTAAAGTCATTTATTTTGCTAGATTAATGCTAAAGATGACTGATAAAATGCATATTGTAATTCCTACACAGCCACTAAGAAAATAACCCAATCATACTAGGAAAATCAACATAGTAGTTTCCACTTTTAAAATGGCATCACAAGGAACTCTGGATGTATTTTCCAGCAAAACAACCACAACTGGTAAAAAGTTATTTTTTTATTTCTTTTTAAGATTGTATTTATTTGAGAGAGAACAGGAGCAGGTGGAAGGTAAGAGGGAGAAACAGGCTGCCTGCTGAGGGGAAGAGCCCAATATGGGGCTCCATCCCAAGACCCCAGATCGTGACCTGAGCCAAAGGCAGACACTTAACCAATTGAGCTACCCAGGCGACCTGTAAAATATTTTAAAGCACCCATTTAAAGTCTGAAAATTGAAGAGCATACAGCAAAGGAAGAAACATTCCTTCAAGAAAACTTAACTAAATCTCTGCAAGAACAGCAATAGATTCCTTAAAATGCCTAGTTTTCACCTAAAAAAAAAAAATGCAAAGAAATAGAAAAAGACTCCTTCAGAGGGTGAAAAAAGCAGGCAAGGAAAATAATGTGTAAGAGGGCCTGGATGTTAGATAAAAGAAGACTTCAAAGCAATCATGTTCAATGGACTAAAAGCATGCTTAAGTGAAGGAAGGTATGTTAATAGTGCTCACCAAATAAAGAATAAAGACGAATATTTTTTAATGAAATGTTATTTTAAGAGTTCTACAATGCATTTGACCCAGCAGAAGAATCTGAATTTGGAGATTATGTAATTTGAAGAAGAGAAAAAATACTGAAGAAAAAAAAATTTACTTTTTTTTTAATATTAAAAGTTAACATCAAATGTGGATTGCATTAAGTGCACCATCATATAGCGTAATACCAAAGGAGAGGAGCGAGAAAAGAGTGATACATGTAAATTCTAAATAAAATATATAACCTATAAGAAGAAATAGTGGCTCTCAGCTTGCCAAATTTGATGAAAATCATGAATTTACACTCCAAAGGAGCTAACTTCAAGTAGGAAAAATTCATAGCCACACCCACATAGTAAAAATACTGAAATTGAAAGAAATGTGAGAAGTCCATAAATATTTGCAAATTAAACAGTAACTTCTAAATAACCAATGAGTCAAATTAGAAATCACAGAGAAAAGGTACGCTAGAGGAATTGGGCTCTATATTGACCTGTGCTGTGTCTGGGGGCAGAGGGAAGGGGCATGGCATAAGTAAGAATTAAAGATTCCAGAGGTTTAAAAAATCATTTGGCTTTCTGAGTTGTGGGGCCCAAGAAGGGCTGCCTACACAGTAACCTGGATCCAAAAATCTTTTTCCCCCAGTTATATGGAGATACAACTGACCTGTAACATTGTAGAAGTTTAAGGTATACAACATAATGACATATGTATATATATATATTGTGAAGTTATTACCACAAGTTTAATAATATCCATTACCACACAGCACAGTTTTTTTTCTTGTGATATTTTAACATCTACTCTGAGCAACTTGGAAATATGCAATATACAACTGTTAACTATACTCATAGTGTATACTACATCCCCAAAACTTAAATATCTTATAGCTTTAATTTTGTACCTTTTGACTGCCTTCATTCAATCCCCCTCCCACCCCTGAATCCAAAATCGTGATTTAAAAGTACCTAGGCTTAAACTCACTAGTCTTCTAGCTTATGTTAGTGCGTATCAGCCCCCAAATTCCTGAAACCAAGATCTGGGTCTTCAATACTGAGCCCCTCCAAGGCTGGGATGTTAGGCATAGAAGTTCCAGTTTAATATACTGGGGGATAATTGGAAAAGATATCTTACCTGCTGTCATCCATTGAAATCCCAAAATGTTCACTCACATGGCCAAACCCTGAGTGTTTGGAGGGATAGCAGTTTATCTTCTCTTTTTTTTTGTTGAGATACCAGGAAATAAACAGCAGCTGCCACCCTTCCTTCACCAAACCCCACTAATATTTAAATATTAATGCAGTGGATGAGGCAGTAATGTCCTTAGGTTGAACTCATCATTACAAGTTCCAGTAAATAAATCTGCAACAATTAAGAGTCCATAATTTTGAGGAGTCCACCACCAAAGTTGTGACTACTTAGTTCATTTGGGAGATTTTCATCTAGAAGTCTTGCTATCCCATCTGATTTGTCATTTATGGGCTACTGATACCACCACTGATGGTGGGCCCAGTTATCTCTTATTTCTCTACTTCTTTGGCAATATGAAACTACTGCTCAGAGTGAGTAGAGTCTGACTGTAGCCTTTATTATGACTCTGTCACGCTGGTGTTTCCAACATTTATTGTCACATCCTGCGGTATGAGTCACAGTCTGACCTGATTGCTTCCAGTCAGATAGCTATGCCTTGTCCTGGCTAGAGTCCCTTGCCCAGTCTCTCCACTGTCACTCCCTGAAAGGCGAATCAGGCACACAGCCACCTACAAAGCAAAACAAACACCTATACAAGAGAACTTATGACAAAAGCCAGAACAAAAGCTAGAGAAACAAATCTTCATGATCCTTATCCTTACCTCCGGCTCTTGTTGAAAGATACGATCAGGCTTTCAGGAAATGGTAATCATTTTATGTATATAAAATGATTAAATATAAAAATGTATATTATAATATATAAATAATATATTTATAAATATAATATAGAAACAATATATAAGTTAAGATGTAATATTTATAAATAATATATATAAATCTCCTTTTTATACTGGGTATGCTTTCTTTGGTTTTACTGGAAGTGAATTTTAGGAGGAGCAACCCATGCAGTCTTCTCTGAGACTCATCACATCAAAATGTTCTTTTCTGAACATTCTTTTCCGAGAGGCTGCTGTGCAGTTTTCCAGCATGACTCCTATCAGGCTTTGGAAAAAGATTATATTTAGGAGTAGTTATATCAGTTAGTTGGTAGTTACAACAACTGTAATTAGACTCAATTTTGCTTTCTCTTTCTTCAAGAAGTGTACAAATTGTAGTCTTCTCTCACACAGATCTAATTAAGCAGCGCTTTATAAATGAAGTTGGATTGTTTAAAATATTATCAAACTCTTGAAATATCCTCTTATTCAAACCTAAAGACATGGTTGTTTTTACAACCTTGAAAATTTAGGGCCTCAATACCATAAGAATTTTTGAAATCTTTCCAGGATTTTTATCACTATCAGGCAATAGGAATTGGGCTCCCTGCTCCCTGCTCAACAGGGAGCTCACTTCTCCCCCTCCCTCTGCTTGTGCTCTCTCTGTCAAATAAAATCTTTTTAAAAATTACCTCTTTTTATCCCAATATAAGTCAAATCACTACTTTGATGTTCTGGTTGTGTTTGTTTTAAATTTTTCCCAATTCAAACAAACAAGGGGTAGTGGAAGGGGAGATGGGAGGGGGGATGGGGTGACTGGGTGGTAGATACTGAGGGGGGCACTTGACAGGATGAGCACTGGGTGTTATGCTATATGTTGGCAAATCGAACTCCAATAAAAACATATACAAGAAAGAAGAAAGAAAGAAAAAGAAAGAAAGAAGAAAGAAAGAAAGAAAGAAAGAAAGAAAGAAAGAAAGAAAGAAAGAAAGAAAGAGAAAGAAAAAGAAAAAAGAGGAAAGAAAGAAAGAAAAGAAAGAGAAAGAAAGAAGGAAAGAAAGAAAGAAAGAAGAAAGAAAGAGAAAAAGACTGAGGGAAAATAAAATTTTCCCAATTCACATTAGTCACTCAAGTATTGCAGTTAAAAACTACTTGACCATATGTCATCTAAAATCATTCTGTGTAATACTAGTAGAATGTGTAGCACACATTGGAAAAAACAAATTATGGGATGGTCTATGGACTGATGAAAGATCCCAAAGGTAGTATTTTGGCTTTTCCATTTTTTCTGTCTTACAAAGCATTTTTTTGCGGAGATTCTAAAAGCACATATTATTTGATTTGGTAATGTTTATGGCTAACATAAATTACGTGGAAGATATCCACTGATGAGTCTGAATTTAATTTTTGCTGAATAAATTATTGTTTTATAATTATATATGTATTTTATAAACAAAGCAGTTTAATTACAGAACAAAATAGTATAGTACATATATTATGCTTAGATAATTCTTGGATACATTTTGTCTTTATCTTGAAGGATTTACTTATTTATTTAGAGTGCTCTATTTTTCATTCTAGGGAATAGGTTTCCTGGTACTGCACAAGGAATTGAATGATGTGGGGATCATTACTGGTGAGAAATTTTTTTTAGACAACGCTTTTGACTTAGAATCACTCCCTCTTGGTGATAAATCCAAAAGTTCTCAACGTTCATTTGACACAAGGTTTTAGTTGCCAAAGGGCTTGTATTGGAGGGTGCTATGTATAAGTTTGTGTCTTAATTAAGGCGATGAATTATGAACAGGAGGTCTTTATGTGATGACTCATTATTTGGACAAGCTGTCATCTTAAGCTTTGGTAGTATAGTGATAAGCATTTTTACCTTATTAAAATGTCAAAGAAATGGTGTTATCAATCATGTTTCCAATGAAGAGAGTTGCTAAGCGACTTGATTTTTCAGAAGAGTCTAAATGATGTTCAATTTCAGTAAATGTTTGACCCTATTTGTCTCCCCCTTTTATCTAGAAGAGTAGTCGGAGGACTGTTCATGCATAAGTAAATAGAAGCTTGCAGTGTAAACTCAAATTATATTTTGTTGAACAAACTTGAATTTCTTGCTCTTCTATTTGACCATGCATGGTTGTAATTCAGACTCCACACATCGGATTATAAGCGTTAACTTTATGATGATGAGAATTAGAATTTAAAAAAAAATATTTGAGAGAGAGTGCGGGGGAAGGTGGTGTGGTGGAGGGGCAGAGGGAGAGAAACTCCCAAGCCGACTACTCCACACAGAACCTGATGTGGGGCTGGATCTCACAATCCTGAGATCATGAACTGAGCTGAAACCAAGAGTCGAATGCTCAACTGACTACGCCACCCAGGCATCCCAAGAATTGCTCTTTAAGGAACTTTAGAGAAAACTATTTGTTCTTTTTCTTTTTTTTAATTTAATTTATTTTATTTTACTTATTAATGATAGTCACACCGTGAGAGAGAGAGAGAGAGAGGCAGAGACACAGGCAGAGGGAGAAGCAGGCTCCATGCACCGGGAGCCCGAAGTGGGATTCGATCCCGGGTCTCCAGGATCACGCCCTGGGCCAAAGGCAGGCGCTAAACTGCTGCACCACCCAGGGATCCCTCTTTCTTTCTTTTTAAGGATTTTGTTTATTTGATAGCGCACACATAAGCAGGGGGAGCGGCAGAGTGAGAGGGAGAGGAAGGCTCCCCGCTGAGCAGGGATGTGGGGCTCAATCCCAGGACCTCAATCGCAGGACCTGGAGATGATGACCTGAGCTGAAGGCAGACCCTTACCCGCCTGAGCCACCCAGGTGCCTGTTTCTTTTAATGTCATCCCATATTTTTTACATATGTGCTCATTCTGTAAACTGCCTTGATAGTGCAGTACAGTAGAATACAAGTCACCATACCAAATTTAAATTCTAATGTATGTGAATTATATTTCTATGTATGTTAAAATGTAATTTGCATTTCCTGTTTCTACTGATAGGGCACAAACTTGTGAAAACAAGGTCTTTATTGTTCATATTGTTGTACCATAGAGGTTTTCGGTGGACAAAGAATAATATTGTTTATCATAATGAGAGGATTAATAATCCTTGAAACATATTTCTTAACTAAGTTTGTTGTTTTTTGGTAGTATTGTGTTGCTTGTTTGTTTGTTTTACCTAAAAAGTGCAGAAGATAGATGTTTGAGTGTTGCAAGGTTTGGAAAAGACAAACAAAAAGCCAAATTGTGTCCTTAATAACTTAGAAAGGATTAAGCAAGAGAGTAACAAAGCTGTTGGAGGTAGCCTCCTGATGGAAATTTGTTAATGCAAAGGAGACCTGAAATTTGGAAGTTCCAACCAATCATGACCACTAAGTATGTTCCTGCATTTAAAAATCAGTATGCCATCATCAGTGATGAAAATAAAATTTGATTGGGGCGCCTGGGTGTCTCAACTAGTAGAGCATGTGACCTTGATCTCAGGGTTGTGATTTCAAGTCTCACATTGGGTGTAAAGATTATTTAAAAATTAAAAAAAATCTTTAAAAATTTTTATTAAAAACTTGGGTTGGATTTTCTCATTTAACTACCATGTTATGACATGACTGTAATATTTTTTTGTTTTTTTTGTTTTTTTTTTTAAGATTTTATTTTTAAGTAATCTCTATACCCAATGTGGAGCTTGAACTCATAACCCAAAATCAAGAGATGTATGCTCCACTGACTAAGCCAGCCAGGCACCCCTTTTCTTTTGATGATTATTTGTATTTTGACTTTTTAACTTCATGTTTCCTAAACAATTTCATTAGCAGAAATTTCAAAAAAGATTCAACAATATTCAGGAGACTTTTGTATTATCAGTCTCTGATCTTTAGCAGTTTTTAAGGAAAAGAATTTTATTATTTTTCATGTTCTTATTCAGTATTTCTCAAAGAATGACCATATGCATGAGAATTACCTGAAACTAAAAATTGCAGATCGTGAAGCCAAATTCTTGTAACAAATGCTGATTTCATCTTTGAGGTTTGTATCCAAGAATCTGCATTTTTAGCAAATACCATAGATCATTTTTCTCATTAAAATTTGGGAACCAGTGGTGTAAGTGATTTTTAGCTTCTCTGACAGACATAAGATTTTTTTTAAAAGATTATTTATTCATGAGAGACACACAGAGAGAGAGGCAGAGACACAGGCAGAGGGAGAAGCAGGCTCCATGCAGGGAACCTGACATGGGACTCGATCCTCTGTCTCCAAGATCATGTCCTGGGCTGAAGGTGGCGCTAAACCACTGAGCTACCTGGGCTGCCCCAGACATAAGATTTTGAAGAATTATTGAAAGTATGGCTGATTTGTGAATATTTTCTAGTTGAACCTCAGCTAATCAAGCGAAAAACACAAAAACACTGCAAAATAAATTTCAACAGTTTAACAGGGCAGCCTGGGTGGCTCAGTGGTTTAGAGCCACCTTTGGCTCAGGGCCTGATCCTGGAGTCCCTGGATTGAGACCCTCGTCAGGCTCCCTGCATGGAGCCTGGTTCTCCCCTTGCCTGTGTCTCTGCCTGTGTGTGTGTGTGTGTGTGTGTGTGTGTGTGTGTGTGTTTCCCTCATGAAAGAATGGATAAAATGTTAAAAAAAAAAAACAGTATAGTAATTACTTTTTAGAAAACCTTTATTTTCTTTTTTTTTTAATTTTTTATTTATTTATGATAGTCACAGAGAGAGAGAGAGAGAGAGAGAGAGAGGCAGAGACTCAGGCAGAGGGAGAAGCAGGCTCCATGCACTGGGAGCCCGATGTGGGATTCGATCCGGGGTCTCCAGGATCGCGCCCTGGGCCAAAGGCAGGCGCCAAACCACTGCGCCACCCAGGGATCCCACTTTTTAGAAAACCTTTAAAAACTGAAATTAAAAAAAGGTATTTTCAAAATTACCAAAATATCTTTTATAAAGTAATACTACAGACTATGTAGTATTACTATGGAATGACTTGTGTCTCCCCCATAATTCATATTTAAAGCCCTAATCCCCAGTGTGATGGTATTTGAGGAGGGAGCCTTTGGAAGGTATTAGGTTTAGAGGACGTCATGAGAATAGGGCCCTCAGGATAGGACTAGTGTCCTTATAAGAGACACTGGGGAGTTTCCTAGCTCTTTCTGTCTCTGTCTTGTGGGGACAAGAGGGAAAGTCTGCAAGCCAGGAAGACAGCTCTCACTAAAACCTCACCGTGCTGGCACCCTGGTCTTGGATTTCCTGGCCTCCAGAACCGTGAAAATTACTATGGTATTTTTGTTATGGCAACCTTAGCTAAGGCACAACATAAATGTAAGTTTTTAAAAAATAACAATAATTTTATTTTTATCAATTCCCATTGCAGCATCTATAGCAGAATGTTCCCTCTTTTTTAAAAAAATTTTTAGAACGTTCCCTCTTCATATTAAAACCAAAACCTCCTTAAGAAACACAATTGTTAAAAAAAAGAAAGAAACACAACTGTTTATTAATTTTATTAACCAATAAAATGAATTTGCAAAACTGGTCATTGCTTTTGCTAATGCCAAATCACACAGGAAAAACCATTTTCAGATAACTTAAGTTGTGTGACTTTTTTAAGCTGAATTTTTCATGTTTTACTTCAAACTTAATTTCAAGTTTTGCCTCTAGAGTTCTTTCATTAAAACAAAGACTATCTGGTTATTAATAAAGCTCTGGGCTTATGAATAGGAACCATACGTTTATTATAAATGGTTTGTCTAGTTTTACTTGTGAATGCTGCTGCCTGAATATTTCACTTCATTTTAGGGACCCCTTTTTTGCTAGCTTGCTGTTACTTTAAGTAAAATCTGGCATGAAGCTTTCTTAATTTTGTGACATGGAATTTCCATTCACCAGACATTTATCGAGCATCTACTATGTTCCAAGTGTTGTGAAAACAATTCATTTAAAATTTAAACCTGAGGGCAGCCCTGGTGGTGCCGCGGTTTAGTGCCCCCTGCGGCCCAGGGTGTGATCCTGGAGACCCGGGATCAAGTCCCACGTCTGGCTCCCTGCATGGAGCCTGCTTCGTCCTCTGCCTGTGTCTCTGCCCCTCTCTCTGTGTCTCTATGAATGGATAAATAAAATCTTTTTTAAAAAAAATAAAATTTAGACCTGATTCTCAAAAGTTTGTGATCGCACCTCAAAAGACTTAAAACAAACAAACACCTGAGATCTGGGTGCCACCTCATTTAGCATAAATGGTTTGACGTTTCACTGAGGCACAAAAACCAATGAACGCCTAATATTCTAAATAACATAGTATAATCTGATTTCAATAGGCATTAGGAACACCTCTAACTGGGCAGGCCAGGTGGCTCAGCGGTTTAGTGCTGCCTTTCGCCCAGGGCGAGACCCTGGAGACCCGGAATTGAGTCCCACGTCCTCCCTGCATGGAGCCTGCTTCTCTCTCTAGCCTGTGTCTCTGCCTCTCTCTCTCTCTCTCTCTCCCCGTCTCTCAGGAGTAAATAAAATCTTTAAAGGAAAAAAAAAAAAAAAAAAAAAGAAACGCCCCCAACGGCTGCAGGTCTCAGAGACCTGGGGTCTCTAGTCTCTAACCTGTCTCGGAGACCTGGAGACCTGAGGTCTCTAACCTGTCTCAGGCCTGCAGACCCAGGGTTTCTAACCTGCCTGAGACCTGGAGACCTGGGGTCTCTAACCTGTCTCAGGCCTGCAGACCTAGGGTCTCTAACCTGCCTGAGACCTGGAGACCTGGGGTCTCTAACTTGCCTGAGACCTGGAGACCTGGGGTCTCTAACCTGTCCCACCACCCTGGAGTTTCTCTGTGTACAAAGGCCTGCAGAATGATTGCGGATGGGGACGGGTCCCTGCCCTCCCCTGCCCTCCCCTGCCCTCCTCTGCGTGCCAACCCCAAAAGGATGATCTCTGCCGTGAACACCGTGCGCTTGGTCCGAGACCCTGTTGGCACAGGACCCGCCGGTGGGAGAGGCCGCCGAGGCCGCCCCTGCGGGCCCCCCGGGCGCGGCGACCCGGTCCCTGGGCGCCGGGGCGCGTGGCCCCGCTCGCTCCTCCTTCCCGCAGAAAAATGCGTTTCCAGGCAACGGCGGGCGGCGGCGTCACTTCCTGCCATTTAAACGGGTGCCCACCCCTCGCGGCCCCTTCTCTCGCGTGCGCTGCCCCTCCCCTCGGTCGCGGGCTCCGTCCACGCTCCCCGGGGTCGGGGAGGGGCGAGGCCCGTGGGCGCCGCGCGCACCTGCTGGCGGGACCCGCGCGACCCTCGCTCCGGCGGCGGCGGCGGCGGCGGCGGCGGCGGCGGCGGCGGCCTCGGCACAGCGGCCCGGCAGGTGGCGGCGCGCGGGGACGCGATGGCGGCGGCGGAGCCCGCGGGCTCGGGCCAGCAGGCGACGCCGGGCCAGGGCCAGGGCCAGCGGCCGCAGCCCCCGCCCCCGCAGGCGCAGCCCCCGCCGCCGCCGCCGCCGCCTCCGCTCGCGGGCGGCAGCAGCAGGCACGAGAAGAGCCTGGGGCTCCTCACCACCAAGTTCGTGTCGCTGCTGCAGGAGGCCAAGGACGGCGTCCTGGATCTCAAAGCGGTGAGCGCGGGGGGCGGGGGCCGGCGGCCATGCGGCGGGCCCGGGGCGGGGGGCAGGGCCGGGGCCGCGGGGGCCCCACCGACGCGCAGCCCATGCGGCCCCGCGCCGCGCCCGCCTCTCCACAAAGGGCCCCGGACCCGGAGCGCGCCGCGTGGCTCGGGGCGCGGGACCCGGGGGGAGCGGGGCGCGCAGGACTCGGGGGGGCTCGGGGCGCAGGACTCGGGGGCGGGGGAGCGGGACCGGGGGGGCTCGGGGCGCAGGACTCGGGGGGCTCGGGGCGCGGGACCCGGGGGGCGGGGAGCGCAAGACACGGGGGGCTCGGGGCGCAGGACTCGGGGGCGGGGGAGCGGGACCGGGGGGGCTCGGGGCGCAGGACTCGGGGGGGCTCGGGGCGCAGGACTCGGGGGGCTCGGGGCGCGGGACCCGGGGGGCGGGGAGCGCAGGACTCGGGGGCTCGGGGCGCAGGACCCGGGGGGCGGGGAGCGCAGGACTCGGGGGGCTCGGGGCGCAGGACCCGGGGGGCGGGGAGCGCAGGACTCGGGGGGCTCGGGGCGCAGGACCCGGGGTACTCGGAGCGGGACCCGGGGAGCGGGGGAGGAGGACCTCGAGGGGCGGGGAGTGGGGGGCGCAGGACCCGGGGGTAGCAGGACCTCGGGGGGCGCGGGGCTTAGGGCCCGGTGGGCTGGGGGGGGGTGCTTAGGACCCCGGGGGGCTCGGGAGCAGGACCCGGGAGAGGGGGTGCAGGACCCGGGGGTGCAGGACCCGGGGGTCTCGGGAGCAGGACCCGGGGGGGGGGTGTGCAGGACCCGGGGGGTGCAGGACCCGGGGGGCTCGGCGGTCGCAGGACCTGGGAGGCTCGGGGCGCAGGACCCGGGGGGCTTGGGGTGCAGGACCCGGGGGGCGGGGGAGGAGGACCCCGAGGGGCGGGGAGCTGGGGGGTGCTTAGGACCCCGGGGGGCTCGGGAGCAGGACCCGGGGGGCTCGGCGGTCGCAGGACCTGGGAGGCTCGGGGCGCAGGACCCGGGGGGCTTGGGGTGCAGGACCCGGGGGGCGGGGGAGGAGGACCCCGAGGGGCGGGGAGCTGGGGGGTGCTTAGGACCCCGGGGGGCTCGGGAGCAGGACCCGGGGGGCTCGGCGGTCGCAGGACCTGGGAGGCTGGGGCGCAGGACCCGGGGGGTGCAGGACCTCGGGGGGCGCGGGGCTTAGGACCCGGTGGGCTGGGGGGGGGTGCTTAGGACCCCGGGGGGCTCGGGAGCAGGACCCGGGAGGGGGGTGCAGGACCCGGGGGGCTGGGGGCGGCCTTGCAGCTGGGCGCCCACCTGTGGCGGCGGAACCTGGGGGCACCGGGCGCTCGGCCTGGGGGTGGTTGTGCTGTTGGGAATCGATGGTCCTGATGGGCTCTTCTAGTCGAGCCCGTGTCCCCATTCGAAACAGAACAAAACAAAACAAAACACGATTTTGCCCTCACGCTGGGAATGAAAGAAAAAAAGTAGTGAACTTTCCATAATCATTCCTCGTTGAACTACTAATAGCCATCTAAAAAAAAAAAAAAAATTCCCACGTCCCTGCGCACTCCATTTCATCATCTTGATGACTGGGAGGGGGTATTGGATATTTTCCCCTTTAATTTGGTATCTGATGCAGATTTCTAGAAGTGGGATGTGCCGTCACACGGGAAGCGGATGGTTTAGGACTTCCCAGGAGGTGGAAGTGCTCGGGAAACTCTCCTGTGCCCTGAGAACGGGTCCTTCGTCTTTCTTACTATGGTTTTTCAAACAATAACGTGCATCAGAAGCTGTTGGGTTAAACAAAATGACTTAACCGTTTCCAGGCAGGATTTGGAAGGATTCCACAATGCGGAGGAACAGAATGTGATTACATGAATTAAAATTCAACCAGTGCACCAAGTTTAAGTAAAGACCAAAGCTTTAAAAAACAAATAAAAATCACTAACAAGTCATTAATCACCGTAGACCTACCCTCCTAGGCATTTCCCCATACCTGAGGTCTGATTTTACACCATTGATTGGTCCCAGCACCCCCGGGGGAGTTGCCAGTGGGGCCACCTTACTTGGCTTTGAAAGTGTGACCCAGATCATCATTAAGGTTGTGCCAAGAGCAAGGGAAAGAGCATTTGAGCCGGAGAGCATTCTCTAGTAATCCCTCAAGGTGGAGAGGACCACTGGGGTCGCCGGGAAGGTTTCTACTGCAGGGCCTCCTCTGGAGTGTAGCCCAGGGGTGAGGTTTGTCTTTGAATGCCCTTTCCTTACCCTGAGCACAGTAGGTGTCCATTAAGTGATTGTTGGATTGAATTACCCTAATTGGGATGAGGCATAATGTGTGCATTTTGCATTTGGGGAAATAGTTTCTACTATCTTCTTTTTTATTCCTGGAATTTCCCCCAACTCTGGAAATTCCTTGTGCTTTCCACAGCCTTTTCCTTGCTTCCTCCCTGAAAGTGCTTTATAGCATATATAGCATTTAGATTGTCAAGAACTAAAAAGGATTCGGTTTAAGGAGTTTCAAAGGAAGTCATGAGGCCATCACAGAAAGCCAGAGATGTCACAAAACAGGACTTGTGAACTGCTATTCAAAATCTAGACAGTGAGTTGTATCCTGAATTTGCCGTGTAAATGTATTGTGGTTTCAGAACTGGGAATCATGGAAGTTTGGGGTTTCCCAGATACAACAAAACTCAGGGTTTAGCTTTGAGGGCTTCTATCTCAGCTCACCTGGGAATAGAATGGAACTTTGCCTAACTTAAATTCTTTGACTCCGTCCTGTTTGATCTAAGGCTATATAGATGTTCTCCAGAAGTCACAGAGAAAGTGAGTAGGAAGTGGACTTTAATTCATCCTGAAATTTTTCTTAGTTTCAGAGTTTTCTGCAGTACCATTATGTCTCTTTATATTAATGATTTTTTACTCCTAAAGAGCACTTTGAGTATCATTGTTTTTCACATATACATGAAAAATATACGTATTTCCTCTATTTACATATATTTTTCATTTATTTGCATGTATGTGTAAAATCATATGTAGGTAAAAATGTTACAGGGAAATCTTTCCAATGATGTTTCTTATTGTGAACCTTGACATGTACTACTGAAAAGTAAGAACATAATGCTGTATCTCGGTGATGCATTTCTTCTTCAAAATATACCTAATCGAGGACATAGCTTAATAAAGCAGATAAATTCTAATAAAGCTGTTCGAGTATAATTTAACAATTAGGGATTAGAAACACCTTGGAAGTGATTTGAGAAACTTATATAATATCTCCCTCCCGCTCCCGCACCCACACCGTATGGTCTTATTTACAGATGTGGGGTGCAGTAGTTATATCTTTTGATTCCAATGAGATGACACGTTATCTCTGACTCCTCTCACTATCTGGTTTGCCAATTTATGCTGCTAATAACTAGCATTTGTTGAGAGTTTGTTCCAGACTTTTTATACATATTAACTAATTTTATGCTCTTAACAACTTGGAAATTGGGGCCTAACATCCCTGTTTCACAGATGAGAAAACTGGTACATTAAGTAACTTGCCCAGTGTCACTCAGTAGAAAGTGAGAGAGTAGGATTTGAAAGTAGACCATTTTCCTATTGTTTATGCTATACTGCCTTTTACTATTCCTTAAAAAAAAAAAAAAAAACTTCTCTCATTTAAGTTTTTTCATCTATGTAAGAACAAGCAATGTTTCCTCTACAGAAAAACATGTGATTATTTTTATCCCTCTATTCATGACAGAAGAGCAAAGTATTGAGGTCCTACTTTCTTTTTAAAAAGATTCTATTTATTTATTAGAGAGAGAGAGCGCGCACAACAGGGGAAAGGGCAGAGGGAGAGGGAGAGAGAGAATCCCAAGCAGATTCCACACTAAGCACACCAACTTGGGGCTCAATCTCATAACCCTGCGCTCATGACCTGAGCTGAAATTGAGAGCTGGAAGCCCAACCGACTGAGCCACACAGGCGCCCTGAGCTCCTCCTTTAAAAATGAGGATATGTTGGGAACCTGGGTGGCTCAGCGGTTGAACTCCTGCCTTCAGCCCAGGGCGTGATCCTGGGGTCCTGGGATCGAGTCCCACACTGAGCTCCCTGCGTGGAGCCTGCTTCTCCCTCTGCCTGTGTCTCTGCCTCTCTCTGTGTGTCTCTCATGAAAAAACAAATAAAATCTTTTTTAAAAATGAGGATATTGATATTGATAGCAAATTCTACATTATTTCACAAATTAAACTGTGGTTCTACTTTTCCAGAAGTAAGAATTTAAAGAACTGTTAAGATAGTCACAGCTATCTATATATTGTTTTGGAAATTCCTATTAAATATAATTTCTGAGTTTCTATATTTTATTTATTTGTCATTTTGGTGCCACTTTGAACTTTTTAAAAGCATGATTAAGAATGTATTATAATTGTTGATGTTACAAATTGCCTGCATGATACTTAGGTTAAAATGATAAAGTACTTTTTTTTTTAAGGTTTTATTTATTTATTAATGAGACACAGAGTGAGAGAGAGAGGGAGGGAGAGAGAGAGGCAGAGACCCAGGCAGAGGGAGAAGCAGGCTCCATGCAGGGAGCCCGACATGGGACTGGATTCTGGGTCTCCAGGATCAGGCCCTGGGCTCAAGGCGGTGCTAAACCGCTGAGCCACCCAGGCTGCCCTGATAAAGGAGTTATGATGTTCCTTATCTCACAGGTCCCTGACTCCTAATCATTTATAATTAGTTAATTAATACATGTCCTTGAATAAATAAATACTTTAAGGCCTTAGTTTGTGACATAAAGCAAAGGATTTGTGTCACAAGATAAAGATAGGATTAGCCTAAGGAAAGATATTTGATTCAGACAGCCAGAACTTTAGCACGTGCTTAAAAATTCTGAGTGTATACCCCAAAGAGAAAAGAGAGTCATAAAAAAATAATTATATATCCGATGTTCATAGCATTATTCACAATAACCAAAAAGTAGAAGCATTACAAGTTTCTATCGACAGACAAATAAATAAAATGTGATATGGATATGCAATGGAAGATTATTCAGCCTTAAAAAGAAAGGAAATTTTCACACAGGCTACAACATAGATGAACCTCGAAGACGTTATGCTGCTTACAAAAAATAGCAATTCTACTCACATGAAGTAACTAGAGTGGGCAAGTTCACAGAGACAAAATAGAATAGCCAGGGACTATGGGGAAGGGGAGAGTGGGGAGTTGTTTAATGGGTCAACACGTAATGGACTGGACTGTGTCCTCTCAAAATCCATGGGTACCTCAGAATGTGACTATATTTGGAGATAGGGCCTTTAAAGAGATGATGAAGATAAAATGAAGTCATTGGGATAGGCACTAATCCAATCAGGTGTCCTTAGAGGGAAGAAGGGGAATTTAGACACACAGCCGCACGCCAGGATGCGTGCCCCCAGAGAAAAGCCCGTGTGAGGACACAACGAAAGGGTGACCATCTGCAAGTCAAGGAGAGAGGCTTCACAAGAAACCAAACTTGCCAACACCTCGATCTTGGAATTTCAGCCTCCAAAACTGTAAGAAAATAAATTTCTGCTGGTTTAAGCCGCCCAGTCTGTGGTCTTTTGTTACAGCATCTACTAATACTTAACTAATACTACGGATATAGAATTTGCTAGATGAGAAGCGTTGTAGAGTCAACGTGCAACATTGGTTGCACGTCCGTGTGAATGTGCTTAAAACTACTGAACTGTACACTTAAAAATGGTTAAGATGGTAAATTTTATGTCCTGCGTATTTTACCAAAGTTAAAGAAACATAAAACAGCAACACAAGCTACTACGACATACCTATTCGAATGGCAAAAGATCACAAAACACTAGCAATACTGAATGCTGGGGAGAACGTGGAGCAACAGAAACTCTCATTCATTACTGCTGGGAATGTTAGAATGGAACAGCCACCTTGGAAGACTGGCAGTTTCTAAAAAACTGAACATATTCTTGCCATATGATTCAGCAATCACACTACTTGGTATTTACGCCAATGAATTGGAAACTTGTCCACTTGTACATGAATATGTGTAGGAATTTTACTTACAATTGCCAAAACTTGGAAGCAACCAAGACGTCCTTTGGTAGCTGAGGGGATAAATAAACTGGCACATTCAGACAGTGGAATGCTAAAAAAAAAAAAAAAAAAAAAAAAAAAAAAGCCAGCGAGCCATGGAGGAATTAAAAATGTATATTACTAAGTGAGAGAAGCTGATATGAAAAGGCTACCTACTGGGATCCCTGGGTGGCTCAGCGGTTTGGCGCCTGCCTTCCGCCCAGGGCATTATCTTGGAGACCCAGGATCGAGTCCCACATCGGGCTTCCTGCATGGAGCCTGCTTCTCCCTCTGCCTGTGTCTCTGCCTCTCCCTCTCTCTCTGTGTCTCCCATGAATAAATAAATAAAATCTTTAAAAAAGAAAGAAAGAAAGAAAAGGCTACCTACTGTATAATTCTGACTATATAACGTTCTGGAAGAGGCAAAAGTATGGAGGCAGTAAAAGATCAGTGGTCGCCAGAAGTGAGAGGGTGCAGAGAATTTCTAGTGCAGTGAAGCAAACTATTGTGTTTGACACTGTAATAGTGGATACATGTCATTACACATTTATTAACACCCATAGAATGTACAACAACACTGAGCATGAACCCTACTGGAAACTATGGACTTTGAGTGATAATAACCTGTCAGGGTAGGTTCATCGACTTTAACCAATGTCCCACCCTGGTGAGGGATGTTGATAGTGGGGTGGCTATGCACGTGGCAGGGGTACATGGGAACTCTACTTCCTGCTCACTTTTGCCGTGAACCTAAAACGGCTCTAAAAAATAAAATTATCAAATATGCACGTAGAAAGCTGATCTGGTTATATCTGTTCTGGTGTCTAATTATTAAACATCAATACAAGATGCTTAGCTTAATGGAAAAAATTCTCAGGAGACTAAGGCTCTACAACACTAATAAAAATTATTACTGGTAGCTAGTACTAAATAATTGGCCAGGGACAACCTGGGAGGCTCAGTGGTTAAGCCCATCTGCCTTCGGCTCAGGGCATCAGGTCCCGCATCAGGTTCCCTGATGGGGCCTGCTTCTCCCTCTGCCTGTGTCTCTGCTTCTCTCTGTGTCTCATGAATAAATAAATAAAATATTTTTAAAAAATAAAAAATAAATAATTGACCAGACGCTTTACTTGTATGAGCTCATTTCATCCTTGCAACAAAAGTATAAGGGACAGATGACATCTCCACTTTGATGATAGGAAAGTGAGGTGTAAGGAGGTTAAGTGATAGTCAATATCCACAGTATTCAAGCCCCACATTGGGCATAGAGCTTATTTTTTAAAAAGGAAAAGTTTTAGGGGTGCCTGGCTGGCTCTGTCAGTGGAGCATGTGACTCTTGATCTCAGGGTTGTGAGTTCCAGCCCCACATCCAGTGCAGAGATTACGTAAGACAATATCCACAGTAAGTGCTATGTAAGTCCAGGTGCTCTGAACCACAGTGCTAAGCATGTAAGTAAAGGTAGCTGTTAACAGATAAGACCTGCTTTAAACTGCTATCTCATTTAAAGGGGGGGGGGGGGGTGAATAAAACAGCTTAACAAGTCCGTGAAAAGAACAAAAAGTAACATCATGAAAGTATAAGACACAAAATCAAATGAGTAATATTTGAAACCTGTTTCTATATGTGAATGTATTCAGATCCTTTTTCTTTTTAATAGTTGTTTGTTTTATTTTATTATGTATTTATTTATTTAGAGAGAGAGTGCCAGTGCGTGGGGGGGAGGGGCAGAGGGCGAGGGAGAGCATCCCAAGCAGGCCCTGTGCCCAGCTCAGAGCTTGACGCAGGGCTTGATCTCATGACCCTGACACCATGACCTGAGCCAAAATCAGAGTCAGACACTTAACTGACGGAACTAACCAGGCGCCTCTTTAATAAAGCTGTTTAGATGAAAAAGAATTCAGGCATCTGTTGTTTACAAGAAACTCTCCAACAAAAGGCCCAAAAAGTTTATATGATATGTATCAGGCAAAAAGAACTAGAAAAGAAGTTAAGAATGAAAGTAATAATTTTCAGAGAAAGTTTACTTATTCTTAAAAACACCCATTTATACCATTTAGTACTATTGATATTAAAGAATAATATCACCTCCCAAGGATGAATTACAAAAGTCAAGTACTTTTTTTTTTTTTTTTAAGTCAAGTACTTTTATTAGCAGACTAAAGCAATGAAATGTTTGAATAGGGTTGCCTGTTGGTATGAATCATGTATATTTGGGTGATGTGTGTTTCTTTAATAGAATGCTGTTTCTTTAATAAATACTTTTATTAATACATTGTTTTTTAGATTTTGCCAGTTAAAACTGAATTTTCCCAATTATTCTCTCTTTATATATTAAACTCAGTATATTTTTGAAAGGATTTTTTTTTCGGATTCACTTTTTTTTTTTAAGATTTTACTTATTTATTCATGAGAGACAGAGAGAGAGAGAAAGAGAGAGAGGCAGAGACCCAAGCAGAGGGAGAAGTAGGCTCCATGCAGGGAGCCTGATGTGGGACTTGATCCAGCATCCCTGGATCATGCCCTGGGCCAAAGGCAGGCGCTCAACCACTGAGCCACCCAGGTGTCCCTCTGATTCACTTTTTTAAACTTAAAGTATGAGTATGGAGGTGACCTACAAATAGAAGCTAGGAAATAGATTAATAGCATCTGGAATAAAAATTACCCAGTATGCCATCACCCAAAGAGAACCACTATCTTCAATTTTCAGTATTGCTTCAATTTGTTACACCTTTTTTATAGCTGAGATCAAACTTATCTTTCCAAGTTATAAACATAATTTGGGATGGCCTCACAAGTGACATCCATCACATCAGTCAGAATTAACCTTTCTTATAGATAGGTGTAGCAGTTGTTTCTAGTTTTTTTCCCCATCTTGTTCGACAAATGAGTTTAACCACTGCTTGCCTCAGTCCCTTCCTTTAGTAGATTGCAGCTTACAGTTGGAGCGGAAAGTCCGGGAAGCGGGCAGTTGCATACTTCTTATGCTCTTACAGGCGGGTATGGAAGCCCCTCCTCTGCCTTGGAGATCCCTGACGTGAGAGCCATCGAGGCAGGGAACAGCTGGGAGCTAAGCTGGGCAAGTCAGATGGCATTGCTCTGTGTAAAAATTGTACATTTTAAGACCCTATTGCTCCTTTACTTAGAAAAGCATCCAAACACCCACTAGACCTTGCCTCTTCTGACAAGGTCCAGGCCCGCTGTCCTAGCAGGCTCGCTGTCCTAGCAGGCTCACATGCGCTCTCCTTTCTGCCTTCAGGCTGTTGCACAGGCTTTTCCCTCTGCCTGGAGCACATTGCTACACAAATACACAGTCATGTGGCCATTTCCCTTAACGCTCTGGCCTCAGTTTAAATATTTTCTCATTTTGGATGCTGTAGTAGGTGGAATAATCACCCCCGCCCCACCAATTGGTTCTTGAGTTGCAGAGGATTCCAGACTTTGTGGTATCTGTTGGGTTTAGCAACAGAGGCCCAGAAAACATTTTTGGCATTTAGGCATTTTGAATTATTTCTACTTCTCACAATCTGCACTAAAGAATTACCAGGTCAAAGGATAATAAACTTTTTTAAGGCCTTTGATGAACATTGCCTAATCGCTTTACAAAAAGCTACTACTTTACCCTCCACTAGCAGCATGCAATCATGACCAGCCACCTTAGCACATCAGAGTAGCCTAGCCTAGTGGTTAAACAAGCACCCTGGGTCTGTATCCTGATTTTACCATGTTCTGTGGACTTGAGCAAGTTCCCAAGGCTCACTTCCTCTTGCAGAAGTGCAAACAGTAATATCTACCTCATGTAGTTAGCATAGGAGCTGCTAAAAGTGAGTTTAAAGCATGAAAACGGTGCTCGGTACAAGTAAGTGTTGAACCAGAACCAGTGTTTGTTAGGCAATAGGTAGAAAAGGAAGGATGGATACTGCGTATTCGGGTGTTTTCGTATTTTGCGAATTCGAATGGTGATAAATAATATTTTTTGTTGACTTTTTAAAAAATTAATGTATTTATTCATAAGAGACACAGAGAGAGAGAGAGAGAGAGGCAGAGACACAGGCAGAGGGAGAAGCAGGCTCCACGCAGGGAGCCCGATGCAGGACTTGATCCTGGGACCCCGGGATCACGCTCAACCACTGAGCCACCCTGGCGTCCCTTTCTGTACGTACACCAAAATGGTCATGTTCTACGTGCAGTGGTTCAGTGGTCTTGACAAATGCTTATATCTGTAACCACCACTGCCAGATGGAAATCCTCACCATCACCGCCAACGGTTGCAGTTCTCGGGCCTCCTTCCAGCCGCTCCTCGGCCTCACCTTCAGCCCCTAAGTAACCAACCTCTCTGCTGTTCTTTTGGATTAAAATGGTCTTTGTAGGTCTTTTCATGTCGGTGAACTGAGTGTGTACTCGGTGTTTAGCTTCTCTCTCACTCAGCATGGCGTTTGGGGGATTCACCTGCATTGTTGCATGTAGCAGTAGTCATTCCTTTGTCTCATTTTATGGCTACACCGCACTTTGCCTATCCGTTCGCCTGCTACTTCCAACCTGGGGCTGTTATGACAGGGTACAAGTCTTTGTGTAGATATATTTTTTCCTTGTTTTAGTTTGCATTCATTTGATTACTCCTTGCATAACTCCTTAAAAGTCTGAAAACTTTTTCAAGAATGTTAACAATTTTCTTGGTGTGATTTCATTTTTTGTCCATTTATTTTTTATTATTTATTATTTTTATTTTTTAAAGATTTTATTTATTTATTCATGAAAGACACAGAAAGAGAGAGGCAGAGACATAGGTAGAGGGAGAAGCAGGCTCCATGCAGGGAGCCCGATGTGGGACTCGATCCTGGAACTCCAGGATCAGGTCCTGGGCCGAAGGCATCGCTAAACTGCTGAGCCACCTGGGCTGCCCTTGTCCATGTTTTAATTTGTGTTCTTCCTGCTTATCTGAGTTTTAATTGTTGAGATAGTCAAATCATTTTTCGTTTTTGTTTATTCTATAGAGTCAACATTTAGAAGTAGCCAGTGACGGAAATTTATGACATTTTGATGTATATACATGTGTATGAGTGTGTGTGTATGTGTGTGTGTTTGTGTGTGTTTAAGATAGAGATGCCTCAGTAAGTTTGAAGGATTCTAATCAGTTTTCAGAATAAGCTGTTGGTCACGGTCATGAAGAAAGCTAACACGAAAGTTGTATGTAATTCAGTCAGAATTGATCTTCACTATAATCCCTTGAGTTTTTTTTAGATCTATTTAAAAGTCCACGTCTGACTCAAATATTCTTCTTGAATATGACAAATTCAAGCATCCTGAAACCATTGTTTATCCTATAGGTAATGAGATTTTGTCCCTGGCTGAGTTTTCTGATTAACTGAGAATTTGTATCAATTAATAACATTCTTTTTTTTTTTTTTAAGTATTTGTTGTTATAAGTCACTAAGATTTTTTTTAGACTAATTTTTTTTTTTAGATTTGTTTATTTGAGAGAGAGAGAGAGAGAGCACACAGAGGAAGAGAGGGAGAAGAAGCAGACTCTGCTGAGGAGCCCAACATAGGGCTCGATCCCAGTTCCCCAGGATCATAACCCGAGCCGAAGGCAGATGCTTAACCGACTGAGCCACCCAGGCACCCCCGCCTCGAGGCTTTTCTATGTTGGATTGCCATTTTGTCCAGTGGCCTCAGCTTTGTCTGCTTTGTGAGTTTTTGTCCTTTCTGTAGTTTCTCTCTTATCCCTTGACTGCTCTGAGGTGCCTCCCTACTGTCCCAGATGGCACTTCCAGTTCTCCCGTGGACAATGAAATTAAATAAGCCCAACTGTTAGGAATCCTATAAAAGAAGGACTAAGTAGAATCCACATGGAGTGAATGTTTTCAGTAGTGAAATACACCATTTTGTATCTATTTTTTGCTCTTCAGAATCCTTTTTTCCTACTTCATTGCACTTGACTGCCTTCCAAAGAGTTAAAGTTAGTGAGTTAGTGAGGGAGGTAAGGGTGTTCCATTTTGTTCCATGATAGACCTTTCTAAGAACAAAATTTTCTTATTACTCTAGGGGAGAAATTGGATCAATAATAGTAATAATAGCTAACCCAACCGTCATGCCTACCATGTGCCAGGCACTCTTCTAAGTGTTTCACATATGCTCCTTTAGTCCTCACAGTAACAACATCTTAACAGGCATACAGATCAGGAAATTGAGGCACAGTGAGGCTAAATAACTTACCCAGGATCATAAAGTTAGAAAGTCAGGCCTATCCCAGAACCCGTGCCTCTCACTTCTGTGCCTGCCACCATCAGTAGGATGATCTAAAATGTGCAGAGGTAAATCCAAGAGGTAAAATAGCAGACACACGCTTAATTTTGCTCGTTTTAAAAAGTACTTCTACGAAGAGAATTTCCAAAGCAGTCGAAGACTTAGACAAGCAATCCAGAGTTTGCAAATCCACAGGTACCAGAGTTTCAGCAGGCTTTTCCTACTTAAATAGATAGTTGACCAAATATCTTTTTCTTTTGGGTAATCTTTGGTGATTTGGGTAAAATAATAAAACAAGTTTCTTTATAAAAGCTTATGCAGAGCTTGTTAAAAGGTTATAATAAGACAGGAATCCAAAGTACAACATAGGGAATATAGTTATACATAAAATAATATGTAACAACTTCGTGTGGTGACAGGTGGCAGCTAGGTTTAGCACGGTGATGACAGTGTATACGAATGTTGAATCACTAGGTCGTACACTGGAAACTAATAAGTTATTGTATGTCAACTATACTGCAATAAAAACATAATTTAAAAAGAAAACTTAGAACAAATTTAAAGCATGTGCATTTCAAAAATATTGGTACATATATAACAGTGTCGTGTTTACGGATGACAGGGGTGGCAAAAGCTCTGTGGATCGCTTTAGGAGGAATTCCTTTGGGGCAGGACACTGGGTAGGAATGAAAATACTATGTGCTTAGCGCTGCTTCTTGAGGGAGCGCCTTTGCATCCGGAAAGTAAGTTCTTTATATTTTTGGTATTTAATTTCCTTATTGATTTAATGTCTCCTGCAGACCCATTGAAAACCCATAGCAACCGCTTCCCGGCAACTTTCCTTACTGCCTCCGTCTTAAGTAATCTCTTTTTTTTCAACCCCTTACAACACTTTATCTCTACAGTACGGGACTGTTTCCATTTTTTATACCTCACTCTCTAACACCAGGTGTTACCCACAGCCTTAGGTATGTATATAATTCTTTTGTTACAAGTACCAGCGGTGCTTAAACTGCTTATTCAGTGCAATGTTCTTAGCGTGGGAATTTTGACGGCACACCACACTTCTTTAAAATCTTGAAACCCTAGAGCCCATTTGAAAAGGTTTTGCCACGAATTTATTTCATGAATTTATAATTAATGTCAAATGGCATTTGATTATCCATTAGCTTGATGAGTCTCTATCCTATAAAATCAGGAGAATGGTACCTACTTTACCAAAGGGTGTGAGCATTAAATCAGCATCTTTGGAAGATCCTATTACAGTTATCCCATTACTGGCTTATAAAGGGTTCTTCTTAACTGTGATTTGAAATCAGACATTTGACATGGTAATTCCCTTTAACAGTATTCAAAATTAGTTAATAATCAGTCCAGACTTTATTGTAAGGCAGAGCAACAGAAAATACCACGTGGTGCTGTCGAAAGTGAGTTCACTCAGTTTTTAAAAATTTTAAGAAATATTTTATGGGCACTCTGCATGCGTCAGTTAGATTCTCTTCACCTTATTCTCAGCATCCTATCCTCTCCTGTGCACGTGTGTATATAACTAATTGATTTTAGGGAGTGCTTCCATGGCACATTTTTTACTTTCGGATTCCGGCCCCACTTACTGAAGTGTTAGTTTCCGAAGCACAGCAGCTAAAACATTGAATACACCTGGATCGACAGTTACGGCCTGGAAGAGAGTAAAGTACCTGATTTGCAGATGCAGAACCTGAAAGACAGGATGTTTCCCATAGTTATTGTTTGCATATTAGCGCTTTTGAATGCAATACATCAGGCTCCATCAGAAGAACACTGTTGAACAAATGAGCTGCAACTAATCTTAACTCAAATAAATCTACCACATAATCTCTCTCCCTCCTCCAGAGTTAACATTGGGTCTTAGTTAAAGTGAGGGAGTGGGGCCAGGAAATTCTTAAGGCCCTTTTTAGCCCTTACATGCGACCTCTCTCGGTTCTCCTGATTTATCCTGCCCACCTCTACAAAGCATCACAGGCTTTAAGTTCGTCCCACATATAGAAGCCACCTTGTTTGCAGTATTTGTAGGAAAGGATTTAATATTTGGAGGGGAGATGTATTTCTTTCAGAGGGTGGTTTATTCCCCTCCTTCCCCGTCCCCCCCCAACCCCGCCCTCAAGTTGAGTTGGTTTGGTACAAATAGAGGCTTCCTTTATGTCTTCTAGGTCAAATCTATAATAGCAAATGTAATTTTTAAAAGTAAATTCGATACGTGCACATGTGCGTCTATTCAATAGCTCTGTGGCAACATGGGATGAGGATGTACCCATTTTGCTGTCTGCCTGCCCCTCGTCAGTACCCAGGTTGACCCCCAGGCCTGGGGAAGAGTGCACACGGATGCTCATGGGTCTCAGTTTAAATTCACAACCACTTCAAGAGGACTAGTACTGGGTCCAGCATTTCTTCTACGCTGCTTACTCTCTTACTCTCCTAGAGGAATATTTCATCTTTCTTCTTTCTTCTAAACCATGAAGCATCCTCTCCCGTCCACACTCCCCTCTCACCAGCCTCCACTTAGGAGAAAATAGAAAGCAACCAGAAGGAAATGTCTAGCTTGTCCCCCTACCTTGCCCACTATCCAACCTCTATCTGCACCGGCCACTCGGCTGGACTGCAGTTATTAAAATGCTTGTTATTATATTTATAGGCTAATCTTCAGCTCATCTGATTCACATTCCCCCTTGCCCACCTACAGCTGGCCCTTGTCTCTCCTGCATGGTTGGTTAATTATCCCTCTTCCCCCGTCACTGGACAGTTCTTATCAGCGTAACTTACGTGCTGAATTAGCTCCCATCTTTAAAGGAGAAGAGAAAGGAAGGGGAAAAAACTTCCTGGAGGGACCCCACAACTCCTGACACCTACTGCCCCATTCTTCTGTTCCTCTTTGCCTCAGAACTATTCAGAAGAGTTGTCTGCGGCCACTTTCCTTCCACTCTTTGTTGGAATCTCTCCGTTAAGGCTTTTAAGGCTTTGACTCCATTACTCTGCCAAGAAAGCTCTGACCAAGGTCACCAGTGACCTTGCCAAAGTCAAATCTGTGATCAGGTCTCACTGCTCATCTGATTCACCCTGACACGGTACTTGACCTGGTCACTCTTACACTCTTCCCTTGGCATCCAAGACCCCATTCTGTATTTCTCTTTCTTCAGTGGCAGGTCGCTCCTTGCTTCCCAGATCTTTTTTTTTTTTTTTTTTTTAAGATTTCATTTATTTATTCATGAGAGATACACAGAGAGAGAGGCAGAGACACAGGCAGAGGGAGAAGCAGGCTCCATGCAAGGGAGCCTGATGTGGGACTCACCAGTTGCTGTGACTGGATCTCTGTGTGCCTAACTCCAGAACCTAATGTCGAAAGAATGACGGGGCTGCTGAAATAAAAGCTTCCTGGAGATCCTTTTTAATGTTATGTTCTGTACGTGCTGGTCGTTCATGTGTTTATATGCTTAAGTAGAAAAGTTTTTAGTTTGGGAAATAAAGGACAAAAATTTGTAATTGTTAGTCAATAATGAATAATAAACTAGATAGATTATAGACTTTAAAAAATTTGGAGCTAAACGTGAGCTCTGATGGCTCTGTGCCTGGTGACCTTGGATAGCTCTTGCAGTCTGGTTCGTACAAACATGTCCTAATACCCCAACCGGTTAGCCGTTGCTATGGGTGTGAAGGCTTTTGTGCGTGAGTACACGGATAATGTAGAGCTGGCTTGAAGTGCCCTGGGTTACTTCTCAAGAGGGCCTTTTCAGAGGAAAGTGAGAGATGAATCCTCAACTTCAGATTTTTACAGTTTGACTTTGCAGGAGATTATTGCTCTTTAGGGACACAGCCTTAAACTCAAGGAACTTTGTGAAGGTCGATAAAACAGGAAGGAAATGGTTAAGTGCAAGGCAAGAGGAGATCAATGAGACCATGTCTAGTCCTACTCTCAATTTTCTGGTTTCCTAGAAGAGATGGGATCAAATTAGTCAGAATTTGGGGCTCAGAGCCTCGGTTTCTGGTTTTTCATTCTTTCTGCCACATGTTATTTATTCTCTCGGGCCACTGATTGAAGCATGAGTCCCCTTCCTGAAGACCTGATTTTTTTTTCAAGATTTTATTTATTTATTCATGAGAGATACAGAGAGAGAGAGAGGCAGAGACACAGGCAGAGGGAGAAGCAGGCTCCTCGCAGGGAGCCTGATATGGGACTAGATCCCAGGACCCCAGGATCATGCCTTGACCAAAGGCAGATGCTCAACCTCTGAGCCCCTCAGGCGTCCCTAAGACCTGAATGATTAATCAGACAGTGGTAACTTGGCCTTTTGGTAGCACAATAAAAGGACTGATAGAATTGACATTTAAAGCCTGTGAAGTTGGTCACACCTGCTCCTGTAGAAAGAAGGTCCTGGATTTTGTATGCGTGTGTGTGGCCTATGTTTTTAAAGAATTGAGAAAGTAGTAATGCCTTGGGAGAGTGGTAACCCATTATATGAAGCTAAATTCTGTTCATTAATTTGGGTAACGTGCTGAGCTTTGCCAGTAAGGACATAAATGTGTTTTTCATTACTACCATGACTCTTATTATGTGACTCCACATTCAAGATAGGTTATTGTCTAACTCCCCCTGAAAAAGAGCTGTAGGATAACCTCTTTTTTAAGGTTTTGTCTATTGCATTAGGTAGAATGAAGCTCCCAAGTGTGAGTGGGAACCAGTTAGAGAAACAGTATGATATTCCTGCATTTTATTCGTATCATTAGATAGCATGAAATATTCTTCTTGACCTAACTTTTGTTGAGTCAGACTACCAAGCTTTCGTATTGTATCTGCTGGCACCATGACTTTGCGCCATAGATTCTGATTTCTTGTTGATTTTATGCTTTGTGTTGGGATGGCATGATGCACTCCTCCATTTTCACTGTGAATTTAAAAAATGTAGATAGTACATTTCAAGGTTCTACAAATGTATGTATAATATAGAATCCCCCCCCCCCCGCCAAGTATCTAGACTTAATTATTTAACAGGTTGCTGAGATGTAATTTTCCAAAGTTGAAAAAACAAGGCTATTTTTATTTTTATTTATTTTTTATTTTTTTATTTTTTAGATTTTATTTATTTATTCATAGACACAGAGAAAGGCAGAAACACAGGCAGAGGGAGAAGCAGGCTCCATGCAGAGAGCCCGACGTGGGACTCGATCCCGGGTCTCCAGGATCACACCCCAGGCTGCAGGCGGCACCAAACCGCTGCTATTTTTAGACGAGACTGTTTATGAACAGAGAAATAAAATAGGAAGTGACACGGGTAGACAATTAGTAGCTCCTCCTTGGGATTAGTCCATAAGATGACATGAAGTATTCTTACTGTGTTCTTTTATTTTTGCGGGCTTCGTGTCACGACCTTTAATATTTCATATATTTTTTCCCCACTCTAACATCTGCTGGCTTTTAAATGGAATAATTTCTTTGGTATTTGCTAGGTTTCAGAGCTATTGTTCCCAAGCAACTGACCAGGTCAAATTTGGGATTGGGCTCTCATGCTGTCAACTTAATAATTAATCTTTTTTTGGCTTTAAAATACGAATTGTCCTTTATTTCATTGTGCTTTGCCCCCCCACCCCCTTTTTAAAAAACAGGCTGCAGATACTCTGGCTGTGAGACAAAAGAGAAGAATTTATGATATCACCAATGTCTTGGAGGGAATTGACCTGATTGAAAAAAAGTCAAAAAACAGTATACAATGGAAGTAAGTCACAAACCAGCACCCTAGTCTAAAACCTTTATTTTTCTTCCTATGCTCTGTAAGATCTGACCTGTTTAGCTCTCCTAAATCCTCTCTCTTGGCCCCCTGGTCTCACCAGGCAGGCGCCTTGTCCTTCCCTGCACACCGCTCTGGGCCTCTGTATGTGTCACTCCTGTGTTGGCATGTTGCCTTGCTCTGTCCACTGTTGATTTACAGTCTGAACATTCACAACTTATTTTCTCCCTCAGGATGCTCATTTGGCACACACTGCATGCTGCTTTGTATTATTAATCCCTCTCTGCCTAAGTGTATAGCTGCCCAGCTAACATAAACTCCTTAAGATCAGGAACTACATGCTATATGTAGGAATGTGTACCATATATATAGTAAGTTGATCGAAATGCATGTTGTCATTTGTTAACTGTTGTATGGTTGTATGTTTGAATGTAAAAAATCCTTTCTGTTCTGCAGATTTGTCCCCTTTGGCCTTAGTTTTGTGTTTTGTTTTGTTTTAAAGCCAGAATCTCACCAAAATATTAAAAGGTGGTAATTTATTTTACCAGCATCTCAGTCTACATCTTGACACTTCCAGGTGTGACTGTTTAGCTCTGACACCCCTTTGGTGCCCGTCACTAGCCTGGCCTTTCAGAGGACAAGCACCATTCTAGGGCATACTGAAAACTTTTTTTTTTTTGACTTTATAAAAATTTTCATTTTCTGTATGGCAAAAACATTGAGAATTTTGATAATCTGATTGTTCTTGCTGATACATTTTCTAAGCAAATATATTCAGAGGTACGATGTTTAAGTTTTCTAAGGATTTTAATGCTTGATTTTTAGAAAATTACAAAGATTTTTGTTTTGAATAAATTACTAAGTCAGTTTTTATTATTACTATAAAAAGTAAATGATGTTAACCTGGGCCTGATACTGGGAATACTAATTCTTGTATGTTTTTAAGAGGTGTAGGTGCTGGCTGTAATACTAAAGAAGTCATAGATAGATTAAGATATCTTAAAGCTGAAATTGAAGATCTAGAACTGAAGGAAAGAGAACTTGATCAGCAGAAGTTGTGGCTACAGCAAAGCATCAAAAATGTGATGGACGACTCCATTAATAATAGATATCCTTTTAAATAAGTTACACATAAAATAAATAAATAAATAAGTTACACATATAGCTGTAGAATTTGTATTTATATATTTTCCAGTCTGAAGATCAGTTACTTTATTCTATTGTTTTTTAAAAAAGTTTTATAAGTGAATATATTTTAATTTTATATTATTCTAGTAATTTATACTAACATTTGAAAAGTTTTTACTTTTTAAAGTACATAATACATCTATTAACATTCTTGTGTTGCATTGAGAAAAATTCATCTACTTTCAATCTCTCATTGATAGGATGCAGTATGCTAGCTAAAGTGTGCATGGGGGTTTCTGAATATTAGAAGTCATTGTTAAATGTATAGGTATATTTAAATAATTATGCTCAGTGTTCTGAAGTGGTTAAAAATTCAGTAGTTCTGAAAGTTTTGAAAAATTAATATTTACTTAAAAATAAAATATCATGAGCCTGCAATCAATCCAGGATACTTTCTGCCTAATATTAACTCAAAGATAGTACCTGCTTGAGTTTGGGGACCAAGGCTTATGTATTTATCATATTACTTTGGGGAAAAAAATTAGCGTTTACTTCATGTGTTTCTTAAAAATCACTGTTCTCTTAAATACCAATGATTCTGTTGATTTGTAAACTTATGCATACTCTTATGGAATTTTTTAATGGCCTTTATCTCCTACCACTTCTCATGAATTTTGACTAATGTATACAACTAATTTTTTATGTTGTTTTGTAATCTGTTGAATAAGTCCATGATCTCATTTGCTATTTCCTTTCTATGAATCAAAGCTCCTTAACAGTTTGATAACAATGGGGTTTTCAAGCTGTGCCTTGTGGTGCCCCAAGATACAAAAACCATTGAACTAGTTGATCTCGGACTTTGCTGCACTGCTTTCCAAGATTTTGGCCATTCCCAATTCCCTAAACCATGACTCAGGAAGATTCTCGATTTGGAGGTCTATCTGGTCACTGTCCACTCCTGCTGATAACATCCTTTTCCCCATCAATATTTTCCCTTCCAGAAGCTCTGCTCCATGAGCAATATGCACTGTTTTTCATCTCCCTCTCAAAGGTCCTTAGATGTCACAGAAATAAAAAAATGACTTCTCAGAGCAAAGGATGGGCACTCTTCTTATGGACCTCTGTCTTTGCCTTTTTAGACTAAATACCTTTTTTTAAATTTTACTTTTTAAACCTTATCCTGTGTGGCAGCACCTTCATGCATTGGTCATTTTGTTTGTTTTGGCCTGCAGATTTATTAATTTAAATGCCTAGACCTTGGTATACACATTGTTCCTTAACTCTCATGACAGTACATTTTCCTATGTAACTCATGAAGACATCTGTAATTGCTTTAATGGTAAGTACTTTTAGTCAGTTTGTTCTAACATTCTTCTTCTGATCCACCTGTTTAGTAAAGAGTGATTCGAAATTCCCCAGGCACTCACCCTAAGTCCTTATTTTCAGGAACTAAGGACATTCTGTGTCCCTCCCTCTGCAGAGCCTCTGTAGTTATAGGTGCTTTTGTTTCTGTTCTCATGACTATAACTGCCTTTCGGTTTTCACCTCATTGACTGTATTGGTAGGTGTAAACTGGGTGTGGGCAGGGCAGCTAAGTCAGAGATTAAACAGGAGTCTCAAAGTCGCAGAACTGGAGGGTCAGTGACCAAATTTGAACAAAACATGGTTCTCACTGGCACTGTTTATGAAACTGTATGGAGCAAATGTGCTGGTCACAGTGCACTTCAAAGAAAACATGAGGGCAGAGTTAGGTGAATCCATTATATTACCAGGACAATGATTCCTACCCCTGCCTCCATGTTTTCCCCCTGAAAGGACAATACAGTGTATTAATAACTATAGCGGGAAAGGGGCTATATTCCCATAATTATACTGCAAGTATGAAATTTTGCATACATGTTTACATTTAGTTATGCTGGCTTATTAAAAGGACAGTCTTGTGCGTTACGCACATAAAAAAAAAGATCTGCCAGGCACCTTGCCAGGTGAAGTCTGACTTTCCAAGGCTGTGTTGACGATATGTGTGGACTTACTGCTTTCCTCTGCCACCTTATGTCCTAAACTTTCTTTTCTTTTCTTTTTTTTTGATTTTATTTATTTATTTGAGAGAGAGAGTGCACACAGCACAAGTCGGGGGAGGGGCAGAGAGAGTGGGAGAAGCCGACTCCCCAAGCAGCAGGGAGCCCAATGCAGGGCTTGATCCCAGGATCCTGGGATCATGACCTGAGTGGAAGGCAGCTGCTTAACCAACTGAGCCACCCAGGCATCCCTGTTCTGAGCATTCTAAGAAAGTTTGGGGAAAGTATTTTTAATTTTCAACTCAACAGAGTCTGCTTTGAATTTAGCTTTTAAAATTAAGTTCACTTAAGCTCAAGATTTCACAGTATCATACCTAATCTCTAGTATTCCTAGACACTTCAGTAATTTAAAAATCTCAAGTAAACAGTGTTATTTGAGGCTAAAGGTTTCAAGAACCTCCGATTTTACACAAGACAAGATAAAATTAACGAGCTTTGTTCATGAGAATAGAGCTAACGCTGAATATTTACCCTCTTTTAAGATCTACATATATTACCTCATCTAATCCCTAAACAAGCCAATGCAGTAAGTTATATTTCCCTCATTTTACAGAATTAGGAACTAAAGCCCAAGGTCACCTAACCTGGGATTCAAACCCAAGCATTCTGACTCCAGAGTCCATACTCTTGCCACTGTATTCCAAGATCACTGTATCTTCTAAAATTTAAAAATATTTTTTTCACCAGGTGATACACTTTTGGCCATTCAAGCACCTTCTGGTACTCAGCTGGAGGTACCTATCCCAGAAATGGTATGTAGGATAACTTTTTTTTTTTTTAATTTTATTTATTTATGATAGTCACACAGAGAGAGAGAGAGAGAGAGGCAGAGACATAGGCAGAGGGAGAAGCAGGCTCCATGCACTGGGAGGCTGACATGGGATTCGATCCCAGGTCTCCAGGATCGCGCCCTGGGCCAAAGGCAGGTGCGCTAAACTGCTGCGCCACCCAGGGATCCCATGTAGGAGAACTTTTCTTAAAATTGACCTACTGTCTTTAAGAGGGACAAGTGTTTTCTCTTTAGCTGTACAAGAGCTAACCGTGTGTAAACACTTTCAATGACTGCTTCTTAAGTTTTTTATCTGAAAGTATTGATATCTGAATTTGGATGACTTTAGTAAAATTACAGAAGTGACCGATTCATTTAACATTTTTTGGTTTTTAAAGATTTTATTTATTTATTCATGAGAGACACAGAGAGAGAGAGAGAGGCAGAGACACAGGTAGAGGGAGAAGCAGGTTCCATGCAGGGAGCCTGACATGGGACTCGATCCCGGGGCTCCGGGGTCATGCCCTGAGCCAAAGGCAGACGCTCAACCACTGAGCCCCCCCTGGTGTCCCCCATTTAACATTCTGATTACCAGTTTTATCAAATTTGATTTTGAGCTAGAAGACATGAAGGAATGGGTAATGATACAGTCAGTAATGTTTGAAGAATCAATTAAAATGTTATAACTGATATAACAGTCCTGACTACGGAGAAAGTTCAACTTGAATATCAACAATAATAATAACAACAATAATAACAACAATAATAGATTGCCTTAAGTTGAGTCAGTCGATTTATTGACTCTGCTATATATAATTCTATGCTATATGTATAATTAGTGCCTAATAGCTTTGCTTATCTTAGTTTTTAATGTTCCAAGGTACTTAGAAATGTTAATATTTATTCATTTGTTTATAACCAATACCTTTAAAGGGTCAGAATGGACAAAAGAAATACCAGATCAATCTAAAGAGTCATTCAGGACCTATCCACGTGCTGCTTATAAATAAAGAGTCCAGTTCGTCTAAGCCTGTGGTTTTTCCTGTCCCCCCACCTGATGACCTCACACAACCCTCCTCTCAGCCCTCCACTCCAGTGACTGCACAGAAATCCAACATAGCAACCCAGAATCTGCCTGAACATGTCTCCGAAAGAAGCCAAAATCTTCAACAGACACCAGCCACAGACTTATCATCAGGTGGGTCTAGGGCCTTTGTTTTAAAAAGTCAAGAAGGGAGAATATGAATACTGTATTAAACAAGTTGGTGAGCTGTTCTGAATGTCAGCTATGGTTATTCTCTTACCAAACACAGGAGGCAAAATGGTAAGCTTAATAAATATTTAGAGTCCCCTGTGTGCCCAGCACTGGGATAGGTGTGATGAGGAAAATTTTAAAACGGACCCTGCCTTTAATTATATTACTACAGATTTGTTTCTGAGGTAACGTAGACGTACAATCTGATTGTATGTTCAGACACACAGACAATTGGATACAGTATAATGTGGTTACGACTGTAGACTTTTAAACAGAGACCAAGGAAAAGATAGTTGATGGGCCTAAGTATGCAGTGTTCCATAGGATTCCATGTTTGGAATTAATCGAAATTTGTTCATTTCCCCCCACTTTTACTATTTACATATGTCAGGTTTTTCTTTTCTTTTTTTTTGTTTTTTTAATCAGAGGCTTACTTTTGGTAAGGTTCTTTTATCTCTTAAGTCACTCTAGTATTAAGTGAGTTAAATGCGTTCCAATTACCTTTAAGAAAAATCAAAACTGATGTATAGTGACACTTGCCTCCTTTCTTCATACTCTTATTGTCATACTTTTTATTTGGAAGGCTTAGTTTTATGTATTTGAAAAAAGGTCTCAATTCCAATTTAGGATATCTTGCCTTCCTAAGTCGTTTAATCTGAAATGAAAGTAACTAAAACTCTAAAAACTGGGTATTAGGAGGGGTCCAGATCTAAATTATAGAAACTTCCTTGGCACTCAATTTTTTTTTTTCCTGTGGTTACATGGCCAGGTATTTAGCCACTCCTTACAGATCCCAAATAAAGGGCCCATGGCAGCTATTCTCTGAATAGTTATTGAATGATTGACTTAGTCATGCCAGTCTAGATGTAATATTTTAGACCATTAAAAACGACACTGTAGGACAGCCTGGGTGGCTCAGCGGTTTAGCGCCACCTTCAGCCCAGAGCGTGATCCTGGAGTCCCCTATCGGGTTCCCTGCAGGGAGCCCGCTTCTCCTTCTGCCTGTGTCTCTGCCTCTCTCTCTCTCTCTGTGTGTCTCATGAATAAATAAACAAAATCTTTAAAAAACCAAAAAACAAAAAAAACGACATTGTATACAATCCCATGTTTATTTTCACCTTTGGCACACATCTCATGTGTCATGGAATGTGGCATGAGGCTTACTACTCTGGGAGTTCACAATAGTTAAGAATAAGGCTATAAAGATCTAACTGGACACAAAATACTTTTTCAGCCTCCTCCTTTTCTTCCTCTATAACTATTCCGATACTTACAGATATAGAATGAGGTGCACAGCAGAAAGCGTTCTTCTTAAAAAGTTTATGATCTAATCATAATCTAGTGGGAGATGTATAAAGGCAGACAAGTTTTATGTGGTTTAACTTAGACACAATTAGTACATCAGCCTCCACAAAGCATTAAATTTCTGTATATGGTTTTGTATTTGGAAATAGTAGAGAAGAGTAATTTCGGTTCAGATGAGGGAGAACTTTAATGACTTGGGACTTTAGCTCATAAGCCAATGAAGATTCCCCAAGAAGGGAAGTAGCATACTTAGAGCTGTGTACTGGTGAGCACAGGAGTAACACGATTAGCAAAGAGGATGCTTTTGGGAAACAGAAGAGATTAGAGGCAGTGGAGACTAAAAATCTGATGTCTGCAGTTATGCAACAAGGAGAGAACATTAACACTAAAATGGGTGATAATAGGATTGGAGAGAGAAATAAAGAGGATTTGAGAAATACTGTTTAGGCAAAATAAAATATGTGAGATCTGGAGATAAATTTAACAGGAGGAATGGAAAGTGATGCTGAAGTTTTAAGGTTGGGTGACTGGGAGAATTACAGTACCACTGACTTTGTAAAACCGAGGAGTCAGTTTTGGGCGAATGACAAGTCTTTTGATCTACATCTTGAGTTTGGAAGCTTTAAAGTAATGCCAAGCACAGAGTAGGTGCTCATGAAAATGGTATCTTTTTCATAAAGTTCTATGACCTTAACACTGTGCTGTTAATCAAGCTGCTGTTTAACTGTTTTATGCTGTTTAAATATATGCTGCATTTAAATAAAATTGCTTTTTACTATTAAACTATATAAATAGACATGTGACAAAACTTTATCACATTTGTTTCCAGCAGGATCTATTAGTGGAGATATCATTGATGAGTTAATGTCTTCTGATGGTAAGCAGTTCAAAGTTTTACTATTTATCAAGAATGCTTTTCTAGAATTTGTAAGTGGCATGATTTAAAAGAAATGCAGAACCTATGTTTTTTAACTGCTTAACATCCTATGATGATTTATGAAAGATCTCCCACTTAATAGTAAATCATAGGCATCCTTCAGAATTTTTATTTTTCTGCATTATGAGAAAAAAAGAGCCCATAAGGGGATACTTATTACTGTCACTGAATAAATTTCTAGTTAGTAAACTAGCCCTTTTCATATCTAAAGAATGTGGCCAAGAAGAGTAAAATTATTATAGGTAATCTCAAAATCCAGTTTTGTAAATAATCTAACCAAGACCATTTCAAGCAACCAGTTGAAGTCCCTGAACTATTATTATTATTTTAAAATATTTTATTTATTTGAGAGAGAGTATAAGCAAAGGGAAGGAAAGGCAGAGGGAGAAGGAGAAGCAGACTCTTCACTGAGCAGGGAGCCCAATGCAGGGGCTCAATCCCAGGACCCTGGGATCATGACCTGAGCTGAAGGCAGAAACTTAATCGACTGAGCCACCCAGGTGCCCCTCCATGAACTATTATTAACATTAGCCAAGTCGTCATCTAATCTGAATTAATTCTTAAAAATACAAAAAAAATAATTTTTAATTACTTTAATAATAACTCTTGGCTTCACCTTTTTGTAAGTTCTTAGATTCAGTCCTGGTTCCTAACAAATATAGCCAAACCTAGGAAGTTGTAACTATTAAAGAGGCAAATGGTACAGTAACCATTAGAGATTAAACATTTCTGTAAAAACAGAACATCAGCAGATTAAGTTGAGTTCCTACTTTTGTTTTCAAAGTAGTAACTTCGGCAGCCTCCGTGGCGCAGCGTTTTAGCGCCGCCTGCAGCCCAGGGCATGATCCTGGAGACTCTGGATTGAGTCCCACGTCAGGCTCTCTGTATGATTGATGCCTGCTTCTCCCTCTGCCTGTGTCTCTGCCTGTCTTTATGAATAAATAAATAAAATCTTAAAAAAAAAATAGTAGTAACTTATTTAGCACATCAGAGGATATACTTTGGCCAATGTTTCTGAAGCACATATTTTAGTGTGACAAGTTCAAGCCATAAAAATTTTAACCTCTTTTTCTCAAGCTTTACCTATGCATACCAATGCATAAATTATCTTTAAATGAGAATCCTTCAAAATATACAGTATCTTACAAGTCATTAATTTGATTACTTTTTCTATTATATAGTTAAAAAATTCTTATACATAATTTGGGTTGATGAATTTGAACAGGTTTGCTAAAAATCATTAACTGTATGTAAAACCTGTGTTTAACACTGTATTTTTTTTGCTTACAGTGTTTCCTCTCTTACGGCTTTCTCCTACCCCGGCAGATGACTACAACTTTAATTTAGATGATAATGAAGGAGTTTGTGATCTGTTTGATGTCCAGATACTAAATTATTAGATTCCACGGAAACTTGGGACTGTTATCTACCTCTAACTGTAACATTTTAGACTTCTTAATAACCTAAGTATTTAAAATAATGAATGTAACACCTTTTTAGTTCACTGATTCTGAAGTGTTCTCTAATACTTTCTTTTTTACTTCACAAAACTTCATAAAAACAAAGGGCTCTTTTCAACCAAGAACAAAGGGTTTTGTCAAGGGAAAAGTTGATTTAATACCCATAAATCTCCCCCTCACCCTCAAGTAATTACATCCTGAGATTTCCACTTTTCTTCCAATTCTGAATCCTTGTTTTTCCCTCATCTGAGAGCAAAGTTAAAGTAGACTTAAGGCCATTGAAAACAAAAATGTTGGCCAACAGCTCATCACTTGTTTGTCTTATATTTTTTTACTGCCACGAAACTGTCCATGTTTCTGTGTGTCCTCCAATCCAAACACACATTCACTGCCACTTATAAAGTGAAGGATGTAAAGTAGGATATATTAACTGTTTCAGTGAACGGATTTTGTGAAGTGCCTTCTGTTTTAGCACTTTAAGTTTATCACATTTTGTTGACTTCTGACATTCCACTTTCCTAGATTATAGGAAAGATCTGTTTATGTAGTTTGTTTTAAAAATGTGCCAATGCCTGTACATTAACAAGATTTTTAAAAATAAAACTGTATAAAACATTTAATTTATTGGTCTTTTGGGGGGGATTTGATGTATCTCCAGTGTATTACAACTGAGCCATTAATCTTGTTGCTTCATCAACATTAACTGGTTCATTTTCATGACACTGCTGAGGAATCTGAAGGGAGAAAAATGTTATATTTTAAAATGTAGATAACAACAGTGAATAAAAATGACTTCTATAGAATTGATTATCTAATTTCTTCCAGGCATACCTTTGGAAGTAGAATAATAAATTCTCATATTTAGACTCAATGTTTTAGAGTCTGAATATGATTCAATATGCTATATATATTATAGGGCCAAGTATAGCAGAGAGCCAAATACTAAAAATTACACTCAACTTACTGGCTTTAAAAAGTTGGGAGTTTAACTTATTAGCCATAACAAAAGGAAAGGATTCCTACTCACCAGCTGTTTCTGCAGAGGTTCAAGGGAAAGGCCTTTTGAGAAATTTGCAAGTTCCTTTTGTATATCTACAAAAGCTTTATTCACTCTGTTAACTTTTTCATCATTCACAATGTTTATCTTTTAAAAAAGAAAAAAGGCCATTAACGATAAAATATATCCAACTTTAATTCAACTTTGTTAAACCTAAAAATCTAAACATTCATTAACCCTACCCATTTTTGGGGAAAAGTCACACAAAATTTCTTATGGTCTTACTGGGAAATTTTGGACAAAAGGTTCTGGTTTTTTAAAAATAAAAATTATGTGGACATACCTCAGATACAGAGTTGGTTTAGGCACTGAAATACACGACCACACTCCTTTTTAGGCTATGGTAGTATCCTTTCTCATTATAAAACAAGGAACCCGGATTGATGATTTACTCTCCTTCTAACAGTCCATCTCTGAATCCTTCCTTGATCTTATTGGAAGTCCCTTCCAGTCACTGGAGGACAATTTCCCTTGCAGCACTCCTCTCTTAAATCTAAGAGGTGAGGTGATATTCTTGTTCTTCACTGCTGCTCTCAAACCATTTCTCCTTAAAAACTCAGCTCCTTTGCACCTAATGCATCAGAACATTCTGATACTTCTTCCCTCACTATGTCACCTATCAACACATTTATTTGCTCCCTCACGCAGGATCTCAAACGTTGGCTCACTGACCTCTCTTATGCCTGGTGATGGTCTTCCAACAGAAATCGAATCCTATGGTTTCTTCATCTTTTCAAGTCCTCAACTGCAGGGTTCTTTCCTACCACCTACCTTCAGCCACACACTCCCAAGGGATCACCTTTGGCTGCCTCATTGCTTGTGACTGGACTACCTCCTGTTCTTCTAGTTGATTTAGTTTACTAACATTAACCATTCGTAAGTCTTACTGAAATCGTCTCCCACAAGTTTCACTATTTTTCACATTTTCATATCTTCACTTTTCCTTTAGCCAGCAGATTCCATGACCGTTATTTACTCAACCATTTCTTTCTTAACTTTCCTTCTCTTTTCTCCCTTAATCAAACCTGCTGGGCAACCTAGTCAAATCCAATTGACAGCTTTTTCTGAGACTAAAAGTGAATCTGGAGGAAATGATGACTGACTGGCTTGCTTCACTTTGAGTTTGTGACCACAAACTTGAATTTACCACAGAGATAATGGTAATAAGCCCAGCAATCTTACAACCTCCACTTAGTTAAGTTAGGCAACTTTCGGAGCAAACTATGATAATTTCTCTAACCAGCCTGCTTATCCAGATTTCCCTCTTTTAGATCTATTAGTATACATAAAGCTTCTAGTATGACCTCCTGTCAGTCAAATACACCAAGTTTTTCCCTAGCTTGAGGCCTTTGCATTTGCTATTCTCTACCTAGAATATGCTGCTTCCAACACTTAACTTTAGACTAACTGCTCCTTTTTTGGATACCAGCTTCATTGTCAACTTTGAGGATAACCCTATATAAAATTGTCACTCCCTACCCATATCATATCACCTAGCTTTATTTTCTTTTTTTTTTTCTTTATTTTCTTTATAGCACTTATAAGTCATAAAATCCTTGATCAAAAAGCTCAATTTAGATAGTTGATAAAAACTGAAAGATAAAATGTTACATTTCTATGACTATTATGACAATTACTAAGTCCTGAGAGCTGACTCCACCTACTACTTAAACTTGAAAATATTCCTTTGAAGAATTTTCTTCAAGAATCTACGTAGGCTCAAAGAAATTTCCCATTTCCCAAATATTTTTTGGGGAAAAAAAAAGGCACAAAAACAGACAAACATCTTTATTTTCAAATTTTGCATTTTAAGAAAGAAAAGATCTTATTTTATAGGTTTTTGTTTGAGATGTTGATACCTTCAGGGAGACCAGAATTAGGAGAAAAAGAATGGGGGGGGGGGGGTGCTGACCAGCATTTTATGTCTTTTCTTTGTTAGGAGGTTCTTGACTATATTTGAGTTCAGAGATAAGAACTGTTTCCCATACTATGGTTTTTGACTGATAAAGCTTTTAAAAACAGTTCTTTGAATGACTGATAAAGCTTTTAAATCCATTCTTTGGAGCCTCATGCATTTGCAATTAAAGTGTCTTTTCTTTTTTCACACATCTACATCAAAAAAGGGAGGTAAGTTTTTTTATTTAAAAAAAAAATGTTGAAAATTATCCTGCCTTTGTGAGAAAAGAACCTGTATTACATAAGAGCATCTGGTTTCCCAGTGGCTTTACAACTATGCTTTGCTAGTAAACAATAAAGTTAGAGTGGGTACTCACCTTCTTAAGATTAGTGGTAACTGGTTTTGCTTTGTTTTTGGACTTAAAGTTTTTTTGGCTGGCTATATGAAATACACTCCTGGACTTCTGTCCTCTTAGTTTGTTCTTGGCCATTGTCTAGGGGAAAAAAAAAAAAAAAAGGAGCTCAATTAACTGCCCACATTTATAAACTATAAATCAATTTAAGTTTTTAAAGTAAAGATACTAATTTAAGAAATTGCATTTTATTCTTGATTGTTTTTAAAGTTGTTGCATATATTAAATTATTTTCATGTCTTTCATCGTTACTAGATTTTCTGCTGTTTGAGTGCAGAGTATATCTTATTCTTTCCTGTATCTCTAATACCTGGCCCATCGGAAGTACCATGTTAATTTCTGCTAGTTTAAGTCATTAATACCAACACAAGTGCTTTCTCAGCTCTCTGCAGCATCTGATCATGTTAACCATCACCAGCCATCCTGCTAGTTTATATACACTACTATGCTATTCTGGTTCCCATCATACTTTAGGATGGACTCCTGTCTCCTTTCTCATTCCTTTATACTTGCCTCACTTTCTCACTTACGTACACTTCCTCAAAATCAGTCCTTAATCTTAACTTCCTACCTTAAATTACTTTCACAACTTCCATATCACCTCTATCTGAATGGCTCTTAGCTTGAAACTTTACTTATTTTCTTTGTTCTACAGAGCACTAAGCCTTATAAATCTTACACGTCTCACGTTTGCTTTAACAATGCATAGAGGAAAAATTAAAAAATATTAAGTTAAGGGCAGCACCAGTGGTGCAGCGGTTTAGCAACGCCTGCAGCTGGGGTTGTGATCCTGGAGACCCGGGATCGAGTCCTGTCAGGCTCCCAACATGGAGCCTGCTTCTCCCTCTGCCTGTGTCTCTGCCTCTCTCTCTCTCTCTCTGTGCCTCTCATGAATAAATAAAATCTTAAAAAAATAAACTAAGATTTATTGAGCTTGTAGTATGTGTATAGTATGTGTATACGCACTATGTGAATATTATAGGTGCTTTAATTTACACAAGACTTTGTGGGAGGTACTGTTTATTATCCCCATTTTACAGGTAAAACTGATGCAAAGAGGTTAATTTGACCAATGTCACACTGTTAGTAATGAAGAAATGACACGATTCAAAGCCAGGGAGACTAGATATGGTCTCATGTATAAATAAAGCCAATACAGAAACATAATGTAATACTGACTGGTTCAGGACTGGATTACTGCTATGGTCGTTAGGTACATTTGGTTAGACCACAGATGGGCAAACTCTATCAATGGACCAAACTTGTCTCTCCAAGTTTTGGTAGCACGCAGCTATGTTTATTATGGCCACCTTCCTGCTACAACGGTGGCCCAAAAAGCCTAAATAATTTATCATCTGGCCCTTTGCAGAAAGATTGCCAACCTCTGGCTTAAGTCATCCGCATTCAAGTCTGTGTGATGAACCTCCCCAATATTAAAAACTTCGAATCACTCTTCCAGTGCACTAGGGGCAGTGCCCTTTGTCCTGGTATAACGTCGGAGCCCCAGATCTAGCTTAAACACACCCAACATACCTCCTGCCACTTCTCTATACACACCCCTCCTAGTTTACTACTTGCTCTCTGAAGACACTGAATGTTCCTTTCTTGCCTTTGCTCAACTTCTCTCTCTCTCTCTCTCAACTGAAATTTATATCCTCCTTCAGTGTCTAGCTTCAATAAACTACTAGGGGGCAGCAATGCTTTCAAACGCCAACCGTCCTCCGACTCCAAACAAACAAACAAACAGGAACACAGTAGGAAATTCATGATTACGACACGGGAAGCAGAAGATACACATCCTATCCCCACCAACCAGACACTCTAAAATCCTTCCAATAATAGCCCAAATCCAATCACTCATCCAGTATTCGTAACTGACTATGTGCCACGTGTGGTTTAAAAGCGACAGACATAACAAAAAGCGATATACGCATATACGTGCGTGACACAGACACAGACACGGGACATGGCTTTGCCAGCAGCAGCATACACATGGGCACAAGAGGGAGAAGTCCACTGGAACTGTGGGCGTGAGGAGGGTTCACGAGGACCCCAGGAATACCCTGGGGGTGGGGCAATACTGAAGTTCTCTGACAACAACGTGAATACTGGGATGACGGGACGCAACGAAAAACTGGCACCCGGACAGGGCTTACGGCCCACAAGGCGCCGGGGTTTCGGGCCTCCGCCCGCAGGCCGCGGCCCCCTGGGGTTGCCGGAGGCAGCCCGCGACCGAGCCCGGCCTCCAGGCCTCTCTGACACGAGACCCATCAGTCCTGCCCCAAACCCCGAAAACTTCCCGCCACTCTGCCAGAAAACCCACCTCTCACCACACCTTCGATACCCTCGTGCAGCAGCTCACGACCCAGGCGACGCCATCTGCACGCACAGGAGCTTCCGGAAGTTCCGGGGGAGAAGCAGCCAGTCAAAAACTCCTCCCGCAGGCCGTAGTCCCGCCCATCGGGCGAAGCCCCACCCACAGCGCACGGTCCAGCCCAGACGAAGCCCCGCCCTCCGAGCGAAGTCCCGCCCACCGAGCACAGTCCCACCCGCAGCACGCGGTCCAGCCCAGACGAAGCCCCGCCCACCGGGCGAAGTCCCGCCCACCGAGCACAGTCCCACCCACAGCACGCGGTCCAGCCCAGACGAAGCCCCGCCCACCGGGCGAAGTCCCGCCCACCGAGCACAGTCCCACCCACAGCGCGCGGTCCAGCCCAGACGAAGCCCCGCCCACCGAGCTAAGCCCCACCCACAGCGCAGGTCCAGCCCACACGAAACCCCACCCACTGGGCGAAGCCCCACCCACAACGCAGGTCCAGCCCAGGCGAAAGCCCCGCCCACCGACACAGTCCCGCCCACCGAGCCGAGTCCCACCCACAGCGCGCGGACCAGCCCAGACGAAGCCCCGCCCATCGGGCTAAGCCCCACCCACAGAGCACAGTCCCGCCCACCGAGGACAGCCCCACCCACAGCGCGCGGTCCAGCCCAGACGAAGCCCCGCCCACCTGACGTCATTCCGCTCGGGGCGGGGTCCCACCCTCGTAACGTAGCCCCGCCCCTGGGGCGAAGTGTCCGCCCCCCGCCATGGGAGGCCGGGCCCCAAGAGCATCCCTTACCTGCGGCGGGATGGAGGAGCGGCCCTCGGCCCCGGCGAGCTCAGGGCGTTGGAGATGCAGCCAAGCCTGGACTTCCCGCGCGGGGAGGTATGTTGCGGAGCGCACTGAGGCCTTTCCGAGGCTCGGAGCCGGGAAGTCCGTCCGCACGTCCGCCCTCAGCCGCAGACTCCGGCCGGCTCTGCCCACCCGCGCTCCCGGGAGGGGGCGCTGCGCACCTGCCCACCCGCCGCACCCGGGAGGGGGCGCTGCGCACCTGCCCACCCGCGCACCTGCCCACCCGCGCACCCGCCGCACCCGGGAGGGGGCGCTGCGCACCTGCCCACCCGCGCACCTGCCCACGCTGCGCACCTGCGCGCACGGCGTCGGGCCTCGCCGGCAGAGCCGAGAATTTTCTTTCCGCCGCATCAGCCACTTGCCTGTTATAGGAAGAGGAACCACTTTTATTTATTTTTTTATATTGACTTTTTTTGAGGAGCCACTTTTACAGTAAATCCTGTCAGTATGTGTATGGTCATCACACACAACAAATTAGGGAATATACTGAGGAAAGAGGAATGAATTACCTGTCGGTGTGCGTTTATTCAAATGTTGTATTCTAAGAGCGACTTTAAAAAACAAAAACAACCGGGATCCCTGGGTGGCCCAGGGCGCGATCCTGGAGACCCGGGATCGAATCCCACGTCGGGCTCCCTGCATGGAGCCTGCTTCTCCCTCTGCCTGTGTCTCTGCCTCTCTCTCTCTCTGGACTATCGTAAATAAATAAAAATTAAAAAAAAAAAAAAAACCAACCACCTTAACATCCTTGTATGTAAAATGCCCATAATGTGTGTGTCGGGGGTGGGGGTGGGGGACCAAAACCAAACCAAAGTTACAGAAAATCCTCAGAATATTGAAACAAACAAGACAGCTCTGATTGTGGTTCCTTGAATGTGAAGTTACTGAGATATATATATATATATATAGCAAAGAAATAGATGTAATGAAATGACGTCATAGTGTTTCTGGAAACTTATGGGCCTGGCTTCTTAGTGTGAAATAGTGAGATAAAGATATACGCCTCCCCCCCAAAATAAAAGAAATAGCATGGTTATGCAGGTAAGAGCTGAGGTGTGAGTGAGGAGTCCTGGATTTCTGGTTTACCTTTCTCACCAACCAGTAGTGGGATCATGAAAAGTTACTTCATTTCTCTGTGCTTCCTTTCCTGTAGATGACTATTCATAGGATATGCGATATGCCCGCTGCAGAGAGCATCCATTATCTGCTCAGCATGCTTCCTGGGGAACCATTCTTTTCCCATTGGGTGGTCCTGGTTGAGCTGATAATTACAGCCCTCCTCTGAAGATGTTCCACGTAGAGCTGGTGAAGAATGCTATCTCCTGCACTTTGTGTCTTGGTATTGGGATGATGTGAAATTAAGGCTACTATTAGCCATCTTCTCCGGCAACTTGCTAGAGACCTGTCTGCAGGGGGAGAGGGCAACATATAAAAGAAGACAGACCCGAACCATAGAACACAGGACCCTGATGATGTCATCTTAGTCTTTGGATTCAGCCATAGATTGAAGAAAGCTCTATCCCTTGACTTCTGTTACCTAAGGAAAAACACTGGGTTTATTGGGAGGTTTTTTTTGGCTTAAATGGTCTTGGGTTATTATTATTTTTTAAGATTTTATTTATGTATTCATGAGAAACAAAGAGAGATAGAGAGAGAGAGGTAGAGACACCAGTGGAGGGAGAAGCAGGCTCCATGCAGGGAGCCCAACATGGGACTCGATCCCAGGTCTCCAGGATCACGTCCTGGGCCGAAGGCGGTGCTAAACCCCTGAGCCACCCGGGCTGCCCTGTCTTGGGTTATTATTATTTTTTTTAATCCTTTGTACTAGAAAGAGTCTTTACTCCTGCCCCACCTACTTCACAGGAGTATTGTGCCCAGTTGACAAAATACAAAGCATGAGGACATAAGATATTACTAGGACAAAAGAAAGGATCATGTCAATTTTCTAAAAGCCATTTAGTTACGAACCAAAGGAATCATTATATAAGGAAAAAATAGCTTCAAGTTTTGTAATCTGTAAAAGTACATGCAAATTTATTTCCAGTTTTTCTAACAACCTTGATGATGAATAAATGCATAAGTGGAAAAAGCAGTTTTCAGAAACCTCAGTTTTCCTGGTGAAACTCAGCAATACAGAGTTCTGTATACAGATCGCCAAGGACTGTCTTGAAAGCGAGCGATTCAACAAGTACACAGGGATAATTAGGGAGAAGCGGAAAATGAGAGCACATATAATTAATAATTACAAATCATTCGTAACAGATCTCATAGCCCTTATTTGGAACAAAGCCAGCCTTGTATAGATGATACTTTGTGATAAACTTGTTTCACTGATTTGACTTCATTCTCCCCACTGCTCAGTTTCATTCAATCACAGTAGTTTGAACACCTAAGCTCTGTAGGAGCTCAAAAAAGTACCTGACCATTTCTTTCTCATAAAGGGGTCACAGTCATCTGGGAGAGAGAGATGTGGGCACATGCAGTGATCATTCGTGACAGAAAGTCGGAAGGACTGTAATAAATGCAAAATGATAAATATTAAAAAATGTGCTATTTAAGGAAGAAAATAATTTTGAATTCTGGAAACATTCATGTTAAAGTTTTCATATGGGGGCTCCTGGGTGGCTCAGTTGGTTAAGCATCTGCCTTCAGCTTCGGTCATGATCTCAGGGCCCTGGGTTTGAGCTCGTATTGCGCTCCCTGCTCAGTGGGGAGTCTGCTTCTCCTTCTCACTCTCCCTCTATGCTCTCCTTCTCTCTTTCAAGTAAATAAATAAAATCTTAAAAAAAAAATAAAGTTCTCATCTGATTATCTTAGAGTAGAAATCAAACTACAGCCCAAAGGCCAGCTCTAGCCCACTGCTTATTTTTGTACAAGCTATGAGCTAAGAATGGTTTTACATTTTAAAATGGGAGGAAAAATCATGATAAGAACAATTATTGAGACACATGCACGTTCTATTAAATTCATATTTCAGTGTCCCTAGTAGAGTTTGGAACACAGCCTTGTTTGTTTACATATTACATATGACTACTTTCATGCCATAACAGCAGAATTGGATAGTTGTAACAGAGATTGTATAGCCCGCAAAGCCTAAAATATATCTGGCCTTACCAACCTTAAAATTTAAATACTTGGGGTGCCTCAGTGGCTCAGTGGTTGAGCATTTGCCTTCGGCTCGGGTGATGATCCTGGGGTCCTGGGATTGAGTCCTGCATCAGACTTCCCGCAGGATTTCTCTCTGCCTCTCTCTCCATGTCTCTCATGAATAAATAAATAAAATCTTAAAAAAAAAAAACTTAAAAACTTTACCAACTTACTTTAGAGGATGAGCAGCAAGGGGGTATAATTGGTTTTACTAGTATTAGCTCAAAGCAATAGAAGTCTTAGAAGAATGAGAGACACTTTTTCTACCAGCATTCTCGGGTAGCTAAAGCTTTATATAACGAGTCTGAGTTTCTTTGTCTCTAATGGTTATCAAGCATTTTCATGTTTCTGGACAGAAAATGGAAGTTTCTAGAAATGTTTCAGACATTCCCACCTGGGTGTTCCTTAGGAAATGGAAAAGGGAAATGGCTTAATCCTAGGGGAGAAGATGAGCTTCTGGAAGTTGAGGAAATATTTGGGGGAGAGGGTGGTTAACAGTTTTCTGCAAGTGTCTGAGGCTTTTGTCCTTGTGGCACATACCACCATGGCCTGAGGAGTAGTAGCATAAGATCCCTACACAAACAAGGGTTGCAGAAAGGATGGAGCTTTCTGCCTGCAAATGAAATCTAGCCATTAATATTGAGCATTGTAGCAGCCACTGTGATGGACTGAAGACCAAAGAAAGTTTCCATTTTCTGGGTATGGGGTAAGGCACTTACTTCATATGTACTTGAGACTGAGATGGAATTTTTATGCCAAGTTAAAGAGTGAAAGTTTGGAGCCAGATTTAATTTGATTTAAAAATTTAAGTTTTATGATGTTTCTGAGATACTTACGCTCAGGCACTTAAGGGTTATAATGTTTCTTATACTCAAACTTTTTACAGGCAAATGGAGCTATGAAGCCTAGGAAAGGAACATGACGTGAGCGAGCCCTAGAGCCAGAAATGGACGTGCATGCCGTACTTGTAGGGTGAGTAGGTAGTAGGATGATTAGATTCCTTATTTTGGGTGACTTTTTTGTTATGTGGAGAATATTCTTATTTGTAGGAAATACGCATGAAAAGTGTTTGGGGAAATGAGAATATTTTATCAGTAACTTAGTCTCAAATGGTTCAGAAAAGAAAAACCTTGTATTATTATTTTTCTGTCAGTTTGAAACTCTTTCAAAATAAATAAAATAAATGCTTCTTGGTTATCAAGGCCCTTCTTTAGCTCATTATACTAGCGTCATCTTCAAAGATACCTGCGTACTCCCACTTCCTCAGCCATACTGGACTCCTTTCACCCCTACAAGCATGGCATGCATGTTGGTCGGTTTCTGGCTCTATGGCTAGCTCACATAATGCCCCTGTGTGCCTTGCATGGGAGCTAGCTGCTCGAGTGAGTAGTGAGCAGCAGGGGAGGGAGAGGGACAAGCAGACTCAGTGCTGAGTCTGGGGGTGGGGGGTGATGGTGCTCAACTTGGGGCTTGACTTGGGGCTCTATGCAGAGCTTGACCTAGGGCTCCATCTAGGCCCTAAGATCATGGCTTGAGCTGAAATCAAGAGTTGGACACTTAACTGACTGAGCCACCCTGGCACCCCTCTCTTTAATCAACTCTTACTTGGAATTGTAATTCAATCTTGCTTTGGCTTTCCTAGCTTGACACTTTAAAAAATAATAGTCTGTTTTGTAGAATGTTTCATAATTGGGAGTTTTTCTGTTTCCTCATAACTTGATTCAGGATATACTTTTGGGAAAGGACGTGAACAGAAATACCCCAGAAGTGGTGCTGTGGTCTCATTGCATCCCATCAGGTGGTTCGTGACTGAAATTTGTCCCATTATGTGGATGTTAACTTTGGCTGCTTAAGATTTTTTTTTCTCAACTCTTCCCACAGATTTACTCCTTTCCTCTTTTAATCAATGAGTATTTTGTGAGGAGCTGTTTGAGACTATGCCACTATTTTACTCCTCATCAAACTTTCATGCTGGTTTTGGTAGTCACTGATGTTTCTTGGATAATTTAATTATTACTGTGTTGATTCCCAAATTGTAATTTTTAAAAATATTTTATTTATTCATGAGAAACAGAGAGAGAGGCAGAGACACAGGCAGAGGGAGAAGCAGGCTCCATGCAGGGAGCCCAATGTGGGGCTCTATCCTAGGTTTCCAGGATCACGCCCTGGGCTGAAGGTGGCACTAAACTGCTGAATCACCCGGGCCGCCCCCAAATTGTAATTTTTATACTTTTGTCATTCTTTCTATAGTCATCAGTTGACATGCCATTGTAAATAAAAACTTTGTTCTCTGTTCATTTATTCATTTGTTTATATTAGTACAGGCTCACGGGTTGCTATTTTATTCAATGGATTATAGCCTTTTATTATCATAATTCATTTTGATGTTTACATTGCCTGAGATTTGGCCAGTGAGTGCTCCTCCACATACATCCTTTTGACTTGCTCCCATCGATCATTGGCCACCTTCTTACTTTCTGACACAGCAAAGCACTTCAGGTTCATTTTGGGCCTATATATTCCAAGTCCCAGAATTAGTCATTTCTCCATGAAGCCCTGGTTCCTTTCAGTGGAGAATAATATTTAGAAGCCAAGCCCTGGAATATTGATGCTTCTAGGCCTCAGTGGGCAGATCTAGGCAATATGTGCATGGATGTACATACTATTTGCCTGTCTATCTACCTATCTATACATGTTCCCACACCTCACCAACTGTGTTTATTTCTATATATAAAACCATGAGTTTATGTCAGTATCTCCAATTCCAGTTGAAACCATAGGATTTATTTTAGCTTTCTACCTTTTCATATTTGTAATTTCTTTCTCCACCAAGTGAGAAACCTGGCTCCCATTATTCTAAATATATGTACTAGTCACTCATTTGATTATCTTCCTCTTAGTAACCAATCTTCCTTCACTGTTGCCACCTCTTTCATCCTGACTTCATGGAGATACGCTCCTCACCCCCATTGGGCTCACACCATCCGTTGAATCATCCACTCTGGCTACTGCCACCTGCAGAGATGGTTCCCTTACCCTTCTCAGGCTCTGACTTCCCCTAGGATGCTGCTATCTCCCCTCCCTTACTAAAACCTAACGTCTTTTAGCCTTAATTATGATGGAAAGAGGGAAGGGAAGAAGGAAGGAAGAAGAAAGAAAGAAAAAGAGAGAAAGGAAAAGAAAGGGGAAAGGAGAAAAAACAGACAAGCAGATAGCAAAGTTTGGATTTTTATTATATATGCAATGGACTCCCCTTTCCTCCACACCCCTCCCCCCACAGATGCTATGGCTCGTTACAGGGAATGAATTTAGTTGGCGGCATGAAAGTAGATTGGAAGAAGGAATGATGGCAGGCAAGGAGGCAGGGGTTCAAGAAATAGCTGACAGAGAGCCTGGATGACGGCGCACCTGCTATGGCTCCCCTGAGTATCAGTGCAAGAACAGTCAGTAGAAATGATATGCATTTTGCCTTGCTGTATAGTTTCTTTGTGGGCCAAGTAAATAGGAAAGCTATCTTCCAATGAATCTGCATATCTTGTGAGGGGCCAATTAGATCATGAAAATTTTCATGATTAATTATGGAAATAGTTTCCCTCTGACTCCTCAGTGACAGAGCATTTAATTTTAGACTGAGAATAAACATATCTGTAACACAGTCTGTATAATAAAGTGGAGCAGAATGGACAGGACCCCCCACCTTTCTAACTAGGCCAAATTCCTGGAAATATCTGGAGTGTTAGAACCTGTAAATGAAAAGAGACGATTAGCCCTTTTGGGGGAAGGAAAAATGATTCACTTCTATGGGTTATTATTAAGCTGCAGGAGGTAGGTCACAGGCTTTAGTGTTTCACTATATATTTTCTGTAATTGAAATATCATATTACTTGTATGCATGTTTGTCTCTCGACTAGTCCGTGTGCTCTTCAAGGGCCGGTCTCTGACTCAGTTGCCCTTGTGTCCCCACATAGGATTCTGTATTTCCAGCACATGGGAGGTGTGGCATAAACACTTGCTAAATGAAATAAAATGCCCTGAAGTATAAAAAAGCAAGCAAGATATTGTAGCCAATATACAGAAGTGACTTTAGAGCTTTGTCACCTTTCCCGTGACTAAAAATGCCTAGAAGAACACTTATTTTTATCTTCTTGTAGCACTGTTCCTCAGGAATGTTAGGTGCTCAACATATATATTTTTAACTTATTCGAACAGATTTTTATCCAGAGTAATATCCTGGCCAAGTGCCTAGAAACCCTGGAACTAAACTAATTATAGTCACAAAGGAGAGCTTGTATATGAAATATTTGAAGATTAAGAATGCTCAAATACATAGCACAAAGGCAATGAAAATATTCACAGGGCACTTTTTAAAAGATTTATTTATTTATTCATGAGAGAAACAGACTGAGAGAGAGAGGCAAAGACACAGGCAGAGGGAGAAGCAGGCTCCTCGCAGGGAGCCCGATGTGGGACTCGATCCTGAATCCCGGTTCACTATCCGAAGGCAGGCACCCAACCGCTGAGCCACCCAGGCATTCCAAGGACGCATTATTTTTTAAAGATTTTATTTATTCATTTGAGAGAGAGCACAAGTGAGAGAGCACAAGTAGGGGGAGCAGCAGAGGGTGAGGGAGAAGCAGGCTCCCCACCGAGCAGGGAGCAAGCAGGGAGCCGGAGGCAGGACTCCATCAGGACTCTAGGATCAAGACTTGAGCCAAAGACAGATACTTAATCAGCTGAGCCACCCAGGTGCCCCAGGGCACATTTTTCTATGATGCTTGGTTAAAATGCGAGTAATGATTAAAAACTACAGGCATTGTGGAATATTTAGCAGATGCATGTTTAAAACTCAGAAAATTGGCAACGGCAAAGAAGGCAGTGTGCTGTTTAATTGCAATTGGACCTCTAAATTTGAACGGTATTTCAAAGTAAAAAATGAAAGGATGCTGAGCTTTGTAATTATCAAGTTTAGTTGATAATGCAAACACTCAAGCTGTCTAAAGCTCAACAATAATTTTGTTTTTCATTTGAAATGGTTATGTTGAGTCTGCACAGACTAAAGTCGACAGTTTTTAACTTTTTTTCTTTGTGTCGTTTTGTAGCAACCCCTGTTGTGCTGAAATCCTACTAAGAATTACATGGGCATCTATATTTTCATAAATATAACGAGAAAATACAGAGGACTAAAAGTTCTCACAAACATTTGCCTCCTTGAAGACTTGTTTTTCTTTTGGATCGGGAAGGCCATGAAGAGTCATTGTTAAAATGGAAAATTCAGAAAAGTATAAAGAAGAAAACAAATAACCAGCATGATTATATTCTGATTTTATTCTCCATCACCTTCCTCTCATTTGGATTATTATGATAGCTTCCTGACTGGTTCCCCTGCTTTAATCTCTATGCAAACCCAGCAGCCACAGGAATCCTGTTAAAATGTTAATCAGATCATGTCATTCCTAAACTCAAAATCCCCAACGTTCCCCACGTCATTCAGAATAAAAGCCAAAGTGCTTACTCTAGCCTGTGAAGCCATATGTAACCCCCTCCCCTGCCCCCTTGGTCCCACTGCTTTCTTACTGTTCTGTAATCCATGCCAAGCATGTAACTCCTCAACCCTTCTGCATGGAGCACTGTCCTCCTAAATATCTGCAAGGCTCCTTTCTCATGTCCTTCAGATCTTCTCTGAGATGTCTTTTTCAGTGAAGGGCTTCACTGACTACTTCTGTAAAATTCTAAGTCCACCTACATTCCTTCTCTGCTATCCCATTATTGTTCCATAGCATACCATATATTTATTCATTTTGTTTTTTATCTGTCTCCTCCTGCTGGAATGTCAGCTCCGTAAAGGCAGAGCTTTCTATCTGGTTTTGTTTGCTTGCTTCTGTATTCGTTTTCTAACATGTAACAAATCACCCCAAAATTTAGTCACTCACAACAACAGTCCTCATTTAGTATCTCATAATTTTAGTGGATGTGGAATTTGGCTTGCGGTTTGGCTTGATGGTTCTGGCTCAGGGTCTTTCCTGAGGTTCAATTAGGTATTGGCCGGGGCAGCAGTCATCTGAAGCCTTGATTGGGGCTGAGGGGATCTACTTGCAAAGCCACTCACTCACATGGCTATAAGTTGGTGCTGACTAGTGCCAGGATGCCAGAAACCCTCTCTGGGAGGACCTCTCCCTGGGGCTGTTTGAGTATTCTCACGATGTGGAAGCTGGCTACCTCCAGGCTGAGGATCCAAGAGAGCAAGGGAGAAACTGCAGTGTCTTTTATGACTTAAACTCAGAAGCCATACACTATCACTTCCACTCTGTTTATTATTCATATATGCTCATCCTATTCAGTAAGGAAGGCGACTACACAAAAAAAATTAAATACCAGGAGGTGAGGATCATTGAAGACTATCCTGGAGGCTGACTAGTGTATATTCCCTGTGCTTAAAACCGCCTAGCATTTTTCTTTGTCTTTTTTGTTCTGTTTAGGGTTTGTTTTTTTTTTTTGGTATTAATTTTATTCTATTTTATGTATAACTTTAAGTACATAAAGGTTTATTTCCACAGGCCTCAGGAAATGGGTAGAAGTCAACAGGACAATCTCACTTCCCACCAAAAAAGTTGCATATTTTGGTAAGTGTCCTAGAGAGAAAAACTGTAATTTACATCAGCAGTGCTGTGCAAGATTTTTATATAAGACCTAAAACCAGGCTGCAGTGGAGACGTTAGTCCTTTGATCAGATGCCCGGACAGAAACCAAAAACAGTTGAGCATGACAGGGCAAAGGAGACAATGAAGGTGGACAGGAACCTAGCACGGAAGGAGGAAGGAATTTCAGACTCCTCGGAATGGTGTGCTTTCCTCTTTTTTTTTTGTCTTTTTTTGTCTAAGCTGTCTCTATAGGAAGGTGCTGGGCAGGGACCCCAGTGAAAGGAAGGGGCCAAGACTCTTTTAAGTGGCCTGGGTGCAGGGCACTGCCAGCAGCTGATACAGGAGAACCTGCACCCAGGTTCAGGCCAAGCCAGGATGGAATACAGAATAAAAGGAATGCTTACAGGAAACAATGATGCTTGGAATGCTAGATGGCCAAGCTTCAGCCTTTGGTCCAGTGCATGCCCTCCCTCGCTGGTCAGCAGTGAAAAATTAGTTTGGCTAGAAGAACTGGCTAGGATCTCCCCAGCCTCTGCTACCTTCACGCTCATTGTTAGAAAAAGATGACCTTGTGTGAACATTCTGATCTGTTAATCCCTGGGTACTGTTTTATTCTTCTGGAAAGACTGTTGGTCAAATAACCCCCAAAGGCTGAAACCTAAAACATACCAGTCCTGGTGTGTGGTTCCCAGAGAATGGACTGGTGGTGTGGTTGGGGTGATAGGGAGAAGCTGTACCTTCCTACAGAAGATCAGCTGACCTGCTCTCCCGCCCCAAATCTCAGCCTGAGGTATATTTCAGTGAAGGCAGGGATCTGTGCTTCTCAGAGCAGAGAAGCAGTTTAAGAGCAGAAAGGTAAAGGAAATCTAGAAAAGAACCGTCCTGATACAGATTTATCCCATGGTGTGAGGGGGAGGGCAAAGAACCCAGTGGCACTTCTCTTATCCAGCAATTTCTGTCACTGTGGTGATCAACTTCTCCCCATTCCATAGGGTCTTGAACTGCTCAGGGGCTGGGAATTCATTATAGTCACCGCCTTCGGTAGGAATGATGACATTCATCTCAGAAGATTTGGCCCTATCTCGCAATCCAGGGAATTCTTGCTCAGGTCAACATGGCAGCCAACTGTTTTGTTGATGGAAATGGTTAGCACTTTACCTATTACCTGAACCTTGACATCCCTACTATTGGTTATCTCCACAATGCCCACCACGTCATAGAACACCAGACCGAGTTTCTTACAGTTATCTACCATAATGGAGTTTATTTTGCCCTTGATTTGCAATGTTGTGTTGACACATTGGTATATGTAACCACCTGTTTCAGCTCTGTGTCATCAATCACCAGGTTGGAAACATTCTCCTGATTTTCCACTCTCCACTTGCTCTCCAGTTCCAAGTACAGCTGGCTCCTTCTTTGTGGTTGGCTTGGGGGATGGCCTGACTCCTGGTTTAGGTGCAGAGAACCGTCTGGGGCCACTTCGTACTGGACCACTCTGGGCCTCAGGGAGGGGTTCTTGTGAGTCTTCATGTCATCAGATACATGTTTCAGGGCATGTGTGATGCTCTCCCCCTGATTAATCTGCTCAAACAGTGCTGAGCGGGAAGCAGACTCATCTGAGCCTGAACTGGTGGGGTCTGGTGTGGGAGGTGGGCCTGGTGGGGATGGGGGAGGAGAACCCGATCCAGCAGAGGGTCCAGATGGCAGTCCACTCAGTTGTTGTGCCACAGGCCCCGTTTTGCTCCAGGCCAGTCCGGTGGTATGGAACTCCTTAATGTAAGCCTGTAGCTCTGTCCATATACTCACATAAGCTTTGACCCAATCCACATGCTTCTTATCAACATCTTTGTACTCCTTGAGGACTCGGTTTGTGTAAAACAGGGCAGCATCATTCATTTATTTCACATAAAGACCAGGCTTGGAAGCCATAGCCACCCAACCCAGGGCCTGGATACTTTCACTGACAACAACTTGCTGCCTCAGTTATTCTCCCAGAAGGTTATCACTTCTTGGATCTGCCCTGATTTGGGTGCCAACAAGTCAGAAAGCTTATTGTGTGCCGGAGAGTACTGTGTGTACTGCTGACACGGAGAGGCTGTAACCAAGAGAGCTCGCTCCAACTTCAGACCTGTGTGGACCATCTCCGCATGTTTCTGCACGTCTCCCCCAGTCTCTTTATTGACCTTCAGGTACTCGGCCACAAGACCAGCAAGGAGTGAGGCAAATGCTTGCACACATGGAGCTGCTTCTGCTTTTGGAGCACTGTCTCCATACCCACAGTGCGTGTCAGAGGCATGGGATACTGCCTCCAGGAGGCCCAGTGCCCTCTCCAATCTTTCCACCGGATTTTGCATATCAGCCATAATGTACCACCTCCCGACTGCGATCAGCTGCTCTCCACTTCCGGCAAGAACCTGTCTTTTTTTTTTTTTTTTTTTTTTAAAGATTTTATTTATTTATTTATTTATTTATTTTAGAGGAGGGGAGGGGAAGAGGCAGAGAGAATCTTAAGCAGACTCTACACTGAGTGCAGAGCCTGACACAGGCTCCATCTCATGACCCTGAGATCACAACCTTGAGATCACAACCTGAGCTGAAACCAAGAGTCAGACACTTAACCAACAGCATTACCCAGGCACCCCAAAACTGCCAGCATCTAAGGGTAATCTAATAAATGTTTTGAACAATGAATAAATTCCACCATGCAGATTTTCAAAAGTATTTTTCTTTGCAGCTTATTCCCTAAGCAGTTATACTATGTTATTTATTGGAATTGGAATTTCTGTCTAGATAAAAATTTGTAATCTATAAAATAATCTATAAATGTAAACACATAAACTTAATAAGTATATTGAAAATAAATTTGTCTTTTTGAAATTGCATCTTTCTGATATACAATAAGTTTTTTCCACTCTCTTCTTATCACTGACATTTCTGTTGTCTCTAGATTTTTTTTCTATTATAAATACATTGTGGTAAACATCTGTTTTTTTTTTCAAACAAAAGTGAGTTTATTTACAAAAATTACAATAATTACAGATAGTAGAAATTGAGACAATTTCCCCTGTTACTGTGACAGAAGCTGCCAGCCTTCACTTTAAAATGAGGATTTGGGGGATCCTTGGGTGGCTCAGCAGTTCAGTGCCTGCTTCAGCCCAGGGTGTGATCCGGCAGGTCCGGGATCAGGTCTCGCATCGAGATCCCTGCGTGGAGCCTGCTTGTCCCTCTGCCTGTGTCTCTGCCTCACTCTCTTAGTGTCTCTCATGAATAAATAAATAAAATCTTTAAAAAAATGAAGGTTTTGTTATTTTGAGATATGATACACATGTGGTGAACATCTTTGTACATAAACCTGTGAGAGGATCTCCTAATATTTTCTTGGAGAGCATGCCTAGGAAAGAGATCTAAAGGTTATGAACACTTAAAATACTTGATTTAAATTACCAAATTGTTTTCAGAAAGACTATATATTTTATAATTCTACCAATAATGTTTTAGCATGCCAAATTCACCACATCTTTATTGATACGGAGTCTTGATACATTTTAAGAAGCTGAGATTTTGATTAGGAAGAAATAACATGAGGACTTCTTAAAAATTACTCATCTTTTGAGTTTTGTTTCATGTTTATAGTTTAGTTTTCTTTTGTCATATCAACTGGTTAAGGGCTAAAATAGACAAAATTTAGAAGGGAAAGGAGAAAGAGAATAGCCGGAATTGGTATGATTATTAAGTTTCTGACTTGTGCAATTGGGTGGATGGTGGCACCATTTAATAAGATAGAGGAAACTGTGGGAATGAAACTGATGGGGAGGAAATAAATAATTCTATTTTAGGTACTATAAATTGCAGCAGGTAGATGCAATCCAGTGGACCTAGAGCTATGCTGCCCAATATAGTAGCCTCTCACCACATGTGGCTATCAATCACTTGTAATGGGCTAGCCTGAACTGATATATTCTTAAAAAAAAAAGATTTTATTTATTTATTCATGAAAGACACACAGAGAGAGGCAGAGACATAGGCAGAAGGAGAAGTAGGTTCCCTACGGGGAGCCTGATGTGGGACTCAATCCCAGGACACCAGGATCATGCCCTGAGCCAAAGGTAGATGCTCAACTACTGAATCACCCAGATGCCCCTGAACTGAGATATTCTAGAAGAGTAAAATATGCACCAGATTTAGAAGACCTAATAAGATAAAAAAAAAAAAAAAAGTGAAAGGTATAATTGTATCAGTTAAGGTCCAACCAGGAGACAAAAATCCTACAATAGTTTGAACATGGAAAGTTGACAAAAATAATTGTTAACTATAACAAGCACTAAGATGTTAAGAGAACTATAAAGAATATCCTTAGGCTAAGGGAGAGTTTCCAAGGAAGGATGAACTTGGAAGTTGGCTTCCCCCGCAAGGTTGGGATTCAGATCACTGGAGGAGCATAGTAGCAGCCCACCAGATGGCAGAGAAGTTCATGGGGTGGTCCACGCCAGAGCTGGTCCATGGTTGCCAGGTGAGCAGGAGACACCCACTACAGTGGGCCAAGTCTGGTATGCAATGAGACTCAGAGCACTGGGAACCTCCTGTCCAGCAGGGTGCTACAAAACCCAGAGGGCAGTGCCTGTGTCAGAAGCACTATGGAAAACAGCATCCATGTGCAGGCTGCCTGGGGCTGGTGGGCAGGTGTGTAGAGGGCATTGAGGCATCTACTTTCCATCAGGGCGGCATGAGAGCTGGGATGTGTGGTGTTTGCTTGGAGAGTTATGAGGAGAGGGTTACTGGGTTGGGGCTGGGGCCGCACACTCTTGGTATGAGGCTGAGCCACAGTATCCCTGCATGTCGGCCCACACATCTCTGCCAGACGCCCAGCAGGAGCAAGAAGAAAACAAAATGCAGCACGCCAGAACCAGGAAACCAGTCCCTCTCCAGTAACATCCTTCTACTGAGAAAAGGTTAGCATTGTGCTTGCTGCAAAGAAGACATTCTTGAAGCTCCATTATCAGAGAGAAGGTAATATACGGTGAATTTAGAGCTGAGAGAGAATGCATTGATAAATCACTCACCCATTAATATTTTTTATAGATTCATATTAAAACAGTAATGTATTGGGTATATGTGGTTAAATAAGATAAATCATTAAAACAAATTTCAGGGATGCCTGAGTGGCTTAGTGGTTGAGCCCCTGCCTTCAGCTCAGGGTGTGATCCTAGGGTTCCAGGATCGAGTCCCATGTCAGGCTCCCTGCATGAAGCCTGCTTTTCCCTTTGCCTATCTCTCTGCCTCTCAGTCTCTGTGTCTCTCATGAATAAATAAGTAAAATCTTAAAAAAAAAAATTTCAAAACTTTTAAAAACTTATTCTTAATGTAACTGGTTGAAAATTTAAAGTTATATATAGAGCTAGAATTTGTGACTCATGTTATATTTCTCTTGGATAGTGCTGGAATAGATTTCTAAACTAGATAGACTATGTCCAAAGACAGTGGAGTTACCTAGGATGAGAGTATATAGATAGAAGGGATCCTAGTAGAAAGTCCCAAACCCCTAAAATTTAAAGGTTGGTGTGAGGACTGATGTTATGTCTCAACTTGATTATGGGCCACAGGATGCTCAGATACTTGGTCAGCCATTACCTGGGTATATCTGTGAGGGTGTTTTTCTTTTATTTTTTTAAGATTTTATTTATTTATGAGAGACACACAAAGAGAGGCAGAGACACAGGCAGAGGGAGAAGCAGGCTCCCCACAAGGAGCCTGATGCGGGACTCGATCCCAGTACTCCAGGATCACTCCCTGAGCCAAAGGCAGATGCGCTTAACTGCCGAGCCACCCAGACATCCCTGTGAGGGTGTCTTTCGAATGAAGTGAGCATTTAAACGAGCAGACAGAGCAAAGCAGATTGCTCTCCTTAATGCGGGTGGGCCTTATTCAACCAGTTGAAGGTCTTAATAGAATAAAAAGTCTAACCCTCTCCAGAGAAAAGCAGAATTCCTCCCACCTGACTGCTTCTGAACTGGGACATGGGCTTTTTCCTGCCCTCAGACTTGACCTGCAACATTGGCTCTTCCAGGTTCTTGAGCCTGCCAACCTCAGACTGACACTGCACCATTGGCTCTCCCAAGTTTCCAGCTTGCCAGCTCATCTTGTAAATCTCAGGACTTGTCAGTTTCCATAACTGTGTGAGCCAATCCCTTATACTAAATCTCTTTTACACACACACACACACACACACACACACACACACACACACACACACACAGTTGTGGTTCTGTTTTTCTGGAGAAACTTTACTGATACAGTTGGGTATAGAAGAATGCAAGGAGGAACAGACAGGTTGGGTGGGCAGCAAATGGGAGCTGAATGTATGTTCAGGGAGTGGTTTTCCCTTTGAGAAACATATTACTATGCTGATGGCAATGATCGAGAGGAAGAGGAGTTGGTAACACAGGTTATAAAAGATATGATGGTACATGTTTGGTGTGAGTTGGGGGTTTTGCTAGGTTAGGCTAATGCATCAAATCTTTGGTGGCAAAATGGTGGTATGTAGATAGAGAACTTCCTTTTCTTTTTCTTTTTTTAAGGTTTTATTTATTTATTCATGAGAGACAGGCAGAGGGAGAAGAAAGCTCCATGCAGGGAGCCCAATATGGTACTCGATCCCAGGACCTCAGGATCACACCCTGGGCCAAAGGCAGGCACCAAACAGCTAAGCCACCCAGGGATCCCCAGGTAGAGAACTTCTTGGAATGGAGGTCTATCAAACCTAGCTTGATGGTGAGATGGGGATTGGGGTATTGCTGTTGAGAGAACAAACTGCCCTTCCCTAAAGGACAGAAGAAGGTAGGTAAACATGGAATCCTATGGAACACTGCATACTTAGGCCCATCAACTATGAAGGTAATTTATTATCAAGTGGGGTGAACAGCAGGCAGGCAGAGGGAAAGGGAGAAGCAGGCCCCCCACCGAGGAGTGAGCTTGACTGGGGGCTCCATTCCAGGACCTGGGGATCATGACCTGAACTGAAGGCAGATGCTTAACTGACTGAGCCACCCAGGCACCCCTGTCTATACTTTTCAACATTGATCTGATGTCTATACAAATGTATTTCCTATTAAACAATCTCAGCTTTCTCTTTTTATCTTTCCTGCTTTATCTACTTTTATGATATGCTCAAATAAGATATGAAACACTATAAAATAGGGTGTGATAAATTCCTGTTAGAAGACTGTATGAGATTAAACAAAAAGACCAAAAATATAGGAGGTAGGGTTTTGGCAGTGTAGGTTCTTGTCTGACAATATGGGACAAAATGTTCAGCTCCTGTTTTTGAAAGTTATAATCTCCAAAGTAGCTTGAGAGGTGTTTCATTGAAGCTACTTTTTCAGTTCTGGTCTGAGTAGTCCCATCTTGGCATGAAACCTGGGTCACCTGGGCCAATCCTGTAACCCCTATAGGAGATGGCATTATGCAATCCTAACCTTAGGATAACCTTAGGAGTGGGAAATTAAGGAAATCGAAACCCCCATATAGTGTCAACTCCATAAAACCAACACTCTCCATGAGATATCAAATGATGAGACGTTCCTATGGTTAATAAGTCCCAGCTGTGCAAATCCCAGGACTTGAATGAAGGAAATGGGCACAGACTGGAGAGCCTTGGACTTGGAACTCTGCAGATTGGTGCTCTGTCCTCAGCTGTGTGGCCTGCCTCTCTAGGTAACTGAAAAACCTTGCTCATCTCAGTTTACTGCTCAAGAAAAGTCAGATATAATAGGCACTTGGTTTCACATTCAGAGTTTCTAAAAAGAATCTTTTGGGGGTGCCTGGGTTGCTCAGTTGGTTGCGTATCTGCCTTCGGTGCAGGTCATGATCCCAGGGCTCCCTGGGATATTGGGCTCCCTGCTCTTCCTGCTTATGTGCTCTCTTCTCTCTGTCAAATAAATAAATCTTAAAAAAAAAGGATCCTTAAAAATGTGCATCTCAGAGGAAAAATCTGTATATATGCCCTAATAGAACAATATTAACTCATACTTTGGTATTTTCTTAATATGTTACCATCCTAAATGAAATCTTTCTATGGCTAAGACTTATAATGTACAAGGGCTGCTCATGACATACAGTGTCTGATCAAAGTGTCTGATCACTGAAGAGGACTCTCCTTTTTTTTAAAGATTTATTTATTTATAATAAGAGTGACTTAAGCATGATTGGTTGCAAAGGAAGCTTAAACTAGATCTGTTTGAATCAAGAGTGAAGTGGAGAGTATGATCAGGTCAGGATTTCTGGGTCCTCTGGTGAGTGTTAATCTTCCTCTACTTGTTTGCACTTCATGGTTATGAACCTGGAGACAGAGGCTCTTTGTTAAGGAGAAAACCCACACCTAGTTATAAAAGGTTTATTTTCTTTTAAAGATTTTATTTATTTATTTATGAGAGAGAGAGAGAGAGAGAGAGAACACAAGCAGGGGGAGAGGCAGGGAGAGAGGGAGATTCCCTGCTGAGCAGGGAGCCCGACAAGGGGCTCAATCCCAGGACCCTGGGATCATGACCTGAGCCGAAGGCAGATGCTCAACCGACTGAGCCACTCAGGTGCCCCTATAAAAGGTTATTTAGCAAGCTAATGGTTCACTGACTGGAGGAAGTAGAAGATTTCTGTCACCCCAGATTTGTTTTGGAAAAAATTAAAACCTACAAAAAAATTGTGAGTGTAGTAACATGAGCACCCAAACATCCTTCAGCAAGATTCACAAATTATTGACTGAGGCCTCTGAGAGTCAGTTGCAGACATGAAGGTACTTCATGAAGCCCTATGGCTTTGGCGTTCATCTCCTAAAGTATTGCCAGTGTCATCACCATACCTATGAAAATTAAGATCAATTCAATAATATCACCTATATGCTCTCCAAAGCATTTTTTTTCCAATCTAGGATCTGATTGAGGGTCACACATTATGTTTGCTTATTACATGTATTTTGTCTCTTAATCCCAGGCTGAGTCACTATCCTATTGACCCAGAAGTTTTAGCTCCCATTGCGGATGCTTGCCTAAATCATATATTACACTGGGCTCGCAAAAAGTATTATTTTACAATTCTATCACTTTATCTGTACTTAGTAGCTTGCATTTTCTCATAAAGAAGCATTTTCTTCGTTCTCTTTCTTTCAGTATTACTATGAACTCATGGATATTTTGGGGAGTGGAATCTATTACTATTATTATTCTTTTTGATGCCAAAATGTCCCAAATTTGGTAGTGAGACCTCCTACATGCTACCTCCTCTGTGTGTGTGTGTGTGTGTGTGCATGTATGTGTTACATGACTTCATTAGTATCTTGTGGATTTATTTTGCTCTTTTTAAAAAAAGACTGTTTATGGGGCATCTGGGTGGCTCAGTCAGTCAAACATCTGCTTTTGGCTTAGGTCATGATCCCAGAGTCCTGAGATCGAGCCCTGTATTGGGCTACCTGCTCAATGGAAAGTCTACTTCTCCCTCTCCCTCTGCTGCTCCCCCTGCGTGTGATCTCTCTCTTTGTCAAAATAAATAAATAAAATCTTTTTTAAAAAAAATAAAAGAAAAAGACTATTAGAGCAATTTTGTCAAATACAATCTTTTTAAAAAGTAAAAAGAGTTTATTAGAGCAATTTTGGGTTCACAACAAAATCAAGAGGAAGGTTACAGAAAGTTCCCGTATAATCTCTAATCTCTGCTCCCAACAATGCTTAGCCTTCTCCATTATCAACTTGATCCATCAGAGGCTATATTTATTACAAATGATGAACTTCAATTGGTACATCCTTATCATCTAAAGTTCATAGTTTGCCTTAGGTTCACTCTTGGTGTTTTATATTCTATAGGTTTAGGCAAATGTATAATGGCATGTATTCATCATTGTAATATCATACAGAGTTTTGTTTGGTTTTATTTTGTTTTTATAGAGGGAGGAGGTGTGGGAAGGAGCAGAGAGAGAATCTTAAGCAGGCTCCATGCCCAGCACGGAGCCTAATGCAGGGCTCCATCTCACAACACTGAGATCATGACCTGAGTTGAAATCAAGAGTTGGGTGCTTAACTCACTGAGCCACCCAGGTGCCCCTCATACAGAGTATTTTCATTGCCCTAAAAATCCTCTGTGTTCCATCTACCGCTTCCCTCTCTTCTTGGCAACTGTTGATCTCTGTACTGTCTCCACAGTTTTGCCATTTTCAGTATGTTATATAGTTGGGATCATACAATATGTAGTCTTTTCAGACTGGCTTCTTTCCCTTACCAATATGGCATTTAAGTTTTCTCTATGTCTTTTCATGGCTTGATAGCTCATTTCTTATCAGTACTAAATAACATTCATAGTCTAATTATCCATTCACCTACTGAAGGACATTTTGGTTGCTTTCAAGTTTTGGCAATCCTAAATAAAGCCGCTAGAAGCATCCATGAGCAGATTTTTATGTGGACATAAGTTTTCAACTCATTTGTGTACATACTGAGTAGTGTGATAGCTGGATCATATGGTAGGAATATGTTTAGTGTGCAAGAGACTGCCAAACTATCTTCTAAAGTAGCTGCCCCATTTTGCATTCCCAACATGAATGAATGAGAGTTCCTGTTGTTCCGCAGCCTTGGCAGCATTTGATGTTTGTCAGTGTTCTGGATTTTCACTATTCCCATAAGTATGTAGTAGTATTGCATTATTGTCTTTATTTCTATTTTCCTGATGACATATGATGTGGAGCATCTTTCATGTGCATACCTGCAATCCGTATATGTTCTCTGGTAAGATGTCTGTTAAAGTCTTGGGGTCATTTTGTTTTCATCAGACTGTTTTTTTATTGTTGAGTTTCAAGAATTTTTTTGTACATTTTGGATATCAGTACTTCATTATATGTTTGTATATAAATACATACATATACGTATATTGTTTTGTGTAGTGAAGTGAATATAGATAGAACTTTTACTAAATGTTTGGCCACTATTATATCAGCATAAATTAATCCAGGTTTTTATTTTATTTTTTTAAAGATTTTACTTATTTATTCATGAGACACACACACACACACACACACACACACACACACACACACAGAGGCAGGGACACAGGCAGAGAGAGAAGCAGGCTCCATGCAGGGAGCCCAATGTGGGACTTGATTCTGGGACCCCAGGACCATGCCCTGGGCCGAAGGCAGGCACCATCCTGAGATCTGAGCCATCCAGGGATCCCCCCTAATCCAGTTTTTGAGAGAGAGAGAAAGCACAGGAGCAGGGGGAGAGGGAGAAGCAGATTCCCCACTGAGCAGGGAGCCCGATGCAGGGAGCCTGATGCAGGGCGCCCGATGCAGGGCTCAATCCCAGGACCCTGGGATCAGGACCTGAGCCAAAGGCAGATGCTCAACCGCTGAGCCACCCAGGTATCCGGAGGAGCATAAAGTTGATTGTACTTACTGTTGTATAAAATTTTCTTCTGTTACATTCTAACCTCATTAAGAATTTACAGAAGCAGATGGAGGTGCAGGCTGCACTATGGGGTATTTAGGTCAGGTCTAACGAAGAATAGTTCAAGTTGATCTGTATTTAGTGGTCCCTAAACAATACAGTGGTTACCCAAAGAGGTACCTCCTGGGACTTGCAGTTACCACATTATGCAGCTGCTGTGTGGATGGCAAGAGACCGTGGAAGATGATAGTTGAACAGCCACCCTTACATCTTTTATGGAAGGCTCATGACCACTAAGAAGCTTTTTGTATTAGTTTGTCCATAAACAACACTGCCCAGTTCAATTTGAAAATTCAAATTGACCCAACTCAAACCCTTGGACAGCACGGACAGTACTTATAATCCTGGCAAGTCACAGGATTCTCTTTATTTTTCACTCTGAGCCCAGAACACCCACCACTCCAGGGCTGCAGTCAGTTCAGCTGAGCTTCCAGCCCTAGGACAGCAAGCCTACCATGCCTCCAAGATGACATGGGCCGAACACCTTCCTCTCAGCAGGGACCAAAGGGCAGCAGAACTTCTGGACCAAGAATCAAAAATCAGGTGGGTTCCCTCACTCCTCAAGCTGCAGCCTGCAAAGGTGAGAGTCAGGAAGGGGATAGGATGAATGGGCCTGTGGAGCCAAGCTGGGGAAGGATGGGGGGGGGCATCCTTTCCCTATTAGTAAGTCCCTATTAAGCTATTATTAAGTCCCTATTAGCTGTGTGACCTGGGGCTGGTTATTTAGCTTCTCTAAAGCCTCAGGGGGCAATTAAAGTATCTTCCTCAAAGAATGCCGGGGATCTCATGGCTGAATGTGGGTAAACGTCTTAGTTCAGACACTGGCCATGATAAGCCTTTAATGAATAGCAGCTCAATTACTTTTTTTTTCCAATTACTTTTTTTGGATGTGTGTGTGGCTGCGGCCATTGTCATTATTGTTTTGTTTTGTTTTGCTTACAAATGTTTTATTTTTTTATAAATTTATTTTTTATTGGTGTTCAATTTGCCAACATATAGAATAACACCCAGTGCTCATCCTGTGAAGTGCCCCCCTCAGTGCCCGTCACACAGTCACCCCATCCCCCTGCCCATGTCCCCTTCCACCACCCCTAGTTCGTTTCCCAGAGTTAGGAGTCTTTCATGTTCTGTCTCCCTTTCTGATATTTCCCACTCATTTTTTCTCCTTTCCCCTTTATTCCCTTTCACTATTTTTCATATTCCCCAAATGAATGAGACCATATAATGCTTGTCCTTCTCTGATTGACTTACTTCACTCAGCATAATACCCTCCAGTTCCACCCACGTCGAAGCAAATGGTGGGTATTTGTCTTTTCTAATGGCTGAGGAATATTCCATTGTATACATAGACCACATCTTCTTTATCCATTCATCTTTCGATGGACACCGAGGCTCCTTCCACAGTTTGGCTATCGTGGCCATTGCTGCTAGAAACATCGGGGTGCAGGTGTCCCGGCGTTTCATTGCATTTGTATCTTTGGGGTAAATCCCCAACAGTGCAATTGCTGGGTCGTAGGGCAGGTCTATTTTTAACTGTTTGAGGAACCTCCACACAGTTTTCCAGAGTGGCTGCACCAGTTCACATTCCCACCAACAGTGCAGGAGGGTTCCCTTTTCTCCGCATCCTCTCCAACATTGGTTGTTTCCTGACTTGTTAATTTTCCCCATTCTCACTGGTGTGAGGTGGGATCTCATTGTGGTTTTGATTTGTATTTCCCTGATGGCAAGTGATGCGGAGCATTTTCTCATGTGCGTGTTGGCCATGTCTGTGTCTTCCTCTGTGAGATTTCTCTTCATGTGTTTTGCCCATTTCATGATGGGATTGTTTGTTTCTTTGCTGTCGAGTTTAAGAAGTTCTTTATAGATCTTGGACACTAGCCCTTTATCTGACACGCGACGTCCTTGAGGGCAGAGGTGGTGGTGATGACAAAGTACCAAACAGTAATGACACTTTGTGACACTTTGACACAATGACACTTCGTCATCACCACCACCTCTGCCGTCAAGGACGTCGCGTGTCTCCCGCCACTTCAGGGGCCAGGTGACTCACGTCTTCCCGGGATGGCCCTCCAACCGACACCTCCCCGGGGTGACCGCTCAGGAGGCAGAAAATCCCCTCTGGAAACCCTTCTCTCTTTCTTCCCGGCCCCCCGCCCCTCACGCGTCTCTATGGAGCGCCCTCGCGTTGCCCCCCAGCGCCAACTCCGCGCGCCGCGGGGGCCCTAACTCGGCCCCGCCCCCCCCCGCCCCCGCCGCCGCCGCCGCCCCCGCCGCCGCCGCAGGTCTCTATCTCGCAGGTGCGGGCGCCTCGGTGCGCGCCGCTGCCCCCTGGCGGGCGAGGCGGGTAGCGCCGGGCCCGGGTGGGAGCGCTCGGCTCCGCAGCCCGGCCCGGCCCCCGCCCGCCCCGCCCGCCCCGCCCGCCGCCTCTCGCGCTGCCCCGCAGCTCCGCCGCCTCCCACCCGAGGACCATGTCGCGGCTCAGCTGGGGATACGGCGAGCACAACGGTGAGCGCCTCCCGAGATCGGGGGGCAGGGGCTTGGCCCGGGGGACCCACCGCGCCCCGCAGAAGCCACACTGGGCGAGAAACTTCTTGGTTCCTCTTTAAATTGGGCAGCTTTGCCCAGAGCTGAACGCAGGAAGTGGGGGGAAGGCTTCGCCTGGTGCAGGCAGGCAGAGAAAAGCGTCTTTTGCAGGGTGCTCAGCGGGGGTGAGAGGTGGTGTGGATCCTCCAGACCCGAGATCCTCCCAGGTGTCCGTTCACCTTTGAAAAGCCCAGGACTTTCCCTGCTAACAGCTACTTGCCAATTAAAGGCTCGGAGATGGGAGGTCTGATGACACCCTTGAACGAGGACAAGTTCGCTTTCAGTTTTTTAAAGTTCATTATTCACTTAGAGGAAATCATGGAAAGCATTTGAGGCTACCTAAGGAATTTTAGTAATTTTCATAATGCAAGCCTGAAGACTTAAGCTGCCGTCTTGGCAACCAAACTACTGCCGATTTCTTTTCTTTTTTAAAGATTTTATTTATTTATTCGTGGGAATACACAGAGAGGGGAGAGAGAGAGGCAGAGACACAGGCAGAGGGAGAAGCAGGCTCCATGCAGGGAGCCCGACGGTGGGTTCGATCCCGGGTCTCCAGGATCAGGCCCTGGGCTGTAGGCGGCGCTAAACCGCTGAGCCACCGGGGCTGCCCTACTGCCAATTTCTTAATAGCTGTTACTGCAAAATAATGCAATGGCGATTTGCAGTTGGTTGACTGGTACCATTAGCTGTAGGAAGACTTAGGTTCTTTCTAAAAAATGAAGTTATGCTTGCGGCTCCTTCACTTTCTCCCTCTCCCACACTCATCCTTGCAGAGACAGAGGATTAGCAAAGGATTATTAAACAAAAATTTTTTAAAGATTTTATTTGTGTATTCATGAGACACACACACAGAGAGAGAGAGAGAGAGAGAGAGAGAGAGAGAGAGAGAGAGAGAGAGAAGCAGGCTCCATGCAGGGAGCCCGACGTGGGACTCGATCCCAGGTCTCCAGGGTCACACCCCCGGGTGCAGGCGGAACTAAACCGCTGCACCACCAGGGCTGCCCAGATTATTCAAAATTTAACACGTAGGTGAAAATGTATTTATTGATGAGAGTGACAGTAATAATGATATGTATGCTTTTCTTCCTCTATATACTAAATCATCAAAATAACCATTATTTGAAATAACTGCAAAGTGACACCAAGAGAGCCTTATAGTAAATCACTGTCAAAATTAGATGTGTGAATACTAATAATAATAGTAATAATACTTTCCTTGGATTAACATGCATATTATTGAACAGTACCATATAGTGAAGTTTTATAGAAAGTTTATTTTCACAAGAAACAGAAAAGCTTCATTTCCAATTGTAGACTTTTTTGAGGTTATGATTAACTTGCCACTTTAAAAATGGCAGCAGGTGAAATTAGAACTTTAATAATGAAAGGTATAATTTAGGGGAATATCTTTTTGATTGAGACTATAATTTTAACCTCACATTTTGCTACTTTCCATTTATGTTTTGGGGAAAAAAAGCCACAAAACAAATTTCTTTTCATTTCCCTCTCTGCTGGAATAATTTTAATTTTTGTTATTTATAGTTACTGGCTTTGACAATGCCCTCACTATAGTTAGGAAGAGGAAGGGCATTTTCAATCAGTGAGTACTGATTACTCTTTAATACATTTATATGTTAGAAAATATTGGCTCCAATGAAGCTCATCTTCAGAAATTAAAAAAAAAAAATCTGTCTCTGAAAAGTCATTACCAAGGAGTGATTTTCTTATTCTGCTAAGAATTATAGGGCCATTTCCTGCTTTAGACACAATAGCTTTCTGTGGACCACGTCTGTAAGGAGATCAACTGTGGCAAAAGCCTACTGGCAATGTGTTGTATCTTGACTGGGCAAGTTTGGTTGCCTGTTTTCGGTTTAGATTGGCAGAAGCACTGAATGAGCAGATAAAAGGTAACTTAAACTGGTTATAGTAGCAATGATAAAATGGAATACCAAGGGTTGAGACATTGGAGGGGGGTACCACCTTCACCAAAAACTTGTAAGTTCTTCCAGTAACCTGTGATAGTTTTGTTGGTTTAGTTTAGGGAATGTGACAATTACTGAAAACTAAACCTCTCTATAGATATTCAAAAGTTCTTGAGTCAGTGGAAGAATCACTATCCATCTCTACTTAAGAACTATGTTTAAAAGAGCCCCTTGAGGAGGCAGGGAAATGAACCCACTATGGTGGTTAATAAATAATACTGAGTAATTTGTGCAAAGTGATATTACTTTTATTTTACTTTGGTTTGCCTCTGCTTTTAAAAATTCGTCTTGGGATCCCTGGGTGGCGCAGCGGTTTGGCGCCTGCCTTTGGCCCAGGGCGCGATCCTGGAGACCGGGGATCGAATCCCACGTCGGGCTCCCGGTGCATGGAGCCTGCTTCTCCCTCTGCCTCTGTCTCTGCCTCTCTCTCTCTCTGTGTGACTATCATAAATAAAAAAAAAATAAAAAAAATTTAAAAATTCACCTTGTTATAAAGGACTGGAAGTAAGAGAGTAAAGAAATTAGGAAGAGAAAGAAAAAGGTCAACAATATTTTGTGATACATGCATCACATATTTGAAATCAGATTATCATCAGGTTAAATCAGACTTGGTGACAGTGAGATAGAAAACTTTTCACTTAAAGCAAGAACTAGATTGTGCAAGGAAAGAGCACTGGGAAGGTAAAGGAGAGTACTTCATACATCAGGGAATGTAATGCCTTTCCTGTAATAAGTTGTAGGCAAGGACTTTTGATGTTCAAGTTGCTTTGAAGTCCAAAGGGTCAGACTCAGGAGTAGAGAGCTTGTAAGTTGTGTGTATGGTTATATATTCATGCTCTGACTTTTTGTGCCGGAAGCATACGTGAGCGAAAGAGCTTAAGCTTTCTCCTTTGCAAAATTGAAGAGTAATAAGGAACATTAGATTTAGAGATGGGAGCTGTTGATAATTGTGATATATTTGAGTTTCTTGAAACTTCATTCTAAATCTCATCTTTAAAAATATTTGTTGCTGTCGGTAACAAACGTTTAATTAATTGTCATGCTGTGCCATTTTATTTTTTTTTATTTTAAAGATTTTTATTTATTTATTCATGAGAGACACACAGAGAGAGAGAGGGAGAGAGAGAGGCAGAGACATAGGTGGAGGGAGAAGCAGATTCCCTGCAAGGAGCCTGGTGTGGAACTTGATCCCAGATCCTGGGATCTCACCCTGGGCCAAAGGCAGATGCTCAACCACTGAGCCACCCAGGCGCCCCATGCTGTGCCATTTTAATACATACTTGAATATTAGAGAAATCAAGTTAGTGAAATCGGGAAAAGCTTAGTTAGTAGCCCTGTGCTCTACCGACCTGGTGGTGGTAGCTGTGTAAATTGCAGGCATAGTAGACATAATAAGAACCTTGAACCCATAAAGTGACCACTCTGATCTGTAAAATGAGTCAGAGGTTACTTGAAGCTGCATTCTTACTCTTGGTTTCGGGAGGCAGGACTCGAATCAAGTCTCCCAGAGAAATGAAGAGTCTAGACAAGGGAATTGCCTGCTTATTGGTTCATGTTAATTTACCAAACATGTGTCTCACTTGGGAACTGGATGCAATTTTGACTTTTTGAATAGAGGATCAGGATGACAGTTGTCCCTTATGTTGTAATTCAAATGTAACTTTGGCAAAATAACCACAGAAGGACCTTTGGGGGGGGCGGTGCCTGGGTGACTCAGTCGGTTAAGCATCTGCCTTGGGCCTCAGGCCATGATCTTGGGGTCCTGGGTCCTGGGATGGAGCCCTGTGTCAGGCTCCCTGCTTGGTGGGGAGTCTGCTTCTCCCTCTCCCTCTATCCCTCCCTCCTTCTTGTACTTTCTCTCATTCTCTCTCACATAAATAAATAAAAGGTCTTAAAAAAAAAAAAGGGACCTTCTGAAATGTAGAAAGAAGAAAGAAAGAAATTGTTACCTGACTCCACTGACCATAATCAGCTATATTACATTTCCTGACGTGGTATAGTCATTTTATTTCGATTATGCTGTGTGAAAAATTTATGCATTTCCTTAGTATGCCTGTTGCACATCAGAGGTAACTGAGCTGAGGCCTGGGTGGCACCTGAAGACACAAGTAAGTGGCAGAAGAAAGAAATAGGGATAGCATTTTTAAGAACTGCACCCCCCCTTTTTTTTTCTACACAGCTTTTTCAGTTCCATTAATTCCTTCAACCCATGAACTTACTGACCTCTGGAGCTACCACAGATCATTCTTGGAGCTGAGACTAAATCTCATTGTTTACAATGATGAATTGTGCTGTTGTTTTTAGTTTGATAGAAAGATACCTTTGGAAAGTACTGTTTTTTTCCTCTAAAGATTTATTTATTTTAGAGGGAGAGAGTGAGAGTGAGCACAGGTGTGTGTAGGCGATGAGAGAAAGTCAGAGGGAGAGAATCTCAAGTAGTTCCATGCTGAGCAGGGGGCCCAATGCAGGGCTCGATCTCATGAGCCATGAGCCTTTGACCTGAGCCAAAACCAAGAGTCAGACTCTTAACTGACTGAGCCATCCAGATGTCCCTGGAAACTACTTTTTAAAATTTACATACCGGGTGGCTCAGTGGTTGAGTATCTGCCTTTGACACAGGACGTGATCTTGGGTCCTAGGATCGAGTCCCACATCAGGCTCCCTAGAGGGAGTCTGCTTCTCCCTCTGCCTATGTCTCTGCCTCTCTCTGTGTGTCTCTCATGAAAAAATAAATAAAATCTTAAAAAAAAAACAACCTTACATGCTTTTTGCCCATAAGGGTTAGTTTAATGCTGCAAAGGAGTTAAAGCAAACCAGGAGATTTTCATAACTATAATGAAAACTGCTAGTCATATAAAAAAAATTAGATGTGAAGTTCCTGAGGATGAAGACCTTATTTGTTTTTCCATCAGCTCAAGCACAGTATGTTGCACCCAACAAATGTTTGGTAAAGGAAATAACTTATATAGTCTTTTTTTTTTCTACCGGTCCTATATATTTAAGGTCCTATTCATTGGAATAAATTTTTCCCTATTGCTGATGGGGATCAACAATCTCCGATTGAGATTAAAACCAAAGAAGTGAAATATGACTCTTCTCTGCGACCTCTTAGTATCAAGTATGATGCAAACTCAGCCAAAATCATCAGTAATAGTGGCCATTCCTTCAGCGTTGACTTTGATGACACGGAGGACAAATCAGGTTGGTTCTTTTTTTTTTTTTGATGGGTGGGGGGGGTGAGGGTCTTGGATGATTGGGCTGTGATTTCTTTTCTTTCATATTTAAAATATCTATGCATTATATGTTCCTTATTAATACTTTGCTAGAACTTATAATAAAGGTTTATTTTCACTATTTCATGGCATAATGTCTTTTATGCTGTCAATAAGCCATGGACCAGCCAAATAAAACTTCAGTTTATTTGTTAATTTGATAACTAAATGAAGTAGGAAAAGAGAATGTCCTTAAAAATGAACCTTTAATCCTACTTCAAGCATATTCACTTCCCAAAGAATCATCATATCCAGTTTAAAGTTAAGATGAGGGAGAAGATTAGAGAGAATCAAATTTTGGAATACTTCTTAAAGCTTCTGACAAATTATTTTTAATTTTAGTTTAATATCAGGATGATGCTGTATTTGCTCTATTCATGAAAAATATAGCTAATTTATAAAAACCCTAAATTGGAAGAAGGTTTTCATTTATTCATTAAGCTCAGATTTAGGTTAGTAATAAAATCTGTATTTATGTGATACTATGTTGTTACCAAAAATTATAAACCCACAAAATTTTTCTCATATTTGTCAAATCCATGAAAGATATATTTTCATCAGAGCATTGTAAAAAATGCACAAAGAAAGATTAACACATGGTATTTTTAACTTTTTGAGGGAAGGAAGATCTTGCCTTTTATATACTATATTCAATGGTCTTTCCTTTAAGCCTCAGTTTGATGATCTGTATTAATAGATATGGTTGATGGATACATTGTAAATAGTCTAAGGCTTCTGAGCATAAAGTTTATACCATCCATAATCATAGTTTGGTACTGTTTATATCTCAAACATAAAAACTTGAGGCTAGGGACACCTGGGTGGCTCAGTGGTTGAGAATCTTGCCTTTTGTTAATGGTTTGATCCTGAGTCCCGGGATCGAGTCCCACATCAGGCTTCCTGCATGGAGCCTGCTTCTCCCTCTGCCTCTGTCTCTCTCTCTCTCTGTGTCTCATGAATAAATAAATAAATAAAGTCTTAAAAAAAAACTTGAGGCAACCCACTCCTAGTTTTAGAATAAGAAGCAATTACCTAATCACCTAAAACTTTGTTTTTTTTTTTTTTTTTAAGATTTATTTATTTAGAGAAAGGGAGAGAGAACATGAGTGGGGAGAGGGGCAGAGGAAGAGGGAGAGAATCTCAAGCAGACTCCCTGCTGAGCATGGAGCTTGAACTCGACCCTAAGATCATGACCTCAGTCAAAACCAAGAGTCAGGAACGACTGTGTGGTTCAGTGGTTGAACATCTGCTGTTGGCTCAGGTCATGATCCCGGGGTCCTGGGATGGAGTTCCACCTTGGGCTTCCCGTGGGGAACCTGCTTCTCCCTCTGCCTATCTCTCTCTCTGTCTCTCATGAATAAATAAAATAAAAATCTTAAAAAAAAAACAAACAACCCAGAGTTGGACGCTTAACTGACTGAGCCACCAAGTGCCCCAAAATGTTTTTATTTATAAATGTAGGCAGCCTTGGTCGTAAAAAATTCCTACTCTAATTTGCTTGATGATGATCTAGGTTTCCTCTCTCTCCCTCTCCCTGTTTCCTCCTTTTCCTTTCTCTCTTCCTCTTTCTCCCTGTCTCTTTCTCTCTTCCTCTCATTTTCCCTGTACTTTGGGTTACTCCGGGGGAATCAGTTCGTGTTTCCAGATTTGACAATGTGTCTGTGATTGGTAGTGTGTGCCTCTCCCCTATGTGAAGGTCTCGTTCCTATCTAGATCACAATGAAATTACCAGGGTTAATTGGAAATGTCTGTAAAGTACTTTGTACCCCTCTGAGACAGAAACCACATAAATATGGGTCATTATTCTCTTTCTTTTTTTCTCAAGATAAATAAAATGTTTCATGGTGATTCTGGGTATTAAATCAGTGAAAAAGTAGAGACCACTATAGTTAAAATAAATTGTTGGCTTTTTTTTTAGTAAACTGTAAACAACACAAAGATACTGTCTATAGCAAACCACTTTGATTTGAAGAAAACAGTTTCCATTTTGTAAAGAAGCCATTCTTGACCAAAATTAACTCTGAATCCCACCAGCCAAGAAACCAAACGCATGGTCTTTGTAGGGCTTCTTTTTCTAGGCAGTTGCATTTCCTGTGGTTAACCTCTGGTGACCCACCCATTCGAATTTTAATAGTCCTTTTAAAAGAGGGCAGGAAAAAAAAATAAAAAAGGGACAGAGGACATGAAATTTTTTGGGAAGAATTCCTGTTGGCCATAGTGGAAGGGAAATAATAATCTGATAAGGAGAGACAAGGACATTCCACCCTAGCTACTGGTCTTTCTGTACTCAGACAGGATCTCACATCTGGGAATCTCATCTGACTGGCCCTACAACTCCTCCTGTAGCACCCCAGGCTTGTCCTATCACAGAGCTTCCCACACTGCATTGTAACTGCCAGTTGGTTCTCTTTCCACTCAGCTGAAGACTCCTTGTGAGCAATGTCTATGTCTCACTCATCTATCTAGCATGGTGCCTTGCACACAATAGGTACTCAACAAATGTGTGTTTAAGTTAAAAACATTTTTTGGGTGCACCTAGGTGGCTCGATGGTTGAGCGTCTGCCTTTGGCTCAAGTCATGATCCCGGGATCCAGGGATCAAGTCCTGCATTGGGATCCCTATGGAGAGCCTGCTTCTCCCTCTGCCTTGTCTCTGCCTTTCTCATGAATGAATAAACAAAATCTTAAAAAAAAATAAACAAACCAAAAACCCAAAAAATCTTTTGGTACGATGTTTTCTGGAAGACATAGAAAATTGATATGGCATTGTGGTACAGGACATATTGGTCTACATAGGTGAAGTCCCAATAAGATTACAAACCACCAGAAATCAATTAATATTTACCATTTGACACCCAAGTAGTTTAAGCATTTAGTGGATTATTCATTGTTTGGATGTTTAATTGTTAAAGGCTGTTGTACTAATTTTTATATTTTAATAAGGGAGAGTTCCTGGCTTATAGTAAGCATTTAATAACTATTAATAACAAATTAATAACAATAAAACATAATAAATAACAGGCCTGTGTTCTTTCCATGTATGAGATATGTTGTGCTGAAATTTATTTATTTATTTATTTATTTATTTAATTTTTTTTTCCATGAAATTTTTTAAAGATGTCAAAAGGAAGCTGGCTTCTCGTTAAGAAAGACCTCCTAGGAATACCAGTGACTTGATGGATTCAGTGCTTATTCTTTAATTTTCATCTCTAGAAATTGTTAATTTCTCGGTTATGATCTAGTTACCAGTTCTAGTTATGTGGTTCTAGATAACTGCCTGAAATCAGCCAAATTCACAAGATCCGAAGTTATACATTAGAAAAGAACAAAAACAGAAAAAAATAGGGGTGGGGGAGGATACCTTAGTTGTATGATCCCCCCTAGAAGCCAAGATCCCCAGGTAACAAAACTTTATTATAATGATGTTTCCTTCACTTGACTGTAAGTTACTTGACGATAGGGATGACCTTACCCATCATGCCGTACTTAGTATTAAACAAAGTTACAGGCCCATAGTAAGCTCTTCAGAATTGTCGGATGAATGAGCAATGGGAGAGCAACCAGGTGTGCATATGCTCAGAGCAAAAGAAGCTGGACTTAATGAAGACTTTCCTGGCTCCATAAAGAATTCAGGACTGGAAACATTTATGGCTTTAGTCTTTCATGGTATAATCCTGGCAGATTTGTGCTGTTTGGTTCCTCTTTTCCTAGATTCCAAGCAAAATACAGATGTGCTATTCATTTAGCTTTACTTCAGAGAACCGTTTACCATACAGTGATTAGGCTTCAACTTTCATTAGATTCATAGTCATAAGAACATATTCTTTAGTGATTCCCAGGTCACTTCCTCAGTAGCCACCTTATAAACCAAAGTTTATGGAGAAGTGCTTCTACAGGTGAGGCCTCTTTTCTACTTTTTGTTAGTAGTATTTATTGATGCAGACCCTGTCTTAGGCACTAGAAATACAAGAGAACAAGACAGACTCTTCCTTAAAAGAGTTTGTATCCTGGTAGGATAGACAGTAAATGCATGCACAGACAAGTGTGTTAACTTTGAAATTATTTTTTTTTCTGATTTTGTTGCAAGCATGCTTATCACTTAAGGCCACTGATGACAGAGTCATTTCAGAAAATGAATAGGACTAGCAAATTTCTAACAAAGTCAAATTTAATGGAGTAACATCTACATTGCTAGTTTCATAACATTGTTGGTCTTTGCAGCATATAAGAAATGACAAGGACCCTTTTACTAAGATATTAAAAATTTCTCATACTTTTATGGCATTTGACTCTGATTTCTTAATCTCCATAGACCTCTTATATGAGTGTTTTATTTGAGATAGATTTAAGAAAAATCCCAAATGAAAGGATAAGTGTACATGTGTACCAAGTGTGATTTTGGAGAAATGATTACTCATTTTCAGATATAAGATGGAGACAATATTTATTTACTCATCTAGGTTACAGAGGAAGATGAATGATTTAATACTTGAAAACACTAAGTCATTTTCCTTAAAAATAATTTTTATTGCTATTATTCATTTCATTATTTTGTTATAGACTATCTCAAATTCAATGATAAATTAACCTTAATATTTTGACTCCCTTTTCCCCACCCTGTGTTTCAGAAGAGCTCTGCTCCAAGAGAATATTTTCTTCACAAGTAGATATTTGCTAATCATGGTCCCAGTTTGAATATTTGAGTTGAAACACTTACATGTGGAGCCAAATATGTAGAGTGTAAGGCAATCTTTGTTGCTTAACTAGCAGAGCTATGCTAATCTGGCTTTAAACCCTGGATTCAGAGCAGACTTTCCAGAGATCAACCATTATTCTTGGATGTTTCCCTAACAATGTGTGTTTTTTGGTATCGCTTTCTTCCTCTTGAGCCAATTTGTTTGCATCTTCTCCCAAAGTTAATTTCACATCGATTACTCAAGCTCTCTAATCTGCTTTTTATCTGTGAAGGAATGACTTTGTGTTTCAGCTCAGGTCTTATGCTACAGCAAGAAAAAAAAAGGGGCAATAAAAATGTTGATTTCTTTGGCTAAAATTAACAACTCCTGCAACAACAGATTGACGAGGATGCAGAGAAAGGGGAACTCTTTTGCACTGTTGGAAGGAATGCAAACTGGTGCAGCCACTCTGGAAAACAGTGTGGAGGTTCCTCAAAAAGTTAAAATTATCCTATTATCCACCAATTGCACTACTAGGTATTTACCCAAAGGTTATGAAAATGCTGATTTAAAGGGGCACATGCACCCCAATGTTTATAGCCGCACTGTCAACTATAATTAAACTATGGAAAGAGTCAAATGTCCATCGACAGATGAATGGATATATAAAATATATAAATGTTACTCAGCCATCAAAAAGAATGAAATCTTGCCATTGCAACAGCATGGAGGGACTAGAATATATTATGCTAAGGAAATAAATCAGAGAAAGACAAATACCGTATGATTTCACTCCTGTGTGGAATTTAAGAAACAAAACAGATGACCATAGGAGAAGGGAAGGAAAAATAAAATAAGATAAAAACAGAGAGAGAAGTAAACTGTAAGAGACTCTTAACTATGGAGAACAGACTGAGGGTTGCTGGAGGGGAGGCAGGTGTGGGATGGGCTAAATGAGTGATGGGCATGAAGGAGGGCACTTGTTGGGATGAGCACTGGGTGTTATATGTAAGGGATGGATCACTAAATTCTACCCCCGAAACCAATATTACACTATATATTAACTGACTTGAATTTAAATAATAAAAAAGAATTATTGATTTCTTTTCATTTGAAATGCCATTGCATCCGTGCTGTATGGAATCACTTAGGGAAATGTGCCTTTTAAATTAATTTTTCTGTGAATCAACCTTGAAATTGCTTGTTTAAAGACAAATCAAATGTTTTATTCATTCATTCATCAAATATTTATCATGCATTTGCTCTGTGATAGTTAATGTGCTTAGGTGATGGGACCCAATCAGAGTCTCTGTCCTCACAAATACTGCTCAGTGGGAGACTCAGAACATGAAAACTACTCTGTTTATAACAGGAGAGCAAGCCCTAGAGTTTGCTGTCAATGCTTCTTCTCTTTTACTTTTCAGAGGGCTTTGGAAATAGCTATCTTAATTATTGTAAAGAAATCTGGATTGAAATGAATCCAAAGGAACCTCCAATCATTCAATCTTCCAAAAATGTTTTATTGCATATGCTCAGTGTTTTTTCCCCTTGGTAGTTTTGGTAATTGTAGAAGGTAAGGAGGAGCATCCAGTCCAATCCCCTAATTAAAAATAGACAAATGAACACAGATGTAGACAGAAAGCTGACGCCCACAGAAGCTTAAGTGAGTTTTGAAAGATCACATAATTCAGTAGCTGAGCTGGGACAATTTCCAGGTTTGCTGATTCCAACCACACTAACTCTTAATCATTGACGTTCAACTTTAGCTGAGTCAAACTGAGTGAGGAAGAAATGAGTTCGGTTTGTACTGGTTAATACAGACAACCGTCTGCATCATTTCTCTCCCGCTGTATAGCCCAATGAGAGGTGTGCTTTAGGCAAATGTATTTTCCCTTTCTTCCTTGCTGTTTGTGGAAAACTGCTAGTGATACCTCTTAGCATCTTTTGCTTCTGTAGGCTCCACATGCAACATGAGACTTGAACTCACGGCCCTGAGATCGAGGCACATGTTTTACTGACTGAGCCAGCCAGCCACCCCATGCCATCTTTTGTTTCTTATGTAAGATGGACCATTCCTGGTGCTTTGGAGATACCTCTATCTCTGTATCTTTGTTTTCCTGTCTCTGAAGAGGAGGTTCATTTAAATCAAACTGCTATTAAGGCTGCACTTCACAACCTAGCTCTTCCATTGAATGTTGATGGGGGATTTGTAACACATACGGTATGTTGAACATCCAGTGCTTTCTTATCTCCCCATAACCTTTAAACATGCCCAATAAAGATTTTTTTTAAGATTTTATTTATTTATTGACACACAGAGAGAGGCAGAGACACAGGCAGAGGGAGAGGGAGAGAAGCAGGCTCCATGCAGGGAGCCCGACGTGGGACTCGATCCCAGGTCTCCAGGATCACACCCCAGGCTGCAGGCAGCACCAAACCGCTGCGCCACCGGGGCTGCCCCCAATAAAGATTAATTAGGAGGAGACAGTTTAGAACTATGCTTTCTATAAGGAGCTTTTCTCTTTTTCTCTATCCTTAAGATATGATTCTGTTGCCAAAAAAAAAAAAAAAAAAAAACAAGAGTTAATTTTGTCCCATTTATTTTTCTTAATTTTTTAATTTTTTTGTTTGTCCCGTTTAGATAGAATTCAAGTACAGAAAATGTGCTTACTTGGCCAATTTTTGTAGTAATCCTAACAAGAATAAAACAGTAATAATAGAGAATGTGTCCAGCAAACTGATTGTGTGCCAGGCAGTGATAAGTTCTTTTTGTATTCAACTCTTTTACTCTATTTTCAAAATAGCATCAGGAGGAGAGAGTGTTACTATCTTGAGCTTACAGACGCGAAAGCTAAAGCTTTGAAGTTAGGATTGGTGCGAGATGACACAGTAAGAGGGGGAGCCCAGGTCTTCTCATTGCTGGAGGCTGTTCTCAGCCACAGTGCTGGGCTGCTGGGCCAGGCTTAGGGCAGTCCTCTTTACATATCATATCCTTATCCAGAGATCCTGACATCCTCCAGTAAAAGGACCAATTCTTTACTGTTAGGGACCGTTAATTTCTTCTACTTTCTAACCACTGTGTCTGTTGTGATTTCCCACATGTCCCATAAAAATCTGTACCGTGAACTCTCCAACCTTTTAAAATGTTTGTTTTCATTCGTCATGTACCTAAAAATTGTATTCCTGTCTGCAAACTGAATGAAACGTTTGTAAAAAGGATTCCTGGGAGAACACGGGCATGTTGAGTAACTCAGGGAGGTCATGTGGATTGTAGCAGCATGTTTGAGTATTTTTTTCTTGCTAACAACTTAAAATGTGTTGGTGTTTAGTTCTACGTGGGGGTCCTCTCACTGGAAGCTACCGCTTGCGACAGTTTCACCTTCACTGGGGGTCTGCTGATGATCACGGCTCTGAACACGTGGTGGATGGAGTGAGATACGCGGCAGAGGTAATATATTATCCCACACATATTTATGATTCAGCATTTTCCCAGGTGGTGGGATTTAACAAATACAGCGGACAATTCTCTTGACTCCACATTGATCTTGAGCCAATTAGGAGTAAGTGTCTGAAATTGCTTTATTCCATCAGTATGAGAGTTTATCAGTATGAGAGCTATAAATGTGGTCCTTCTGAGCCTTACACTGACTCTGAGAACCTAGAGTTCTTGTACTCATTCTAGAAATGAGTAAACTGCAGAGTTGGAGAGATTAAGTAATTTAGCCAATTAGGAAGTAGTTGAGATGGTTTAAACTCAGGTCTGTTTGATCACAATTACAAACACTTTCTATAATATCTGTTGTGTTTCCTGAAAGTCCAGAGAAGGTAGAGAAAGTGACATTTGATTTGGGCCTAACTGTGTAGATATTTGGTCCAGATATTTGGTCCAATAGCATGTTTAGAAGTTATAGTAAATGGCAAATTCCTTATAGGGAAAAGAAACAAAGGCACAGCTCTCCTAAACTCTACATTACCTCTCTATTTACAGGTATAAAGTAGAATCTCTGTTAATTATTGAAGTCACTGGTAAAGCATAACACAATAAAGCATTCATTGATTTTTTTTATTTATTTATTTTATTTTTATTTTTATTTATTTATTTATTTTTCATTGATTTTTGTAAATTGGGAAGTTACTCTTTTATAAATATATTCGTTAATAATACTCTATGTTTTCTAATCCTCTGTTAAATGACAAGGCATAATGTACTTCAAGTTTTAATACTGTTAAATATTGCCAGCACCCAACTTTTCCCTGAGATGAAAGTGAATTATTGGATGACTCAACCAAAGCTCTTTAAGTGACAGTAATTTGGCTTGCGATTTGTCTAGGTGAAACAGAGCATTACCAGGCAAGTGAAGTTTTTCTTCATTTTCTCATGGTCACTGAGCTGTGGAGTTCAGACACTCCTTTATAGTTCTGCTGTTCAGAGAAATCCAGCCAAGAGAATTTTCCAGTTTTGCTCTTTCATTAACAAGTATATCTATTCTTTGAGCCTATCAACCATAACATCCATTAAAACACTTTTGTTTGCAGCCAAATGCTTAGCATATGGGACCTGCTATGTTTTCACGGTGGGGGAATAAAATGTATATCCAGAGTGTTGTATGGCACTGGACAAAAGATGCCAAGAATGTAGAAAGTGGGACTCCTGAATCTGTCTGGTGCCTCGGTTTTTATCATCCGCTGAGTTGTGTTTATATTGCTTTCTAAAGTTTGTATTCTGAATTTAATACATTGTTCTAAATCTGAAAGGCTCTGTGGGGATTGAGCTGGTTTTGGATTACTGCTTTGTGATTTTCCTAAGCAATTAAAAGAAATTAGTCACATTGCTTTATGGTTATACTTTCCAGCGTCCTGAACTTGAAAGCATATTCTCAGGCTTTTTATCTGAGCTGGCAAGTTGTTTCTTAAAAAGAGCACTCATATCCTGAAATTTTCCAGAAGCACAGAGTCCTGACTTGCAGAGCAAGAGACATCTTTGTAGACTTTTCCCTCTTGAAGTAAAGCTTTGACTTGGGATTTCATATATTCTTTAATATGTGTTTAATGCCGTTTCGTATTTTATTAATTTGTTCAGGAATTCATTCACTCTAAGAATTCATTGTGACCCCACTGTGTCCCCCATCTTTGTCCAGCTTCCTTGTGCTCATCCTGAAGGAGTGCTGGAAGGAAGTAAGGATGAGTCAGGGAATGTTTCCCTGTGAAGAGTCCTTCAACCCTAAACCTAAAGGATGAGCGGAAGTAAGCCAGGCAAAGGGCAGAGACAGCAGTGGCCCTGCCTAAAATCATGTGTGAGGACTTGGGGTGGGGAGGAAAGCACATCATGTATTTGAGGACTTGGGGCAGGGCACAACACGGATTTGAACAACAAAGCGGCCAGTGGGATTTGTGCCTGGCGAGCAAAGAGGAGGGCTGCCAGAGGTAAAGTTGGAAAGGCTGTGGGGCCAGATTTTACAAAGGTAAATCCCAGTAAGGATTGTGAACTTAATTCTAAGTGTGGTGGGAAGCCGCTGACTGGCTTGGAATTGCCAAGTGATCATATTTGCATTTAAAAAATACTCAGGCTACAGTTTGAGCCTGTAACCCAATAAATTGGGTTGAAGCAGGAATGAATAAGGGGAGTCAGTGAGGGGGCTTTCGGGGAAGTTCCAGGAAATAGATGATAGTGCAGTTAATTGGAATGCTAGCTTCCAAGTACAGTTTCAGTGGGATTTGTTGATTGATTTGGTTGGGGGTGGCTTGTTTTCTGATGTGAGATAGGAATGCTGATGGAGAATGAAGAAGTCTGGGTCAGACTCCAGGGTTGTGAGGGGTTGTTAGAGGTAGACAATAAACACACGAATAAATGGTATATGGTAAATTCTTTGATAGGAATAATACCATGGGATCTGATTGAAGAGTCAGGAAAACTTTCTTTTCAATTTATGTGAATTGAGACTGAATGGCTAAGGAGTCACCATGAGAAAAATCTAGACAGCTTCTCAGCAAGTGGGCACAGCAGATACAGATGGCCTCAGGCAGAAATGAAGTTGGCATGTTTAAGAAGTGAAAGGCATTGGCTTCTGGGATTGGGTGGGATTAATGAGGGATAGGTGATAGGCCATGTCCTAGAGAGGCAAGCAAGGACCATGCCTTGTGGGGCTTTGTAGGGCTTGATGAGAAATTTAGAACTTATCCTTAATGTATTGAGACAAAGATAATGGAGGGTTTTAAGCAGGAGAATGTCATGTTCTACTTCATATTTTACAAACTATAACTAGCTGCTATGTGGAAAAGAGGTCGGGCAAATGTTGAAACAGGGAGACATATTAGAAGGTTAGGGAAATAGTTCAAATGAGCAAGGGTGGTGGTTTGGGCTCTGGGGGTGGTGGGGGTGAAGAGAGCTAGATGAGTCCATGATCTGTTTGGGAAATAAAATCGGTGGGACTTGCCAATGAAAAGGATGTCAAGATTGAAGGAAGAAAAAAGAGGAGTCTAGAAACACTCGTAAGACTTTGGTTTGAGTAAACATGAGGATCGTTTTTGCCATTTACTCAGATGGGCAAGTCCAGGGAGGAGTAGGTTGTAGAAAGAAGTTAACTTTCTGTTGTGTACATGTTAAGTTTGAGGTGTCTCATAGATATTCTAGGCTCACGTCCAAGAAGTCTGTTAGATACAGACCTGGAGTTTAAGGAAGGAGTCCAGGCTGGAGCTGGAGGTATTTGGGAGTCATTTGTTTCTGGTTTCAGGTTCAAAAGAATCCCTTTGCGCTCAGCTGTAGAAATGATTCTGAAGTGTTAATTAGTTTTTCCAGCCACGTTTTACCTAACTTCATGACTGTCACTGAGTTGTATGACATAAAGAAAAAGAAAAAGAAATGAAATGAAAGGAACAAGTCATTTAGAGTGTACTTAGAAGCTTAATTTTGAGTCTAATCTGATCTGTGACATTCTAGAGAGGGATTAAAGTGATCTGAATCATGAAAAACCTTATCCTAAGAGTTACACATCTTTAAAAAGTAGACTAATAATCCACTCCATATTTAAAACTTCATCTGATTACGGTTTGTGCAGATTATATAAGTATATTAAATATGTAGTTGATAGTAAAACTGTGATTTTAACCTTAATGGTGATTTTTGGCATGCTGAGCATAATTTACAATAGTATGCAGTTAAAAATGCTAAAGTTGAATAATACTATTATTTAGAAATTATTGGGGCACTTGGGTGGCTCAGTGGATTGAGTGGGTGACTATTTCAGCTCAGGTCATGATCTCAGGGTCCTAAGATTGAGCCCCATATCAGGCTCTGCCCTCAGCGTGGAATCTGCTTAAGATTCTCTCTCCCTCCTGCTGCCCCTCCCCCTGCTTGTGTCTTCTCTCTCATAAATAAATAAATAAATAAATAAATAAATAAATAAATAAATAAAATCTTAAAAAAATAAATTATTGTCTAACAAGGAAGACTCTTCTCATTTCCATTTTTGTAGTGGCTGCGACTTCTTGTCATTTGCTTAAATCACTGTGGCTGTCATTATTAGTCAGGAAATATGAGTTTGTTATTTGTTTGAGTTTTAATTCAAATATAAATGCAAATACAAGTGATATCAGTCCATCTGAAGATTTTGGTGCCAGTTAGGTAAGGTGTGTGGGAGAGAGAAAGACTTGTTTACAAAAAACAGATTTCTCTTGCTGTAGTTTCCCATAATATTCTAAATAATTGTTGTTTTTTATTTTTAAAAAGATTTTATTTATTTATTTGAGGGAGAAAGCAAGTGAGCATGAGCTGAGCAAGGGGGGCAGAGGGAGAGGGAGAAGCAGACTCCCCTCTGAGCAGGGAGCCTGATGCAGGGTTTGATCCCAGGACCCTGAGATCATGACCTGAGCCAAAGGCAGACACTTAAGCGACTGAGCCATCCAGGTGCCTCTAAATAGTTGCTGTTTTTAACCAGCAAAAGATTCGTCTCTCTTTGGTTACATATTCGTTTTCTAACCAGTTGACACCTATGTTTTTGGTGTCATCCCTTACTAAGTGAGCTGATGGATTGGCCCAGAGCCATTTAAAACAACATTAATGGTCTTTTCAGCCCCTCCCTTACAGTGGAATGTCATCTATCTCATGTGAACCAAATGAATTTTGTTTCATCACCCAGTGTTTTCAGATTTGGTTCCTCCTCCAACTATCTCACACCAACTTAGAACATGGCACTACAGGGATCTACTCTTGTATTTTCCATCTGCATATCCCACGGTCTTCCTTGCTTGTTTGTTATGGGGACTATTATATAGTTTTGTAGCTCACTGGTTGTGATAATTCTTATTTATCCAGAAATCCTGCATAAGTAGTTGCCTATGAGATATGAAGTTATGGTTAAAGCATGGGATTAAAACCGTGTCTTTGAACATACTAAATTCTCTCTTTAAGAATCATCTAGAAAGGTGATTTGTGCATGAAACCCTTCATATGTGTTTCCTCCCTGGCTTGCCAAAAGGATTCCTTTAAAGGTTATTTGATCTGAAGTCAGTCCGTCATATGGGGGTTCTTGGACAGCATGGCGTCCTCATGATCTTGGCCAGATTGTTTGAGCATGGCACGTTCCCCTTTGGCATCTATCTTAGTTTGTTCTTCTGCTGAATCAGGAATGAAGATCTCCCCAGGTGCTTTTCTGTCTTACTGTTATTCTGCAGTTTTTCACGGTTGTTTGTGTGTTTGGGACACACTGCTATTTAACAGTGCAGAACATTTAGGACGCCTTTGGATTTTGCAGAAGGCCACTTGCATGAGGGCAGAGTTGTCAAGTAGGTGTATTTTCTGTTTTCTAGAGTTCCAGGTACTCCAACTCCTTGCCTCTTTACTTCTTTCCTTTTCTCCACCTCACCAACTGCCCCTCATTTTCACCCTCAGACACATCCTAATTCCTGTTCCTAGACAAATCCTCTTTGTCTCCGTTAAAACTTGCTGTCAGCAAAGGGGCTGAACATATTTATAGAAGGTAATAAGAGTGGGAATACTGCTTAAAATAGTTCTGTTAAGGAGAATTTGCACTTTCAAGTCATAAAGAGTCTTTTTTTAAAAGATTTTATTTATTTATTCATGAGAGACACACACAAGGAGAGGCAGAGACACAGGCAGAGGGAGAAGCAGGCTCCACACAGGGAGCCCGACATGGGACTTGATCCTGGGTCTCCAGGATCAGGCCCTGGACTGAAGGCAGCACTAAACCACTGAGCCACCGGGGCTGCCCCATAAATGATGACCACCTGACTAGGAACAATTGGTACTGTTACTGCAAACCTTCAGTTGACTTCTCCACCCCTCTGTGAGGCTAAGCTTGTCTAGTGGACTCTGTTATCTGACCTAACGCCGCTCTATTGCTATCCCACCATGGAAGGTTATGGAGGAGACTTAAGTCACTCAGGAGCAATGGTTGAAGATTTTGGGGGCTGGAGGGGCTTGGCAAGATGCTCCAGAGCATTTTACATAGTGATATGGACTTTTCTATAGTACACTACAGATTAAGTGGCCATAGTCCTTGTCTTTGGCTTTTGGACAAAAGCAAATAGGAGGATTCTAATGTTATACACATGAGTGCACAGCACCAGGACATCTAAATAAATATTTTATTTTCATTTATGTTCTTAAGAATTTTTCAAAAATGACATTTGAATTATGTTGCCTACCTCCCTTTCAGCTCCATGTCGTTCATTGGAATTCCGACAAATACCCCAGTTTTGTTGAGGCAGCTCACGAGCCAGATGGACTAGCTGTCTTGGGAGTATTTTTACAGGTGAGAATCCACTGATTTCATTTTAAATAATTCATCAGCAATGTTGGATAAAGAGTTTCAGTGATGGAAGGGATAGTCTGCCATTTTTAATAGTAAACTCATTCTAAGTTTAATGTTTTCCTTTTGAAATATATATTGAAAATTTACATATTAGTTTATGATTTATCTAGTAGCCCAGAGCTACCACAGGAGCATTGTCTAATGTTGCCTCTTGTCCAGTGATCATTTTTATAAGAATAGAAACAGCAGCAGCAGCAGCAACCATAGTAGCAGGAGTAACAACTGAGATTCTGAGAAGAAAATCTGTATTCTAGGCTCTTCCCCATTACACATTATTTAGAGATACAGGACAGAGTAAAGTTCAAGTTCCTGATTCTTGAAGCACTAGTTTCACCACAGTGGTTTGTAGTCTCAAACACACTGACCAATTTTTAAAAATCGATGTGTTTTCCTTTGTCTCATACTCACATGTGGTTTAGCAAGTATCATTGTTATAATCCCCGTGGGTGGGTTGGGCTGTTCGGCTCCCACTGTGACTACATTCTTGCAGGGCGTGCACTTTTGCTCTGCCACCAACTCTGTGTGCGATGTTGTAACTCATTGGGGCTGGGACTGGGGGAAGTATAGAGCAGAGTGGAGGGTGAGATGAATGGCAGTGGCTCCTTCCCTTTGGCCACCAAGTATGCTGGTGGCAGTGGAATGCAAGTGGGGCAAGAGATTATATTTTAATCCTGAAGGATTTATAACCTTAGGTAGATTTGGGACATCCCTAGTAATGAAAAGAGGCACATAGATTTTTTTCTGATGATTTCTACTCGTGATAACATATTGTCTTGGTTCAGGACCTCAAATCGCTTTAGGTTGAAAATGGGAGATGTTTTCTTTGATTGCTTGAATGTCACAAGAGTCAGTTTGGATTTAGAGTCTGAAGGTCACATCCGGTTGAATAGTGCAAGTGTTATGTTGGAGTTTCCTGAGCATGTTTTCTCTGAATTTAACGTGTATATTAAACATTCATAAAGCTGAAAACTATGGAGCTGTTACTACTAGTTTTGGAATCGAGTTTATAATTCAGCCAAGGAGCCCTGTAACATTATCTTGTTATTCAGATTTCTCTGGCACGATAAAGCCAGCAGGTAAAGGACAGCTTCATTATAGAACAATCTCTGTTTGTTCTGGGCTGGCATACATTTTTCAAAAAAACAATTCAAAACCAGTGACTGAGATGGAGTTGAACCAGACCTGCTCTGCTACAGTAACCACTTCTCTTGAAATTTTGTGCTTTCAGATCGGTGAACATAATTCTCAACTGCAAAAGATTACTGATATTTTGGATTCTATTAAAGAAAAGGTAAAATGAAATTTTATTTGCTACTGACTAATGTATTCCTTGTTCTCTCCTGAAGTCTGTTACCTGCTTTTAATAACTTAGACTATAGATAGAGCGTATGCTATATGCTTCGAAGCAGGTTTGGAACATACTTGGCCAGTAGAGCAGAATCAACCAATTACCACTCATCTTTTGAAAATTATGAGGGGGTCTTAAGTTCTCTAAAATCATTACTAATTCATCTATGCATAATTAGTTTCTGGTATTGGAGCTTTGTGCAATCAGCACTTAATTGCAACACATCGTAAACAAATCTTGTGCTTCTTAAATAAACCTAGGTAATGTGCTACTTCATCTAAAATGTTTAGATTAAGGCAGAAACTTTTTTTTTAAGATGCAAAGGGAGATACTAAATAATTCCATGAGGTAGAGAATTCTAGTAAAATGGTATTTCATTGATATATGTTTTTTTGAGGGGTGTGTAAAGCTCTCCCATTGTAATTTGTGAGAATTCTCTTTTCTCCACCAGGGCAAACAAACTCGATTCACAAATTTTGATCCACTATCTCTGCTCCCTCCATCCTGGGACTACTGGACATATCCCGGTTCCCTGACAGTCCCGCCTCTTCTTGAGAGTGTCACATGGATCGTTTTAAAACAACCTATAAATATCAGCTCTCAACAGGTATGTCACCTTTTCAAGGTTGCTCTTGATTTACTGGAGGAAACTGGACCAAAACCTAAAAAAAAAAAAAATCCTGCCCTTCATTTCTGCTGGGGCCTTATGAAGCCTATGTTTTTTCTTCATTGATCAGATAAGTGTCATTGGACCAGGTAAAACTTATGTCCCTTTCTTATTTGACCTGTGATTAGATGATTTCTCTCCCTGTTCTTTGAAATGTGATGTGTGCACAGACACTGAGGAAAGAAAAGTGACTTTAAAGGTTATAATTGTTTTTTGTTTGTTCGTTCTCTTTATTGGGCTGAGATATAAACAGGTCGGTATATAAACTGGAAAATCAGGGGAAAGGTGACTTTAAGAGGGGACTTTCTTCTTTTTGACCGCACCCTCTAGACCTGCTCCTCCTACAGATTTCACAATCAGAAAGTGAGCAGTGAGAACAGCAGTGGGTCTTTTGGCTTTTGTTGACAAAGCTTTCAGTGGGGCTGCTTGAGGGACTTTAAGCACTTACTAAGGTGCTGTTGGGTGCCTACCTGTGCTGTTTTAGTGAAGACATTGCCTCACTTGTTTTTCTGATAAATACATTGAGTCCCCACGATCAGCCAAGCAGTCTGCAGGCTCAGGATGTCTTTGATGCCCAGAGAGTCTGCTCAAATCTACGAGCTGTGTGACTGACCCGTTGGACAGATGGGTGCTATGTCTTCTGTGGATGCTGTGCTGAGTAGCTTTTCTTTTCTTTTCCTTTTTGAATTACTTGCTGCAAAATCTCAGCAAGGACATAGTCTAGTAATTTTTGCAGCTAATAAGGGATTTCTGTTCTGGGCTTGCTCACCTGCCTGGATGTTTATTTTTTACCCCAAGTCAGAGACTAGAGCTGGTTCACCTTCTAAGGTCATGCCAGGTAACATTTTCCCTTGTGGTGTGTTGAACACATCCAACTTCTGTTGGCCTTATCTTTAGGATTAAAGCCAAATAATAATTTAGGACTAATAAAAACATTTTGTAAAAGTCTGGATTGAAATCCAGAGTTTGACTGACATGGAAATTCCTGTGACTTTTTCCTATCATAAATAAAGTACACTGTGTCATGACAAAAATGACCTGTCACTAATTCGGTGGCCTTACTGACGGAGTACATTTTTCTTTTCTTTGTGTGCTAAACTGTTCGCTTTTACATTCCTTTGTTAAATTTGAACAAGGCAAGGGTAAGAATTAATAAATTATAACATCAAGGTGGTATTAATAGGAGATCATGTTTCTCCTCATATTTCCTTTTTTTTTTGGTAAATTTATTTATTATTGGTGTTCAATTTGCCAACATATAGAATAACACCCAGTGCTCATCTCATCAAGTGCCCCCCTCAGTGCCCGTCACCCAGTCACCCCCACCCCCCATCCACCTCCCCTTCCCCCACCCCTAGTTCATTTCTATCCTCATATTTCAAGGATATTTTTATCTCTTAAATAACTTTTTAAAATCTTTGAAAGAGAATATATCAAAATATATAATTTAGTTCCTTAAAATGCATAAAGCTCTAAATCAAACATGACTGGCTATAAGTTTAGGAATTATGCCTACCTAGCTGTGGTTTCCTTACTGTATCTAATTGGAGACTCAATTGATTAATATTAATTATTAATGTGGTTTCTATATGGTTGAGTATATAAAATAATAACTATATTTTAGCTTTAGTATGATTGATAATTTACTGTGATTTACTTAAATACACTTACATCTATTCTAGCATGAATATTTTCAGACATTTTCATTTTTTAAAAAAGATTTTATTTATTTGAGACAGAGAGAGAGAGAGAGAGAGAGAGAGAAAGAGCACAGGCAGGGGGAAGGGGCAGAGGGAGAGGAAGAAACAGACTCCTCGCTGAGCAGAGAGCCAGACCTGGTCTGATCTGAGAACCCTGAGATGGTGACTTAACCCAAAGGCAGACATTTAACTGATTGAGCCATCCATGCGCCCCAGACATTTCCATTTTTTAACCAGATGGAAATGATTATCTGAGTAAGAATCCAAATTATTATAATATGGCATTATGGTGATTTTAAGAGTTAAAGAATGAAACAAAAGATATTTCAGAAATCCAATCCCAGTCTAACCATGAGAAAAATATCAGACAAAGCCCAACTGAGGGACATTCTACAAAATAGCCAATCAGTATTCTTCAAAACTATCAAAGTTATCAAAAGCAAAGTAAATCTGAGAAATTGTCATTATCAAGAAATGCTCAAGGACATATGACTACTAAGTGTAATATTTCTTGGTAGGATCCTGGAACAGAAAAAGACATTAGGTAAAAACAAAGGAAATCTTAGTAAAGGATGGACTTTGGTTAAGAGAACATTAATACTGGCTCACCAGTTGTGAAAAATATACCACACTAATGTAAAATATTAATAATAATAAGGCAAATAGAGTGTGGGATATATGAGAACTATTTGTGCTATCTTTGTAATAATTCTGTAAATCTAGAATTATTCTAAAATAAAAAGGTTATTAAGAAAACCCAAAACATCAGAGGGTTGAGATGATTATTCAGTTTTTTACCTCTTTTATATAAAGAGAGATGAACCTGTATACCACTTGTTTAAAAGTCACTTTCCAAAAGATAACTTCTAATCTAATTTTTGGCAGCTTTTTATTTTTGAAGTCCCTGGGGCACATTATTTTATTTTCTAATTCTACTGTACAATGTCACTAGCTATGAAGATTAAATTCTTTTTTCAGTAAGTTGGTGCCAATGTTTTTTCTAGGTTTTTCTGCTATTTCTTGCCAAGTCACTGTTTGACAGGAAGGACAAATCACGTGATTTTCATTTTCTTTTATTTGATTCAAGCTCATGTTTTTCTCCAGAGTCACTTACAGAAATGCTTAGTTTAACTGCCAGACCAGTAAACAGATATGCTGTTTTCAGATAGTTTTGATAACTGATGTGTCATTCTCTTTGGAAGGCTAACTTTTCTGCCAAGTTTCTTTGGGTTATCCTAAATTATCCAAATTGGCTTGCTCACCTGCTGAATTCAATGTGCAGAATCCTTGGTTTTAATTCTATGCTTTTTTTAAAAAAAATTCTCTTTGTCATTTGTTATGATATTTCCATACAATAAAATTCATGAGTTTTAGTGTGCAGTTGATGATTATTGCTATTGTATATTACTATGCAGCAATTACTAGATTGAGATATAAAACAGATCCCTAGGCCAAAAAATTTCCTTGTGTGTCTTTGCACTCCACCTCCTTCCTCACCCATGGCACAGGCCGTCACTGAGATGCTGTTACTGGGATTTTGCTTTTTCTAGATTTTTATTTATTTATTTTTATTTTATTTATTTTTTAAAAGAGATTTTATTTATTTATCCATGAAAGACACAGAGAGAGAGAGGCAGAGACACAGGCAGAGGGAGAAGCAGGCTCCATGCAGGGAGCCCGATGTGGGACTCGATCCCGGGACTCCAGGATCACGCCCTGGGCCCAAGGCAGATGCTCAACTGCTAAGCCACCGGGCTGCCCTAGATTTTTATTTAAATGGAATCATACAGTATGTAGATTTTCATGTTTAGTTTTTTTTTTTTTTTTTTTTACTTAGCATGATGTTTTTTAGATTCACTGTCAATTTTTTGTTACTGAGTAATATTCTATGATATGGATAAACCACCTTATTTTAAAGTCTCTTTACCACCTGATGGACATTTTGGTTGCTTCCTGTTCTGGGCTATTACAAATAATAGCTGTGCATACTTGGAAGTTAGAAATGATTGGCATATGCATTTTTGTGTGGACGCATATTTTCATGTTTTGTGGCAATACCCAGCTCTAGATTCACTAGGTCATGTGGTAACTTCAGGTTTAATTGTATAAAGTGCTACCGTATTGTTTTTTAATGTGGCTGTTCCACGCTCCATTCTCACAGGCAATATATGAGATTTCTAGTTCCTCCACATCCTTGTCAACACTTGGTGGTGTTAGTCCTTGGATCTTTAGCCGTTCTAGTGGGTATATGTGATTTTTAAAATTCGCATTTATCTGGTGATCAGTAATGTTGAACATTTTTTCATATACTTATTGGCTGTGCATATATCTTTTGTGAAATATCTGTTCAATTAATTTGCTCCTTTTAAAATTGGGTGTTTGTTTTTTCATTATTGAATTGCAAAGGTTCTTTTTTTTTATAAAGATTTTATTTATTTATTCATGAGAGACAGAGAGAGAGAGAGAGAGAGGCAGAGACACAGGCAGAGGGAGAAGCAGGCTCCATGCAGGGAGCCCGACGTGGGACTCGATCCCAGGTCTCCAGGATCATGCCCTGGGCTGAAGGCCAGCGCTAAACCGCTGAGGCACCTGGGCTGCCCCAAAGGTTCTTTATACAATCAGGATGAAGTCCTTTTTAAAATACATTTTTTAAAAGATTTTATTTATTCATTCATGAGAGAGAGAGGCAGAGACATAAGCAGAGGGGGAAGCAGGTTCCCTGCAGGAAGCCCAATCAATGTAACACTTGATCCCAGGACCCTGGGATCACGCCCTGAGCCAAGACAGCTCCTGAACCACTGAGCTACCCAGGCGTCCCTTAAAATACATATTTTGCAGAGGTTTTCTCTCAGTCTGTTGGTTGCCTTTTTAAAAACTATGTCTTTTGGAGAGTAAAAGCTCTTAACCTTGATATAGTCCATTTTAATCAGTTTATCCTTTATTAGTTTGTGCTTTTGGTATCCTGTGTAAGATATCTTTGCCTAACTATATGCCCCTAAATATTTTTTCATACTTTAAGTAATGTTTGTAGCTCTTACATTTAAGTTTTTGATGACTTATGAGTTAATTTTTATATATATACACTGTGCCCCATTTTCTCTTTCCTTTCCTTCTGATATTTCAATTACATATACATTTAACCTTTTAATAACATCTCACAGATCCGCAAGACTTTATTTTTTTAGATTTTTAAATTCAATTTAATTAACATATAGTGTATTACTAGTTTTGGAGGTAGAGTTTAGTGATTCAGCAGTTGCATATAACACCCAGTGCTCATTACATTAAGTGCCCTCCTTCATGCCCATCACCCACTTAGCCCATTCCCCCATCAGAGGGGAGATGCCCCTCCAGCAACCCTCAGTTTGTTTCCTATAGTTAAGAATCTCTTGTGGTTTCCCTCTCTCTGATTTCACCAAGACTCTTTTTTTTTTTAATTTATTTTTTATTGGTGTTCAATTTACTAACATACAGAATAACCCCCAGTGCCCGTCACCCATTCACTCCCACCCCCCGCCCTCCTCCCCTTCCACCACCCCTAGTTCGTTTCCCAGAGTTAGCAGTCTTTACGTTCTGTCTCCCTTTCTGATATTTCCCACACATTTCTTCTCCCTTCCCTTATATTCCCTTTCACTATTATTTATATTCCCCAAATGAATGAGAACATATAATGTTTGTCCTTCTCCGACTGACTTACTTCACTCAGCATAATACCCTCCAGTTCCATCCACGTTGAAGCAAATGGTGGGTATTTGTCATTTCTAATAGCTGAGTAATATTCCATTGTATACATAGACCACATCTTCTTTATCCATTCATCTTTGGATGGACACCGAGGCTCCTTCCACAGTTTGGCTATCGTGGCCATTGCTGCTATAAACATCGGGGTGCAGGTGTCCCGGTGTTTCATTGCATTTGTATCTTTGGGGTAAATCCCCAACAGTGCAATTGCTGGGTCGTAGGGCAGGTCTATTTTTAACTGTTTGAGGAACCTCCACACAGTTTTCCAGAGTGGCTGCACCAGTTCACATTCCCACCAACAGTGTATGAGGGTTCCCTTTTCTCCGCATCCTCTCCAACATTTGTTGTTTCCTGCCTTGTTAATTTTCCCCATTCTCACTGGTGTGAGGTGGTATCTCATTGTGGTTTTGATTTGTATTTCCCTGATGGCAAGTGATGCAGAGCATTTTCTCATGTGCGTGTTGGCCATGTCTATGTCTTCCTCTGTGAGATTCTGTTCATGTCTTTTGCCCATTTCATGATTGGATTGTTTGTTTCTTTGGTGTTGAGTTTGATAAGTTCTTTATAGATCTTGGAAACTAGCCCTTTATCTGATATGTCATTTGCAAATATCTTCTCCCATTTTTTAGGTTGTCTTTGAGTTTTGTTGACTGTATCCTTTGCTGTGCAAAAGCTTCTTATCTTGATGAAGTCCCAATAGTTCATTTTTGCTTTTGTTTCTTTTGCCTTCGTGGATGTATCTTGCAAGAAGTTACTATGGCCGAGTTCAAAAAGGGTGTTGCCTGTGTTCTCCTCTAGGATTTTGATGGAATCTTGTCTCACATTTAGATCTTTCATCCATTTTGAGTTTATCTTTGTGTATGGTGAAAGAGAGTGGTCTAGTTTCATTCTTCTGCATGTGGATGTCCAATTTTCCCAGCACCATTTATTGAAGAGACTGTCTTTCTTCCAATGGATAGTCTTTCCTCCTTTATCGAATATTAGTTGCCCATAAAGTTCAGGGTCCACTTCTGGATTCTCTATTCTGTTCCACTGATCTATATGTCTGTTTTTGTGCCAGTACCACACTGTCTTGATGACCACAGCTTTGTAGTACAACCTGAAATCTGGCATTGTGATGCCCCCAGATATGGTTTTCTTTTTTAAAATTCCCCTGGCTATTCGGGGTCTTTTCTGATTCCACACAAATCTTAAAATAATTTGTTCTAACTCTCTGAAGAAAGTCCATGGTATTTTGATAGGGATTGCATTAAACGTGTATATTGCCCTGGGTAACATTGACATTTTCACAATATTAATTCTGCCAATCCATGAGCATGGAATATTTTTCCATCTCTTTGTGTCTTCCTCAATTTCTTTCAGAAGTGTTCTATAGTTTTGAGGGTATAGATCCTTTACCTCTTTGGTTAGGTTTATTCCTAGGTATCTTATGCTTTTGGGTGCAATTGTAAATGGGATTGACTCCTTAATTTCTCTTTCTTCAGTCTCATTGTTAGTGTATAGAAATGCCACTGACTTCTGGGCATTGATTTTGTATCCTGCCACGCTACCGAATTGCTGTATGAGTTCTAGCAATCTTGGGGTGGAGACTTTTGGGTTTTCTATGTAGAGTATCATGTCATCGGCGAAGAGGGAGAGTTTGACTTCTTCTTTGCCAATTTGAATGCCTTTAATGTCTTTTTGTTGTCTGATTGCTGAGGCTAGGACTTCCAGTACTATGTTGAACAGCAGTGGTGAGAGTGGACATCCCTGTCTTGTTCCTGATCTTAGGGGAAAGGCTCCCAGTGCTTCCCCATTGAGAATGATATTTGCTGTGGGCTTTTCATAGATGGCTTTTAAGATGTCGAGGAATGTTCCCTCTATCCCTACACTCTGAAGAGTTTTGATCAGGAATGGATGCTGTATTTTGTCAAATGCTTTCTCTGCATCCAATGAGAGGAGCATATGGTTCTTGGTTTTTCTCTTGCTGATATGATGAATCACATTGATTGTTTTACGGGTGTTGAACCAGCCTTGTTTCCCAGGGATAAATCCTACTTGGTCATGGTGAATAATTTTCTTAATGTACTCTTGGATCCTATTGGCCAGTATCTTGTTGAGAATTTTTGCATCCATGTTCATCAGGGATATTGGTCTGTAATTCTCCTTTTTGGTGGGGTCTTTGTCTGGCTTTGGAATTAAGGTGATGCTGGCCTCATAGAACGAATTTGGAAGTACTCCATCTCTTTCTATCTTTCCAAACAGCTTTAGGAGAATAGGTATGATTTCTTCTTTAAACGTTTGTTAAAATTCCCCTGGGAAGCCATCTGGCCCTGGACTCTTGTGTCTTGGGAGGTTTTTGATGACTGCTTCAATTTCCTCCCTGGTTATTGGACTGTTCAGGTTTTCTATTTCTTCCTGTTCCAGTTTTGGTAGTTTGTGGCTTTCCAGGAATGTGTCCATTTCTTCTAGATTGCCTAATTTATTGGCGTATAGCTGTTCATAATATGTTTTTAAAATCGTGTGTATTTCCTTGGTGTTGGTAGTGATCTCTCCTTTCTCATTCATGATTTTATTAATTTGAGTCTTCTCTCTCTTCTTTTTAATAAGGCTGGCTAATGGTTTATCTATCTTATTAATTCTTTCAAAGAACCAACTCCTGGTTTTGTTGATCTGTTCCACAGTTCTTCTGGTCTCGATTTTGTTGAGTTCTGCTCGAATCTTTATTAACTCCCTTCTTCTCTTGGGTGTAGGATCTATTTGCTGTTTTTTCTCTAGCTCCTTTATGTGTAAGGTTAGCTTCTGTATTTGAGTCCAAGACTCTTTTTTAAAGATAATTTTTAATATTTCTGTTTTTCATCATGGATAATTTCTATTGATCAAGTTCATTCACTCTTTCCTCTGGAGTCAATTTGACTGTCAGGTCTATCCAGGTAATTTTTTGTTTTAGCAATTCTATATTTTAGTTCTAAATATTTGGTTTGGTTCTCTTTTCTTATATCTATTTTCCTGCTGAGACTTTCCACTACTCTGCATTAAAGATGCTTTGTTTAACATACAACCCTCAGGTAATTAAAGTAGCCATTTTAAAATCCTTGTGAAAAAATCCTTGTTAAGTTCCTACTTTGGTTCCTATTGGGTCTGACTCTGCTGATGTTTCCTTTTTTGAGAATGTGTTCCATTTTCTTGCCTCTTTGTATGTGAAGTATTTTTAATATTTATTTATTTATTTATTTATTTATTTATTTATTTATTTATTTATTATTGGAGTTCAATTTGCCAACATATAGCATAACACCCAGTGCTCATCCCATCAAGTGCCCCCCTCAGTGCCTGTCACCCAGTCATCCCCACTCCCCGCCCACCTCCCTTTCTACCACCCCTTGTTTGTTTCCCAGAGTTAGGAGTCTCTCATGTTCTGTCTCCCTTTCTGATATGTGAAGTATTTTTAAAATTATATTCTAGATGTTATGAACATTAAGTTATGGAGATTCTGGATTTGGTTATTTTTTTTCTGATGAATATTATTTCCTTTACTTTAATAGGTAATTTTTTTTTTTTTTTTTTTTGTGTGTGTGTGTGTGTGGTCAAGGCTTGAATTGCAAATTTTCTTTTTTGTGCAGCAGTTCTGGTCTCAGAACAGCCATGTGTGGTTCTTGGGTATAGAGTTTGAGGATCCTCTCTCTGATTCTTTTCCTTAAGACCAGTGTGCTCCATTGCAGATTCTACTCAGCTTCAAGTGAAACACTGGAGAGATAGGAACTCACTGTAGAGCTCCCATCTCTCCTTCAAGTGAGAATAAATTACCCACCTGAGTCCCTCTGCTTTTGCTCACTCTCCACTACCTGTGACTAGTTTTGTTTTTTTTTTAAGATTTTATTTATTTATTCATGAGAGACACAGAGAGAGAAAGAGAGAGAGAGAGAGAGAGAGAGAGAGAGGCAGAGGCAGGGACACAGGCAGAGGGAGAAGCAGGCTCCACGCAGGGAGCCCGATGTGGGACTCGATCCCGGGACTCCAGGACCACGCCCTGGGCCAAAGGCAGGGGCTAAACCGCTGAGCCACCCAGGGATCCCGTTTTTTTTTTTTTTTTTTTTTTTTTTTTTTTTTAATATTGTCTAGGTTTTAGAGTTATTTTCCACAGGGAGGTTGTCTGTAGGTTCTTAGACCAACATACCTGGAAGCAAAACCTAATGTCCCTTTTAAATAGTAAAATGCTATATTATGTAATTAATGATAATGATCTAGGATTACTCTTCTTCTGCATCTTTAGGCTAAATGTGAAATGAGGAAAGAATGCATTCACTTGAACATTAGCTTTGACTTATATAAGAAACTCCATGTAATTAGCTTTGTAATTAAAGTTCCAAATTATAGAAGACAGTACAAATCAATTCTAGAATTGTTTAATAATTGCTAATTCTTGCAAGGTATAATGCAAAGGAAGTGTTTAACAAAGAATTGTTAAAGGAGTGTTAAAAATGTTCCTAGTCTTCAAGTAGTTTATAATCTAATAGACAAGATAAAATAAATGCATAAAAAAATTATAACAGTGGCTGTGCTTGGTATATAAGAGAAATGAGGTGTAAAGGAGGTTAAAGGGGAGAGACTGGTTTATTGGAGAAATCAGGAAAAGACTTCATGAAAGAGCTGATATCTGGGCTAGGGAAAAAGCAGTGACTGGTAGTAAAAAAAAAGGGAGCAATTTCAAGAAAGAACACCATAAATAAAGGCAAGAAAAGGTGCAGAAAATATGTGGGCACCTTTATACTTAAGATTCTCAGACTTTAGTATATACAACAATCACCTGGAGGAGCTTATCAAAATGTGGATCTTATTAGAAATTCTCATTCAGAAGGTCTGGCTTAGGGTTCCATAATCTGAAATTTTAAGAATCATCCCAAAGTCTTTTCATTCAGATGCTCTGGGGCCGCCCTTCACTAAACTGGCTTTGGGTGGGACCTGTGTGTGGTCGTAATCAGAGACAATCTAGTTGGTTGGAACCCAGTGACTCAGAAACCAGGCTCACTAGTTTGTTTTGGGGGCCTTATTAGAGCTAGAAATGTTGCATGTTTTGGAGATAGATTTTGAAATGTTCACACCTGAAGCGATATGATATTCGGGAATTTGCTTCAAAATAATCCAGTTTGGGCAGGATCGGAGGTGGAAAGAGAGAATGAGTAGGAGTACGGATAAAATGAAATTGGCTGTGTGTTAATGATTGATGAAGCTGGGTACTGAGTTTGTGGTGGTTTATTCTGCTCTTTCTAGCTTTCTGGATGTTTGAAAATTTACGTAATAAAACACACGAAAAGAGATGAGGGGAAAATAGAAAAAAAGTTGCAATATTGTGCTGTGGTTAGTGCATGACCTATTTGCCAGATGGCTTATTTATTGAAACTTCCTAGCTCTCCATCAAGCTCCTATAAAATGAGGATAAGAGTGTATCATTGATTAAATGAGATAGGCATGTAAAGGACTTAGCACAATACCTGGCCCATCATGTTCTGTAAGAGAGATTTCACTTTTATTATTATCCAGCTTTGACAGGCAGTGGCTTGCTATTAGACATTTGAGCACTAGAGTGACATAAGCAAAGCTACTTACAAAACATTAGAAAAGAGTGTTTCTGCTTATTGCGGTTGCTATGTAAAGAAATTAAAATTTCAGTAGTAGAGCCAAGAAAAACAGCAAAACAGATCATACTCACGTCAGCCTTCAGGCTAATATGGGGCGATTCCTGCCAGGACTCGTGTAGATGGGATCAGCCTTCATGACAGAGCAGCCCATTTTCTGTCTGCAAGAAGCCCAGGAGCCCAGTGAGGAGACTGATAAGGGCCAGCCAGGGCTAAGCATTTTGAGGTTAGTGCAGTGGTGGAGGACACCAGGCCCAAGAGAAGCACATCTGAGCAGGGACGGACAGATGCAGGGTCTGCCTACCTGGGCTAAGCAATTGGGAGGGAGATCCAGAGCCAAAAAGGGAAGGGATTTGGTGAGACATCAGGACAGGTTCAGTGAGTCTGACCAAAATGTGCAGGCAGGTCATAGAACTAGAGTAAATTCCAATGGGGTTAACGTGTTACGGAAGTAGGGAACCATGATCAAACTTGCAGAGGAGTCAAAAGAAGGGTGGGAGGTGCACCTGGGTGGCTCAATCAGTTACGTGTATGCCTTTGGCTCAGGTCATGATCCTAGGGTCTTGGTGATGAGGAGTCCTGGGATCAAGCCCCACATCAGGCTTCCTGCTTGGTGGGGAGCCTGGTTCTCCCTCTCCTTTTGCCCCTTTCCATGCTCTTGCCCCCCCCCCCAAATAAATAAATACAATCTTTTTATAAAAAAGCCAAGGTCTTCAGAGTACTGGGCAGTTTCACTGGGAGGCAAGTTGTGTTTGCTGAGGCCAGCAAGTTGGTGCCCTGATTCAGGACTTGGGATCCTGCTGAGCCACCTGGAGAGGCCACAACATAGAGATTTGCTCCCCGTGATCTGTGGAAGGCTGAGTATTTTCCCTGTGGCTCCAGAGGTTAGATTTTATTTACCTCTGCTGCTTGACTTTACCAGAGAATTCTTCAAGTCTCCTCTGGCTTTAGCTATAATCTGGTCTAATGAAACACAAGTAATAGTAAGTTCTAAGTATTTGTCTTATCTTGCCCATATCTATACCCTTTTAAAAGATCTCTCAAAGTATCACTTGTGCAAAGACATGTCTGCCTGGGTATGATGCGAGAACTTCTCTCCGGGGAGTGTGGTTACAAACCGCTGTCTCTTATTATAGAGGAGCTCCATCGCCTCTGCCTCCCATCCTGGCTAGTGCTGAACAAGAAATATTTGGAGCTTCAGCTAAATGATGATGATGGAAACTTAATAGATGTATCCTAGTGTGAATTTTTTAAAAAAATATTTATTTATTTGAGAGAGAGAGAGAGAGAGAGCATGAGCAAGGGGAAGGCCAGAGGGAGAAGACAACCTGCTGAGCCAGGAGCCCAATGCAGGGCTCCATCCCAGAACCCTGAGATCATGACCTGAGCTGAAGGCAGACGCTTAACCAACCGAGCCACCCAGGCACCCCGACCCACATTCTAAATGTCATTTCCTCATATTATTTTGATCCTCAGATAAAGTGCTTATGTATTTAATTTTTTGAACCCACAGGTACTTGTGTCATGGTGAGAACTTAGCAGAAGTATTGTTTTATTACTTATATGACTCATAATTTAGAACACTTTTACTGTAACATATTAGTTCCTGGTAGAGGAAAGGTTATATGTTTCGTAACTTTCTATGGAGGGCAGTTCACCAACATTGGTGTGACTTTCTCTGCTGAAGCCAACTCTTCTCTCTTCTTCAACAGCTGGCCACATTCCGCACTCTCCTCTGCACAGCGGAGGGCGAAGCAGCGGCCTTTTTGTTGAGCAACCACCGCCCACCACAGCCTCTGAAGGGCCGAAAAGTGAGAGCTTCTTTCCATTAAAAGTCACCAGCTGACCACTGCAAACATGTCTGTGGAGAAAAAAACAAAACGCAAAAATCCCTGCTAACAGCTCTTTCTTAGAATTCTGGCTTATGGGTACCATATTGCTTTCAGCTTCAGCACCCGAAAGAAGCTCAGATCTCTGCAATCAAACTAACTTAACTCATCCATCTCAGATTTCCACTCATCAGGACTCAAACGGTAAACATTGTTTGATGTGTGTTAAAACCTACAAAATACAATCTTTTACTACCTGTGTGGGAACATGGCAGGCATTGCACAACTTCCTAAAACATTAAAAAATTTTCCCTTGCCCTAGAGATTGAATCAGTCATATCTCTCAGCAATGTTTGGTGAAAAAAATTAAAATCTTTTCCAGAATGATAAGATCATGATATCTTTTTCCACACAAAGGAGTCTTAATGTCTCGATATCATTCCAATTCATAAAACGTTGATAATATTTCCTTTTAAAGGGAGTTTTTGTTTTGATTATGTTGTTGATTCTCATTGCATGGTACCTTTAATAGAATGAACAATCTGAGCATTCTGGGGGGTGGGATATAACTACTCACTGTGTCTGTTCCACAACTCAAAATTAACCTATCCAATTTTGGTGGGCAATTCCTCAGGATATGAATGACTGCTTAAACCTTAATGAGTTATGCCCTATATCACATTCGTGCAGTAATGTTAGTGATAACCAGGTTGATAATTGACCAGATGCAGTGCTTGCCAGTTTATTGACATAGTTTGAAACTAACAGATTGCAAGGTACCAGGCTGGTGGTGCAGCCCAAGGGCATGATGATGAATGGGTTGCTTACTTTTCCCCTTGTTTTGGCACAGAGCAGGGAGCAATCCTGTATAGGTTACTGTTCTGTCAAGTGGTGGAAAATATTTACTTGAGTCTCATATAAGTATACAGTCAGCTCACAAACCCTTCAACCCATTTCCATGGCAAAGTTCATCTCCCTTTTTATCCATGTCCCTCAATCTCACAAGTAATTTTATAAGTTGGCTGTTGATATTCACTTTAACCTGTTGCCTCTTATGTATTTTTCTTTGTTTTTGGTGAAGGAGGATGGTGAGGGTCCTTTCACTCTCTCTGGTGCAAGTGGAGTGACACCATTAATTTAACCACGTTTAAGGCTTGGACACAGAGTACACTTCTGTCTTCTGAGAGAAGTTTAGCTGAGTTTCCTTGATTTTGTTAATTTGTTTCAAACACCATTCCTCCTCTGAATGTAGATTTTGATATCTTAAATTATTGTAATAGTTTTCTTGATAGGATAACTGAGTGTCAGTAAATTATATGATAATGCTGTACTCAGTTGCAGAAGATAAGCTCCTGAAGTCTAACTGGTCATTTCTGTTTTCCCTCATGTAGCTTAAGCCTTGCAGGAGATTGCCATCTCATAAATCTTTAATGAACTGAATCTTTTAAACTATTTTATTTGATGTCTTCGGTAATTATCTCGCAGCTTGTGATTAAATGCACCATCAGTTAATGTAACAAGTAAAATATAAGTTATCTCTTAAAGGTGGTTTCTTCTGAAAGGAATAATTTATTAAATCTACTTGTGTAACCAGATGTTTTAAAAATACCAATGTTGAATGGGAAGGTGTTTCTTTAGTTTGGAAAGACATGTTGTGAGGTATCCTAGTCACAGAAAGAAGTCTGTTTCCTCAGAGAAGGTAGTTGTTCTGTTTGAAGGGGTGTGTAACGAGGATTCTAGTTACTTTGCATGAGAGTTTTTACGTTGTAATTTAGGGTTTCTGCTACAATATTGCCTCAGTTCCATGCTACAAATTGGACTTTTGTAGACTAAAAGTCAACATATCACTCATTATCTTGAAGACTGTCTGCTAATTTATTTATCTCTTAGGGGCAAAAGATCTAAGTGTATGTTGAAGTTGTTATCTCTTAAAAAGATTAAAGAGTATAAATACTAATATGGATCTCTTTTGTTTCCTACACATGTTGGATTTATGTTCATTAAACATTTTGTGTTTTATTTAAGTTGAATTCAACCGTAATGAAGAAAATGAGATAAACTTTGAACTGTATCAGGGACTCGCATATGCAAGACATAAAACAAGATTATCGTTTTATACTTTCTATTTAGAAAATAATCTTAAACTCACAAAAAAATGCAAACAGTACATTTTTTCTGAATTATTTGAGAGTAAGTTGCAAACCTACTGCTCCACCATCCCACAAGCTTTAGTATATATTTCCTGTAAGTGAGGACATTATCCTACAAAGCTACAATATAGCTAAAATAACCATAAGGAATAAAAGGCATCCAAATTGGCAAGGAAGATGTCAGATTTTCACTATTTACATATGACATGATACTCCATATTAAAAAAAACTCAAAAAAACTCCACCCCAAAATTCCTAGAGCTGATACATGAATTCAGTAAAGTTGCTGTATACAAAATCAATGTATAGAAACCTGTTGCATTTCTTTATACCAACCATGAAACAGCAGAAAGAGAAATCAAGGAATTGGTCCCATTTACAGTTGCACCAAAAACTATAAGATATCCAGAAATAAACCCCAAGTAAAGAGGTAAAAGATCTGTATTCTGAAAACTGTAAAACAATGACAAAAGAAATTGAAAAAGACACAAAGAAATGGAAAAATATTCATGCTCATGTATTGGAAGAACAAATATTGTTCTATATTACCCAAAGCAATCTACATATTCGATGCTTTTCCTAACAAAATACCACCAGCATTTTTCACAGACCTAGAGCAAATAACCCCAAAATTTGTATGGAACCACAAAAGACCCTGAATAGCCAAGCCGTCTTGAAAAAGAAGAGCAAAGCTGGAGGCCTTACAATTCCAGACTTCTAATTATATCACAAAACTGTAGGGATCAGGACAGTATGGTATGTGCACAAAATACAGACACACAGATCAATGGAACAGTATAGAAAGTCCAGAAATGGACTCACAACCCTATTGGTCAACTAGTCTTTGATAAAGCAGGAAAAATATCCAATGGGAAAAAGACAGTCTCTTCAGTAAATGGTGTTGGGAAAAGTGGACAGCATCATGCAGAAGAATGAAACTGGGCCACGTTCTTACACCATACACAAAAAGTGAATTCCGAATGGATGGAAGACATAAATGTAAGACAGGAAACCATCAAAATCCTAGAGGAGAACACAGGTGATAACCTCTTTGATATAGGCCATAGCAACTTCTTCCTAGATATGTCTCTTGAGACTAGGGAAACAAAAGTAAAAATGAATTATTGGAACTTCACCAAGATAAAAAGCTTCTGCATAGCAAAGGAAATAATCAACAAAACTAAAAGGCAACAGAATGGGAGAGGATATTTGCAAATGACGCATCCGATAAAGAGTTAGTATCCAGATTTTAATACCCATTGAAGTGCTTACTCCTCTGAGAGAATAATTGTTTAAGTTGCCACCAGTCCTTTACACTTGAAGGTAACTGATCTTTTTTTTTTTTTTTTTTTTTTTAACGTTAAGTATTTTAATTTCGGCTATCTGTAGAGCACCAAGGAAATGTGGAAAAGATAGAAAAATTAATTCTGGATAAATTAGCAAAGGCATGAAAATTTGCAAATGTGATGTTTTGAACACTGGATTCACTGGTTCTCTGTGTAGATTTGTATCCTGTATGGAGGGTGGGGAGATGTATCAGTGAGGACTCTTTGGCCGGAGAACAATAGGAACCCCAACACCACAGGGCTAGAGCAATAGTGTGAAGCTAGGGGCTAAGATCCGGCCTCAGTATCCCTCCTTCTTGGTGGTCTCCACTTCTGTGGGCTCCATCAGCAGTTAGATTCTCCCTTCATAAAGGAGGGTTGGCAGACTGCACCTCTAGCCCTAAACCATCCCCTGTAAGCCACACCAACAGTAAAGGAGAGCTTCTTTCTTCAAAAACTTTGAAAAATTTTCTTTTTCACTCCCGTTTGCCTAGAATGAGCCACACGCCCTTCAACAAGTCATCAAGGTCAGCAGATACAAGACTTGGGGAAGCAGGTGACATTGGCCCCTTCCCAAGCTACACAGATTAAGAACAGAGGAGAGCTGACTCCAGCAAAAGGAGACTGGGAACCAGTACCTGAGGAAGGGAGAAAAGATTCTGGGCGGCAAAAACAATAATATCTACTCTATACCAAAGAGTGGCTGAAGAGAGGTCTGAAAAGAATAAAACTCACGAGCTAATTCAGACCTTTCAGGAAATAATCATCATCCACCTAAAAGAGAATGAAGTTTCTCAAGCCAAATACAAGGTCAGCATTTCATAAGGGCATAAGATTTTTTTTTAAAGATTTTATTTATTTATTGATGAGAGACACACAGAGAAGGAGGCAGAGACATAGGCAGAGGGAGAAGCAGGCTCCCTGTGGGGAGCCTGATTCAGGACTCAATCCCAGGTCCCTGGGATCATGCCCTGAGCCAAAGATAGATGCTCAACCACTAAGCCACCCAGGTGCCCCAGGGCGTAAGATTTTAAAAAGTTCTTTTCTGCTAGTGCTTTGATGCAGTGATAAATTGATACTTTTCCACAGGAATGAGGAAGGATGGGGATTGTCAGGGCTAGGTACCCAACCTAAAATTAGCCAAACCTGGGAACTTCAGCAGGGAAGAGCTACTTGTTGACCCAGCTACTTGTTCCCCGTAAGGCTTACATGTTGACACTGGATTCTGATCATGGACAGTCTGTTGGTGGCTTCTTTCCAGTTCCAAGGAGGCAGAGATGTTCCTTTTAGATTTGCTCCTCATTTCTCTGAGCCTTCTTTGTCTAGCAACCAATGTGGATCGTTCATGCTTATGATTCACAATGCCTTTGTCTTTATTGGTGGCTCAAGAAGTATTTGTTAAAAGCATTAATGAATGAACACATGAGGGGTGCCTGGATGGCTCATTCGGTTCAGCAGCCAACTCTTGGTTGGGCTCAGGTCATGATCTCAGGGTCGTAAGACTGGGCCCCGAGTAGAGCTCAGTGCTCAGGGAGGAGTCTGCTTGAGGTTCTCTCTCCCTCTCCCCCTGCCGCTCCCTGCTGTCTAAAATAAATAAACTAATCTTTAAAAATAAATAAATAAATAAATAAATAAATAAATAAAGACATAAATAAATAAAGACATACATAAATAAATGAGTAATAAGTGCTCTGATTATATGTAAAATTAGCACATCTTGAAATCTTGAAATCATTGTTCTTTAGTGAAATAACAGGTGCCCACAGATTCCTAAAAACACAAGCAATTTGTTTCCTAATGAAATGTTAATTTATCAATTATGAAATTAATCCAAGACCATTGGGGGTGGAGGTGTACGTTGTGGTTGTTGCATTGTTATTACATGGGTACACTTTGCCCAGCGTGATCTCCAAACACATCGTGTCCTTCCTTATGAGGGCCAAGGTCCTTCTATTTTTCCTCTGACTAAAATTTTCTACTGCCATCATCTGGACAACCAGATAATTTTCTTCTACAACCTGTGCTTTGGACCTGCAGCGCTGGAAGTGGCTTGCAGACCTCCAGGGCCCCTGAGACACTTCCAGGGGGTCAGTGAAGTCAAAATTAATTTATAATAATACCAAGATACAATGGTGCAACTGGGTGGCTCAGTTAGGATCTCAGGGTTGTGGGGACTGAGCCCTGTGTGGGGCTCTTCAATGGGAGTGGAGCCTGCTTGGGATCCTCTCTCTCCCTCTGCGTCCCACTCACCCCTGCTTGTGTGCTCTCTCTCTCTATAAAAAGAAAAGAAAAGAGCAAGAAAAAGATATTATTTGCCTTTTTCACTGCTTTGACATTTGCGCTGATGGAAAAAAATGGCTAATTTCTTGGCATAAATCAAAGCTGTGGCAGTAAATGGTGATACTAGTCATTTTTTCCTTACCACCATGCATAGTTTTAAAATGTTTTTCTTAAGAATGTCCTTTTTGTTAAGTAAAAATTATTAACTGTGCTTGTATTATTGAAAATTAGGCTGAGATTAACTATTAATCTTTATTCCTGAGTTCACATTCTTTTAATATTTGGTATAACATAATGGAAAATTTGCAAGAGCTTCTGCTGCAGTTTTCTTTCAGGAAAGCACTTATGTAATGGTTTGAGTTGCAAACTGAATTAGACACTTTTTTTATTTTTTTAAAGTTAGCTACACCCCATGTGGGGCTTGAACTCATGACCATGAGATCAAGAGTCACATGGTCTATTGACTGAACCAGGCAGTTGCCTCGACACTTTTTTCATTGAGCACCATTTTGACTTAAAAGAGCAACTGACAAATTGGATATTCAGACTTGGATAACTAGCAAATATTTTCTTGGAAATGAGCAAAGTGAGCTTCTCATTTCAAGAAAAACAACTAAAAGGATTTGTTGGCAATGATAAAATGAGAACTTTAAAGAGAAAATTTGGATTTTGGAAAACATATCTGCCTCTGTGAGCATGCCAGCTTCTCAGTGCTTAAAGATGTTTTTGATGAGACCAGTGGTAATTTTTTTAAATGTGATTTTTTTGATATTGTATAATGAATTGTGCCAACATTTTGAAGATATGCATCACTCGGTGAACCAGTATTTTCTAAACAAACAGTGCATGATGTTACAAATTCATGGACAGATAAAATATCTATTCACAATGCAAAATAGACCAATACATTTTAATGGAACAAAGTATGAAAGGTTTATTCATAGAGTTTCTTTATACATAACTTTTAAGAAAATATTTTAAGAAACTATTGTTAAATTTTAGTGTTTTATTAAAGAAGAATATCCATAATTATCTCAAAAGGTTATTAATACATTCCTCCATTTTACAGCTACTTATATGTGGGAATCTGGATTTTCTTCATGTAGTTAAAACAAAACAGCGTATCATGAGAGATTAAATGTAGAAACAGATATAACAATCCAGCTATCTTCTATTTAGCCAGATATTAAGGAGATTTACAAAAACTGTAATTGCCACTTATTACATTTTTTTGTTTTATAACATATTTTCATTAAATCTGTTATGTTCATTTATTATTTATTATATGAATCCATTATCTTTAAGTGGATTAATAAATACTTAATAATTTCTCAGTCTTAACTTCTAATATAGTGACCATCAATAGATATTACCCACGTTAACAAAAGTTGTTTGGGGTCTTCAGTAACTTTCAAGAGCAAAGGGTCCTGAGACCAAAAGGATTAAGAGCCACTCCTGTGGATCATGTCATGATTCAGTGTCCCATCCTTCATTCTTCTCAGCACATTTCTGCTCTAAAAGAGTTGAGATAAAAAATAAATAACTAGATAATAAATAAATAAATAAATAAATAAATAAATAAATAAATAAATAAAATTTTTTTAAAAAGTGAGTTCTGACCAGGTCTAGTGAACAGTAACTAAGTTCTATTAATGCTGCAATAAGACCAGATATAGATATGCATACATATTACTGAGATGTAAAAAGGTAAATTCTGGTCATACAGTCTCACATTATTTGACATAGGATTCATCACACTACCTCAGGCACTTCTAGATGTACTCTTTACTTCCCAACATCAAATCCAAGGGTAAGCAATTTACACTAATTTCTGTTTAGGTGTTGGAGGAACAATATAATTTCCTCTAAGTTTGAATTAACAGCTGAATTCCAGTCTAAACGACTCACTGTAGTCACTTGAAGTCCCGGCCTTGTAGTTCCCTGGGTTCTGCAAACAGAAATGTCCCACATACTCTTGCTCTTAGCAAGCTGTTACTCCTTTAGCTCTAGGCACTCAATTTTGAAAAATTTCTTCTCAGCCCTTTGTCTTTTTCTTATCGTGTATTATGGAATGGTTTTGACCATGAACTTCAGTATTCTTTATCCTTTTCCAATCTCATTTTTTACATTGATTGGCCTTCCCCTTCCCCTCATCCTTCCTCTTCTACCCTTACAGAGTTACCTCCCCAAGATACTGCCTTCTAGCTCTTGCTTCTTCTCCTGGAAAAGAGCAATAATCTATCTTGGCAGATTAGTTACAGTTCAGCTTTCTTGTTAGGTCGTAGCCATGCAGAAGGGCAAATGTGTTCACGTGTAGGCCACATGGCTGCTTTCTAAGGAGTCTCCTAAGTTGATATACCTTAATACAGTTCTAGAGCCAAGCCCTCAAAGCTGCAAGGTTAGAAGCCTACTTTGTCACTACAGTGAATTTCTTTTTCAGGTGCAGACTCACAATCAGTGAGGTCACAAGTTTGATATATAAAGCAAAAAAAAAAAAAAAAAAAAAAAGTCAAGTTATTAATTTATAAAGAGCAGTATGCACCTGATTTTAGTTGGAATACTCAGATCACTATGACTACTTTCAAAAAGTATCTATCAAATCCCACTAGGAAGGTCACCATACATAGGAAACCAAATCAGAAGTTTGCTTGGTGAGTATGGAATTTAGGACAAAGAAGATAAATGGAAGAAGTAAATGTCTTATATCAGTAGACATGGAATAGTTTTTTTTTTTTTTTTTTGGACGATTTTGTTTATTCATGTGAGACACACAGAGAGAAGCAGAGACACAGGCAGGGGAGAAGCAGGCTCCATGCAGGGGGCTCAATATGGTACTTGATCCCGGGACTCCAGGATCATGCCCTGAGCCAAAGGCAGATGCTTAACCACTGAGCCACCCAGGTGTCCCACCTGGAAAAGTTTAAAACATCCAACTCACTAAAAAGGGTGATTTTCAAAGTGAGACCATCATAATAGAATTTTGTTGGTTGTAGCTCCCAGCCCTTATCTCCAAAATACGGATAATTTTGCCAAGAGAACTAAAATACTTGATCTTTTGGCTAATGTTTTCTCAACATTGGATCATTTTTGGATAAACTATTAGTATATACCTCTGTAGTTTTCATTCTTTATTCTTTTTTTAAAAAAAGTTTTTATTTATTTATTCATGAGAGAATCAGACATAGGCAGAGGGAGAAGCAGGCTCCCTGGACCTTGACCTGAGCTAAAGGCAGACGCTCAACCACTGAGCCACCCAGGGGCCCCTCATTTTCTATTCTTTTGTGACAAATCAACCTTTTCCCCAGTTGGTCATCCTTTCTTTTAACATGTCAACATTCACTGAGTGAGAGTTTCAGATCTGAGGGCTGTTCTTCCCTGTAAGGAAAGTCTTTAAATGTCTCTTCTTAACCATAATGTACAGATTTCAAAGCCCAACTCTTAGGGCCCTTTAGCGGATATATAGAATTTTAAACTTACCTTCCTTGTTCTCAAGTTTTTATTGGGAAAGTCCCAATAAAAGCTCCCCAAGGACTGAAAATGGTATTGTTTAAATCCACTCATTGTATGGATACAAAAGAATACAAAGAAAATGAGACAGCACACCTAGAAGAATTCAAGATAGCCTGTTTCTTTGTTTCATCCTGTTTGTTTTCATGGGGGTTTTCTTGTAGGGAAATGTAGCTTTTGATATAGGTAGATGCAGCCTTTTCTCAGCAGGTTGGGGTGAGAAGTAAAAGAATCAAATCAAGGACCCAGAGGGCAGACATTGTGATAAATAGGAGTCAGACTAATCACAAATCGATGACTAAGTAGAGGTTTTGCAGGTAATCTAAACTTTTGAAGACAAGTTTCAGGGTGGTTACATAATGAAAATCTTTGGGATCCTCTGAAACTCCTGGAGCCCTGATCCCAAGGGGTCTCCCGAGTATCATTGACCGGCCAGTGCCCTTTCCTCTTGGCACAGGGACTATTCTGCGCTGGGTTTCTCCATCTGTCACCTGGACATCCTGAGATCAAGCAGTGAAACAACAGTTCCTAAATCCACATCTATTTGCTCCTTTTATTTCTTGTGCAGTTGATATACTTTCTGTGTTTTTCCTTTAGAAACTGGAGCCTGGACAAACACAGCTTGAGGTGCTCCTTCCTTAAACAATGGAAGGTTCTGTTGCGCTTTGCGGCTACACAGAGGCACACTTTACACTGAGTTTGCTCACTCATCACAGGAGTGTGAAATGTGAGCCCCAATTATTCTTTTACTTAAAGGAGTCTGTTAAGAAAACACAAAGCCAAGTCTGGCTTTCTAGCCATGTTAAGGAAGAAAGGAAAAGAGAGCTGTATTCATTTTCTTTATTAGCGAGGATTCACTTCATTCCCTATCCAAGCAAAAACTTTGTCAGATTCGATGAAAATGTATCTTTGTTAAAAATCGAGGTTAAAAAAAAAAAAAATCAAGGTTGAGAAGGTTTAAATATTTAAATTTTTTTAAATAAAGGAACTGTCTCAGATTTAGCTATTAATTGCTGATGTCCAATTACAGATTAATTCTCTAATTAGCCCCTGAAACTGATGCTTAATGGTAAATGTGTCATTTTATCACCAGGTCAGACGGTATCTTTCAGATGACTTGGCAAAATGTAATCACATGCTGTTGCTCTGTAATAACGTCATTCAGGGAAGTTTACATGTGAACCTTCTCCCATTAAGTCATAAATCAAAGCCAAAAAATAGCTTCTTCTCTCCCACTTTCCTTTATTCTCTTTTAGTCTTGGCACGGAATCAGAAAAATACTTAAGTGCTCAACGCTGAATTTAATTATTTGCTGGATGTGGATACACATACACACACACAGATACACACACACATTCACACCCACAAGTATACAGGTATATATGTGTATGTGTGTTTCTAGCACATTTTTCTTGTGCGACACATCTCCTGGTTTCTTCTCTCCTTTGCAGCTGATTTTTTTTTTTTTCCTAGTCTGTTCTCTTTTTATTTCACTCTCTCTCTCTGGGTGATTTTCTTCTAGTCCTGTGACTTTAAACAACATTCAACAACTATCCTGATGAGGCCCCGTATTTATATGTCCAGCGCCAACGTTCCTCTGCAATTCTCTCATATATCCAACTGCCTAGAAGACAACTCTATGGGATTCCTGAGACATCTCCCAATGAGTGTGTCCAAACAGATGCCTCCATTCCATGCGCTTCTTCCCTGCGACCCCCACTCTCCCAGGGCTTTCGTCTCATCTCTTTGACCACCGGCTACTCAAAACACACCCCCTCTTTATCTCAAGCCGTGTTAATCTGCCAGCAGGTCTTATGGACTCTACTCTGAAACCATGGCTCCCAACTGGTCTTCTGGCTCTAGTCTTGCCTCCCATCGCCTTCTCCACACAGCAGCCAGAGGGCATCTTTGAAAAAAATAGGCCAAAGTGCTTCATTCCCTCCAGCTCCATGCCTCAGTGACTTCCTCTTGCTCTGGATAAAAGCCAAAATCCTCATAGGGCTCTGTGTCACCTGTGCTGGCTGCCTTTGTCCTGTTCTCCACTGGGGTCCCACCCACTGCACGGTGCTGCAGACACTCGGTATTTCTCCAGCAGGCCTTTTCAAGCCTTTACAATTGATATGCTCTTCACCTGGAATGCCCTTTCCTGGATCTTTCCACAGATCGCTCCCTCATTCATTCAAATGTCACCTCCTCAGAGAGGCTCTCCCTGACAGTAGTCTCTGAAGTAGCGCCCTGTTACTCTCTTTCTCCTTACTTTGCCTGACTGTTCTTTTCACAGCACTTAACCTAATCTAATATTATTTCTAATGTCATCTGTCATTAGGAGGTAACCTCCCAAAGAACTAGTAGAAGCTAACTAGAAGGTAACTACTGGAAGGCAACCTCCCAAAGAACAGGGTTTTTATTTCGTTAGCCGGTGTTTCTAGCATCTGAATAGTGATCGGCCCATGCTGGACATCAAGAAGTATGCCTTCAATGAACAAATGAGTATATTTTCATGCATATTTAAAATGATATATTTTAGGGGTGCCTGGGTGGCTCAGTCAGTGAAGTGTCTGCTGTCAGCTCAGGTCATGATCCCAGGGTCCTGGGATCGAGCCCCGTGTCTGGCTCCTTGCTCGGCGGGAGCCTGCGTCTCCCTCTCCCTCTCCCTGTCACCTCCCTGCTTGTGTTCTCTCTCTGTCAAATAAACAAATGAAACCTTAAAAAAAGAATAAAATAAAAATAAAATAATATAGTTTAAAACACAGAGAGTTTAAAAAAGCTAAAAATGAAATGACATAGCTGGTCAAAGTTTACAAACTTGTAACCAGAACACGAATACATTCTAGAGCGCTAATACGCAGGCTGGTGATTATAGTCAACAAAGCCGTAGCATATCCCTCAAAGTTGCTAAAAGACTAGACCTTGAATGTTCTCACCACAGAAAAAGAAATGATAATTATGTAACGTGAGGGACGTGTTAGCAAACCTGAGGTGGAATCATAGTGCAATGTATAAATGTATGAAATCAACACATCGTACCCCTACAGCGTATGCGATGTTACGTCGGTTATATCTCAATAAGGAAAATAAACAAGGGGATCCCTGGGTGGCTCAGTGTTTCAGCGCCTGTGGCCCAGGGCCTGATCCTGGAGTCCTGGGATCAAGTCCCACGTCGGGCTCCCTGTATGGAGCCTGCTTCTCCCTCTGCCTGTGTCTCTGCCCCCCTCTCTATGTCTGTCATGAATGAATAAATAAATAAAATCTTTAAAAAAAATAAAAAAAAGAAAAATAAACAAAATAACAGGGAGATTCGCAATATAATCTTTGATTTTCTGGATTCGTTTTGTGCTTCTGCAGAAAACTGGGTGTGGAATTCTATGTCAGCTGTGGTGCTATATGCAATGAGCATTGTTTCTTAAGAAAATAAAAAAGACTTTATTTATTTGAGAGAGAGAGAGAGAGATTGTGGGCATGAGGGGCGAGGGGCAGAGGGTGAAGCAGGCCCCCACACTCCATCCCCAGCAGGGAGCCCCATGTGCAGCTTGATCCCAGCACCCTGAGACCATGACCTGAGCCTCAGACGGACACCTAACCAGCTGAGACACCCAGGCACCCCAGAAAACTTTTAAAAGAGATTGCAGTTTTTAAGATGTGGGTTAGGGCAACGCCACACACACACACACCTGCCACAGACCACTTTCCATGGTGCTTCAGTACTGTGAAGGCCTTCTCCAAGCTCGCACGCAGCGTTCGAAGGTATAAACGGACTGGCCAAGTAGCTGATTCCCTCAGAGACTCTCACTCTCGATTTAATAGATGCCATATGGGTCACTTTGCCCTGGACCCTGCACCTTCCAAAAGGGGGCTGGAGTGAGACACACACTAAGAGAAAGGAAACCTGGGAGAGGACAGCGGGAAGGAGAATGATGCTCTTATTAGGAGATGGTGTTTGAAAGGGAGAAAAAGAGTTTTCTAACAGGCACTCAAGGAAATCCAAGAGGGAAAACTTATGGGGGAAATGATCTCTCCTAAAAGGGTGAAAAAGGATGGGGGTCGGACAGCAGGGCGTCGTCCCTCCCGTCAACCACCAGGTGGCGCTGTTGGAAAAGAAAATGCGCTTTGCCTGGGGCGCGGCCGGGCCGTGCTCTCCTCCCCCTGCTGGGGCCAGATTCCAGGGCCAGATTCCAGGGCCCTCCAAGGACTCCCACTCCTCCCTGGCGTCCAGGCATTTGCACGCAGCGCCTCGTGGGCGCCCAGGAATGAGCCAGGTCAGCTCCTATTTTGCTCTGACCTGTCTTTTCTCCCCTCCCTGCAGGTGCAGCTCCTGGCCAGCGGTCCCTCCAGGAGCATCTCTGCCACCTGGCCTGGGTATTGCTTGGTGCTCCGGGCACCATGCACTGTGCACTGTGCCCCTGCCTTGGGGGGGAAGGCCGAGGCAGTATTCCTTAAGGGTGAACATTATCCTCCCTACTCTCTGTGGTCTACCTCTATTAATCGGGGAGGCGGCCCCAGGTGACAGCAAGTTTGCATGTGCGCGCCCTGGAGTCAAGGCTGCTTCAATGCTGGGTCACTCTTCACTCCATAAACATGTCATCCTTCCCTATGGTTTCCAGCAGCATAGAGTCTCATGGGTGAGTGGTGTCCTCCTTCTTTGCAAAGGGCCTGGGCCAGACGGAGGCCTTCAAGCAAGGCTGAGGCTCTATCAGACACCCAGGACTTATTTATTAAAAGCTTTCTTACCAGGGACTTACTTACAAGTGTCTCTTTGTCACCTTACCCACACCGTCCTTCTCTTTGGCACGCCTCATTCTTGTGGAGATTCACGGTGGCGTTAGGAAACCAGTTGTTCTTTCTTCAATCTCATTCAATTCTACGTTTTCTATTGGGTCAAGACTGTACTGCGGCCTCCAAGGATCACAGCTTTCATTAAAGGCAATAACTGCCCTGCTCAGCCTTGGCTTTCTTCCCTTAGGTCCCCGATGTGACCATCCACCACCCACATGCCTCTACTCCTCAGATGCTATTCCTACAATTCAAAACATATTTTGTTAAAAAAAAAGTTATGGGAGCATGAATAGGGTTTTTCTAGACTTAGGATTCTAGGGAAATCAAGTTTACCGCTTCCTCATGTAAGAAAAAAGAAATAGTTTTCTTTGTCTTTTCTCAAAGATATATCTTATTTTCTTATTTTTGAGAAGCCTTTGGGGTTTTTGGTCCTCCTTTTTTTTTTTTTTTTTTTTTTTTTTGCAACTGAATCACTGAGGTCAAATCTGAGCACTTTTCCCAGCATTTTGGGGGATTGGTGTTAAGGGCAGTGGCCATGAAGGAAGTACTGATTCTGATCAGGAGAAAGGAGGACGGATGGCAATGGCTTGTGCGCATGGGCAAGTGTCTTCACTTCTCTATGTCTTACTTTTCTAATCCACACACATGTGCACACATGCACATGTACACACATGCACACACACAAATACTACCAACATAAAAATGTTTGTGCGTCTTCAGTTTCATTAGGCACTTACAGGAATTATGACAGGTCCTGGCATACTCAATAAATCTCATTGAATGAGCACAGTCTGTCAATGTGGGAGATACAAGAACAATCTAGCAGCTCCAAATTCCCCTTCGATTCAGACACTAGATGTCGCTGCTAGTACTTTCCAAATGAAAGTTTTAAAAAAAGTTCTAAAGGAAAAAGGGGTCCGATCCAGAGATGGCTTTCTTGAAACCATAAACCTGGAAGCATTTTAAAAAATACTGTATTAAAAGTGAATCAGTTTTACAAAAATTGTAAGGCTTTAATCAACATATTTAGACGTCAAGTAACCCAGTAGGGTTTGCCCATTAACTGACTGAAGTTAGAACAAAAATAAATGCTATTTCTGTTATTTAAGAAACTGCTGTGTTGATGGAAGACTGAAACACCAGAATCATCCTCAGAAATTAGAGGCTTGGATAGGGGGATGGTGGAGAGGGGATGTTAGTGAACAGCATCCTACAGACCCTATATGACTCTAGATATGGATACCTCCTTCCCTTTAAAGATTTGGTCAATGTACTTAAATATTGGAGTCTTTTCAAAGTACCTTCTTTGATCTGTGGGTATAGAGAACGTCAAGTTAAATGAAAATATGTAGCCTGAAGTCAAAATTCCCGAATTCAGTATATATGCAAGAAGAATGGCCCTTCAGGTGTACTAATTTTGTTAATCACGTTACAGGTGGGGCACCGGGGTGGCTCAGCGGTTCAGCATCTCCCTTTGGCTCAGGTCATGATCCTGGGGTCCCGGAATCGAGTCCCACATCGGGCTCCCTGCATGGAGCCTGCTTCTCCCTCTGCCTGTGTCTCTGCCTCTCTCTCTGTGTGTCTCTCATGAATAAATAAATAAAATCCTAAAAAAAAAAAAATCGCATTACAGTTTCCAAAAGGGAGGTGCTATTTTTAACAAGTATTTAAGAAATAGACAGAGGGACCTATACACACTCCTAGCTACTGTTTTCTGGGCTTTTTCTACAGCTGTGGGGAGTCTTCACTCGGGGGCAGCCCCCTATAGCCAGTGTGGGGGGGTGTTTACCGTGCTGAGCAAAAAAATCAAGCAGATGGACATGTGGCTAAATCTGGATTTTTCTCTTTTTCCTTCAAAAATTTTTATAACTGGATGTGCTGAGATGATACTTTCACTAAGGACATCTACAATTTGTTGAGGCACTGTTCTGAGCACTGTACAGAACTCGTTTGAGGCTCACAGTGATAACCCCACAAGACAAATACCATAATGATTCCCACTTGACATGTGGGAATTCAGAAGAAGGCCAGGTTAACTGCCTAAAGCATTAGTGCTAATCATGACTTTGATAAACATTTCCATTAAGGAGAGGTGTAAGTTTCTGAAGCGACCTTGACAGAGAAGGCCAGTTACGTTCATCTATCCACCACCTTTCCAATCTTCTTAATTAGCCACATTCATACAATTGTACCCATATGGGTATGTATCCTGGCCAGCGTCCCACTCTTCCCATGAAACGTTCCTTTTTTTTTTTTTTTTTGAAACGTTCCTTTATACACATTGTCTCAAGCATTTTACTTATGTGGCTACACGCATATTTTTAGTAAGCTGCCTCATGACTACAGACATGATGCCACAGTGTTTTTTTTTTTAAGATTTTATTTATTTATTCATGAGAGACACAGAGAGAGAGGCAGAGACATAGGCAGAGGGAGAAGCAGGCTCCATGCAGGGAGCCCGATGTGGGATTCGATCCCAGGACCCCGGGATCACGCCCTGAGCTGAAGGCAGACGCTCAACCATTGAGCCACCCAGGCGTCCTGAGTAGCTGCTCTTTAAAATATTTTAAATCCATTGATGTATTTAGCTTATGTATCATGTTTCAATGAAGATGGGGTCTCACTGTCTCGTCTAAGCAAAGTTTAAATATCACAGATGATAGAATTTATCATTCCTCTATCGTTGAACACTTAGGTTAGTTCCAATCCTTGTGAGTGTCATACTGATATGAACTTATTCGTATGTACACTACTTCTTCCCTCTTTTGTGTCCTTGCACTAAATTTCCTGGAGTTGATTTAGGCCCAAAGGGCACGGACATCTATAAGCATCTTCCTGGCTTTGCCAAGCGGCCCTGCAGGAGGCAGCTTACCCGGCCCAGGGCAATGTGGGCCTACTTGCCCTTTGCCCACAAACCCAAAGTACCAGCTTTGAAAAAACAAAACAACAGCAATAAAAACCAAACAAAACTCCAAGCAGATGGCAAGTTAAATATGGCCGAGCCGGATTGGCAGGGCCAAGTTCCTGCTCACTGAGGACATGGGGTTGCTCTGAATTCCAGAAGAATGTACTTCATTTACAAAGGATTCTACGGGGACCGTGAAAAGGTGAGAGGCCTTGGTTCCCCTGGAATCTCGAAGGGGCCCTGGAGAACTGGGCCTCCCCAGAAGAGATCTTACCTCTGAAAGTCAGTTGGGGAAGAATTTAATTGGTGCTGCTCATTCATCAGGCTCTGTTAGGATAGTGTAATGTGCTTAACACATGCAAAGAGTGGCTTTAAAATACCACTTATTAAAGGCAAGAACAATAAAGACAAGAGGGAAAAAAAATCTCTCATATTCTCACTTCCACACCAATAACAACTCTGACCATTTTGCCTTTTAGGGATCATGAAAAGGAATCTCTAGTGTATCTGGGTCGAATAAAGTCCCGATAATTTGTTTTAATGTTTTACAAATTGAATAACGTGGCAGAGATTTGAAGGCATCAGATAAGCCGGGTGTAACTCTGTGCCTGTCAATCACAGAGTTGCAGTAATTTACAATGTACTTTATACTCTGAAGGGTAAAGTCTGCTTTCCATCCTTGGTCAAACATATAAATCCGCCAAATGGAATTTCTGGGAGCAAGCTGAGCAAGGAGGACGAGGAGCAGTTGCACCATATCCTCACCTCCGTCTGACATCGCCCGTTTCGGAGTGGTGGCCAATGGCTGGAGAATGTCACACCTCTGCCCCACGGTGCTTCTCTCTCTTCTCCTACAGCAGAGAGATTCAGTTTATTGTGTCACCCAGATGCCAACTCTAGGGTTAGCGCCAATAAGGGCAACAATCTTTCTTAAGTGTGTGTCCAAGGAGATGCCGGGATTTTAATGGTCAAAAGTCATGTGTTGGCCTTTTTTTTTTTTTTTTGCATAGACAAGGTCATTTGACGTTTGGCTTTCTGAGATGTAGTAGGGATTGCAGAATGAGACCACACCTGAGCTCACACAGTCAGCACAGATCCACGAACCTGGAAAATGTGTGTGCGCCATGCGAGTCTCTGGAAGCAGGAACTCTTCCTCATAGACTCTGTCCTAGTTCAGGTCATAACCACCCCCCTGCTTCCTTGCCTTCCGTCCAGCTGCCTCACCACTGTGCTCATCATCTCCCCAAGAGACAGTGGTGTTCTTTTCTGGCCATACACCTTGATGGGGGTTATGCTGCCAACAGAGTAGAGCCCCAGCATTCAAGGGTGCCTGCATCCAAGACCTCGTGCTCTTGGGCTGGACCCCCTTCCAAGCCCCATTTCCTGCTGCTCACTGGCTGACCCCACTGTGTTCTGGTCTCTGTAGACATCCTAGTCATTCTCTGAGCAAGCTCTGTGCTTGTCTACCTTTGGTCTTGCTCACGCTTTCTTCATTTCCATGAAATTCTTTGCTCCATTTCTTCGTCCCTTAGTAGCCAGCACAGATGGAGCCTCCTCTGAATCCTTCTTTGACCATTTCTGTCTACTGGGCAGAATGGAGCGCTTTCCAACTCTATTCTGATGTATTTTGCTCATAGCACTGCGCATCTTACAGTGCAGTTCTTTGTATTTTTCTCTTTTTCACCTGGAAGGCTGCATCTCCGTTTCATCTATTTTTATCTAGTAATTTTACTAAAATGTTTTTGACATACAACATTGTGTAAATTTACCATGTTTTGCATGGTAGTTCGGTATATTTAAATACTGGGATGTGATTGCCAGTGTAGTGATAATTTGCACATCTATCATTTTACATCATTGCCATTTCTTTTTTATGGTGGGGCTAATTAAGGTCTAATCTCTGTTAAGTTGTATAATTATGGAGCAATATTGTTTGGTGAATTCACTATATTGTGCATGTGATCTCCGGGACTTATTTTCTTTTAATGTATCTGTTTTTGTTTTTATTCCCAGAACTAAACTCAGTGCCAGAAACATGATAGGTGCGTGTTTAATATTTTTGAACAAATTCATCTATTTATAAATAGGTTTAATCACTGGTACATTAGTAAAAAAAAAAAAAAAAGTAAGTGACGGTTGTTTGCCCACATAGATTATTTACTTATTCAATCATCTTTTACCAGGTCTCTACTATGTGCCAGGCATTGTGGTGGGCACTGGTACTCACTGAATAAGACATTGTTTTTGATCTGAGGGGGGCCACAGTCTTATGAGGGAGATAGAAATATAAGGGTGAATTATGTTCATTTATTTATTTTGTAAAAGAGAAAAATGTTCTTACATTTGGATGTGTTTTCCTCTAGGAAATTGGAGTGGATAGTGGCATTTTAAGAGTGTAAGTAGCAAAACTATACCAATTATATGTGATTTCTGGTCTCTACTACTCAGAAAAGGTATGTTTGAGAGTAATTCCTTTCTTTGCCAACAAAGGTACAATCCTGGGTGTTTCTGCCAGATATACTGGGGCTTTAGACTCTCCCTTTTACACCCACAGTGGACCATACTGCCAGGGAGAAGAGCTGTGGTGCTAGAAATACAGAGAGAGAGGCTACTTCCTTACTGCCAGAACCCTGTTGAGACCCTGCTGTCCCAGGAATCCGTAGTACTAGCAGCAAAGCCGTGGTGTCTCCCCAAGCATCCTCAGCCTTCTTTGGCAAGGTGAGAAGATAAAGAGTTTAACAAGAGAACCAGAAGAGAGTCTTGCATCAATCTTTAATTTCAGTATCAACCTACCTCATAGGCTTGGAGTGAGGATTTGCTATGGTTTTCCTCTAGTCTGGCCACGTGAGACAAGGAGTCACAGTTATTAATGAACCATGACCTATAAAGGGGACAATCGGAGATGGTCAACTGGTATTTTATAAAGGTCAGGGGTTGCTCTAAAAGAGCTTGTGTAGGGACAACGATGGTTCTTCTACCACACAAGGAAGTAAATCCAGATTCATAGGAATGTACGACTAGAATGGACAGCAAGAGGTGAAGTGTTTCAGCCCTTACCACCAAACAGGACATCCGATCATTCAAAAGACCAAGTGGAAATAGAATGGACACAGTCAACCAGATCCTGTTTTGGAAACCAAATGTTTCTCTAGCAAATGGCTCAGTTAACACCTGCATAGCATGTGAGCTGATGTTCTAGAATAGCAAGGAGTCCTAAAGACGTTTTGCCTGTCTTATTACTTTTCTTGACTTATCTCTTGGAAGTGAGATTTTTTTTTTAAGGTTATGAAAGATAGTACAATGTTGGATCTATCATGTCATGATATATCCTATAAGGTGTGTGTTCCTGAAAGATATGTGGAAACGAATATCAACTTTACTGTAAGAGGAAGAGTATTTCTCATTTTTTAGGGCATGGGCAGGAGTGTGGGCTCCAGTTGTGGAAATGCAGAACTTCTAGATATAGGATATTTATCAAGAAGAATTTATTAAGATTTTTCACAAAATGATTGCAGAGTTTATTATGAAGATTTTATTTAGCAAAGTAGTGATAAGTTCATCATTGTGTGAGTAATAAGATTCATCAATTACCGCTCCTTGCATGGCATTATTTTCAATTATTTTAGTGTATTGTCTTTTTTCTCTCCCTTACCAGCTTTCCCAAAATTTAATACACTTCCTTAAAAAAAAAAACTGATGTCCTTTAATTTCTATCGTTTTCCAAAAAAAGAGTAACAACCACGTTGAAAATTTAGTCTGTTAATATGTGACTTAGGAGTCTGTAAAAACTGGCCTGGGTTATGACAGTAAAAATAAGTTTTGGCTTGATAATTAAAGATGGTGACTTTATGCTAAGGCTTGTGTGGACTACGCATTGGGTCTAAGATCAGAGAGCTTTTTGGGATGAATGTAGGGAGAAGCATGCTCAGAGTGGTTGTGCATGGAGATGTATATCCTCAATGTTATGAGAAATCTTTGAATTATTTGAAATAGTGGTAGGAATAATAATAATAATAATAATAATAATAATATTAATAATAATAATAATAGCTGTGAAAGGTGCCCACAGCTGATCCTCAGAAGCTGGGAATGTGTTCCCACATATAACAATAGGGACTTTACAAATGTGAACAAAGGAGCACACTTGGAGATGGGAAATGATCCCCGATGATCGAGGTGGGCCCAATCTAACCGCATAAATCCCTAAAAGCAGATACCCATTCCTGGCTGTGGTTTGAAAAAGATATGTGACAGAAAAAGCAGGGTCAGAGAGATGTTGCCATCAAGCACTTTATTTTTTTTTAATAAAAAAAAATTTTTTTCCATTTGCCTCCAGCTTTATTGATGTATGATTGACAAATAAAAATTACATCTCTTTAAGTTATGTAATGTGAGTTTTGAAGATCTACAATGGGATGATTTAATATATGTGTTGTGAAATGATTACCACAATTAACACATCCATCATTTCACAGTCACTACTTTTTTGTAGTAAAACCCTGAAGACTTATTCTTTTAGCAAATTTCAAGTACATAATACGGTAATATTAACCGTAATAACTATTATTTATTTTTTTTTCGTAATAACTATTATTAAACATGCTGTGCATGAGATCCTCGGCATTTAATCAGCGTATAACTGAGAGTTTATACTCTGACCAGCATCTCTCCATTTCCCCCCATTCCTCAGCCTTTGGAAAGTACCATTCCACTCTCTGCTTCCGTGAGTTCAACTTTTTTAGATTCCACATATAAGTGAAATCATACAATATTGTTTTTCTATGTTTGGACTCTTTTACCTAGCATTATGTCTCCTAGGTTCATCCATATTATTACGAAGACAGGGTTTCTCTTCTTTTTAATGGGTGAATAAATATTCCACTGTATAAATATATATCACATTTTCTTTATCCATTCATCCATTGATGAACATTTAGGGTGTTTCCACTATCTTTACTATTATGACTATTATAATGCCGCAATGAACATGGGAGTGCAGGTATCTCTTTGAGATACTGATTTCATTTCATATATATATGAAATATATATATATATATGTAAATGTGGGTATATCTCTGTGTGTGTGTGTGTGTGTGTGTGTGAATGCTGGGTCATATGGTAGTTCTATTTTTAATTTTTTGGGAAAGTTCTATACTGTTTTCCATGGGGGCCACATCAGTTTACATTCCCACCAATAGCACACCATTTACGTTCCATTAATAGTGCTCCATACTCTCACCAACACTTGTTAACTTCTTGTCTTCTCGATAATAGCCATCCTAACAGATGCAAGGGGATATCTCATTGTAATTTTGACTTGCGTTTCCCTGAAGATTAGAATCTTTTCATATGTCTGTTGGCCATTTGTATGTCTGTGAGCTGTAAAAATGCAGGAAAAGGGCCATGAACCAAGGAATCCTGGTGGCCTCTAGAAGCTGGGAAGTTAAAGGAACAGATTTACTATTAGAGCTAGCAAAAAAGGAATTTTACATTGCTAATAATTTTATTTTAGCTCAATGAGAACCATGTAGAATTTCTGCCCTAGAGAACTGTAAGATAGTAAATTTGTGTTGTGTTAAGTCACTAAGTTTGTGGTAGTTTGTTATGGAAACAATAGGAAACTAATACAGGAACGCGTTGTGACAATAATTATGAATATCTGACAAGACGAACTGATTCTGACTCCTAGAAGAAGGATGGAATGAACAGCCATTGCAGGTCTGGATTTCTTACATTCCATTTGAGGAAGGATGATCATGCTCCCCTCTTTTCCTGTAGGACAGGGAAGTAGCTCTGGAAACCTGTTAAAGACAGGGAACCCATTTCCTCAAGTCGCCTTCCACTGCCACAGATGATCTGACACGAGTACACAGAATGTTGGCCCAGTGATCGGCTGTGTTTGCTAAGGTTAGCCTGTGAGATTTAGGAAAGCTTAAGTTTCCCTCAAAAGAAAGCAAATGACTTGTGTTATTTTTTCGTAAGCGGATTCTCTTTATTAAACTATTAGACCGCATATATTTTTTAGACCACATATTTATCAAAATCTTAAACCCCATATTTGGTTGTTTATCCCCAAGGAATGGTAAATGTGATTCTGTATGGAATGCACTCCTCACTGACCTTATGATATCATGTCTGCCTTTCAGAAAACAAAACAAAACAAAACAAAACAAAACCATACACCCAGAGCTTGAAGATAGGCATATTCTTTCACATGTTGTAAATTCATACCAAGAAAAAAAAATCAAAGCTGTGTACAAATATTTATGTACGTGTTGTGCAAGATGCTCATCACAAATTTGCCTGTCAAAAATCTACTGACAACAATAAAATATCTAACTGTAAGGGCTTTATTAGACAAATTTGGCTCGCCCATTTGCTAAAATACTATTTTGCTATTAAATATTATTCTGTAGAAATGTATTAATTGACACATAAGAATACTAATAAGTTATTGACAATCAAAACAAGCAAATCACAAATGAATAAAATCTCCATTTGTCATCTATCGATCCTCTCTTCTTTTCAGGGTTATATATCTGGACAATGACATACCACAATAGTGGCCTTTGGGAAGTAAGATTACGGGTCAGTTTTCTTCATTCAATAAGATTGTATTTTATACTTTTTATTTTTTTTTTAAGATTTTATTTATTTATTCATGAGAGACACACAGAGAGAGGCAGAGACATAGGCAGACACAGGCTCCATGCAGGGAGCCTGACGTGGGCCTCGATCCTGGGTCTCCAGAAACACGTCCTGGGCTGAAGGCAGGCACTCAACCACTGAGCCACCCAGGGATCCCTGTTTTATACTTTTTATACAATAAACCTGTGTTACAAATCCACATCCTCTACCCACACAACCTGGAAAATGCCAGAGGGTGGCAATTTCACCACACTGTTCATGAGGGGGTTGCTTCTCCTGCACATAAACAGCATCATACCTCCCTGTCTCCACATATTCAGAAGAGTATTCTGGATTCTTTAACAACAACAAGAGTTCTACATTCGTCTTAGAGAAGACCGGCAAGATACAATTCTACAAGGCAGCAAATGCTCATGGGAGAGTAGAAGAGGAGATGGTTCAGCAATGACGAATCTTCCTGGTTTGGTCACAGAAGGGGAGAGCGTTGCCAGTTCCCGCTGTCGGGATGCCTTTTGTGTTCTGCATCTTTTTTTTAGCTCAGGGATTATCAGGGCAGGGTTTCCACGCCAGAGCATTCAATACAGCTTGCCCACCCAAATTCAGAGCTCAGTGTGCTTACTACTAGCTTTTAAAAACTTTGCTAGATAAGAATTTAGCTCTTGCCAACAAAATCTTTTCATATGGGTGACTTATTCGTTCAGGAAGCAAGCAAACAGTGCTGTGGTGACATTGATGCACTACAAAGGCATTCACTCCGAGTTAATTTCAGCAGAGTATAATCTTTCAGTTGCTTTGTTAATAAAATGTCCAAATCGTCTTTTTCCACACTGACACTTTACATACTTGGCTTGCATAGTCTATAGGCGTCATAGAGACTGACAGGACCAGATGATCTGATGACCAGTTATGCTGTCAATAACGAAGAGTGGTGAGGTCTGAGCTCAATATCTCCTGGTTCATCTTTATGTTCCTTTTTGAAGATCTAAATAAAATATTAAAACTGAATTTTCAAAATGTTACAGCACAGCGTGAAAGGTACAAGTTTTTATTTATTTTTTATTTTTTATTTTTAGAGATTTTATTTATTTATTCATGATAGACACACAGAGAGAGAAGCAGAGACACAGGCAGAGGGAGGAGCAGGCTCCATGCAGGGAGCCTGATGCAGGATTTGATCCCGGGACTCCAGGATCATGCCCTGGGCCAAAGGCAGGCACTAAACCCCTGAGCCACCTAGGGATCCCAAACGTACAAGTTTTTAAAATTAACTTTTGAAGTTACTTCTGAAATGTCCCTTGAAAAATATTGGATTGAGCAGGTGTTTGGTGTCTAAGTCTGTTTTTCCAGAGGTTTCCACTAACAAGGTCCGGAAGGGAATTATGACAGATCTAAAAACATCAGGCCACAGACTGAGAAAGGTGTTTAAAAATGGAAACTATGCACAGACAAGAATTAGGTTTTTTACTCAATCAAGTTAAAAGTGTGCAAGAAAAGAAGAATCTTCATCAGTAAACTGGAAGATGATTGAAGAGATTTTTTTCAGGTAGAGCGATTTGGGGAGTTCATTAGCAAGATCTTTGAAATTTTTTATACCTTATTTAATTATCTAAATCTGGGACAACTTTTTTTTTTCCCTCCTAGAAATCTTCACTCCTAAAAGATGATGCTCATCATTGCTGCTGAATCATCTCTACCTTTACTCCTCCCATCAGCATTTGCTGCTTTGTAGAATTGTATCTTGCTGGTCTTCTCTAAGGAAAATTTAGACCCCCCCCCCTTTTTTTTTGAGGAGACGAGAATGCCATGCTATTCTTCTGAATATGTGGAGATGGGGAAGTATGATGCTGTGAATGTGGAGGAAAATCATCCCTCTTTGTGAACAGAATCGTTGAGTTGTTATTGAATTTGGACTCCGCACGCGATTCTTTGATATTGGGTGCCATAGAATACTCTTTTAAATCATTATTGGTTCAGAAAAGTCTTAAAAAAATAATCACCAATTTGCACACAAGAAAAAGGTCCACAGGGCTGCTTTAATTTTTCAGCCAGCTGGTTTTTCCTCCTCCCGCCTTGTCTAACTACCATCCATCCTTTTCATGCTGGTCATGTTACTTCAATGGACTTGTTCCATACATAAAGTTTGGGAATTTGAAAAATTTGGAAATTAATAAAGAAAAGCAGTGTAGAGGGAGTCTATGTAAGCCTTGCTACTGCAGTACTACAATTCTTGTAGACATCTTCTGTATGTTTCCATAAATCTGCTGTTCTGTATGTTTCCATAAATCTTTTGTTCTTCCCTCAAGAACAACAAAATTTCACTCAGAATAGAAACAAAACACACTTGCCCTATTGACAAATGAATTGTTATCAATAAACAAATATTCATCAAGTACCTGCTACATGTCAAGCAGTGGGAATACGGCAGTGAAACGATGAAGCCTCTGACCTCATGGGAGTCTCAGACATTCATCAGTAATTATAAATGTGATGTGCACTAGGAATCAGGGCAATATGGGAAATCTGTTGCGTTCTTTCTGTTCCTTTAATGACTTCCCTTAAAAATTAATGTCACTAGTGCCTCTGTGATCTAGGACCTACACTGAATATATGCAGCAAGTGAATTCTTAAAGAGCAGAAGGATGAATATATAAACAGTGTAAAGTGTGCTCAGAGAATACAAAAGCAATGGCCTGAGGCAGAGAGAATACATTCCATTTCAGGAACTGTGATCTCAGGGGCCCCTCTGACCCTGTCTTCTACCCTCTTCACCATTCTAGAATACCTCCTCAACTGTTCTGTTGGTAAGTCATCAATCTATTTTAGTACAAGTCAATGGCAGTTCCAGTATGACATCACCATCTTGACCAAATCTACTTCTGTGTACTGTGTTCTTGCTTCCAGAGGACAAGTGGCTTATCATCTTCCTTTATGTATGATTTTTCCCCTGTCATTTGCTGTATTTCTTAGTATATTTTTCTGACTCTACTGTCTAGTTCAACCTGGGAGGGCAAAAACAGCATTGTGCAAAATCCCTAGGTAAATAATCTTAAATCCCTCCTCTTTTGGGCCATGTTAGCAGGTACATTTTATAAAAACCTATGTCTATTTTTTCCTATGAAATTATATGTATAAATACACACAGATATATATATACTCACATATGTATAATATATATAATATATGTATATTAATATATATGCAATATACATATATTTAATTTTTTAAAAATTTATTTATGATAGTCACACAGAGAGAGAGAGGCAGAGACACAGGCAGAGGGAGAAGCAGGCTCCATGCACCGGGAGCCTGACGTGGGATTTGATCCCAGGTCTCTAGGATCATGCCCTGGGCCAAAGGCAGGCACTAAACCGCTGCGCCACCCAGGAATCCCTATATGCAATATATATTGAGCAGGTATAGATTTAGACACTTGGGTTACTATTATTACTAGTATACAAGTTACATGAAAATTATATATATTATATATATTATATATATATATTATATGTATACATATATATGATTACATATATATAATCCTTGAGGGGGAGAGAATGTCTCACGAAAAGCTTATAAACTCAATGGTATAACACAGTGGTAACCCCCTCAAATCCTATGAAGTCACTTAGCAATACATGTCTGTGGTGCTAGGATAATTCTAATTTTGTTCTTGGAAGGAGAATTAAAGCCATTGTGTTAGCTCCAAAAACAACCTGACAGAAATAATTTTATTTCTTTTTTCACCAGGAAAAATTCTCATGTACTTCCTGTACCATAGAATAAATATCATGGTGCTTGTAAAATATTTCAGTATCTGAGGTCATTTAGGGACATGTTGCATTTTTAAGGGCTAGTGACTTATATCCGAGCTCACTGCTTTTATTCGTATTTAGCAATAAAATATTTTACCTTCTTTGACTTATTGCCTGCCAAACATCAACTGTTTTTTTTTGTTTAGATTCATAATATTTTTTCCCTTGAAATCTTTTTAGAGCCTTATGCACTTTATGAAAAAGTAAATAAAATTTAGCATTAAGAAAGAGTACCCTATTTATACACATGCACTTTTTCCCTCACACACATATTTTAATAAAGCGATGGTATCTGGAAAGAAAGTGCATTTGGTAGATAAGGGTTTAGGTTCTGCCTCCACAAAAATTAGAATTCCAATCCTGACTTTGCTCTTCTCCAACTATGTAGTTTTGGACAAGTTTCTACAGTCCTTGAAGCCTCAACATTCTCATATGTTAAGTGAGGAAAATAACTGTATGGAATTCATAGGGCTGTTGTGATGACTGAGATGCTGTCTACTGAAGCCTAAAGAAGTGTCTGTAATTTCATTTAGGGATTTATTTAGTAAATACTACTTAATGTGCAACCACAGTTCTAGGTCTTTGCAAATATGACTCATTTATTATTTCATTTAATACTTCAATCCTAATAACAACTGTATGAGGTGGGCACTCTTATTATTTCTATTTAATAGATGAGGAAACCAAGGGCTGAGAGGTTAAGGTAACTATCCCAGGTTAAAAGACAATATCAGAACCAGGATTGCCCATGTGGGCAATCAGGCTAAAAAAATCCATGCTCTGAAACAGTGTTGCCCTATTTTATTTATGTATTAATTCATCCAACTTACTTAAATCCTACTATGTGTCAGGAATTGTCCTAGGCATATGGTTACAAAGATGAAAAAGTCTCTGCCTTTGTGAAGATCATCATTTAGGGGTTAAAAAAAAGGAAATTGTGAACAAATAATTACAGTCCAATGACGTACCTCCATAGAAGACATGAGTTCAGTGGCTGTGGGAGCCGCTGGCCCATTATTAACACTTGAAGGACTTAGGAAGAGGTACAAATGAAGACCTATATTCCACATGTTCAAATATTTAAACATTATAAATCAAGTTTCACAAAGCTGTTTTTATAATGACAAACTTGAAAGTATGTGAATTTTGTATTGCTAAAAGTTGACATGTATCAAAGACAACCGAATTTAAGTATTAGTGGGCATGTCTGTGTATTCTGTTGAAGGGCTAGCAACATTTGGATCGAGTAATAAAATAACAATGGGCATAATTCATTTTTTAAAAAAGATTTTATGTATTTATTCATGAGAGACACAGAGAGAGAGAGGGAGAGACACAGGCAGAAGGAGAAGCAGGCTCCACGCAGGGAGCCGGATGTGGGACTCGATCCCAGGACTCCAGGGTCACGACCTGAGCCAAAGGCAGACGCTCAACCACTGAGCCACCCAGCCATCCCAATAATGGGCATAATTCATAAATAAAATGCATTTACCCACAGATATATTTTTCTGACCTCAGTTTTATCAAAGTAGCTATCATTTTATAATCAAGATTTTCATATAACTTGTATACTATTAATAATAGTAACCTAAGTGGCTAACTCTATACCTGCTAACTGTATACCTGCATACAATTTGGACATATTTTCATCAAATTGTAAATTAAAACAAAGGTACCAAAGTTAAATTATTTTTATATTTTTCTAAATTTCTCTTTATATGGAATATTCAGTTATTTATTAAAATAAAATACAAAACAAAAAAATTAAAAAATTAACCGAAGCTGAAATTCATAATTTGATTTTTTGAAAATGTAATTAAACTGTATTAAATACGTATTTTTTATTTGGGTATACTTGACACACAATGTTACATTAGTTTTGGGTATACAGCATAGTGATTCAACAACTTTAAATGTTACGCTATGTTCACCAGAAGTGTAGCTACCATCTGTCACCGTGCAGCACTATTATGATGCCATTAACTATATTCCCTGCACTGGACTTTTTACTTCCATGACTGACTCATTCCAGAGCTGGAAGCTTGCATTTCCTACTCCCTCTCACCCATTTTGCCATCCCCCCATCTCCCTCCCTTGTAGACACCATCAGTTTGTTCTCTGTATTTTTAGGTCTGATTCTGCTTTTTGTTTGCTTATTCATTTGTTTTGTTTTTTAGATTCCACTTAAAGTGAAATCCTATGGTATTTGTCTTTCTCTGTCTCACTTATTTTGCTTAGCATAATACCCTTTAGGTCTACCCTAAAGTGTATCACATGTTTTTATTTTTATTTTTTAAAAGATTTTATTTATTCACTTGAGAGAGAATGAGAGAGAGCACAAGGTTGGGGGAGGTAGGCAGAGGCAGTGGGAGAAGCAGGCTCCCCACTGGTCAAGGGGTCCCCCAGGACCCTGAGGCCATGACCTGAGCTGAAGGCAGACACCCAACTGACTGAGCCACCCAGGAGACCCTTGTTAAATGTTTTTTATACAAATAAAACGATTCAATATAAAATCATTTTATACAAATAAAATGATTCCCAATGCTAGTGACCAATGTCCATGTAGTTGCTTACTGGATTGATGAGTCACACATGTTACATCTATTTATATAAAATTTAAGAGTAATGTGAATTGTTAACGGTTGCAGAATGTTCCTCTGCGACCATGTGTGACTGTTGTGAATTCTCACTAATTTGCAAGTACCTCTGGAACCATAAATTTGAGCACATAGACAAACAAGAAAATGGGTATTTGGTTCCACTAGGAATAGCAGTTTGTTTTGCAGGAATCTACTGCACATATGCTATTTGAAAAGCATGATTATCGTGTCCATTCTTTGCCTAAACATTACCACGGCTCAAATTCTCCACACACTCTCAGCAGCGTCGGTCTCCAGCGTCGGCATGACCCACAAACCTTTATGTTGTCCAGCTGCAGTTGCCTTTTTTTTTTTTAAGGACATATGGCTAGAGATAAGGAGATGTGTTTCTTTGGAGCCAGAATCATGTTAGTCATGGAAGAGACATTTAGGGTTATGAGTCTTGCTCTGTCAGTGCTGACCACCAGATCCTAAGAGAAAGGGGTGTCCATATATTCTTTCATAAATTAATTTTTGTGTTTATGACATACGAGACCCTCCAAAGTGCATGATCCTTCTAGTTTTGGTCTTAGGGAGATATTGTATCACTACTAGCTGCAGGGCCAAGGGATTTTTTTTTTTTTTAAATTTTATGAGGCAGGTATTTGGTTGAGTCTTGGAAGGAGACAGAGGACTGTGGGGCACGGTGCTGAGAGCATATGCAAAGGCACTGAGGCACTTAGGAGTGTAGCCCACTCGGTGAACTGCAGACATGTCTGCATGGCTAGAGCACAAGAGGCTTGAGGGAAGAGATGGATGGTAACACAGGAGAGGTAAGTGGGGACACATCATGCAGCTCTTAAGAGCCAGTTGGTGTTTATCCTGAAACAAGGAGGAACATTAAACGTTTTTTTTTTTTTTTTTTTTTTTACAGGGGAGGAATTTGTTTAGATTGAGCCCTGATGTGGAACCTTGGAGAAGGGCAAGAACTCAGCAATTCGGGTAGCAATTATCCCAGGGAGAAACGACACTGACCTTAACAAAGTTGGGGTGGGGGGGGTGGAAATTGGAAATGCTGGGAGAGGCTGGGAGAGATTGGGAATGTGGTGAGGAGCTGGATGTTCGTTACAGGAAGGCCTAGAACACTGTGGTTGTTTAATAAATGTTTGCAGAAATGAACTGTCCTCCAGCTCCCAGGGCCTCCAGCATTTTATCTGCACTATCACATGCCTTGGTTTAACTGTGAATTAATTTGCATACATTGTTTTAATACTTTGAATTGCAAAGTGGGTACATTCTTAACCAAAGGAAGATTGATACCAAAGACAAACACACCAAGAGATTCTCAGTGAACCTGGGCTGATACTATTACACAACTGTGTTCATTTCCAGTAGGACCAGGTTCTTGGCTCCCATCTCCTTGAGTCAAAGACGTTCGTCTCACGGGTCCATGAAGTCACAGATGGTTGGGTTATAATGTATATCACTCATTAACAAGTCTTCTGTACGCCCCCCCCCCCCCCCCGTCGGTTACCCTTGGTAATATCCTGTCTACTGTGTCCCGTGGGAAACATTGAGAATCCTTGAGTTATCGGAATAGATTGTAACTTCACAAAATGTTGCCTTTGTTCTTCCAAGTGCTGACTCCTCTATTGCTAAATCAAATTTAACCTAAAATGACTTTGTTGTTGTTTTGTTGTGCTTCAGTTGGCCTTGTGCTGTAACCTTTCAAAACTGATGGGGGGACAGATGGATAACAAATGTAGCTTGAAAATTTGGAAATTTGATAGTCGCAGACAATGGGGATCGTGCTGTTTTTATGTATCTCTTTAAAGGTCCCTTTTTAGGGGCACCTGGGTGGCTCAGTTGGTTAAGTGTCTGCCTTTGGCTCACATCATGATCCCAGGGTCTTGGGATCGAGCCCCCCATCGAGCTCTACTGGGTGGGAGCGGGGGAGCCTACTTCTCCCTCTCCCTCTGCCTGCAAATCCCCTTGCTTGTGCTCTCTCTCTCAATCTGTCAAATTAATAAATAAAATCTTAAAAAAAAGTCCCTTTTTATTCATGCTTGTTATATATGGCTTTTAATTATAGCTGGGTCGACTGGCCCACCTGATGCAAATTCAATCCTAAATTGTCTCTAAAACTTATCCTGACTTTAATATTTATTTTTTAAGATTTTATTTATTTATTTATTCATGGGAGACAGAGAGAGAGAGAGAAAGGCAGAGACACAGGCAAAGGGAGAAGCACACTCCATGCAGGGAGCCTGACGTGGGACTTGATCCTGGGTCTCCAGGATCACACCCCAGGGCTGAAGGTGGCGCTAAACCACTGAGCCACCAGGGCTGCCCTTATCCTGACTTTAAACACTGGGAGAGGTCCAGCCTTAACCTGGGACTGCACACTTAGCCAGAGCTGCTGCTGCTACTATGTGCCTCAGTTCTAGTAACTGCTGCCTCTGCCTAGACTCTGTGCCCAAGTCTAGGTGTCCACAGCCCGATTTTCCTAAGATATGGACAGCAAGTTGCATTTAGCCATTTTTTTTTTTTAATTTATTTTTTTATTGGTGTTCAATTTACTAACATACAGAATAACACCCAGTGCCCGTCACCCATTCACTCCCACCCCCCGCCCTCCTCCCCTTCTACCACCCCTAGTTCGTTTCCCAGAGTTAGCAGTCTTTACGTTCTGTCTCCCTTTCTGATATTTCCCACACATTTCTTCTCCCTTCCCTTATTTTCCCTTTCACTATTATTTATATTCCCCAAATGAATGAGAACATATAATGTTTGTCCTTCTCCGACTGACTTACTTCACTCAGCATAATACCCTCCAGTTCCATCCACGTTGAAGCAAATGGTGGGTATTTGTCATTTCTAATAGCCGAGTAATATTCCATTGTATACATAAACCACATCTTCTTTATCCATTCATCTTTCGTTGGACACCGAGGCTCCTTCCACAGTTTGGCTATCGTGGCCATTGCTGCTAGAAACATCGGGGTGCAGGTGTCCCGGCGTTTCATTGCATTTGTATCTTTGGGGTAAATCCCCAACAGTGCAATTGCTGGGTCGTAGGGCAGGTATATTTTTAACTGTTTGAGGAACCTCCACACAGTTTTCCAGAGTGGCTGCACCAGTTCACATTCCCACCAACAGTGTAAGAGGGTTCCCTTTTCTCCGCATCCTCTCCAACATTTGTTGTTTCCTGCCTTGTTAATTTTCCCCATTCTCACTGGTGTGAAGTGGTATCTCATTGTAGTTTTGATTTGTATTTCCCTGATGGCAAGTGATGCAGAGCATTTTCTCATATGCATGTTGGCCATGTCTATGTCTTCCTCTGTGAGATTTCTGTTCATGTCTTTTGCCCATTTCATGATTGGATTGTTTGTTTCTTTGGTGTTGAGTTTAATAAGTTCTTTATAGATCTTGGAAACTATCCCTTTATCTGATATGTCATTTGCAAATATCTTCTCCCATTCTGTAGGTTGTCTTTGAGTTTTGTTGACTGTATCCTTTGCTGTGCAAAAGCTTCTTATCTTGATGAAGTCCCAATAGTTCATTTTTGCTTTTGTTTCTTTTGCCTTCGTGGATGTATCTTGCAAGAAGTTACTATGGCCGAGTTCAAAAAGGGTGTTGCCTGTGTTCTTCTCTAGGATTTTGATGGAATCTTGTCTCACATTTAGATCTTTCATCCATTTTGAGTTTATCTTTGTGTATGGTGAAAGAGAGTGGTCTAGTTTCATTCTTCTGCATGTGGATGTCCAATTTTCCCAGCACCATTTATTGAAGAGACTGTCTTTCTTCCAATGGATAGTCTTTCCTCCTTTATCGAATATTAGTTGCCCATAAAGTTCAGGGTCCACTTCTGGATTCTCTATTCTGTTCCACTGATCTATGTGTCTGTTTTTGTGCCAGTACCACACTGTCTTGATGACCACAGCTTTGTAGTACAACCTGAAATCTGGCATTGTGATGCCCCCAGATATGGTTTTCTTTTTTAAAATTCCCCTGGCTATTCGGGGTCTTTTCTGATTCCACACAAATCTTAAAATAATTTGTTCTAACTCTCTGAAGAAAGTCCATGGTATTTTGATAGGGATTGCATTAAACGTGTATATTGCCCTGGGTAACATTGACATTTTCACAATATTAATTCTGCCAATCCATGAGCATGGAATATTTTTCCATCTCTTTGTGTCTTCCTCAATTTCTTTCAGAAGTGTTCTATAGTTTTGAGGGTATAGATCCTTTACATCTTTGGTGAGGTTTATTCCTAGGTATCTTATGCTTTTGGGTGCAATTGTAAATGGGATTGACTCCTTAATTTCTCTTTCTTCAGACTCATTGTTAGTGTATAGAAATGCCACTGACTTCTGGGCATTGATTTTGTATCCTGCCACGCTACCGAATTGCTGTATGAGTTCTAGCAATCTTGGGGTGGAGACTTTTGGGTTTTCTATGTAGAGTATCATGTCATCGGCGAAGAGGGAGAGTTTGACTTCTTCTTTGCCAATTTGAATGCCTTTAATGTCTTTTTGTTGTCTGATTGCTGAGGCGAGGACTTCCAGTACTATGTTGAATAGCAGTGGTGAGAGTGGACATCCCTGTCTTGTTCCTGATCTTAGGGGAAAGGCTCCCAGTGCTTCCCCATTGAGAATGATATTTGCTGTGGGCTTTTCATAGATGGCTTTTAAGATGTCGAGGAATGTTCCCTCTATCCCTACACTCTGAAGAGTTTTGATCAGGAATGGATGCTGTATTTTGTCAAATGCTTTCTCTGCATCCAATGAGAGGATCATATGGTTCTTGGTTTTTCTCTTGCTGATATGATGAATCACATTGATTGTTTTACGGGTGTTGAACCAGCCTTGTGTCCCAGGGATAAATCCTACTTGGTCATGGTGAATAATTTTCTTAATGTATTGTTGGATCCTATTGGCCAGTATCTTGTTGAGAATTTTTGCATCCATGTTCATCAGGGATATTGGTCTGTAATTCTCCTTTTTGGCGGGGTCTTTGTCTGGCTTTGGAATTAAGGTGATGCTGGCTTCATAGAACGAATTTGGAAGTACTCCATCTCTTTCTATCTTTCCAAACAGCTTTAGGAGAATAGGTATGATTTCTTCTTTAAACGTTTGATAAAATTCCCCTGGGAAGCCATCTGGCCCTGGACTCTTGTGTCTTGGGAGGTTTTTGATGACTGCTTCAATTTCCTCCCTGGTTATTGGCCTGTTCAGGTTTTCTATTTCTTCCTGTTCCAGTTTTGGTAGTTTGTGGCTTTCCAGGAATGCGTCCATTTCTTCTAGATTGCCTAATTTATTGGCGTATAGCTGTTCATAATATGTTTTTAAAATCGTTTGTATTTCCTTGGTGTTGGTAGTGATCTCTCCTTTCTCATTCATGATTTTATTAATTTGAGTCTTCTCTCTCTTCTTTTTAATAAGGCTGGCTAATGGTTTATCTATCTTATTAATTCTTTCAAAGAACCAACTCCTGGTTTTGTTGATCTGTTCCACAGTTCTTCTGGTCTCGATTTCGTTGAGTTCTGCTCGAATCTTTATTAACTCCCTTCTTCTCTTGGGTGTAGGATCTATTTGCTGTTTTTTCTCTAGCTCCTTTATGTGTAAGGTTAGCTTTTGTATTTGAGTTCTTTCCAGTTTTTGAATGGATGCTTGTATTGCGATGTATTTCCCCCTTAGGACTGCTTTTGCTGCATCCCAAAGATTTTGAACGGTTGTATCTTCATTCTCATTAGTTTCCATGAATCTTTTTAATTCTTCCTTAATTTCCTGGTTGACCCTTTTATCTTTTAGCAGGATGGTCCTTAACCTCCATGTGTTTGAGGTCCTTCCAAACTTCTTGTTGTGATTTAGTTCTAATTTCAAGGCATTATGGTCCGAGAATATGCAGGGGACAATCCCAATCTTTTGGTATCGGTTCAGACCCGATTTGTGACCCAATATGTGGTCTATTCTGGAGAAAGTTCCATGTGCGCTTGAGAAGAATGTGTATTCAGTTGAGTTTGGATGTAAAGTTCTGTAGATATCTGTGAAATCCATCTGGTCCAGTGTATCATTTAAAGCTCTCGTTTCTTTGGAGATGTTTTGCTTAGAAGACCTATCGAGTATAGAAAGAGCTAGATTGAAGTCACCAAGTATAAGTGTATTATTATCTAAGTATTTCTTCACTTTGGTTAATAATTGATTTATATATTTGGCAGCTCCCACATTCGGGGCATATATATTGAGGATTGTTAAGTCCTCTTGTTGAATAGATCCTTTAAGTATGATATAGTGTCCCTCTTCATCTCTCACTACAGTCTTTGGGGTAAATTTTAGTTTATCTGATATAAGGATGGCTACCCCTGCTTTCTTTTGAGGACCATTCGAATGGTAAATGGTTCTCCAACCTTTTATTTTCAGGCTGTAGGTGTCCTTCTGTCTAAAATGAGTCTCTTGTAGACAGCAAATAGATGGGTCCTGCTTTTTTATCCAGTCTGAAACCCTGCGCCTTTTGATGGGGTCATTAAGCCCGTTCACATTCAGAGTTACTATTGAGAGATATGAGTTTAGTGTCATCATGATATCTATTCAGTCTTTGTTTTTGTGGACTGTTCCACTGCACTTCTTCTTAAAGGGGAATTTTAAGAGTCCCCCTTAAAATTTCTTGCAGAGCTGGTTTGGAGGTCACATATTCTTTTAGTTGCTGCCTGTCTTGGAAGCTCTTTATCTCTCCTTCCATTTTGAATGAGAGCCTTGCTGGATAAAGTATTCTTGGTTGCATGTTCTTCTCATTTAGGACCCTGAATATATCCTGCCAGCCCTTTCTGGCCTGCCAGGTCTCTGTGGAGAGGTCTGCTGTTACCCTAATACTCCTCCCCATAAAAGTCAGGGATTTCTTGTCTCTTGCTGCTTTAAGGATCTTCTCTTTATCTTTGGAATTTGCAAGCTTCACAATTAAATGTCGAGGTGTTGAACGGTTTTTATTGATTTTAGGGGGGGATCTCTCTATTTCCTGGATCTGAATGCCTGTTTCCCTTCCCAGATTAGGAAAGTTTTCAGCTAGAATTTGTTCAAATACATATTCTGGCCCTCTGTCCCTTTCGGCGCCCTCGGGAACCCAATTAAACGTAGGTTTTTCTTCCTCAGGCTGTCGTTTATTTCCCTTAATCTATCTTCATGGTCTTTTAATTGTTTGTCTCTTTTTTCCTCAGTTTCCCTCTTTGCTATCAACTTGTCTTCTAGGTCACTCACTCGTTCTTCCACCTCGTTAATCCTCGTCGTTAGGACTTCTAGTTTGGATTGCATCTCATTCAATTGATTTTTAATTTCTGCCTGATTAGCTCTAAATTCTGCAGTCATGAAGTCTCTTGAGTCCTTTATACTTTTTTCTAGAGCCACCAGTAGCTGTATAATAGTGCTTCTGAATTGGCTTTCTGACATTGAATTGTAATCCAGATTTTGTAACTCTGTGGGAGAGAGGACTGTTTCTGATTCTTTCTTTTGAGGTGAGGTTTTCCTTCTAGTCATTTTGCTCAGTGCAGAGTGGCCAAAAGCAAGTTGTATTGGGAAAAAGAGAAAAAGAGAGGAGAGAAAGAAGGAAAGAAAAGAAAGAGAAAAAAAAAAGGGAAGAAAAAGAAAAAAAAAACGAAAAAAAAAAAAAAAAGAAGAAAAAGAAAGAAAAAGAAAGGAGAAAAAAAGGGGGTGGGGGAAGGAAACAAATCAAAAAGCAAAACAAAACAAAAACAAAAACAAACAAACAAAAAAAGAACCACCGGGGAGTGTCTTCTGATTCTGTGTACTTTAAGTCCCTTGGCTTCTCCTGGAAGTTGTCCGTCTAGCTGATCTTCTGGGGGAGGGGCCTGTTGTGCTGATTTTCAGGTGTTAGCAGTTGGGGGAGCTGCTGTGCCCCTGCCTGGTGCAGGGCTCAGTGGGGGTTGTTTACCCCGTGAGGCCGCAGGAGGAACAGCCCCAGTGGCGGGGCAGCTCTGGAAACCTGGATTCAGCTCCGGCAGGAACTCCTGAGCTCTCCGTCTGCAGGGCCTGGAGGCTCCGGGGCGGGGCCGCTGATCTGCTCAGCTCGGGGCAGGAGCGTCCTCGCTGTCCTGGGCCCTCCCGGCCTCTGCCTGTCCCGGGGGAGGCCGGATCCTGGGCTGTGTCCCGGCGCCCTGTGCTCCGGAGCCTGCGCTGTTGGATTCGCGCTCCCGGGCCGCGCAGCCCCCTCCGCGGAGCTGCCGCCCAAGCCCCTCCGAGCTGCTCCTGGAACCGCGCAGGCCCCTCCGCACGGAGCCTCTTCCTCTGCCCGAGCCCCTCCGAGCTGCTCCCGGGGCCGCGCAGCCCCCTCCGCGGAGCCGCCGCCCGAGCCCCTTCAGCTGCTCCGGGTCCCGCCGTGCGCTGCAGCCCTTAGGGAGCTCGGCGCACTCTCCTGGGCGCGCAGTTGCTGTTACTGTCCCCGGGAGCCCGAGGGCATCCCCGCCCTCCTGGGTCCTGCTCCACCTCCCTGGAGCCCCTTTCCGCCGGGAAGGTCGGTGCAGCTCCTGCGTCTCCGGGACGGGGCTCTCCTGTCCTGGGGTCACTCGCCCCGGCCTCAGCCCGGCTCCTCGCGGGCCCCTCCCCCTTGGAGGCCTTTGTTCCTTTATTTCTTTTTCCCCGTCTTCCTACCTTGATAGATGCGCGAACTCTTCTCACTGTAGCATTCCAGCTGGTCTCTCTTTAAATCTCAGGCCGAATTCATAGATTTTCAGGATGATTTGAAGGTTTTCTAGGTAGTTTGGTGGAGACAGGTGATTTGGGGACCCTGCTCTTCCGCCATCTTGCTCCTCCCCCCCCCATTTTTTTATTTTACCCAGGAATTGAAGTCTAACTCTCCAACCTCAAGCTTCGATTTGTGACCACATTCCGGATTTTCCAACTGGTCCCGGATTTCTTTAGGATCTTGCATCTGGTTGCTGGTATAGCTCTACTACTTTTTTTCTGCGGCTTTACCTCTTACATATTTGACTTAGAGGCCAAGATGGACTTTCACTGAGTTAGACCTATTCTCCTAGCCTATTCTTCATATCAGGAGACAAGGCTGACAATAGATTTCAAATCCTTCCATTGTGTTCCAACTTGTTGATGTAGGTTGGTTGTGTGCCTAGGTAGATGGGCAAATTTGTAGCCCATATAGAGGTAGAAAAACTTGGCTGGATAGACAGCAAGAGGAAGTTAAGATTCAATCATTCTTCCTCTGCCTTCTTAAGGCATTTGATCGCATGTATATCAGTATATGTTTCATTCTATTTTGGTTTGTAGTTCTTAACGTGGACGTCTCCACCAATAGATTATAAGCTCCTCTGTGATTGGATCTATTTTAATCTATTTTAATCTATTTCTCTATTCACAACAGCACTAGGATAGTGCTCTCCAAGTGGTGAACACTAGTAAATGGTTGAAGAAATAAAGAAATATAAAACCAGGGTTCATTAGATGCTTATTAATAAATAGGATCCAGTGTCTTATTGTCTTTATCTTTATTATACCATTAGTGTAATGCTATCCAAATGTAAAATACAGTATACATTTGAAATAATAAATAACAATAGAATTACAGTATCATTTTTCACCTGAGTCAATAGTTTATCCTTTGTGATTTTTCTTCTGCCTAGAAATCAGAAACTGCTGTTAGACTGATAGTGTTTAATTTTCAGAGACAATGTATTATTCCTTTTTATAGCCAGAATAACTCATCTGTGTTCAAGTTGAATACGTTAAGCATTCATTCTACGGTGTAACTTTTTGAGTTCTTCCAAGAGATAAAAAGATGAGTAATAAGATGAATCACTGCCTTCCTGCTTTTTTCCCTCTCACTCATTCTTTTGGCAATCTTTATAGTGTTTATAGTCTAAAGGAAGAGATCAATGAGGCATTCAAGGATTATGAAACGAGACAGAAAAGGAGAGGGTGGAGAGATGCTCTCACAGTGTTCTGTGGGGAACTCTATGCTAGGGAAGGCTTGACACCAGCTGTGGGAATACTACCCCTTAACTCTCCCTCTTTATATTGAATCTAGGGTTTTATTATATGATTTTATTTTTTTAAGTGGGCTCCACAGCTAGTGTGGGGCTTGAACTCACAACTCTTAGATCAAGACCTGAGCTGAGATCAAGAGTCAAAAGCTTAACCAACTGAGCCACCTCGGTGCCCCTAATTTTACCTTTTTCTACTGTCAAGGAAATACATGGGAAGGTGAGCAAATTATAGTTTTACAGGGCTTTCCTTGAATCTGCCTTAATTTGCAAGTTCATTCATTCTTTCAACAAAAACTATATGCAGTAAGTATTAAGATCTTTAGTAATTTATTTTGAGTAACAAATTACACATCACATACTTTGTAACTAGTCAAGACACCTTTGTTGAGAATGCTTGTTCAAGGACCAAGGGAAAGTGCTAGTGGGGCAATGGGGTCACTTTAAATATTTATTGATTATATATGTAAAGAATCAGAGAGTATTGTCTTGCTGTACTTCTTCGATTATTAAGATTGAGCAGTTTCCATATATTTATTGATCATTTGTTTGTCTTCTTTACTGATTGCTTATTCATATCTTCATACTATTTTCTTTTGGGAATCAATTTTTATGCTCATAACTTGTGAAAGGTTTTTCTACAGCAACGCCATTGTTCCTGTGGATGTCATTTACATTGAAAAAATTTCCCCCAAAAATTAAAAAAAAAAAAAGGGGATCCCTGGGTGGCTCAGCGGTTTGGCGCCTGCCTTTGGCACAGGGCGCGATCCTGGAGACCCGGGATCGAATCCCATGTCAGGCTCCCAGTGCATGGAGCCTGCTTCTCCCTCTGCCTGTGTCTCTGCCTCTCTCTCTCTCTCTCTGTGACTATCATAAATAAATAAATAATTTAAAAAAAAAGAAAAAATTTCCCCAGTTGTCATTTTAATTTTCATTAATTTTTGTTTTTACTATTCTTGGTTGACCTAGGTATTTAAGTTTTTCATAGTTCAATAAATTATTCTGTTATTTCTTGGTTTGTACCTTTGGTGTTTTGAAGGCTCTTCAATCATATATTTAAATATTTACCTATTTTTCTAGTATATTGATTTCATTGAAAAATGTAACTACTTTGCATTTATTCTGGTGTGTGGATAAGATAAGGGTCTTTTTTTCTCAGTAGCTAAACATTATCTCTGCATGGTGTGATTCTGTTATGCATGTTTGGTTTCTCTGGCAATTTAGGTCATCTACTAACATGATGGAAAATGACACAGCCAAACAGCTTAACATGTATCTGCCTCTGAAGCGTATTAAAATACTTATCGATGATTTGAGGTAAGTATATTCTCTAGTCTTTGGGGGGGGGGAAATAAAGCCTCTTAAACATTATTCCTCTCTGACATAATTGCTATTTCTACATTCTCATAGCAAAGGGATTAGCATCCCAGATGCCATTGTGAGGAACCTCTAGCAAGTGCATTTGTGCTTTGAGCATTCTAACACCTTCAAACATGACCTCTTTGTCCATCAGTTCACTTTTAGTATAAAGATAGTAAAGATACTCTTAAAGTACAAGATAAGAGTATGCGCATATCTTTCCCCCCTATTTTAGGGGTTTATTCTTTTTTTGTACTTTATTTTTAAATTGAATTATAATTGATATGCAATGTTATATTTCAGGTGTAAAACATAGTGATCTGATATTTTTGTACAATACAAAATGATCACCTTGATAGGTCTAGTTACCATCTATCATAGACAAATCTATTACAATATTATTGACTATGGTCTCTATGCTGTCTATTACATCCTCATGACTTATTTATTTATTTATTTCTTAAAAATTTTTTTAAAAATATTTTATTTATTTATTCATGAGAGACAGAAAGAGAGAGAGAGAGAGAGAGAGAGAGAGGCAGAGACATAGGCAGAGGGAGAAGCAGGCTCCATGCAGGGAGCCGGACATAGGACTCGATCCTGGGTCTCCAGGATCAGGCCCTGGGCCGAAGGTGGCGCTAAACAGCTGAGCCACCTGGGCTGCCCATGAGTTATTTATTTTATAACTGGAAGTTTTTATCTCTTAATCCCTCTCACCTATTTTCCCATCCCCTTACCTCTCCCTCAGCTGGCAACCACCAGTTTGATCTGTGTGAGAGTTATATACATATCTTTAAGACTCTAAGTTACTCCCATGAATACCTTCTCTATTGAAATCAAGATTTGTAAGCAAGAATTCTTAAGGCTATTTCTCCTAACTTATTTAAGCATGGTATATTTCATCAAAATCTTTTTTTTATTTTATGCATTTTCTTCTCAGCTTTGTAAATGTGTCTGTATAATTCTAAGAACACATAATGAACTGTATTCTTGTAATAGGTTAAATATCCGTACCTGCATTTCTATTTTGTCAAAGTAGACCAGTCCTACAATCAATGCATTTATCCATTTATATCTATGTGTGTCTGTCTCTGTCTACCTAGTGAGATTGAAAATAGCTAAATCTAGTAAGAGTAATAAGGAAATCCTACTAGAGTGCTTCACAGGGAATAGTGTGTAATTAAGCATTTACTATTTATGGATAACCATCAAGATTATGCTCATAAAATAAGTATTTCCATATGCATTCGTGGTCTTAGATACAAAGAATGTTGATGACTTTCAGAGTGATTTGGAGTCATTATTAATCTGATGAGATCTCTGACTGAATTTTTTTTCTATGCCTTTTTTACTCTCATTTGTAAATTTTTGCTAGTGTATCCACTAATAAATGAAACAATTCACCAAAGAAAGAATTCTCTTTTTTTTTATCCATTTTATATCTCTTCTGCAATGGGACCCTATACCAATTCAAAATAATATTTGTAAAAGAGAAAAAGATAATTCATGAACTAAGCTAGAATATATACATCATCCCATCTAGAAACCTGTTGTAAAGAATGACTTGGAAAAGCACAAATAATTGTTAAATTAGGAAGCAAGATAGACCTGGAGTCCCACTGTAGTTCAACTTCTTTTTGTAGTTTAGAGCCAGAATCCTATCTGTGGTCTAGGATTGACTTTGTGATGGGGAAGGGAGAAAAGTGTTAAGTTTCTAAGTACTCTAAAGCTCCATACTAAATTTTGATTGTATCTAATTCTTTTCATTTTCAGGGAGGTAGAGAGAAGTTTCATTGCTCTACTTACATATTTATAGGAATCTGTGACCCCAAAATGATGAAGAACTACTGATAAGAGAGTAACCAGTTATAAGAAATAGAAATTTCCTCTTTTGAGTCATGTAAAAAATTAAATTTAAAGATGTTTATTTCCTTTCCTTTCATTTTTCCCTAATTCTCTTTGATGAATTTAATGGTCTTAGAGTTATTTTCTGAAATGTGCAGAAATGAACAATTTAGAAACTATCTTGGACTCACAAATCAGCAAAAGGATGCCATAAATGTTCAGCATGCTATTTCTGAAAGCAAGAGTAGGAGTGGTGGAGCTGTAGAAGACAGAAAGTGGTAGAGAGTAGAAGCACCTTCTACCCTTGAGCCTGTCTGTGCTGGGCCTTTCAGCTGCCATTGTCATTCTCGATGATTGGAAGAAGGTCAGCTGCCCAACATCATGGAAAAATCAGAAAATCATTGCAATCCTTGCAAGATGTTCAAATTATTTACCAAAGTTGGCAAGGGAAGAGGGCACACAGCAGGAGGGTGGGTCAAAGAAATATATGAGTTGCTTTCTCAGATGATCCAATGCCTTGTCCACATATCTTCTCTCAACAGCTGCTTTTATCGGCTACTTCAGAGAAATGTGGAAAGCCCCCATAATGCACCTTGTGAGTTCTGCCAAATAAGTGAAATTCTGGCAGAAGCAATAGGGGGAAACATGCTCCCCAGTTGGCAGTCAGCTTAGGGATAAAGTTTGATGGCCATCATATATCTTCTGTCAATTCTTTGCCCGCTCCATAGCACGACTTGGAGATTTATATTTAAATTCAAGAATCAGTTTTAATGTTCTTAAAAAATATATGGCCATTAAGTATTTTTCAGGTCCTTGTTGTGAAATTTGTTTTTTAATTGCTCAATTTCTTTCCAGAAAATATTTTCAAACATTGTGGGTTCCGAGGAGATATTCTTTGCAGATATCTTTCTGCAAAAAAATATTTTATACCTTTTATACTTTATGCAGATGTATTTTTCAAATTAAACTCATACCCCTCTGTCTTTGGTTCTCATGATGACCTTTGATAACTGTAGAATTAAAATCTTATTAATGTGACTCATGATATTAGGAGATCGCAGGACAGACTTTCTCAATATTTGGCAAATATATAGTAAAATACACAGATTACTTTTGCAAAGAAAGTATTTTCTATTATGCAATGCTTATGGGTGCAGAGCTAAAGTATTATTTGGATCTATTACATCTTAATAAATAGGATTCTTTAAATTCTAGGCTCCAGAACAAAAATTCAAAAGAAGTCTCTTAGTACAGCTTTAACACAATCTTTATACAAAGACTCCTTCAGACCAATGAAAAATCTACTTGATCCATCTTTTTAAACTGTGTTTATATTTATTTAGAAGTTTTGACTGATTCTGTAACATTAGACAACACTAAGACATTGGAATGGATATAGGTTTTGGTCTCTAATATGATTTTTAAAAAATACATTTTATTTTATTTATTTGAGAGAGAGAGAGAGAGAGAACATGAGTGGTGGGAGAAGCAGAGGGAGAGGGAGAAGCAGGCTCACCACTGAGCAGGGAGTCCAAGGCAGGGGTCAATCCCAGGACCCTAAGATCATGACCTGAGCTGAAGGCAGTGACTTAACCAACTGAGCCACCCAAGTGCTCTCTAATATGATTTTTTATATTTAGTCACCAATAAGGAAACTGAAATAAATCACAAGACTATACACTAGGTAAAAGATTTGAATTCTGGATGTAGATAGGGCTTCAGAAAGAACTGGCTTCAGGTTAAGGGATGGTCTGACTTAAAGACCATTGTTTTTATATGATTATATAATATGATATTATATGATAAATCCAAATGACTCATCATTTTTATAAATGATTCACTGGTGAATTTTCTTCAAATTTTGAATTACAGATTCTCTATTCAAGCTAACTAGTTATGATAATGGGGGCAAGGAGGGCCATTGGCTTTGCTAATGGGAGGAAGAAAAGTGGAAGCAATAACCAGAGGCAACATCTTCCCATCTAAAAGATACCATTTTTATCACAGAAAACATAAATTATAGCAATACTGGGCCAGTATAATAATATTATATATAGTTGTCATCTTAGCTGTATATTTGCCTTCAAGAGTAAGAAGATGAATTTCTCAATATTTCATCTCAAGCTACTCTCAGGTTATTTTTTTTTTTTTTTTTTTTTTTTTTTTTTTTTTTTTTTTTTTTTTTTTTTTTTTTTTACTCTCAGGTTATTACATTTGAGGCAAAATAATATTGCAAATAGGGCACTTAAGATTTTTGAATGTAAATGGGACAGAAATTTAATACAAAAAAATAGGGTACATAATAGACAAGAAAGGGATACAGTTATTTTACTAGTTCAGCTAAACTGAATAAAATGGAAACAGATACAAATCACTAAGAAATTGTTAGGTATACTTTAATTGCAATCATAGAGAATTCCACAAAATAAACTTGAATTCAGTCACAAGTTTCACAAGCTTATAGATTATTATTTGAGTTAAGCATTAAGAATAAAAATTAAAACTTAACTTTACAGATTAAATTTGCAGCTATGCTGCCTTGCTAGTATTGAAATAAGTGTGTTTCTTAAAAATTGTTTTACTGGATTATGTCAGAAGCAGGGCAGTGTTCCTTGAGGAAGCAGAAGTTCCCTCCTGGTCCCATCAGAATGAAGCTTTCACTATTCTGCCCTTAAGAGGCTGGGGTGGTCGGTTGTTGTGCTGAATAGGGACAGCTTGGTCGCCTTCAACATTCGACAAAAGACTTCGGAACTGAGCCAGCTGGGAAGAGGGATAAAATATTTAAAGAATCAAAGGCTATTAAAGTTATACAAAGGACTTTATTTCCAGTATTAGTAATGCACTGATATTTAGAAAACTAAGTTGCTGATTGCAATAGTCTCATCAATGGGAAGGGAGGAAGTCAAAAATTCCTACATATTTATTTGAACTAGGTATTTGGTTTAAATTGTTAATGATTGACTGGATTCGAATGCCAACTTTCTCAGAATGTCAACCTGGCTACCTTGGCTGAGTTTCCATATAGTAAAATTACAATAACATTGACTATATTCACTGTGCTATACCTTTCTACCCCTGTGACTTATTCATTCCATAACTGCCTCCCACTCCCCTTCATCTATTATATTATATCCATCCCCCAACCTCTTCCCATCTGCAACCATCAATTTGTTCTATTTATGTCCTATTCTGCTAGAAATCTAACCTCTTTAGAGTGACTGAAGCTATGGCTGAAGGCTTGTTTTTTAAGCCACAACATATGATAATTTATGAGCTCTCAGAATAATCACTTTCCCATCCCAAAATATATTCCTACCTTCTACTTAAGACATCACCTTACAAAGGTACCCAAAAACCCCTGTCAGTGAATGTAGACAAACTTTCTAAGAGTTCCACAAAACATCAACTGGCCTATAAAACCACAGAGATGTGAAAAAAAAAAATCGCTGACTCCACCAAAAGTGAAAATAATGACTACACCTAAAAAAAAAAAAAAATGGTGTGCCCTCAACGTTTCAATCCTAAGTATAGAGTTAATATAGGTGAAATTATACATGCATAATGTAGTATGGAACAGGCCCATTAAATAGCTGATAGGAAAAATATGAAACACCATCAGCCACTTACACTGGGTTGTTGTGAAGATTAAATAGGTTAATAGATACAAAGTTCTTAGAATAGTGCTTGGCATGTAGCATAAGCTCAAAAGGAAGTGTCCATTACCAGTAGGCTACAGATATCACCTGTCCTATAGGTCTGTTATGAGAATTGGCTGGCAAAACATGTTTGTAAAGCACCTAGTAAAAGAGGTCGCTCAATCAAAGGCAGTTATTATTATCATAATTATAAACAATAATTAAGGACATATTTTGCTGGATAGTTAATAACAGAAGTTTCAAAGAAGAACAAAAACCCTTTGTCAACTCTCAGGGTATGTCAGTTGCGAACCATACTTCCCCCAAATTTTAGTAGAACTTCCAGGGACAATCTTTTCTTTGCTTATGAGACTCCTAGGTAGACACTTAACAAGGCTGGATTTTCCCTTATTACATTGGAAAAGACAGCAGGAGTTCAGAATCTCCCATTTTTTTTTTCTACATAAAGTATAAAACAGCATTATAATACACATTTCTTTTTGATTGTTCAACAGAGCCATGTCAGAAATGAATCTTTTCCACTAGGAATAGACAACAAACTTCTCAAAAATCTATTTGACGTCATAATGTTCCCCGTTAGTGCTCTGAATTGAAGTGATACTCGTGCTTTGCACTACCAGTTTCCCCTCTTTCACCTTTGATACGCTACCTGTTCTGGGCTGATACCGATGCTGTCCTTACAAATGATCCAGCTTACACTCTCATAAAGGGGAGGATGAGTCAGAGAGCCATTGTAGGTCCAGTAATCCAGGGATGAAGGAAGGAGAATAGAAGGGTCAAAATTTGTGAATGGGGCTCGTTTGTTCTGGAAGAAAAAAGAAAAGTAATATATTATTATATCGTGATTTAAAATACTTATATCATATACATATATGATATCTATGTTATATTATTTTGGTATATATGTTGTTTTGATATTTTAGCTGAGAATTTACATTTTCTACTACACAATATACACTGGTGTGTTTGTAGATATAAGCAGTAAAAGTAATAGAAGACTGAAAATTTGCTACACTGACATTTTGGCCAACCAATCTTCTTCCTTCCTCATTTGGTTGAACATAAAGTTTAAAATGCTTTAAAATAATCTACACTCTCTAAAAGATATTTCACTTCCAGGATAAGACATTTATTATTTCTATAGGAATGATGCCAGCTACTGTTCCCGTGGCAAAACTATTAGCATGCACATTGGTTATGTTTTAGCCTTATTCCATTTATTCCTATTTTCTGTTTTGATTGTTTGTCAGTGGCATATTAATGGTATCTCAAAAGGATACTCTTAACTCCTGCATTTTTGTACCACTGAAGAGACAGACAATTTTCTTCATGAAATGGGGAAAAAAAATCACTTTTTGTTGGATATAGTTTTTAAAGAAAATGTAAATGGCTGTGGAACCTGTTCTTCTATAGACTTCATCCTGCTAAAATAGATAGATAAAAGAAAATAACTGGGGAAGAGAAAAAAAATCAAAACAAATCAAATGCCTTAGTCAGAGACTTTCCCAGAAGCAAACAATATCTAAGTAGTACCTTGATTTTCAAATTGGTAGCTTCTGCTCTAGGTTTCCTACTCTCCACTTCAAATATGTGACTAAACGATTTCAGTAGTTCTGTGGATTCTTATCCTCTGATTTAAACTAACATATTTAGTCTACTGACCTTGGTTTTAACTGCGTTTAGGGCATCCAGCACTTTCTGCAGTTTTGGATTGGCTTGATCAATCTGGAGATAAAAAAAAAAAATGTGAGTTAGAAATTGTAATAAAGTCAAACTGTGTTTAGCTAATTTTTTTTTTCCGATTAAAAACAGTAACTGAAGGAAGGGAAGACACTTTCTTTCTGCTTTCAGAGAGGGAATTTTGCTTGGCGTAGGTCCTTGCGGGCCCTTGTGCTCTATAAATGAATTGTTCATGATGTGTAACTGCTGTCAACCAAAAAACAAGAAACTGGCTCAAGGGGCAACGCATTTATTGGAGATCAAAGAATCGCAATTCGGGGCACACAGATTGGGGTAGAAACCCGAACAGCGTTCCAATTTCAGGACAGAGACTCGGGGTATTTGTGGAAGAAAAGGAAGATCACATAAGTAGTTTTTGAGAAGGGTTCATGTGTGCTGACCAGCAAGGTGGGATTCGCACTTCACTGATTGGGCAGGTGAAGTGGTCACTATGCAAAAGTTCACTTTTATCAGTTCTGTCGATAGGCTGTTCTCCTTCTTGCTGACTTCTTGGGATGTTGGTGGTTTGGCCCCAGCACAAGGAAAGTGGCAAACAAAAAGCTCGATTTTAATTTAATATGGTCAAGATGTTCAAGGACACACAAGTCAAAATCCCGGAACTTAGCAAAATCCAGGAACTGTGACACCAAACACAACCTCTTACTTTGGGCCTGTTTCATTAGTTATAATCGGTACAGTGTTTGGTGCGTTGTAAGTGATCAATAAAGGTTAACTAGAATCACTATAATTCCAAAAGTTAGCCACCTAAGTGCGATATTTATAATAAGAAACCTGTTTATGACACAGTGCTCCTAGACCCCTTGGAATTTCCTAAGTGATAGTGATAAAGGTATCTTCTGTTATGTTGACTGGGGGGACTTTTGAACTGAATCTAAGGATGAGGGCTGGATGCCAGGAGAACCAACTATGCGATTAGAGGGTTGGAACTTTCAGCTCTACCCTCAGACCTCTGGGGACGGGAGAGGGGACAGAGACTAGAGCTTGAATCAGTTGCCAAAGGCCAATGATTTAATCAGTCGTGGGTAAATAACGAAGTCTCCATAAAAACCCAAAAGGACTGGGTAGAGAGAGTTTCCAGATGGGTGAATTTGGAGAGATACAGGGGAGACAGTGGGCCTGGATAGGGCGAGGATGCTCTTTGCCTCTGCCCATACCTTCCTCTGTGCATCTTTTCCATCTGAGTTATATCCTTGTGTAATTACCAGTAATCTAGTAAGTAAAATGTTTCTCTGAGTTCTGCGAGCTGTGCTAGCAAATTAATTAACCTCTTCCAAGCCAAGGAAGAGGTCATGGGAAACTCTGATTTATAGTCAGTCAAGTCGGAAGCCCCACTAACAATGTGGGCTGCAGACTGACACCGGAGGTGCGCGGGGGAACTTGCAATCTTGTAAGTCTGAACCCTCAACCTGTGGAACCTGAGGCTATCTCTGCATGGACACTGTCAAAATTGAGCTGAATGTCTGGATGCCTGCTGGTGTCCAAGAATTGCTTGCTAGAGGTGTGGGGGATATCTGCACATCGGAATTTGGGGAGCAGAACCCAAAAGACCCAAGTATACCCAATTCAATAATAACTTCCCTATAGAACTTTTCAGGGACTCTCCTAGAAAGGATTTAAGCAACACCAGCCATTTTAAACCTTAACTGAACTTTCTTTATGGGACAATAATCCTCTTAATATTTTTTCCCTAATGATGCATTAAATTGGTAAATTCCTGAGCCTGTGAAATAGGAAGTTTAGAGGAAAAGGAATTTGGAAAATTTGGAATATAGAAGTTCCCTCTCCCTCCAACACCTTCCCATTCTATCCCTACCTGAAACTTAATTCTCTTAAGAAGGTAGAAGCCAAGAGAAATCAAAGCAGCAAAGTACTAGGGAGCTGTTTGCTCACCTGTAGCCATGAGTAGAATGGAAACATTTTCAAAAAAGAAAGACTCAAATATCTTTTTGCCTTATTTTATACTATTTTGGTGTCTGATTGGTAAGAAATAGTGTTAGCCGATCTCTGTAACTCTCTGTAACTCACCTTCATCAAAACAGCAATAATTGCCAAACCATCAGCCTGTGAGACAGCTTCAGCAAAGCTGGAGTACTTTGAAGAATTCCAGTGAACTATGTGAAGCTAAAAATAATAATGTGGTCAGTTAGTTATTTATACCATTGTGAAGAGAGAACGTTGTAAATTAACTTGTTAATAGATGAAGATGTGTTTGGCTTAGATAACGTTTATGTGAACCTGGGTCCAGCAGATAGGAAGGGTTATGTTCTCACTCTTAAGAAGGGTTATGTACATTGAGTAGAGCAGGCAATTTGCAATTTCTATGGAACCAGTGAATAAAATTTATTTTCCCGTAATATCACAACTATTCAGTATTACTTCTTTTTAAAAATTGTTTTGGTATGAAAAGATCAGGAATTCCAACTAACTAGTTTTCAACAGAACTGAAATAACACCTGTCAGGTGAGGTATTTTTTAGTAACTTTATGAGAAGGGGTTCCTGGACAATCTGAGGGTCTTGGCCCAAAACACATTCTCTTAAGCACATCTAGGCACCTCTCGAATCATCATCTCTAGCCTAACCTCTCTATGGAACTCTAGATCTGAATATCCAGTATGTCATCTCGGTATCTTCTTGATATCCCCGCATGGATGTCTAATAGGTATCTCAAACTGAACATGGCCAAAGTACAACTCTTGACTTTTTCCTTGCCAAAACTCTTTAATTTTCCCATTTTTGGAAAAGGGACCACCATCTACCTAATTGCTCAATCAAAAAGTACAACAGCTATCATTGATTTCTTACTTTCCCCACTTATCAACAGCCATCTCTCAGCACATCTCATAGATTATACTTCTTCATTCAATTTATAACTTCAAGTTTTTTTGCATTAGTTGCTGATTTTTTTCTGGAATGTCCTCTGTAATCTGTCAATGGCAGCCTTTTGTCTTGAATTAGGGCTGAACACAAATGCTATTACTGAAAGAATCCTTCTTTGATCTCCTAATGTAAAGAGATCACTTGGTCAATCATATTACTTTACATTAGTTAATTCTCCCCATACCACTTACCTAATTTCTCTTGCTTGCTCTCTTTCTCTCACATTCTTTCTCTCTCTCTTTTCCTTCTCTCTCCTTTTCCTCTCTTTGCCCCAACTCCTGCTCTCCCTCTCATTTTCCCTCCTGGCCTCAGTCACATGTTGAATTTTGTGGCTAAGCACCTCTCATCTCTAGCTTGGATTATTTTAATTTTTCTTAAAGTAGATGAGAAGATCATTGACTTAGATTTCTTAGAAATCGGTGTGTCCAAACTTGAACATTTGAGTAGGAAGCAAATGGTATGGTCAGCTCAGAGTCAGAGCTTTAAAGGAAAGCATTAGCCTCCTCTTGAGCCTAGCCTGATGTGGAGGTAACAGTTTTTTGAGGCATCCTGAAGAGAGTGATGGTTCTTGGGCTCAGGAGCTCAACTCCAAGTTGCCTTTTTCACATAAAAAAATTTCCTTCTGTTACCAAACTTAGTATGTGTGTGTTTGATTTTAATAGGGCCTGGGAGTTCCTTCTAGGGATGAGAAGGCTCATTCCTTTGGGGCCCTTATAATGGTGACTTATGCAACCAAGCAGCTGCTTCTGAAAGCAATTCTCAGTGTAATTATCTCTCACTTACTAAGTGACATTACCTCTCCAGAATATTTGACTCCATCCACTGTGTGTTCAGAACCATAGTCATTGGTGCTCCCCCAATGAAAATGGAACTGAGAGAGCCTATAGCTTGCAGAAAGAGGACCACCTTTCAGCACTAGAAGAAGAAAGGAATTACCGTTAGTTTTATGATCACAAGCTCCTGCTTATCTTTGCATTGAATATAAACCAACACTAAATTGGATTAGCTAGAACTGAGAACAAACACTAATGCCAAAGTTTTTTTCTTGTGGGATTTTCTCCCTTATATCCACGATGATGGCATTTATATATATGATGTGTCCCTGACCATTGCATTGGGTTATTATATACAGTTCTCAGCACATGAGCTGTAATTTTTATCTTTTTCTTTTTTTCCTCTTCTTTTTATTTTTTAAAAAAATTTTTTTCCCTCTTCTTTTTAAATGTAGACTTCACACAGTGTGGAGCCCAACATGGGGCTTGAACTCACAATCCTTACAACAAGACCCGAGCTGAGATCAAGAGTTGAATGCTTAACCAACTGAGCCACATTGGTGCCCCTAATTTTACCTTTTTCTGCTGCCAAGGAAGTATATGGGAAGGTGAGCGAATTATAGTTTTACAGGGCTTTCCCTGAATTTTTCCTGAAAAGAGATTTTCCTGAATCTGCTTTAACTTTGCAAGTTCATTCATTCATTCTTTCAACAAAGACTATGTAGGTAGTATTAAGATCTTTAGTAATTTATTTTGAGTAACAAATTACACATCACATACTTTGCAACTAGTCAAGACATAACGTGTATGTTGACAACTTTGTTGAGAATGCCTGTCCAGGGACTAAGAGAAAGTGCCAGTGGGGCAATGAGGTCACTTTAAAAATTTTGATATTGAATGACTGTCATTTTCAAGAGTCTATGTAATCATATGATTAATTAAACACACATAATACCAGATCTAATTTAATATTAACAATGGACTTAGCTCCAAGTTTCGCCTTTTGTCAGTAGAGCTGTCTTATGAAATTATCATTTAATAAACTTTTTTTAAAAAGATTTATTTATTTATTTATTCATAGAGACACACAGAGAGAGAGAGAGGCAGAGACACAGGCAGAGGGAGAAGCAAGCACCATGCAGAGAGCCCGACGTGGGACTCGATCCAGGGTCTCCAGGATCACACCCTAGGCTTCGGGTGGCGCTAAACCGCTAAGCCACCTGGGCTGCCCATTTAATAAACTATTTAAGAAACATTTATGAAAATCTTACCGTGTAGCAGAAAATGTGCTAAGTTCTGAGGTATGAAGAATTCAGTCACTACAGTCTTGTAGGGGAGAGGGAGATAGAAGAGTATACTTATGAACAGAATAAATCTTGCAAGGTTTACGTATGACTCATTTTCTTACTGGTACCCAAGCACTTTATAATGATAGAGTCATTTTTCTGGCTGCAAGAAGTAAATCTGTTCTTCACTCCATTTCTCTTTCCTATTGTGCTCCTCCATCCTCATTCCAATTAGAAAATATTTGCCTTTTCAGTTTCTGTATTCACCGTGATGGCTTATTAGAACTTCTTGGAAAAAACTCAGTTTATTCAGAGAATGTGAAATGAATGCAAAGTTACTAGAGACCAGAAGAGATGGAATGGTGCTATGGAAGAGAAGAGCTAAAAAAGACAGAGCTGTGGGGTTCCAAAAATCATCTTTACCACTTGGGGGTTTTGCAAAAGTCCAGGATGCTTCACCAGAGTGCACAAATTTACACATATGCACTACACATGTGCACAAAAAGACTGAAGATGGCGTTTGTGTTTTTTAAAGTCCTATTGTTTAAATTTTCCTAGTAGAGTCAAAGACAATATAATCAGAAAGGTCTTTTGGCTCACCTGATCGGTCATCATGGTCCTCATAGTTTACGTGGAAAGAATGTCCCACGTTGATTATTTCTTTGGCTGTGGCTGGATTGTAGGAGACACTGATAGGCTTAAGAGAGGTGTCATGTTTGGTTTCACTGGTTTTAATGTCAATGGGAGATTGGTTATTTCCATTTGCAATGGGGTACAGCTTGCCCCATTGTTCAGGACCTATCAAGGCAAACACGTGCATACAATCAAAAACTTGTTAAGTGTTTGACTCCAAGTTTTAGGAGTATAAGTAGCTCTTTGCTTATTAGACTACAATTTATTCAGGCATCTTAAATAGTATTCTGTTTAGCTTAACGAAAATTCAACATTTGAGAATGCACTTTTCTATACTATCCTATAAAATAGTGTATTTGTCAACACAACTATAAATATTTTACTATCAGTAATAGACTTCTAATAGACACACACACACATATATGGAGAGAGGGATTGAGAGAGAGGAAGAGATGGAGAACACATTTTGTAAACAACCGTATTTCAAAGGACAAGTGCTAAGAGTATATGCAAAGTTATTTTAGTCATTCAAGTCAGGCAGTTCAAACCTTTAGCCTATGACTAAAGTTATTTTATTTTACTTATATAATTTATTTTTTAAAATGCTCAATACCTCTTTTTTTTTAAAGACCCTATTTATGTATTCACAAGAGACACAGAGAGAGGCAGAAACACAGGCAGAGGGAGAAGCAGGCTCCCTATGGGGAGCCCGATGTAGGACTTGATCCCAGGACCCCGGGATCATGACCTGAGCCAAAGGCAGGTGCTCAACCACTGAGCCACCCAGGTGCCCGCTCAATACCTCTTTTATTGGAAAAGGCAAAGAGCTATTACTTTGATCTACAGGAGCAGAAGAACTCTTACCGTTTTTGTCATCATATCCCCAGTTGGAGCTCGACATGATCTTCTACTTAGTTTTCTTTGCTGCAAACAAAGATAATACCTGGAATAACTGACTGAGAGTCAGCATGCGGTAAACAACTGAAACTACCACTTGTGGGTTTTTATAGAAACTTCTCTGCCTTTAATAAGCCACTATATCATCATCTCTGCCTATCAGGAAGTGTAGATAAGTTAAGAAAAAAAAAGCTGCTCGTAAAAAAAAGCCCACAAAGGTCAGAGCAGTTCCAATTGTTTCATTTTCTTATATTGTAAGAAAGAAATATCAAAATCATAGGTTTTATAAAACCAAGCTCTGTTTCTTTCATGTGAGTAGATGATATAGCTGAATAATATCCCCTATGAGTCTTTGGATTTCCAAAAGTAAAATTGGATTTGTGCACTTGATATTTCCAATGTCACACTGGCTGGATACTTCAGCAATAATACCAACACTATTTTAGTAAGGAGAATAATGGGTACGTTTACAGGATGATTGCAACTAGTAATTGCAAATTAGAATTAGTGATTGGAAAATTAATTCTTTGTAATATATACTATCCATAAAGTACATTTCATAGACACACAGGATGAGAATAAAGTCCTTCATTTTAGAGCAATATTGGAATTCGTAACTGGAGACGGTATTATTATTATTTTTAAAGATTTCATTTATTTATTCATGAGAGACACACAGAGAGAGAGGCAGAGACACAGGCAGAGGGAGAAGCAGGCTCCATGCAGGGAGCCTGATGCAGGACTCGATCCCGGGTCTCCAGAATCATGTCCCGGGCTGAAGGCTGCGCTAAACCGCTGAGCCACCTGGGCTGCCCATGGAGATAGTATTATTAATATTGAAATTGAAGATAGCCCAATATTTATTTTACACATCAAATTCAGCTCTACTGGAATAGAAATCGTTCTTTTGATGTTTTTAAAAAAATATTTTATTTATTTGACAGAGAGAACGAGAGAGCACAAGCAGGCAGAGAGAGAGGGAGAGGCAAGCTCCCCACTAAGCAGGGACCCAGATGTGGGGCTCCCTCCTAAGACCTCGGGATTATGACCTAGGCCAAAGGTAAATGCTTAACTGACTGAGCCATCCAGGCTCCCCCTTCTTTATGATTTTTAAGGCAATTTCACTACCACCACACACACACAAATCCTATCAAGTAAAAATGATTATTTTATAGTTGAGAGCTATTAAGGGACTTCTCCACAACTAGTAAGAAGCCAAGAAATCAAGACTTCATCATGAGCCCCATGTCCAGTTGCTTTCTTTGCTATACCCTCTATGTGAGCTATGAGATGGGTGATCCCCTAATTCTCCTTTTACACCTACAATTCTCGTAAACCCAATTTAAGCCAGAACCGAGGTGAGAATTGCCACCTGTTGAGTGATAAGGAGATCTATGGGACTTTCCAAGTAGGCGAAGAAAACCAATTAGCATGTGTCAGACTCTGGCTGGATCCACATATCTGAGGCTCTAAATATGTTCAAAGGAGTACAAGCAGAAAAATGAGCTTCCATAGTAATGCTTTTTCATGCCATGGTGGTCATTAGGGAGTGTCTCCCTTCACACTCTAGAATTGTCTGAGGGGCCTGGGCTCCTGAAGGAAGAGGAAGACTAGGTGCAATAGCAAAGCTGACTAGAGACACATTGTCTGTCTCTTTTTGGCTCACAATGGCCAACTGCCCCAGCCACAGAGTGGACTATGGCTCATGAACATTGTGGGGAGAGTCTACGCTTCCATTCTACGCTCTATTTTTTTAAAGTACCATATATTGAGAAGGAGCTATTACTTAAAGGGAGCTTTTTTTTTTTTTTTTAAAGTACCATATATTGAGGGCCAAGTATGTCTCAAGGCTGTGCTGAAAACTTTACATGCACTAATTCATTTGATTCTTACAGTAACCAAATTAGGCATTAAAATCTGTATTCTGCGTTAGAAGAAGGCTTTCTAGAGGTGAAGACACCTCCTAAGGTTACAAAACTTGTAAATGGAAGCTTACATCCCATAAGCCTAGAGTTTAAATCTAGATCTAACTCCAAAGCTTATACTCTTTCTTAACTGTCCAGTGTCAATAAATGCCCAATGACCACCACTTGATTCTATTTTGTGGAGGATTGGATTAGTTGATCTGTTGTGGTCTAGCTCAAGTGGATCATTAGTCGGAATTGATTGTTGGGCTTCCTTCATTCTAGACTTAAGAATCTCAGTTTGGCCAAAAGCTCATGAACTCATAGTAGAAGGTCCGCTTTGCCTTGTACTTGCTTCCTAATATTTGCTATTTTGCTAAAAATAATTAAAAACAGAACCACTATATTAATCAACATATTTGAAAAACATATTTGAAAAAGACGACCTCTTTTCATTATATGATTATGTGATGATTCATCACATGAATATTTTAACAGTCATATGGGATGGTCATTCATTTCAAATTTTTGGCACAAAACTCCTTTGAGCCTTAACTATTATGACCTTTTATTCCATTACACACCTGGGTGTGTTTGTGTGCAAGCAGAAAACTATAGAGAGAGGATGTAAAATTTAATGAATATCTATGGTTTGAGTCCTAACACCTCACCCATTTACTTTCACCCCTCTTTTTCTGCTTACAAACACTGCCTCTTCCAGCTTAATAGCCTCCCCCCAGGGTACTATTTCAGAGCTGTGATCTTTAGACTCTTTTTTTATACCAAAGGAGTTCAATCTACACAGCCTCTGCTCTTCTAAACTAACACTTTATTTCCTAAGACTATGAAATATGAAAGATTATTCATTTTTCCTGATAAAATATTCCAAATAAGCCTAAACATACTTGAAAATGAATCAGGAGCAATTAGGCTGATGGAAAAACTATTTTTTTAAAGTAATGCAAAAATACATAAGTAATTTTGGTAGAGAATTGCTTAACTAATAACATTAAGAAGTAACTTGATACTTTATTATATCTCAATAAAGCTGAGGAAAATAAAAATAAAAAAGGTTTTAGCACTTTATAGAGATTTTTAAATGTTGAAAGTATGATGTGCAGGAAGTTTAACTTTCATAAGTATATTGGTCCAGTTCGAAAATTTGATGAAACCATACTAATGGGCTGAGGGGGGGAAAAGAAAGGTTTCCTTTGCTACCAAATGAAACAGAATTTCAGAGGCCAAATATTACAGAAAAAATGTAAAAATGAAATGTTGATTATCTTAAGGGGATCCGCCCTTAAACTCTATGCCACAGTTTTATCTCTTGACCTTCATAATAAATAAAATTCATGAAACAAACAGAAATATCAAGAGTGCTGGAAGATTGACTATTATGGGAAGAAGTGTTCCCTGTGCGCTCATGCTAGGGGATGGCAGGCTGGCTTTTTAGAAAAGACTAGTTTTTATAGAGCAATTTTCATCTGCCAAGTCCTTTAAAATAATGAGCCCCACTGATCCTAAAAGCAGACCGGGGGATTAAATTAGTCTCATCTTATTTTTATTTTTTATTTTTTTAAGATTTTGTTTGTTTGGGAGAGAGAGAGAGAGAGAGAGGGAGAGAGAGAAAGAGGAGATAGAGCACAAGAAGGGGCAGAGGCAGAGGCAGAGGCAGAGGGAGAAGCAGACTCCCTGCTGAGCAGGGAGCCCAATGCGGGGCTCAATCCTAGGACTCTGGGATCTTCACCTGAGCTAAAGGCCAGTGCTTTACCGCCGAGCCACCCAGGTACCCCTCATCTCACTCTTAAAGAGGAAAACCTGAGGCTCACAAAATTCAAGGAGAAGAACCAGGATTTTAATCCCTTTCTGGCTACCTTGAAAGCCTGTGTGGGGACGCCTGGGTGGCTCAGAGGTTTTGTGCCTGCCTTTGACTCAGGGCGTGACCCTGGAGACCCGGGATGGAGTCCCACGTCGGGCTTTCTGCATGGAGCCTGCTTCTCCCTCTGCCTGTGTCTCTGTGTCTCTCAAGAATAAATAAATAAAATCTTTAAAAAAAAAAGCCTGTGTGTGCTTCCTCTTCTCTATACTATGATGCCTTTAACAGGCTATCTATAAAACATTTGCTGTAAAGTCAGTTAATATTTTTTGCATTTATTTATTTATTGAGTAGCATCAATTACTTTGCTGGAGATTTTTCAGTGCCCTGCAATGTTTTTCAAAAAAGCAGCACCATTTCCTCAGTGTTTTACAAAATTTAGAAACCACAAGTAGCTGATTTTTACATTATAAAGTCTTAGCATTTATTTGAACTTTTTTCTTCTAGTTTCCTAAATGAATGTTTTCCTCTGATTGCTCCTTTAACATTTTAAAGTTAACAACATGAACTCTTATGCAGGTGAAGGGATTACAGTGAGTCTTGTACTTCAGTTTATGATTAAAAATAATGCTCTGGCATAGAAGGATATAAAAATGGGAAAGAGGGCTGTGTTTCAATACGGTAGAGATCTGCTAAATACAGCTGGCAAGAAATTCCAAAGGGAAATAGCTGTTCTCTAATACTTAGAGTTCTACAAGGACAAGTGGCTTCCTTGGGATCCATATTTTCCCCCAAATAAGGAAATCAAGTGTCATTTTTAACTATTAAAATTTGGCATGACTTATCACATTGCTGCCTAAGTTCCCTGCCCCTCTGCAGTGGTATTGTTCAGGGAGGCAAGATAAACTTTATATCTAGTGGAGAAGAGGGTCATGGAAAATGATGATATTCGTTCAAACGTTCTGCAGTAAGACAACTGGAAATTCTGATGAATCAGTTTCAATGGCAGGATGGTTTATCTGGATCTCACAGCTATCATTTTGCCCAAATTGGTCTTCTCTTCTACTGAAATGTCTTACCCACTTTATTCTTTCTAGTGAATGTCTTTATTTTCATCCATACTTTGCACCGTGGCACCTGGGTGGCTCAGTCAGTTAAGTGTCTGCCTTCGGCTCAGGTGGTGATCCCAGGATCCTGGGAGTGAGGGCCTCATTGGTCTCCCTACTCAGTGGGAGGAGTCTGCTTCTCCCAATTCCTCTGACCCCCCTCACCCCCTGCTTGTGCTCTCTCTCACTTGCTCTCTCTCTCTTTCTCTCTCAAGTAAATAAATAATATCTTAAACAAACAAACAAACACGTCTGCACCCTCTGTCTGGATTGCTCTATATCTAGACTTTTGCACAAGATCACCTCCTCAGAGATAATTTTCCTGACCTCCAAATCCGACATATCTACCCTCTTCCCAGTCACTCTGTTATATCAGTCTGTCTTATTTCTTTCATAGCATATTTGTTGCAGCCTGACGTTATTTGCATTCTGGAATTAATTTATTTGCTTCCTTAAAGTTTATAACCACCACCTCTATAATGACACCTCCATCAAGACAGGGCCACTTTATGCTTTTTAAACCCACTGAGTTCACTTATGACATGCCTGGAAAACAATGGTGCTCAATAATATTTCACTAGAGTGGAGAGGGAATGATTAAATGGTCATTCTAACTTCAATTATTGTATTTTTATAAAGACTTAGAAGGGCAGAAGGCTTTGCAGGGACCGTGCCTTCCCGAATGCACAAATCTGAACTCAGGGGTGTGTGTCACCCAACTCATGTTTATATTTGGAACTAAGGAAAAAGAGCCCTTCCCTTCTCTGTTCTGTTAATGGGAGGAATTAAGTGACCCGTCTGTGTCTGTCAGTCATTGCCGGGAGAGTGAGAACGTTGGTCTTTAGAAGTGTCAAATTTTTTGACACTTTACAAGTGTCAAAACTTAACTCTTCAAATGTGGTTTGCACTTTTGACATAAAAATGTCAAAAATCCATACTCTCTTGGCTTTTATTACTATAATTAAAGACAGAACTTTCAACCTTATATTTCCTATCTTAGAACATATTATTTTTTTCCATTTATTTTTTATTTTTTTACATATTTTTTTAATTAGAGTTCAATTTGCCAACATATAGAATAACACCCAGTGTTCATCCCATTAAGTGCCCCCTCAGTGCCCGTCACCCAGTCACTCCCACCCCCCGCCCACCTCCCTTTTTAGCACCCCTTGTTCATTTCCCAGAGTTAGGAGTCTCTCATGGAACATATTATTTTTGAAGGCAATTTTTGATAGGCTAATGAATATTTTTTATTAACAACTAAGTCAACTCTATATAGGTGACTATTTTAATTCACGGCACAGAAGGATTTACAGTTTATTACAATTTCATGCCTTTAAAAACATTAAATTTTAAATGCATCTAGTCAACTATGATGTTTATTGAAATTACAGGTTGGAAACATATACCGTAAATACTAAGAACATAGGCTTGTGCACTTTTAAGCGAATGGTTAGGAAGCTCTTTTACTGGATGAATGGGTAACCTGAGCAGGTTAATGTATCATCCTTACATTTATTTTTATAACTGTCAAAATGCTATTTGTGTCTTATCTCTTGTAACTGTTTGGGGGAATTGATGAGCCTTTCTATAACAGCTGACGTTTTAAGCATTATTTTTCACCTAAATATAAAATAACATGATCAATGCTTTGTAAATCATAAAATATCATACAAATATAAATGATGAATTGTGGCCTCAAAAATTTTTGATTTTTAACTCTCAGGTCAATACATGATTAAGTAAAATAAAGTAGTTCAAGTGATCGCACGTGGCCTGAAATTCAAACAATTGCACAACAGAAATCTGCTTGCCCCAGGTTAAACTAAATCCTACAGGTAAATATGAAAGAAGTTAAGTTCTCAAAGGTAAATATTAATGGAGATGAAGGTCAGTCGTATCAGTCACCTTGTCAAACTATCTTTCGGGCAAACTTTTTTGGGGTCCATATTACCTAACATTGAACTTGAGATTAAAAAAAAGTTTTTGCCAACTCCCTTAACAATTTTGTTAGTTCTCAAGCTCTTTTAGCAAATTTTATCAAAATCTTTTTATCGAAGTTTTAAAAATGGCAGTTGAATATATCCTCTTAAAATAGTGTTTCTGTAGGTCACCTGCCTCAAATTCGTAGTTAAATGCACATGTGTTTGTATCTCAATGAATCCATTGCGATTGTGAAATGACCTAAACTGACTTGGATGACTAACAAATATCAAGCTCTCTTGGGAAGTGTTGGTAGGCTTTTTTTTTTTTTTTTTAGATTTATGTATTTGTGTGTGTGAGAGAGAGTGCTAGAGTGTGTGAGTGAGTGTGGGGGAGGGGGGCAGAGGGAGGGAGAGAAGTCAAGCAGACTTCCCACCGAGCATGGAGCCTGCATGAGAGGACTAGATCTCAGGACCCTGAGGTCATGACCTGAGCAGAAATCAAGAGGCAGAAGCTTCACCCTCTGAGCCATCCAGATGCCCCAGTAATTGATAGGCGTTTTTGATGTGTCTGGGGGGCTAGGTCAGTCTAGCTCTGCAATCTAATTACCAAAAGATATGTTTCAACGAGAGCAAGTCTCTGATCAAACTCCCTAAATGTGCATTTCATTATTAGCAACCTGGCACAAAATAGTCACATGACTTGTCTGTAGTTTCAGGCAGGCCCAACTACAATTAGGGCTTACCCACTGAATGTTGTTTTCCTGACATGCTTTCCCTTTTAGGAAAAAATACTGAACATTAGCAGCTACCTCAGAATATACTATTTTATGAATTAGTCTTTTTCCCCTGAAGTAAGATTTCTTCAATCCTTTAATGCTTTTACTAGTACCTAACTCCAGGAGAGAATTTTTTTAATTCATTTCTGTGATGTCCCTTTATCTGTTGGGTCAACATGCTAAAAACAGAGCGGTGACCTGCTCTTCATGGATTTTTTTTTTTTTTTAACGGTTATTTTTATTTTTATTTTTTTTTAATTTTTTATTTATTTATGTATGATAGTCACAGAGAGAGAGAGAGGCAGAGACACAGGCAGAGGGAGAAGCAGGCTCCATACACCGGGAGCCCGATATGGGATGCGATCCCGGGTCTCCAGGATCGCGCCCTGGGCCAAAGGCAGGCGCTAAACCGCTGCGCCACCCAGGGATCCCTTTTTTTAACGGTTAGATCAGATTCATGATTGAATAGAGACAGGTACAATAATCAAATGCCTTTTAGTAGTGGAAATAGCCATTGTGGCAGGCAGGAGTCTGTTATTTTATTTCACTCTTAACTGGTCCCTGTCCTAGTAGGTCTATAAAAGAAAAGTGGCAAGACACTGATTGAAGCAGTGGTTTGCAGAATGAGTCATTCAAAGGCAGAGTGCACAGAAGTGCATTACAGAGACCCTCTTTATTGATTTCAAGAGAGTGAACAAAGACACCTGATGTGGTGAAATAGTATCTATAATGCTCCTTCAATCTCTAAAGACTTTGCTTCATGACTATTTTCAGGTGTTAGCATTATTATAAAATCCTTTATCCAGGTACTCCAATTTCTTTGAGTCATGCTATTTCTTTGTTGCAAACTGGAATAATAATAATACTCACCTTGAAGGTTTTTTTTTTTAAAATGAGGATTAGAGCTAAAACCACACATCAGATGCATAGTAACAGAGAGGTTTTTTATTTTTTATTATTTTTATTATTTTTAATTTTTTTTTTAGCCAAGTGTACTACTAATAATGCAACACTTGTGTGGGCTGTGGTTCCCTAGGATGGAAGAGTTAAATGCTGGGGAGAATTGAGGACACAGGGCTGGGTCAGAGTTTCTAAGACTTTGATTGCTGAAGTATATTGTCTAATCAGCCTTGAAACCATGAGACATAATTGTCTCCAGGGCATTTTCTAAGAAATTAGTAAGGAATAAAAAAGAATGATTGATTACAGGTGCTTTTCAAGAAAGAAAAATTTTTTTCTTTTAGAATAGCTCCCTAGAATGGGGACCTTTTTGCATGTGATCTTATTTATAACTTTTAAGAAGTCTGTGATCTGGGTAGAACACATTTTAGTATCTTCACCTCAAAATGCAGAGCGAGGCTTTCATGGATGAGGAAAGGAAACCATGTATCCAAACTCAGATATGTGTTAGAACTCAGATATAAGTGTTAACACTAGAACATCAAGTCTTCAAACTCTGTCAAGTGTTCCTCCCCAGTGACAAATTATAAAATCAAATCAACAGTGGCTTTCCTTCTGTCACTTTTTACTTCATTATTACAAGGGTTCACTGATAGGGTGAGCTCCTACCCCAAGACAGTCAGTGTAGTTTCCCTAAATGTTGATACAGAGAGGGTTTTGTTTTGTCTAAGGGGGGCCAGGATGTGATGAGGGCTGTCATGTGTCCTGAATAAATGGGTGCTGTGAGTTTTTTTGCATCTCCACTGCCAGCCTGGGTAGGCCTATGGAGCTACTGCACCACCCTCCTCAAGCTCTTTCAATGCCCACCTTCCCTACATTTCTGAGAAGGAGCCATGCTACCACGTGATTTAAATTCCTCAGTTTCAGTATAACTGATGAATGCATATTTCCACATTTCCACAAACATTGGGAAGATGAAATAGCAAGATTTTAATGAAAGTCCTTCTTGATCCCGTCTCCTGTTATACAAAGAGTTACTTGGGCAATCGATTTAGCTGGTAGAGGCCATGTGTCTTATTTTGAGTTTCCTGTTTTTCTTTTAAAAATGTTTTTCTCAAGTTGCTCCAGGCAGATGAGGGCTACCTAAATATACAACTTATACTAAGCGGCTCTCTAAGATAGGTTTGGCAAGAAGTAAGTGAAGAATTTTAAGGTCTTAAAGTCTAGCTCTTCCTTCAACAGTGACTCTGTAGAGAGACCTCCTATACTCTCTGAGGGCTCCTTTAGCTTCTGGAATCAGGAAAGTTTGGAGAAGCTGCCTAAACGTGTGACTTGAAAGGCCTTGGGTCTCAAAACTCCATGGTTAAGGGTGCAAAGCTGTTAAATGAAAGCCTTCTGATCGCATTCCCTTATGCCTAGTTTATCCAGCCCTGCGGTGGAATTCCTTACTGTGCAATATTTGGACATTGCAGTAATAATCCTAAATCCTTTAAGACTGCCCCGGACTCTGCCTTTCACTAGTTGGTAAAGTTCCACATAACCTTTGTGCAAGTGCCCAAGGATTACAAAATGAGAGGATGACATGTTGGCAAGTGCTTTAGTTTTCCATCATCACCCAGGAGGCAGCCGGAACCAGTCTGGTGAGAAAGAACTCCAGGAAAAACACCTCCCCAGGTTCATGGCAATAATGCTTTTAAAAATGGAGACCCACAGAATCCAAAGGAGTCCTTAGGAGCCCTAGTGGCTAAGAACCAAGCTCCGGTTAGAATGAAGCTTATGAATTTGGATTTCCTAGGACAAGAGGGCTGATTTTATGCAGTGATTTGATCTGGGGAAGATGAATTCCTGGCAATGTTATCAATTCCTCCTGTGGTAATTCCTGGGGGCGCTAGCTAACCAGGTTTACATTCAACATTTTTCAGTGTGGTCTTATTTGCTCCTGTCCAGGCTCCAAGAGTTTTCATGGCCTGCCCCCCTGCAGAGTTGGACAAGATTCTACTGTGTGGTTGCTTGCAGCTGGCACCAGCTGCTGTACACTTTTCTACCCTACTTTTGCTTTTTTGGTTAAGATTGTGTCTCTAGTCCTCCCTCAGCTTTTGATACCAGACATAACGCCAAGGTGTTGGCTGGTAAACATGGGATTATTAATAAAGCCCTGTGGCTTCTTCCAAAGGAGCATTGGCTGTAACATAAAGTCACTTCTGGGTATGGGGCTGACTGTCATTTGTTTTGGCTACGATCATGGTTTCAAAGGAATCATTTTAACTTTAACAGAAGAGGTGGCCAATGAAACTTTACTTAAGGTTTCAAGTCCTTAAAACATAAAGTTGGAGTGGTGAGGAAGAAAGGAATCATCTTGTAGCAGCAGCTAGACATAATCGAGTTTGAAGACAGGAAAGATAGGGTATCTTTTATTAGATCAAATATTAGCAGCAATGTTCTGGCATGATGAACATACCTTCTGTATGAGATGAGAATGACATACACTGAAAAAACAGCCCAGAGAGGAGAGAAATGCCAACGATAATAGATGTGACCTTTCAGTGCCTTGGCCACTGGCATTGCGTGAAGGTAATCCTAGATCCCCCATTTTTCCATTTGGATGTAGCGGAGACTGACAGGGCAGGTGTCCTGCCTAAGGCAACCGATGTATGATTTGCTTTCAGCCTCCTTCCTATTTGCCTCTTCCAGAGGCAGCTGGAAAATCCAGGCCTTTCATGGGCTCTGCAGAGGACCTAGAGGCCAGGACCTGACATGTTCTTTGTTTCTTCTAAGGCTGCTATTGTACCAATGCAGAGATCGATGACGATGACAAATGGACAACACGTTAGAGGGTTTTATACTGCTAGTCGATTCGGGAGGATTGAAATGCAGCTATGACAGATGACTGGAACTGCAGCGTCTAGATGAAGCTAAATTGAGCACAACTTAATCCCTTCATCATAATACGAACAAGGAACAAAACAAATGATACCATGGCAGTCAGGCACGGCCACTCTGGTTGTGGAAATTAGCTGTGAATTCATTTTGCAGCTCACAGTCATCCACTCGCTGCCATTGATGTGACCAGCCTGCCTCGTTAGGCCTCAGGGCAGCCTTGAAAATCATTCAACCCAGCTCCAGTGTGGACAGGGAACGCTTGCTGGGAACTCAGTGAGCCATGGCTTCGGAGGGGATAAGATTGGGATAAACAGCACTAAATGTGGGGAGGGAGAGCACCACAGTCTGCCCTACTGTATGGTACCAATAGACTTGGAGACTCCTCCCTCTCTCTTAGTTATCCCCTGCAAGAAAAATACTAAAAACTCTTCCATGTCCCATCGAAAGATGAATGGATACAGAAGCTGTGGTCTATGTATACAATGGAATATTCCTCAGCCATCAGAAACGACAAATACCCACCATTTGCTTCGACGTGGATGGAACTGGAGGGTATTATGCTGAGTGAAATAAGGCAATCGGAGAAGGACAAACATTATATGGTCTCATTCATTTGGGGAATATAAAAAATAGTGAAAGGGAATAAAGGGGAAAGGAGAAAAAATGAATGGGAAACATCAGAAAGGGAGACAGAACATGAAAGACTCCTAACTCTGGGAAATGAACTAGGGGTGGTAGAAGGGGAGGTGGGCGGGGGCGGGGGTGACTGGGTGATGGGCAACTGAGGTGGGCACTTGAAGGGATGAGCACTGGGTGTTATTCTATATGTTGGTAAATTGAACACCAATAAAAAATAAAATTATAAAAAAAAATAATAACTCTTCCATGTCATCACTCCATTCTGCAGCCGCCATGTGCGAACCTATCCTTGCTGGAAGCTGAACTCTGTTTCTGGCCCCTGACCTGAGTCAGACCTATGGCTGTATGCTTAGTTTCAGTTCTGTGCAGAACCATGTGGGCCCCAGCCCCAGGCCTCCCACCTGGGCTCTGACCTGGCCTTTGACTTGGGGTTGGGTCCTACCACTGGGCACTGACTGCGGCCTGCCTCAGGAATCCTGCTCCTGCTCCACCCACCCCTGCCTGCCAGCCCAGCACCCCCTTGTGTCCCACCATCCTCTTATCGTACCTGGTAAGTTCTGTGACTTGATACCAACGATTCAGGTGACCAGAGGCTGAGACGTTAGGGTGGGGAAGAATATTGTCTGGGGGCCTAAGCAACAAGAGAAAGCACAGGTTGCCAAGAGCCAGGAACAGAGGCCTGTGTGAGCTCATCGGTGATCAAAAGTGTGGGGGAAAAAAAGAGAAGAAAAAACAAAAAGAAAAAAAAGTGTGAAGAAAAAATGTCTTGCCTAAATGAGAAAAAAATAGTGCATGTAAGAAGAATTTGGGCCATTAATTGTGTGCCGCACTAATGAGTAACATGAGGCTACACCCTCATCCCTCAGCTGCCTTGGGCAGCATTTGTGTTTTGCGTTTCTCCACATTGTGAAAAATCATTTATGAATATTTTTATCTGTAATTTTCGTTTCGGGGGCCAATATGTCTAAGTGGTTCTAAGTTCAAAGATATAAAAGAGTACAACATAAAAAAAAATCCCCTTCCCATTTGCTATCCCAGAGAGAACCAAAATTGTCCATTTTTTTCATACTCTTCTAGAGATGTTTGATACAGCTATGTGGAAATAATTGCATGTGTTTTCTCTTTTTTAAGAACAAATAGTGTCATACTAAACTTACATTTTCAGCCCCTTTTCCACCTACCATGTTGAAATTTGGCCATATCTCTATGTAAAGAACTTTTGCTGTGGGCTTTACAATATTCTGTTGCATGGACTGCCATTGTTTATTCAGCCATTCCCCAATTGAGAGACATTTAGATGATTTCTAGTCATTGTAAACTGGTAATATAATTACCTTATAAGTGTATAAAATCATTCATAAATATAACTTATTCCAGATTCCTAGTTGCTCATCTGAAACCCCGGGGTCACATGTGCTTTAGAATTCAGAATTCTTCAGATCTTATAAGAGCAATACGTTTCAGATATTATATAAGTAATGTCCTTAGTGTGGCCTGGAAAAGCACCCTGGAATTTAACACATCAAATTTTTTTTGCAGCAAAATGTGTGAATAGTCCTAGTAAGTGGAGTAACTAGTGACTATAAATAGCTTCACATCAGTTCAGGTCAAGTTTTGCTCACACATGAGTTCCAGTCAAGTCAGGTCAGCTCTTTGCAAAAAAAAAAAAAAATTGGTTTTCAGAAAGTTTTGGAGTTTAGGGATGAAGCCAGGCATAATGGACCCGTGTTTCCCTCCTTACGTTGATTGTGTCAGCACAGTGGCTATATGGGTATAGGAAGACCATCAGAATTAAACTTGGAGAGCCTGCACTTGGGGACTATGTCACTTGTGTGACATTGTGAAAGTTGCTTGTATCTTTCTAAGTCTCTGTTTCCTAATCTGAGAAATGGAGATAAGAATTCTTACTCAGGAGGATTGTAGTGAGGATTAATGATATTATGTTTCATGTGTCTGGTCCCTGGATGCACATTACGATTGGCAGCTGCTATCACTATTCATGGGAGAAGGTATCTAATAAGACAGAATTAAGTCACTTTTTCCCATGAAAATTTGGAATTAGCAGGACAGAGAGGCAAGAATTTTGTGCAAGAATCCAGGGAGAGTTTTTAAGGAAAAAGAACCAATACCCAAAGCTTTCTCCCTGGAGTTTAAATTTATTAAAAACTGTTGGGCTGAATAGGGCATTGCTGACCTAAGCTCAGAGTCGGGGAAGTTCCAGAAACCCTTTGAAAATGAAACTCTCAGAAAGAACCTGCATAATGGACTGGTCCCAAACTCAACCTGGAGAGAGAAGGGCAATGGTAGTCCGGGCCAATCAAGAACTGGACGTAGGAACCTATCCTGCTCCAGGCAACTCGTGGTCACACTTCAGCCTATGGGATTTAACATGTGAATTCATTTATGTAGTCATTTAACAATTATCTTTGAATGTTGAATAGTCATAGTTCTAGGAGACTACTCAAGAAGTTAACGGACACGGCCATATGTTCATAGGTGTTATAGTTTACTGGGGACTTAAAACGATAAAGTAAACCACAAGCAAATCACTAAGAATTGTAGATTCTCTAAAGGAGTAAACTAGGTGGTGAGTGGTAGGAGCAGGAATGGTCTACTGGAGTTTACGCAGACCGAGAAAGCCTTCAGAAAGAAGTGCTCTTCAGGTTGAGAGGAGAAAACACCAGCTGTGCACAGAGGAAAGCAAGGAAGAGGAGGCAGTGAGGGCAGCGGTGGGGGTACATGAGCCATTTCTTCTGTCTGGAACACTCTTTGCCTATAAAGTCACATGACTGGCTCTTCTCATCATTCCAATTTCAGATCCATGCCATCCCCCAAAGGGTCGTCCTGACCTCACTAAACTTAACCTCTCCCCACTTTTGCTAGTCACTTGCCACTCACTATCCTGATTTATTTCTGCAGAGCTCTAGTCACCACAAAATTTTTCTTGTTTATTTTTGCACTTGCTTATTGTGTGCTTCTTTCCTTTAGAAGGAAAGCTGCATGAGAGCCCTGAGCATTTTGTCCAGGATCTGTGGGTGTCTATTTGTTGAATGAATAAAGGAAGAAACTATGCAAAGATGCTAAGGTAGAAAAAAAGTCTCAGTTCATTCTAGGAAATAAAATTAGGCCTTTGGGTCTTGTCACATGAATGGCCCCCAGTGAACACTGTTTCCTGGTATCTGTGCCCTAATGAAGCCCCCTCCCATCATTGACTTTGGGCTTAGCCTTGTGACTTTTGTTGTCCAATGGGACATCAACACAACATGAGCACAGGCTTGATAAGTGCTTGTTTAGAACACAGATGAGCCATGAGAGAAAGCCCTGCCTGGTCTTGCCTCCTTCAAATGGAAATACCACTCGGAGAGCAAAGCCCGGTCATCCCGGAGTCCCAACTGAACTTAGCTCCCTGCCAATCCTCTAATTAAATGCAGCTGCATGAGTGAGTCCAGACAAAACCAGTAAACCAACCCCCCTATTCTCCTTACCCCTCACTCCCGCTCCGTAGAATTGTGAGAAATAGAAAATAGTTGTTTTAAGTCACAGAGTTTCTGGATGGTCTGTTACATTCAAAAGAGCTGAAGCAGAGCTGGGACATGGTAAGTGTGTGTGGGGGATGGCATGAGATGAGTTTAGAAAAGTAGACAGGGAAACGATCACTCAGGGTCCTAAGTGGGTAAAGTTAAGTTATAGTAAATGCAATGGGAAATTGTTAACAGTTTGAAGGGAGAAATTGTTTTTGAGGAGATGAGTTAGGAGGTTGTTTATTGCTGCTTTGACAAACAGAAAAGGCTCTGCACCTCTTTTCATTTCCAGCCTCCGGCCTTAACACTGACAACTTGTATTTCTTTTCTCTGGATATATCAGGAAGCCTGAGCCTGCATTTAAAAAGAAGATGTGGTCTATGTATACAATGGAATATTCCTCAGCCATTAGAAACGACAAATACCCACCATTTGCTTCGACGTGGATGGAACTGGAGGGTATTATGCTGAGCAAAATAAGTCAATCAGAGAAGACAAACATTATATGGTCTCATTCATTTGGGGAATATAAAAAATAGTGAAAGGGAATAAAGGGTAAAGGAGAAAAATGAGTGGGAAATATCAGAAAGGGAGATAGAACATGAGAGACTCCTAACTCTGGGAAATGAACTAGGGGTGGTAGAAAGGAAGGTGGGTGGGGGTGACTGGGTGATGGGCACTGAGGGGGGCACTTGATGGGATGAGCACTGGGTGTTATTCTGTATGTTGGCAAATTGAACACCAATAAAAAATAAATTTATTAAGAATAAATAAATAAATAAAATAAATAAATAAATAAATAAATAGTTGATTGCCTTTCTGGAGAAATATGGAGAGGCTCCCAGATTCAACAGGAGGTAACACATGATATCTTTCTATGGAAGAGTCCAGTCTGCCATAAGGGCCTCCCTCACAATAACACTGTAGAGTCATTACTAGAATTCTAGTTTTAATGAGTAAGAAAAATTAAGTTTAGATGAATGATACAATTTTGTTCAAGCTTTCATGGAGGTAGAGACAGAATTTAAGTCAGATCTGCTTAATTCCTAAAGAAGACTATTTTCACTATAAGAGATTGGATGGGCACTGGATTGACCATATAGGAGAGTTTTGGTGGCAGAAAAAGAAGAGGCAAAAAGTTGGGAGAGTTAAGAAGATAAGAAGAAAGGAAGAGATATTCCAGGAAAGCAACTCTGTCTTCCTACCACTCTTCTCCTAAGCTGTGCCCAAGTATTGTGACCTTGAGTGACAACTCTATGATCTCTGCAGAACGATACCTCCTCGTTCTAAATTTTCCACACTTATAATTGCTTCAAATCCGTTACAAGGAAAAAAAAATTATTGAAGCATTTTTGTAGTAATTAATAGCTAAAAGTTTTCTGGAAATGACTTAAATATCAACCAATAGAAAAATAGATAAATATATTGTGACTTTATCATAAGATGGAATATAAACACAACTATGGGTATCAACACATAAATCTCAAAAACATAATTAAGCAAAAAAAAAGTTAAACTGATGAACAATATACATAGTATAATAGCAATTATACAGAGTTTAAAGCACGCATAACAAGGCAACCTATAATTTATGGATCCGTGCATGTGGTAATCACAAAGAATATACTTGAGAAACATACCACATCCATTTCAGTTGGTTGTAGTCACCTTTAGGAAGGAAAACAGAGAGGGAATGGGAAGCGTAGATTAAAGGCTTTAGCTGTATCAACAAGTTCATATTTTCTTAAACAAAAAACCCCAAAAAAGCCAAGATGGCAGGTAAAATCAAAGGAACTATCTTCAAGATGGATTTTGTGAGCTCTACCGGCCAAAGCAAAATTGTTTAAGGGCCCAGATGACAAATCACAACAATTTGGGGGACACTGAGTCCATCAGGTCACAAAATACCACATAGTAGCAGAAAGAAGTGAAGTGCCACTTGATACCTTGAAGATACGCAGTTGGCAAAGAAGCCCCAACTGTCCCCTAGTCAAGGAAGTAGCATTCCCATAGGGGTTGCCAGCAGCCATGTTGGTTGGGATGACACCCCTTTCCAATTGCTTTGGAATTGGAATTTGGAATTGGTAAGGCCACAACAGGAAGGCCAGATGAAAGAACAAGAGCAGACTTTTTTTCAGAGCATCTGGAACATCTTGAAGGACTTGGGGCGGGGGGGAGGTGGTGGTGGTGGTGGTGAGGTTTTGACTGGAGTGGAAGTGTGGAGGATCTATTCCAGCAAGTCAGAGCAAGGAATCAGTGGCTCAATTTGTCCTTCTGGGTGGGTGGAGCCTGGGAAAATTCAAGTTACACGTAAAAATAGACACACCTGGAATAGCTCACACATGAACAAAAATGAAGTTCAACCAAATGCAAATGATGACACCACAACCTTTCTTATTTTAATTGGTGAGTGGAAGTGGAAATGGAAGTGAGGCAGAGAGGAAAGTGAAATGGGGAAACAGGAGAGCAGTTTTTTTAAGGGTCGTTTTCTGTTTCTCTTCATCTGTGCTAAAGCCCCATGGAAGCTCTTGCTATGCTACTTCACATCTTGTTGACAGCTTAGGGGGAGATTCAACAAAGCTCATTCCACCAAGGCCCATGATACTGTGGGCACAGATTGTATCTCTGACCCCTGGCCTCTTTAGATACCCTGGAACATCCAGATTCTTGGAAAAATGAGTTCCAAGATAAACACAGTTGGCTCCAAACCCGTTACTGGTTTTATATATGATGCAGCCGTGGGGAGACCAAGTTCCTTGGAGGAATGTGAAGAGTGTGCTCCTGTTCCATACAGATTACCTTTCCCGGTTGTAGCATTTGTTTATAAAGAAGAAATTAGAAAACAAAACAAGATAAAGAGACAGAGAGAACAGTTCAAGTCCCATTAAATCATTGTCAGTTAGTCTTTGGAGACAAATTCCATAGCCCTTCTTTTGTAAATTCTTCTAGAAAGATTAAAAAGAAAGGTGGGGGGGGGGGCTGGATTTTGCAGTCTTTTATCTTCTTGGAAGCTACAACAATTCTGAAGCTTGGGGCACTGGGATCTGAACCCATGACTCTTCTGCTGAGCCAAGACTCAAGGGAACTGAACTGTTTGATGACGGCCACTGGCGGCTGACCTCTCTGAAGGAAAGCTCGCACAATTTAGAATTTAGGACTTCCACAAATAATGATCAGATAATGAGTTTACAATTAGAGACTGTCAGTAGTTATGAGGACAAGCTTTGGATACTTCAAAGATATTTAAAAAGTAATACAGAGAAAAAGTTAAAGAGATAACACGTGTCAAGCATTTAGCCCAATTTCTGAAATGCAGTGAGAGCTCACTATTAGAAGCTCCATTTGGATTCCACTTGGTCCTTTTTTCTCAGAACCAGTGCTCTTAGCACACGTTCTCCAGCTGCTGGCACCCTGAGGTGTGCAGTGATCATGGAAGTCATCTCTGTCTGAGCAGGTGGTCCACAGCCTCGTAGTCCAGGGTCCACAGCTTCGTAGTCCAGGGTTTATGGCACATGATGCATAGAGGCAACATGGAAGTTTCCAGTTGCTGCTGCAACACGTTATCAAAAATGTATTGGCTTCAATTAGAGTCATGGAACTTTATTCTCTTAACACTTCCAGTGGTCGGCAGACTGAAATGAGTCTTGGGGTTACAATCAAGGTATTGGCAGGCCTGTATTCCTTCTGGAGACTCCAGTGGACAGCTAGTTCCTTGCCTTTTCTGGCTTCTAAAACTGCCTGAATTTCTTGGCTTGTGACCCCTTATCCATCTTTAAAGCCAGCATCTTAGCATCTTCTTCTGTGTTTCCCTCTTACATGGGATCTTATGATTATATCAGGCCTACTTGGACAATCCAAAATAATCTTCCCATCGCAGGATACTGAATATATTATCACTTCTGCAAAGTCCCTTTTGCCCTGTAAGAGAACAAATTCATGGGTTCTGAAAATTAGGGCATAGGCATTTGAGGGGCCATTATTCAACAGAGACAGAGAACACTTTTCAAGGAGTCATTAAATAGTGGTGGAGATTGGTGGTGGTGGTTATAGATGGGGTATTGAGGAGGAAACTGGCTATTTCAGTCCTGAGTATAATTGTATTGGTACAGTTAGGAGAAGAGGTTCAGGGACATTAGATCCATTTTGAGCTAAAAAAAGATGTAGGGATTTTGCTTTTTATGGAGGGGGTGGATTTTGCTTTTTAAAATGCATGTATAATTGGTGTGTGTGTGCGTGTGTGTGTGTGTGTGCGTGTGCGTGCGTGCATGTCATAGGGGTGGCAAGGGAAGTAGAGGTGGTTGAAATAAGATGATAAACTAGTAGTTTTATTACCACTGTAAAGTGTATTGTTCCTTGAATATTTTTCAGTTGAGTATGGTTGACATAGCAGAAAGGAGTGGATCTTTCTACACTGTTATTTTATCTAGTGATCTTACTGAATTTATAAGTTCTGATTGGTCACCCATTGATTCTATTGGGTTTTCTAGGCAGATAACCTATTGCATATTATGTTGGAGAAAATGTCAATAATAGACCCAGGAGCACAACAGCATGAAGGTGAGTCACACTGATTTTGATATGAATGTTATTTTATAGGAGCTAAAAAGTCTATTTAGACTTTGCTGAGTCCTCGTGGTTGGTACTTTGTCACGTATTTATTCACTCATAATTAGGAAAAAAGTAAAGGGAACATTTTTCTTTCTCAACACTTTGGTTCAAGTGGTCCCAAGTCGCTTTTAGTACTAATGAGAAAAACTTCAGTTTCTTAATTTAAAAACTAACCTTGGCCTGTATTATTCCAGCCCCTGGTAGAGTGCTATGCGCAATTGCACAGCACAATAAATATTTCTGTTGACACAGATAATAAATGCCGTCAAGTGTTCTATCAGCTAGTCGCTTAAGAAAGGCAGATTTACATACTAACAAGTCATATCTGAAAATGTCACTCTTCTAACTGACAACTCATTTCTTCAGTCTTCCTGCTAAAGCACCGGCAGTGAGCGGCTTGCCAATGCTCTGAGCTCTTCCTCCCTTGCAACGAACTCATGGTTGTTCTCCTGCCTCCAAAATGCCAGTTAATATTGCCACCATCATTGAGGGGCAGAGTCTAAGCCCGCTAGTGTCTGTCCACTAAATGATAAGATTCTAGGAACCTTCCACCACCTTAGCAGATACTCAATAAATATTTGTTAAGCATTGGGATGGATAAACAAATGAGTTGAGTTTATTAATTGATTTCCGTGGGACATTTGTGATGGTGTGAAGCAAGAATTTGAGCCCACCAGAATAAACCCCACCTGGAACCAGACTAACAGAACTTTCAATCAAGTAGGACTGCTCTAATATGCCACGAAGCTATGAAACATCTCATCTCTGGAAAATGTGCCAGGATCTTAGTACATCATTTTCGGGAAGAGATACTATCTCTCTACCTAAGACTTGGTCTAATCTTAGTACCAGAAACTTGAAACCTTCACACTGGAGAATAAATAAGTTTCAATTTTTAATAGATCATAAACTGTGACAGAGAGTATCAAATTAGCCCAAGCATTAGCCACCCTGCAGTGGTAGCGGAGGGGCCCGTGGACGGGGAGGTGCCTCAGAAGGCTGGTTTCTGCTCATGGTACTGGCAGCAACAGCTGCTACTGGGCTTTGAAGGCAGCCCTCTGTCCTCCCTCTACAGCAAAGAGACGGATGAGAAAAGCTCCAGTAGTTAAGAGATCCAAGAGGAGATGGGGAGCGGGAGGGTAGATGGGGCAGGGGCGTAGGGGGAAAACTAGTCTTGGAGATGCAGTTGAGCTGTGTGGAGCAGGATGATTAGATCATCACAAGGCTATAAAATGGTAGGGATATCTGAACTGAGTTGGCCTATCTGCTTGAGAGACTAAATGACACCAGTTATGAGAAAAGGTAACTTCTATTACCTGGGGAGTACACTTACTGGTGCCTCACTTCAGAGCAACATGAAAAGATTACAGGCACATAAATCTAGAATTAGATACCTTCAGCTCCACCATAATGGACGATGAAAGGTGAGATTAAGTGATTCTGAAACTTTGCCTGACCTGATAAACCTCCATGACTTAAGAAAGTGAACCCTGCTTGGCTGGACACAGCCGCCCTAATATTATTATGGTAAAAGGAATTTCTCACATCGCAGGCTGGGGAAGCCAAATATGGTCTTCATGTCACAGTGTTCTACACCCATTGCACGCAGAACTTTTACTTTAAGATTCGCAGCTGGAAGAATAAGTATATCACTTAGTAGACTTTGCTGGTGTTTTATTCTAAATAAATTTATAAGGGTTGATCCACTTTTAATATTTAAAAAAAATTCTCCCCTTTATCTTCAATATAGCTTGGGCTTGTTAATTTATTTTTGAGTTCACAGAGAACAACTGTAACCATAATCTCTGAGCACACGGGTGAAGAAAACACAGATGTTGGGAAAGATGACAGTCTGATTGCACATCCATGACCGCTCTCCAGTCAAGCTCAGTAGCTCCCCCTTGGTCTTTGGAGAGAATTGACCTCTGCCAGCTTCTAGTGTGTAGCCTGTCGACTCCAACAGGCCCAGAGAAGAGCTGCAACTGTGAGCAGCACTTGTTGATCCACACAGTGGAGGAGGAGAGAAGCCTACCATGCCCTTCTTCGCCTGGAATATGTAGAGGTTACCTTTGCCTCTTTGCCTCCCAAAGGAGACCTGTTAGACCCTTTGCTCACCAAGGGCCACTAGCGTGTGAAAATATGTTCTATGTGATCATTGAGTAGGAAAATGAAAATGAAAACAATGGAAGGCCACTGTGATAAGGGGGCAAAATTCAAGCCATTGACAGTATTCTTTAAATTTTAAACATTAAGTGCTACAACATTAGTTTATGGCAATTATTTAAATTATAATGGACATAGAATTGGGCCCCCAAATCTCATCTTTAAAAATTCCATGTTACTGAAAAATTAATAGAAGTAATTTGAAATACAGGTACAAGGATGCTAATTGAACCAGGGTTCATAAAGGTGGGCATTCTGAAATAACCTTAAGGCAGATGGATTAAATGATGACATGAGGCAATTGTGTTTATATTATTTTAAGTGTGAACAAAAGAATGGCAGAGCAACAGCATAATATGATCCCGATTTTGTGTATAATTTTTTTTTTGCGTATACACAGGCATTCTGGGAAGAGTGAGTGGAAGGATAAGCCCCAACCTCATATCATTTGCTGCCTCCCAAGGGAAAGCAGGGAAAAATGATTGAAAGGACAAGTGAGACCATGAACTTTTACTTGATTTACATGTGTATGGTGCATATGGTGCATATGGACGTATATTATTTTCAAATAATTTTATTTAAGAAATTTTATTAAAAACCTCATATTTAAAAATTCACAAAAGGAACAAGAACCATTTCTGGCAGTTTTTATGCATCCACAGACACACCATGTAAATTCAGCTGATATGCTTCCTTTAAATACTTTTATTTTTATCACCTTAAAAAAAATGGGAAATCTCCTCACGAGATGAACACATGGAAAAGTTATTTTATTTCATCTGATCTACAGGACAATTGTACTCTTATTTGAGGAAAAATGTCTTTGTTTGAAAAAGCCAAGGTGAGAAAAGTCCCACTCAAGTCCATGGCATATGAAGAGAGAGCCTTCATATTTAGTGATTGGAAAAAGAAGAAAAAAGGAGTCATAGTTCTGCAACACATAAAATCTTTGTTCCATGGTTCCTTTAAGCCACTGGCTCTCAAAGGTTAGCATGCCTCACAATTATCTGGAGGGTTTATTAGAACACATATTGCCTGGCCTCACCTTCAGAGTTTCGGAATCAGTAGGTCTCTGGTGGAAGCTGAGAATTTGCATTTCTAACAAGTCCCCAGGAGATGTTGATGCTGCTGTTCTGAAAAGGACACTCGGAGACCTGCTGCTTTAAAAATATTCCTTATAAGCCCTTTTTCAGAAATGGCTGAGATTTCCAGAAGCAAGAATAGAAGTAAAGGCAAGAGATACACAAGTGCTATCTGATACTGGAGTGGAAAATAGGTATTACCTACAGTTTAAGAAAAAGCAAGACTACTGCTAAGCTCTGTCTTACACTGCCTATGTTGTGATACTGTCTTGTGTATTTTATAAAACAAATGCCCTGAACAAATCCAAAGAATGTAAGCATAATAGATAATTACTTACGTGTCATCAGTCTCATTTATTTTCTTTTCATTGTTTATAAGAGGATATTAACTGTATAGTTTCCAGCTAGTTAGTCACATTAGAAAATAAATAAAAACAGAATATGGGAAGAAAAGAAAAAGCAGAATATTTGTGAATTGCATTTGTAATTTAAGAAACTTCTGTCTTTAGTTTTGGTACTTAATTGTTTTAAGCATATAGAAGGATATTTTCCCATTTTCTTTGTAAAAAACAAACCATAAATACCTTTTTGATGATCGCATTTCGCCATGACTGAGACAGTTGATGTGTACGGTGTGCTCTTTTTGGGGTTTCTCTATAATTTTTTCAGGACTTACCCTTTGTTTTGCTTAAAATTAAACTGTTTTGGAAAAGGAAAAATATGGTAAATATAATTTTGCAATATTTGCAGGAGCAGCACCCCATGCCTGAGGTGGTCTAAGAGCTATGCATCCAAGCCAAGAGGTACCAGACTTGTCACCGTAATGTCAATCTTACAACTTTCCCAACAAGGTCCTGCCTCCCAGAAACTAAATCAGACTTTCTCCTTGGACAAATACCAAGTCTCTGGACAGAGTTTCAACGGGAGGGTTTGGGGTCATGGGTTTTCTCCAAGGAGGCTCAGAAAATGCTTCCCTTGCAGTTGGAATCTTAAGGCTGCAGCTCAGTGGCAGACCAGGACACCTATGAACATTTTCAAGCAAGTAGCCACTTCCCTTCTCCTTTAATAGCCTTGTACTCTGATCTCTGGGTTCTTCCCCCTGAGTTTCTGCCCCGCTGCCATTAAATTGCACGTAATAATTACATGGCCATCTTAGATACTACTTTAAAAATAACTTACTTTGTGAAAGCTCTTACTTATTTTTAGGGAAAGCAGAGGCCCAGATTGTTAACAGATCTGTGAAATATCCATGTTATCTTTCATGATATTCTCTCTTTTTCAGGTTCTCAGTTTCCTAATGCTACCACTTGGCTACCCTGCTTTGGCGATCACCCCAGGTTGCCTATAATATGTCTCTTCCAACTTCTAACCCATGTCCAGATTTTTCTGACCTTGGTTAGTTAGCCATATTGAAACAAATTCACATCAATGTATTGATGGCAGGAAATGGTTTAATAACCATAATTAATATCTTCCAGTCACATCCGTGTTTTACATGGTGATTTTAAACTCAAGGAGTCTTAAGTAAAGAAGTATACTTAAACAATGGAATATCATGAAATAGTATAGGACAGGAGAGATTTTTAGCCAGAACAGCTTCCCAGGATCCCTCACTCTGACTTGACATGCCATAAAAGTTGTCCTTAATAGGAAACAAATGAACAATGTTCTTTTTAAAAAGTATACTCTTATCTCTACCCGAAGGGGGATGAATGGGCACTCTACACTACGATGGATTTATTTTATTACTTTATTTAATTAATTTAATTTATTTATTTGAGACAGAGAGAGCACAAGCAGTGGGGAGGTGCAGAGGAAGAGGGAGAAGCAGAATCCTTGCTGAGCAGGGAGCTTGACACAGGGCTCAGTCCCCAGGGCCCTGAGATCATGACCTGAGCCAAAGGCAGGTGTTTAACCTACTGAACCACACCCAGATACCCCATGTGATGGATTGATCTTGATGTCCACCATTCATCCTCAAATCATGTAACCCATGTTAGTATAATCCTTACTGATTGGAAGTTATGTTGCTTGTGATTAAGAAACTGTTATAGTCTTAGACCTGTATGTGGAGATTGGGTTTACGATTCTATAAGTAGCTTATATATGACCAAATAAGTATAAGTAGCTTTATATGACCACTAAATTAAGATCTCTAGGCTTTGGCTGCATAGGGGTCGAGGTGTCCATTTCCTGTGAAGTGAGAAATAACATTCACTGACCCTTTTGGAATTAGGCTGGGAAGTGAAAGGCAAGGTAGGTGACCAGGTGTCTATGAAGCTGCACCTTCCTTAGGACCTAGATGGTATACAGAAAGGGTATGTATTCTATTCTACAGAATGAGAGATGGTTGTATGTAAAATCTGTCACTTATAAACCCAGCAGGACTTATGTTTCTTGTGTTTCATGTTCCTTTATATTTTTCCCCTTTGAAAATCCCTGCCTATCTCAGTTCTATAGTGGAATAAACTGGAAGTAAGCTTCATTCAGACTTCATTCAGATTTCTGGGGAAAAGAATCACAGTAATAGTGTTGCCATAGGAAGAGTAAAAGAGGAACCAAGTCAAAGTTCTCCAGACTTAGACATTTCCCTTCCAGTACAAAATCTTCAAAAGCTCTTTAAAATGTAAAAAAATGAGTTTTTTTCTATCTTATTTTAATTTTAAAAATAAGGCTGATGGGATCCTTGTGGTCACTATGGATGATTTTGTTATAGTTAGAGAGTGAAACATCCTATCTTACTTTTATAAGCTTGGAACTTAGAAACCATCTCTCAGTCTGTTTATTTGACTTGGCCTGCTAATAAAAGTAGAGATATTTGTTACTTATAGAGGCTAAATAGAAAGTAACTTTAATTTTCTAAAAATTTTAAGTATTGTCTCTATAATATGTACAGATACACTGTTGTTTAATTTATGTGTTGGATTTTCTTTCCTTTTTAGTAAGTATTTATTTATTATATTTTTCAGGAGTTAATTTTATCAGTGCTGTATTAAAGATTCACAATTTCATAGATCAATGGAACAGAATAGAAAGCCTGGAAATTGACCCATAACGGTCAACTAATCTTCAACAAAGTGGGAAAGACTATTCAATGGAAAAAAAGACAGTCTTTTCAGCAAATGGTGTTGGGAAAATTGGACAGCAACATTTAGAAGAATGAAACTGGACTACTTTCTTATACAATACAAATACATAAAAAGAAATCCAAAGTAGATGAGAGACCTAAATGTGAGACAGAGACCCATCAAAATCCTGGAGGAAACACAATCTGCAACCTCTTTGACCTTGGCTGTAGTAACTCCTTACTAGATATGTCACCAGAGGCAAGAGAAAGAAAAGCAAAAATGAACTATTGGGACTTCATCAAGTTAAAAAGCCTCTGCACAGAGAGACAAACAAGAAAACTAAAAAGCAACCTATGGAATGGGAGAAGATATTTGCAAATGACATATCTGATGATAAAGGGTTAGTATCCAAAATCTATAAAGAACTTATCAGATCAACACCCAACAACCAAATTATCCAGTTAAGAAATGGGAAGAAGACATGGATGGACATTTTTCCAAGGAAGACATCCAGATGGCTAACAGACACATGAAATGATGCTCAACACCACTCATCATCAGGGAAATACAGATCAAAACCAAGATGAGATATCACCTCACACCTGTCAGAATGGCTAAAATTAACCACACAAGAAACAACAGGTGTTAGTGAGGATGCAAAGAAAGGGGAACCCTCTCTTGTACTGTTGGTGGGAATGCAAACTGGTGCAGACACTCTGGAGAACAGTATGGAGGTTCCTCAAAAAGTTAAAATTAAAACTACCTTACAATATAGCAAGTGCATTCCTAGGTATTTACCCAAGGGATACCAAAAATAAAGATTCAAAGGGGTACATGCACCTCGATGTTTATAGCAGCAGTATCAGCAAAAGCCAAACTATGGAAAGAGCCCAAATGCCCACTGACTGAAGAGTGAATAAGGAAGGTGTGGAAACATACCATTTGAAAGGAAAACATAGCATGGAGACTTTTAGCAACAGAGAACAAACTGAGGGTTGATGGAGGGAGGTGAGTGGGGGATGGGCTAGGTGATGGGCATTAAGGAGAGCACTTGGCTATGATGAGCACTGAGTATTGTATGTAAGTGATGAATCACTGAATTCTAATCTTGAAGCCGACATTGCACCGTATGTGAACTAACTAGAATTTAAATAAAAATCTGAAAAGAAAAAATAAAGATGCACACATTTTCAAATTATATCTTATCAGATCAAGACACAAAAACAGGTTAAGGTATAAATGGCATATAAAAATAAAAGCCTTTGTTATATTTAAATGGATCTTAGAGGTGTTAAATTTATGTTTTAGTACTATTTTGGATACTCTTTGAATTTTTAATTTGATGTCATAGTTCTTCTATTATGTTTGGTCGTCTGCATCTAGTATATAGGATCTCAGGTGAGTGTGATTCCTGAGATGCTTCTTCAGAAGGCCTCCAGCTATTACGACCTAACTACCATCTTTAGGATTGATCTACAGACTATGGATCAAACTTGTGTGTAGGTAGAGGGAGTTCAAAGGAGATTTAAATTATCTTGCCAGTTTAAATGACACTTAGACCTGGTTAGCTAATTCAACGGCTTAATCCTAGCAATTGGGGTTCTATCTTGCCTGAGACCTGACTCTACATCACCATTGGTGTAAAGTTCTTGATTTCCTTCCCTAAACTTAAGGCTCTGGCTTGATAATGGGTCCAGTGCCTCAGAGCTTCTAGATCTGTCATTCTTAATCTTTTTTTTGGTCATACACTCCTCTAAGATTATAGTAGAAGTTGTATCTTTATCTCCTGAAAATGCATGTATTCACAGACACACACACACACACACACACACACCAATTTCACATACCATTTCAAGGTTTTTATGAACCTAAGTAGGGCCCACCAAGGCATGAGGTATCTGAATATTGCAAACTTTAACGTCATTATGTAGTATACCAAAGCAGAGGGCAGCTCAACTGAGGCAGTATCTTAAAACACATACCATCTTGCACTTTGAGCACCAGAGTCTTGTCAGCAATAGTCCAGTAGAATCCACCCAGTACAAATATTTGTCTAAAGCAATACCCAGAAAGATTCCTTGATTTACAACTTTATGAGAAAAATAAAATCTTTTGCTGAGCATGAGTTAACATTAGAGTAGGAGAACAATAAAGACTATACTATATTGATAAGAACTTAATTACACACAGTGAATTACAGAACAGCAAAGTTCTGCTATATGTGTTCAATTCTTCTAAACGAAGGAACTTTGAACTCCTGTATTCACAGTGGCTGGAAGAATTGTGGCCTGTGGTCTACAGATTAAGCTCAACCCTAGTATTTATTAAATACTGACTCTGTGTCAGGCCCCAAGCTAGGTTTTGTTGGTAAAAATATAAATGAGGAACTCAAAATATAGTATGGAAGAAATATATGTAAATAAATAATAATAAAGGTACCTTTACTTTCTAGGTGTAGGAACTATGTTAAGGCTTTCACATATATTATTTCACCAAATCTTCAAAATAATTCTAGAGGCCGGCTAATTATTACCTAATTTAACAAGTGAGGAAACAAAAAGCATAAGGAAATTGAGTAAATTGGCCATATACCATGATGGAGCTGAAGTTCAGACCTGAGTCCAGGGAAGAAGCAAGTTTTGAAGCAAGTTGGGGGTTCTTCTTCGAAGAGAAAAGAGTACACTTTGTACCCATTGGATGGATATTATTGTTTTTAAGATTTATTTATTTATTTGTGATGGGGAGAGGGAGCATGAATAGGGGGAGGGGCAGAGGGAGAGAGAGAGAGCGAGAGCAAGAGAAGCAAACTCCTCGTTGAGGGGGTAGTCTGATGTGGGGCTTCATCTCAAGATCCTGACATCATGACCTGAGCAGAAACCAAGAGTGAGGCACTTAACCGACTGAGCCACCCAGGCACCCCTAGATGGGTATTATTAAAAGCAAAGCAAAACAAAACAAAACAAAACAAAACAAAACAAAACAAAACACACCCCTAAGCCCCCCAGAAAACAAGAACTGTTGGCAATGATGTGGGGAAATTACAACCCCTTGTACATTGCTTGTGGGAATATAAAATGGTGCAGCCACTGTGGGAAATGGCATGGTGATTCCCAAAATATCACACATAGAACTACCATACAGTCCAGCAATTCCGCTTTCGGGTATATACCTAAAATAGTTGAAATCAGGGACTTGATATTTGTACACCCATGTACAATGAATTATTATTTAGCCTTCAAAAGGAATGATACATGCTACAACATGTGTGAACCTTGAAGACTTTGGTAAATGAAAAAAGCCAGACTCAAAAAGCTAATACAGATATGATGCCACTTACATGAGGTACCTTAGAAACGTTACATTCACAGAAGTGTAAAGGATGAGTGGTGACCGGGGGCTGGGAAAATGATTTGGAAATCTGTTAAGTACTCTGAAAGACTGTTGTTATTGTCATACTTATTCACTCAAGGATATTTTATTAAGCACTTACTATGTACCTGGGTGCTTACATGTGCAATTAAAGTTCAGATGGTTTGTGTTTTGCCCCAGATCAAAGGTAACATAAGAGTTCAATGAGCCAGGACCCAGGCCAAGGCCTTTAGATTTTGAAAATACCATGCTCTTTCCCTCTCTTACCTCCTTCCACAAATGGTAGAGAAGGGATTCTTGAATTAGAGAGTTGGACTTAATGACCTACAAGCTTTGAGATTATGTTCTGTGAATAACATCACTGACGTACTTTGACTTTGCAAATAATGCTTTGATGGCTTCTGACCCTCTTGGATGGTCCATCCATGACACTTGTCTGCAAACACTTTAAAGATGGAACAGTTGTTCTAAAAAGTTTCTGAAATAACTGAGCAGTGAGTATCAACTTTAAACATGCACAGGGAATGTTTTAATATCCTGCTCTTATGTAAATGCCAGGACCAGCTTGGCTGAAGGTCATTTGAGATGACACATAGTTAGGCCAAGAGAATCTGACCTGGGCAATAGTTGAGAGCCATAGACAACCTGCACTACTTATGGGTAACGGCAATGCATTGGCCTGGAATTGAGGCAGACACTCAAAGAAAAAAGATCCAAGGTCAAGACACTAGGAGTCAACAGTGAGATGAACATATAGCTCCAAATTTGCTTTAACTATGTACAGGGTGATACTTTTTTGTGGGTGAAAAACTAGATAACAGATCAGTTTGTCACCAAAAATGAAAAAGAGGACACTCTCCTCTTGATTTTACCCATATTTTTTCTTCAGTCATTTTCATTTTTCTTTTTGCTCACTAAAACCCATGTTTATATGGCTTTATTTAAATTTTAGAACACACGTTTAGATATATACTTAAAGAAGAAACCTCTCTGAGTTTTTTGTCAGAGGTTAACAGGCAGAGGTAACAAACACAAAAACTTTAAATTATGAATAACTGGAATGCAATGTTAATTTCAAGTTCTTTTCTTTTTAAAAATCATAGGCAGAATTATTTCCCCATTACCTCATTCTTCATGCAACTTTTAATAACTGACCAACAGGTTTATAGGAGGGACAAAGAATCTAGATAATCTGTGAATTCTGTGTCCAGCTTTTACTTTAGTTTAGAATTGGTTATGAATGGTTTAAAGGTGATTTATTCTCCATTTTTATTATAATATTTTAAATATGCATTATTAGGGGAACATATTGAACTCTTTAGTGTTCAGGAAAGCTTCTGAGTCAGTCCTGAAGTTAGAGTGACATTAAAGCTAAACATCATTTCTCTATAAGGAAGAAAACTCAAAAATAAAAGTATTTGCTATAAATCTCAGAGGAAGGAGAGGTAAAAGTTGATTATCCTATCGTCATTGTGAAAGCAACCAAGTCTGAAAACATACAGTCAATCTTGCTCTTCGATTTGGTGCCATGACCCTAGAATTCAGATGTAGCTCTTTCTGATCTCAAAGTTTAATTGGCCATTTGGAACTGTCACTCAAGATCCAGGACTCTGAAGCTAGAGTCTAAAAATCCTTATTGGCGACAATGACATCTCTCTCAGCAGACAACTGACTCCACCTGAAATTTAAGTCTGGCTTAAGGCTATGTTTAATGTCCAGTATCATATCATTGCTGGATTTCTCTGACTACCTTGCCTTTTGGGAAATGTAATTATATATTTATATAACACTGAGTTTGCTTCTGACAAAAGAGAGACAGGTGAAAAAAGATCAGCCAAATCTCTTAGAAGATAACTGGTTAAATAAAACAATCTAAGATAAATGTTATGGTAAAATGTCCCTCTTTTGCATATATAACTTTGCATTGTTACTTTATTCATGTCATGCACTCATACCATGTTGGCAAGTATTAATTATTAGGAGACTTGCTGTGTGAAGACTAGTCACCTGTCAGAGGGATGGGTTCCAGCAGGAACTATTCATGATGGTGGGTCATTGGCAAAATTCCCAATATATCATAGATTAGTTTCCTTATCTGTGAAATAGTGGTGACATACCACTGCACAGAATGCTTGTAAAGCTTAAATAAGATAGTGTCTTAAAGTACCAAGGCTGTGTCTAAATCTAGCAAGTTCTCAATAAACTATAGGTGCTATTACTTTAAAAAATGTGAAAATTTTGTATATTTGTATGCATGACTTTTGAGCTAAACTAGTTTTTCTATCTAAAGTATTTGATTAATAATAGCCTTTTCCCATGAATAATTACAACTCTTGCTATTTCTTTGCCTATTAAATGAAGTCCTAATTTTCAAATTATTGAAGAATTTCATAGTTACTATCAATTCAATAACAACATGGGCTTTTAGGGCTTCCAGGAAATTTTCACGGTTTTCAGGACATTTGGGGGAAGTCCTACTGACTTCCTCCTCCTCTTTCTCTTCCTTTTTCTTTTAAAAACAGCTTCATTGGATATAATTAGCACAGTATGCTCCTGGCACATGAATAGGCAGTTTAGTGAAATCAAATAGAAAATCCAGAAATAGACCCCAATACATATGCAAATTTAGTATATAATTAAGGTGACATCTTAAATCACCCAGAGAATAGATGTACTTTTAAATAAATTTCTGGGGAAAGAGGAAAACCATTTGAAAAAAAGATACAGTCAGGTTAATACCCCATTCTTCACACAAGAAAAAACATCAAATGGATCAGAGATTTAAGAGAAAGAAAGGAAGAAAGAAAAATAGTTGGACAATAGTTGGAGGATAGAACACAAGAGGTCATCAGCAAAATGTATCACTTCCACCTTATAATATATTCATATTCAGGATGTGGCAACAATGGATAAAAATGTTCTTTTTCTAACACTGTATTTTTGTCTTAACAGAAATATATTTACAGAAAGGAAAGCTATAAAGCCCCACTATGCTGTCTTATGTGTTGGCATAATGGAGGTTTGAATGATACCAATATTTTGGGTTGTCTTTTTTTACCTAGGGTGATGCATAAGATCGAGAAGGTTGAGAAAGATACTTTTCTTTCATAAACTGAGACGTGGTCAATTATGAAAGTGGAAATGAGAAAGGATATCAGAAGCTTCAACACAGGTGCATTCTTAGAAAAATGAATATTAGAAAAAGAAGGTATTGAATGTAAATATCTGGAAATTGAGTCCCTTAGAACTCTTAATGTCCTTATATTTATGCCTTGAATCGTTTTCATGTACTCCTAAGCGCTGTGTACTCCAGCTTGAAGATATGAAGCCATAATACAATTTGATTAGTTTTTCGTGTAAATTAAAGAAAAACTTACAATAGGAAGGAGCATAGACTGGAGATACTGCCTCTGCCAGTAAATTACTCAGACCTTGAACAAGCGACTCTCCCTTCTTAGGTCATGATGGCTCATCTTTAATAAAGTTGCAGGTGAGATCCCTACCTAAGTCCCTGCCAGGTATGACATAGCTATATACATATTTCTGCATGGGCAAATTGGGTTCATTGAAAGAGGCCTGAAAGAAAGCAACTCTTTTAAACAGAAGCATCGCCAGCATATGAGGTGAAAAGGAAAAACTGAAAACCTCAACAGATTTATAAAGAATCAAGAATGAAGATGAGCATATCATCAGAGAGATTATAGACATGCCAGGTAGGCATAGATCCGTAGATAATGCATTACACTCAAGAGCCTTTCAAATATGCATGGTCATCAAAAGCATTTGGGAAAATGAAGGAAAATAGTATCTAGGCCCAGAGTTGAGACAGTAGGCATATGAATATCAATTAAAATAGCAATGTAAGAGGGAAATTGTGAAGAAAAAATTCTTATTTTACTTATTGTATATATGACCTCTTCCATAGTTTTGTCTATATTTGGCCCAGCTCCAGATGATTACTCTGATACACATTTGCAGTATTTGTATGTTGGTTCATTTTATAGGATCACAGGAATTTATATCTGACCTTTGCTCTCTCTTAAAGCTGAATTAGAAATCAGCAGTATGCCTCTCCAATAGGATCCTGAAAGTACCCATCTATCCAGTTCTTTCCTTCTTATCCATCAGGTTTCTTCTCTTTATGAAAATCCATCATTTGTTCCCCTTTTCTAATACTGTCTTTTCACATAATTATTACTTGGAAAAAAAAGAGAAAGTGCCGCATTTCCTCATTTAGTTCACTATAATTATGAAAACAGAACTGTAATAAGGTAACAAATATTCTATTTTTGGATTAATGGACAATAAAACTTGTATTCTTTAATCAATTGAATAAAAATTGAATCAAGAAATAATTAGGTAAGTCCCAGGAAGTAAAATTGTGCGTTTTTTCTTTTTTTTATAATAAATTTATTTTTTATTAGTGTTCAATTTGCCAAAATACAGAATAACACCCAGTGCTCATCCCGTCAAGTGCCCACCTCAGTGCCCGCCACCCAGTCACCCCCAGCCCCCGCCCTCCTCCCTTGTGTGTTTTTTCAAATGGTGAATTCAATTTAAAAAAAACATCCAATTTTATATTTGGAGAAAAATGACTTTATTATTTTACAGAAGTTTTTAGATTGTGTAACAGTTTATTTTTATGTTTTTCATTTTTGGATGAGAAAATGAAACTTCATTGTATTAATTGTGGATAGTTGCTAAAATAGTTAAATTATTTGCTATGCTTTGGCTTTGGTTTCCAAAATATATATCACCCACTAGGTATTTCAGTGACAAGTTACTGAACATAAACATATTAGTTCAAAGGTTTCAGCCTGTTTACTCCTCTGAAAATGAAATGCTATTGAAACAATGATTTCCAGCCTTACCCCATACTCTTCAAAATACTAATGTGAATTCTAGAACCTAGGCAATATGAAAACCTTGCTATTCAAAATGTGTTTAGGTCAGAAACTAACACTTCAGTTTGTAACTTCTCTTCAGGGAATTATAGCAATATAGATTTTTCCACAAAAAGACACTCCTTGGTCCCTCTTTTTCTGTTCCCTTTTCCCTTTCTTTCCTACTTTCCTACCTTCCTTCCTCCCTTCCTTCCCTCTTTCCCATTTCATCCCTTTGTCCTTCTGTCCCTCCTTTCCTTCCTTTTTAAATTTGTTTCCTAGAGTAGAACTCTACTAATTAGACTTTGATACTTGAGTAAGATTATATTTTCCAAGTGTTTCCAAAAATAACACATCCTAATATCATCAGAATATACACCTTAGTGAAATAGAAGTCCTTTCCCCCCCTCAGAATTAGTATATCGCATACCACCGTGTCTGCTGAATTTTTCTAAAGTATCACTTTTTTTGTCCACTTATCCCTCAAGAATTTATAGATTTTTCTTTGCCTATTAAATTAATCCCTAATTCCTCAGTCTCATCAATTTTGAGTTGACTGATTTGAAGGACCTTAAGTATAGGGTAATACAACCTTACTACTTGTGGGATATACTTCTACATTTTAGTAATGAAAGAACTAGAAAACGAAGTCGAAGATACATGTTATATTCATTTCTCCTGACCACCAGTACCTGTCAAGCAAGTTAAACAACTTTTCTTTGAAAAGTATGTAGAGAACAGCTTGGAAAGTAAGAGACCAATGATGTGGGGGAAGTCAGAATGGCAAAATTAATGGCTTACGTGGTTTTTGGAGATAGTCATAATTATTGGAGCACTGTTTCAGCAAACTGGAGGAGAGGCAGAAAATCACTTCTTTCTGCTATCTTTTGGGAATCCATGTGCTAAATTCTTCAACAGTTATCTCTCTTAATCCCCACAACAAGCTTGTGGAGTAGGTACTCTTACAGCCTTAGTGTATGGTGAAAGCAAGGTTAAACTACTTGCCATCGTCAAGACAATCATCATATGGTTTCACTCATACATGGAATATAAGAAATAGTGAAAGGGACTGTAAGGGAAAGGAGGGGAACTAGTGGGAAAAATTAGAGGGGAGACAAACCATGAGAGACTCCTAACTCTGGGAAACAAACAAAGCATTGCAGAAGGGGAAGTGGGTGAGGGGATGGCGTAGTTGGGTTACCCGGCACTGAGGAGGGCACTTGATGGGGTGAGCACTGGGTGTTATACTATATGTTGGCAAATTGAATTTAAATTAAAAAAGAAAAAAAAACAACAACTTGTCATCGTCAAACAGTAAGTGGTAGAGTTGAATTCAAAGTGAGGCAATGGACTGGAGAGACTTAATGAATACTTTGAATAACTGGAGAAGGTTACAAAAGACCTCCCCAATCTGGATAGGACATGGATTGGGTTATAAAGCACTTACGAGTTTTGGAAACATAGTATATGGAAGCTTTTTTCTAATATTTTTCACTTTTGCTGCTGAAAGACCCAAAAGAAAAAAATTTAAATTATCATATCTGGAAAAGCCCTTAGAACTTAGTCAGGAAACTGAGGCACAGAAAGGATTAATGATTAGACAAAGTCACCAAACCAGTAGGTTGAAGAGCTAACACTAATAAAATGTTCATTTTCTGGACTCTCTTTCCACTTCTTTCACCTACTTAATATAGTAAAGTATACTAAGTATACTTTGTCAGGAAAAGATTGTAAAAGAAAAAGTTCTTAGAAGAGAGCAAGATTAGGGCTGGCTCAGATGGGGAAGGGAAGTGAGTTATAAACATAGCCTTGAAGAACAAGTGGAATATATATTATAAAAAGGGGGAAATAGAAGGGATTTCCAAGCAAGAGAAGGTTCCTTTCTCACTACTCTGTCCAACAGACTTATAATGTAATCATTGATATTGTCTATAAATTTCCATTTCCATAATCTTGTTTAGTTTCTGTCACTACTTGGAAAGCTCTTACTCTTTCTGAGAATTCAAATCCTCTCTTAGGTTCCACTTCAATACTCTACACCATGAAACCTTGCCCAGGCCAATTTAACCCTAAATGGTTCTTTTCCTTCTCTGGAATTCTTTAATTCTCATAATCAGAATTGACAGACTACTGTCAATTACTACTTGTCTTATAGTAACTTCTCAATTATGCAACGTGTATGATTATTCTCTACCCAAACTTGAAGGCAAGAGTTCTCTCGTTGGCCTCTTTAGTTTCTTCAGAAATTTTTATTGAAGTGTTCATAAACCATTTATTGAGTGACTCCTTGAATTCAGGCAATAGGCTGGGTGCTGAATACACAAAAATGAATCAGGCTTCAAGCTGACCCTCAATGAGGGTGCAGAACAATGGAAAGGACAAGAAAGCAAACGAATTCTTATAATTCAATTACTAAAATTTTATTATGGAGATACGTTCCAGATATAGCAAAGAGAACAAATGAGAATGTAGTCAATTCTATTCTTTTCTGTGACTCTATTGTTCAAGATATGTTGGGACACAATAAATAAAATAAGCTGGATGCAAATGATTTACACTGTGAATATGACTATGTGTGGCTCCATATCAACTCAACAAATATTGGAAGACTTTCTGAAGAGTGCTCATAAAATTACAAAATTTGTACTCTAAGTCCTGCCAAAACTAATAATTTTTTTTTCATTTCTCTAGTTTCATTCCTTTGAGCCTTTCTGTGGCTGATGAAGTCCCAATCAGTCTTTCAAAGGTCCATTAGGTTAAATATAGATTCTATAATTGGAAAAGGCTGAGGATGAGTGCTAGCTCACGTCTCTACAGGTAATATGGATCTATTTGCCTCTCCTAAAGAAAGCAGAAACAAAAGATTTTTTTCCCTCCATTCACACGAGGGTAGTGAGAAGAGGGTAATGAATCCATTCAGGCAGACTTGGGCTCAAACTTGAAAGCAGGGGCAAAGTTCTGGACACACAGTAAATGTTTAATAAACTTTTGGTCAGTGAATGCCCTCAAGGCACGTGCCCCTTAGAACTCTCTCCTAGATTATAATTTTTAAAAAGGGTATCAGTTCTCTTAACTCTGGTTTAGGAGTGCCAATGCTTGTAGGTTTAAGTTCTATTCTAAAGTAGCCTGCAGAACATGCTCAAATGTATTGGCACAAGGATCAGCTTTGTACTCTAGGAAGCTGCCTGCATAGAGTGTCAAAGAGGTTGGAGAAATCAGATTTGTAAAAGGGAGAAGGAAGCTGCCAGCCCTGGAGAGGTTTCAGAACCACCCACAGTTGGCTGCCAATGGCTATATAGGGCATTGTGAGGGTAAGGAGGGGCAGAGAAATATCATCTAATTACACAGAACGTGTCCATAAATGGCCCATGGAACAGACTCTTTACTCTGGGATCATAGAGGCTCATGGGAAAGGAAAAAGTCACGTCAGATATCTATATTATTAGTTGTTGAAGGAACCATCAGTATGGATGCAGCGTATAAATATCATACTTATGGATAAATGATAATGTGCAGGACATTGTGAAAAGAAGTCATGTCTTCATTTCTTATAAATTTTCGAATTTGCTATTTTGATTAATAAACATAGCCACCATGGAAATATGTGAATATATTAACCTGATGTGTATACTGGATGAGGATATAAATGAGATAACGATCTGAAAGAAACACTTGCAAACATTCTAAATGTTGTATATTGAAATTTTGGGGTGGCTTGGCCCTGAAGGATGAGTTTTGGCTATTGATAGTTACGATTCATGTTGTACAAGAAAATGTCTAGATATTTACTACTAAACATGAGCAATGTCAATGCACTTAAAGCCCTTCATTCATTAATTCAAGTTTACCACTAGAGGAGAAAACATGCTAACACATGATAGGAGCACAAGATGAGGTCTGCTGTTGTAAAGATATTCCTTGTTTGCAGTGGGAATACCTACATCTGTTTGGGACCAGAAGAGGTAGTGTCCGAAAGATAATTAAGAGGACAAATGAAAATAAGGACTTTCATAAATGGGCAAAAATGGTAAAGGCATGAGATATGAGAGAGCATGTTGGGTATACCCTGCAGGAAATTTTTTTTGCAAGCAATAGAAACTGACACCAGTTTGTTTAAGCAGAAAAGTAATGAACTGAAAGGATACTTGCATAACTCACTCCCAGAATCTTCAGGAAGTCAAAAGTACTAAGCTCAGTTAGAATAGAGGAAAAACCAAAGGAGACTGCATGGCTAGAGCTGGCAATGGTGGATCCTGGATGCCCCCATCAGCAGTCCTGCCATTCCTGGATCTGTCATTAGTGCCATTACTGCTTCCTTTAGGATCACTCACTGCCTCTTGACACTAGACTCTGCTGCTGCCGGAGTGACAACTGAAATGAGTTCTGTGCTGTCCCCTCTTCTTTGTCTCTCATTCCAGAGATAAACTTGTAGGAGGAACATTTACTTGGATGAGCGTCGGTACTCTAGTTGCAAGGAGCTCAGAGAGAGATGAGCACTCTTTCCCCTTCATCCTTCAGAGTGAGAGGCAGGGCCCCGCTTCTTATCAGTCTTGGCATTTCTTCAAATAAGGACGTTGTCTGGATGCTGATTATTCAGCTACTGTCCTTCCTTTCTTTGCTTAGTGGTACTGGGGCTGGGACTCTACAAACCACATTTCTCCATTGCCAGCTGGACTCCTGTTAGATTCGGCTTATTAGCAGGGACCAGTACAGGAGACCAGACTAGGAGAGGGAAAGGGGCTATTCTCTCCTCTTCTGCTCCATACTCCTATTGGAGTTACCCCAGAAATGGCTGGTCAACCTGACAGGGTCAGTCCATTCCAGTCTTGGATTTTTCTCCCACACTCTAAGAGAATCAGCCTCATAACTGCCTGCCTTCTGCCCTGAGATGGCAGCTTTAATCAGCCAGTGTCCCTTCTTTGGTAATCTGGGACTTAGCTTAGTGGGGACTCACTTCTGAGCTACTAAAGCATCCGGAGGGCTGCACCTCTTGCTAAAATATCTAGATTCAATTCTCAGGGCCCTTTCACTATGCCTCCAGGTACCATGAACCCAACCCCTTCTCTGTGTTCCCCCAAGTGCAGAGATGGAGCTGTCCCAGAAACGACTATGTCTCTATTGCTCAGTTGTCTCCTCTACCTTTTCAGTTGCCCGGGACCTGTTCAACTGATGCCCTGATTCCTCACATTAAATTCTTCCTATTAACAAAACTAGCACGGTTCTTGTAGTTTTCTTTTCTTGTTACTTTCAAGATCCTTGTTTTTGGATCCTGAATACTCTAGCATCCAAAATGACAAACGTCTCTTAGAGCACATATGTATAAGTAATTTGGTATTTCTGGAGCATAAAGTATGAGCGTGAGTGCAGCAAGAGATAAAGCTGGAGCCTCTGGGAAGGGTCAGGTGATGGAGAAATTATTTGACCCCTAAAAAGTTTATACTTTATTCTATAGGCAACAGAGGGTTAGCAAACATTTCTAAATAGGGAAGTGGCAATTGGATGTGTTTGTTAGCATAACAACTCTTGCAGTGCATGATGGAATGCATTAGGGAGGGTTGAGTTTAAAGAGAACAGTAAGAGAGTATTGCAGAAGTACTAAAACTATTGAAAAAAAAGCATAACTGGTTTTGAGGACCAGAAATTCATTCATCAAGAAAGGTAATTTTGGAGGAGGAGCAGACTTGAGGGTTCAAATGAGGTGATCAGTTTTGGGCAGGTCAAGTTGGAGGTGCTTATGGGGTACCCTGGTGGATGCTTCTGAGAATTGGAGATACAAATTTGTGAGTCTCTAGCTTATAAGTGGGAGTTGAAGTAACTTAGTGAGATGATAAAGAGTAGAAATAGCCTGCTACCCCTCGATGGGGCCAGGGTGTGCTCGACTGGAGTGTCTGCATGCAGGTCTATACTACAGGACTTGAGTTAGGTCTAAGCAGCCTTCATAAGGCCTTGAGGAGAAGGAAGAGCAAAAGAAGAGTCTGTAAGAAGTCACAAAGACTTCTGTGAGCCAGCAGAGCCAAGTCACTGAATGAGACCAAAGAGTAGGGGTGGGGGATAAAAATTGGGAAAGAGGTTAAACCTGGCACTAGAAACAACTGGAATAGAGACAGAACAAGGCTGAAAAGTATTCACTGGATTTTGCAATTAGTGGATAACTGCTGACCTTAAAGAATACAGATGTAGAGGAGTAGGCATGCAAAACTCAGTGGGTGGAAGATTTAATATTAAGAGGGCTAGTTAATGGGGTAAACCGACTGCTCTTGTCAGAGAACTGTGAGGCAAAAAAGAGTTAGGGTGAGGTCATTGGAGGCTTTTAGTTTTGCACCTTGTCAGATGTGAGTGAGTGAAGTTTATCTACCTCCTGAGAAGAAATAGATGAAGAGGAAAATGTTGAAGACATAAAAGGAAAACTGAGAAAAGTATGTGGGTAGTGGTGGTTCAGAACTCAGGTAAATGTAGTGTGTGTGTGTGTGTGTGTGTGTGTGTGTGTGTGTGACCAAGGGAAAGAAGATAAGGATGGGAAAAAAGGGCAGGTAATTTCATAGCTAGGAAGTGACAAGTAGTTGAAGGGGCTCAAGCCTGAATGCTTCATCTCTGAAACTGCAATCTTTGGATGGAGATGACTAGAGGGCAAGGTATGGCGACTGCAACATTGTTGTAAAGAAGGACACAAAAGCAAAAGAAAAGGCAAAGGATTTTTGTACACTGATTAAAGCACAGTCTTTAAAAAAAAATTTATCTAGCAAAAAAAAAAGGAGATCAACTAATCAGGATCTTAAAAGTTCCTGTTCTTGTCTTTGAAACAAAGGTTAAGTTAATGAGTATGTAAAGCCCCTGAAGACATGTACATTTCATCTTCAGTCTTATGCGGACACAGCATTCCTTGTCAAAAGAGTGAGGCAGCCAATATCAGGGCTGGCCCATAGCTTAGAAGGAAACCTGCTGTGGAAAGCTCTAGACAAATGTGAATTTGAATTCAGAAAAATGATGTGTATCTACAGTGATAGAGGGGAGTAGAAGTAGATGGGCTACTTGCGGAGAGGCCAAAGTCATGAAAATTTTGATTTTGATGTAAGGGGAGACCTCAGGGCAGAGAAAACTAGAGTAGTAGTAGTAGACATCACCAGGGTGGGTAACTGGAATGGGGTTAATGGCAGAAAATATGGACTCCTGTTGCTCATGGGACAGATCATATGAGTATCTTCCTTCTAGTTCACTTTTCTGTAGCTGCCGTGTGGTTCTTGTCCTCATAGTTTTTCAAAAAAGGCTCCTGTTGGCTTTAGTCTTAGTATTCTTACAGTTACCCTCCATCATTTGAGCCATATGGATGGTCTGTATCCTATACATCCAAACAGAATCTATTTAACGTGTGCCTTACAAAGAGAAAAGACTGGGGCCCCTGAATGGCTCAGTTAGTTGAATGTCTGACTTTTGGTTTCAGCTCAAGGCATGATCTCATGGTTTTGGGACTGAGCTCCATGTGGATTCTATGCTCAGTAGGGAGTTCGCTTGAAGATTCTCTGCTTCTGCCCCTGTCCCCACTCGTGCATGCATGCTCTCTCTCTAAAATCAATCTTTTTTTTTTTTAAGGGAAGAACACATTGTGATATTAAAAAAAATTTAATTCACTGCAAAAATTTATCAAGTCATCTCTCCTAGTCAGAAAATATGCTCTTTGAGCAGGATTGTATATAGTAAACTCATTTGCCAAGACAGAATTGCTATTCAATAAAAACACTTTTCTGCCTCATATCCTCTTTCTTAGATGTATTTGTTCCAATAAGAATATACCTCCTGGATTCTGAACAACATAAGACTTTGATAAATCAGTTCATTTGGGGGTTACCTATCCCATAAATCTTTATGATGACCTTAACCCCTTTCTTTTATAAGCTAATTATGACCAACTTTGTTTCCTTAATGCTAGCATAGTGTTAACACATGATTGAAAATTAACTTAAATATTGTCCTCACTTGTATTATGTAACATTTCCATATCTTTATTATGATAAGAAACAAACGTTTAGTAGAAAATAAATACAAAAAAAAAAAAAAAAGGAAAAGGGAAAAAAAGAAAATAAATACAGTCACTCAACTACAATGCATGGACCTGTCTTAGGCCTTGGGTACTGAAGAATTAATGGAATTCTCTTCCCTCTCAAGAAGATTTACAGTCCAGCAGAGGAAATGAAAATGCAAAATAAGTTCAATATAATGTGATTTATAACTGCTAGAATGTAGATAGGTGCAGGAGGAAAGAGTAGCTCTGAGGTAGGAGAGAGAAAGAGAAATAAAAGAGGTTGTAATCTATCACATTATTGCAGAGTTCAGCAACTCAAACTTACTTTTGAGTTGCAAGATGTTCAAAAGTAAGTAGGATTGTCCCTACCTAGCAAAGGCAGGATGGGTGAACAATGGGCAATGTGGGTGGCATATAATGACATGGACTAAATTCAGACTTACTCTAAGCAGAGGGAGTAGGATCTCTAAAAATAGTGAAGAGGTGTTCTGGAACTAGAAGTAGTTTCATATGTGTATCAGTTATCTTTGGTCACACCAAAGCTGTGTAACAAATCATTGTCAATCTTAAACCACAACCATTTACTGTTTATCATGAATCTATGGGTAGGCTGGATGGATCTGATTGTGTTCTGTCCCTCTAAGTTCACCTTTATATCTGTGATCAGCAGTCCTGTAGCTAGGAGCTACCTGGTGTAAGACGGCCTCAGCCAGGATGACATGTCCCCACTGTGTGACATCCCATCCTCAACCAAACTGGCCTGGGCTTGTTTCTGTGACAGAGGCAGTGTTAGAGCAACAGCACATCGGGCCTTTAGAGGACTACAGAGAGAAGCGGCACATCATCCACATTCTATAAGGCAACGTAAGTCACCAGGCCAGTGCAAATTCAAGAAGTGGGAAAGTCAGTAAGGGCTACGTAGTCACGTAACAGTGTGGAGAGGTAGGAAATTAGGATCATTTTTGTGATCTCTCGGTGTTGTCACTGTGTAGGAACAGAAGGGTGGTGGGAGATCAGTCCGGGAAGTTTATATACCCCAGGCCTTTTGAGTGGAGATAAGAAATGTGAACTGGAGGGTCAAGTGAGACTTGGAAGGATTGGAGGCAGAGCACCGAGAGGATCACTGTCTCACTTTAGGAAAATATCTCTGGCAGCAATAAAGAGGATGGATTGGAGAGATCAGACCTTTTCCTTGTAAACAAATATCTGAGATGGAACTCTGCATAGTTATCTATTTATTTATAACCCACCTCATTCCAAAGAAGATATGATGCTGCAACTCTTCCATAGTTGCCATCAAAAATATATGTATTTATGCCCTGTCTACTTCTATAAAGAATTTGAAGCAGCTCTAGTTGAATTCTGCCCAAGGGCCATCTTGGAAGTATGTCGCTGTTTGTATTAACTGAGCCACCAGTAAATGAAGCTCCCAGAGCTTCTGGCCAAAGAATATTCCTGGAGGTGAAATAAACAGAGGTGAATTTGGCTGCTTGAAAACACATGTAAGCTCTTTATTTAGAACTCTGATTCCATGATGGCTGAAGAGAAAGAAAGGTATGGCAGGCTGAGTGAGTTCAAAAAGAATAGTTACCATTCCAGTCATCTTAGGAAACACTGCAATAATTTCTGCTTAGCAGACACAAAAATAGGCTGGTAAAACTGATAGCTCGCCTGTAGAACAAAGCTGAAATAACCAAAAAGACTGCAGAGATTCAACAAGTAACTGGCAAAGCGAAAGTTGCTTTTCAGCCTCTTGTTAATGTTGGAACTTGAAAAAAGTCTATTTTGCATATGAAAGCAAAAACAAAATAGAAATGAGGGTGAGGGGCATGGAATTCTCATAGGAGGTTCTTTCTGAAATTCAGTCGGTTTTGTTTTTAGTAACCAAGAGGGAAAATTCATTTTTTAGTTGTGTTTGTCAGTGAGTAAATTCTTTGGTTTCCAGATGAAGAACCTAGATCCTACCGTTTGCATTCACCTTATATACTTTCATTGAAGACATGGCTGTGCAGCTGGGTGCTAAGTCCTGGGACTACAGAGATGGATTACATATGGTCCTGGTACGTCAGATGCTCATGGATAGACGCAGAATAAGACAGAGCCACAGATCTTGTTATGTGCTAGTACCTAAAAATGCTGTGAGGCCAAACAAAAAAAGGCAAAAACCCAGGTTTCCCTGTGTTACTGCCTTTGTCTCCAGTTCATATTCTCAGGACAAGAAGCAAAAGAGAACTGTGCTTTTGCTTGCTGTAGGCTAACATGTTCATTTGATCATGAACTTCTGTTGCCTACACAAGAGGCTATGCCTCTAGCTGGTCCTAACATGTAGACTTCTTTCATCCAAAATGCTCCCAGAGAGCTTGCAACACTCCCCAGTAAGGATATACAGTTTAGATGTCGGTCTTCTTATTGATAGATGTGATGCTGACAGCTGTGGTGACAGAAGGTCCCTGCTGCGTGCAACCCCGCTGCATGCCTGCTACCCCAGAGGACCTGTAGTAACACCCCTCTCAAAGGAGTACTAGTTTTGATGATAAATTACATGGTCACCATATTAATTCTAATGAGAGATCCTCAGTTAAACCTGAGCATCCAAACTGGTTTTTTTCCAAAAGTGACTCTTTTTTTGTGGATTCCAAGTTATCTACACTCTCTTGCACAAGGCCTTTTTTGGGTCAGGGTGTGAATTTTCATGATGTCGGGCCTAGTTTGAGAGTGTTGTTTGTGGTTGTGCAACCAGGTTTTCTTCAGAGCAGAGGTGAATACTCCTTGTGGAGATCATGACCGTGGGGGACCGTGGGGGACCCATCACTCCCCTGAAGGAGAAAAGCTGGCTCCTGTAACTGCTTGAGAATTGCCACCTTAACAAGTGAGAGGTGAGACACTCTCTCAATACATTTTGCACCTGAATGAAAATTCACACACCAATCTTAAAATTTCACCATTATGTTATTTTAATACTTGCATATTTGTTAAGTACTTGTCATGCATCCTAAAATATGCTGAAAATAAAGGTCTCAAAGAGAATTTTAAAAGGCACTGGGACAAAACGTTTTTTGCTGTGTGTGTGTGTGTGTGTGTGTGTGTGTGTGTGTGTGGAGGTGGGTGGGGGAACATGGGCAGGGATTTGGGCCTCTGTTTTCTTTTTCTGTCACAAATTATGCATCAATTTTTCATGTCAATTAATCGTTCCACAATGAACTCTCTTTGGGTACTTTACAAATTGGATGTGACTCAACCATTTTTTGTCTAGTAAGCTTTTATGGTTTGGATTTCTATAATAATTGCTATTCGGTATGAGCCTTGTTTGATTGAGTTCTTTTTTTTTTTTTTTTTTTTTTGATCGAGTTCTATTTATTACATGAACTACTGGAAAGACAGACTCTGGCCTTTAGACCAGTTTGAGTCAGAGCTTAGCCAGCCTATAACTGTGTGACCCAGAATAGAGGATATAAGGGTCTAGTTGCTTTGTCGTTGAGAGGACCATAATAGGGTTTTACTTCTAGTAGATTCTCAACAAATGCTAATGTCTTTCTCTTTGCACCTACTAAAGAAAATATCTTTTTGGACCTTTGAGTCTATAATTTTATGGATTTTATCTCATCCCCATGAAACTACCTATAATTTAAAGAATTCTTGACCAGGAATATCCTTAGATAAAATGAATATCCTTGGAGAAAAGACACCAATCTTTCTTCAGGCTTCAGATTTTGGGGACTTTCTTGCTAATGCAAATGAAGATGTCTTTTTTTTTTTAGATTCATTTATTTAGAGGGGGAGAGAGTGTGTGCATGAGCAGGGGGAGGGGCAGAGGAAGGGAAAGAGGAGGAGAAGGAGATTCCCCACTGAGTAAGGAGCCCAACACAGGGCTTGATCTCAGATGGTGACCTGAGCCAAAATCAAGAGTCAGATGCTTCACCAACTGAAGCACTTAGGTGCCCCTGAAGATGTCTAGTTTAAGGAAATTAAAAACTGGTGGGCTACCTTCTATTTGTAGATACAAAGTATTGAGTTTAACATTTTTAAATTAACTTAAACATAGCTCTCTAAAATGAGGTGAAAGTATTTTTGTAAAAATTTCTAAAACGCATAAAAAGCCGGGTTGCTCTAGTAATAAAGAATCATGTTCCATATGCAAATAATAGAAACTGACACCTTGTTCTGGAAGAAATACATGGCAGCATGTGAGGAAGATTTCGAAGGGTGAACTTGGAGAATGTGCCCAAAAGGGGAAATTCTTTAGAGGACATATATCTATTATAAGATGCTCATGATAAAAGTCAAATGATCTTTTAAAATGCCATTTAGAGGAACAAATATCTCCCCTGCTGGGAGGACACTCCCTCCATAGTAAGAACATTGGAAAGATATTTGATGAGGGCTGGAAAAGTGACAAGTATGCATGGAGGTGTTAGAGGTGGAACAGCAGTGCACACAGAAACAGTGGGGTGTTTTACACGGGATAGAGAAATAGGGAGGCTTTGAAGGGGACATTTGTGAGGATACCAATTTGAACAGGGAAACTCTACCACAAAAATGCCTTCCAGTTGCTTGTGCACGTCACCCCTGCAGGGAAGAAAACGAGCACCTCTTGTGAAATCATACTCTCACACCTCTGTACTGTCAGCCTCTCTCTCCTTTTTTCTTTTTTATCTCCAAAGTACTAATCACATTTTATTTTATTTTATTTTATTTTTTTCTAATCACATTTTAAAATGCTATACAATTCAACTAATTTTGTGTATTGTCTCTCTCCCCTTGCTAAAATGAACGAGAGCAGGTACATCTGTCTATGTAAAGAACAACATATTAGCTACTCTGCCTGATGTAGCAGGTGCCATTGTAATAAGCCAAGTTTATTTATGATCTTTACTAATCGCGGTGTTTTGCAAAGACTTTGGCAGTTTCTTAGAGTGGATGCTAAAGTTTTAAGGAAATCGAAGGAAAATGATCAGCTTCTGTTTTCCAGCAAGGGGAGTGATCTTCAAAATGTCAAGGGAAGAACACAGAAAGGGATTATGAAGGAATACAATGAACATTAGTATGCCAACCGATTAAATAATCTAGATGAAATGGGCACATTCTTAGAGAGAAATAAACTACCAAAACTAACTAAAAAGGAAATAGAAAACCTGAATAAACTCACAAGTAAAGAGGTTAAACCAGTACTTGGTAGACTTCCAACAAAGAAAAGGTTCAGGATCAGTTGGCTTCACTGGTGAATTTTATCATTTGAAGAATAATTAACACTATCTTTTACAAATTCTTCAAAAAGTGAAATCCTTTTCAAGCTCTTCCAAGAACTTCTGGACTCATTCTATAAGACTGGTATTACCATGATACCAAAGCTAGAAGAGCAGATCACAAGAAAACTTCAGATCAATATCCCTCATGAAAAAAGATGCACATCAAAACCAAAATGAGATACTGCTTCATACCCACTAGGATGGCTATAATAATTTTAAAAGAGGGGAGGCAGTGTGGTTGTTCCTCAAAAAGTTGAAGATAGAATTACCAAATGACCCAGCAATCCTACTCCTGGATGCATACCCAAGAAAACTGAGAAGAGACTCAGATAGTTGTACACTAATGTTATTTATTTATTTATTTATTAAGGTTTTTTTTTGTTTACACCAACGTATGTGTGTGTGTGTGTGTTTAAAGATTTTATTTATTTATCTGAGAGAAAGAGAGAGAGAGAGCAAACACACAAATGGGAAGGAGGGGCAGAGGGAGAGAGAGAAGCAGACTTCTTGTTGAGCAGGGAGCCTGATGTGGTGCTCAATCCCAGGACCCTGGGATCGTGACCTGAGCTGAAGGCAGGTGCTTCAGCTGAACCACCCAGGTGTCCCATCACCAATGTTTTTTAAAGCATTATTCATAATACTCAGAAATGGAAACAACCAAAATGTCCATCACTGATGGACAATAATGGCTAAATGAAAAGTCATAGAGTCATACAATGAAGTATTATTCTGTCATAAAAATGAATGGAGTACTGACACATACTAAAATATGGATGAACCTGAAAACATGCTAAGTGAAAGAAGCTGGACACAAAAGGCCACATACAATTGTAAAATTGTACAATTCCATTTATATAAAATGTTCAGAATAAGCAAATCCAGAGAAAGCAGATCAGTGATTATTGGTGTTGGTAGGGCAGGAGAACAAGAAGTGATTTCTTAATAGGTATGTGGTTTCTTTTGGGGATGATGAGAATGTTCTGGAATTAGTGGTGATGTTACCATGTGTTGTGAATGTACTAAAAGCCACTAGATTGTATACTTTAAAATGGTTACAATCATGAATTTTATGTTAAGTGAACTTTACCTCAATAAAAAAAATCCTAAAAGGCTGATAGGGAAATAGAGTTAAGATACAACATTCATAAACTTCTCAGTAACACATGAAAACAGGTGGGGATGTAATTTAAAAAAACAAAATAATCTAATAAAATTGGTATTATAGATCTACATATGTTAAACAATTAAAAAATGAATAAATACTAAAATACATATGGTACTTTATCTTGAAAAATATCTGAAGTTTGCATGTAGGAGTGGTTGTTTGCACTCCCACTATGCTTGCTTACTTTGGCTCCGTACGCACTACCGTATATGTACCAGAGGAAATAAACAAAAGAATAAGAGATATGAAAAATGAAGAGAGAAAAGAAAAAGGAGGAAAAACTACAAGAAAAACTGAGAGGAAATGGGAATGTTAAAGAGAGTTTAGGGCAGGAGGCTTATAGCTTGAGAGTTTTTGTGTAGTGGTGATAGAAGAATCACTTGAAATAAAAAAGAACCTTTTAGCACCAGATGTGGATGGGTGGATGTGGTGGCCCAATATACTTATGAAGAGTGTGCCTGGACACATTTTACATATTCCTACACAGCTCCATTCAGCTGGGTGCAATTTTCTGCACTTACCATTTGGAACAAATTTAGATTTTCCAATATGCATTAAAGCAGAATTGACTACATTATAATAGCCTTTTCATGTAATTATGAGGGTTTCAAAAAAAAAAAAACTATTTCCCTAAAACTCAACAAATTCTTAAAGATTAGCTTCAGTGAAGAATCTTAAACCATACTAATAGCTTTTCACATTCTGTTACATTAAAATTCATGGCCTATCTTGTATTTTGAATAGATTGTTTACCCATGCATGATTTTGTAATATCATCCTTTGGCCCCTTAGAAAGTATTGGTTCATTGAGTTACTAGCAAACTGGATCCAACCACATTTTTTGAAAAAAGGATTCATGACTTATTCCATGACTAAGTGGAATTTATCCTAGGATGCAAGATTATTTCAACATATTAAAATCAATCAATGTAATACATCATAATAAAAGAATAAAGGACAAAATCTACATGATCATATCAATAGATGCAGAAAAGCATTTGACAAAATCTGATACCCTTTTATGATAAAATAACATTCAACAAATCAGAATTAGAAGGAAACTTCTGCAACTTGATAGATACTATCTACAAAAACCCACAGCTAGTAATATACTTACTGGTAAAAAACTGAAAACTTTCCCCCAAATCAGGAACAGAGCAAATACACCTACTCTCACCATGTCAGCATTCAACATACAATTCAATGTTGTACTTGCGATTTAGCTAGTATAATTATAAAAAGGGGAAAGAAGGAGTATTCAAAATGGAAAGGAGTAAAACTATCTGCAATTAATTGTAGAGGACATCATATGGAAAAATCCTAGGAAAATACAAAAGAAAAACAGAGTTAATAAACAAATTCAACAAGGTTTCAACATACAGTATGCAAAAATAAGTTATATTTCTATACACTAGCAGTGAACAATCTGAAATAAAATTTTTAAAAATTCCATTTCAATATTATCAACAATTATAAAATTGTTACAAATAAAATCAAAAAAAGGAGTTCAAGATTTATACTCTGATAGCTACAAAACATTACTGAAAGAAATTAAAGACTTAATAAATGGAAAGACATCCTATGTTCATGGATTGAAAGATTTGATATTGTTAATTTAAGATGGCAATATTTCTCAAATTGATCTACATAGTGCAATTCCAGCTGCCTTTCTTTTTTTTTTTTTTCCAGAAATGGACAAGCTGATCCAAAAATTCGGATAGAAATGAAAGAAACCTAGATAGTTTAAAAAAGAACAAAGATGAAGGACTCACACTTACCAAATTTCAAACCTTACTACACTGTAGTGGTATAAGCATAATATAGAGCACAGGAAGAAAATTGAAAGTACATGAATAAACCTCACATTTACAGTCAATTGATTTTCAACAAGGGTCCCAAGAACATTCAATGCAGAAAGAATAGTCTTTTTAACAAATGGTGCTGGTACATGAAAAGATGCTCAACAGCATTAGTCATTATTGAAATGCAAATCAAAACCGCAATGAAATACCACTACACACCAATAAAAGGGCTATAATAAAAGAGTTGAAAAATAACAAGTGCTGGCTAAAATGGGGATAAATTGGAACCTTCTCCAACTGTGGTGAGAATGTAAAATGGCACAACTGCCTTTGAAAACAACTCTTCAAAACAGATTAAACAGAGTAACCCTGTGACTCATCAATTCTACTCATGTACACATCCAAGAGAAATGAAGACATATGTCCATACAAAAATTTGCATGCAAATGCTCATAGCAGCATTATTTATAGTAGCCCCAAAGTGGAAACATCTGACATGTCTGTCAACTGATGAGTAGATAAATAATACATGGTACATCTCTACAATATTATTTGGCACTAAAACCAAATGAAATAATGACACATGCTACAACTTGGATGAAGATTGAAAAAATTATGCTAAGTAACAGAATACAGTCATAGAAGACAAACTATTAAATGGTTCTATTTATACAAAATGTTCAGAATAGGCAAATCTGCAGAAATACAAAGTAAATGAAGGTTTAAAAGGAAATGGGGAGTGACTGCTAATTGGTCTGAATTTTTTTTCTGGGTGATGAAAATGTTCTGAAATTAGATTCTGGGGCTTGCACAACTCTGTACATATACTAAAAGCTACCAGATAGTACACTCTAAAAGGGTGAATTTTATAATATGTAAATCATATCTCAATAAACAATAAAGACTATAGTGATGTTAGAAATTAGCAATGAGTCATTTAAGAAAAATAATACTTTACTAATCTCATTTACTATCATGTTTTCATAAGTGGACTAGACAAATAGATCAGAGAAATAACATAAACATGTATCTTGATTTAAATAAGGGATTTGATTTAATCATTGTTCATTTATTTATTCATTCATTAATTTATTTTACGTTGCAAATTTACTAAGAATGTGCCTGAAGTATACTGGCTATTTGAGACCCATCGATCAATATGACACAATTCATCATGGAATTAGCCTAGAGACAAAAAAGAGGAGTCCAGAGAGGTTAAATAAGTGGCCCAATATCACACAGGTAGTAGGTAACAAAGCAAGGATTTGAGCCCAGTTACATTGTTCCATGACATCACACTTCTAACAGCAGAATGCTTACAGGTAAGAATAGTCAACACTGTAATTAGGGAGATTCACAAAGGGCTGAATTAACTGTATGCAAAGAATATTAATCTGATTTCAACTTGGAGGAACATCTCCAGAGCGATCAAAGGGTTCTTTCCATGGCCAAATTCTATTTGATAGCCTTATTAACAATATAAATGAAGACACAAAAGGCAAGCTGACCACATTTGCTGTTGACACAAAGCTGGAAGTGATAGTTGATATGTTCAAAGAAAGATTCAGGATTCAAAAAGATTTCATCAGACTGGAACTCTGGGCTGATATTAATATGGGATGCAGGGAGAACTGGCTTAACAGGAATTCACATGAAAAAGACTTGGATATTTAATTGAAAACATGCTCACTATGATCCAAAGGTGTGAGCCAAAAAAGCTAAGGCATTCTTATGCTGCATTAAAAGAAATGTAGCATCCAGGAAAAGGAATAGAATTGTACTTCTGGTCACTGCTCTCGTCGGACAAATTTCGAAGTATTTTGTGCAGTTGTTGTTAAGAAGAATATTGACAAAGTGGCATATGTTCAGATGAGAGGGATCAGGAGAATGACACTGTGTCACGTGAAGAACTGGAGATGTTTAGCTTAATCTGAAGACTTGGATAGTGCAGTGGAGGTGAGAAAAGAAAAGTGCAATAGCCATTTTGAAAGATTTGAAGGGATACCTACAGGCTGATGGTTTAATCTAACTCTGTTCACTCTAACAAGCAGAATTAGGACTCAATGTGACAAGAAAGTAGCATCAATTATTTGCAAATAATTTGAGTTGAGGAAAATAGAATAATCTACTTTGTAATTTAGTGAGCAATTAGTGGCTCGTGGGACTCATTCAAGAAGAGTCTGGATGACCACTTGTAAATTGAAGATTCTTGAAACTTCACTGAAGTTTGGACTCAAGGACCCATAAGATCCATTTGAACTCAAAAAGCCAAATAATAATAAGAATATTAATGTATTAAGAAAGTTACAATAGTATATATTCTACATGCCCTATCATATTTAGCCCTAACAAGATCTTATGAAATATTTTATTATTCTCATTTTATCACCAAGGAAACGAGGGTCTACATGGGGAAAGTAATTTTCCCAAAGGTAAATGGCTTGTAAGTGCAATAGCTTGCACTCAAACTAAGGGTGTGGTGGTTTCGAAGGCTCAGATCTTAAACGTTCTCCTAAAAACTTTTAATCTCTATGTTATTTGATGAGTTATAATTGATCATGATTATGAGGTAGTTTGGTCCAAATTCTATTTGTTTAGAGTGACTACATATTGAAGGGTGTTGTATTGCTAGACATCTGAATAATTCAAGGTCAACAGGAGCTCTTACCTTTGTGGAGAGTAAATGCCTGTCCAGTGGAATTTCAGGATTGACACGTTCAATGTTTAAAAAAGCAAACAGCTTAGCTCATATTTTCATTCTTGGATTATTTTAAATGACGCAGTGCCAGAGTACACAAAAGCAGATAGCTTGGTTTCAGATTTTCATTCCTGAATTGGGACTTCAATATGCATGCCATGCTAGCAGATGCCTACCAAAGAATGGAAAGAGTAAGAGATGGAAATTACCGTATTTACTCTTGTGTTAGGCAGATGACTTTCCTGCAGCTTGCATAACAGGTGCTCTCTAACATGCTGTTTGGAAAAATATGTGCTTAACTTCAATCTGTAGGTCCCACCGTAGACTTTAAGTCTTTAGAAAGAAGAAAGTTCAGTAGTGTTTAGCTTCAATAAATTATTGTCTAGTTCAGAGTAACTGTGGCATAGTCAAATCTGAAATAGATTCACTCATTCATTCTTTTTTTAAAAAATGATTTTATTTATTTATTTGAGAAAGAGAGGGAGAGAACAAGTAGGGGGGAGGGGCAGAGGAAGAGGGAGAAGCAGACTTTCCACTGAGCAGGAAGCCCAACATGAGCCTCGATCCCAGGACCCTGAGATCATACCTGAGCCAAAGGCAGCTGCTTAACTGATTGAGCCCCCCAGGTGCCCCATTCATTCATTTTTCATTCATTTTAGGAAAAACAACAGTTAAATTAAGTTATTATAGATTTTGATAAGTAGAAAAAAGAATGTACATCTGGTGCTGTCATCAAAATTAAAGGGATTCTACTTAGATGGGTTGGTCCAAGAAAGGGCACCCTGAATTCATGACCTTTCCGCTGAAGCCTGAGTGATGGGAAAGGGCTCAGGGGAAGAGTACTCTCCATAGAACACACAGAAGCTGAAAGTTCCTGTAGCTGGAAGGAGTTATTATGCTCTTGGCACACACAGAAGAGAGCAGTAGTTCAGATGGGAGATGTCTATGGTTTAGGCTAGGATGAGAGCAGTGGAAATGGAGACGGGTGGGCAAACTAGAGGCATATTTTGGAAGTTGAAATCAAACCCTAGAATGCAATCTATACATAAATGCAATATCCTCAGTGCAACACACACACACACACACACACACACACACACACACACACAGCTCTAGTTCTATATAATTCCAAGAAATCTTCAGCATGTTTCAGTCTTATATCAACTAGTTTTGAGTAGAAGCAATCCCTGTTTTCTTAACAGGAGAGATAGTTCACTTTCTTTTAATTAATTAATTAATTAATTAATTTTACATTTTTTTCATTTAAGTTCAATTTGCCTAACATATGGTATAACACCCAGTGCTCATCCCATCAAGCGCCCTCAGTGCCCGCACCCAGTTACCCCATTCCCCCATCCACCTCCCCTTCTGCAACCCTTTGTTTGTTTCCCAGAGTTAGGAGTCTCTCATGGTTTGTCTCCCTCTCTAATTTTTCCCACTCAGTTCCCCTCCTTTCCCTTGTAATATCTTTCACTATTTCTTAAATTCCGCATATGAGTGAAACCATGTGATGATTGTCTTTCTCCAATTGACTTACTTCACTCAGCATCATACCCTCCAGTTCCATCCACGTCAAAGCAAATGGTGGACAGTTCACTTTCTATTAGAAACTCCCTCCCTCCCTCCCTCCCTCCTCTCTCCCTGAATTCCTTCCTTCCCATCTGTCTCCCTTCCTGCCTTCAATGGTACTTATTGCATCGCTACTTGATGCTGAGCGCTGAGCTTGGTATTGGGCCTAGGGTTCTAAGCCTAATATATATGTAAAACAATCCTGGTTTCTACCTTCATGAAGTTTCATTTAATTGGGAGCTAATTAACCCAGGACAAAATTTTATCTATTTTTTGTTTCTATGTTTTTTAAGCTCGTTGTTGAATGCTTATTCACACCAGGCAGTATTTCTAAGTTCTCTACATGTGTAATCTTAATTAATCTGTAAAACGAACACATTCCCATTCTATTAGTTCTGCTAATGAGGAAGTCGACCCTCAGGGAAGTTACTGGTCCTAAGTAAGTGTGCGGCAGAGCAGGAGTTGACACCCAGTCTCTGCAACTCTGAGTTCAGCTCCTAATGGCAATGTTTTGTGGTATCTTTAATTCTGTTTTAAAGCTAATTAACCAAAAAAAAAAAAAAAAGCTAATTAACCAAATATATAAATAAAAGCAAACAAATGAATAAACAAAAACTTGCTCTGGCATTAGCTGTTTCTTGCTACAGCTACACTTGTGGTCTTCCTTTAGTTGGGAGCAGGCTGGAGAATTTATAGCTTCTTCTCTCAGGTTCCTCTGGACTGCTCGTGTTTTAGATATTTTTTAAGATAAGTCATAAAGTGGAGGTCACTGGGGGGCAATATTAATGATCTATTAGGTACCCTGGATAAGCACTGGTAACCTCTCCTCCTCTCTTAATGTAGAGGGAAGCAGGCATTGCTCTGTATTGTCATTGTCTTATTTTAATGGTGATCATGTTGAATTACTGAATTGAGTTTTGTGTCTTGTTTCTTCCTCCATGTGCACTATACAAATTTGACGGATGGTATTATGAACTCAATTTGAGATTTGTAGATTCATCACTTGAAGAAAATGTTTTACTAGAATCATAATAATGCGAATTAATATTCCTGCTTGCTTTCTTCATCCACTTCACTTCGTGTCAGTGATCTGCAAAGGCAAACCTGGTCATATCCCTCATCAGCATTACACTCTTCAATAACTTGCCGTTGCATCAAAGTAAAAGATCTTCCCCTCACTGTCCTACCGTCTTTTCTCCCCCCACTCTGCATCATCCTCTCCTGGGATTACTACCCTCCAGTTACAGTGTTCTTGGAGCTCCCTCCACCTGAAATGCTCCTTCATGAATTCTTCCAATGGTTAATGCCTTTCCATGCTTCAGTTCTTTTATTTCACCTTCTCAGGAAACCCTCCTATAATTGCCATATCTATGGAAGATGTGTCTTTTCCAGTCTCTCCAATGGATATTTCCTAGAAGCCACATGGTTATTGTCTACTTCCTTTTTTCAGTACCACCAACTAGACTGTAAACTCAATGAGGAGCACTCTCTTTCTCTCTTCCTCCTTAATATATCTCCAGCGCCTGGACCACATAGAAGGCATTAAATATCTGTGTTGCATGCATGAATAAGTGATTTTTTTTCAATTACATTCTTTTGATATATTTAAAAAGCCTATTGGATTTGGGTAAAATATTATTCCATTTGGAATTTATCTGATTTGGTATGTCAAATGTCCCAATAAGATCTTCAGAAGTAATGATTACTATGATTAGTTCCTTGTATTACAGGCTGGAGAACAGTGTTGGACCAGTCACTGAACAAAATAAATACCCTTCTGCAATGTAATGACTTAAAAATTATGGAGTGGAATGTAGTAACCTCAGAATTTCTGTCTGGTGGTTGGCAAAAAAAACCATTTCTGAGAAATAGGATTTGCGCTAAGATTTGTGACATGTCATTTGTCTATATCTGTAGTAAAATTTAAATTGAAATATATGCTCAAGACTACGTATATTAAATTTGTGAAATATATTATTATAATTTATATTTTCCATGCAGTTCTACACTTATGTTTATGTTACTTTTATTACTCTATCCTTATTTAAAAAATGATAAAATTCTTTACAGGGAAAATAGTCATGAACAATTCTTTCTAGATCTCACTTCCAGAGAGATCTTTCATTATTTCCTTAAATAATAGACCTTACAAAAATCAACATAGATTTTAGTAACCCAACATTGCAACAGTGGTAGTGTGAAGAAATGGTTGTTCCTGATTCAGAACTGATGAATTCATTTTCTTTTAAGTTCAGTTTTGAGCTCCTGCCAAATGTTTAATTATGGCAAGGGGAAAGCTTGTACAACATTAGACATGCTAGGCTGCCATTTGTTTCTCTCATCACCCTGTCCTAGACGAGACCGTGTTGCTGGTTGCAATCTGAGTACCGAGCCCCAGGCAACAATGCCCATTACTCATCCTCTCAATCAAATATCAATGTGGGAAGTTTGTGACTTAGGCCAAAGATGAAAAGATCTGACCAGCTGTTCCTCTCAGGCTCAGTTCTGATCCCTGTGTGAAAAAAGAATACCTTAGAAAAGTAATTGTGAGTCTGAATATGACGGTTGCCAAACAAAGAATCTAGCTCTGTTTATTTTGGAAAAGCCATGTGCATCAATCTGGCTGTGAGCAAGGTATTCATGTGTGTTCTTCTGCCCAAGAGGGACAGCAAGATTCATCCATCTCATTTGAATGGAGATTGCACTGTGTGAATTGTTTGTCTTCTCTACCCCTTCCTTGGTCTAATTTAAGGTCAACAATAAATGATCACAACTATGAAACTGAAAACCAAAAATCTGGTTAGAATGGTCACCCTTGAGAATTCAAGCTCTGATAGTACAGAGGGATAAACTGTCCTAAGAGTTAATGTCAGTAGAACATCGGAGTTTAATGAGGGATTAACTGTGGAGGTGGCAGGAGAGATCTTCTCCAAGCAGGAGCACGACACTCCTGGTCTCTGCTCATATGATTCCCCATCCAACCCATTGTTTTCCCACTGGTTTTTGTTTGTCCTTCTTATATATCAAGTCTAGATCAAAACTTTCTTGGCCCTGAAGTGGGGATATGTTTTCCAATTTTTCCATGTTGTTGACATTCATAAATATTAACCGGCAATAATTAAGTTCTCCTTCTAAAGAGTGACACATGAAATGCCTTCATTGCCCTGAGAAAGAAGCTCTGGCTCTTCCATACGTTGCAAATCACTTTTATGTGTCATGCAAATACTTCTCATTCAGTTATGTTCCATTTTCAAGAGGCTATTCTGAAAAATTAAAATTATGAAGACTAGTTCTGGTTTCTGTTAAGCAGTATTTTGTTTCAAGGTTAAAATATATGGGATGTTACAAATTTAGAGATATAAATAAAGAATATACATTCTTTAAAGTCTTTTTAATTCACATGATATTTCTGATGTATGAAAAAATCCCACATTTTACCACAGCTAATTCTGACAGGAAACTATAATTCCAAAATTTCAATTCTAGTTACACACTCAATTGGCTTAGAATAAAGAAAAATATGTATTCTAGCATGGAGCAAAATGTATTTGTTTTAGATATCAGTATTTATACTGATTCTTTTTTTAAAAAAAATTATTTATTCATGAGAGACACAGAGAGAGAGAGAGAGACAGAGAGAGAGGCAGAGACACAGGCAGAGGGAGAAGCAGGCTCCATGCAGGGAGCTGGACGTGGGACTCAATCCTGGGTCTCCAGGATCATGCCCTGGGCTGAAGGCGGTGCTAAACCGCTGAGCCACCTGGGCTGCCCTATTGAGCTTTTCAACACTTTTTGCTAATGGGATTTCATATGATCAACTATTCATACTGCATTCTACTTTTCAAGGTCACAGAGAGAGACTACTACACTTTTTTCTTGGGGAGATGTTGAGTTTGCACTTCAGAAAAGATATATTAAAAATTCTGTCATAAACATACTTCTACTAAAACAAGGTAGATAGCTGATGCACAGGGCACATAAAAACAGCAGCTCAGTGCAGATACCGCTCTCCAGGTGGAATTTCCCCCTGCCTAATTTTCTGCTTCATAACAATGAGTATGTATTATAATCACCTTGAAGAGTAGTGGCTTACCCTGTTGTGTTCCACAGGTGCATTTTTCTCTCCAGTGGCGATCGTCAACTAAGAAAGTTTCTGTTTTGAGAAAATTTGCATCAAGATTTTATGTTAGCTTTAAGTTATTTAAATACCAAAGACCAAACAATTGGTAGGGATTTTAGTTGACTGTAACTGATAAGCTAATGTTATATCATAGTAAATAATTATTTTTCCCCAAAACATCACAAATCAAAGAGGATGCATTACAATGACAAGATAGTCTTTATCATATAGAGGCAAAATAAGGAGTGCTCAAATAACTTTTTCTAAAGACAAGAGATAAGAATTGATCACATCTTAGTCTTAGGGTATGAGGTATGCTGAGACGCTATTATTAGGATTTTTAAAAAGTAGTGTGTGATGGGTTAATTGACAGCATTTTTTTTTTCTTAGTGGAACATAAAACAATAGTTCATCCTATGGTCAATAGTATCTGGAATATCTGAAGATATTAAGTAGCCTTTTCTTTTCTATAGAAGGAAATTTACTCCTAAGATACCAGAAATTTACTTTTAAGATATAGAGAGGTTGGTAAAGGGATACAAACTTTTGGCTATAAGATGAATAAAGTCTGAGGATCTAATGTACAACATGGTACTATAGTTGATAATACTACATTAAATAATTGAAATTTGCTAAGAGAGTAGACTTAAATGTTCTCTTACACATAACAAAGATAAATAGGCTGGGTGACAGATGTGTTAATTGACAAATGGGAGGAATCCTCTGTCATAACATATATTATATCAAACCATCATGATGTGCACTTTAAATAGCTTACAGTTTTGTCAATTATACAACAATTATAGCTGAAAAATACTGAAAGGTGTGCAATTATGTCAACGTAAAATATTTTGAGTAGATTATTTAAGTTTCATTATTTATATGGAATAAATATAATAAAATAGATGGGTAGTATGTGCCATTAATCAAAGAGTCCTGTTAGTATTGATGACTTGATTTTGGAAAAAATAACATTAAGTTCATTAATTAACATTAACATCATTAACATTTAATGATATTAAACATTCAAATAATTGATGCAGATATTTTTTGGCTGTTATTCAGAAATTTGATGAAAACAATCTATCTCTAACTTTTTAAAGATCCCATGATTTTAGGTTTATCAAGTTTGTGTCTCACGTTTTTTTAAATTATGCTTCGAATTTCTTCTTGCATAAAAACTCCACAACTCTTTTTTTTTAAAAAAAGATCTTTCTTTCTTTCTTATTTATTTATTTGAGAGAGAAAGAGAGAGCTGAAAGAGTGAATGGAGGTGGTACAGAGGGGAAGGAGAGGGATGGGAGTGAATCCCAAGCAGACGCCCTGCTGATTGTGGGGCATGAGGCAGGGCTCCATCTCACCACCCTAAGATCCTGATCTGAGCTGAAACCAAGAGTCAGTCGCTTAACTAATTGAGCCACCCAGATGCTCCCCAAACTCCACAGTGCTTAAAACATTTATTCAACTAAATTTGTAAAGTGATGATAATGATAAATGCAATATGTTAGTTTCAAGTCCTTGCAAACTTTGTTTGCTTTGTTTGCTGCTAATAACCCAGCAAAGTGTCCAGAGCAGTTACTGTTACTCTGACTAGCCTAGGGGAGCAGTGCTTCACAGGAAGAGCCAGAAATGTAACTCAGTTTTTCTTGCTCCTATAGAGGTGGGGCTGATGTTTGATTTTTCCCAGGGAAGGAAAATATAATCTACATCACACTGGATCAATATCCGAAACCTCCCCCCCCCCCCCGCAAAAATTAAAATGACACAAAAAAACAAAACAATACAACTCTAACAGCAGTGTGGCCTTGAATTGGAGGGTGGATAAATTTGGAAGGAAAGACTAGGATCGAGCTAAAAGTAGGGAGGGTAGACTTCTGAAGACCCCTGAATGTCATTTAGAGGAATTTGAATTTTATTTGTAAAAACTTGTTTATCAAAAAATATACCAAAGAAGTGTTCAGTTTTATAGGAATTATATGATTTTTAATTCTTACCACAATATATAGAATTTCAGTTAATTTTGTTATATTAGATTAATCCACCTTGCACATAATAGGGCATATATGGTTAAGAAGTTTTACTCTGAGGGACGGCTGGGTGGCTCAGCGGTTGAGCGTCTGCCTTCGGCTCAGGGCGTGATCCTGGAGACCCGGGATCGAGTCCCACATCAGGCTCCCTGCAGGGAGCCTGCTTCTCCCTCTGCCTATGTCTCTGTCTCTCTCTTTCTCTGTCATGAGTAAATAAATAAAATCTTTAAAAAAAAGAAGTTTTACTTTGACTCCTACCCTTAGAAGGGTCAGCTGGGCATTAGACTGAGCAGCTCAAAGGAGTTCAAGGAGAAGGTGGATGCTGTGGGTATCAACTTGATCTTACACAAGTTCAACCACATGATATCTGTGCTTTAGCACCTGTGCTCTGCAACGTAACACAGAAAGCACTGTTTATGACCAACCAGAAACAAGAGTTATTTAAAGTAGTGCTTGCCCAAAGATAAATTGGACAAATGAAAAAGGCCACAGAAGGTACTAGCTTTGTTGAGGAAAAAATACACTGGCCTACGCTGTAATAAGTACTTTACTATATTATCTCATTTAAGCCTCATAAGGCTCCTGTAAGGCAGGCATTATTCTCTGTTTCAAAGATGGGGTGCCTGAAGGTCAAAGAAAGATTCAGGCAAAGGGTCACGTGAATGCTATGAAATGGCAAAATAAAATACAACTCCACTTGTTAATTTTGCAAGCAAATACTATCATTAAGGTACTGAAAACTCTATTTGACCATCTAAATTTGATCCTAAGAGAGCTACCAGAAAGTTTAAGTTTTCCACTGCTTAAGATGCTACTATTGCTTTTTAAGAGAAGAATTTAAATTGAAAATAAAATAGTTTAAATTTATAAACCTTGATGATCAAATCTCACTGCATAGATTTTGGGGGTCCTCACCTTTGGATTCATGCTTCCCCCTCTCAAATAAAGTAACTCTCTTAAATTGATACATTTTAGTAACAGCCACTAGTTGGGACAAGGCCTTCTGCAAACTTGCCATGAGCAGGAATCAAAATTTAGGATCCAATCCAAGAGGTTCAGTTGTTACTGGTGACAACCTCAGGAACTCGGTCTATCGTGTTCCTCTCTAATATGGGGAGTTAAGCTTCCTGATAGCTTTTTGGGAAAAAAGAAAAAGCAAAAAACATTGTCAAGGAGGAAGGTGAAAGTTATGTTATATCTGAAAGTTAAATAGATTAATTTAAGATTTTGATTTTAATTAGCCTTTTGGCTTAGTTGAGACTTCCACATTCAGACATTCTACCCCCCTCCAAAACTTTTGTTTACCTAAATTATCTTTCTTAGTTGCTCTGTGGTCTGTCTCACTGTTTCTCTTTTACTCTCTTTCTCTGACCTCTCTCTTATAAGCACACTCATTTTTTGGGAAAAATCCTATAAATTGCTCACTATATCAACTTTCCAATAAAGGTGTTGGGAGAAATGCTGTCATTATGCTAGGAGATAATTTATAATTAATCATTCCTAGCTCTTTTTCAGTTTTCTTTTAAAAACCAACTCCAGAAATCTCAAAGTTTTCAACACAGTTCAAAGTTATCTCATTGCACCATTGACAGGGAATTTTGAAATTTATAGGCAAACATGCTGGAGTAAATCAACTGAGATGCAGATAATTAATCTGTGGCTTCTAAAAAGTGTATTATGGTCTATTTTTTTAAGATTTTATTTATTTATTCATTAGAGACACAGAGAGAAAGAGGCAGAGACGTAGGCAGAGGGAGAAGCAGGCTCCATGCATGGAGCCCGATATAGGCCTCGATCTCGGGTCTCCAGGATCATGCCCTGAGCTGAAGGCAGAGCTTAGCTGTTGAGCCATTCAGGCATCCCAGTATTTTATGATGTAAAATGACATGATTTGATTTTAATTGTTTTGAAATTCTCATTTTTATTGACTTTCATACAGGAAAATACAATGAAAACACCAACCACCATTTTTTGAGATCATGTACCTAAACTGTTAAATATTTCACTTTGCAAATTCTATCTAGTGTTTATTTGAAATTATATGGCATTGTGTACAGTCTTTAATTTATTATTTACTCATGGTAGAGAGGCTTTTATTTATTTGAATTAATGGCAACCTATTTTTAAAATTCCTTCATTACAACATACAAATGGTCAACAGACACATGAAAAAGTGCTCAACATCACTCGGCATCAGGAAACACAAATCAAAACCATAATGAGATACCACCTCATACTAGTCAGGATGGCTAAAACTAACAAATCAGGAAACAACAAATGTTGGCAAGGATGCAGAGAAAGGGGAGCCCTCTTACACTGCTGGTGGGAATGCAGGCTGGTACAGCCACTCCAGAAAACAGTATGTAGTTTTCTCAAAAAGTTGAAAATAGAGCCACCCTACAACCCAGAAATTGCTCTACTAGGTGTTTATCCTTTGGGTAAGGATATGCTTGGCATAAAGATTTTATTAAATGCTTGATCTGGACCAGAATAGATGTTTTTCCCAAGAAGATGTACAAATGGCCAACAGATGCATGAGAAAAGATGCTCAACATCGCTAATCCTCAGGGAAATACAACTCAAAAATGAGATATGACTTCACAGCATTTAGAATGGTTAGAATCAAAAAGACAAGAAATAACAAGTGTTGTTGAGGCTATAGAGAAAAGGGGAACTTTTGTACAGTGTTGATGGAAATGTGAATTGGTGCAGCCACTATGGAAAACAGTATGAAGATTCCTCAAAAAAATTCATGATCCAGCAATTCTACTTCAGCTATTTACCTGAAGAAAATGAAAGCACCAGTTTGTAAAGATATATATATATATAAAATATATATATTTATATATAATATATATTTATTATATATATTATATATAATATAAATATATAATATATTTATATTATATATATTATATTATATATATATTATATATATAAAAATATATATTATATATATATTTTATATATATATACACCCTTATGTTTACTCAAGTATTATTTACAATAGCCAAGACATGGAAACATTCCAAGTGTCCATCAATAGATGAACAGATAAAGAAAATATGGGTGATATATAATGAAATATTATGCAACCATACAAAAGAATGAAATCTTGCCATTTGTGACAGCATGACAGACCTAGAGGGTGTTATATTAAGTGAAATAAGTCAGACGAAGAAAGACAAATACCACATGATTTCATTTACTGTGGAATTTAGAAAGCAAAATAGATGAGCAAACAAAACCAAGCAGAAACGGCTCATAAATACAGAGAACAAACCATTGGTTGCTGGTGCAGAAGGACAGGGGAAAGGATGGCTGAAATTGGCTAAGGGGGTTAGGGGGTATGCACTTCTAGTTATAAAATAAATAAATCACAGGTATGTAAAGTACAGCATAGAGAATATAGTCGCTAATATTGTAATGGCTTTGTATGGGGACAGATGGTAGCCAGACTTACACGGTGTTCATTTGATAATGTCTCTAAATGTCCAATCACCGTGCTGTACACCTGAAACTAAGACTATATTGTATGTCAACTATACTTCAATAAAAAATCCACTTTATTTTAGCGCCTGCCTTTGGCCCAGGTTGCGATCCTGGAGTCCCGGGATCGAGTCCCGCGTCAGGCTCCTGGCATGGAGCCTGCTTCTCCCTCCTCTTGTGTCTCTGCCTCTCTCCCTCTCTATGTCTATCATAAATAATAAGTAAATAAATATTTAAAAAATCCACTTTATCTCTATTGCTACTGTACCAGTAACATGAAATGTAGTTACTAACCTTAAACCACACATATCAGAAAAAGAGAGATTATCCTGGTTCGATGAATTGAAACCAGATCCTAGTTTACTGACACAAATGATTATGCATTTAATAAGAAATATAAAACACCTCCATTAACCACAAACCATAGCACCACATTATCACAGTAAAGCAGAAAATTGACCCCAGATGTCCTACATCTGCAGGCTTTCTGATCCCACGTGGACATAATTGAGCTCAGAGTCGAAGGGCATTTGCTTTGCTGTTTGCTTGGATTTTCCGAACTATCTCAGTTCTTGATTCCACATTGCTATTGTGTGGATCAAATGATCCCTGGCTACAAAAATACGCTGGGGAGTGACTCCCCTGGCGTCCAGGTTATGAGTGTGGTCAGTCATTCCACATGCCTTGGGGATGAGCTATCTTTACCATGATGAGAGATTTCCTTTTCAAGTTCAGTAGTCCCCAAATACGCATACTAGCATCCAGAAAAGTCAAAGTAATTAAGGAAACGTATATTGCAAGCTTATTCAAGATAGCACTGCAATTAGGCTCGTGTCTCTTTGCTGTATTTTTTTTTATAAATAAAAATCATTACCGTCCTAGAACAAAGAAGAAATTTTACAACCTACTCTTAGAGTTATAGATATCCGCCACACTGACTTCTTCAATGTAAACCATACACAGACGTTTAAGAATTTCTCTCTGTCATGTGTGCATTGGGTATGTGTGCCAGTTCCATTCTCCTTTCGCATGGGTCATCATTTTATAAAACAACTTGGAAAGGGAAGAGGAATAAAAAAAAAAAAAGCAATTCTGGAAGCCTTTCCTCTTCCCTTTCTTCTGATCTTTCATTAGGTCTTGGAGGAGGAGGCCCTGCTTTATGTGTGTGGCCTCCCAACCCTCTAGAATGTCCTGACTTTTGGTGAGCAGAGGTGCAGCCCCCACCGCGAGGGCCAGATCAGACCCGGGCTGCTGCTCCAGGGTACCCTGGGGTGCACCCCGCTCCCGGGGCCCCGCGGCCCGCAGACCCAAGGGACCCGCTGGGTCGGGACCTGCTGCTGGCGCGGTACCAAGGACAGGGCGTCACTGTCCATCTCTCTAACGTTATTGTCCCTCCCGGCCTCTTGCTCCCCATCCTCTTGCTCCTAAGATTTTACAAGCTGCCTGCAAGGGAGTCAGACACGGGTCAGGCAAACAGACGTGCTCTTTCCAGCTACCGTAACCGGATCGCTGGCGCGGAATCCAGTCCCCGGAGCGCCCGGGACCGCGGGCAGACAAGCAAGCAGCCTGCGCTGGAAGCAAACCTCGAGGCGAGGCTGCAACGCCGCCCGGCTGCAGAGCTGAGCTGCCGCCCGGGTCTCCTGCAGGAACAGCCCCGAAAGGCCTGGAAGAGGGAAGGAGGGAGGGAGGGAGGGAGGATGGGGCCAGAGTCGCCCGCACTTGTGCACGTCGGCGGCGCCCCCCTTAGGACAGCAGCCCGGCTTGGGGGGGGGCGGGAGACTAGGAGAGCAGCGAGCCCAGGTTCCCGGGGAGGGGTGGGGTGCGGTGGGCTGGGCTGGGGGGCCCTCCTTCCGCCCCCCTCCTCCCTGCCCGACAGCTGTCCAGCTCTCGGAATTCATTGGCTTCCCCCACCCCGCCTCCCAAATACCACCCCAATCCACTTTAGCCCCCCTGCCCCACCCCCGCTGACCTAATAAGGCCGGGCCGGGTGCGGGGGCCCTATATAAAAGGCGCGCGCTCCGCGGGGACTCTGCGCGAAGCCCGGGAGAGGAGGGAGCCCAGGGCCCGCGGACACGACCATGGCCAAGGAGTGGGGCTACGCCAGCCACAACGGTGAGTAGGGGCGCCCCCCGCCCCCCAGCCCCAGCCCTGGTCCCGGATGCTGCCGGAGGATCCCCTGGCATTGCACGGAAAGTGCGCGACCCCAGGGAGTGCGTGGGGAACTTTGGGAAGAGTCCAAGGAAACCAACGTTGCCTGAGCACCTAGCAAGTGCCTTAAGCGGCTGACCCTTTTACCTTTATCTCATTTAGCTCTCCCTGGAGCCCTTGTTACTTCCACTGGAAGCAACAGAAGTGCGGAGAGAGGCTGGGTACCGTGCCCAGGGTCACACTACCTCTGACTGAGAAGTCAGGAACCCCCCCCACCCCCCTACCCCCCCCACCCCCACCACCAGGTCCAGTTCTGATTGTTCCTTACTCCTCCTGAGCTACTAGGCAAGCACTTAACCTCTCTGAGCCTGGTGGTGGCTTCAGAATCCTTGCTCTGCCTGCTGGCTTCTGCTCACCCGGTGGTAAAAGAAATAGGGGTGAGCTTTGAATACCACAGCTTTGAGGGTATTTTTTATTCCAGCTTTATGGCAGAAGATGGCATTGGTAAAACAGGTGATGCAGCGCATTTCAAAAATAAGCCTTTGAGGTTCTACTCTTGAGCAAGCAGGGAGATGGTTTATATTTCTAAGTATAGTATTAAGGAAACTATGAAAAGGTCTTAAATGCTGAGCATTGGCATGCCCAAGCTGAAATCCAAGACCTTTTCATAAGTACAGACTAGCCTCCATGTATTTTGCTGATTTGGTCAGTTAGAAAGACGACTTGGAATGTGCCGCCAAATACATAAATCCCCTCAACTTTATTTCCTAGGTCCTGACCACTGGCATGAACTTTACCCCATTGCCAAGGGAGACAACCAGTCGCCCATCGAACTGCATACTAAAGACATCAGGCATGACCCTTCTCTGCTGCCGTGGTCAGCCTCTTATGATCCTGGCTCTTGCAAGACCATCTTGAACAATGGGAAGACCTGCAGGGTTGTGTTTGATGATACTTATGATCGGTCAAGTAAGTATGACGCTTAGGTAAAGGCCCACGGACATTTCCAATGTCCATATTGGCAAAATTAGACTTAGGATACAGTAACAGAATTAGTGGGAAGAGGGGTCCCTTCATCTCTGAAAATGGAGATGACATTCTGTTTGGCTCTAGTCATGAAGAATTATGTTCATGCGTTGAATAGGAATGCCTCTCTCTCTAACCTGGTCAACTTCGCTGCTGCAAAATGGGCCCATGACCAAGCTAAAAGTTGGCAATGAGTTCTTGAAATGTGGCTTGATAAGAAGGCGATGAGTCCAAATGAATGTCATTTTGGATGGCCTACACCTGAGGTTTCTGACCACAGTCTAGAGAGCAAGGTTCCCATTCCCACATGTGGTAGAGAGTCCTTTCTACAAAGCAAGGAACATGGAAAAAACCCAAAGTAGGCACTTTCTCTCCCTGATCTGTGGGTAGGGGCCAATCCAAGGGAGAGAATGAGGTCATTGCATGAGTCAGGAAGATTGCCTTCAATGCTTCAGTGGGGTTCATTTGATTAATCCTTTTGGCAAGTGGTTTTGAAGTATCTGACAATTTCGTGAGTAGTGATTTGTGTTGCACGAAAATGAAAAATCACATTTTAAAAGACTCTTTATTTTACTACATTATTAAGCAAACCAGTGAAATAAAAGCAGGCTACTTAGAAATCCTTCATTTCACTGTAAATGAGGTAAGAAAGAATCTATCTTTAATATTTTGGTGCTTGATGTACAAGAATACATTTTCTTACAACCACATTTGTAAAAAAGTTAAAATTATCCTTATTGATATATATATATATAAATGAATATTCCCAAGGATGTTATAGTAAGGGGCAAGAGTGTCATAATCTCTACTTATTAGGAGGCTCCCAGTAATGAGTATCATAGAAATTTATATTTTCTTAAACAATAAAATTTCATGTTACTGTTACTTTTTTCCCTTTTGTCCTTTTAAATCAAGTTCCATTCTGAAGGATAAGCAACAAAATAAATAGTACCTATTATGTTGAACCACATGAAAATACTGTTTTTGCTTGCAAAATATGGACAATTCCATATGAATTATCCTAAGTTGGACTCATATGTCCAGAAAATAACTGTTCTAGTGCTTGGACTGGAAAAATGCCGTGAATCAAACCACTTATTTCTACATGACCAAGCTCATACAAGTCTAGCTCTATTGTTTTAGATTTATGGTATGTGGCTTTCAGTGCCCTTTCAGCCAATAGTTGGTCAATCCTTTCTGGAATAGTTACTCTCTGAATTATATTTTGATCTAGTTTATGTTCCTAAATCTTGATTTTAGGATTTTTGCATAATTTCCAATGTCTTGCAGAAAATATTTGGACCTCTAAATCATTCTCCAGGTGAATGAAGTGAGATCAAACTAATGTGATGGGTTGAAGTATTTGGACAACAAACTAAAGAAATTAATGCTGCCAAGAATTATCTAGTTTAGTTATCCACATTGATCGATTCTCTGAGAAATTTCTGAATTTGTCATTTTACCTCATTTGAATAGACACAGTCTAAGTTCGAGGTGGACGACAGCTTTTGCTTGTAGTCTTAAAGATGAGTGGAGTTGGAGGCAAGACATGGGGAAGGAATTCACATTTGCTCAGGGATTCGTGTATTGGGCAACATGATGAACACTTTAAAGTCCTTAATCTCATTTAATCCTCACGGCAGCTCTGAAAGGTTGATATTATTATCACCTTCATAGAGAAGCAAAAACAGGTTCAGAGAAGTTTAGCAACTTGCCTGAGATCACACAATTAGCTAGGATTTGAACCTCCATCTGTCTGGCTCTCAACTGTCATGTTCTTCTCACCGCACCACACAACCGACTCATTTGTTGACTGTCCACATCCTTATTGCCCATCTTTTGTTTTAATTTTATCATCATAGATGTTATATTGACATTTTAAACATAATAAAACAAGCAAACGAAACAAGACAGAAAAGAGAAATCATTTATTTTGATATAGCCCAAGACTTCGTGAGAAAGAGACCAGTGTGCTTGAGAACAGTATCATCTACCCAGCAGATTGACCACTTTTGCCCTTCAAACTTTGGCTATAAGAGCACTTGTTTAAAGTAGGACTCTAAAAGAAGCATGAATTCACCGTTGACCTAGCTTCTCTGACTCACAGTGCTGAGGGGTGGTCCTCTCACGGGACCCTACCGGCTTCGCCAGTTTCATCTTCACTGGGGCGCCTCTGATGATCACGGCTCTGAGCACACCGTGGATGGAGTCAAGTATGCAGCAGAGGTAGGAGGAATGGCCGTGACCCACTCTGGGCCTCCCAGAGTGAAAACTGAAAAGTGAAAAATAACAAAAAAGTCACATCCACTGCCCTTCCTTCAAGCCTGAGGTTGTGAAAAGTGCTGTAGTAGTTTAAGCATATTCTAGGCTAGACGATTGAAAGAGTGGAGGTGAGTGAGTATCATGCATGAAATTTGTCAAGGTTATATTAAGAAAAAAAAAAAGAAATTGGATGGTAGTTTCATAATTAAAAAAAAAAAAAGACCAAGGTCCTGAACAGAACAGAAAAGATAAGGATAGCTAGTACTTATTAAGTGCTTCCAAATATTAACTCATTTGATCCTCTCAGCAACTCAATGAGATGGGTTACAGATGAGGAAACTGAGTCACAGAAAAGTTACATGACAAAGTCACAGAGCTGGGTGCTAAACCTGGTGCTCTACCTTATGTAGGTGGGCTTCAGAATCTATCACCTTTTTATTTTTCTACGGTTTATTTATTTTAGAGAGAGCAAGATCACGAGAGAGCGGGGAGGGGCAGAGGGAGAGAATCTGAAGCAGACTCCCCGTTGAGCAGAGAGCCCTACATGAGGCCCCGTCCCAAGACCCTGAGAGCATGACCTAAGCCTAAACCAAGAGCCGGCTGCCTAACTGACCGATCCACCCAAGGGTCCCCAGAATTTATCATCTTGTCCAGTGCCTTTGGCTGCTTCTTTTATAAGAACGTAGTACTCTAAAAATAGCATTTAGAAGCTCTGGCTAATGCTCTTGTTCTAGTCTCCTAATGAAGGGTGTGCATACATAAGTGTGTATGATTGTGTATATGTATATATTTACACACACACACAAGTGAATAGGTAAATATAGATACACTTACAATTTAATATGAGCAAATACTACTGTCTCCGTTACCCAGTAAAGAAAAGCATGATTTGTAGCTGAGATGAAGGCAGCAAATTACAGGGACAGAAGACAAGCCTAGCGCATATTGTTTTTCTAAAGCTAAGCCTGTGAAGGGTGACAAATGCCCAAGAGGTGAGGATCATTCCAGTTTTTTACTGCCACACTCTTTTCTGGTCCTAGGCTCCGGCCAACATAGGGGCTGGGACAGGGACCTCGGAGACACTTGTGTTCACTCCCTCAGGCAGCATGCTGAGGTAGCTTAAATGAAACTCCAGGAGACCCGAAGTATTTCACTAGGATCATTCCATTTTTCTACAGCTCATCTAGAAAGCCAGTGACAGAATAAATAAACGATTGACAGCGCCCTCTGGATCACTTCCCCCTGAAATTGGGGAACGTTTGGTGTATTCCTTACAACTGTGGGCATGGCTTGTGCTTTGGCCTTTCACATGGGATTATCTCAACACTTTTGGTCTTGAATACAATATTCTTGACTGCTATGAACTATTGTATTCTCTTACCATTCTGTGTAACTCGATGTGAGAAGTTTGACTAATTAAGCTGGTACCTAAAAAAAAAAAAAAAAAACAAAAGCTGGTATCTGTGTTCTACATTAAGGTTAGGTTACCACCAGTAACCACTGGCTGCTAAAAGGAGGAAAATATGAAAATGCCCAAGAATTTTACTATTGTTTGTTCTCCCCATTTCCCAATTAAATTGTAACTTTAAGATGTTATCTGCTTCTTGCTTATCACTCTGCGTTTCACGGTTTGATTTGTTAGAAAAAGGAGTAATGTTGTACGAAACTACATTTTGAATTAGTTTAACAAAAGTTCGGTGTTGCCTCACCGCTTATTACAAAGTTCTAGATCTACTTGTAATAGTCTCATACACTTTTCAGTTGAACCATTAAAAATGTCACCAAAATAGTGCCTGTTAATATTTAGAATTCTATCAACTTCCCAGGAGAGCGCTCGGCAACTTTAGATTTGTAAAATTATCAGGTTTATTGTGAATGATTTTATACTCATTTTCTTACTCGAGAAATTTACCTCATAACCTGTATTCTGTGGTTTCAGCTTCATTTGGTTCACTGGAATCCAAAGTATAACACTTATGGAGAAGCTCTCAAGCAACCTGACGGGATAGCTGTGGTTGGTATTTTTCTGAAGGTAAGGTAAAAATTGACCACGTTTCTCTGTCAAAACTTTGTTCCTTATCCGTGGTTAGGATAGCATGAGTTTCATTCCTTCTTTTTATTGAAAGGGGAGAGAGGAATGAATGTCATTACTCATTCAACTAATCAAGATATGTCTGGTAAAGTCAGCTCAAAATATTTAGCCCTTCCTTCTAAGTGTACCTTTTGCCATATGTCAGTGCCCCTAACTCTTCTAAATTCTCTCAAGAATGAGTGTGTGAGTGTGTGTAGGGGCAACGGAGACAGAGCCTTGGAAGGAGCTTATTTTAGGGCTGGGGAGGGCAAAAGCAGCATTGTTTCATTATCCCTTCCCGCTACTCTATTTCGATTGCACTGGAAACCAGAAAAGCCCATGTTGGGAACCACTGTGATGCCAAGTTCCTGGCTGGACATCCCCTCAGCTTAGGGTGGCTACCACTCACATGATCCCAGGCTAAGATAGCACATGGAATGTGTGTGTTGTTGGGCCAACTTTAGTTTAAAGTGGACTTAGTGTCATTAACACATGAATTTAGCGGTAACATAATCTAGATTTTAAGCCAGAGGTGAAAATCTAGCTTCTTTCTTTTTGAATGACCTAATTTGTTTTATGTCCTGAACTCATTGGGTCATTTTCAGTGATTGAATGCAATGGAACAGGAAATGGAGAGGGTCTGTACTGGAAGAAAATAAATTTAGTTTTACATACATTGAATCCATCCTAGCTTTAATTCTATATAAAAAAAAAAAAGTAGAATGACTGCAGGGAAGGTCAAGGACATAGAAATAAATCAACATGTAATTTTGTGGTTTTGTGCTTCAGAGGCCTGGAGTCTAAATTTAGTTCAGAAAATATATACCCTAAGATCTTAGGGGAGAAATAAACTTCTGTTTTTGCTTTGTACAAGATATTCTTGCAGATTTATAAACACTAGTTGCAGATGGATGGATCAAAGTCAGTTTCCAAGACAATCATCAATTACGGAGAAGGGAAAAATATAATTATTGGCTTTTGATTTACTTACAGATAGGACGTGAGAAGGGCGAGTTCCAGCTGTTCCTTGATGCATTGGACAAAGTTAAGACAAAGGTAAAAATAAATCATGTTCCCTCCTAGAACATAAAGCAGGGTATGTCCGTTTTTTTATTTTTACTTTTTCAAGTGTATTTGTTCCACCTAAAGGGTTACAAAGTTTGATGAATATGCTAAGCAAATGTATACAAACAAATACTGTTCTATTTGTGTGGTTTATGATTTTTTAGTGCAATTTCACATATGTCAGCTTATTAAATTCTCTGTCAGATAATGACCTTCTTCATGATGTGGTTGTAAGAGAAGTTGAATGGTCATCCTCTGCTCCCCAACACACACACACGCATGCACACATGTGCAGAAGTACTAAATATTTGGGTCCTGCTCTTGCCCTCTCTCTCCTGGGTGACATCTTTATATTTTAAATCTTAACAGTAGACTCTTCTAATTAACACACTCCTTTTAAATGCCTTTGGAACTGTTCTAATCAAATGCTATTTTTACCACCAGAAAAAGTATTCCGAATATAATATTCAAGCAAGCCTGGTTTTTTTTTTTTTATCATTGAGAACCTAAGCATTAACTTATGTGAAATATTTCTGTTCCAGTGAGATGTGAGTTCTCTTTTTCTTGAGAAGTGAGCAATTACAGTTCTACTGACAGTTAATAGGGAATAAAATGTTACAATGATTGTGCCAAAGTCATAAGATAAACTGGCTTCCCCCCTTTGACTTTTAGTTCTGAAAGGCATGAACTTTGCTTGAATTCTGTTTTTCTTGGGGTGCCTGGGTGACCCGTCGGTTAAGGTCCCACTCTTGACCTCAGCTCAGGTCTTGATCTCAGGGTCCTGAGTGCAAGACCCGACTTGGGCTCCATGCTGAGTGTGGGGGCTACTTAAATTAAAAAAAAAAATTTCCATTTTTGTCTATTGCACTTGAAATCCATCCTCACAAAGTGGTGAGCCCCTTGGGGGTGGGCAGTATGGGTGCACCTGTTCACCGTGCCCTGCTCTCTACCAGGGCAAGGAGGCGCCCTTCACAAAATTTGACCCATCCTGCCTGTTCCCTGCCTGCCGGGACTACTGGACCTACCACGGCTCCTTCACCACACCGCCCTGCGAGGAGTGCATCGTGTGGATCCTGCTGAAGGAGCCCATGACCGTGAGCTCCGACCAGGTAAGCACAGCCCCAGGCAAAAGCCTGGAGTACAGGCGAACTTGCATCGCTGAGGGGCTGTATGGTAGAGATGCTAGATGGAAGATGCTTTCGGAACAGCTCCATGACTAGACATTGCAGAGTTTGCTCCAGTTGATTAGGGTCAGTTTGCTCAACTTTCTAAAACCTGGCTTCCAAAAGTACCAGGATAAACACAGATCATTGAAGGTGGTTGTCATCCTCAACAGTGACTGAGTTTATGCTCTAGAAACACAGAAGGGTTTAGATCATTAAAATGAATTAGCCTTTGTTAATTTGGAACTCCCTCCAAATGCTAAGCACTGGTAGGAGATTATAAATACAGGCCCTGGGGACGAGGATACTAATGGAAGGGATTTAACAACCCTGTGAGCTGTATACGATTTTTTTCTAGTTTTTTTTTTTTTTTTCTTTCCAGTTTTTACAGATACCTAAGTCATGGTTTAGATAGGTTAAGTTCAGATAGGTTAAGTTTGCTCATGATCACACAGCTGAGCTGAGGAGCTGAGATTCCAGTGTCTGTCTGTTTCCAATACCTCTTAACCTCGTTGCTCAGGCCTTTCTTCTTAGTGTTCATCTAAAGAATGTCCTTGCAACACTTGTCAAAGAGACTTTCAAGGAAAAACTGGGAAAAAATATGTGAGCAGGGATATGGAGAAGAACTGATTAAAGCAAGTGGACAACTCGGAAATCCACACCATAGATCATGTATATCTATTTTTAAAGTCAGTTTACCAGTATGTCTCCCTTACTTAAGACAGGAGTATTCCTATTGCTGCCAGTCACAGGCTCAAGTACATATGATCATTTTTATCAAAAGATCAGATTTTTTTCATGAAGTTAGAAGTGTTTTCTCTTTCTCTTTTTCTTTCTTTCTTTTCTTTCTTTTTTTCTTTCTTTCTTTCTTTCTTTCTTTCTTTCTTTCTTTCTTTCTTTCTTTCTTCTTTCTTTCTTTCTTTCTTTCTTTCTTTCTTTCTTTCTTTCTTTCTTTCTTTCTTCTTTCTCCTTCCTTCCTTCCTTCTTTCTTTTTTAACTTAAAATCAATTAGCAACATATATCCAAAATATCAGATTTAATAGGTTCACTCATATACGTATTTTGAAAGAGGAACGAAGTTTTCTTAAGAAGAAAGCTAAAAACATTTTCATGTAGAGATACAGTACTGATGATAACTTCCTAAATTCTTCTCCCTTAAGAAAAAAAAATCTTCAAAAATGTTCTTAAAATTTTAAGTACAGCATGACTAATTTCTTTCTCTTGTTAAAAAGAGACTCCATAAACTTCTACAATGAAGGCCAATTAAGCTTATTATTTGCACTGATATTGCCCTCCTACATAAAGTATATGCTTCATACGGACCCACCAAATTAAAATAATTGCTTCAGAACTCAGGAGCAAACACTTTGACCAGAGGGCATGAGGATCCTATATAAAATGAAGAAAAATGTATTTTACAAATAAAGAAAAGGTTTATATTATGCAGGAACTGCTAACCAGATAATTCTGGACCAACGGGTTTTGTGGTTTGCTGGTCTTGTTTTAAAAGCGGAAATTTGGGGCACCTGGTGGCTCCATTGGTTAAGCGTATGCTTTTGGCTCAGGTCATGATCCTGGGGTCCTGGGATGGAGCCCACTTCAGGCTCTCAGCTCTGGGAGAGCCTGCTTCTCCCTCTCCATCTGCCTGCCACGACCTCTGCTTGTGCTCTCTTTCTCTTTCTCTCTGTCAAATAAACAAATAAAATCTTTAAAAAAATTTTTTTAAAAAGTAAAAGTCAGAAGTTTCTGTCACATGTAGCCTATGTCCACTTGCTCTGAACGTCATGCTGACAGCTTTCCCTTGTCCCTTGCAGATGGCAAAGCTGCGGAGCCTCTTCTCCAGTGCTGAGAATGAACCCCCAGTGCCCCTGGTGGGGAACTGGCGCCCTCCCCAGCCTATCAAGGGCAGGGTGGTGAAAGCCTCCTTCAAATGAGGCTGCAGGAGCTTGCCCTCTTCAGGAAAGGAAACTTGCCATTGGAGAGCTTGGTTCCTTGTCTCCTTTTGGTGCTCCTTACTCCAAGTATGCTTCAGTTTTCCACACTGAACAATGTATGCAAGAGTGCAATCATTGAGAAACCAAAGTTACGTTTGACAAGATAATACGAAAGCATTTGGCCTTTGTAATAATCGTCTTTCCTATAAAAGTAGCATTGTTAGTAAGGTTTCAAAGAAGAAACAGGTGAAAGAGGAAAGTTTTAGAAAAATGGGTATTGGGCACCATTTTTTTCTGTCATCTTAAATTTCACAGAACTTCAGTTTTATTCTTTCTATATTTTGAGTTGTCCATCTTAAAGATATAATGAGTAATTCTATATATAGAAGCAGATGTGTATAAAGATTGCAGAGCGAAGGAAGGAATCTGAATTAAATATAAGGCACTTAAATGTCTATATACACGGAGCAATGAAAAGATGCATTTTAATCCTTAAATAAAACCAAGGGATCCATTACTTATTACAATTTTAGCTACTGTAAAGATTACCTGGTTTTGTTTGTCAACAAAAGGAAAACACATTCATCCAATTGTTTAAAAAATTTGATCCAATATTTGAATTTCTTCTTCATAAAGATGGTTGACTTTATCGTAACATTTTTCTTTACCTGAAGGAGGGCCATTTATTTTTAATTTTACTACTTTTCTCTTTTGCATGCGTATTAAGATAAAAATTGCCTCTGATATCTTTCTAATTTGAGGGTGGAATAATAATTCCTAGAACACGAAGGCGTGAATGGCTGCACTTGAAGTAAAAGCAGTTGTACTGATCATCAAAACTAATAAAGACATGAATGAAAAAAATTTTCTTGTGTTTTTTTAGTGAAGAAAAAGGTCCTAAATGGCAGTAATGGAATAAAACTAAAAATGGCAGAGTTTATAAGTCTATGTTTATAACTGAAGAGTGATGATAACACACAGGTTCCGCTTTTAATTGGATGTTACATTCCTCACAGGGTGGCTAAGAATCAGTGAAGGTCCTTGGGGAAAATAGCAGACTTGAGAAGAGGGATGTGTGGCCGTATATTCGAGAGTATGGACTGCTTTCCAGAAGCCTTAAGGCTGATTTAGGATTCTGGGGTCCATCCCAGTACCATGGTTGCTACTTAGGGGCATGGAATCAAGTCAGACTGTAGCTTTTATGCTTCTATTTTTTAAAATGTGCATTGGGATGGCACTAGTCTGATACTATAAAAGTCCATACATTGAGACCTTCAAAACATTTAATATGTTTAGACATAAAGTCTAACTTTGCAGTTAATGCCTTTAATATGTCTTTTATCACATCACTGGCTAGTATGTTAACTTATGTTAGAAAATGACAGCAATAATTTCATCACCCTAACGAATGAAAATGGTATTGGGTCAGGAGAGTCCTGTGATGCTGGAAGTCAATTCATGTGACAAAGCCCTAGAGACTAAAGTTATTTAATAGATTACCACTTGGGTGAAGTAAAACCAGGTTGGTCAGTGCGAACTGGATGTGTTAATTAAATCCCTTGAAATTAGGAGGTGTGGAGCTTTCATCAATTAGTGGTAATATACCAGCTGATTCTCTCAGGATACTTAGTAATGCTGAAAGCACTGTAAAAACGCACCCAAGATACACTCAGTGTGGGAGAGGAACGTAGAACTTAAAACCAGCTACAGTGGTCCTTGTTCAAGTACATAGCTAAACAAGGCTAGAACTGTTTTAAGGGAAAACGTCCAATCAAGAGAGGCTATCTCCCTCGACCATGAGTTCCATGAGTGTGCAGATGTGAGTCTTATAAATTGTTATTCCCCTTATTGCCTAGTAGTGTGCCTGGCACTTTAGAAGCATTCAAAAATATTTGGTGAATAAATGATGTGATGAACATAGATAACCCCAGGGCAAATACTCATCTTCTTGAATAACCAGTTACTCTACACGATGAAGACTAATGCTTGTTTTTGCTCATCTTATTTACTTTAGACCTCCTTGGGAAAATGTTCTCTTTAGCTTCAGGTGACAGCTTTCCTGTTGGAACATATTTTTCCTTCCAGTCTGAGTCAGTGCCAATGCTCACAATTATCACCCAACTTAAAACTTCAAATTTCTCCCTGCACTCAAAATGCTGAGTTATTATACATGTTCATTGGGATATTGAAACCACACTTATGTCCTTTGCAATGGAGGGATCATCTTCACGATCACGCATAAGATCCCCCAAAATTGTGGCATACACAACCTGTAGAGGGGACGTGGCTAGGAGGTGTGCTGAACATGTTTCAGCATCTGCCAACTTTTGTTCTTTAGGATGTAGTCACTGTAGATATTTTTAAACGTCAACATAGAACAGAAACTAATTTGAATTAAGTGTGTCAGAATATTCAGATAACCGTATCCTTAAGGGTCTATGAATGGCACATAATCAATAAGAATTTACTGAATATAGGGTATGCAAATATAATCTTACTCCTTTAATGGGCGGACAATATACTTATGAGAAGGTAAATATTTTTGACCACTGATCCAAAACTTTTTATGTGCAATCAGTGAATATTTACGTAGATGAATCCAATATTTGAATTGGATTCCCATTGGATTCCCATTGGGAAGCATTCTACATAGGATATGTAAAACTTCAGATTTCAATGTCTAATTTTACTCATTTGGGTAATTAAATAAACATGGATGAAATTGATCAGCTATAAACTCTCTTGGATACATGTAAAAAATTGGCACAAATAAAATTGTTATAAAGCAAATAGAATCCCAAACCACATCAGAGACCACATAAATAAATTAGATTTTATTTTCTTTTTGAATGTCTTCATATTTGATACTAAAGAGGAATTCTGGACATGAGCAAAAATATTATTTTAGTTGAGAAGAACAAGTGAGAAGAGGTAAAAAAAAAAAAAGAAAGAAAACAGGTGCCTGTGTGGTTCAGTTGATTAAGCATGGGACACTTGGTTACGGCTCAAGTCGTGATCTCAGGATCATGGGATCAAATCTGGTGTTGAGTCTCTTGCTGGGCTCTCGCTGAGCACAGAGTCCGCTTGGGATTCTCTCGCCCTCTTCCCAACCCCGCTCTCCCACCTCCCCGCTCACGCACGCATTCTCTCTCAAATAATCCTTAAAAATGAAAATTATAAAAATTTTTCAGATTTAATATAGGAAAATTTAATGATTTTTAAAAACTATCCCTAAGCTAGCACTTAACAAATTTAAAATGAAAATGAAAAGGCAAAAATCCTGTATGTATTTAATTTTCACTTGGGTCACTAGATGGCAGCAAAATAATTACAAAAATGACTTTGAAATGAAAAGGCAGGCTGTTGCAGAGCAATAAGGGGTTTTGTTTGCTTGTTTTTTTTTTTTTTTTAATCCAGAAAATTCCTTTTCCTTTTCTCAAATGTTTAATATATTAACCATTAATATCTATCGAAAAGATGGCGAGGGTTTCTTATTTTTGAGGATTTTAATAGCCAAAAGTGAGCCCTTAGAGATTCAAGTTTGGTAGTTGTTGAACCCAAACCAAAATAAATGAGAAGCAAACATTTTTTAGCCCTGTTCAGTCTTCCGGAGGCCTGGGTGCAAGTCACACAACACTTGCTGGATATGTGCTTTCGAGCAAGTTCATTTCTCTGGCCTCAGTCTCCTCATCTGTGAGTAGGAAATAATCATGGTACTTGCTCAGAGGGTTTTTTGTTTGTTTTTAAGAATTAAATGAGTTGGTGCATATAACTCCTTAGAATATTTATTGTAGCATATAGTAAAACTCTCAATAGGGGTTAATTCTCTTTGGAAACTTAATTTTACTTTAACCAGGAAAAACTCTAATGGCTTATTCGGCATCTAAAATCATGTTTTTTCTTCATGTATCGATTAGTAACAGCATGAGTCCACATCTTAATTCAGATGATGGTAAAGGAGTTACAGTAAAGGGCTCCCCTAATGGATTTCCTCTCTGCTTGGCATTGACAATGACAATAACTCTTGCCCCATCCCATCCCATGTAGCAGAAAATCAAGATGTGGCCACATTAGAAACCAGCATGATGCTCAAAGGAGTGATTGGGAGGATGACAGAGAATTTTTTCTGAGGAAGGTTCTGTTCCAAGAGCTCTGTTCCTTACCTGAGGAAGTGTATGATTGGCAAAACACCAGAAAATAAACCAAAGAGGAGAGGTGGGAAAACTAAGGCATTCATTCTGCTTTACTGACTTTGAAATGGCAGGATAGAGTCGCTTGGAGTGCTGCATGAAGTGGAAAATCTATCTTAATTGTAAATACAGAAAGTCTCCTGCCATGACATTAATTTGGGTCTTGTCTGGGCATGTCATAAAATCAGGATCCTAAATGAGGTGCGTTAAGTGAACCTGGGAGGAGAGTTTATCCATTTGGGGGTGACTCAACTCCAATTATAAAAGGAAATAAAACAGTGTAGGCATAAAATCTAGGATCAAGGGAATGGATGACTTGAGAGCTGATGAACTACTTTAGATTTGAAGGTGTTTAATGGCAGCCACCTGACAACTTGACCAGCTAGATAATCACAGGTAATCAGCAGGAGTAAGAGCGAGTCTAACTGTGCAGTCACAGGGGACCAAGTGCACTGCAGAGGCATAAAACCCAGTGATTTAAAAGCTAATTTTAGCCAGGTGAGAATCAACTCTGTGCAGTAAACAGAGAATCAGATTCTCCCTTGTATTCAAATTATTTCCAGGTAGAGAAGGCTGGAAACTCAGGGAAAACATTTTGGTCATTAAATGCACATACTCTCTGTTTCAACATGTCCAAACATTTCTATCATACTCACTCAACTCATATGAAATTTGGATGGTTCTAAACACATTTGTTCAAGAGAAGTCATTCCCCCAGGGACGCTTGACTCCCATGGAAGTATATTACAAGTGGAAGTGTTTGAAAATACTATGCAACTTTGGCTAATAAAATTCACACTTCTGCTCCTCTGTGTGCTTGCTTTAATGGAGGACCTAAGGCATTCCCTGGAGACCCCAAAGAGACCCCTTCCCTGGCAAGCGTAAGGTGATGATACAAGCCAAGCAGCGTAGGCATAGATCGAGGCCCAGCCAGGGGGAAGAACTGAGAACTGAGGGGGAAAAGGGGCCAGCAGAAAGTCAGCAATAAGGAGCCTGCTGCTCAGTGAACATGTGGGGGTCTGGTTCTTGCACCAGGAGCCAATCTTAGGAGTAACAAGAATATTTCTACATTCTCTCTGTAATGTAGGCTGATGTGAAACATTGTGCATGCGTACATGCATATATATAATGTAATGTATGTGTGTGATGAGCAATAGGGATGCGGAGGTTTTAGGAGGATAAGAAATTCATCTGTCTTGTTATACTACTGAGGCCCCAGAACTAACACAGTATCTGGAATCTAGTCAGTGCTCAAAAAGTATTTGTTGATGGGAGGGAGGAATGGACAGATGGATGGATGGATGGATGGATGAATGAATGGATGGATGGATGGATGGATGGATGGATGGAAGGATGGATGGATGGAAGGATGGATGGGGCAATAAGAATCTTAAAATATTGAATGTCCGTTTAAGACCATGAGTTGAAGGGACCTATGCCATCATCCTGGGAATGTCAGAGACTGGCATCTCCAAGAGTTCCTGGAGGAACGCAGGAGTTTCTTTGTTGAAGTCCTGGCTTCTCTATAAAAAGAGTGACGATGGAAGAAGAGAAGCAGTTTCACATCACATATATTCAAAACTCATCATTTGCAAATTTAAATATTAAAAACGAACTTAATGTAGAAGAGACATGTTTTAAGAGATATAAAAGAAGATCATCTACCCGAATATTTATCTCGTTAAGCACTTGGGCTTCTACTGCGCAAACTGAAGAGGTACGTTGGCAAGGAGCCTGTGGCATTGGACTCTGCTGATACTAACTGGCATGATTCACACTAGTGCTGCTTGAACTTTTATGAGTTTGCCTTAATTTTCTCACTAGTCACTTTGGTTTTCCGTTTCATTCAGCTTTGTGTGAAGATGCTCATAGCAGTAGTACATACATAATAAAGATAACTCTCCCTAACTCAGATCCTTGTGGCATGGCCAGAGGTAAGCAAAGTGTGATACTTTTGAAAATTCAATAAACATCTTCAACAGATACATTCCGCCCACCCTTATCAATAGATGGTCAACTCAGGTAGATTTCCTGTCCTATGCACACAACACAGACATATGTATTCTTGTAATTATTTCCCAGAGCTTACCTTATAGTATAGTTGAGAATTCTTTGAGAAAAACATTTACTCAGATGGTGAATTTACCAGAAATCAGACTCAGGTTCCATTTTAGTTGTTGGTTGTGGTTGGGGGTGGGTGGTATATTGTGGTTCAAACTCATAATTTGGTATGTAAATTTCTGGCTGCCTATTACAAATATTTTTTTTATTTAAAGGAATGTTTTCATCAGAGAAGTTCTCATTTCCTCCTTTTAATTTGGTTTCTCTAGAACAGGGCCTGTTGTCAAGATTGCCAAGTGTACTAAGCCCTTTGCCTTAGCAGCTTAATTGGTATGAAACATTGATTAGGCCCTCAGAGGGGTAGAGGAGTTTCAGAGGAATTATGATATAACCACAACGAGCAAAGAACAAAGTTTGCAACTTGCTAACAGGGCAGTGCTTTTAGCTGGGCAAAACCATACAGTATCTGAAACACAATTTTAAAAGTATATGCAAGCGACTAAAAAAAACCTTTTTGAAAGGATTTCATGTTTCATGCTTTTCAAAAGTGTACCCAGTAAGAAAGAAAGTAAAGTAAATCAAGGAACTACCGAGAAGCCATCAAGGAGAAGAAAAAAAAAAAAGAAAAAGAAAAAGGCAATGTCTAAACATTGCTGAAAAGAAATTGTACTAAACATGGCTGTGACCACGGAAGGGAAGGGCTTATCAGGCGTGACCATGGTACCCAGCACACTGGGCACGAAATATATGTTCAGTAGTGATATCAATGCCATTCGAAAGAAAGAACAGATAGCAGAACCTAGAGTACAGGCAACCCACAAAACAAGGCTCTAGGTCACCTGGGCCTCTAGGCCAGCAACGGACTCCATACTGCTTTTGGATGGTTCAGGCCATTAGGGCACAGTTTTAGGGCACGAACCCCCAATATAGCATTTCTAAAAATAAATAATACACACACAGTGTTGTACTATTATATATATTATAAAATATAAGCAAAGTAAAGATTTTTAGAGAGTGAAAAAATAACTATGCATAGTAGTCTCACATTTTCTTCCTGTCCTGGAGTGGCCTGTCATGTGCACCCCCAGGGTATATGCATTGCACCATGGAGACAGCTGGTTTGGAACCTTCCTCTGACAAGATCAGGTTCCACAGTCTCTGGCCAGCTGGCAACTTTCTTCTATTCCATGGTTCCACACGGAGCGGGGCCACTGTTTTTCTCACTGTCTCACCAAGTAGGGATTAGCTGAGGGTAGAGGTAGAAGGGGATAATTTGGGGAGGGAAAGTGTGTTTTGCCTCTAGTTTATGACATTGCTGAATCCTGATGCTTGCCCTTGGTCAGGAGGAAAAACTTACTTGCAATGCTTACAATTCCCTTTGCATGGAAAATATTTGATTGCTCTTGTTTCTAAAAGGAAGTAAAAACTTTCCACGTACAGCGTGGTGATTTATAAGCCAAAGAGAAGTTCCGTCATGTGATGAAGCTACCACTAACCAAATCAAGCTCTCACAATTTTGGTAGGAAAGCCGTCAGTGGGAATATGCTGAAGCAAAGTGAATAAGCAATGACCTTAAGGTACAGGGATGGGATTTTATTCTTTTCTATCTGGTCTAGACAACAACAACAACAAATCAGTGAGGACATAGTATGGGCAAAGCTCTGTCGTAGGGCTCCTGTGTCGCTGGAAACAAATCTAATTCCTTTTCAGACCTTCCACAAAAGCATAATCTTACAGATACTCTTAAGGCAGGGTTTCACGATCTTGGCACTTTTAACATTTTAGATTGAATAATTCTTTGTTATAAGGGGCTGTTCCATGCATTGTAAGACGTGTAGCGGCATTCCTGAACGCCAGCACACACACAATCCTAGTTGTGACCATCAAAATGTCTCCAGATATTGTCTATGTCTTGTGTGGGGCAAAACTGCCTTCAGCTGAGAACAAAGGCTCTGAGTTGAGATAGACTTTTACTCTTATTAAACTGAATATTTCTTGGTGCTGCCTGTGGTGGCAATCGCGGAACATGTTAAAAATTTGCATTTTTTTTTTTTTTTTTTTTAGTGTAACTGTTCCCTTTAATATTTCCAACCTAGTTCTGGTTGAAATTGAAACTTGGCAGCACTGTTTGAATTCCCTAACTCCTCTTAAAACCTAAATGAATTTAATTACTTCTAGAAAAGTTTAAATGCTGCAAGTTGTCATAAAAAAACAGAGACACATTGAGGAACTAAATTTTGAAGGCTGAAAAGCAGTTTGGCAAAGGAGGTGAACTCATCTGTTCAGTGGATGTGGAGTTAGTGCTATTTCCTGCCACTTTCATGGTTAGCAGGGGTTTGATAGGAGACCCTCAAAATGAGCAGGATGTTGATATAACTTTGTTTTACAGAGTAGTACCGAGATGTAATCCTAGTGCATTTTTACTACAACATCGTGAGGAAGAAGCCTTTATACACTCCTTAAAGGCACATAGCCAGCCCTCAGTGAGGCTCTTTGCTAAAAGCTTGAACTCTGAAGTAGGATTACTTGGTTTCAGGCCTCGCTCATCACTTCCTAGTGGATACCTGGGGCAAATGGACTTACATCTATGCCTCAGTGTCCCTGGCTATGAAGTAGGCCTATGTGAGACATTTAGAACCATGCTTGAAGCATAATCAGTTTTCAGTAAATGTTATTCTTTTAAGAGTAGGAACTCCAAAAATGTTCATTAAGTAAATGTGATTTGTTTTCATGTAAGTTAGAGAAACAGAAAAGAAAATCTATTATTTTATAATAGGAAGTACTATAATGATTTATTTGTTCAATTTTGAAAAAGTGCCAGAGTCATAAGTGGTTATCTTCCGGACATTAGTTCTCACCATAATGACCCAGAGCTTTATTTTTTTATTTATTTTTTTAAAAAGATTTTATTTATTTATTCATGAGAGACAGAGAGAGAGAGACTGGCAGAGACACAGGCAGAGGGAGAAGCAGGCTCCATGCAGGAAGCCTGATGTGGGACTTGATCCCAGGACTCCAGGATCACACCCCGGACTGAAGGCAGGTGCTAAACTGCTGAGCCAACTGACCCAGAGCTTTAATTCTCACCCATCCCCTGCCCGCCCCCCCCGCCCCCCCCCCCCCCCCCCCCCCCCCCCCCCGCAATTTACAAATAAGGAAGTGAAGTTCAGAGAGATTACTTAGCTTGCCTGAGGTGGTACAGGTGAGTGCTGAAGGAGAATCTGAACTCAGGTCTGTCTTCTCACAAAGTTGATTGTCATCACAGAATCCTATGTCTCTGCTGCAAGGAGAAGAATCCTAATGGAGCAGCAGGCACATACCAGGCATCATGCTAATTTACAAGACTAAGTCACGCAACTTAGTCCATTTAATGTTAACAGCCCAGTGTACCCCCTTTTACACTCCACATGTGGAAACTGAGGCTTGGGAAGTTGAAGTCAATCATCTAAGGTTGTATAGCAGGTAAGTCCTGGAAGCTGAAATCCGGACTCAAAACCTTGGCCCTTGGCTACTGTGAGATATTGCCTCCCATATGCCACGTAGAAGAATGTCAAGAAAGTCAGAGAGAAAAGCCAGAGCCTGGATTAAAGTGGCTTTATATGTCAGGAAGAGGAGTTTGGATCTTTTTGTGAAAGGTCGTTGTCAGATGATCAAAGGCAAGGAAGTGGGGGGACAGCAAGAAGCATTCTGGGAACTTCTGCTGGCTTCTTCATCTATAGAATAAAGAATTAGATCACATAAATCTCTAAACTCCCTTTCCTTCCGAAACACTCTATTGTTGCCGTCTGTATCATTCCCTTCCTTACAACCTCCTGGTGGCTTCCCTATGCAATGGGTATAAAATCCTTCCCTGGTATCACGATCTGTGAGGCTTTGCAGATCACTTGTCCGTCCTCATTCACAACGCTCCAGGCACAAGCTTTTCTGTTCTAGAAATGTCTTCAGCCAGGGCCTTTCCACTTACTGTTTCCTCTGCCTGAAACATCTTTCCCTAGATCTCCTGAATGGTTCCTGAAATGGCACTTTCTTCACTAGATTTTCCATAATCCCTGACTGCCATTATAGTAGCATCCTCCCCCTCTTAATTTTCTACCTCATTCCTGTTTTATTTTCTTTGCGGTAATTACCACTGTAATGACCAATCAAATTCACTTTTTTTGATTGCTTATTTATATGTTGTATACTGCCTCCACCCATCCCCATCCCATGTAAGCTCCCACGAGGGCAGGGATCCTGTTGCTCTGGTTCTTGGCTGTACCCCCTGTGCTGATGCCTGGCACATTATAGTACTTGACAGATTTGCTGAATGAATGAACAGATAGATGACTAAAGCTTTGCCGGCCTACGTAGTCCCTAAAAAACATTAGGCACGTAAATGGACCTCAAAAATGTATAATAGTAATAATGATAACTATTGTTTATTGAGCTCATTATTGGCTTTGTGCTAAAAATCCTTTCTATGAATTATCTCCTACAGTCTTCACCACACCTCTATATGATTAATATCCTAGCTTTACACGTAAGGAAACTGAATCTTTGCAAGACCAAGCAATTTGACCGAGGTCAGAGGACTAATGAATTAGCCCCGACTCAAAAGCAAGTCTAATTTCAGCACAATGTTATTTCTTAAGTGACCGATTTCTGTAAAGAGAAACTGAGGTTACCTACATTTAGATTAGTGACTACATAATTTCAAAGAGAATTCTTGGGTGGTTCCTGCTTGTGGCCTCGGGCTCAGGTAACAAAAATGTGGTAGGTGCCCAGGATGCCAAAGTGAACAATGGGATATAGCTCGGTTTAATAAGAAACACAAATATGCCAGTGTGCTAGAGTGGACATCTCCATGACCCAAGCACTCCTCTATCCCCCCAACAAAAACCCTTGCATTGCTGGAAGATCATCCTCCTTACTTATTCCCTTAAACCTTGCCCAGGTATTTAATTCTGTGTTCATTGCATTATATTCTAACTGCTTAGCACTGGGAAGAACTGAATAGCCACGAGTTACTGAATGCCTTCATGTAACAGGTGATTTGTTGTAACTGAATCCTCAACAACTCTGAGCTGGGTGGGTATCATCATTTCTCCTTTACAAATGAGCAGCCAACAGCTTTTTGGGGTGGTGGATTACAACCTGATGACTCTGATACAGTGTCTGATTAGAATACTGTGTCACAAATACTATGATAGAGGGATGTGTGTGCAAAGACCTATAGGAGCCCCAGGAAGGGAATGGCTCTTGAGCCCCCATAGATATTGTAACAAACATGAGGCTATCTGGCTCTTTATTATCTTATTGGTTTTGTGGTGAAACATTAATAAACCATGGATATCTCACTTTGTGCAATATATTAACAGTATCTTTACTTTTGGGGAGGAAAAGCACTTCTCCATTTTATTTTATTTTTTTTCTTTTCCATTTTATTTTATATTTTTACCAAGATTAATATGTTAGAAGCTTTTTTCATGATCATAATTAGAACACAGACTTCAAGATTTTTGTATTATATTTCCCTGATATGCAGTCTGCCCTTTCTTCCCTCTTGGGGTAGAGAAAAAGCACCTTACTTCAAGTACTACATAGTTTACTTAGAATTATTTTTAAATGAACCGGTCCTTCCCTCTAGCAGAAACATAGGTGTATGATAAGATCATTACTATTTTTGTTTTAAAAATCCAGGATTAGAGTAGTCTTTTTGCATGTAACTCAATCACAACTGTCTGCGAAGAATGCTCTCAGGAAAATAAAGTTTGATTCTGAATGAGCTACCTGAGGGTACAAAGCCATCACCGTCATAAAATAAATAAAGAAATACAAATAAAGAAAACAGTTTAAAAACTGGATAGAAAAAAAAAACTGGATAGAAATAAATGCTAATACAATCACCGTAACACAAAAAAAGTTAGTAAGAAATTTTAGATTTCTGCTGACATACAAAGTGGAACCACTTTCTGCCCCGCAGTGAGCACATGACATTCTTCCCACTAGTAGCTCTGTGGGGACGGCTTGCTCTTTTGAGAATTAGTTCATTCTCTAGGGGTGAAAGAGAAAGGGGAAGCTTGGATAATAAGACTCTATTTGGTGAACTGCAATTTGGTGCTGTTTGAAGTTTTGGAGATACGTTAACAACCAAAATATGCTCCCGTTTCCTCTATGTTAGAAAAGCCACAATCCAGCTTTGTAGAAATTGAGGCAAGGATGCCAGCCTATCCAATAGCCTGGCTACCTTCACAGAATCTTTAGAACTCATTTTCCTCAACTATCAACTCTTAGTAGTTATCAACGTTACGTCACTAGGGCCTAGAGAAGAGTCTCATGGCAACTGCAAGGCCCTGAATAAATATTTGAAAATTGTGAAAAGAATCCAAATTATTTCCTTGAGCCCTATGAGAGACCATATAGTTAGAGAGGCACGAATAAAAGGTATTTATTAACTACAAACTACGTTTTGTGATGGCCCTAGAAACCAAAAGTAGTTCATTGTTACTCTTGCCTAAGAATTCACTGTGGCACCAACCAAAAGACCTCTCTCCCTACCCCCAAAACCAGAGGTTCAGATTTTTTTAGATTCTTAGGCCAAGAACCAATAGATCCAAACACGAATCATATTTGTTTGTGTGGAATTGACTGGAATATATAGTAAATACAGATTTTGCAATCAACATTGCAAAAATTTACACTTATGTTATAATTTATTTGTTTTTTTTTTAAGATTTTTTTTTAAAAATTTTATTTATTTATGATAGTCACAGAGAGAGAGAGAGAGAGAGGCAGAGACACAGGCAGAGGGAGAAGCAGGCTCCATGCACCGGGAGCCCGATGTGGGATTCGATCCCGGGTCTCCAGGATCGCACCCTGGGCCAAAGGCAGGCGCCAAACCGCTGCGCCACCCAGGGTTCCCAATTTATTTCTTTATCAGTAAAAGTAATATGGTGTCAAGGCTCATAGGATTGTGTAAAACTCTTCCTGCTTCTTCAAGAATTGTGTAAAATTCTTCCTGCTTCTTCAATTTTAACTTTAATAGGATCCCTCAAAGGTCAGAGAGATCCACAAGACAGAAAATCCTTCTCTCACATTTGTGACAAAGTCCCTTGAAGGAAGTGAATTCTGTCCCCACCTCAAAACTCTATTTGGTGAACTGCAATTTGGTGCTTAATAGAGAAGTCCTGACTTATCTATTAGATACAGTAAGGACAGTGCTTCAAGCCCACAACACTTTTAGAGGTCCACAGAAATGCTTCCTTTCCAAGTCAGAAGAAAAAAAAAAAAGAACATTAGGTCAAAGAAAATGTTGAAATACAGAATATTCAGATATTCATCTTCATAGCAATACAACCATAAATACAGATGTGTGTATGTATAGGACAAAGGGGACCCATTTTGCCCCAAAAAGTCCTCTTAATTTTTTTTTTTTTTTTAAATTACTGCTTAGGTATCCCAGATGCCAAGTTTCCTTTTGCAGCCAGGGAGAGTTCTCACCTTTTTGCAAGAAATACTTTCTTGGGGGCTCAGTGGTTGAGGGTCAGCCTTTGGCCCAGGGTGTTATCCTGGAGTCCCAGGATCGAGTCCCACATCGGGCTCCCTGCACGGAGCCTGCTTCTCCCTCTGCCTGTGTCTCTGCCCCCCTCTCTCTCTGTATCTCCCATGAATAAATAAATAAAAAATCTAAAAAAAAAAAAAAAAAAGAAGAAGGAAAGAAAGACTTCCTTTTACCCACTTTCCCTGAAAAACAGTGACTTGTTTCAGAAGTTTCGGGGAACACGTTTCAAACGAGCATGCATGCATTCAGCTGGGAAGTGTCCCCAAAGTGAATTTTTTTTTTTTTCTAGAGAGAAGGGGGGTGGGGAGAGGAGCACTTCACGCCGGGAGATGCCCTCGCTCCGGCCAGGCCGAGGGGACAGCGGCGCCCGTCGCGTGCTCGGTTCCACGGCCGAGCGGCAGGGGGCGCGAGCTCGCAGCGCCTGCAGCCCCGTAGCCCTAGTTGCCCCAAGGTCATAGCTCCTAAGCCGGCTCGCCAGCCCGGGCCGGGACCCCCGGGGCTGCTGGGGGCGCCGACGCGTGGACGGGGTCCGGGGGTGTCCGAGGCCAGGGATGCGGTCACAATGCGGACGGCGGATGCGAGGCGCGGGGGGCGCGGGGCCCGAGCGGTCGGCGCGGCCGCCAGAGTCGGCGGCCGGAGGGGGATGGGGCGCGCGTAGGCGCCCGCCCGCCCGGGTCCCAGCCCCCAGCCCCCAGCCCCCAGCCCCGAGCCCGAGCCCCAGCCCCGAGCGGCCGAGAGCGCGGAGCCCGGTCGTCGGCCCCGGGACCTGGAGCCCGGGCCGCGGGCCGAGGGGGGCCCCGGGGGGGGGGGCGGCCCCGAGCCCCGAGCCCCGAGCCCCGCCGCGCGCCCGCCGCCTGCGCGTTCTCCCCGCCCCCGGGGGCCTCGCCCGCCCGGCCCGCCCCGAGCCCGGGGCCACCACCTCCGCCCGCCGCCGCCGCCTCCCCGCGGCCGGGTCCACCCGGGGCGCCCTCCCCCGGGCCGCCCCCGAACCCGGAGTTGGCGGGAGCCTATAAAAGACGCTGACGGCGCGACCCGCGGCCACACGGTGCAGGCTCCCGAGCAGCCGCCGCTCGCCCGGCGCCCGCTCCCGCCCCGCCTCGACCCGCGGCGCGACCATGGCCCATCACTGGGGCTACGCCAAGCACAACGGTGAGTGCACACGGAGGGCGGCGCGGAGGCGGCGGCCCCGGCCCCGGCCCAGACCCCGACCCCGGCCCGGCCCCGCACCTGCCGTTCCGCGCGGCTGCGGTCCGAGCGCCCCGGCGAGGTGTCCCCGCCCCCCCCGCCCCCCCCGCGCCCCGGTCACCGTCGAGGAATCCCCGCGGCCGCCCGAGGCGCGCAGCTCAGCCCCGGGCCCGAGCCCGGACGGTCCCGAGCATCCTACCCGGACCCAGGAGGGAGCGAGGAAGGGTTGTGCAGGGGGAGCATCCCGGTCGTTGATGGCACAAAAGTAGGGCGCCCCCCCTGCTCCCCGCCGACACACCTCAGCCTCAGCACCACCTGTGGCTGGGGCGCCCGACACCGACCGTCCCGGGGCATTTTCGTGGGCCGGTTCGAGCCCCTGGCGGTGATTTCTGAGTTTTTCCCATCATCTCCCATCCCCTAATGTTGGGGGTTGGAGAGGGGGAGGGGGGTGTCCCCGGGAACCCGGCTTTATAGCGCGGCGGGTGATGGGGTTCCCCAGAGCCACCCCAGCCACGCCGCGGGTGGGGGGGGAGAAGCCTTGCGCATCTGGGGGGGGAGGGGCGGAGCTCCCCAGGTGCTGCGGATCCTCTCCCTGGGAAGACAGGTGCAGGGGCCCGAGCAGTGACTCGGCCTTTACATTCAGTTGGGGGGCACCAGGGAGAAACCCCAACCTGCTCCAGGGTCTTGAATGGGCTCGAATACCCTAAATGCTAAGCCCAAGCCCTGACAGTAGTATCTGCCCCATCTCAGTTGCCGAATTTGATAAACCCGCTAGTATTTTTACACGGCGCTCACTCTCTGCTCAGTGAGCCTTCGTGCACTGATTCCAGCGCTCACAACTTACACGACGCAGATGCTATTACCCCATAACACAAATGAGGAAACTGAGGCACAAGGGTTTCTGCGGGGCCGTTCAGCCGAGTGGTGCCAGCCAAACCCGAGCGGAGCAGACTGGCTCCGGAATCCCTGGCCTTCCTAGGGGTCTGCTGTGCCCTTTCCCACGCTGGGGGATTCACAGGTCTCCTCTGGCCGCTAGGACCCGAGCACTGGCATAAGGACTTCCCCATCGCCAAGGGAGAGCGCCAGTCCCCCGTTGACATCGACACCAAAGCAGCCGTTCATGACCCTGCCCTGAAGTCTTTGTGCCCTTGCTACGACCAAGCGGTTTCTCAGAGGATCATCAACAACGGTCACTCTTTCAACGTGGAATTTGATGACTCCCAGGACAAAACAGGTCAGTGTTTAAAAAATAACTCTTTGCCTTTTACCCAGGAGCTACATCCCCAGCTTAATGGGAGGAATCAGGAGCAGTGGCTCAACACCACTGCTTGTCTCAGTACTCTAAGATGCCACACTCTGCTAATCTTCATTAGGTCCCCGGCTCTGCCAAGTAGGCTAATTACTTCCAAGTGGCCTGGGGCTGTGGCGCCCCTGTACAGTTCCTGGTTTCGATGTAGGGCATTGAATAATTGTGATGATCTGCTTGTGAAAGGTCACGAAAGGCAAGGTCCCCTGGAAGTGAAGCTCAGCAACGATGGGATTTGCAGGAACTGAACTCTTGAGGGTTCTCTGTAAAAGAGTTGCTTTCCAGAATTGATCCTTTCCAATAAAAACTGTATCTTAGTGCAGTCTTCAAGGTGGCAGTGAGGGAAGTGATGCAACCCTCACCACTTGAAAGAGTGAAATGTTTTGAAACATTGTATTTATGGCTACAGATGTGCTAAACCGGGGCCCTGTATTTTGGCATCCCCCCAGGAATTCATTCCACAAATGAAGATGTTTTAGAGTTGGTGGGCATACTTGGCCCATTGCTGACAAAACCAATTGCCATAATTTATCTGTGATAGAGCTGTTTACAGGATGCCCATTGAATGCTTCTTTTTCCTTTTAGAAACAGGAGAACAACCCCATTCAGACGTGGTAGCAGCTTTCTTTGCCCACTGGTTGATTTAATTGCCAGTGGCCTATTTTCCTGAGTGCTTTCCTCTGAAGGTCGTTGCAAACACATGATGTGTGCTGGTGGTATGGGAACCGGGAGAGCACCGGGGCAGAAAGAGAACACAGAGGACAGGGAAGCAGTCAATAATACTGTCAAAAGTTTGGAGCCATGACTGATAGTACTACTATGTACCGTGTAATTATAACCACCTTAGTTGAGTTGGCTATTCTTTTTTAGTTAGCTGTCTGATGTATTCAGTCCAGTTTGGAAAAAAATTCCCTCCTCGCCTCTTTAAAATTTTTTTTTGACACTTGACTCTCTGAAATAGTGATTCTAGAAGCCTATTTGATGGGGAATAATGTGAAGATCATCTGAGAAATGTTTTCAAGCTACCTGTGGCCTGTGTGCACCTCACCCTAGAACACACACACGCACACACATATTCTGGCATAGTATAATGACTAATTAGACTTTGATTAATTAGATTTAGTAGAGGATGCTCATTGAAGACTCCTTTAATCATTCTACTACACCGCCTTCCCAAGAAACAATGCTCAAGTGATTAAGTATAAGGAAAACAAATTTCTTTCCTTTTTGTTAAGGGTACTGTATATTTTGATTATAATATGACAAGGCCATAGGTCTTGGTGGTGGTGTCCATATAGAAAGGATGCTATAAAGTTTCATGTTTAGTTACTTGAAAACCAAAAAAAGTGAGCTATGTTAGTCTTTATAGATTTCTAAAAAAAAAAAAAGAGGTACGATGAATGTATGTTTCTGTGCTGCCAGTGGAATCATTGTTTTCAATGAGTGTAATGTCCACCAGATATAAACCTCATTGGATGCTACGTAGAAATTGGGTACTTTTTTGGAGTAGCGAGGAAACAAATGTCTAACGAATAGAACCAGATGAGATAATTCCCTATATTCCTTACAAATCTGATCATGATGTAATTGTTACAGTAATATATTATTACTGGAAAGTGGATTTCAGCATTTAGTGTAGCAATTATGAGGATAGAATGGGGTCAGGTAGCCATGGAATCAAATTCTAGCTCTGCCGCTATCTAGCTCAGTGGCCCTGGGAACAATAGCAACTCAGTCTCTCTAATTTTTAGTTTCCTTAACTGTAAAATTGGAGTAATGGTAGGATCTACCACAGAGGAAGGATTAAATGGGACGGTAGATATAAAGCACCTCGCCCAGCACCTGGCACATAGTAATTCCTCAATAAGTGACCATTGATTGCTGTTTCCATGTCTTCACACCATTTGGCTGCTTTTATTAGGCAATTGCTGTAGTGATTGAACCTGTGGTAAGATTTCTGAAGAAAGTTTCTAATTAGCTGTCAGATTACCTGCCATCACTTGATGGGACTTAAAAATTCTATTTTTATATGCTCCTGAACATCTCACTTGTCGTATTAAAGTGTGTACTGATTTTATATATGATGTCACTACATAGTTATATGTTTTCGCTTGAGTATGTCAAGTTCTGATCGATTTCTACACAAGCAGTCACTGGTTAGAACTAGCCACACTTTTCTAACTACTTCTCCTGGTGAGTAACACATACATTATTAAAACCCATGTTTAGATTGTGAAACAAGTAGTTCTGAAAGGGTCTCAAGCCCATGTCTTTAAAGACACCTGTGTTCTTCTCTCTCTCTCTCTCTCTATGTATATATATATATGCACACACACATATATATTATATAGCATATCTATAAATTTATAGCATCTATCTATCTATCTATCTATCTATCTATCTATCTATCTATCATCTATCTATCTATCATCTATCTATCTAAAACAATAACAAAACCGTTCCTAACGTCAATTAAATGCAAGATCAGCTAGGTACCATGAAGGTGGGCTAGAGGCCTGGTCTCTTTCCTGTTTCTCTAGAATTCAGGCTGGGGATATCTAAAGTGGAAAGACACAGAAAAAAACAGATGCTGACAGTGACACTGGTGAGCCCAACAAGGACATACATATTCCAAGGAGCTATGGAAACATGAAAGAGACTTAGGAGTCGTCCTGTGTAAAGTCAGGAAAGACTTTCCAGGGTAAATAAAAACTTGTGCTGAGGCGTGAAGGATTTTGGTGTCTTGGAGGAGATGCCGGGCAAAAAGAAGTAGGAAAGACCAGGGGATTTGAGAGAGCACAGTATGTACTCTGACAGGCAAGGAGGTGCCATAAAAACAAGGAAGAGTTAGTGTTAGAATGACTTGCTCTCCTTTAGGTATGAAAGATCCCTTTGTAACTTTGCCCATACTCTTCAACATTGCCGGTTGTTTTGGTTAAAGAAGGAAGCTCTTTTCCCCCGACAAGGATGCAGACTATATTAAAATGTTGGCATTAAGGAAAAACACACCTATAGAATAAAACGAACAATCATAACATGCAGAGAAACACCCTTTAGACTTTTTTTTTTTTTAAAGAATCCTAGGCCTGGGGCACCTGGGTGGCTCAGTGGTCTGAGCGTCTGCTTTTGGCTCAGGTCATGATCCCGGGGTTCTGGGATTGAATCCCACAGCAGGCTTCCCCTGCTTCTCCCTCTGCCTATGTCTCTGCCTCTCTCTGTTTGTCAATCACGAATAAATAAATAAAATCTTTAAAAAAAAAAAAAGGAATCCTAGATTTTCAAGTTTGAACAAATGATGGAGATACTCCAGTCAAATTCACTTAAAATAAACATGAGGAAACAATGTTTAACTGACTTGCTGGTCATCTTCTTTCTAGTTTGTCGGGTGAGACTCAAATGCCCATCACTTAAAAATAGAATTGAATAAGAATCTTTGAATGATAACCATACTTAATATTTAATGTGTACATACCATGTTTTTAAAAATTGATATGCTTTTCTGTATATTTAAGTCTAAAAGTAATTTATTCATTTTGGTCCTTTGATATTTTAAATCAACAACTGAACATCTCTTTTTTTTTTTTAGGAGTTATTTTTATGGGATTAACATTTTTAGATATCTCTCATGTCTTGTTTTCTACATTTAAGTGCGTCAGTTCATTTTATTGATTTATTGATTTTTACCTCAGTGAGATTTCAGCTTTCTGGAAGTTCTCATAGGTTTAAGTTTTCAAATATATCCTAAATATTTTCCTAGACTCAAACTAAGGTATCAGGAACTGGGGTGGTTGAGTTTATTAGTATGTTTAACTTGAGAGAATCCTTTTCAAGTGTGGAGTTAATAAAAAAAAATGTGGAGTTAACAGGCTTTAACTAGAAGTTCCCATCAATCTTCTAAATTCCTTTAAAAATAAACCACCTTTAATTAATGAAAAATGGCTAATCCTGTTAGACTTTCAAAAAATTATTAAAAAATAACTCTCCCTGCTTGAGTTCTTTTATTACTAGCTTTATCTGGGAGAAAAGAATACTAGTCAAATTATTAACTTCTGCTAACTCATTAACTTTTATTAATGAGTTTAAAACTCTCCTGCTTTATTGCAATGTTAGATGCAAATATTGAAAAACCAATGCCTGAAATTATTGAGCTGATCCACATACAACTCTTGTATCATTTCTGCTCTTTAGAAATTGAAATATTTTTATCTGTATATATTATTGCAAGAAAAAAGGAAGGAACAGATGACCTGTGCTCATTTCAAACAGACCACTGTCAGCATGACATATATGAGTCTTGCTTGATTTTCAAGGACTTGTTTTTGAAGCTTTAAAATTATCTTTCTATGAATAATTTTAAGTTAAAAGGAAACATAATAGCAACAAGTGAAAAGATTTGTCCTGCATATTGTTAATGGTGTAAGCAGAAACCTAAGTATTTATAAAACTGACCAAAGCATTCCAAACACTATATTTAATTATGTTCATGTCAAAAGAGTTTTTCTTTTTTTTTCACTCTCATATAATTTCCATACACCTGAAACTTAAAACTTCTGTTCTCTTGATTTTTAATTGTTGTTTACCCTAGTGAAAGTGACAGCTAAACTTCTCACTATTTAAAAAGAAATGGATTGTGGACATCTTTTCCTCATTCATTTTCTTGATTCTAGTATGTCAACCCTCAGATTATTGGCTAGTGTTAAAAAAAGGAAAACAGCAATGCATGATTTAATAATTTCCAATTATTCATAAAAGAAGATTGTTTATCTGCTGGAAAATGCTGCATTTTTAGTAGACTTAGTCTTTTACTTCATTAATAAGAAATCCTTTAAATTGAATTTTAAACTAAAGATTATTGAAAATGGCTTTTTTGTATTTTGAATATAAGAGACATTATTGATATTTGTTAAGGTCTTTAGTTTGTTTTTTGGCTACATCTTATGTTAAGTAATAATAAAGTGATTAGGAAAAAAGCATTTAAAAATGCTAAATTTTCAGTTTGCTTGTAACTGGAGTGAATGTCTTAATTTTAACAAAAAACATAATTTACATAATTTCTCTAAGTAATATATATATAGGAAGACAGATTATAATATAATTAGTGCTTATTTTGTGTGTTGTATATGCAGTATGTGTAACTGATGGCAGATCATAGAAATTAAAATTAGCTGGAGCTCTTGGTGTTGAGATTTGGATTTAAATTAAGTTTTGGGAATCTTGAAAAAGGTGTCCTAGTGGAAAACCCCACTTATATCTCTCCCATTCCCGTGGAACACATTTCTGTGATACAATAAATCATTGACTCTCCAGAGCCCCCACTAACATGGCTGGATTTTAAAGAAGAAAAATATACTCAGTCTGCAGTTTCTGCTATTTTTTTCAAATTTTTTTTGGCATCATCAAAACAGACTTGATTTTAAACTGGGACAGTTTAGTAGTGGCATATAGTAATCAAAATAAGTAAATAAATAAGTAGATCTGGAAAAAGTGCAAGCTCTCTGTCTTTCAACCAAATATCTTTTTTATTTTGTAAATAAAAAAAATATGCCACCTTTATTACAGTTTGTAGTAATTTATTATAACAATGTTTTTGGGAGGGCTTCATTGACTAAACTCCATGCTAAGAATTGGCTGAGAAATAGCTAATGAGCTGAAGAAGACGAGAAATGGTTCTTTTTGGTGCAACTAAATTTTAAGAATTGAATAACCTCTCCTAGGTACCATGGGCTCCTAATCTACATAGCAACATAGTTTTATTTTAACAGGAGCTAAAACAGGTGTCTGGTAATAATAGATAAGCACTGAGTGTGTTTAATTATTGAACCTGGAGCATTTTTTTTTTTTTTTTAGTATTAGCAAAGCTTATTTAATAAAAGCTCATATACATTCTTGCCTAATTCTAAATGTTCTCTGAAATAAGTAAGTTAGGCTGGAATCTTAAGATCTACAAGGGAGTGAGTAAGAATAGGAAATAGCAACTAAGCTTTATTGTTTTTAAAATTTAAGATTCTGATATGATTCTTCACAGGGAAAGGAGATACATTTAGAAAGATAAGTTATCTTGGATGCCTAATATAGTTTCATTTTATTTTCATTTATTTTGCCACTTGGTAGAATTAATGATGCAGATTATTTGCTTTTTATGGTCAGCCAGTTAGTAGCTTTAAAGTCATTGTAAAGGAATTGTTTCAGTACGAATTTATTTCATAAATATATATTTTGTGTTGAGGGTATATCATTATGAAAAATGGAAATTCTTTCATTTTTGAAAAAGCCTAGAGAAAAGGGCAGATAAGGCTAATTCTTTCCTTACAGCAGAATTCCTAGATTAAAAAAAAAAAACTTTTACAATAATTTGTTTTTAAGTCTCAAAAGATGTGATTTTATCAGAATATATCCAAATTGATATTTCTTAGCAGATCTATAATATAACACCACTTATAATTGGTTCTCTCTTTTTTTTCCATTCCTTCTTTTTTTTTTTTTTCCCCTCCTGGCCTATTGTAAAGCAGAACTGGCAACCAGAGATTACATCAAAAGCCATAGGAAAGGCCTCAATGTCTTCCAGCCAGCTCTATTTTTTACTTTGGGTAGATGAATGGGTGTTGCTACCGTCTATGTGTATTTGGGTGAAGTTAAGCAAAGTTGATTATTCAGACTTTGTTGCTTTGTTTGGCAAAGCCAAAGTAAGTTTGAGCTTATTAGCTTATAGAATTATAACCCAAAGCCAATAAATAATACACTTATAACAACAGATTGTGGAATTAAACTAATTGTAAAAGCTTTTAAATATATTGGTAAAATTTCCTTAATGTGCATATAACTTAAAAAGTTTTATGGAGAGGATGGAGGAGAAACTGATTTCTTACTATTTTAATTCTCTGTAACACATAGCTCATTAATTATCTGCAAAGAGATTGTAGTCTAAGAAGATGACATCTAGTCATATTCTTCTGTTTCATGTTTTACTCTAACAAAATTACATTAATACCAGAAGAGTAGAATCGTAAGATAGTTACTAAAGTTAGAATTTTAAGTTTCTGGAGACAATAGAGTATTGCGTATGTTACATGACCAGCAAATTCTTAGTGAAGTAGTAAGCAATTGAATGGATCCACTCTACAGATGAGGAAATTAAGGTCGGAAATGTTCCAATAAAAAAATCTTAATGGGAAGAATGCATGGGTGGCTCAGTCAGTTAAACAGCTGACTTTTAGTTTCGGTTCAGGTCACGATCTCAGGGTCCTGGGACCAAACAAGGGTCAGGCTCCACTGGGAACCTGCTTGAGATTCTCTCTCCTTCGCCCTCTGCCTCTCCCCCTATTCATGCATACTCTCTCTCTCGCTCCCTCTTTCTAAAATAAATAAATAAATCTTAAAAAAATTTGTTTCTTTATGGGACAAAGCTAGTTAGTAACAGTGACAATCCAAATTCTGAAGAATTTGGGAAGCCAGGGCAAGGAAAATTGGATATTGTACTAAGATCAATGGAATGCTTATTGTTTCACAAATTCTGGGATGGAATAACAGGTGGTTAGCAAAGCAGGTGGTGGGACAGCCATTGGGCCGTGTAGAACCGAGGTTCCCACGTTTGTTAAGTGTGTGCTGCAGACCTGCATTGGCAAGCAGCTGCATGGGCAGTTCCTCAGTGATTCACAGAGGACTTAATAATTCCACCCAAAATTTCCTCTCTCTGAACCAGAATCTATGACTCTTGAACAAACCCAGGAGAGAAGTATCACTGTGCTCAGAAAACAGATGGGCAAAGCACCCATCCTTCGAGCCAACACAAGTGAGGAGAAAAGCCAGTGGAAATGATTTCGCTGAGCACTATAGACTAAACTGGAGTCTGGATTTAGTTTTCACCGAGTGAAAATGTTGCTACAGGCATAAATTTAGAACTATGAGACAGGATTAAGTTAGATTGTAATATTTAGTACTGTGTGTGTTTCATGTGCATATGTATGTGTGTGTGTGTGTATACATGGGATTGGGTGTATGTAAATACAATCATATACATATACACACTCATACACTCATATGCACATGTATAATATACATATACATATATTACATATATATATATATTTTAAATTTTAGTGCTGAAAGGAGGACCCCTCACTGGCACTTACAGATTGATTCAGTTTCACTTTCACTGGGGTTCATCTGATGGGCAAGGTTCTGAGCATACTGTGGATAAAAAGAAATATGCTGCAGAGGTAAGATACGCTTTTTTGCTTTCCAGGGAAAAATGTAAATTGATATTCAGCATTCATTTCAAAACCTTAATTTTATAAATTCGACTCAATCTAAGTGAACCACTTTTTTTTTTACAAAGGACCTTCACATTTGCTTTTTATAACTTTTACTGGTGATATTACAATTAATGCTGCAAAACACCCTCTACTACTTCCGAGGACAGCATTTGCAAAAAGTAAAATGATTTCAAATTGGAGGATCCTATTCTAATATAAATCTAGAAGTAAAATTGGTGTCTTCCCTCAAAAATATGTAATTCTTTGTCTTAGAGTTGAAGTCATTTGCTGTTATGCTAAATAGTGGATAATTAGAATTAAAATGAAAGTTGATATTTTAAATTATCCACATTTTTACCTTCTTTAGTAACCTCTAACTCTGAAGAAAAGATCACTGAATGAAATCTGTAGGTTTGATTATGTTTATCATTTATTATGGTTTTGTCTTCTACTGCTTTAGCTTCACTTGGTTCACTGGAACACCAAATATGGGGAGTTTGGAAAAGCTGTGCAGCAACCTGATGGACTGGCTGTTTTGGGCATTTTTTTGAAGGTTAGTTGATGGCCCAATTCTTTTTTTCCCTGTTCTTGAGAAAGATTAACCAAACAGAACATTCATGATAAACAGGACATTCTACAAAGAGCCTAGGAAATGCCTTTGGCTCCAAAATACTTTCAGGCTTATATCCCCCTCCATATCTGCTAGTAGCAGTTGGGATGGAGGACAAAAAAAACAAATCAGAGGTATTAATTAGGTGCTGTTTATATGTAAATATGAAGGATGTGTACATGTGAAATGTGAAAGGAGAAAGTGGTATACTTCAGATGGCTACTGATTTTGTTTTAAAATTCATCCTTAACTAGATAGTACTGTTTCAAGATAGACAATGCTAAATTAAGATCACATTTTGGAAGGCTCAAGGACAGTGACTCAATATTGGAGAATTTCAGGCAACAGTGGGACATACAGGTTGAGCTGCCCTTTAGACAGTTGTAAAGCAAATGGAGAAAGGTCTGGGCTGGAGATTCATGGGGCTGACGTCATATGTCAACGTGGAAGCTACACATGAATATGAAATCATCCAAGGAAAGCATGAAGAGGGAGATGATAAAGCTGCTGAGCATGCAGTCCTGAGATATTGCAAAATGTAAGACATTTAAGACAGTGAGAAAGATGCTAATGAAATGACTAAAAAGGAATACAAGAGTCCAGGGAACTTGCTGAGGCTGGAGGACAGAAGGAAAGCCAGAGGAGAGAATTTCAAAAAGGAGAGAAGTCAATAGTATAAAATCCCCCCCCCCTTTTTTTTAAACATAGACAGAGGGAGAGGCAGGCTTCTTACGGGCAGTAGCCCATTGTGGGACTCGATTCCAGTACTCCAGGATCACGCCCCAAGCTGAAGGCAGACGCTCAACTGCTGAGCCACCCCAGGCACCTCTACTTTGAATACTTTTTTTTTTTAAAGATTTTTTTTTTTTTATTTATTCATGAGAGACACAGAGAGAGAGAGAGAGAGAGCTGAGCCACCCCAGGCACCTCTACTTTGAATACTTTTCTTTTTTTAAGATTTTTAAATTTATTCATGAGAGACACACACCGAGAGAGAGAGAGAGAGAGAGAGAGAGAGAGAGAGAGAGAGAGAGAGAGGCAGAGACACAGGCAGAGGGAGAAGCAGGCTCCATGCAGGGAGCCTGATGTGGGACTGATCCCGGGTCTGCAGGATCAGGCCCTGGGCTGAAGGCAGAGCTAAACCGCTGAGCCACCCGGGCTGCCCAATAGTATTAAAATCCTGCAAGGTTAAGGTAGGCACTTGAACAGTGTCCTTTGATATGGCAGTTGGAGGGCAGTTGGAGGTCACTGGTGACTTTTGAGAGGGTAGATTCTGGGAAACTATGGGGTGGGGTGGGGGGGCGGGTAGCAGAGGGAAGTTGTCAGTGGAAATAGGGAAGTTCATGGTGCCAAAGTAATCAAAGTGAGATGGATGGATGGCACCTAGCAAGTGGTAGACCTTGGTGCACTACTTGGAAATGTTTTATGGTAGAGCTGCCCAAATCAAAACTGATGTAGTGCCAACTGGATTACAATGCCTTGTATGTTGTGTCTTCTTATAGATTGGTGGTGCCAATCCAGGCCTACAAAAAATCCTTGATGCGCTGGATTCCATAAAAACAAAGGTACCATTGAATTTTCTGCTACCTCAATAGAGTACCTATTTTTTATATCCCACTGATTTTAGGAAACTTTTTGGATTACATTGAATCGTCGTAGTTTGACATGTAGTGTTTTTGATGAGGAGTTAATAAAGGTAAAATGTTGCTTATATATTTATTTAACTTTTCTTTATCCAAAAGATGCTGGTGTGATTTTAGGCTTGCATTTATTTAATCTTGCTTCCCCAACATTTGAACATTCATATACAAGAGTCAGAGAATTCTCACGACTGCAAAGAAACTGAAAGATCAACTGGTCAAATTATTCACCCATTCATGCAACAGATATTTGCTGAGTACTTACTCCATGCCAATCACCTTGTTAATTTGGGAGGTGTAATGGTGAGCGTGAAGAATTTTCCACCCCATGTTTAAATTCTCTTTATGGCAGAGCCATGTTTAGGTCATTGAACATCTTTTAAATATAATCACCAAGGGCAGCTCTGGCTCTTTAAAGCTCATCCTCAACCTGAAGCCTCATTACCTTCTGAAAGGCTCATTCATTACTGACCCTTTTGAGCCATGTAGATTAACCTGATTCAAAAACACTAATTTAAAAAAGATATATGTACATTGCAGCATTATTTACAATAGCCAAGATACAGAAATAGCCTAACTGTCCAAAAAGGGATGAATGGATAAAGAAATGTGAGATACACACACACACACACAATGGAGTATTGCCCAGTCCTAATAAAGGAAGGAAATCTTGCTATTGATGACAATGTGGATGGACCTTGGGGGCATTAGGCTAAATGAAATAAGTCAGACAGAAAAAGACAAATACCACATGATCTCACTTATATGTGGACTCTAAAAGGCAAACAAAAACAAACGCACACACACAAAAATGGGCCCATAGATACAGAAAACAGATTGATGGTTATTCAGAGATGGGGGGCGGTAGGTGAAGGGGATCAAAAGGTACAAACTTCCAGTTATAAAATAAATAAGTCATGGGGATATAATGTACAGCATGGTGACTATCATTGATAATACTGTGCTGCATATTTGAAAGTTGCTAAGAGAGTAGATTTTCAAAGTTCTCATCAGCAGAGAAAAAAATATTAGTAACCAGGCATGGTGATCATTTTGCAATATATGCAAATATCAAATCATTATGTTGGACACCTGGAGATAATATAATAATATGTGTTAATTATACCTCAGTAAAACAAACAAAAAAAAGTAAAAAATGTGATTATGATTGCTGTTTCTTTTGACTCCATTCTCTCATAGCCTTTTATCTACCCCCAGACTAGTTATCTTTAGTTCCCTTTAACTATTCCCATACAACAATGTTCTCTCTTTGTGACAACCTTGTTGCTCTATCCTATGCTGTTTGCATCTATTGTTTTTAAAGTGTGGTATCCAGAAAGAAAAGCGGTTCTTTAGTACTGTGGTAGCCATCAGATAGGGTAGCAAGACAAAAAGATACTCTATTTTTGTTATTGCAGCCTAAAATTGCATTATTTCGGTGGCAGCAGTTTCACTTTAAATATTGATCACACTTAATAGCTTAATGGAAATTATAAGGAATGATTTTAGAGGAAAAGATGAGTATTGGACACGTGAAAATACTATAGTCGGGCTCTCTTGCCCATCTCTGCTCACCTATATTTCCAAGTCAAATGTCTTTAGTTAATTTCTTTTTACTTTGATTTCTGGTTGAACATGGGACTTCTCTTTAAAAAAAAAAAAAAAAAAAGTTCTGGCAACCAGAGGGGAATATTTGTTTCCTAATCTCCTGCCTTCCTCCCACTCTGACCACGTGGCATTTGTCGCCTGTGTGTTTGTCTTATCCTAGGGTAAGAGTGCTGACTTCACTAACTTTGACCCCCGTGGCCTCCTTCCTGAAAGCTTGGACTACTGGACCTACCCAGGCTCACTGACCACTCCTCCCCTTCTGGAATGCGTGACCTGGATTGTGCTCAAGGAGCCCATCAGCGTTAGCAGTGAGCAGGTGGGTTTTCTAAACTGAAGTGTAGAGCATTTCATGGAGCGTGGCTTTTGGAGTCGGACAGGCCTGGGGTTGAATCTCCTCCTGCTGCTTCTAGCTGTGGAACTACCATCCATAACAGTGCTTAGTGGATAAACAGAATTTAAGAAATATTTGCTGTGATTAGCCACAACCTTAGACAGTTTGTTTGCTCTATAAAATTGGATGATCATGAGCAATAAGGGAGAAAGATATCTGTCGTATAATAAATGCTTTTATCTAGGCTACAGGGAAACTGAGGACAATGAGATTCCATATTCGAGCTTACGCGGATAGCGGTGGTAACTCACGGCCAACTGTTCACTCACATAAGAGCTTATGGCGGTTTTATTTGTATTGGAATACATTTCTGAATTCTGACAAAAGTCAAAGCCATCCCTGGGAGGAAAAATATCTATCAAAACTCGGTCCAGTTCCTTGAATAGGCTGGACCAGACTCGTCCCTTTCTCATACAATATAGTTAATGATGTTCAAGTATTCGTGCAGCTTCTAAGTCACTGATTGTACCCCCAGACTGTCTCTGTTCCCCACACGGCTGAAATGTAGAAAGTGGACACTCCTCTTTCAGGAGGATTCACAAGAACCTGGATCCTGGATAATTTAATTAATGTTGCAGTAGCTGATTGACATTGAAGTTGACTTCGAGGGGTGAGACTGAGGGACTGTTACTGGACCAAAGAGGTCAAGTTAGAGGCTGTTGATCCATGGGCTGCCTTATTACTGCCCCAACCATCCTTTTTCATTTAGATCAAGACTCGGCAAAGGGAAGGGAGGTTCCATTTTGCAAAAACAACCTCAAAGACGTAGGAGAGCATTTGAAGACTACCTGTGTCACATCATTGAGCCAGGGAGCTGAAAGGAGGTTAAAAGGGACTAAAAATCAGCCAATGTCAAGGGTTCAAAATCCAAGTTTGAGCAACTTCATTTCTGTGTTCCTATACATTTAAGCAGAGATGCCAGCCGATGACTTGTCCCCCAGGCCTTGTGGACCCTGGACCACTTTATCCAGTTGTACGGATGCTGTAGTTTGTCTTCCTGGGACAGAAAACAAACTCTATAATATGGATCTACAATGTTTATTATTATTTTACATCTCAGAGGTGTTCTGTAGACTTTTGAGATTTGACTTTAAAAGTAAAAGAGGAAAAAAACAGGCTCACTGAAAGTTTCCTTCCAAACGGTACCAGCAATCTTGGGTGTGTTTTCTAGAAATTGATTTGTTATCTAAAAGCATACATATATGATGTTTATGGGATTATATGTTTATGGGGAACCAAAGTGAACTTTGAACATCGATACGTGGTCCTGTGAATGTTGGAGAATGTATCTCAGGATGTAACACAAGCACATAAATGCATACTATTGTGAAACCTGTATTTTTGATTTTTTTTGTTTTGCCTTTTAGATGCTGAAATTCCGTAAGCTTAATTTCAATAAGGAGGGCGAACCTGAAGAATTGATGATGGACAACTGGCGCCCAGCTCAGCCACTGCACAGCAGGCAAATTAATGCTTCTTTCAAATAAAATGGCCCCAGAGCCCATGTCCAAATAATGGATCTTTGGGTTTTCCCTTAGCTAAGCACAAATCTACCTTGGTGAATCGGACCTTGCCTGCTTTGCATCTGGTTTTCTAGATCCTTTATCTTTTACCTGATGTGCTCATTAGTAAAATGTGAAGAACTTGACCAGTTGTCATGCTTGACGGCATTTCTGTGACTGGTGCTTTGCTTATGGTAACAGCCTTTCTGTACTAGAGAATATAATATAAGGAATAGGAGAAAAAGTACCTTGACTTTGTTCATAGCACATGGGGTGATGAGCGTTGACAATTGTTAAAATTGCTAAGTTTAAAACCTAGGAAAGTCAAATGATTGAGTGCAAATCCATACCATGAGGTAAATTGAGCTGTGTGATGTAAATCAGGTAAAATGATCATGATTCTGTGTAATGTAAATCAGATAAAATAAATGTTCGTGATTCCAAGATGTTATATTAAAGAAAAAATTTTAAATTCTTATATATTTGTAGCAATGCTATCTTAAATATGAATTATGTTGTAATTGAGTGACTTTTGAATTACAGAGCTGTAAATGAAGTATTATCTGTAAAAATTGTTATAATTATAGTTGTGATACAGAGTATATTTCCATTCAAATGATATATCATAACTTAATAAATATTGTATTTTAGATATATTCTCTAATAAAATTTGGACTTCTACTTTGGGTCATTTTCTTTTATGCTGGGCAATGGGTAATAATGGAAGAGCAAATGTGTACTTTAATGACTCCTATTAATTCATTATTAATAATAAGCCATCATACTTGGGTTCTCATAATTGTGGGAATTTCCATAAAAGGAAAAATCCTGAAGGTCATTTACTATTTGCCAAGAGCCCTTTTAGGTGCTTTCTGAGCGCTCATTCACGTGATCTTCATGAATGAATGAATCCTACAAGAGAAAGGTGCACATGCTGAATCAATATATACTCCTTGGAAATAAAACAAGTAAAAGTCCATTTAAAAACAAAACAAAAAGGGAATTCAGGTGGTACCCACAAGTAAAAGAGTAATCTGAGGAGTCTTAGAAAGGTAAATTATACCCTTTACATATAGGAAGAAAAATGAATACATGAAATCAAAGTCTCCCACTATTATGGCTGTTCTGGATTTAGCTGTGTGCTAGACCATGGAATGAATTTTTGGCTGATGAGTTATTCCGGAAAGCCAAGTTTAACACATAACTCAAGTTCTACTCTTCGTAGAATAAAACCTCTTTGTTACTTGAGATTTAAAAAAAAAAAGTTTCTAACTCAAGGTGCCCAGTTGGCTAAGCATCTGACTCTTCATTTCGGCTCCGGTCATGATCTCAAGGTCATGAGATTGAGGCAGGCCTCGGGCTCCGTGCTGAGTGTGGAGCCTGCTTAGGATTTTCTCTCTCTCCTTCTGCCTTGCTTGTTCTCTCTCTCTCTCAAAAAATTAAAAAAATAAATAAATAAAGTCTCTAAACTCATCTACACCCGTCACCTGCTTTACTAAAGAACTATGCTCAATTTTGTGTAGGAGAAAGATCACAGGCTTTAGAGTTTGATTTGTTTTGAATCCCAGGTCTTCTCAAACTCTCTGATCCTGGCTATAAAAAGAGGATAACATCCAGGATTATGATAATTATATGAGGTAATGTCTGGTGTATAGGAGGTGGTAAAAAATACTTTTTAAACTATTTTTGTGTGTGTGTGTTATTCTGTTAACTGTACCATCAATTTTTTTTTTTTTTTTTTTTTTTTTTTAGTTTTCTGGATTAAGGCTTCTCCTCTAATCCACTGTTTATTGCTTTGGGTATGGAACCCATATAGCCAACCTTAACCAGAATTATTTCTAAACTAAAAGTAAACCTATGCCAGGTGAATGGCTGAGGATCTCTTCTAAATATAAAATGAAGAGCTTAATTTGTGCATATTTTTACATATTGGTTTTCAGTTATATACTGAATCAGAAATTTATCAACAACTGAGTTCTATATATAGATGAATTATTTTGTGCTTGGCACATAATAGATGATCTCCAAATACTGCAATGAAAACATTTATTTCACTCTTGGCTAAAATTAAATTTAACCAGGAGATACTATTTTCTTGGCTTTTTTTGAGGAAGTTTTTTTGCCATATTTGTAATGTGCCACAAATTATTCTAATTTATCCAAGTGCTTTTCAAATGTTCCATCAAAATATTCCTTAAAGCGGAGAAGTATAGTCTTGGTACTCAGTTACAATTTGAAACAAACCGTTGCTGCTTTAAAGTCTCACTTTTTAAAAAAGATTTAATTAATTAATTAATTTGACAGGGAGAGAGAGAGAAAGACAGAGAGAGAGAGAGAGAGAACAGGCAGGGGGACTGGCAGGCAGAGGAAGAAGCAGACTCCCGGGGGGGGGAGCCCAATGTGGAGCTCGATCCCAGGACCCCAGGATCATGACTTGAGCCTAACGTAGATGCTTAATAAACAGTGCCACCCAGGTGCCCCTAAAGTCTCATTCTTTACTAAATGTTTTCAAATTTTACATTCTATGCTGTATTATGGCCACATTCATCTTTAATATAAAATATTTTAACTGGTTTATTGTAATTACTGAAATTGGCACTCTGGGAATGTTTACCCTGCAACTTACTATCTCTGGTCCTCAGGTATACCTGCTGAGGCCCTGGTAGCCCCCCGAATTTGAGAAGTATAACCTAATATTAAATATTGAAGAATTTAAAAATATTTTATTTATTCATGAGAGACACACAGAGAGAGAGAGGCAGAGACACAGGCAGAGGGAGAAGCAGGCTCCGTGCAGGGAGTCCAATGTGGGACTCCATCCCAGGACCTTGGGATCACGACCTGAGCCAAAGACAGATGTTCAACCACTGAGCCATCCAGGTGCCCCAATATTGAGGATTTTGATTATATTTGTTCTCCAAAGACAATTGTTATAGTCTTCAAGGACGATTGTTTTAAATAAAGCATGCATCAACTTGATGGATATAATGGATATAGTAATTGGTTTTAGCATATTTAAAAAAATATAGTTGAGCTCCTCCTTTGAATTTCACTGAAAGGATCCCATATCGCTTATTCACATTCAGTGAGAAGGCAGGAGACGTAAATGACACTGTAGTAGGCAGAATGTTGGCCTTCCAAAGATGCCTGCTTTCTTGTCCCCAAAACTTAGGACTACATTACCTTACCTGGTTAAAAGGACTTTACAGATGTGATTGAATTAAAGATCTTGAGATGAGCTTATCCTGTGGGTTCAACGTAATTACGAGGGTTCCTATAAGAGGGAAGAAGAAGGTGAAAAGCAGAGAAAGATGGGACAACAGAAGGAGAGACTGGAGTAACGTGGCCATCAGCAAGGAAAGCTGGCAGCTTCTAGAAGCTGGAAGAGGCAGAAAACAGATTCTCCTTTGGAGCTTCTAGAAAGAACCAGCCCCACTGACGCCTTAATTTTAGTCTCTGAAGACTAATTGTGGACTTCTGACCCCTAGAAACGTAAAACAATAAATCCGTATTATCTCAAGCCCCTCTGTTTGTGGTTATTTGTTACAGCACCAATGGACAGCAATACAGATACTGAGTTAACATGGGAAATCCAGATGAGAATAAATTGTAGGAAGCCAAAAATTTACCAGCCCAGCCTCTGGGCCCTGGTGCCGATCATTCCCTTTGCCCATCATGTCCTTTGTCTCCATCCCTAATCGTGAAATCTTAACCATTCTTGGGTGCCAAGCTCTAGTGTCAGCTCTTATCAGTGACCAATCTCTCATTCAGGAGAGTTTGTGCTTCTGTGGCTTCTGACATCGATGACCTCCTCGACTTGGTGCTGTCATTGTGATGGCAGCTGCCTCTCTAATGGTACTAGAAGCTCTTGGAAGGCAGCCTGTGCTTCACCACAGAGTGCTGTGAACGTAACTGGTGTTTGGTACATGTGCGTTGGGTGGGAATGAGTCAAGAAAAGCCTTCTGAGGGGAGTCATCTCTTTCTTAGATCTGAAGTAAGTGGAGTGGGTGACGGGGAGGGGGAAGCCTTGCTCATGCTCGGACTCCATGCTTTGTGGGCAAGGACGATGGCGTTCTGTTTACCATGGCTTCGTCTCAGCTTCCTTAGGACCACTCTCATCTCCAGTCCTGTGTGTAGTGGTGGCAGGGGGTTGAAAACTCAAGCCTGTCACTAAATGGCATCTCAATATACTCTGGTTTAAGCAGATTTTTAAG